>NC_067422.1:24363882-25645662 GCF_009764475.1 Pristis pectinata
GGATAATTTGTGAGATGATGTGCTCCTTCTGCCATCTATACTGAGCAGTTTTTGATGCACAGACTCGAGGTTCTCAGCATCATCTTCCATGCTCCCTTTCCTCTTTGAGAGGTCATTGGCCTGGGATTCTGAGAAGCTGGTGGAAGTGTTGCACTTTTTCAAGGAGTCTGTAAACAAACACTCGATTGTTTTTCCTCTATCCATCTCTTCCTGTGACAAAGCTTGGACGAGTGTATCCATTTTCGAATCTGGTCTTGGACATGCAAACAGTGTTGTTTGTGATAAATGGTTTGGACAAAATTGTAGCTAGTCTAGTAAGTTTGCAAATGACACAAAAACTGATGGGGTTGTGGATAGTGAGGAAGGTTGTCAAATGATACAGCAGGGTATAGACCAGTTGGAAATTTGGGTGGAGAAATGGCAGATGGAGTTTAATCCTGAAAAGTGTGAGATGTTGCATTTTGGGAGGTCAAATGTAAGAGGACAGTGTACAGTGAGTGGCAGGACCCTTAAGACCACTGATATACAGAGGGATTTTGGGGTGTAAGTCCATAGCTCTCTGAAAGTGGCACACAGGTAGATAGGGTGATAAAGAAGGTGCTTGGAATGCTTGCATTCATCAATTGGGGGACTGAATATAAAAAGTAAGGAAATCATGTTGCAGCTGTATAGAACTTTGGTTAGGCCACATTTGGCATATTGCATGCAGTTATGGTCCCCACACTATAAGTCGAGGCTTTGGACAGGTGCAGAAGAGATTCACCAGGATGTTGCTGGGATTCTAATGTATTCGCTAGAAGGAGAGGTTGGAAAATCTTGAATTGTTTTCACCGGGGTGTTGGAGGGTGAGGGGTGACCTGTTACAAGTATCTAAAAACATGAGAGGCAAAGGTAGCGTAGATAGTCTTTCTCCTGGGGTGGAAATATCAAATACTAGAGGACATAGCTTTAAGGTGAGAGGAGGAAAGTTTAAAGGAGATTTGCAAGGTAAGTTTTTTTTACACAGAGAGTGATAGGTGCCTGGAACATGCTGCCATGGGAGGTGGTGGAAGCAGTTACAATAGTAATGTTTAACAGGCATTTAGACAGACACGTGAACAGGCAGGAAAGAGAGGGAGATGGACTATGTGCAGGCAGATGGGATTAGTTTAGATTGGCATCATTTTAGGTGCAGACGTGATGAGCCGAAGGGCCTGTTCCTGCGGTGTACAGTTCTATGTGCTGAACAGTTGACTGATTGTAATTGGGAACAGCCTCAGTAACAAGGACAAAATTCTAATCTGTGTCCCTGATGAACAGCAAGGATATTCCAAGCATCACACTCCAGTGCCTGTGAAATGATTTGAAGCGAGTGATTAACAAGCCAAAATAATTTCCTTTGTTTATTAACCTCTTGTTTACAAAAGAATTGTCTCTTTAGACAACTTCCTCCTATGGAGAGGCAATGACCATGATTCCTTCTAATCCTAGGTTACATTCTACCTCATGAACAATGTGCTATTTTTAAACAGCTGTGTGACCATCTTCTTCATAGTTCATTTCAAAGTGTAGAGTTTATTCTTATAAGGACAGGCTTAGCCTTTAATGTCACACCTGATGCTGCCCTCATGAGGACACTGATTTCAGCATTGTTGCGCCAATCCCAGCTCATGATACTTAATGAATACTGCATCATATTATACACTCCAATGAGCTGGAGAACAATGAAGCTTTCAGAATACCTCCAGCCAGCAACTTACCAGCAGAGATTCACCAAAGGGCAGCCAATGTATCAGTCTGAGTGCACTTCTTTTCATGAAGAAAAGTGACATGTGTGAATTGTCCAGAAATCCTTCAAGGAATAAAAGGAGAGCAAACTAGACATTGCATTCCCAGGGGCAAGGATCAGTTTTCCATTCTAGATACACTGCACATGTACTGCACATCATCTACCTGACCCACATGGGCATTTATTAGGCTAAAAGCTCATCTGCAGGAAATTGGTACAAATTGTTTCAGTTGAACAACATTGAAATGGGAATTATGTGCTATGAAGTTTTAATATCAGACAAGTAAACTGAGTCTCGCACTCTCACTCCTCCTTCAACCCCACCGCCCCCCACCACTTCCCCAAACCTCCTTTGGATTCCAACTCAGTCAAGAACCTGTTCCTTCTTAGGGTCGCATTCAGAGGACCTCTTGCCACTCAGCTTCCCAGGTGATCTGGAAAATCTCAGTGGAAAGGGGAGGCTGCCTCTCAATGGATAGACCTGGGTCATTACGCTCCCAGCAGTGTGGCAAGGGATCCTCTTCACCAGTGGCTGGTCTGATGATGGATTTCTTTATGAACTCTTTTGGGTTTCAGCAACCGGGCGAACTTCTGCTGGGGGGGAGGGGGTGGAACTATGTAAAGGCAGTTATATTCACAACTGCTGGCTTGTGCCTCAAAATATATGGTTAATAAAATGGCAGCTGTTTATGTTGTTTGATGTGGATGTCATACACCCATCTCATCACACTGACCTTACTCCCAGTTGTGATACAACATCTGAAACAACAGATCCTTCATTCTTTATGCAAGGGAAGTGAAAGACAGAATTTTGATACCTGCCATGATTATCCCTTGATTACCTGCATTAAAAAAAATCATCTTATCGTACTGTTTGTGCAAATTTTTTGTGTGTAAATCTTTTGTATAACAACAGTAAACCCTTCAAATTTACTTAAAGATGGAAAATATTAAAGACACTCAGCTGGTCAGTCTGCATCTGTGGAAAGAGAAACAGAGTTAACATTTCAAGTTGAAGTCTCTTCAACAGAACAGGGAAAAAGAGTAAACAAGTCTGTTAAATTATAAGGAAAGTGGGGGTGGGTGGGATAGGGCAAGGGGAATGTCTCTGATAAAGAGAAGCCAAGGTTGCTTTGGGGTTAACCTGTTGATGAAGTTAACTGACTGATGTATTATTGAGGGCAGTTAGAGAGAAACTGAGCAAAGGAACACAAAAGATTTGAATTGGAGGCTGTTGGAAAGTGAGAACAAAATCAAAAGAATGCAAAAGTTGTGAAATGCAGAGCTGCAGGACATTCCTGGCGTGGGAGAGAGTGCAACTGAGCCAATATCACAGATGGACTGGCCAGTTCTGGTACTGAGAAAGCAAGTTACCTAAAGTTGTGGAATTTGATACAAAATCTGAAGGCTGCAAAGTCCCTAGAAGAATGATGAAGTGTTATTTCTCAGCCTTATGTTGGGCCTCACTATATTAGTTTAGGGGGCCAAGAAAGAGAGTGGGATGAAGAATTAAAATGGCAGATAGTAAGAAGCTGAGGGTCACCCCTGCAGACTGCTGGAGAGCTCCGCAAAGCAGTCACCAAATCTGCATTTGGTTTCTCCCGTGTAGAGGAACCCACATTGTGAGCACCAAATGCAATACAGTTGATTAGAAGAAGTGCAAGTGAAACACTGCTTCACCTGGAAGGATGTTTCTGAGATCGTGGATGGTGGGAAGAGAAGAGGTTAGAGGGCAGGTGGTGCAGTTGTCTGGGGGAGTGGTTGGTGGAGGTGGTGGATCAGGGAGCAGCAAAGGGAGCAGTTCAGTGAGATTCCACTATCGGACACATATCATCCCCCTCTTTCTTCCCTTCCAGCATTTTGAAAGGATCATTCCCTTTGTGACTGCCCGGTCCACTCTTCTGTCTCCACCAGCCACTCCTCTTACAGCACTTTTCCATTAAACTGCAGGAGATGCAACACCAGTACTTTCAGCACCTAGGGACCTACTGTGGGAAGAAAAGTGGATCCTTCAGTTGGGAGGAAGGATAAGAATGTCTCTGTGAACTAGGGAGGTGAGGAAGACTATGCTCAGGAAGTGACAGAAGCACGTTACAGGGGGAGCAGAAGAAGGTGGAGGATGAATGAATGCCATGTTACTAACAAATGGAGAACTAAAGTAGTATGTTTAGTGAACAGATTTCAACAAATAGTTCTAATTTCTGTACAAGAAATGAGGGAAAGAACTCTCCTTTTGTTGCTGTTGAATTAATAATTTTTT
The DNA here is from genome assembly GCF_009764475.1 of Pristis pectinata. Lineage (NCBI taxonomy): Eukaryota > Metazoa > Chordata > Chondrichthyes > Rhinopristiformes > Pristidae > Pristis > Pristis pectinata. Next base: position 24,367,911 of record NC_067422.1, read on the forward strand.
TCATACACCTACATTGTAAATCATAATAAGTTCATACCCCACAGTACTTACACAATGCAGGTTTAAATCTGGTGGTAGACTCATCAATTTTTCGTGCTATTTTAGCTTTTCCAGGGCCAATATGTTCAAACTGAGATGGAGTATCCAGAACTGAATTCCAATTGCAATCTAACCACTACTCTGTATCACACCTTCAACCCTCTTGGGTTAGACTTGCTGTTAGACTTCTAAATTATTTTTTCTCCCTGTCCACTAGAATTAGTAATTCCTGTGCTTGGATCCCTAAATCTCATTGCCCATCCATAACCTCCGGGTTCCCTTGGATCCAAAGTGAATCTGTCAGTCTTTTTGCAATTTTCTGTTCTCATCTATTTACCATGGTTCCTAACTTGGTGTTGTCAGCAAACTTCGATTTACAAATTTTTATTCCTTCAAACAAGTCATTTATAGCTGCAATTAAAAGCTGAGCCCCTAGTGTGGGTTCCTGAAGGGCACCATTTGTCACATTCTGTCAATTTGAGTCCAGTCTCATTATTGTTACTCTCTTGCACTTGTTTCCTAACCAATTTCCGATCCAAGACAATAAGCTTCCTTCAATTGTTAATGGTCTCTTATGCATTTGCTCGTTGAATGCCTTCCAGATGTCTATGAAAATAATGTTATAGACAGTACCTTGTTTGCTTTACGTCAAAAAAGAGTGACATTATTGGACAAGATTTGCCCTCTATACATCCATGTTGGGTCTTCAGAATATCTATTTACATGGATGCTCATTCAAATAACTTTTTTGTCATGTGAGACTAAAAGAAAATGCTGGAAAAACTCAGCAGGTTGGGCAGAATCTGTAGAAAGAGAAACCAAGTTAATGTTTAAGGTCAAAGACCCCGTTATCAGACCTTATGAGTGTTTTCAGCATTTTCAGTTTTTATTTGATTCCCAGTATCTGCAATTTATTTTTGATTTTCAGTGTTTTATCATCTGTCTGACAAATGATTTTAGTGCAGCAGTTTCATTTCTACCACCACATACGAAATTGACCATGCCATTTTTAGATTTATTAGTTTGCATTTAAAATAATGTTACCTCATTAAAGCAACAACCATCCATTCTTTTAAATTAATGAGTGGCTTCTCTTTGAATGGTTTGATGCCTTTTTTTTGTTTGTTAATATCTCTGGGAAGTGCCTTGAGATATTTTTGCTGAGCTGAAGGTTCCATATAGATGTTGATATTGAAAAATCAAGGGAATATTTTTGTCATTGCAGGTAACGTATTATTTATTTTCTAATTAATAACTTGATTTCATTTTGAGTTGGTTTGTCTCTTCCTACCTTCTGTTTTGGATTTCTGAGTGGACTACTTATAGAAGTATACTTGGCACAGTTTGATAGGATCTTTGCCACTTCCACTCCCCAGAGGGTTTGTGCAGTGTCAACAGCTTTTTACAATCTGTAATTACTTCTGGAGTTACCAGCAACCCGTAATGCCTTGGAGATTATCGAGAATTGATGCATGCTTGCAGGAGAGGCTGTGTGTGTTTGAGAATGTAAGATTATGATGTGTTCAATTGTTCATCAAATCAGGGAGGCCTGTTGGAAGTTTTCATTTTTGCCCTTTATCAAAAATTAAGTAATGTTCCAGAAGACTGGGGAAAAAATACATAATATTAGAACAGAATGCTAATAAAACAATAAAATCTTCCATAACTGTCATCTCAAAATCTCATAAGGGAAATTAAACAAATCAATATTAACTATGGGCAGCGACATGAATCAATGACACATTCATGCTGTAAGCCTAGTTTTGATGAAAAGCTGATTTGGGTTTAGACTGACATTAAATTTGATGCATAACGTGTCAAGAATGTCTGCCTTCTCGTTCTCGCTCTCTCTACAGTTGGAATGTACCTGGGTATGATAATAGCCTGGGTTCTGACAATTTGGCTTAACGAATATTTGACATTGTAAAGTGTAAACCATGTTCATGTCAAGTGGAACATTAGAGAAAAGGGATAAGTCACAAAATGAGGACAGAAAAGAACAGTTTAAGTTGGAATAGGCAGTTCCTCTGACTTGAAGTTCATCACAGATTTCCTTCGATATTAACTCACTCAGGGAAGGATCACTGAGAACGAAAGAGTTGCTCAATATACTCCTCAATATAAGGAATAGAAAATGGTGGATGGAATGATGACGATGATTAGTTAGTGTTCAGCACGTCACCGAACATTCTAACCTCTACAGATATACTGTTGAAAGTATCCTGACTGGTTGCATCATGATCTGCTACGGCAGTTCAAATGCGCAGGAAAGTAAGCTGCAGAGAGTAGTGGACTGAGCCCAATACATCATGGGCACATCGCTCTGCACCATTGGTGGTAGCTACACCAGGCGCTGCCTCAAGAAGGCAACATCTATCATCAAAGATCCCCACCATCTGGGCTATGCCATCTTCTCGTAGCTGCCATTTGCACTACAATGGGCTTTTTTTTTGTTCTAATTGTGTTCTTTCTTGTAAAAATTGTGTATAATTTGTGTTTAATTTATGTTTTGCTTTTGAATATTGTGTACCTGATGTTACGTGCCTGTGATGCTATTTCAAGTAAGTTTTTCAGTGTATCTGTGCATACATGTACTTGTACATATGACAATAAACTTGACTTTTGAATGCACCTAAAAAGTCACCACCTGTTAATAGAATACTTGGGCTTAAAGGAAAGCTGATTGAGTTATTCTTGAGCCTCTGAGAAAGCCAAGAATTCAAGTTGCTGTGCTTTTGGATACCCTAAAACTGAAAGGGCTCACTGTGTCCCCCACTAGCTGCTGGATATAGTTGAATGATAGAACAGAAGGTTACATGACATTAGAGCTAACATTGTGCAAGCAAAAAGAATGATCTTTTGACCTGGTGAGGTCTAATGAGACCGGTCCATTAAAAAAAGAGCAAATATGAAAGAGAAACAAACAAATGGCAGTCAACAAGTCTAGAGATCAAAGCAATCATACAGACTGAAAATAATGCAGATTATTGAGCAAGGCCATCCACTTGTCAGTGCTTTGTTGCATGGAGGTTTGTGTGACTTCACATAGAAGTTCCAATCGATCCTCAAGAATGATGGGATGGTGGATGGGGAAAGTGTAAGGAAAGTGAAGCATTGAAAGAAAAAAGAGGAGTGAAGAATAATTTGCTTTGAAGTATAGATTGGTCAGAAGAGAAAAGTGGGTGCAGTGGTGGTTGGTCAGGGTAGTATAACACCAGGTGCAGAGTAGGCGAGGCACTTTGGTTGGAATGAATAGGTCCTTACAGAAGACATTTTTGTCTACAAACATCAAAGGCTTGAGTCAGTACAATGAAGGGAAAAAAAACTCAGAATTGAAGCAGCTGAGCGTATCCAGGTCAATGGCCCCAGCTTGACGAGAATCATTATCCTGAAAATACTTGAGCAGTCAGGGAAGAGAGAGCTTGGGGATAGAGATATGTGAAAGGACTTTTACCTCTTTTTTTTCATTTGCATATCTTTTCCTTTCATGTGCTTCATCTTCAGTGATACTGGGTTAATTACTGTTGTGTACTGGTTCCACTCGGAATCTTTCCACATGCTGCAGGTGCTGTTTCCTGAGCAGATGCACACAATTATAATACTGTTGTTGCCTTGGTCTACTCTTAAGGATGTATTTTTTTTATTAGAGCCAGGAAAGTTGAAGGCAGTCATGTGAGTCAGGGACTTTATAATTGGTAAACACAGTGATGAGTGGAATTTCTATTATGCAGTTTTGACCTAGGTGGGACAGAAGTAGGTAATATATTACTAAGTGGCATTTTAATAGCTTGGAATAATTACCTTTTAGAGTACAGGCAAATATATTAATTTGCAGGATGTTATGGTTTAATTAATACCAAATTTTAAGTTCGACTTAATTGTTCACCTTTGATTGTTTGCCTTCTCCTGCAAGCAATGCCACAGGAGACATCTGTATTACAACAGATTATATTATTATTTGTATTAACAGAATTAATTTGCAGTGGCTCTTTTAAATATTGTTTTTCTTCTTGTCTACAAGGGTTCAGTGAAGTTTTCAACAACAAAAAAAACAGCAGCAGCATAGTTCTTTGGTATAGTTAAGCATTCCAGACATTTCGCAGAGCATTACTGAACAAGCCATGACACTGAGGCATGCATCCAGCTTTCAGGACAAATGACCAAAAGTGTTGTCAAAGAGGTAGGTTTTAGGGAGTGTTAACAAGAGTAGAGAGATTTGAGGTGGATCCTCCAGAGTTTGAAGCTTAGCAATTGAGGGCATCTCCAGCAAAGAAGAATGAAGAATATTGGTAAAATCGTTATGTATCTATTAATTAGGGAAATAATAGTGAAAGAATTTATTGGATGATAGGATCTGGTATTGCTACACTGGTCTATTCACAGTGGAAACTTCACCATTTGGACTGAGCAGAGCCCAAAAGGACAATTGGTTTAGCAAAAGGAAGAATAGAATACAAAGAGAAAATGCTGGAAACACTCAGCAGGTCAGGCAGCGTCTGTAGAAAGAGCAACAGTTCATATTTAAAGTCAAAGATCCTCTGCAACTTTTATATTCCTCCATTTGTGCTTTTACTCACTAACTGCCCTCTTTATCCCCTCGACTGGAAGTCCCTGTTTACAGCTTATCTTTTGGCAATCCTGGCCTTGCTTTATAAGAAAGATTCCCTTTGTCCTATTTATTTTCCCACTCCTGCCCACCTTCTCTGGAAACTTAAAACCAACATTTTCTCTTTTTCCCAGTTCTGAAGAATGGACTTCAACCTGAAATATTAACTATGTTTATCTTTCCACAGGTGCTTCCTGACCTTCTGAGTGTTCCTCACATTTTCTGTTTTTATTTCAGATCTCCAGCATCTGTAGTTTTTGATTTTCATTCACAGAAGGATTAAGTGTTGGCTTTGTGACTTCTCCCCCATTCGAAACTGATAGCCAGTCAAATCAATGAACCACACACACAAAGTCAGACCATCATCCCTTCTCTCAGAAATTTCCCCCCAAATTTCAGAATGAAGCCAATGATTCAATATTCTTTCAAACAGTCGGGGCTACTGCTGATTCTGTACACCCTTTTGTTCTGCTTTGACCCTTTGTCGTTCAGTCACTTCTGCCTTCCACATGATCGCAGGCCCTGCATTTTTTATTCTTGCGTCCCCTCCTGCCCCCTCCCCCCCCCACACACATACTTTCCCTGACTCTTGTTTAAAACCCATTCCATCAGTAACATTTACAAGGGAAGCTTTCTCTGGCTGTCTTTCTGCAGATGTTGCCTGACCTGTTGAGTACTTTTGTTCTGACTTTGGATTTCTAGCATCTGCAAGGTTTTATATTTTCACCTTTTGATGGATCTTGCTTGTATTCTTACATAGGAATTTTCCCTTTTTCATATTTAATGTCGTGGAACCAAATATTTAATTGAATTTGCATTCAAGATGGGATCATATTAGTATAAGAGACAATGATGACATATCATTGGATCAAACTGTTGGACGTAACAAACAAAATGGTAAAAACAAAATACTGAAGAGACTGAGCAAGTTGGGCAGCATCCCTGCAGGGAGAAATACCCCTTTCCATTTTGTGTCCTCAAAAGTGCCCACGTTGCCTAATGCAGGCCCTATTGCATCAACCTTTCTGTGATTCACACACCAGTTGCACAGGTTTTGAATTTGGGTTTGAAGTAAGTCAAATATTTTTATTAAATCTTTCCTCCACCATAGTTCAAGAACACTCCTATTAAAGGATAGGCAGCATATGTAGCTCTTCAATACTGCAGAAATAGATCATTCCAAATATTTAACGCTGTTTATACTAATACCTTTAATTAAATGTACTTTCCATGGTATTTCATTTATATCCTCTGTTTTCCTTTCCTGGATACTTTGCAAATATTGATAAAAAGAGAAATAAAGAATTTAAAATGAAATTTACAAGTTTCTCTGAATTGCTTCACAACCTGAAGTGAATCTAATGTTACAATGGAAAATAGCAAAGTCCTACAAATGACAATGCAACAGATGACCAGTCATCTTTTTAAGGTGCTGGTTGCAGGATAAGACTTGGTCCGGACAGTGGGAGAATTCATCTGTTCTTGTGCAGGGTCTGAGAGGGCAAACAATTCAGCACATCATCTGAAGGAAGACAGCTCTGATAAATGCAGTACTCCCTGAACACTGCACTGAAGTGTCATATTGGATTATGTGCCAGGTCTTTGGAGTGAGGCATGAACCCACAACCTTTCAGTTCAGTGCAGTGAGACCCAGATTTGGGTTAGACATTTCACATTTATCCTTAACAAGACACAAAATTGGTCCTCATTTCCCTCCAATTTGATGCCAGTGAAATGGGCGCAAAGTGATCAAATCTCTAAACCAGAGATTTTACATTTATAGTGGGAAATTGGGGGAAAAATCCTTCCAATGGTTTCTACTTTTAGTGTGGACTCCCTAAGACATGTTGCTGCGTGAGCTGAACTTTGCATCTTAGTTTGTTGGCAGTGACTGCTCAGAGTGAACAGTAAGGTTTGGTCATTAGCCTTTGTAGCCTATTATGCCTCGTATTAAAAATATCTCATCATTGACCTTGCTTTTCTCCAAATCCATTAATACATTTGCTTAAAAAAGTCTATTAATCTTAGATTTAAATGTGATTGTTACATTTGCCTTTTGTGGAAGAGAGATCCAATTTTTCACAGCGTCTTTTCCAGTTTTATTCCTGGAAAAACTGACAGGATGGCCCCTGGTTCTGGATGCACCAATCAGCTAGAAGTTTTCATTTGATTGATCTTATCAGTTTCACTTAATAACATTGAAATTTTCAAGTTTCAGCCAATGCAACTCCCAAGTTGTGCCATCCCTCCTCATATTTTAGCTCTTGAAGTCCACATATCCTTCTGATCCATTGCATTTCCCAGGTAAAATATGAGGTACTGTTCTTCTAGTTTGTATTTGGTCTCACCCTAGCAGTGGAGGATACCAAGGACAGACAGGTTGGTGTGGGAGTGGGAAGGGGAATTAACATGGCTTCCAACCAGGAGTTCCAGATCACCACTGCGGACACAGCGCAGGTGCTCGGCAAAGCAGCCACCAAGTCTGTGTACGTGAAGCCCCAAGGTTAAGAGTCTCCACCTACTGTTCACCAATCTATTAGGGTGGGGGGCTCTTACCCTGAACATTTCAGCTGATGTTTGGTTAGGCCATCCTTAATTTAGACTCTAGTAATTTATTACTGTTTTCTTTCCTCAAGTAGGAGAGTGACCTGTCAAATTTTCCAAACTAAGGGATTGGTTTCAGATTTTGGAAAAAAAAAGTAATTAATGAAGGTGAGGAGATCCACAGTGTTTTCACCCACTTCCTTCAAAATCCTGAGATGGGAACTGTCTGTTCTGGGGATTTGGTGCGCTTTATTGCCATTGTTTCTTCATTATTGTCCCTTTGCTTATGTGATTTCTAAAAAATTTTGTAGTCCCTCATCAATCCCATAACAACATTTAAAAGACATTCAGACAAGTATGTGGAAAGGAGGGGTTTCGAGGGATATGGGCCAAGCACGGGCAAATGGGACTAGCTTGGTGGGCACCATGGTCGGCGAGGACAATTTGGGCCGAAGGGCATGTGTCCATGCTGTATTACTCTATGAGTATAGCTAATCCCTGATTCTTCATTAGTACCCTTGACATATCCAATATATTATACTCTTCATCTGCTCTGAGTTGAGATTCAAAGCCATTTCCATATATTTTCTCATTTGACATTATCACTTTTCTGAGCAATTCCTCTGTTGGGTTTTATACTAGTCCTGCACCACATTGAATTCTTTAGAACACTTCCTGCTGATCTGTTGTCTTTTCACCCATTAACATGCTAATTTACGATGGATGTTTGGTCTCAACTTATTGAAATTGGCCTATGTCTAGGATTTTGGTAGCTGATGCAGCTTTCTTCTTTTCAAAGACAGCAATGAACTCAATTATGTTATGATCAATGTTCTTGCAGCACTTGGCTATTAGTGAAACTTGGCTCATTCCACTAATATTGCCAGGACCCTTGATGGTTCTAGGAAGTATTGTTGCAGAAGGTTCTTTTGAACACTCTCAGGAAATTTGCTCCATTCTGTCATGCTTATCTGCTTTCCTCAAGTTGAGATCTGCTGTTATAACCATTTTGCCTTTACTACGTGCTTGCCTAATCACTCCATTAATACTCTGTGCTGCTAGGGAAGCTGTACACAATTCCCACTGCAGCCTTCAATCCTTTTAATTTCTTTGTTCTACCCATAACATCTCCCCTGTCTGCTCATCCTCTGTTACATCTTCTTATCATAAAAGTATACTGCTCTCTGAAGAACAACAGGGTAACTTGCATGTCTTGTAATTTGATAGTAGCTGTCATAGCTTGGAAAAACCAAACCCTTGAAATTTCACTGTGGTATAATTACTTCCCATCATATCTTACTGTAAGAGCTAACCTATTTAACACAAATGTGATAACATGATTGCTGAAATAACTAACAGTGGAGCTTTAGACAAATATATTAAGTGTTAGTATATTGTTGCCCCATGGTGTTATTTCAGGGCAAAATTATTAGCTGCCACTTTGTTAGGGAATAAATCAATAGGTTAATGTAAAATTGAAAGCAACTGAAGTCTCCATTAGTGACATGAGCTTATTTCTTGTCACACTGAACAAGGCCACTTATAACTCTCAAATTTGTAATAATCCCAGATGTATGACCTTTATATGTAGCTGAGGTAATGGTGTGAAACAGTACAACTTCACCTTTCCTTGTTATTATATTTTCAGCTTTCCCTGATTTTTATATTACATCTGACTGTGACAATTCATTGTTCCCGACAGCTGTCCTCCCTAATTGACAGATAGCAGCTGACAAATTTTTTTCTGTTATAATTTTGCTGTGGAACAAGAATGCAATGTTATAGATATTCAGGTTAGTTGGATTGGTTGAACAGGCAGCAATCCATATTTAACATGGTCGTTTGCGGTATCTAAGTACCTGTGAACTACTTCACAAGTGTAGGCTGCAGATGATAATTAATAGCAAGTGCATTAATTTGATTAAGAAAGATGCAGGCCATCTGTGCAAAGAAATAAATGCCAATTTTCCTTCAGACGTTACAAAATATTTCTTTTCACGAATGACTAGGTTGAACTTCAGGATACTTTTTTAAAAAGGAAATATGTCACCATGTTATTAAATCAAGCAAGTACTGGTTTTGGAAGAAAAACATGGAGTCTGTTCATATGAGGGGAGGGGACAGCAAATCAGAACAATCAAGCAGGGTTGAGAATATCTACAGTCAGTGCAGGAAACCTCTTAAGTAAAAATCATAACACCACCAACAAAAGATAGGAGCAAACTGAGACATGTTAAATGCATCAGTAAAATCTATTATTATGTGGACCTATGAAATTCCAAGTGGTTGTTTAAATCAGTTTGACAGTTTCTCAAGTTAACTTGAAGTAAGTATAAGGCTAATGCTCTAAACTGATCTGGACAAAATAGGCAGTTTGAAATAGGAACAAATGCATATGAATCCTGGTTTGCCATTTCATGTCCAGGCTGGTAATGTGGATACAAATAACCTGATGCTTCATCAGACAAGCAAATCTTTCGAGATGCATTACCTATTTTTATTCGTATGCTGGAGCATGCATCTAAAATTTTAAGGTTCAATAATATAAAATTGTGTCCCTACTGAACTTTGTGTGGGAGGATGCCTCTGGCTCCAAGGACGGATTTGTCCCAAATAAACCTGACAGTTTAAAAAGAAGGCTTGTTTAGATGAGAAAGTCTTGTCCTAAATAGTTTCTATACTGAAACAAGGAAATCAGAAGTTATGCTTCAAAATTCTACTTAAACTCTTTTGAATGAAGTTTGCTTCATGCATGTTCAGCATTTGATAATAGGTTGTACAAAAGTAAAGATGAGGAATTAGCTAACATAGCTGGAATTATGGTTCTCAAATGTTGTGTAGTGTTTAACATCTAGCTTTTAACTTATAGCTCCAGCCTCTGCAACCACCAGTACAACCTATAAATTTACAATTGTTCTGTCAAAAGAATGAGGAGTAAATAACACACAGGAGCACTGAGGTACAGTGGCACAGCAAAGGATGAATTAGTCCCCATCACTACGGTGGCAAAGTGACAAGAATTTTGCCACAATGAGAGGAAACCAAGGAGGAGGAATGTCTCCAAGCTATGTTTGCTTATCATTTGACGGGAAACATTCAGAGAGCTTCATTATGTGATTCGCCTGAGTTGCATCCAGTGGAAACCATCCATCAGTTCTTTCTTGGTTAACTTATGAGTTTGATCAGATAATCTGCCTTGGTACTCCAGTGCATTGCTGAGGAAGTGCTGAATGTCCTATCACTTGGGTGATTTATTAAACTGAACTCCTGGCATATCTTTTCTGATTAACGTTGATGATATTTTATGAAATATAGGCAGAAAATTGTGGAAATACTCAGCAGGCCAGGCATTGTCTGTGCAGAGTCTAACAGTTAACCTTTCAGGTCAATGACCTTTCATCAGAACTAGGAAAAGTTAGAAATCGAACTTGGTTATATTGTGGAGAAGGAGGTAGTGTGGAGAGAACAAAGGGAATGGCTGTGATAGGGTGGTGACCTGGAGACATTGAATGGCAAAGCGGTGATGGTGCTTGCTGAGTGAGGTGATGGGCTTGTTAATTGCAGTGGATCTAGAAGCAGGGATTGTTTGAAAGAAAATGGGGCAACCTCTTGTGATCTGGCCAATGTTTCTTTCTCAATTAATGCCCGACATATAGATTAAGTGCTCATTCATTGTTACTGAAGAATGGATGAAGATTTCTCTACAAAATAAATGTCATTATAGTTTAAAAGAAATGAATAGTGTGAAGTGCCTTGAAATAATTTAACATGAAAGATGCTGGATTCCGGAAAGATTCCAGGATAATGGAAGATTTTATTACTCTGCTATCAATGTTATTAACCATAAAGACTGCTAGATGCTAAAGTAATTCGTTGACCAGAGATTAAATGTGGTATAAAATTGCCTTTTGGTTTTACTTTGAGGATCCAGACTTTATACAACAAATGGAGACAATTTGTTGATAATGTGGGTTCAGGTGGTGAAGGGGGCTGATGAAAGGTGTATGGTGCTCAAGCAGTAGAAAATAAATCAGGGATCTCCTTGGAGTTCCAGCTTTAACTTGTCTGGTGATGCAGAGGAAGTCCATTTTATCCATCAACATTTCTGCTTTAAATTTAAATACTGTATCATGAAACTTATTTCTTCAGTTTAATTAGAATTATTTCCAAAATGGGATGACTTACACATTGCCTTTTTGTAGTTCGATAGATTGCAAATTACTCAAAAAAGCAAAATCATGCAGTTTGTTTTAAAGAAACATACTTGTCTGTCTGTTATTGTATTCTAATCAGAATCTTAACAAATAATTTGGTACAGAGAAGTTGAGAAGTCATCTGTAATGATGACATAGACAGAAAAAAGTAGTTCCATTTATTGAGTGTGCTTTCACACATTGTTGAAAGATTAAAAATTGACTTACTTTCTTGGCAAACAGTTATGAGGTGAACATCCATTAATTCAGTTATGTTATGCTGGTTGCTGAGGGAGAAATGTTAGCTGTTCTGTTAAGTAGCTGGGGTATTATTAATATTGACCTAAAGAGGCAAGCAGTTTTGTTTTATTCTTTCATGGCAAGATCAGCATTTATTATCGTTCTCTAATTGTCCCTTGAACTGAATGGTCAATTGGGCCATTTCAGAGAACTGTTAAGAGAATACCATATTGGTGAGACTGGAGTCTCATTTAAGCCAAAGGATGGCAAAGTTCCTTCCCTGAGGGAGCTTAGTGAACAAGATGTACTTTTAACTCATTGAAGTCATCATTGTGGATACCAGCTTTTTATTCCAAATGCATTTATTTTTGCCTGAGGTACAGGATTACCAATAACTAAGCACTCACTCAATACTGCATCAGGCAAGATTAGTGAACTCAGGTCCTTTATATGAATTTTGAATATTGCAGGGAAGAAATTGAAGTGGAGTTAATATATTCACAAATGCTAGGGCAGTATTTTCCTTCACAAAACATCAGTGTGCTGGAATAATTATAATTGCTCTTGATATCAACACTAGCAAAAGTTGCAATTTACATAAAAACAACACATTCATTTTTTTCGACGATTAGTGATTTTTGTCTGATAGATTTTCCTTCTTGGCCTTTATAAAAGATGGGTTAATCTTCCAGAGGCCACATTTTTCTGTCAATGGCATTACATATATTTGTTCAGGGGGCAATTTTACTTGTCACACACACAAACATCAGTAGGAACCATTCCAGATTTGCTTCCCTCCCCTATTCTGATGACACAGATTTGGCCTTTGGATGAATTTGGTGCCAGGTGCTCCCAGCTACCATATTTGTGCCTAAATGTATTGATGAGTGTTGATTGACTATTTGATCACCAAGATGTTTTTGATGAGCTTGATTCTATCATGGAATTATATAATAACTCTCGAGGATATCTTACTCCAATTACATTGGCCCATGGTGAGACCACGTATGGAATAGAACATGCAGGTCTGGTCTCCCTACCTAAGGAAGTATATACTTGCAGTACAGGGAGTGTGGCAAAGGTTCACCTGACTGATTTCCTTGGGGGGGGGGAGTGGGGAGGAGGGGGGTGGAGAATGGGGGCGGTGGGCGAGTGGTGTGGAGGGGGGAGTTGTTGTATGACAGACAGATTGAGTAGACTAGGCCAATATTCTCTAGCATTTAGAAGAATGAGGGGTGATCTCATTGGAACTCTTTCAAGACTCGCCAGGCTGCTTGCAAGGAAGATGTTTCCTCAGGCTAAGGAATTTAGAAAAAAGGGTTACAGTCTCTCATTGGGACACAGATGAGACGAAATTTCTTCAACCAGAAAATTATGATTCTTTGGAATTCACCAGAGGTGGTGAAGACTCAATTGCTGAATATATTTCAAGATAGATTGATAGGTTTATAAATACTGTAAATGTATTTACAAAAAGAATTAAAAGGATATGGGTTAATGTGGGAAACTTGCAGTGAGGTAGAAGATCTGCCTTAATCTTATCAAATAGCAGAGCAGGTCCAAAGGGGCAAATGGCCTTATCTTATTTTTTATGTTTATGTTAGTGTGTCACAGAAGGAGGCCATTTAGGCTTTTGAAGCAAAAGGCATTTCAATTTGTCCCATTTGCAAGTTTTTCATAAGTCTTTGTCCAAGTCTTTTTGAAAGCTATTAATGAAATGTACTGCATGCCAGGTCCTAACTGCCAACATCATCTTTGGGGGCCCCATATCTTTGGAAGATGTACTGATGTTGGAGAGGGTTCAGAGGAGATTTACGAGGATGATTCCCGGAATGAAAGGACTTAGGTACGATAAGCATTTGTCGGCTCTTGGACTGTACTCACTGGAGTACAGAAGAATGAGAGGGGACCTCATAGAAACATTTAGAATGTTGAAAGGACTGGACAGAGTAGATGTGGCTAAGCTGTTTCTCTTGGTGGGTGAGTCCAGGACCAGAGGGCACAATCTTAGAATTAGAAGGTACCGGTTTAAAACAGAAATGAGGAGAAATTTCTTTAGCCAGAGGGTGGTGAGATTGTGGAATTCTTTGCCACATACAGCTGTGGAGGCCCAGTCATTGAGGGCATTTAAGGAGGAGATAGATAGGTATCTAATTAGTCAAGGTATCAAGAGATATTGGGGACAAGGCCAGAAGTTGGGGCTAGATAGGAATAGTGTTAGTGTAGCTCATGGAGCAGACTCGATGGGCCGAATCGCCTACTTCTGTTCCTCTGTCTTGTGATCTTGTGAGGTGTAAGATGCCCTTACTTATCACAGACATACGTACTGTACCTGAGCATGGATTTATCTTCCACAGATTCCTGTTGTTAACTTGCTGATCCAAAATGTTGAGGTCCTGCAGAGTGTCAGGGCCTTGTGTGAAGCAATTCTATCAAATGGGGTGAAAGGGAAAGCAGAGGAATGAAAAAATTTTGACAGGTGGCAAAGCTAGTCCACTAAACATTGCCAGCTGTTAATACCTCAAGAATGTTTGTGAATATTCCAGCCATTTAGAAACATTCAAAAACTATTAGAAAACAATTATTAAACAACTACAATTTAGAAGAAAAATACGCTTGTAAACAATTTTGAACAATTAAAACATTAAAGCAACTTCAAATACTTCAAGAAAATGTAAATTATGTCACATTTAGCCTTCTCTCACTCAGCTATTCCACACCTTCCAAAGGGCTCACTGGTCCTGCTGCAGCCCTGGGCTGGCACAGGTTTAATGGTCAGATTATCCAGCATAACTGCTGGAGTATTTCTCAAGACTGTGTTCCAGCAGCTGGATTCTAGAGTTTGAGATGGCTGGAAAATTGCTAGCGGAACAATCTGAGTGTAACTGGGGCTTCAATGCTGGAAATGTTGGCCTGGGAGAAGATGATGATGTTGTTTGCTTAAAATTCTTGTGGATTTGGAGTCTTTTGGAGAGATGGCATTTGTGCCATCTTCCTGGTGCCTGCTGCACGTCTCGGAAGCAGTGGGGGTGGGAGGTGGGGAGCAGGAATCACTGCTGCCTACTTGACCTTGAGATTTGTGTCAGATATGAGGCCTTGGTCTTCAAGCACTCTTTCAGCTCAGTTGACCAGAATCTGTCCTGGTGCATTTACCATCTAGACGATGGTAAATTTCATCACTGATATTATCCACTGAGGTCGCTTCTGAGATAAAGGAAATAGTTCACATCTTTCAGGGTTTTGGCATGTTTTTTTGTCTGAAGGTGGTATTGCACAGTGGGGGCAGGTTGGTCAAGGACCTTCTATCTTGCAGATGTTGAATGATCCACCCAGCAGTCTTTGGTACCTGTCACGTTACATGTATCTTTGTAATCTTTCTCTCTGGGTGATGAAATAATTTAACAGACATCTGTGCCTGGACCAGGGGTATTTGCCATGAGGTTTTCTGTTTATCTCTCTGACAAAATAGGCTGCTGGATGAGATGAGACTGCAATCTAATCACTTTGTCAGGAGAAGGAACCCACTGAAGTTAGACCTCACTATTCCTCCTTGCCAATTACACCTTGTCAGAGGTTGTGTCCCTTCCCACCCTGACACCCAGGAAGGTCAGTATATCTCCCTTTGAGGTTTTTCTAAGGTCAGAGTAAAAGTCTACCTTGGCCTCATCCATAGATTCCAGAGTTTGGGCATGTGCGCTGATGACTATAATGTGTTTATTCTGTGTAGAGTGAGCTGAAGGGTCTTAAAGGCATTTATTAATTTCTGCTAAGATGCCAGACAAACTTATTTTTGATGGCAAAGTCCATTTCATGAAGGCAGCATTCCTCTTCCATTTTGGCCCTTGCAAATAAGGTGTATGTGCTACCTTGTCCTGTAAATTGGTCAGTTTGTGCCAAAATGTCTTCCTGCCCATTCGATCTTGCCTAGGGTGGCAATATTGCAACTACTGTTCTTGACCATTGATCCAGATAAATGGGTTTGAATCCCATTATGGCAGCTGGGAATTTCAATACAAGTAAACAAGTAAATCTACAATTTAAACATGGGGCTAATCTCAGTAATGGTAACCACAAAACTGTATGATCATCATAAAATCCCTTCTGGTTCACTGATGACCTTCCTTTAGAAAGGACATTCTTCCTTTCTCCCTCGTCTTCCTCCAGGCCCTAAACTGTGTTCTCAGTTCAGGGACAATGAACACGGAATTTATTATATTACATGTGTTGCTCCAGATTACCGCATCTGCATCTTCCAGATGCCCGCATTTTGTGTCTCTGAAATGCCGGTATTGTCAATGACATTCACTCCCCCCTGAGCCAAGTCATTTTTTTAGTTTGTCTGTTTAGGGAGTTGAGGAAAGAAACTACAGCAACTTTGCTCAGTCGAAGCATGGTAATTTCTCCAGGAAAAATGCAGAAAGCAAAGGATAGTTGCTTATAAATTGTGTACAAAAAAGTAATCTCAGTCGCCAAGCTTGATTGATGGTGGAATTACCCAATCATCTCCCAAGCAGTTTGCCCCTTGAGTTGTCACCTGTACAATCAATGTAATGTGACTTCTAAATGGAATGTACATTCCAGTGTGTTTCAGTTTTGAAATTATTGCCTTACTTTTTTTTTGCAGTTGAGTAGTTTAAGGCTTTAGTAGTCGTTTGCACCTTTTAAAATCAGTTTTAGTGAAGGATTTACTAATGAATGGGACATAAATGAAGAGGCAGGCTGAGCTTCACATGATAATTAATCACCCTGAGAATGCATGGACGCTGGCTGCTGGCCACTGGTAGTGCAAGAGATTTAGTCGTTAATTGTAACATCTCAGGGGAAATGAAATTAGTTGACAATCTACCAGTCATATGCTTTAAATTTCAGTGAATGAAATTCAATGAACGCTTGAACACTTGTGTTGATTAATTAAACTGCATTAAGATTAAACAATCTATTTTAATGACTTGGTAAATCTGTTTGTTCTCTGCAATGTCTGTCAAGCAGTGTGCTATCAATCTCAATGAAATAAAGGCTACAACTGATGTACTTCAGTTACATTGAGAGTTCACAGTGTGTTTGCTATTCTGTGAAGTGTCTGTTACTCAGTCAACTATTGATCTGCAACATTAAATTTCAACAAACTAATGTATTGGAACATTCATCCCATAGCTGATGTGCCACTTTGTATTATATCTTCTCTGTAAAGAAAGCACTGAGGAGAAACTGGTGGCTATTGAATGCTATAGGAAGGTGGAAGGGTGGTTAATAGTTTACACAGATCACAGGATGTCTGGGTTGAACTCTTCTAATTGGTCAGAGCTGCAAACTAATGGACAACAAACTCCAAATCTGGACTGTGTTGTAACCATAATCAGGTGAAGATGCACAGGAAGCACTACTGTTCTGTTGACTAAGTCATTAATGGAAGTAGAACATAGATCAAAGAAAATTACAGCACTGTACAGGCCCTTCAGCCCACGATGTT
The DNA here is from genome assembly GCF_009764475.1 of Pristis pectinata. Lineage (NCBI taxonomy): Eukaryota > Metazoa > Chordata > Chondrichthyes > Rhinopristiformes > Pristidae > Pristis > Pristis pectinata. Next base: position 24,385,003 of record NC_067422.1, read on the forward strand.
GTGCCGACATTTTATCCTGCTCTAAGATCTATCTAACCCTTCCCTCCCACATAGCCCTCCATTTTTCTATCATTCATGTGCCTATAGAATCATAGAACAGTACAGCACAATACAGGCCCTTCGGCCCACAATGTTGTGCCGACCTTTAAACCTCACCTAAGACTATCTAACCCCTTCATCCCACATATCCCTCTATTTTAAATTCCTCCATATGTTAATCTAGCAATCTCTTGAATTTGACCAATGTACCTGCCTCCACCACCACCCCAGGCAGCGCATTCCATGCCCCAACCATTCTCTGGGTAAAAAAACCTTCCTCTGATATCTCCCTTGAACTTCCCACCCATTACTTTAAAGCCTTGCCCTCTTGTATTGAGCCTTTCTAAGAGTCTCTTAAATGTCCCTAATGTATCCGCCTCCACCACCTCTGCCGGCAGTGTGTTCCACACGCCCACCACTCCCTGTGTAAAAAAAAAACTTACTTCTGACATCCTCCTTGTAACTTCCACCAATCACCTTAAAATTTTGCCCCCTTATGTTAGCCATGTTTGCCCTGGGGAAAAAGTCTCTGGCTGTCCACTCGATCTATGCCTCTTATCATCTTGTACACCTCTGTCAAGTCACCTCTCATCCTCTTTTGCTCCAAAGAGAAAAGCCCTAGATTGCTCAACAGAACCTCATAGTACATGCTCTCCAATCCAGGCAGCATCCTGGTAAATCTCCTCTGCACCCTCTCTAAAGCTTCCACATCCTTCCTATAATGAGGTAACCAGAACTGAACACAATACTCCAAGTGTGGTCTAACCAGAGTTTTCTAGAGCTGTAACATTCCTTTGCAGCTCTTGAACTCAATACCACAACTAATCAAGGCCAACACACCATACGCCTTCTTAACAACTCTATCAACCTGCGTGGCAACCTTGAGGGATCTATGGATGTGGACCCCAAGATCCCTCTTGTTCCTCCACACTGCTAAGAGTCCTGCCATTAACCTTGTATTCTGCCTTCAGATTTGATCTTCCAAAGTGCATCACTTCACACTTATCCGGGTTGAACTCCATCTGCCACTTCTCAGCCCTATCAATATCCTGTTGTAACCTACAGCAACCTTCTACACCATCCACAACACAACGAACCTTTGTGTCATCTGCAAAATTACTAACCCACCCTTCCACATCCTCATCCAAGTCATTTATAAAAATCACAAAGAGCAGGGGTTGAAGAACAGATCCCTGTGGAACACCACTGGTCACTGACCTCCAGTCAGAATATGCTCCATCTACAGCCACCCTCTGTCTTCTATGGGTGAGCCACTTCTGAATCCACACAGCCAAGTTTCCCTGGACCCCATGCATCCTGACTTTCTGAACGAACCTCCCATTAGGAACCTTATCAAACACCTTACTAAAGTCCATGTACACCACATCCACTGCTCGACCTTCATCAATGTACTTTGTTGCATCCTCAAAGAATTCAGTCAAGCTCGTGAGGCACAAATAACAATTTGCTTTGTATTTACAGTTGCTTTGCAGCAGGATCTTTTATGTGGCAGAACATGTCAAGACACTTCACAATAAAACTGAGCTAGTTTAGAAGATAATGCAGGTGACCAAATGCTTTGTCAAGGAGAGAGATTTTGAAGAATATTTAAAGAGAGACAGAGACTTATATTGGGAATTTGAAAGATTTGTGCCTTAGCTACTGAAGCCACTGCTGTCAATCATGCAGGAAATAAATTTGGGTTTGATCAAGAGGTTAGAACTGGAAGACCACAGGTATTCTGGAGGGTTTTAGGACTGAAGGAGAATTAAATAAAACTGCAGGCTGAACTGATCCACACAAGGATTCTCACTCAAGATAAACAAATAGAAGAAGCTTTTCACACAGTAGTGAGAGGCAGTGAATTCCAGTTTGAAGTTTGAATTGTATAACCTATGACCTGTTCCTTCAGCCAATCACATAATCTATCCTTAAATTGATGCCATTTTAGGGACAGTTTTTCTCAACTGGTTGATGGATAACTAAGATGATCTGAGAGTATGACAGGCACACAAAACCGGGACTGCACCATTCTGTATTGTTTTACTTTGTACTACCTCAATGCACTGTATGATGAGTTGATCTGTATGAGCAGTATGCAAGACAAGTTTTTCACTGTACCTCGGTACATGTGACAATAATAATAAACCAAACCAACCAAGTTGGATAATCAGCAATGCAGACTGGTTGGGCCGTTAGGCCTGTTATTGCCTTGTAAGCTCTGTTTGGGAATTCCATGACTCACTGGGGTATGTGCCTGGGCTGCTGACATTGAGAATTAGTACTGAAAAAGATTACTCTTTCCAGTGAGATTAAATAAATTGACAAAGATATTGCTTAAGCATTTGCTCCCCCTCTGGCAGTCCAGATGAAGGGTCTTGACCCAATATGTTGACTATCCATTTCTCTCCATAGACGCTGCCTGACCCGCTGAGTTCCTCCAGCGCTTTGTGTGTTATTGCTTAAGCAGTGTGGGTGTGGAGGGAGAATACAGTGCCAACTGGAGTTACAACATAGATAAAACTGCTCATGCAGGATATTTTTAATACAGGTGCATGCAGGTGTAACTGGAGAAAGCCAACAAGAAAATAAAAAGCTTTGGATTTAAACTTGATAAAGAAAAGTAATATTAGTCTCAAAAAATTTCACAGATCAAAGAAATTCCTTATTTGGTTGGGGGGGGCTGGATTTGGGCCAACCCCACACAACTTGTTTTGCAATAATGGCAGTGATATAGATGATTGTTCCTAAGATTCTGCGTACAACAGTCCCATGACATGAAACTATTTTGCTTTGCCATCAATTCCCCACAGCTGTATTTTGTATAGGGCTCTGAGGGGAATAAACACTGCTTGTGCCTTGTACAAGGAAGAATATTTCTGAAGTATTACTGCCTGTCTAAAATAAAAATTCCTCACGTAATTAGTTTTTCCACCCTGATCAGTTTAGTTAACTTCCTGTTGCCTCACTTGCTCATTAATCAAATTCTGATTGAATAGATCTTGGAGGTCTTGCTGGTCATTATCAATGCTATTCTGCTTTCAGAAATAAGGGATTAGTTTCTGTACAGAGGGGTAATAACAAGGCAGCTCAAGCTTAGTTGCTTTTCAGCAGGATCTTTTTTAGAAAATCGTTTTAGAGGAGATGGATTTATTGGTGATAATGTGTTTAAGTATGTAAGTCAGAAGAATGTTTTGCTTTGAATACTGATTGAGTAACTAGATACAAGAATCCTCTGAATATTGATAATATTGTTGTTTGAGGGAGAAATTGGCCTTTACCTTTTGGGTATTCTGTTTACATGAATTATCCTTTGACTTGGGAAAAGTATTACACTGCCACTCTCAAAGTACGTAACTTAAACAGTAAAGATCTGAGCTTTATAAATTATCTGGAAAACTTTATTTAGCTGTCCCAATATTTACATCTGAATTGCTTCAACTTAAACCATTAATAATGTTTGTAGGGTGCACAGCATTCTGTTTCCTGGTCCAACCCACTGTCAGTTTTAAACATTTTCAGAAGTTGGTAGTGTCAGTTGAGTAACCTCTTCAGTTTATTGTGTTGTCACCATTCTATGGAAGAAATTGGTAATCATTAATGGTCAGCATAATTTTCAGAGGAAGGATTTGGAATGAAAATGAATAGACAGTGAATTCCTAAGAGGGAATACAAGTTGTGAGCAGTACCCGTGGAAAGGGACTGAACTGATGTGAGAAAATAATCAAGATTACAGAACATGGGAGCAACAGTTGGTAGAGCAAAACTGCAAATGTGTTGATCCCAGAATTCACCCAGGAATGGAAAAATGCAGTTATGTGCTGTTTGACAAAAGCGAGGAATGAGGATTCATTTGTATTCACTGTTTGGAATTAAGGATCTACTGTGAAAAATCCACTCTTGCATCATGATGATTTGTAGGTGTTGTCAGTGAATCATTCTTTACTCCATGGGATCAGTCTCAGAGCTGTAAATTAGTCTGAGAATTCCTTACAATAGGCAGGTGGAAGCAAAACTCAGTTTCAGCATGAAAGTAAACTTCCATAATATTGTTCTGTACAGTACTGAGAGGTTTAGATTCCAGCAACCTAATGCCCTCAGGCTGGTTCTGCATTTACGCTGTTAAATCCAATTCCATTTGTCGGATTTTGAGTCTGCTTGCCTTCCAGCACTTTGATGAAACTGAATTTGACAGCAGAAATACCTAGAGCTGGCTTTCAGAAATTTGGGTCCTAAAATATTTAATAATGAAGTTAGATTTAGGGTGCAGTTAACTGCAGGAGACTTGTACAACTCATCTGTTATATTCCTGTCATGTAAAGGCACCTTAATATAATGAGACGGAAGAGGGAGTCCATGAACTCTTGTTTGGTAGAACCTCATTGCCATTCTTTTTACAGCTATGTGGAATTGGAAATTTATTTGACTGCCTCATGGTGACAATTAGTGTAAAATGAAGCTAACTGTCCAAATTAACAATAATGAAGTATTCAGTCAGAGTGACTGTTCTAAATGTGTAAACTTGTGGCCGTGAATCTATCTCTTCCATTTGCTTGAAAATTACTTCGAATACAATATTTTTAATGCTTCTAGTCCGATATTAAAAACCTGAATGCAAAATTAGTGGACAAAGATTGAATTGACCTGATTTGTGAACCAGTACAACATCAGTTATGGTGATTGGAGCATTTGCTGCCATACAGCTAAAGCATTAAACTTTAATGAATACTGCAGTTTTATGAAGGGAAATATTACTTGACAAATTTGGAGTGAACAATTTAGATTTCAAATTTACCTTAATTATTCCATTTTGGGAGAATTAATAATTATGTGTCTACTAAACTGCTTTGCTGTTTTGATTTGTCAATTGAATTTGTGCTGAGTAACCTTAAAATAGATTTTAAATTGAATATTTTAAATTATGTTTTATAGTGGTAATTACAAAAACACAAATCTAAGCGAACTGCAGTAAAAAAAATTGCTTTCTGCAATGTTGCTTTCTGTCATTACCAGCCTCCTAATGAATTTCTGTTCGAAACCTTTTCCCTACGTATAATTTGCTATAATGGAGCCAATTTCTAGCCTTGCAATTTGAGTAATTTGGATTTTGGATAAAAGCTTAGGTTTCAGACCCAAACTAATGTCATTCCCGTATTTTCAATTGCAAACCAAATTGTTTTACAAATAAGGTATGCTATGCAATTTTGTATTTGACATTAAAAACTCTACCGAGATGACAGGAAAAAAATGAGTATGTATTCCTCTAGATCTCTGTTGACCTATTGTATGCTATTGTGTGGTATGTAGACCTTTTTTACTCATTTGCAGAGCCATCACTTCCAATTGACTTGCAGCTCCTAAAGCAAAGATGCATACAAACTTGCCAAGAGATATTGGCAACTGGGTCTCCTGATTTAATGCTGGTATTTTGACATGAACAGATTGAACTGTTCAGCATATCAACATGACTTACCTTGTGTTGCAGAAAAATCAATTGTTGTACATTCCACTTATATTGACTCCCCCTACCTGCAACTCCTGTTCCCCACATCCTCCACGTTCTTATTCTTCACATTGACCACCATTGGATCCTTGCATTAGATGTACACATCCAGCACAAGGAACTTAATTGTATGTATGCCAAACTGTAGCTTTTAGTTTTTGGGAACAGTTTGTACAGCTGTGACAAATCTGCTGCTTTTATTTTCAGCACAGACAAATCAGAGTGTACATCAATCATTGAATGCTACGTGACTATGCTTTATTATTGCCTTTATTATATTGATAAAATATATCAAATTTTATATTCTATTTTGGAGAAATGTTTTATCACTTGTAGTATAATTATTTCTTGCTTTATGCTGTTTCTTTTCAGAACACCACAGCGAAATGATGTTATGACAGTAAAGATTATATGAACCACTTTGTGCAAAACATGACTCAACAAGATTTCCTGAACAACCCACTTGAGAATTGGCTATAAAGAGGCATGTGTCATTAATTGTGACATGCCTTAATGTACCATTATAATCTAACTGCAGGCCTCAAGACTGTTAAGAAAACTGACATATTTGTAATGAGGTTTAGATTTTTCAGCACCTCATCCAGATCTTCTGCACTGTAATGCTTTTAGAGATGGTGAATGCATTACGTATAGCCAAATTTCCTAGGAATTCAAGTGCTCCTTTAAGTTCTTAAAAGCTTTGGGTTGGGGCACTCAAAATAATCCATTAAATTGAATCACAAATTTACTGTTGGTGTATTAAAAATGTGACCATTGTGAAGAAAATGGAATGAATATATAGATCTGTTGATCTACTGTTTACACTCTGAACAAGCTGTAGGCTTAAATGTACAGAGGAGGTCTGATGAGACTTGCATCAAACTACTTCTTAATGGGTTTGTCCGTCGCAGATGGAACCACTTCAACAAATTGACCAATAATTGCATTCATCAATATACAGTCTTTAATATATCCAAAAGCACTTCAAAGAGGTTAATCAATAAATTAGACAAAAGTCAAAATGAGTATGTTTGGAGTGCTGTTGGAGAAGCACTTATTGATTTTCCAGACAAGCACACATAATCCATAGGAGATTTACATCTTAAAGATTCCTACAAGACCTAATTAAAAATAGAACCTAAACTAGGATTAATAAGTGGGAACTTGTGTGTCAAAATCTCCTTTTCTAAGGAAATAGTCTGCATCTGAGTGATGCATGTTGGCAAAGTACATTCCATTTGGATGATCATCATCTCACAGAGTCATATTAGGAACCCACTTGAAATAGAATGGTACTACAGACACCATTTGGCCCATTCTATTTGTGTTGGGTCTTTGACGTAGCTATCAAAATTTTCTCTCTTTACTCTTTTTCCACAATCATCCTTTCTCCTTTTCAAGTATATACACCTCTACTTGCATAGCAATAAACCATAAAGATCTGGTAACTCATTTACTTCACAGTCTACTTGAGCTTTTACTTACAAAGAGTTATGTACAGAACACAATGTAATTAGCTTTTACTATCTGCAGAAAAGGTTCAAATTGTTTATGTTCCATATAAATCCATTCTGAGGATATATTTAAATGGCATTAACCGATGAAGTTATTGAGAAGAGTGGTTTAAGAGTCATTGTTCATGAAGCAAAGAAGCTAGGGCTTACCTTATCCCTTCAAGATGATCTGGAATAGCAGGCAGTTTTGCATTAAATACTTAGGGCCAGACAGTGCTTGATGTGGTTCGGCCAGGTCTGGTGTTAGATTGCTAAACTGATTATGGCCAGATGTCCACAAGTCGAGGCAGATCACTGGCATCAGGGGTAGAGATGATGACTAAATGAGATGCTTCCAAAATAATCATATTGAGAGAAGGGCCAATAGCTAACCAGTTGGGAATTTGTATTTGTATAATTTGTATATGTGTCTCCAAAGATACCTAACTCCCTTCATCAATAGTATTTACCCCTGATTTGCTTCAGCTATATTTGGATACAGTACAACCACCTTATTTTCGTTCTTCAACGGATTACCAAGGTAAAATATGTGCTTGTTAATTCATGTTGTTGATGAGTATGTATAAATCGATATAGTGTAATTATGATTCTGCAAGATGGTTAAAAACTGTCACATTTCATGTCATGTATATTCTGAGCACTTAACTTTTCTATTAACTTGTTGGCTTTTTCTCTCCATTAGGTCATCTTTAACCTGCCCTCACTGCCTTAAACAGAGCAACACATTCGACCCTTTTTTGTGCATCTCCTTGCCCATCCCCCTACGCCAGACCAGGTATGTTTGATGACACTAATTTTAATACTGTTACTTGATACTGATTATTTGAGTGTGTTTTAGTGGAGATGGACAAAATCTATATAATTTTGTTTTAACTTTTATATTTGGTAATGACCCCTTGTATTTCCCCATTGACTATTCCTTGTTGTCTGTTTATAGGGAAGCTGATACAATGCTTGCTTATTTTGAAGAGAAGTGTTGCATTCATTATTATTGAAGTAGTTTAATATAACGAGATTACTGATACTGTGGCCCCTGTCTATCCAGCAAGGTGAATTTCATGGTGTGGATCAACTGAATGTTGTACCTTACTAATTTTGTATGCATTAAATTCTCGATATCCGCAAAGCATAGGAGCACAGACTTCTTGCAGATAACAAAAAACTGTGGATACCCAATACACCTACCAAATAACTACAAGGATGTCCGATAATGTTCTATGAGCATTTAGAAACAATAATAAACATTAAAATGTTTAAATACATAAAAAGAAACAATATTAGTTACCAAATTATTTTCGTTGAATGTATTGATGCTGAAAAGCATTAAGGTTTTGAAATCCCATATGTCTTTTCATTCCTTGAATGTCCCAGGGTGATTCGCATCAGTTCAGATGTGCTGGCAAAGACAGCAATGCATTTGTGCACAATGGCGCTATTGAGATAAAAGGCTAGTTAATTTGCTTTGATGGCCTGGTCAGTGCATTGAATGAATTCCTGCTTTTCATCATAATTGCAATGAGGGTTTTCACAAGAGCAGATAAGGAGTCCATTTACTCTTTCATTAATGTCAGTGGTGGCTGAGTGTTGACATTCTCATCGCTGGTGTTAGTGGGTTCATGATCCACTCTAAAGTTTAAAGTAACAAAATCCAGGTTGACACACCAGTGCAATGTGGAGAGAATGCTTCACCAATGAAGGTACCGACCTTTAGATGGAATGTTAATTTGAGATCCTGGTTTCCACATTCAGGTATGTGTAATAGATCAAACAACAAACTGCTGGAGGAACTCAATGGGTCAAACAACATCTGTGGAGGTAGTGGGATGTTTGACGTCTTGAGTCAAGACCCTTCATCAGGACAGAGGGTGTAAAGGGGAGGTAGCCAGTATACAGAGGTGAGGGGGAGGGGTGAGGCAGGAGCTGGCAAGGGATAGGTGGATCCAGGTGTGGAGGGGTTGATGGGCAGATGGAGCCAGCGGGGGGAGGGAGTGGTGGAGATAGGAACAGAGGCTGGGAGGTGATAGTGGAGACGACAAAGGGCTGCAGGTTATGGAATCTGATAAGAAAGGATGGTGGTGAATGGAACCAACTAAGGGAGGCATGCTCAGTAAAAGGGGAACAGTGCAGGGAGGAGAGGGGATAGGGGACTGAGTTTATGGAGTGTTTGGGTGATGGGCAGACCAGGTGGGAGAGGGGAAAGATATTAGGTAACTGTGGGCTGGGGGGGTGGGGGGGAGGGGGGGGGAAGGAGGAGTTTGGAAAGGAAGAGATGTGCGAGATCAGGAGAGAGAAGGGAAGAGAGGGGGTGTGGGTTATCTGAAATTGGAAAATTCACTATTCATATCATTGGGTTGTAGACTACCCAGGCAGAATATGTGTTGTTCCTCCAGTTTGGCTTCACCCTGGCAGTGGAGGAAGCCGAGGACAGATAGGTTGGTGTGGGAGTGGGAAGGGGAGTTGAAGCGGCATGCAACTGGGAGTTCAGGATGGCCATTGCAGATGGAGTGCAGGTGCTCAGCAAAGCAGTTGCCCAGTCTGTGCTTGGTCTCACCAATGTAGAGGAGGTAATCTGCACTCCCTATGTTCCTTTCTCTCTCCTCCTAATCCACTCAGGTCCTCTCGCACACGCCCTTCTTTCTGACCCCACCCCCTTCCCACTCCTCCCGCCAAAACGTCAACTAGTCAACTATCCCTTTGCCTCACTGATGCTGCTCAATCCGCTGAGTTCCACCAGCAGTTTGTTTTTTTGCTCCAGATCCCAATCTCTGCAGTCTCTTGTGGCTCCGTGTGAAATAGATCATGTGGCTCTATTTAGAACAGCAGGGGCAGCTTCCCCTGGTGTACTGGTGTATATTTAACCTTCAGTCAATACCACAATAAAGAGATAATTTGGGCATTATCACATTGATGTGAGAGAGAGCTTGCTGTGTGCAAATTGGCTGCCACCTTTTTCTCGATTATAACAATGACTAACCTCAGAAGATAACTGCACTGACAGAAAGAAACTTCGAGATGACGTGAAATTATGAAAGACCTTTATAAATGCAGGGATTTTTTGGAAAGAAGCAACATCTACTTTTGCAGGGCCTCCTCAGCATTGCCAGCTGAGATTCTGAGCTCAATTACCAATGACTTTTAATGACTTTAAACCCCAAAATCAGCTGGCCCATTGGAAAGAGTGCAAACAACTGAGTCAAACTGCAATAAGAACACACTAGCCTTCAAATGGAAACTCAAAGCTAATTAGCATATGTTCAGAATATAGTGGTATACTTCAACAATGGCAACGTTAATATTTGCTTTCTCTGTCTCTACCACTGCAATGCAGCTATTGTAGTTAGTCTCAAGGGCAGTAGTGCTGTTTCATTCATATTACGGTACCTATTTGCTGAATGTGATGCTTAAATAAAATATAGGTTCAATCAATTCAGGGCTTTTTATTTTGGGCCAGTAGTGCGGGGTTAAGAAGCACAGAATTGCCAGACAATAAAGGACTAATTAAGGAAAGTAAGACATTCTTGCCTAGAAATTCATCTCCAGTTAGAAGTACTAAACTCACTGGGCTAGAAATCGCATTATTGCCTTTTAGTGGGATTAAAACATCATTGTTGGTCACGCTAGCATTGTTTTGTGAAAGATTGAGAACTTTGTTTCTAAGGTTCGTGGAACTGCATTGTCAAGTTTGCTATCATAATGTCACACTGAAACTGACATTGTCTCTTTCAGCATGGCATTGTGTCTTGATGCATTACAATTTCTTGCAGTTATCGGAACTTAGCCTAGCAAATGCAAGCTCTGAAGCTGAGTCTTAAAGGGCCATGCCCTAATGCAAGTAACATTCTTCCAGCCATTAGGGAGCGATATGACTAAATGAATTGATGCTGCAATGAGGGGAGGGGGTGGGAGAGTGCTCCTGGAGCTCAGAGTAGTGGACAGGTTGGTGAAGACCATTCCCTGTAGGAGACATGTCCTTGTTGCAAGAGGGCCACAGACATCCTCCAGGTCTACAGTCAAGTGCTTCTGAATGGAAGTTGTTGGTAAGGTCATGACGGCAGTCTCTGAATGCTTGCACTTCGGAGAACCGTTCAACACAAGCAATTGAACCTGCTCCTGTGGGCTGAAGGCAAACAAGATGAAGCCTTCTTTCCTTGACTATGGAGTCTGTGAGACTCCCCTAATGCAGCAGCGAACAGCATACTGTGAGATGTGGCAATAGTCAGCTTCCTAAGTGATCCTGAAGCTGGGAAGCTGGCCTTGACCACTGGCAAAGCAGTTCAAACATGTGAGGCTGCATTTGGGTTGCAGAAGATCACAAATCTCAGTGAGGACAGAGAGTCATCTTTGAGTAACTAATGACTATCATTTTTCACACCTATGAAATTGTAAATCTTACTGAAGACACATTTTGGGTGTTGTTGAGGAGATTCACACTGAAAAAGCAATGCCAAGGTGGCAGAAAATCATGCTGAAGTATCAGAATTGAATTTCTTGCTTGGGCACTATGACACTCAGAAATGTGTGCAGACCTTGAACATAAAGGAAAGCTCTGATGATGTGTCACACTGGTTACTTAGGTTGTACCAGACCTGGGCTATTGGATGTTATGCCTGTTAATACCAAACACACTTTTTTTCACATGTTACATGGTAGTATAATACATCTTACAGCAAATTCGGTGAGTTTAAAGGGAGTGGGAAATATACAAGCACTCAGGACCCTGGCACCCAACCACAAACTGACCCACATTCCTGACCCTGTTACTCTGGACCCCAAGTCAGGCTCGGGCCGCACACACTGCCTACAGTCTGGAACCCAAATCCCGGCCACATGCCAGACATCCAGCTCACATTCTGGACAAATGAGTGAGCCACATACTGAACCATCAGGATCTCTGAACAATCGAATGCTGGATTATTGGAATTTGACTGTGTTTCCAACAGCTCAACTTTTTTTTCCAGAGTTAGTCAAACAAATTTTTAGGTCTCTCTGTATTAGTGTTTGTGTGCTGTACTTAACTTTTGAAATGTGGATTCATTCACTTCAATAGGATTGAATTTTGGAACTGAAGTGGAATGCAGAGAGCCACTTTATGGCTTATTTCGGAGGATAAATTTCTAGTCACCTGTTTTTCATAATGAGACAAATTCACATCAAGTGCTCAAGGGGTTCCAAAGAAATGCATGAAATATAAATGCTTTGAAATTAGAATTCACCCTCATTTGGTACATGAAGTAGCTGCTGCATTTAGTCCTAACATCCAGTTGAGGGATCATTTCCCAAAAAAAATAGCGAAATTAAGAAAGATTCAGTTTTAAAAGATGTGTTAAGATGGTTTACAAATTGATTGCTGCGTTAAAACACAGCCTATACACCTCCCATTAACCACTGCATGCAAAGTCCACAGTTGCCACGTCTTTGCCACCAGATATTATGGGAAGCAGGTCTCTGCCTTAAAAAAATTATCCCTCTCCATGACGGCCATAGTTGAGCAACACAAAAAGAAGTAAGGGAAAATTTGACGAGAGGGAACACATCTTTTTTTAATGGCCACCCCCCCCCCCCCCCCCACACTTCTCACACCCCCCCACTGCCCACTACCATAATGGTAACGTAGATAGAGTCTCCTGCCATGAATGGCCCGAAACTACTATAAGGCACAAGCTCATCACTGTATAGAGACAGCAGCATATAATTGTGCTGTGCAAACTGCAATTCTCACTGTGAATCCCAGCAATGATGTGTGAGCTGTTCAAAGCATTAAAAACAGGCAGGCAGATGAAGACAACTGCACATCAATGCTTTAGTCAAGATCCTTTCATTTCTTGCTGACTTGCTGTGGGTTTGTGTCTTAATGTAATGAACAAGAATGGGGCTTCAACCTCAGGTATGCTGAACTCCTTTGATTTAAGGGCCCAGGTATTATGATGCTCCTTAAAGGAATTTTGATGCTACCCTTCATCAGACCTGCATTTTTAATGATGATATTCTCTGGTGAAAAGAATAGTTCCCCTACCTGGATTAATTAAATATTTCCACTGGAAGAGATGCAAGATTGGTTTAGCATCAAGAGACCACTGTTCATGTGCATAGAGACCTCTCTTCTGCTGACTGTCAGTTATCTGAAGATGGTTTGTCGTATCTCATTTGGCATGGTGGACTATCTATTTTATCTGGTTGCCCCTAAAGATATTGAGAAGGGTATGAGGGGCTGTCTTGCATAGGTGCATCTGTAAAGTATTGGTATTGGTTTATTATTGTCACTTGTACTGAGGTACAGTGAAAAACTTGTCTTGCATACCGATCGTACAGGTCAATTCATTACACAGTGCAGTTACATTGGGTTAGTACAGAGTGCATTGATGTAGTACAGGTAAAAAAATTACGGTACAGAGTAAAGTGTCACAGCTACAGAGAAAGTGGAGTGCAATAAGGTGCAAGGTCACAACAAGGTAGATCGTGAGGTCAGAGTCCATCTCATCGTATAAAGGAACCGTTCAATAGTCTTATCACAGTGGGGTAGAAGTTGTCCTTGTCTGGTGGTACATGCCCTCAGGCTCCTGTATCTTCTACCTGATGGAAGAGGAGAGAAGAGAGAATGACCCGGGTGGGTAGGGTCTTTGATTATGCTGGCTGCTTCACCAAGACAGCGAGAGGTAAAGACAGAGTCCAAGGAGGGGAGGCTGGTATCCGTGATGCGCTGGGCTGTGTCTACAACTCTCCGTAGTTTTTTGCGGTCCCGGGCAGAGCAGTTGCCATACCAAGCTGTGATGCATCCAGATAGGATGCTTTCTATAGTGCATCGATAAAAGTTGGTGAGTGTCGAAGGGGACAAACCAAATTTCTTTAGCCTCCTGAGGAAGTAGAGGCGCTGGTGAGCTTTCTTGGCTGTGGCGTCTATGTGATTTGGATGGGATTTTGGATGTTTGTGCCTGGACTTGTTTGTTCTCACCGGAGGGCTTTGGTTGGCTTGGTGTTCATAATCACTGCAATATGAAATTTGTATAGTAGATTTCATGTCCCTTGTCATACCAGGTTAGTATCTTTATTCCATTCTTTGCAGACATGTACATTGTTTGTCCAGATATTGGCATGTCTTCTTAACATTCTTTTTTCTGGGGTGGGGTATTAGTCCATGCAGATAGATCATTAAAATGTCATGGATAAATACAGAAAATAATCAGCAAGCCTAGTAGAATACTGCATTTTACGTCGGGGAGTAGAATATGAGAAGTTCTGCTACAGCTATAGAAAGTCTGGTTAGACCACATCTGGGCACTGTAAGCAGGTCTCATCATTATACCAGAATGAAACCTAGACTTTTGCAGCTAATTTAAAAGGAGTGATTATAGAAACCAGGGTTTTGGTCCAGGAATTTAATCAGACATATTGAGGGAAGCTGGTATGTTAGGTAGCAAGAAACTATTTCTGCTAGTTGGCATGTCTCAGTCTAGAAGCCTTGTCTAATAATGAGGTCTTTAAGTAGTAAAATTAAGAAACACTTGCAAATGCAAAAGGTGTTAATGTCTTTGAATTCTTCCAGAAATGGCATTCATGCTGGGTGAGTAGTTAATTTTTAGTCAGATTGTGATATATTTTTGTCAGGCGTTTGGAGATAAGCTGGGTCCGTGGATTTAATAGAATCATGGAGAGATATAGCACAGAAACAGACCATTCAGCTGACCATGCTGACCATCATTTGCCCATTTACACCAATCCTACATTCTCATCAACTCCCACCCCTGAGGTTCTCCCACTCACAGACACACTTGGGTGGTTTACAGTGGCCAATTAACCTACCCACCGTCATGTCTTTGGGACGTGGGAAGAAACCCACATGGTCACAGGGAGAACTCCAAACAGATAGCACTTGAGGTCAGGATTGAACGCGGATCTCTTGCATTGTAGCCAGTGGTTCTACCGGCTGTGCCACTGTGCTGCCCAGTGTCAAATTAGCTACAATCTCAAATTGGGGAACAGGTTTGAGAGGCTAAATTGCCTTTGCCTATTTTATCTTCTGATATATTTTGTGCTGTAAACCAGCTATTCAGGTATCAATAGGTAAAGTAAAACTTTCATACATAAAATCTTAGATTAATTTCTGATTCCACCTTCAAAGGAATCACTCAGAGTAGCTGCTAAGCACCTACTTCTCATTGATCGTTAGATCTGTGTTTTAAGGATTTTGCATGGTTTAATATATCTTTCTTCAAAGTAAGACACAGGGTGAAATCATAGTAATTGTCATCTGTTTTCTGGTAGTGTGTGTTTAATCCCCACGTAGGTGAAGTATAAACAAGTGTATTTCAAGGATCATCATTCTGACCATCATCCTGGCCATTTTCTTTGAAATGTACTTCGCGTTGTATCTGCCTGTGTTCCCACTGTCCTCCTCTGAATTAGAGTGCATGGACTTCATCGGTTCTTCTGATGAGGTGATTTAGGTTCCTCTTCAGATCCTATCATCAAAAAGAATGGAAGAGAGCTGCCAGGCCCACATGATTATTCAGCTCTGGAACAGATGAAGCAGCAATTTACTTGTACTACTTCCAATTCAGAATATTCCCTTCAGTGCTTTATGATGTGGTCTCATCTACATTGGAGAACCCAGCAGCAAATGGGCAATAGCTTTACAGAATTCAGTCTGTAAGGACAGCCCTGAGCTTCTTGTCACCTGTTACTTTAATTCTGTATCCCAGTCCCACTCCGACTTCTGTCTTTGGCCTCCTATATTACGCCAGTCGTGCCTATTGTAAGCTCGAGGAACAGCACTACGTTTCCCAAGGGACTTAATATTCAGTTTACAATTTTGGATAACTTTTTTAGACTCCACAGATGTGGTTGTACATTTCTGTTTCAGTGCGTCTGCCCTATTTTGTTCCAGCTGCCAGTACTTGTTATCTTGACTGCTTTGATCTGCACCCAATCACAGGCACTTCTTTTGTTTTCCCCACCTTCCCCACTCTGCATCTTCAAACACCCGCGTCATCTTGCTTTTCCAGCCACGATGTAGGATCCTTGATCTGAAATGTCAACTTGTCTCCTCAAACTTCTGAGCAATTCCAGGACTCTCTGTTATAGTTTCAGAGAAAAATATTGTTGCTGAAGTGAGGCCACAGCCAACAAAACCATTATGGGGTCCGAGGAGTTGCCAATACTTAATGCATCTACAGCATAATTTACAAGGAGTATAGTAAATATAAAGGAGTATAGTAAAGATAGATCATTGTTTTTTGTGCCACAAATGATAACTGTGAGACATTTTTATGATTTTGGTTTGATTCATTGTTTTTCTCCAAAAAAATTGAGATAATTTGCAAGCAGTTTAATGGGGTCCGGAAGAAGAAATAGGTCAATACAGACTAACCATAGGTCTAGATGCAAGTCAGCTTTGGGAGAAAGAATTAGCCTTTTCACAGCGCCAGTGGAAAAGGCCAATATTCATTATGTGTCTAGCTGACAATAATTAGTTCTAAATGTGAAGTAATTAACTGTGATAATGAAATGAATGCAATCATTGGAAAAATAGAAAGAAGTGAAGGATCTTGACCTTTGAAACAAATATTCTCTGGACTTTGCTCTACGTTGCAAATTGGAGTATTAGGAGATTATAATGGTAGCCCGAGAAGACAGGAAATGTGAATTTTCAGTAAAATGCAATTAGGGAAAAGAATAAAAAAAAATTAATTCTTGCTTCGAGAAAATGCAGATGCATAATGAGAAAGGATTTCATTATTGTATACATAAATGAGGTCTTGAGGGTGGTGGATGAATATTTGAGATTCTGAGACATGAATTTACATGACAACATGTATAATGCTTACACTGTTGTAAAAGAGTCCTGATGTACTTTATGGGAATTATGTATAGGAATGATGGGGCAGGTGGTTGGAGAAGTGGGTTTTAAAGAGAATGATCAAGGAAAAGGAGTACAGTGGCAGAGAGATTGAGGGAGGCAACTGAAGGCATGGACATCAGTGGTGGAAGGAATAAAACTGAGGATCTCCACAGCCCAGAATTAGAGGAGCGCAGGTACCTTGGAGGATTATAGGGTTGTAGAATATTATTACGATAGGAAGGAACAAGGCCATGGAGGGATTTGAGAAGAGATCAGAGATTTAAAATCGAGCAGCTGCTGAATTGCGAGCCACTGCAGTTTAATGAGCACAAGGGTGTTAGTGGTGGATTTTGTGTGAGTTTTGAATGATCTCAAGTTTACAGAGAGGAGAGTACAGGATGCCAGGAGTGTGTGGAATCGTCAAGTCTGCAGGTATCTAAAGCATGGATATCTAGCAGTTGATGAGCTACTGTGCAGACAGAGTGGGGAGGGGTAAGGTGCCATCTTTGGTGTTATGTGCTCCAAAGCTCCTCAGGATTAAATTTGCAAACAGCCTGATTGAATCTCAGGCATGGTTGGAATGGATGACAATGCAATAGAGTTGGTGGAAAGTCTGAATAAGTTAGGTTCAGCATTCCTTAAGTCCCACACTACCAGGTTCAAGAACAGCTACTTCCCTTCAACCATTTGATTCTTGAACCAACTATCAAAACCCTAATCACTACAGTTCAGCAACACTCTGACCACCTGATCACTGTACTAAAATGGACTTCATTTTTTTTGTTTCATTGTGTTCTTTCTTGTAAAAGTTTTTCATCGCACCTGGCCATACATGTTCTTGTGTATATGACAATAAACTCCACTTTGGCTATTATTTAGTTGGAGGAAATTTTTCTCACCTGGTATTGTAGTAAGCAGTGATGATTTGGAGCTAATGGGGGAGTTGAGGGGAGGAATGAAAAGTGGTGTCGTCACTGCTGGGGAAATTGATATGGCACCTTCAGAGAATGTTGCCAAGGAGCAGTAAGAGAAATAGAAGGGCCCCAAGGATAGAACTTGATTATAGGAATGGGAGGGGAAGCCATTGCATGTAATTCTCTGGCTAAGATTGGATAGAAGAGAAAGGAATCAGGTCAATGGAGTCCCATACAGTAGGACAATGCTGTAGAGTGTTTGGAACGTAATGTTGTGGTTAACCATATCAAAAGGTGCAGATGTCAAGAGGATAGGGAGGGTCATCAGTCACAGTCACAGTGAAAATGATTTGTGGTGTAAAGAACTGCCTTGTTTTCGTGAACCTAAGTGGATAGATTCGGGCATGGAGTTCTGGAAAAGATGGCCATTGTACTGGGAGCATGCAACACATAAGAGGACTTCAGAGAGGAAATGAAGATGGAGTGGCAGTTAGAGGAGAGAGACGGTCAGGGTTGATTGGTAGAGGAATCAGGACCTGGAGAGATCACTCAGTTGTGTCAGCTAATTTGGAGGCCATGACAGGAAATTGGGATTAACGGTTTAGTGGGAATATAGTAATTGATTTACTAGTGTCACGTGTGCTGAAATGCAGTGAAAATCTTTACTTTGCATGCCATGCAGATAAATCAATCCAAACATAAGTCCATTGGCGTAGTACAGAAGGAAAGACAATACCAGAATGCAGCGCAGTGTTACAGTTACAGAGAAAGTACAGTGCGTGTAGGCAGACAGGGTGCAAGGGCCATGACAAGGTAGATTGTGAGGTCAAGAGTTCATCTTTATTGGACAAGAGTTCTGTTCAAGAGTCTTGTAACTGCAGAATAGAAGCTGTCCTTAAATCTGGTGTTATGAGTTTTAGAGCTTTTGTATCTTCTGCCTGATGGAAGCGGGGAGATGAGAGAAAGACTGGGTTGGGAGGGGTCTTTGATTATGTTGGCTGTCTTCCTGAGGCAGTGGGCAGTGTAGACAGAGTCAATGGAGGGGAGTCTGCTTTTCGTGATAGACTAGGTTGTGTTCATAACTCTCTGCAGTTTCTCACAAAATGCTGGAGGTACTTAGCAGGTCAGGCATCATCTGTGGAGGGAAATAAACAGTTGACGTTTCAGGTCGAGACCCTTCATCAGGACTGGAAAGGAAGAGGGCAGAAGCCAGAATAAGAAGGTCAGGGAGAGGAAGGAGCACAGACTGGAAGGTGATGGGCAAGTCCAGGTGAGAGGGGGAAGGTAGGTGGGTGGGGAAGGGGGGGTGAAAGGGAGTGATGTAAGAAGCTGAGAGGTGATAGGTGGAAGAGGCAAAGGGCTGAAGAAGAAGGAATCCGGTAGGAGAGAGCAGTAGACCATGGAAAAAAGGTGGGGAATAGATGGGCAGGTCATGAGGGCGGTGGAGGGGAAAGAGAAGGAGTGTGGGGGCCACAGGAACGATGGAAGACAAAGGTGGGGGGAAGAGGGGAGGAGTTACTGGAAGTTAGAGAAATGAATGTTGAGGCCATCAGGTTGGAGACTACCAAGGCGGAACATGAGGTGTTGTTCCTCCAACTTGCATCTGGAGGATTCTGCATCTGCAGAATCTCTTGTGTGCTCCAGATTTTAGCATCTGCAGAATCTCTTGTGTTTCTGCCATTTCTTGCAGTCTTGGGCAGAGCAGCAGGAGGTAGTTGGTCTTGTGTTCAGAGAGAGAGAAGAGAAACTGGAGAAGAAGCAATCTGGGGCTCAGACAAGGAGAATGTTGGGGCAAGTTTGGTCAGGTGCACAAGGGGAAGGGAGGATGTGAGAAGCAGCTGATTCAATGGTCTCAATGTTAGTGGCAAAGAAGTTCACGAGCTCCCCTCACATTTTGGTGAAGGATACAGGGGAGGGTGTCTTAATGAGACCTTCTCAAGCAAGGAAGCTTGGGGGTGAAATATCCAATCCAAAATGAGGCTGGAATTGTGAGCAGTTTTGGCAGACCAGAACTTTATCTCTCCAGCCATACTTGGCTGTGAGCAGTAACACGTTGGTGTAGTGGTTAGCTTAACACTATTACGGCACCAGTGACCCGGGTTCAATTCTGCCGCTGTCTGTAAGGAGTTTGTACATTCTCCCTGTGTCTGTGTGGGTTTCCTTTGGGTGCTCCGGTTTCTTCCCACATTCCAAAGACGTACAGCTGTGGGCATGCTATGTTGGCGCCGGAAGAGTGGCGACACTTGCAGGCTGCCCCCAGCACATTCACAGTAACACAAAAAGACGCATTTCACTGTGTGTTTCGATGTACATGTGACCAATAAATAAATATCTATATTCAGAGAATATTCATTCAAATCTGCCTGGGAACAGGGATGAGTGCCATCCCATGGAAACAGCCAAGGTGCGAGATTATAATGGTATTAAAAGGCTTTGGAGGTGGAGTAGAAGGCATGCTGGGCAGAATGCTAGCTGCAAAAAAGTCAATGTGAATGGAGGGCCCTTGGGTCCAGATTAAAATGATGTTCTTTCCTTGGAACTTTACAAGCCACAGGAAAAATCCTGTAAATAGGGATAGTTTCATGACTAATGGCAGTGAACTCCAAATGCCAGAAGTGGATTATCTCGGGTAAATGCATTCAGTTCAATTCAGACTTAGCTGAACAATTCCCTAATGTTTTTCTTGTGTCCAACATGACCTGTCAGTGATTTTTCAGCAATCGGCCACACAGCCATTTCACTTTTTGAAGTCAACTGTTTCTATTTGGAAATGGTGCCTAAAAATTGGATTTTAACCTTTGTGGCATACAAAAGTTTGTAAAATTGGACAGAAAACATTAGAAGCAATGCTGTGGCATTTTATACTCAGAATTATGTGTTAAAATAGGATCTGTGCATTGCCCAGCAGGAGCTGCTTGAAGAGGTTGCAACTACCGAGTTATTGCCGCATCGATCATTGGGAGGGGCCTCAGATCTTAAAAGAACTCTTTCCCCATGGCAGCCAAAGAAGAGCTGCATATGAGGCTCCACCACGATGAGGGAAACCATGGGAAGGGGGGACTCTCCCCACATGATGGTCTGCCTCAGTTGAGTCCCAGGCCGAGGGATGCCCCATAGCTTTGTAGTACTGTGTAATCAAGGGAGCAGAGATTGGAGTGTGAACCTGTAATGTGAATTGTAGAAAAAGGCCTCATTCAGCGATGGAACAAATGATGAGATTTAAAATAACCTGAACGTTGAAAAGAGAGGGTGAGACATTCAGTGTAGGAGATATCAACATCCAGAGTCCAGATCCTTTAATTGATGTCTCATTGCCAATCTCAGTGAAATATGCCCGTGATTGTTTTGTGACTGTTGAACAAAGGTTGTAGTTTGCACCCAAAAGTTCCAATTTGTGCTGCCAATGGATGAAATATATGAAGCCTGACTTGTGAGTCATTGGGTGCGTGACTGACGGTAGGAAAATGTAAGATGTGCTCAGGTGAATTGTGCACAGCCATGCCTGGACAGTTTCCCACTGGGGACAATTTCATGCAGAAGTGATTACTAGCACAATTTCAAACTGGATAAAATTGCTTTTAGGCACGATTCGTACATGAAAAATGTGCACAGATGGGTCTGGTTTCCAGGCTGAGATGTTTCCTTTGTATTGTGATGTGTGGTAATTGCTGTGTGGTTAATAATGCAGAGTGATTTTTAGAATGGAAATGAATGCCATTGAGATTTTTAAAGTGAGGGTTGGGCTTCCTGTCTGTGACTGAAACACTTCTGTGTACTGTGTTCCTGTTTCAATCATCCAGTCACTTTTGTTTACAAGTTCAGATGTTAAACCAAGTTGCAACTGCACCAGATGAGTATAGAATGAAACTTTTCCAATGAGGAAAACTGTTGCTGATTTTGGGGATGAATATCAGGAAAAATTATTTCAAACTTCCTCCTCTAATCTTTGCTCCCTCACCAGTTACTGCTCGTTAAAAGCAGTTCTATGACATGTTATTGGTCACCTGCTTGAATATATCCCTGTATACTGATTGTAAACTTTCGTTAGGAAACACTCCTGTTAAGAACCTCAGGACACTTCACCACATTAAAAATAAAAGCAAGCTGATGTTGCTATCCACGAGCTCAACCAGGAGGCTTCAGAAAAAGGGCTGTTGGCTTTGTGCCAAATTCCATTCAGAATTGGTGGGTCAGGAGCTACAGGCAGAATATACTGAAGCTTAAAAATGTTATTGCACAATGCAACGTTTTTAAAAGCTATATGCTTGAATTTTATAAAAATCCTGAATGCCATGTGATGAGGTACCTTGTCTGGCCATTATAAGCTTCTGGATTTTCACTCTGGGTCCTCCCTGTATATATGGAGACCACTGGGTCATTTCATTCACAGCACTCATTTCAATTTTGCATGCATGAAATTCTGCCTTGTTCACAAGGCTCATGAACAGCTTGAGCTTTGGGCATAAATGGGTCTTAGCCAGAGTGTTGATGTTGCTTTGGAGATAGACGAGAGACTGCAGATGCTGGAAATCTGAAATAACACACACAAAATGCTGGAGGAATTCAGTGGGTCAGGCAGCATCTATGGAGGGAAATGCACAGTCGATGTTCTGGTCTGAGACTCTTCATCGGGACTAATGAAATGTCGACTGTTCATTTCCCTCCATAGATGCTGCCTGACCTGCTGAGTTCCCCTAGCATTTTGTGTGTATTGATGCTGCTTTGGGGTTTGTGATATGAGTTAACTTTCCCAGGACTGCTACTGGGAAGTTCAAAGCATCCGTTTTCATCTAGGTAAGGTTTCTTTAATGTTTACTTGTCAATGATTAGGTCCACTGCACCTCCCAACCCCTTCCTTATGATTTGGTAAGGAATCCCCCACTCTCTACCCCTCAGAGTACGTTTCCACTGACTCCACCTTCTTATTTCCACACCCTATGTCCCACCCACACTCCCTCAATAATCTTCCACACTATGAAATCCCTTCCTTCCACCTTTCCAACTGCCCTCACTGTTCACTTAACCCCCACCCAATCCCATACCCTTAACACTTTTTCTACCATCCCCTGTTCTCTACAGTGGTGGTAGATCACAGAGGAAAAATGCACGTTCATGTTTGCTCTAATAAGATCCAATCTGCTGCAGGTGAATTCTTGGCCTTGCGTGTTAAAAAAACATTGAGCTTATCTCGGGCCAACCATAAAACTGCCTGTCACCTTATCCAATGTAAACACATGCTGATTAAGTTCCACGCCTGTAAGAGAAACACTTACAGGTCCTCCCCAGGTTGCGAATGCCCGTCTTCTGTATGGTCTGTACCTATGAATGAGCGTCTGGGAGATTGACGGGATGGATTTGCTGGGTGCTGTGGAGCTGCAGACATCTCCTGCCATGTTGGAATTCTGCGGCAATATCTTTGCATCTTGCAGAGAATTCTGAATGGTTGCATGTAGCATCCACATTACTCTTGTTTGGCCTCCGCTTTTATTTAAATATATTGCTGGGTGCCTGCATTTCCAACTTTGAACTATTCAGGTTACAAACTGTTCTCAGGAACAGATCGCTATTGTAACCTAGGGAGGACCTGTAATGGGAACTTTGAATGGGCTATTTACCTGGATTGCCCGTGATCAAGCAAGTGTACACAGTATTCATTGCCTTGGATCTTCACTGTGCTTGTCTTTTGACTTGGGGATTCATTTACAAGCAGTGGGATGGTTTGGCATTTGGCTAGTGTTTACAGTCCGTAATACACAGGAAGTGGAAGTATAACAGCTGCTTGGAGAGACCTGGGGCTGTTTTCGAGGTTCTCCAAGATTAGAAGCATAGCTGATCACCCCCCATAATGCCACAAAACCTTCTTGCACAATTCCAGTACATTTCTATTTGGACAGGGATCTTCATAGCAATAGGCAGCAGAGAAAAAAAATGTTTTCAAAGGTACCAAGCAACTTTAAGAGGCAATTAGTATCTTCACAATTGCCACAGTATCATGTTTTTACGGATGGCTCTATTCCTGACATGCAAGCAGTGAAAAAGCAAAGAGATGGGCCACAGATTCAAGATGTCTGTTTGAAAGAAACTTGCTAGTCTATCCCATTCCCATTGCAAGTTTTTGTCTTAAGGTGTACGATTACCTTTGAAAGTTAACATTGAATGTGCTTCTACCGCCTTATTTCAAATTATAACAGCTTGCTATATTTATATGAAAAATCCCCTTCATTTCACCCATATTAAATGATAATCAAAACACTGCAGAAATAAAAACAGAATGCTGGAAATACTTAGCAGCTGAGGCGGCACTTGTGGAAAGGTTTCAGGTCAAAGACCCTTCGTTCGAACTGATGAACTGTGAGCAACTGCACTCTTGAGTATTTTCTCCCAGATGTTCAAGTTCTATTGGTAAAGCTTCAAAGCCATTAACATCTCTTCACAATGCAAAGTGGTTTTAATAAAAAGGACTCTTGAGGCTAAACCTTTCATGTCTATGCTCCCCGAGTGGAACTTTATCTACCAGGAGTGCACATGATAAATTGATATCACAAATGAATTGATCCTGACAAGGGGTCGCAGACCTGAAGCATTGACATCCAAATAGTCGTTAAATGCATCTGAGGCTCTATGTTATCCAGTTTACTATGAGAGATTTTTGCCTAGGTTATGCTTTTGCTCAAGTGAGATAATTTTTAGTTTTGCGGAAAGCTTGTAGTAGGGTGTCGTAACTGTGAATGGAGGAACTCAGCTGGCTGTTTGGTGCATGTGAAATGGTGGATAGGACAGCTTTATCAAACAGGAGCCTTCTGTTTTGAATCCAGCCTGCTGGCAGCACTTTTAGAAACCAAGGCACAGGCTAAATTAACTGTGGTTGTGGAGAAGTCTGCAGCTCACATTCCATCCCACTTGTCGTATCTTGGAATGCTAATGAGAAATTTGATGGGGTCAACCACAAAGTGATGGAAACAATGAAAAGATATAGAAGAGGAAAATAAAAATTCTCAACCACACTGGGTCAATGTAGAGGTGAAAGTTACACTATCTCTGTTGTCTACATAAAGTGTGCATCAGCTGTCTGGAATGTGCAAAGAATGTCATGTCATCAGGGCAAATTTTCACTGTTCCAACACAAAGCCTTGCTGCACTGTTTTTGAGACTGGAAAGCTTTTTGGGGTCTACTTAAATTTTGCTATGTTATGACTGAGAAAAGTCTTTTGGTGGGGATCTTCGTGCTCGACAATTGAAGAACGTATTTACTCATCTGGAGCCCCTCTAACGTACAAGATGTTTGTTGGTGGTTTTATCCCAAGCCTGTTGAGCCAGTTCTTGTTTTCCTGTGGTTAGCCCTGGCAGTTTTTTTTGTGTCGGGTGTTGCTGACAAATGGTTCAATGATTGACCTGCATTTTTGGCAATGCAAACAAATACAAGGTCAGTTGTTATCAAATTAAAGTGATTTATCCATAGCCACCCCCCCCACCCCCCCCCCCCCCCCCCCCCCCGGGCAAACTCCTTTGAGAAGTAAACTGGACAGGATATATTTTTACAGTATGTTCAATTATTTTCAGCTTTCTTATCTCCTGATATTTAGACACAAAGGGATACTGTTAAACATAGACTCTTTGTTCTGAATACCAGTAATTCCAGTCTTTGTGCAATAGTTCACAAAACAGATTGATCCACATACTGGTTCTTACAGAAATCTTAACTACCTGAGAATATTTCTTTCCTTTCCCACGATTATAGAGTTTCACCTGCAGACAGTAATGAGCCTGCTTATAAAACACTTCAGTGTGCAATTTAAAATGTTGTCAGTCAAGGCTGAACAGTCTTTTAAACGGCTGCTGTTAATTTTAGGGACTAGTTTCTTTATCATCCTCATCAAGTGGATCTTAAAACCACATGTACTGAAGTAGTTGCTATCATCCTTCCAATTTTAGAGAGACCATTTGGTTCAATTTGGTTTTATTTCTGAATTTACTTCAAGAATATCTACATGTTTAAGATAGATTTGGATAGCAGTTGCATTACCAGAGCTTAATAAATACATTTTGCTTGATTGGCAGTGCGAATGAACATCCTTCAAAGTTGATTAGCAGTAGATTGGTTTTGAAAGGCAATTCCTTGAAACTGATTTTATTTGCTTTAGCAGACGTTGGAACTCTCACATCTTGTCCGTGACTCAAAACTACAAATTGCATTGTAGTACAACATTTTTATGAAGATAACTCACTGTGCTAAGCCAATTATATGAAGTTCTGAATTTTTATAAATGAAATTGTGGTGTTGTAGTGTGCTGTACCTTTCTTTAAAATATTAAGAAACCAGCCATCTTAAACAGTCTGGCAAGTTCAATCAAGGAAACTACCAATAATTATGTATTTTTAAATAGTTTTTTGATTTTAATAAGTATAAATGTTTTCTCATTGCTATTCTAGCAACATCTAAAGGAAGCTGCATTGGTGTAATATTTGTACAATAATTTTACATAGAATTACATAGATATGGCAACATTCTGCTTGCCCTAAGCAGTCAATGTTGGCATTATCCTCCACATGAGTTTTTCTAAACTTTTCTGCCTGACCTGTTCTGTTATCCCGTTATCACCAACCCCCACCTTTCCAACTAATACTTCAATGTTTCTGCTTCAGCCACTAACTCTAGTGATGTATGCTGCAGTCTTACATGTCTTTTTAGGGGAAAAATGTTTTTCCTGTTCTCTGTTCTAAGCCTTTTATGTTCAGACTTCTATCTCTTCCTTGATATCTTGGCCACAGAAAGCAGATATTCTATTCATCCTGTCTTGTCTATTCACAATTTTATAAATTTTGATAAACCACTTTATCATCTGTTCTGACAAAATAGGCCTAATTTTGCAAGTATTTTGTTATGTCACTTTTTCCTCACAAGACCATCATCTCTCTACACCTGTATTGAACCATCTCTAGTGTCTTGACATTTTACATATGTGTGAAGCTAGGATTAGGTCTTTAACCTATTGTGATTTATATAGATTCAACCTTGAATTTTGATACTAAGATTGCACAGCCTAGAAATTCTTACACAACTTTAAAATGGGCTAAACAACAGCAGGTGGACCCACGCTGTTTTATACAGGACTGTGGGACACAAAATTTCTAACAAGCATGAAATGCAATGTATCATGCGTGTAGAATTACAAATTCTGAGCCTTCTGTGAGGTTATGTAAAAATAACAGCATAGAGCGTTAGCTTTATGAGTCACAAAGTTTTAGTTCTACATGAATACATTTTATCAACACATAAATAAGAGGTAAATAATGCTCTTAAATAATGGTATTGCTGATTTATTCTTCTTCCTCACAATAACACTGTTGTTTGCCTCAAAGATGATTAAGTGTTTCTTTCGGACCCAGATGGTGGGATGGTTTTAGCTGGGGAGGTCAGTGTCCTGTTGGTGGGGGAATGGGTTTAGTGGGGTATAGGTGAGAGATCCATTGATTAACAAGTTCATAGATCAGAGGATGAGATCAGTCGAGCAGTGGTTTGAGCTAGAGTTTGACTGAGAACAATTTAGGTTTAAGATGAGAGGGGAGAGATTTAATAGGAACCTGAGGGTCAACGTTTTCACCCAGAGGGTGGTCAGTATGTGAAATGAGTCGCCAGACGAGGTGGTTGAGGCAGGTACGTTAACAACATTTAAAAGGTATTTGGACAGGTACACGGGTAGGAAAAGTTTAAAGGGATAAGGACCAAACGTGGACAGATGGGACTTGCTTAGATGGGGGCCATGTTGGCCATTCATGGGTCTAGGTGGCGGGCAGTCGCGGGTTCTGCCCGAGCCGATTGCCTGCCCCTCTTCCGGGGTTACGTCCGTGCTCATGTGTCCCTGGGGAAGGAGCACGCGGTATCCACGGGTACAGTGGGGAATTTCCGGGACTGGCGGGCACCTCGGGCTTGAATGCCTTCTGGATAGTGTTGACTGTGTTATAATTTGAAACTGTAAATAATGTGAATCATGAAGTACTGTAATATTGTATTAATGTGATTCTGTAATCACTGAATAAACTGCCTTCAGAAAAGGGGACAAAAAAAGGCCAGCAAAAGAAAAGCTTAGATGGGAATCTTGGTCAGCATGGACCAGTTGGGCCAAAGGGCCTGTTTCTGTGCTGTATGACTTTATGAATCTATGAATATGTGGAGAAGGGATGGGTTTGAAGGATTAGTGGAGAGTGCTTTAGGAGTGCCCAATGATCAGTGCTCCCTGGACAGGGTGGACTGTTCTCCCAAGCATTGCTTGTAGCTCATGTAGCATTGAATTAAGCAGCATCATGCTTCCTCCC
Organism: Pristis pectinata; assembly: GCF_009764475.1. Classification (NCBI taxonomy): domain Eukaryota; kingdom Metazoa; phylum Chordata; class Chondrichthyes; order Rhinopristiformes; family Pristidae; genus Pristis; species Pristis pectinata. The sequence goes on from NC_067422.1 coordinate 24,413,122, forward strand.
TCACTCACTTTAGTGGCTTGTTATTAGTTTGTAGTTTTGTGGGTACTATTTATTTTATTAGTCACTCTAAAAATACATTCCTGGATAATCATCAGTACATAACCCAAGGGAGAATGGGAGCAGAATGCAATCGACTCATCCATATTTTCAGCAGTCAGGAGCTGGAGAGTGGTTTTGAGGGTTCTGATGTGGCTAATGAGGCCATATTGAGAACTGCAGAGGTACAATGGTGCATCAACTTCTGCCTCACAGCTTCAGTGAGCTGGGTTTGATCCTGACCTCAGCTGCTGTGTGGAGTTTATATGTTCTCCTCTAGCTACATGGATTCCCCCACCCCCTCCCCAATGCACCAGTTTCTTCCCACAACCCAATGATGTGTTGATGGGCTAATTGACTGCTGTAAATTGCCCCTCGTCTAGGTGGGTGAGCAGGAGGATTGGGGTGAGTTGATGGGCATTTGAGAGTGCATAGTTAGGGACTAAGTCAGGGTATTGGTATTGGTTTATTATTGTCACTTGTGCCGAGGTATGGTGAAAAACTTGTCTTGCATTCCGATTGTACAGGTCAATTCATTACATAGTAGAGTTACATTGGGTTAGTACAGAGTGCATTGATGTAGTACAGGTAAAAACAATAACAGTACAGAGTAAAGTGTCACAGCTACAGAGAAAATGCAGTGCAATAAGGTGCAAGGTCGCAGTCATTCCTGGAGGTCGGAAGATCGCTAGCCCTGTAAGAAGATTTAAAAGAACATTATTAGTTATAGTTAGTGACATAGAGTTTAAATTTAAAAGTGTAGAACGATTATAGTAAGGGTAATGAGTAGATCTGTAGAGAGCAGCTTGCAATGAGTTGCCACGCTCTGGTGCCATCTTGCTTGTCCGAATGAAGCTGATGGAAATGCTCTTAGAGCCAGCATGGGCACAATGGGCCAAATGGTGGTCTCCATGATGAGATATGAGAACAGATGGGGCAGGAAGTGCCTAATAGGGAAGGTGGGTGGTAGTTTGTGAGCTGTTGCCCTCCATCTGGCACTTAAACAAGGCTATTGTGTGCTTCTGATGCATAGATTTGAGGTTCTTGACACCATCCTGAATGTTCCTTCTTCACTTTGAGAGGTAGTGGGTCAGAGGCTCCTGGAAGTCAGTGGGGGTGTTGGATTTCATCTAAGAGGCTTCGAGCACATCCTTGAGTTTTACCCTCTGTCCACCTGGCAATCTCTTCTCATGACAGAACTCAGAATTGAGTTTCATTTTGGGTGCCTGGTGTTGGGCATGTGAATGATATATGACTGAGTGTCATTTGTACAGCTCAGCAGTTGCATTAATCAATTGAGCCATCAAGAAATTTATTACTTCACTAATAATTTAGGATGAACTTGTTAAACATGCCTGCTTTTGGTTATTAACAAATGAGAAGGGCAACTTAAGTCAGAATCCAAATGAATGTTATAATGTGACCGAACTGTGAACTCGTTTAATCTGTTCCAGAAGGTGCCAAATTTTGCACATTCTAATCTAACATATTCTGCTGACTTCATCTTTTCAGTTGTTCTTTCCTTTCTCTTTGTGTGATGCTGATCCTTTACTCCAGTGTGGAGATGTTATATTCTAATGTAGAGAGACGTACTGTATTGTCTTGGTTACAAAGTGATCAACTTGCTTCTCCCTTCCAGTAGTTGCACGCTATACATTACTGCATCAATTAAATTGTCACAGAGCTCCCCAAAAGGAGATGGCAGGCAAGAGTCCTCTACAGGTAACACTATCGCACTATTGTGCATCAGACACAAGGTTACCTATTATTCATGTGAAAAAGTATGCAGTGATACTGTAGGAAGAAAACACATTGTATATCTCGACTGTTGAGTCTCAATGTACCAAGGATGGTATTGGCATTGCTGGACCAACTTAGACTCTTGAAAGCCTATAAAGTGAAGGCACTATTTTTAGACAATACTTTTTGATGAAGGTTCCTAACGCATGAATTGAGTTAAGATCTGGACTAAGCTTTGAACCCGCTATGTTCTTCTTGTGTGCCAGTCTGCGTGAGAATTTTTCTCCTGTTTGTATTATGAGTTTATCAGGTTTGAAGGATTTGAAAACAAAACTCTGTTTATGGATTTAATGGAGTTGGTTTTCTTTAACCAATCATATGGTGGGCTTATGCCACTTATTGATTCCCATTCTTTCACAAACCCCTCCAGGCCTAGGACATTCAACCTGTGACAACAGACAAGATGGGGCAGCACATACCCATCAGAATGTTACAAATTACAGACTAGTTGATGTTAAAATGATGTGAAAAGGTCAAAAGTCCTTAAGCCATCATGAGCAAGCTCCCAGTGGTACCAGCCAGTCAGAACACACGGCCGTTCCAGGGAGCACATGATAGAAAAGATTGATGAGGCAGTAAGACCAAGTGGAAAAAATTCAATGTGGTGACAGTATTGTGGATCAGACACAGTGATCATGATGTTGTGGAGCAGACTCGTTCAGGTAAATGGTAGCACCAGTTTAGGCTGGGAAGGGAGCAAAACTTACCAGGGTATGATTTTTATGGATGATTGATGTTAATGTTCAATCAAGGGAGGGTTTGAGCATCAGTGTGTAAGGGTTTTGAGTCTGATTCTTAGAATGTTTGATGAGGTTTTGTTTTTAGTGATTGGAAATTTTATCTTTGTAGGGAAACTTCAGTGCTTTCATGTTATAGGTTTCAATGTGAAACAGCTTTGGCTACACAAATTTAAACAAAGGGAGTGTAATTGTCCAATGAAGAGCAGAAATAACCTTGAATTGAAGTGGAATGGGACTGTCTCTTCCAGCAAGTCCTGTTTTCCTTTGCTTTGATGTTGTGTTGGGCCCTAATTGAGTCCAATTGTGTGGTGCAAATAAACTGTTTTACAAAAACAGTGTACATGTACTGTGAATACATCTTTTGTGAATGAAGTTGGTTAAGAGTGATTGCGATGGTGGTGGCTGGATGAGGGGAGAGCGAGGAACTGATTTGATTTGTGGTGATTGTGCAAGGAGACAATTTTAGTGTTTATCCATCCAAGTGTTTCTGTCAAGGTACTTGAGGAATATGAGTAATTTGCAGACTCTCCTCCTCTCCAGTGACCAATCCTGTCTATCACTGCTTGACCTTTCTCAGCCAGCAGTTGCTTTGCACCATGTCTCTATTGAAATTTAATGATGACTGAACTGGCACTGTTTAGGTAAGAAATCTTTTAGCAAGAGTTCTCCAGTGGGTCCTGTCAAGCTGCTAATTAACCATGTGGTTCCCATTATGAGTTGAAATCTCTCCTTTTTATTGAAAATAAGCTCAGGTTCCTTTGACTGAATTATTACAAGCACGTTCTCTGTGAAATACAGACATGCTCACTACATAGGAAATTAATCATATTTGATGCATCGTTTACTCAGAAATCCTACCTCATCTGAAGGCATTTTATTTGTGAGTGTCACATTCATGGTTTTTGGTAATTAGATCAGAACACCTGGTTGGATACACCTGTTTGGGTGTGACAATTCCTTTTAAAATTTCTGTTAACCACATGTACCTTGGTGAGCCCTGAACTTCCACCTCCACCTTCATGTTCCCCAGTAAGGAGTAGTGTGACACTTAACAGCTTTGCCATCTACAGCACATAGACACCTTGAAAGAACAGAGAGCTCCAATGAAACTTTAGCAAGAATGACTGTAGGTGTTTGTGGAATTCAGTATTATTCCTGTTTGTATCTTTTGGGAACTGTGGTTCCTAAACTAATCCAGCAGCTCTTGCCATTTTGCATGGTGAAAACAATTAGCACCAAAGGATGGGACTCTGGAGCTCAACATCTTCCGTGAACAATATTGCTCAACCTGTTGACGCGAGAGATCTTGAACACTCAGTTCAGGAGGATCAAAAAAAGGCTAAGTAAGATCTTGTAGATTAAAAGTTGCTTTCCTTTCACAAATGTTCTCATTTAAGTGGAGCGAATAAAACAAAAACCTGCTGTTTATATGTTGGTATTTGTTGCAAAGGTCATTACAGTGACCCGCTGTCGTTAGAAAGGAACATTTTTGTCGATTTTATTGACACACTAACCTTCCTGAAAAATCAGGGTGAAAATCGATTTACAAGTGTGCTGCAGTGCCCTGTACAATGTTTGATCTGTTTAACTGCGTAGTGTCTTCTGTCATTTGCAATGAAAAAAAATTGTCAAATAAGATGCAATTTTTCTGCAAGACTTTGGTTCTTTTTTTGATAATGTTTAGATTCAGCAAGTCACAATGAAGCTGAAAATAGCAAACATTTGTATAATTGAAGCCACTCTTGACAGATTTTTCAATTGAGAGTGATTTGATCCACAAGGTATAAGTGAATAGAAAAAGATGATGCTGATAGAGCACAATGTGGTTTATTTTTAGTCTAAGTGCTTACAATTCTTATGTTAGATCTTGAATGTATTGTCTTATAAGATGTTATAATACTTAGTGCAGGAATTAAAGATTCTAAAGAACCAACTGAAGAAGCTTCAAAAATGATAGATCTCAGCACCTTAAAGCTCTAAAGCAGAATGATTGTGGAAAAATAAGCATTTTTTTGTGTTGACTGGACTGTTCTGTCTGTTGCAAACAATTGGAAACTTATGGTACAATAAAATAGTGCACAAAGATGGCAAAGTGCTAGACAAAAAAATCTGGTCCTCCCAATATAAATCCTCAGCTGTTAGTTAAATAAGGTCATCACCTTTTCAAAATGTTAATGTGGGATGCATGGCATTTACAAATGGGGGATGTGATTTAGCCATCTTTACATCTTGTGTTCATTGTTGGCAACGCCAGCATTTATTGCCTATTCCTAATTGCCCTCAAAGTTGGTGGTAAGCTGTTGCCTTAAACAATGAAGTCCTTCTGGTGAAGGTACTCTGGCAGTACTGTTGCATAGGGAATTCCAGGGTTTTGACCCAGTGACAATAAAGAAAGGGTAATATTTTTTCAAAAGAGCAAGTTGTGTGTCTCTTGAAGAGGAACTTGCAAGTGCTGGAGTTCCAAACACAGACACAAATAATGTGTCTGCTGTTCTTATCCTCGGTAGTAGAGGTCACAGGTTTGGGAAGTGTGGCTGGACAGGTCTGAGTGAGTAACTGGAGTGCATTTTGTATATGACGCTGTGCACCAGCTGTGTAAAGGAAGAATGTCAGGGTAGGTGGATGGTGTATGAATCAGAAGAGGCATTTCATCCTGGATGGCACTGAGCTGCTTGAGTGTGGCTGGTCCCATTGATCTTCTGATGCGTAGTCATCCCTATGAGTTGCTGATGTTTTTGATGATGGTAAAATAAAATATCAAGGGTAGGCAATTGGTTTCTCTATTGTTGGAGATGGTCATTTTCTGGCACTTTAGTGGTGTGAATGATACTTACTACTTATAGCGCCACACCTCAACGTTGTTTATGTCTTGATGCACACAAGTGTCAACTGCTTCATTTGCTGAGAAGTTGCGAGTCTCACTCTAAACCAGAGCTTTAACCAAAGCTTCCTTCCTTACTGCCAATATCCTCAAGCTCCAATACCCTCCTGGGCATCATCATCACTGTTCAGTCCCAATCCTCTACCCAACCCATCTCCCCTGACTGACCTATCTCCCCCCTCAATACCATCCCCACCCTCCCTGTTTGTCTCCTCCTTCTCCCCAGATCTTTGCCAGAATTCACAGGCACGGTAGTGTAGCGGTTAGCGTAATGCTATTACAGTGCCAGCGACCCGGGTTCAATTCCCGCCGCTGTCTGTAAGGAATTTGTACGTTCTCCCCTTGTCTGCATGGGTTTCCTCTGGGTGCTCCAGTTTCCTCCTATATTCCAAAGACGTACGAGTTAGGAAGTTGTGGGTGTGCTATGTTGGTGCCGGAAGCGTGGTGACACTTGTGGGCTGCCCCGAGAACACTCTGCGCAAAAGGTGCATTTCACTGTGTGTTTCGATGTACATGTGACCAATAAAGGTATATCATCATCGTCATTCTCTGCATGGGCTCAGCCCCTGAAGGAAAGTCCTTTGTGCAAGGTTTATTGTATGAGGCTGCCCCATTGCCTATGATGTCTGGGGCAGCATTTGGACAGAATATCACTGTCAGCGGTCTTGTGTAACATTTTCAGGCAGTTTCCAACTTCTTAGCAATGGAATGTTACAATAGGAAGTGGGACATAATGCCTGCACCAGCTCTTCGAAACCTGTCCAGTTTGATCTCATTGCTTTTCTTTTAATACACGTTTCTGATCTCAATAACGTCATTGGGAAGAGACAACAATTTCACTTAAGAAGCTAAGAGGAACTGCACCTGGTTTCTTCACTTCTATCAGTATTGCTGTGCAATCACTCCAAAGATTTTTGGACAAAATTGACAAAAGGCCAGAGTGTTTTAGGCTCACCTGTTACTGTTGTCACAACAAAATTATTAGTGTAACTCTGAGGGTAATGCATTGATCAGAGCTGAGCAGGTGGCTTCTGTAAAGAGCAAGCCGTTCAAGAGAATATCGGAATCTTCAAGATGATTTGTATGTGGAGCAATAATGTTTGGAGTTCCTATAAATGCGATCAAGCTATGATTATTTGGAGTAACATATCTTTAGTTGAACTCAATTAAGTGGTGATGTATTGAAAAGGTCAATAAATTGAATAAACAAACTTGTATTTCTTTATTAATCAACTAAAGAATTTAGCTGATGGTTGAATAATTGTAAAAAAAAAAATTGGTAATTTGTAATGCTGATTTCATTTTTGGATCAATTGACATTTTCACCTAATTAATTTTAACTGCTGTGAAGGGATGATTAAGTATCCTGAAAAGATTTTGGGTTTTTTAATAAAACATTCAACCACCTGTCATTTACTGACAAAATAATAGCGTGTGAATGCTGCTTGCTATCATTAATGTGCAAGCCAGCCAGCAACTCTGGAGGAGGAAGAGGTAACCCACAAAGGGCAACACGATGTGAGTTAATGGCAGATTTGTGCTGTTTTCACCATTAGCAAAAACAGCACTCTGTCCTTAAACACCCTGTGAGTTTCAGGACATTCTTGCATTTACACATTAATTTCCCATTAAACTCGCTACAGAAAATTATCTATTAATTAGCTGTAGAACTACCCAGTTAATTGCCATTAACCTCTCTTGCCTAGAAAATGAACAGTTAAAAATACATCCACAAGTTATTTTAGATTATAAAAGTGTTAACTACAATATTTTTCTTTCCCTTTCAATCGCTGTATTTTTTCCCCTCTATTCCCTCACTTTATTTTGCTGATTTGACATTTAGTTTAATCACTTTAATTCAGACCACTCCTCACTCCTTCTGTTTATGTCATAATCCTCAACTCTTATTGACTAAGGAGATAGACTGTTGGGTTGGCCCCATGCTTCACTAAAGTGCAAAATGCATTCATTGCATTCAGCCAACATAACCAAAGACCCCACCCATCCCAGACATTCTCTCTTCTCCCCCCTCCCATTGGGCAGAAGATACAAAAGCCTAAAACCACATACCACCAGGCTCAAGGATAGCTTCTATCCTGCTGTTATAAGACTGTTGAACAGTCCCTCAGTACGATAAGGTGGACTCTTGACCTCACAATGTACCTCATTATGGCCTCGCACCTTATTGGCTGCCCACACTGTGCTTTCTCTTTTACTGTAAACTTTATTCTGCATTCAGTTATTGTTTTTCCTTGTACTACCTGTACTACAACAGTGCACTGTTGGAATGAAATAATCTGTATGGATGGCATGCAAAACAATGTTTTTCACTGTACCTCAGTAATGTGACAATAATAAACCAATTTACCATTGTTATCAGATTATAGTTCCAACAGTCTTATGGACCAAAAGTAATGAAGCCAAAGCCTGCATGAGCAGCTCAGACTGAACTCAGTGAGATGCACATTTTGGGCCATTAAATTTTTTTTGAGCTACAGTTGCACTGATTCTTTTATAAATTATTTCTGATTGCTGGTCCATGGAGCTAAATGATAAGTAATAAAAGTTTTATTATTTTGCTGTTGAGTTCGAGTAATCAATGTGTTCATGGTAATTAATTTTAAATTAAGCTGTGTGAACATTATATTTCAGGAGAATGGTACTGTCTGATGTGTCATTTTTTTTCTCAGTTGATCAGGCCAGGCATCTCACAGCAAAGTTTGACACATCCCTTAGGAATGTAGTAAAAATCCTTCAACCCACATACTTAAAAACTAGGTTACTTAACTGCCAGATGCCCGATACAAGTCTAAAGGTTTGTGTTGTCTCATTTCTGCGACAGGTTACTTAGGAAACTGTGTTACCAGAGATTTTTTGAAGCATTTGAGCTGTTTGATGATGAATTAGGTGGTGGATTGTCTTGGTCATTTGTGGGAGTATGGGAAGATTATATGTGGAATGTGTTAATGGGATTTATGCCATCTATTCTGTTAAGAGTTATCTTTTGCTGTCACTTCATTATCGGTAGTGTTTCTAGATTCTAAGAAGTGCACTTTAGTCTAAGGTATTTGCTTTGTAGTAATGGCTGATAAGGGAATGAATTAAACAGGGGAGCAGATTGGTGGTTGAGATGTATGAGAGACTGGAGTCTTAGCCGTTGATTACTTTTCTGTTATTGGGAGAACATTGCTTTGGCTTCTTTAGGATTTCAGCCTCCAAAAGTGGCAGGAGGGTCAAAGAGAAGGGAAAACTTAGATGCACTGTCCTACTTAAGGAATACTATCCTCATAGATTGCTCAGAGGTTTCACAGCTGAAGTGAGTAATTGTCTCAACTCTGACCTGGATTTCAATATTTTGCACAAAAATTAAACATATGCATTTGTTTTGTACTCTAAAGGCACAAACTGTTCACCTGAAAGGAAAAGTATGGAATTTTTTCCTCAGTGCATATACTCTGATGTTGAGCTAACAGAAGCATAAATCTGCCAATGTGCTTCCAGGTTAAAGGATAATGTCTTGGTAATTACCCTTACTAGAAAATAAGGAAGGATCTTTCATCAACATTGAACTCTAAATGTGCATATCATAAATGCTGAACATAATTTCTCAGCTTTTTAAATGAATGGTGAAAAAATTGTGTGTCAGTGCAAATCATCTTTCTGATATGTGCTACCTGAGGGCAAAGCTTGAATAATCACCCCATGGATCTCTGCCCTCCCAAGCAAGGCACAGGATCAGTCACAAAGGGAAATGATCCAATGGCAAATCATCTGTGCAAAAGCTTCTTTAGAGCACTTTGCTATTCTGTGATTTGTTGAAACTTCATAGGCACATAGGGCAGCTATATTAACTATTCCTGATGCACTGGTTCCTAATTTTTCAATTCCCTGCACACATCCATGATGGATCAATCAATGTGGAAGAGATCTGAGTCTTTCCTACCAACTTTATAAGTCTTTAAGGAATATGTTTTTCAGAAATAGCACTTTGATCAGGACTTTGAGAGCGCTATTATTTGCCTGGGCAACCTCTCCTCTCTAAAGGGGCTCCAGTTTGATGGATCAACAACTGCTAGTTAACTGCTAATTAATCCCTTCTGAACACAACAATGCAAATAGAGTTCAAATGACCTTTTTCAAACAGAGCAGCGTCTGTATCATAAATTCAAAATAAAAAAAATGTATATCTGAACTGAGGAAAGAATTCCAATTTTCCAAACCATTTCTCATTCAATCTTATTCTATGGAATTCCTCATTCAAGCATAACGTGATCTTATTAATTTTATTCATTGCTTATGCCACTATTCCACCAACTGTCACCGAGCATAAATATGTTTTAGAACTGTAATCACAGCTGTAAAATTTAATATTATTAGGTTGAATTGCTGAAATAATTCAAATGGGTTGTGGTACAGAAATTTGACAATTGGTGACTCTACAGGAGTTTTTAGAAACCTGTATGGAGAGGTAATCTGAATTTAGAACATAGAACAGCACAGTACGGGCTCTTTGGCCCACGGTGTGCCGACCTATATACACCTACCCCACGATCAATCTAACCCTTCCCTCCTACACACCCCATAACCCTCCATTTTTTCTTACATCCATGTGCCTATCTAAAAGTATTTTAAATGTCCCTCTTGTATCAGCCTCTGCCACCAACCCCGGCAGTGTGTTCCAGGCACCCACCACTCTGTGTAAAAATAAAACCTACCTCTGACAACTCCCCTAAACTTTCCTCCACTCATCTTAAACAATGTCATTTGCTATTGGCCATTGCTGCTCTGGGGAAGAAGGTGCTGGCTGCCCACTCTATCTATGCCTCTCATAATCTTATACACCTCTATCAAGTTGCTTCTCATCCTCCATCGTTCTGAAGGGAAAAGCCCTAGCTTGCTCAACCTTTCCTTATAAGACATGTTTCTAATCTGGGCAGCATCCTCTACACCCTCTCTAGAGCAGTGGTTTTCAACCTTCTACATGCTGCGGCCTCCCAGAACATGTCCTTGTTAGATGGTGGACCCCCAAAGCCCACAAAATCAAATAATCGATAATTCATGCATACAACACTTAAATTACTGCACATAGGCCCTATTGAAATAGTGACTATTTCAATCACCGATAATTACCAGCAGTGTCTTTCACTGTTCAGTTCAATGTGAAGGTTGTGCCTGTTTTGCACTGCAGAGTTTCTCCAAACGTGGTGGTATGTGCGACAAACATATGCGTATGTCATCCTCAATATTCAGTCTTGATATGTATTTGGTTTTCATTGGCAGTGACTGCAGAAAATGCTATCTCGCACAGGTAAGTGGTTGCAAATGGTAACAGAAGATTGACGGCTTTGCCGGACAGCAGTGGATACTCCTGGGACTGTGCTATCCAGAACGACAACAGTGACATTCGGTTGAACTGCAAGCGCAAAGTCCTGTCAGATGACAATTCAGCCAATTCTTCTTGTTCACGTCCAGTTAAATCAGTAAGCATGCATTCAAATGGATTTTGAATCCAATCAAACGTGCTCATGTCATTGTCACCGAAATACTCATGGAAATAATGTGACAGCTGTTGAATATGGTTCAAAATGGTGCTCACAATGGCCTCTGTCTTAGTCTCCTTCACTGTCAGAAAGTCAGCCAGCAACGGAAACATATCATAGACGCCTTGCTCGCATCTTCCCTTCCAGATACGGAGTTTTTTCTGGAAAGCATTGATTTTGTCATGTGTTTTCAGAACATTTGAGCCAGGTCCTTGCAATGATAGATTTAAACTGTTCAAAATATCTGCAAGATAAGCTAATCTGGCAACCCACGTCTCATCTGTCAAGAACTGTGCCAATGATGTTATGCTCATTTAGAAAAATGAGCAGTTCATCTCGCAATTCATATACACGCTGCACAATGCGGCCTCGTGACAGTCACCTGATTTCTGTATGTAGCAACAAATGCTTATGCTTAGCTTCCATTTCGCGGCATATATTTTCAAACAAACGATTGAGCGGTCTGGCTTTGATGAAGTTAACGATTTTAATGCACGTGGAAAACACATCCGCAAGATTTTCATCCATATCCTTTGCAGCCAAAGCCTCATGGTGTATCATGCAGTGGGTTGCTGCTACATGTGGAGCTACTTCTTTCACTCGTGTGACTAGACCCGACTTCTATCCCGTCATTGCGGCAGCACCATCCGTGCATACTCCAATACACTGTGTCCACACCAGTGCTGATTGTACAAAAAAAGTGTCAAGCACACGGAAAAGTTCTTCACCGGTTGTACGCCCTGGGAGTGCCTTGCAAAACAAAAAGTCTTCCAAAGCCTCTCCTTCCCAGCAATATGGAACATGAACCAACAACTGCGCAACACTGGTAACATCAATACTTTCATCAAGCTGAATCGCAAATCTGACGGGCTATCAGCTGGCTCTGTATATCTTCCGCCATATTGCCAATTCTTCTGCTTACTGTGTTATCAGACAGTGGAATGGCTTTCAGTTTTTGACTGGATTCTTTTCCCAGTACAACTTCGTACATATCTACTGCTGCAGGCAGTATAAGCTCTTCTCCAATTGTGAGAGTCTTTCTGGAACATGCTATTCATAATGCTACCGAATATGATGCGCAAAGAGCCTTCTCATTGACAGTGGCGCAGGCTGTCATTTTGCCTTTCTGCTTGAGCTGCAGCTCCTTTTGCCACTCAAAATATTCCTTCGGCTTACTGGCAATATCTGGATGCACTGTTGTTAAATGGCGCTTCAATTTCACTGGTTTCATTGCATCGTTGGACAGTGTTTGCAAACACACAACACAGAGATTGGTCCGCATTTGTCCCCACTGCGATGATGCCATATGAAATGTATTCTGGATCGTACTTGCGTTGTTTTCTCTTTCGGTCACCCCTATCCCCTTCATCATCAGAATCTTCCGATTTCTGGTCAGCTTTTCTCTTCAGAAATTTCTCCATACTCAGCAATACACGCTGGACAGTTTAATTACTATTACTGATAAACAAAGTTATCAAAACTAATCTAAAATTTACACGCTTGCGCACTTTTCGTTTAACAGTGACATCACTGTGGCGTAAATGCACGATAAGTGAGCAATATTATTAAGGCACACCAACAAAGTCACTCAGTCTCGCTAACACTACAGTGCACAACAGAATAGTAGTGAGTAGTGAACACTACTGACTACTCTGACTACACAAATCGAATATTAAGCGGCAGCTTACCAGAAGGGAACATTGTCAACAAATAGAATAGATATGGCCGATTTTCTGAATAGTGGAAAACTGGAGCAAGCAAGTAAGCTACGTCTTTGTAATAAATCGCTTTTCCATTTTTTTCTTGGCTTGCTCATGGACCCCCTGGCAACCCGCCGCGGACCCCCAGGGGCCCACGGGCCACAGGTTGAAAACCTCTGCTCTAGAGCTTCCACATCCTTCCTATAATGAGGTGACCAGAACTGAACACAATACTCCAAGTGTGGTCTCATCAGAGTTTTATGGAGCTGCAATATTACCTCACGGCCCTTGAACCCAATGCCCCGACTAATGAAAGCCAGCACGCCATACACCTTCTTAACCACCCTATCAACTTGCATGACAGCTTTGAGGGATCTACATACTTGGACTCCAAGATCCCTCTGTTCCTCCGCATTGCTAAAAATCCTGCCATCAACCTCGTACTCCACCTTCAAGTTTGAACTTCCAAAGTGTATCCCTTCACACTTCTCCGGATTGAACTCCATCTGCCACTTCTCCACCCAACTCTGCATCCTGTCTATATTCTGTTGTAACCTACGACAACCGTCTACACTATCCACAACACCTCGAAGCTTCATGTCATCTGCAAGTGTACTAACCCCCCCCCCTCCACTTCCTCATCCAGGTCATGTATAAAAATCACAAAGAGCAAGGGTCCTAGAACAGACCCCTGTGGAACACCACTAGTCACCGACCTCCAGGCAGAATACGCTCCATCTACTACCACCCTCTGCCTTCTGTGGGCGAGCCAATTCTGAATCCACACAGCCAAGTGTCCATGGATCCCATGCCTCCTGACTTTCTGAATGAGCCTTCCATGGGAAACTTTGTCAGATGTCTTACTAAAATCCATATATACCACGTCCACCACTCCACCTTCATCAATTTCTTTTGTCACCTCCTCAGAAAACTCAATTAGGCTCATGAGGCATGATCTGCCCCTTACAAAACCATGCTGACTGTCCCTACTAAGATTATGCTTCTCCAAATGCTCGTAAAGCCTGTCTCCAAGAATCGTCTGCAATAGTTTGCCCACCACTGATGTAAGACTCACTGGTCAATCATTCCCAGGATTATCCCTATTACCTTTCTTAAACAATGGAACAACGTTTGCCATCCTCCAGTCCTCTGGTACCACTCCTGTGGCCAGGAAGGGTGCAAAGATCAGTGTCAACACCCCAGCAATCTCTTTCCTCACTTCCTGTAGTAACCTGGGGCATATCCCATCTGGCCTTGGGGACTTATCTATCCTAATGTTTTTCAGAAGCTTCAACACTACCTCTTTCTCAACCTCAACATGTTTCAGCACATTAGCCTGTTCTACGCTGACCTCACATTCATCAAAGTCCCTTCCCCTCGTGAACACTGAAGCAAAGTATTCATTAAGAACCTCCACCTCCAGGCACATTTCCCCCTTTGTCCCTGAGCAGTCCTACGCTCACTCTAGTTATCCTCCTGTTCTTCACGTATGTGTAGAATGCCTTGGGGTTTTCCTTAATCCTACTCGCCAAGGCCTTCTCAGGTCCCCTTCTAGCTCCCCTAGTTCCCTTCTTAAGCTCCTTCCTGGCTACCTTATAATTCTCAAGAGTCCTGCCTGACTTTTGCTACCAAAACAAGTATGCTTCCTTCTTCCTCTTGACCAAATGTTCCACCTCTCTTGTCAACCATGGTTCCTTCACCCTACCATCCTTTCCCTGTCTTAGTGGGAGAAATCTATCCAGAACCCTATGCAAGTGGTCCCTAAACATTTCTGCTGTGTATTTACCTGAGAACATCTGTTCCCAGTTTACCCTCATGTTCCTGCCTAATACCATCATAATTAGTCCTCCCCCAGTTAAATACTTCCTCATATCACCTGCTCCTATCCTTGTCCATGGCTATGCTGAAGGTCAGGGAGTTGTGGTCACTATCTCTGAAATGCTCGTCCACCGAGAGGTTTGTCACCTGACTAAGTTCATTGCCTAGTACTAGATCCAGCATGGCCTCTCCTCCAGTCGGCCTGTCCACATACTGTGTCAGGAATCCTTCCTGGACACACCTAACAAATACTGCCCCATCTAACCCTTTTGCACTAAGGAGGCGCCAATCAATATTAGGGAAGCTGAAGTCTCTCATAACAACAACTCTGTTGTTTTTGCACCTTTCCAAATTCTGCCTACTTATCTGCTCCTCAGTCATGGTGGCTCCTGGTGGTGGGGGGGGGGGGGGGGGGGGGGGGGCTATAGAGTACTCCCAACAGAATGATTGTTCCCTTCCTGTTTCTGACTCACACCCACACTGACTCGGTTGATGATCCCTCCACGACGTCCTCCCTTTCTGCAGCTGTGATACTGTCCCTGATTAGCAATGCACACTCCACCCCTCCCTGCTTCCCCCATCTTTTACCTCTCTCCCTATCCCTTTTGAAATATCTAAGCCTTGGAGCATCAAGCAGCCAATCCCGCCCATGCAACAGCCAAATTTCTGCAATAGTCACAACATCCTCTACTGATCCATACTCTAAGTTCATCACCCTTATTTTAATGCAAGTATTAAGAATAAGCACATTTCAACCCATCCAACTTACTGCATTTATGCCCTATCCACTGCCGATCCTTCCTCACAGTCTGCACAATGCATCTACCATTACACCAACTGCTCCATCATCTGACCTAACACTCTGGTTCCCATCCCCCTGCAAACCTCGTTTAATCCCTCCCCAACAGTTCTAGCAAACATGTCTGCAAGTTTGCTAGAACTGTTCAGGTGTAACCTGTCTCTTTCGTACAGGTCATACCTTCCCCAAAGAGATCCCAATGATCCACAAATCTGAAACCCTGCTCTCTGCACCAACTCTTCAGCTATGCATTTGTCTGCCATATCTTCTCATTACCACCATCAGGGAGGAGGTACTGGAGCCTGAAGATCCACACTCAGCGTTTCAGGAACAGTTTCTTCCCCTCCACCATCAGGTTTCTGAATGGTCCATGAACTCTACCTTGTTATTCCTCTTTTGCACTAGTTTGTTTATTTATTTATTGGTAACTTATCATAATTTTTATGTCTTGCACTGTACCGCTGCCAAAAAACAACAAGTTTCACAACATATGTCAGTAATAATAAACCCAATTCTGATTCTGATTCTATTCTTACCCTCACTGATGTGTGGCATAGGCAGCAATTCAGAGGTTACTACCTTTTGACGTCCTGCTTTTTAGCTTCCTTCCTAACTCTGTATATTCACTCTTCAGGACCTCATCCCTTTTCTTCTCTATGTCACTGGTACCAGTGTGTACCACGACTTCTGGCTGCTCACCTCCCCCTTAAGAATGATGTGGACTTGATCCGAGACATCCCTGACCCTGGCACCTGGGAGGCAACATACCACCCGGGGGTCTTGTTTTCATCCACAGAATCTCTTATCTGTTCCATTAAGTAATGAATCCCCTATGACTATCGCTCTCCTCTTCTCCCCCTTCCCTGCTGAGCCACAGAGCCAGACTCAGTGCCAGAGACCTGGCCACTGTGGCTTTCCCCTGGTAGGTTGTCTCCCCCCCCCCAGTAGTATCCAAGAAGGTATACTTGTTATTGAGGGGAACGGCCACAGGGCTACCCTGCACTGACTGCCTATTCCCTTTCCCTCTCCTGAAGGTCACCAGCTACCTGCATCCTGCAACCTAGGTGTGCCTGTCTCCCTGTAACTCCTGTCTATCAACCCCTCAGCCTCCCAAATGATCCAGACTTCAACAAGCTCTAGCTCCAGTTTCTTAATGCGGTCTGTAAGGAGCTGCAGCTGAATGCAATTCTGCTTGAACATTGCTAGTGAGTGAACTAAATATATTGTTACTAAGTGTTTAAGTGATATGGGGCCATCGTGTGAGATGAATATCTCAGCACTTCGTTGAGAATTTTCAAGGCCTGCTGCTGTTTTCTCACATGGTGAGAAGCAGTCAGCAGAGTAAATTGGTCACTTCTGTACCCAGTAGAATTCTCAGGTAATCCTTCAAATGCCACTCCAGGAAATCAGGCTATTTAACTTTGCCAAAAGGGCACTCAAAACAATTGCAGAATCAGTTTGCAGGTTTCCTTGTGTGTGTGTGTGTGGCGTGATTACGACAACAGGAGATGGTTTCCACGATGGAACCCATACGACACCTCAGTCACTGATGATCTCCATTCCTTTGTTCCGAAGTATCTGCCACACCGAAAAGGCATTCGCGACATGGCCGTCCACACAAATACCTGTTTCCTTCTACAGGTTAACGACAAAGTGGACTCCACTGGATTATTCCAAAAATCCATACGTGGATTATAGTGACAGACACAGTTATTGTTTTTCATCCATCGATACAGAGACCAGCAGGCAGAATGTCTCTCTCTCTCTCTCTCTTTTCTCTGACTGACTGCTCCAAAATGTCATCATGTCATTATCTCCTGTTGTTGTAATCACGCCACACACACACACACACACTTCTGTGCTATGTCTTAAAGGGACATTCACCAATAGTAACTTAATCCGTAACACCTTGGCAAATTAAGGAGAACAAGTTATGTACTCATCAAAAATATTTAGGCCTTGAGTGCCTCTTACATCACCTTTTTATTCCATGTCCATAGGTTCATCATTCATAAAAACCTGCAGCAGCATACTCATGGAAATTCAAACCTATGGGCAAATCTTACCTGCTGCAACATATGCTTTAGAGTAAGTATAATAAAATAAAGGCAGCATTGTGCATTTGATAATTAGTATCATAATATAAATGCAAGCAAAAGAAGTTAATGGCCCTATCTGGGGTACTGTAACAGTGAATCCCCAAGAACCCATTGCCCTTGAAGGATGTACAGTGCAGATGTATTAGAATGACATGGCTTAAAGAGTTAAATTATTTGGGACGGTTGCAGAATCTCAGTTGGCTCTCCCTTGAGTTTGGAAAATTGAAGTAGGGCTCTAATTGAAGTGCTTAAAATGACAAAGAACTTTGATAGGTTAGATCAGAGGAACTCCTTCCTTCTCTGGGGAAAACCAGAAAATGGTATAATCTTATGGTTAGAGCTAGTAGCAAAATCAAGTAGCAAATGCTCCACATAAAGGGTAATGGAAATCAGGTATTCTTTCCCACTAAAGCCCTCTGGGCACTGGGTCAACTGAAGTGAGTTGATAGATTTTTAAGTTTGGAAAAGGTATTAAGGGAGTTGAGCTGCACGTCTGTCATGATCCAATTGAATGGTGAAAATTGCTTGAGGGGCTAAATGGCCTTCTCCTGTTCCTGTACATGGGGCTACGCACACTTACTTTGTGTCCTTGTCACTCATTCAGCTTGTGGAAATGATTTGATTTATTTTGTTTGTAGTTTTAAGCAACTTCATGATCCAAATAGGTCTCTGCTCACCAAATTAAGGGCTGCTAACAAAGTTATGAGCTCAAATTTCATAAAATGAATGTAACCCTTTAAAACTGAAAGAAGTTAATCCAGAGAATTAAATGTTGGTAGTTAATTAATAAACTGTCTTGCAACCTCAAGGCTGCAGTTCTTGAACTGGGAAACGTATTAGAATGTTATAAGTGAACAGAACAAAGAAATGCTGAAACCCCACCAAAGGCATGTATAGCTCTAATAATACATGAGATCAGTTATTATAGAGCACAGTTCTTTGAATAGATTATCACAACATATTGATGAAGTTGGAAGAACAATATTAACTGCTCACCCAGTTAACCTTCAGTGCAGTCACTCACTGGAGTTGCAATGAAATTATACAATTGCCTATGCCGAGGGTGGTCAATTGTGCTATTGAGATAATTGCAAAGCTTGAAGCATCTTGAATTCAGCAGGCCTTGAATTGGCTGTAGCTGGATCCAACAGTATCAGGAAGATTCAAAATGTCAACAGGATCATCCCTAAATCTCCCACACTACTACTGGCAGTATTCTGGTAGACAATAGGAGTTGGACCTTTCCTTTCATTAACACAGGCTTCCAGAGACTTCTAACACTGCACTTTCATTGATATTGCAAGTTGAGGGATCCAGTATGGTTTTCTATCCATTGACAGAGCCTTTTCATGCAAAGACCTTAATAATCATTTTATTCCCCCTGACTGAATATTTTAAAAAGTTTGTGATTAAGCCCAGAATTAGTCACAAGTTTGCTCATAGCTTGGCTTTTATCAGTCTGCTGTCAGTACAATGAAAGCCGTTTTTTTTGTGTTCCTGGTGTTGTCATATCATGTATCCAAATGCAAGTTCCTGCTTTTGTTTTTTTCTGGCTGAGTACAAGTAACCAATATCAAACTGTGCACTAACAAAGAGTTGTTTAACCACAGTGTGTTTAAAACACTTTATTTTTCTATTCTGTGTTGTATTGGAGCTGTTGTATTACTCTGTTATATTGTAGCCAATATTAAAGTTTTCATTTTTAGCATTATATATCAAAGGAGATTGAACTTCACCAGTCTTGATGTTTGATGTGTGAAGACTTTGCCACTATGATCCACTTTATTTATCCTGCTCTTTTCATGCCATAAATTGCTGTTTTGTTTTTGTAATGCACATTTATCCTCTCTACTTTTTTTCTGAAAGATTTCTAGACACCTTTACTAGTTAACCAAAGTTGTAATTTGTATTTTATTAATTGAATTATGAAACTACTTAAAAACTACAGGCATTTAATGGCTTGCATAATAGGTTTGTTTACACATTTCTTTGAAGCACTAGATTGTTGATTGCTTTCATTTAAACTCCAAGGATTCTAGCCTATAAGGGGCATCCAGAGAAATGAGACCCCATAGTTCTCTTTCAAATATTGATTGACGTGCTCCACATTTCTGGAGCGTAACCATTTTCAGCCTAACTTTTCATAGCTGAGTTCCATTTGCACAGTGATCAGAATGCAAACTTTTTTTTTATTATAGACAGGGATGAAAATTGAGAATATGTACCAACAGCATGATTTGTGCATTACCAGCAATTTCTGTGGCAGGGCTTTTGACGTGTTATGTATGTAGCTGGGAAAGGGCTGTGATTAAGGAACAAAAGCCTAAAATTAACTTGTCACCTGCAGAGGCTTCCTGCTGTTGCTCTGTGGTAGGCTGGAGGTTAGTCCCCTTTGCTAGGAAATACGCTCTCAAGGACTGGGCATCAAGTTGGGTAAAGGTTGGTTGAATGTTTGTGCCAGGGATCAGCTGTGGGGGGTGGGGATGGTGCAAGTGGGAGTTGTTGGTCAGAAGAGGCAGTTTGAGGCCCATCACATGCTTGATTGACAAGGTTGTTTGTTGATCTTTGATATCTGTTTGAAGTGTCCCGATGTTCATATATGATCATTATCAGAATAAGTGCAAAAGGTTTAGCAATAGAGAAGATTGGACCAACATATGCACTTCCAACAATTGTCACCAGATAGAGAGCACGTTCTGGCATTTTGCTCCTCTCCCTTGGGGAGCATTTGATTCCAAGTGTTATGTCCCCAGTATCACTTCAACTACCTAAAGCAAACCAAGGATTTGAGCCAGGAATTGCCTGTTTGCATGGTTCAGCTTTATTATCTATAACATGCAGCCCTAGGTGAACATTTCTAAACCACTGTAACAATCCTCCTATCAATTAACGTCAATCAATTCACTTCAGTCCACAATGTTTTCTCCTCTTCACACTGAAAAAAGCAGAGACAATTTCCTCTTACAATTATAACTCCAGCCCTGACAACATCCTCATAAATTTTCTCAATACCCTCTCTAATACTCAGGCCTCCTTCTGTAGTATATTGATTAGAATTGTACACACTGCTCTAGCTGTGGCCAATCAAGTCTTTTATATAGTCCTAGCATGTGCTCTCTGCTCGTGCTTTGTATGCCCTGGCCAATAAAGGCAAGTATTCAGTTTGTCAACTTAACGTTATGTACATGAACTTCAGCATCATTTTGTTCCTTTGTTTGTTGTGTATGCCCTTGCCTCATTTACCCTCCCTCAGTATATCATCTCGCACTTTTCCAGATTGAATTCCACTGCCACATTTATGCCCATTTGACCAGTCCATCATCCACCCAGTCAATTTTGGTATCATGACTTCTACATTTGTAAAGATTGGTTTTATATATTAAAGGACGAATTTCTGAGTCTTGTGGAACTCCACTGCACAACGTCTTCCTGCCATTAAAACTCCTATCAATCATTCTCTTTGCTTTCTCTTGCTGAGCTAAATTTGAATCCAGTTTGCCACTTTCCTGGATCCCGGCTTATTCTGCAAAGTAAAAGCCCAATATTTGGAACTCCGACTAGTGTCTGCTTAAATCCATATGGATTGTGTCAAATACAGGGCTCTGATCAACCCTCTTCATTACATCCTCAAAAAAATTAGTCAGACATGACAGGCCCATAACAAATCCCTGCCTACTGTCCTTGATTAACCTATAAATGTTTACTTACACAGTCCTTTTGTATTTTTTCCAGTAATTTTTCCCACCATCAGCATTTGGCTGACTGACATTCACTTATTCAGTCTATCCCTTGCTCCCTATTTAAAACAACACCACTGCATTATCAATCTTCCAGTCCTCACAGTAGCCCAGGCAGATTGGGCAGTGATGATCAGAGCCTCTGGTATTTGCTCCCATGCTTTTTAAGAGCCTGGATACATTTTATCAAAGGCTGGCAACGTATCCACTTTCAGTGATGTTACACCCACCAACATGATTTCTCTTTCTCTGTTTATCATAATCTTGTATTTAAAGTTCTTCTTCCTCAATGTCTGTATCATTCCCCCCTTTCTGTGAAGACACACCAGATATTCATTCAGGATGATAAACATGCCTTCCACCTGCACAAGTTACTACTTTGGCTTCAAACAGGCCGCACTATTTTCATTGCTGTCCTCTTGCCCAAACCATATTCAGTTTTTATTCCCCCAGAATTTATCAGGTGCTAGCAGTAGTAGTTTAAATAATCATTGTGTGGGGATTTTTGTAGGCTCACTCTAGAGATTAAAGAGCATCCTTTCTTATTCCTTGTTTAATTTTCCTTTTGAATTCCTCCCCTGTATCTACAATACACCTATAGGTTTATTGCAATGTTAGGCTCTCAGTGTTTCTTATTTCTTTTTCTGCCTTATATCCCAACATGCAGGGTGGCCTGGATTTGGGAATTCCTCCTTTTGTTTCTCAAGGGATTGTATTTGGCTTGAACCCTCAGTATCTCTTCCTTGAATGTTCTGCACAGCTCTAACACTGTTCGGGAGTGGGGGATGCAGTGAATGATGGTGGTGTCTATTAGCCAATAGAAAGACAGCTCCACATTCTGCCTCAGTAGAAATTATTTTGAGCATTACATAAGAAAAAATGTATTGTACTCTATGACTAGTTCAACTTGCTTTGTTTAACAACCAGGACAGTTGTCAATACATTTCTTTTAAAAAGTCTTATTTAGTCATGAGTGAAGGAATTGCAAGACTTGTATCCACTCTGAGTGCTCTTTTATAATATAAAATAAACCAATTACAGTTTTAATTTCACAGTTGGAGGAAAAATATCAACACATTCATGCAAGTTGAACAGTTACTTTTCATTTTCTCTTCATGCATGCAGTGAAGGGATCTTGTTTGCCTCCTTGGCATTCATGTGCAAGTGTGTTTGGAGCAATTTAGTATAAATATTTCACGTGGAAAAAGCCATTATGAAAGATTATCCTGTAAGCTTCAATTTCAGATCTTGTAATACTTCCGCTTGTCAGCTGCTGTTGTTAACTGATGAAAACGTGGGCAGCTGTTGAATTGTTTGTGCTATACATGGTATTTTCAGAATATTAATAAAGAAAGTGGTTTAGTGTAAGAATTAAGGAAGAATCAAATAGTTTACTCAAATGCGCACATTGAAAGAGCAATTCTATTCGCATGATTTTCCAGCTGATTCATAGTTTATGAGAGTAAAGGAGGTAGAGTTGGGTGTCAGCAGGAAATCCTGAAAATTCTCAGCATGCCAGGCAGCATCTGAGGAAGTGAAATAGAGTTAACATTTTGGGTCCGAGACCCTTTGTCAGTGGGTGAGCAAGGCAAAAGAGACAAACAGATGTCATGCAGAGGAGAACTTCTTCAAGTTCAGTATTTCTGGAAGAGCATTGGCTGTGAATTCAACAGTAAGTAAATAAAAATGTTGTAAATGCTGGAAATTTGAAATAAAAACAGAAAATACAGGAAACACTCAGCAGGTCAGGCAGCATCTGTGAAAGGAGAAAGACGAAGGGTCTTGGATCTGAAAAATTAACTGTGGTATTAGGATGACAATTCTGCTGGGTGTGCTGCCAGGACAATGTATTCAGAGAATTGCTGGGCATTTGTTTGCTGGGCATTGCACCAGTGTATGTCCTAATGGAGTCATGCCTAAGGTGCTGCTCTTGCATATTTACATAAGCCCCATGAATTGGTGCAAATCAGCAGCATCATTGATGAGAATTGTCTGGAGTAGGAGCTCAAAATTATTGAATTAAGCTAATTTAAATTGATAATTTGTTCAAGTAATTGTTGCAGCTGAAGAATAGGCTAATCTCTCATTTCATTTAACTGGTAGCCGCCAGTTTTGTGTATCAAGGTCAAAGCAAGTACGACTTACAGTACATTTCATAACCAGAATGTTCCACAACACTTTATAACCAATGAGAATCCTCTCGATGTATTGTCAGAGCTATTGACTTCTGAACTCATTTGACCTTCAATTGAAAGTAGTTGTGGCATCAATATGAGAATTCCTCAACAGCCTTGCACCTCCCTGTCTCCCTAATATCTTGAAGCACTGGTGTCCTTAAAAATATCTATATTTCTCCAATTCTGATCACTTGATTAGCCCCAATGAATCATTTTATCAATAACAACTGTACCCTTGGCCACTGATGTCCTAAGCTCCGGAACTCTCTGCCTCTGCCTTTCTGCTGTCGTCCTCTCCCTTAAGATGCTTCCTAGAATTTACCTCATCGACTAAGCTATTGATCATCTGTTTGAGTACCGTCTTATGTGGCTCTGTGTTAAACGTTGTCAGGTAACACAGCTGTGAAGGGCTTGGAATGTTTACTGCATTAAAAGTTGTTGTTGAGTTCTGCTTTAATTGACAGCACAGGTCACTGCCACTGCACATCATTAATAATAGATTATTGTGACCCTGGATTGTTAAGTCTGTGTGCAATGCGACAAATAGTTTCAACAACAGCCAGGGCTCACCATCTTGACCTGGAGGTGTGACTTGTTATGTAGGCATTTGTCTCTGAAATGTCAGCCACTATTGCGCCTTTAATGAAACTCCCAAAACTATTATAGTGAACTTGCGCCTCATTCCTTCATAGTTTATTTGATTAGATTGGGGATTCTAGTTTCAGACTGAACTGCATCACTTTCCATCCCAATGAAGAATTCTATCATGTTATGGTTACTCTTTCCTAATGGACCCTACATGACAAGATTATTAACTAACCCTTTCTTGTTGCAAAATATCCAGTCTTCCCTAATTGGCAGCTCAACATATTGGTCAAAAGCCATCCTGTGCACACTCCAGTAATTCTTCCTCTACAGTGCTATTGATAATTTGGTTTGGCCATTCTTTTTAAGTCACCCATAATTATTGTGGTATCCTTGTTGTATGCATCTTTAATTCTCTATTTAATGCCATCACCTGCCTTACCACTACCTGATGCACGTCTGAAGACAACTTCCAACAAGGCCCTCCACCCTTGGTGCTTCTTATCTCCCACCAAGACATCTTCAGTTTCTGAACAAATGGCCCTTCTCACCATTGCATTGACATCATCCTTTACTAACAATGCCACCCCATCTTCTCTTCCATTATGCCTGTCGTTTCTAGATATAAAATCACTGTGGATATTTAGCTCCCAGTCACAGTCATACCCTCCAGCTGTGTCTCAGTAATAGCAATCACATTGTATTCATTTGTGCTGTTAATTTTTCCGCACTGGTATGAATGCTTCACACATTTAAATAAAGCACCTTTAAAGTTCTCTATTTAACATTATTATTCTGTACGCTACACCTATTTGTCTTACAGCTGTCTTTTTTCTTGCCGGAACCTTATTTGTTACTTCATTCTTTTGCTTATGTGCTCGGTCTCTTCCTGACACGATCGAGTTATCCTTATCCCAATCACCTTCCTCCTCTGTTGCCCTCTAGCATTTTAGATTTCCTTCCACTGAAACCCTCACAGTCACCTTACCCCCTACTGTATGTAGTTTAAAGTTTATCTCCACTGTTTGATTTGCTGGAACTCTGATCCATGAATAAGCTGTTGTGCGTACAGAGGGCTGAGCTGAGGACAGAGAGTGCTGGATGTGACTGCCCTTCAAATTACATCCCATTGCTTAGTGCATGGGAAAGAATTTGTGGGCAATTGCAGGTCAGCTTGCAGTACAGATCATTGTCCAAATGGTCAACAAGTGTACGAGGCTCTCTTGCTGTAGCCAAGCATGATCCTGTCAGCAGGAAGTCTAGAAGAGAGCACTTGGTTCATGCAGAAATGTTAGATGTGGCTCATGTCTCTTTCCTAACTCAGGTGCAATTGTACCTTTACCTGGCCTGGTTTGAGAGTAACCAGTTCAGGCCCATCTCATGCTTGATTGACAAGTTTCAGCTGCTCACAGGTGTTTCCTTGGTGGATGTAAATAATCCTTTTTACTTTGTAGTGCGGTGGAGAGGAGAATGTATACTCATTCATATGGATTCCCAGAGGGCATCCAATAGGTTACCTTCCAAGAGACTGTTAACTAAAGTTGAAGCTCATTGAATGAAGACATATAATTAACCTGGTTAGGAAACAGGATGAGTGGTAGGAGACAGGTGTAGGGATAATCAGAAGGCACTCAAATTAGCAGGTTATGATGGGTAGCATTTCGCAGAGATCTGTGTTGGAACCTCCTTATATTAACAGTGACGTCTCCAAATTTAAAATTGACACCAATAAGGCAGCTTTGCAAACAGTGTTGATGGAAGAAATGACAAAGATAACTTCATAGATTAGTGAGCAGGCAAAACTTGGGCAGATGGATTTCCATGTAGACAAGTGCTACATCATCTGCTTTGGAAATAAAAATGCCAGGTTACTTTCTAAGTGCTGAAAAAGCTAGAACTACAAAAGACGGAATCCATGTACACAGATCATTAAGATGCCATGGGCATTTAAGTGGAGCAGCTTCCCAGGCACAATTTTCTGCTAAAAAGCGGGCTTTCAGCTGATCAGCAAGCCCCAGTGTGGTGCAGAGCCTTTCTGTGCCTAAGCAGAGGCTTCTTCTCCAAAATTGCCTTGACTGTTGGTTAAGCCATATCCCCAAGGCTAAACCAGCTGTCAAAGAGATCGACTAATTATAAGTATCTCAGAAGGTAGCCCTAAATATTTAAAAACTTTTTTAAAAACTAAAGATGCTCTTCAAAAATACAAAGAATACATTTTTTGAAGTTAAAATCTTAGAACTATTGGAAAACAATTTAAAAGCAAATTGATGTAAATCAACTCAATTAAATCAAGAAATGGAAAATCATACTTGGCCTGCAATTCCTAGCTAATCCATCCCATTCAGATGAGTAGGTCAGCCGGACTAGTACCGAGTCAGCCTGACTTGCCCTGCATAAGTATCTGGAAATCTGTGGAAGTTTCCACACCCCCTCAATTCCACATGGAGTCCAAAAGTGAAATGCACTTGTACCGAGAGCACTGATCAGCTGAACAAAATATCAGGCATCCACAACCATACAGCAGTCCCAAGCATCCACATACTTAAGTAAGCAAAAGCTGGCAGTACTGAGTGGAGCTACAAGCTTTTTAGTGGGAGTTCTGAGCCATTAAGGGGAACCGATGATTTCTCTCAACTACTCTATATCCACTGGTACAGGCTTCTGGAATGAGTGGAATGAAATTCGCTATAAGTTAAAGTCAGGCCTTTAAAAATGGATTTAGAAACTACATCTTGTGTAGAGAGGGGGTGGTAACACTTTGGAGTAGTCTACCGCACAGGGTAATTTCTTAATTTTAATTTGGAACTCAACTTCTTGTTAATCAGAGGAAAGCAGATGAAGTGAGTCAGGTCAAAACAGAGTCAAGGGACTAAACTGCCTGAACCTTTCACTATATTTGTAGGTAAAATAAATACAGATATTTACACTATGTCATTGGTGGAATACAGTATTAATCCATCTATAATTTACAGGTTGTGTGACAAGTTGGTAAGGCAGTTAAATAAAAAAGATCACATGGCTTTCTGGTGTTTATTAATAGAGACATTCAATATGAAAACAATGTGATCAATGGACTTATAGATCAGTGGTTAGACTTCAGGAGGGGCATTATGGACAATTCTAGGAACTACATCAGGAAAAAAACATAGAGCCCTTGAAACCTTGTTGTTTAGCACAAGTTTTAATGTTTTTTTACGCAGTTGCTAACTGAAATTAGGTATTTTGTGTGCATAGCACGTTTCTGTAAATTTTATTATGATCCTCAGTGCTTGTGGGAATGTACTGTGATATCAATTGGCATGCAAAGCATTGAAGAATTTTTAAGCCAAACTGTGTAAAGTGCTGGTTAGAGCATTATGGACTGTTCAGGGTACTGCACCTCAGGAAAGTTTGAAAGAAAGGGTATACAGGAGATATAGGGGCATATTATCAGGGATGAGGGACTTCTGCAGAGAAATTTGAAAAGTTTGGGCCGATTTATAAGGCAAGACTAAAACGTGACCTAACAAATGTTTTCAAGCTGTGGAGAGGGATTGATGTAGCAGCTGAAGTAAACTTTTTCTTGAGGTGTCGGGGATCTCCAGTGCCTTAACTGAAAATGTGCTGGACGCTGATTCCATAATTATTTTTAAAAGCAGTAACAGGGTTGAGAAACTATGAGCAAAAAGCAGGTCGTGAAACTAAGCAGAGCTGCTCTTTCAAAGATGCAACATAGGCATGATTGCTCAAATGACCTCCTCCAGGCAGTCAGTTTCTGATACTCTCAACAGAGCAGAGCTGAAGCAAACTGTTTCAGAATGGCTAAATTCGAGGTAGATAGAGAAGTGTCCTCCTGATGCAACGTGGGTTACACTGCTCACTGTTCGAATAGGTTTGAGGCTCCCTTGTTCAGGTTGGAAAAAAAGAGCATTTTATCTTTAATTTGAAGGATGGTAATACTGACGTATAAGTTTTTGATGAATATGTGCAATGGTTAGTATGCATTCTGTCTTTACTTCCAGCTCAGTTATTTTTTTTATTCCTGTACTTGTGTTGCCGTAATAATAGGTACTATAACTGAGTAGCATGACATAAAAGACGTAGTGAAGCAGAAAATGAAAATTGCAACAATGACCAAGATCTTCTAATGAGCAAGGCAATAAATTTTTCAGCTTAATATGTTTAAGCTGGCTGATGTGAGTAATTATAAACTGGAGTATTGAACTCTTAACCTCCTAAGTGTGGAGCATTGGTGCCTTTTCATATGTAAGAGTTTGAAGTTTAAAACAAATTGATTATTTGGTGTGTGTGTGTGTGTGTGTGTGTGTGTGTGTGTGTGTGTGTGTGTGTGTGTGTGTGTGTGTAATTCTAGGAAGTTGAGTCAAATGCGTGGAGCTGGCAGTGTGTAGCTGAAGCTTCTATATTAACTACAGTGTCAGAATAGTAGGCTCTGATGAATTTTAAAAAATCTATGGTTCTTCTGATTTTATTAACTCAGTGCCTTTCCTTCTGATCACCAGCAGTTGATGTAGCCCATCAGAAGAAGGAAATACTATAAATGCCAACTTGACTGGAAACCTAACTAAGCAGGCTCCCATCTTGTAAATTCCATCAAGAACCCTAAAAATGATCAAGTCAAAAGTTTTTGGTATGGGCTCTGTGAGCCTGGGAGATTTGACTCTGCTGATTCTGCTTCAAGTTGAGCGAGTAGACCACCCAGCAAGTCTGGCAGGGACTCCAGCTCTACAGAGGCACAAGTTATTGGGGCAGTTTCATTGCTGGATCCTGACAGAAGGAGGCTTTTTTGTCTGAATTCACGGTTGACTTGAGTTTTGAACTTCACTTAATGGAGGCTCCTCTATCAGTCTCTGTGGCTCTTTGGAGCACAAAGCTTTTTTATCTTCTAATTTTAATACTTGTGTGCACTTTGGCATTGAATCAAAGCTGCCTGCCAGGGTCCTGGCTATTTCTCCACATATATATTCCACCTCATTTCTCATCCTTCAAACAACAAAATAACAGCCAGGTCTGAAATTCTGAGAAAAAAAAGGTAAGGCTTTATGTCAATGTTTGCTCCAGGTATAAGTAGTACAACTCTATTGCCCTACTGAAATCAGTGGGAGTGTGAGAAGCAGGTTATGAAAGGAGAAACTTTGTACTGTAATTATTGCTTTCTTGGCTTCATATCGTGTTCAGAAGCTTCGAACAGGTTGACTAATAGACCAGTTAGTATCAAAGAGTCTAACAGCACTGAAGGGGGGCATTCAACCTGTTATGTTCATCCTGATTCTTTGAAGGTTTCTCAATTCACTCCCACACTGCAGCCTTTACCCATTAACCCTGCAAATTATTTCTCCTCCAAAACATGTCCAAACACCCCTTGAAAGTTTCTGTGCAATCTGATTCTGCCATCCTTTCAGGTCAGGTGTTCCAGATCGTAACAACCTTTTCTGCTGGGACACATTTAAAATCATTTCTAAGTGAACAACTTCTATGCAAAATGTTCAAAATCTATGCACAGCTTTCAGTGTTTATAATCCCCACTTTCACATGTTTTAGCTCTGTTTTCAAGCTACAGCTTCAATCTTGTCACCACTCTTCTGAGTTATCATGGATCCCCTCACCTGCTTCTTTCCACCACAAACACTGTACCATCAGTTTCTATCTCCTCGACCATCTGATTCAGAAGCCCTTGTCTAAACCTTCACCAATATACACTCTGCTAGACATTTAAGTTCAACCATGTGGTAACTCCAGCATCCAGCTCCGTCACCCACAATCTGCAACTTTCCACTAGCTTATCAACCTGATTCTTACTGACATCCTTAAACACTCAGTCCTTCAGCATGTTGCTTTTAAGATCATCCCCCTTGCTGATTTCCACCAGTAGAGTATCTGTGAGCCCTGTCCAAACAATTCAGTCTTCTGCGATTTAGCTTGTCATCTGTTCCTTTTCTCTTCCACACCGTCGGGGCAGAGCCTTCAACTGACGTGGCTTTGTGCCCTTTGACATTTAGTAAGGAATTTAGTAAGGAATTCCCTTCCTAATTCCTGAGTAAATGTCAAAAATCCATTCAAACCCTTTACATTTTTCCTCACCTTTTTTGGCCCACTCTCAAGCAGTGTCTGAATGAAAAATGGAATGACTGCATCTTTTCAGTTTGAGTGACTGCATCTTTTGCATGTTGAAGGAGGCCAGTGTGTTTTAAAGAAATCCTTGCTTAAGTGGTAATGTGTACTGAAAGCCAAAAAATGGCAGGGATTTGGGTATCTCTGTAACTGTAATACTATATTCTGCATTTTATTATTACTTTTCCCTTGTACTACCTCAATGTAGTTATGTTTTGAAATGATCTGTATGGATGGCATGCAAAACAAAGTTTTTCACTGTGTCTCGGTACATGTGACAGTAATAAACCAATTACTGGCAGAGGTCAGGGCATATTTGCCCATTCTTAGTTGTCCAAGGAGATGTTTGAGATCACTGATGTCAAATTCAATGAATGCTTCAAAGAGAACTGTTGTCAGTAAGAGACTGGAGTTGTATATTGGCAAAAGCTGGTAGGGTAAGTAGTTTTTTTCACACCTTAAATTAGTGAACCAGTAGGGTTTTTTTTATGACAGGCAGATTTGTGGCTTCTTTTACTAATACTAGCATTACAGTTCCAGAAATATTTTAAAATGGAATTCAAATTTTCATTCTGACCTATTGAGATCTAAACTTATATTTGCTGAATTTATAACTTCCAAGTTTTAGATTACTAGACAGTACCAAACAATATACTCCTGAATTCTTAAACAGATTGCAGGGGAATTTTGTAGTATTCTTGCCCTTGGTCCCAACCTGCCTAATATAATTAAAATACCTTTTAAAAGCCTCACTTTAGGACCATCACTTTGAACAGCAAATTGTGTCTAGCCACAGCACTGTCTCCCTAAGCATCTGAAGACTGAGTTTGTTTTTGGTCAGAAGCCAAATTGAAAGACCAAGCCTTATGGTTGAAGGATGAGATAAATGAATGCTCAATGTCAAGAGGTAACAAGCTTCAGTTCTGAAAGTCTAAAGATTGCACCAGCAAGGAAAACCTGAGCTAGATGAGAGGCTACAGTTTGGAGCCTTGCGGAGAGTAAATGAGTTGAGTGGGAAACAGTATGAATCACTGATTTTCAATAAACCTTGGATGTAGGTAGGATAAAGTGAATGTAGGGATGTGCACTTTCTATTTCTCACAGTATCCATGGAGAGTGCAGGGTAACTTTTTGTCTGACTGAGTGGCCTACCTACCTATTAGCGAAGCCCCATGATTTTCATTCTATTTATGTCAATCAGTGATTATAATAAGAGGTAGCTCCACTCTGCCAGATTAATATCAAGTAGCAATTATAAAATGTTTCCCATTAGAATGACTCAGATGGTGAGAGAGGCGTTAGCTTAATAAGTAGGAGTGTCTTCGCTATGAATCTGAGAACAGTGCTTGGAGAGCTTATTAAATCTGGAAGCCATGTTCATGATTAGTGGTTTCATATCTAATCAGGTCTTTCAGGAGTTTTAAGTGTTTGTGAGAGAGGAGATTCTGGTGTAACATTTTACAAAGCTTTTTGTTGAACAAATCTTTCCTTGATGTGACAGCTTGCTCATTTCCATAGAGAAACCACAACATATTTTTTAAAAATATCTTTACTAAGTGTGACAGATGACCATGTGAGTAATTTACTATTTATTAGAAAAAAAATCCAGCACACGAATAATAGGAGGAAAACAGAGGGTATGCATGACTTTAAATGCATTTGTGTGCAAATTATTCATCACATTTCCGATGTTACCAAAGTAGCTACTCTTTAAAATGACTTCAGCTGTTATAGACCACTATAGGGCTTCTAAATAGTCCTACATAAATGCAAGTCTTTGTAATGCTGTCAGTGAAATTCTCTGAC
The DNA here is from genome assembly GCF_009764475.1 of Pristis pectinata. Classification (NCBI taxonomy): domain Eukaryota; kingdom Metazoa; phylum Chordata; class Chondrichthyes; order Rhinopristiformes; family Pristidae; genus Pristis; species Pristis pectinata. The sequence continues at coordinate 24,444,948 of NC_067422.1, forward strand.
AGTGTAGACTTAAATCTTGGTAGTTGTTTCCTGCTACACGTATTGCTGATCGGCAATGTGGAGTGACTTAATGAAGTCCAGTGAAAAGTTTGCTTTCAGTACATTACACAGATCTAATCTCATGTGAGTAGGACAGTGCATTTGTCTGAGAGGAAGACACTGTAATTATTGAGCTTCACAAGGATGCCACCTGATAACAGGCATTTCAGATTAGATTTAGCATTTTGCAATTCAAACCAGAAATGGTCTCTGCCCTAATAGTCTGGGAATGTCTGTGTTCTAGCAATCCTGACACTAGAATTGACCAGTTGAGAAGGATTGACCCCATGATGCTGGACTTTGGAAAAGATCTGGAAAATGGCTTTTTGTAGGAAGTGATCAGAGAAACACTGATAAAAGTTAGAATTCCCCTGGATTTTAATATTACCTGCATTTCAAAGAAGCTCATTCCACGTTAATTGCTTTGGGTATTTCTAAAACATGTGATTAGGTGTTATATTAATTGTAAACTTTCTTATAATGTGCAGAAGCAAATGGCCAATGCAATTAGTTTTCGGGTGATGGTTGACTGGAGTGAGAAAGAAAACAATCAGGAGAGTAGTTTAACTAAATTGGGACAAGCTTGGATTTGGATGAGATTCAAAAGGCAGTTAACAGGAGAAGATGGAGATTCTCTTAACATTTTTAACCTTACAGATGGCATTAACCCAACATGGAGTTATACAGCATGGAAACAGGCTCTTCAGTGCAATTTGTCCGTGCCGACCAAGATGCCCATTTAATCTAGTCCCACTTGTCTCCTTTTGACCCATATCCCTCTGACCCTTTCCTACTCATGTACCTGTCCAAGTGTCTTTTAAGTGTTGTTATTGTACCTGCCTCAACCACTTCCTCTGGGAGCTCGTTCCAACATTTGGAGCAAAATGAAAAGCTGAAGTGCTCATAACCATTTGCAGCCAAAGTTGATTCTTCCTTGCTTTGTCCTGAGGTCCCCAATTTGTATTTAACAATTCAGCCAATTTGTATTTAATATCATGTAATAGCTGATTATCCCAGGCACACAAAGACACTGGCCACCAAAAATATCGTGGCTGCAGTGATCAAGAACTACGCTGTAGAATTGGTCATGCCCACGACAGTGCTGTTCCAAGCGGCATTGGCATCTACTCTATATTGTGGAAACTTGCTTGGGTATGATCTGTCTACAGAAAGGATACAACCAAACCACCCAATTACCATGCTCAAAGCCTGCCCTCAGTCATCAGCAGTGATAGAAACACTACTTCTTCTAAAACTACTACTAGTTTTCGAGCACTACTTGCTCATAACTAACTGCTTACCACTATTCAGTCTTGGTTCTATCAGAACTACTCATTGGAATAATGGTTCAAAAATGCATCCATGCTGAGTTCCAGATGTGTGTGACTGCTCTTGACCCCAAGATAACAATGAAAATGGGAGGTATGATGTGTTCTTGATGGCCTCCGCCAGCTATAGGAACCAAGGAAGGTGGTGAACAAAAAGCCATTTAGACTTGGAAATTATGTGCAGTAATTTTTTCATTGTGGTTGGACAAGATTTCTAGTGCTGGAGGCACAAGAGACTGCAGAATCTGGAGCAAAAAGTTCTAGTATTCCCTGCTTAACAGCACTGTAAATGCCCCTTCACCAAAGAGTGTGCAGCATGTTCATAAGGCCCACCACTGCCTTCAAGAGGGCACTTTGGGATTAGCAGTAAATTTTGACCTTGTCAGTGATGCCCAGATTTTGAGAATGTTCGAATGTACTAACATTAAAATACATTCTGATATTTTAAACTTTACAGAGGAGGAGATTGAGATTTTTCTTGGTCTGGCACACCAGATGGTTGGAATATTCAGGAAGTGTGCAAAGAGAAAGATATAATTAAAAACCTGGATGCACCAAGAGTAAATAAAACCTGCTGGTTCAATTTGCTTCAGGAACCAAAAGAGGAAAAGGGGAGGACCTGGCAAACCCTTCTGTGACTTGTGATGTGAGATGGAAAACAAGGATTGAATGTTTACCAATTCTCATGTTGCTTGTAAGGTGGGAGGGAGGGAGGGACGAAGATCGATAGATAGATATGAATATAATTGAGTGAATCTGTGCTGAGCTTTGGAATACCCTTGTTCTGATTTTAGTCCCTATATCCAGTTTGGAATCTTTAAACCTTTCAGCATTTAAGTTGCAGCACTTAATTTACAAACACTGTAGTTACCTGACACATTCAAAGCATACTGGATAAAATCCACCTGGATCTGAAAAAAAAACAAATCCCATCTGAAAATGGGATTAATAAACAAAATTACAATTAAATTTGAGAAGGTGGTATGCATACACTGAGATTTCTTAGCAGAGAAATTCACAGATTTTTGGATGTTAAACCATTGATGCATGGCTCTTGAACTCTCTTTTAAAAATGTATTAAAGGATCATGAAATATGAAAAACAGCATTGTCAGGATTGTTGGTGTTACACCACTGTTTCAGGAATATGGGTATTACTGGCTGATTTTCTCAGTCACCAACACTTAGACATACAATCAGAAGCTCATTAGACAGCCCTTAAAGGTGCAAGCACTTGACACAGCAGTTTACTGGTCCCTGCTATTTACTTCACTGCAGCTGCCTCAGTGGTTCCTGTGGGCAGTGTGTGTGCTCCTGGTTTATTGACGAAGAATTCTGGATCATTTACTGGAGGAGGGATGTCTTCTGTTCAAAACAGTCACCCTGACAAATACCTTCCAGGGCTGAAGCAGGGAGCTGTTGGCAGGGAGGGATCTCTGAGGACAAGAGTGCAATCTTTGAACGCCTGCACTTTGGAGAAGCCTGTAATGTTGGAAGATTACTGTGTACATTCAGCTGTTACTGTGGTGCAGTAGATGATGAAGTGTGGACTGAAGTGTCACTGACCTCCTTAATGCAACAACGATTGGCAAACTTATCAGCAGATGTGAGCTGGGATGCCTGGGAGATACCTTGTATGTGTTCATGTTGTAGGAGTTCTGGGTCTCGACAAATGGACATTTTAAGGCAGTTTTGGTTTAGCAAGGTGTTGGAGGATGCAAGGAAGGGTCAGTGCACCGAGTGGCGAGTGTGTGGGGGGGAATTTAGCAGTCTGATTGTGGGTGCAGGTTTATAGTGATTGACCCTTGAAATAGCATTTAGCGTGAACCTTCAGCATCAGTAAAAGTTGATTCCTCCGCGAAATAACAGCACCTGATGTTGTTCAGACTGATGTTGAAAATCTCTCTGGAGACAAATTTTAGGCCTTGCACTATTGGGTAAGCTGGATGCTGGAAAAACTGCGAAAAGGAATAAGAAAATCTTGGACCAGAATGAGTGTGCAGTCTTAACTTTTATCAATGGAAAATAGCTCAGCCTTGTATTAATGACTTTTCATCTGGGCACACCTTTCTGTCTTTCTGATGTTACGTGGATGAATTTCTGGGCCCTCAACACAACACATTTGTTCTTTAAAAAATAAAATCTATTATTCTCTATCTTACAATTAATTATAATAAAGCATCTACAGGCCTGACGTTGCAACAATAAATATGGTTAGGACATTAACTATCTCACAAGACTGCCAGTCTAGAGGCCTCAGCAGGTATTTCAGAGACTTGAGTTCAAATCCCACTGCTTTCTGGGTGTTTAAAACCATTTAACTAAACAAATTTGAAATAAAAAGCCAGTATCAATAAAACTGAAACCAGCTGGTTCACTAATGTTCTTCAATGAGGAGGGCTCCCACTCATAAATGGTCTGAGCAATACGCTACATCAGAGCCACTCAGCAATGTGGCTGACTTTTACCGGCTCTTTGAATTGGCCTAACGAGCCACTCAACTTGCAGTCATTCAGGGATGGACATTAAATACTGGTCTTCCTGGTGACAGCTGCATCTTATGAATAAGGATTTGTCCTTTATGATGCTGACAGAAATCATTTCGTCAAGTAATTTAAATATGCACAGGCATGCAGATTAAGTACATGCTGGACCTAGTTAAATAGAAGGAGATTCACCAAAATTCAGCAAATGGGTAATGATGTGCAAGTTTTGAATTACCATGATTTGATACATTCTTTGTAGTTCTTCCAAATATATGACAAAGGACCAGTATGAATTAAAATGAGCTTGGGTAATAAGAGAAGATGTTGCTCCATATTATGTCCTGGAGAAAATAATTTTAGTACAATGTGCATCATCTACATTTGCTTTATTTATTAGTTATAAAACCTGAGAAACAATTGCATTGGCATGGTGCAGTACATTCATTTATATACTTGGGGTGTTAAGGCATGAAATTCTTTCATTATTTTCCATTGCATTTTTAACGAGGGGGCTTTCAATTATCTACCCACAGATTTCCCTTAATAATCGAGGTTCCACTGTAGGTATCTCAGGAGACAGTTCACCATTAATCTTGCCTGCTAATCGGACAAGTGCTCTATTAAATTCTGCACCATTTACTGGATAATTAAACAAGCTATTTTGCTAATTTTTCTTTTCTAAACTGCAGAGAGCAAAGAATAGCACTAGGAGACTGATTCTAGGGTGTAATGTATGATATTCGCAATTAAAGTGGTTTCATTTAGTTCAAGGTGACTTGATTTGTGTTGTTCTCTGCAAGATGGATCCATACAAATTTCTGCCCAATGATTTTACAATCAAATGTTCTCTAATATGTGGAATTTAGCTGTACAGATACTTGTTTTTATTTGCATACACTCGAAGGAGTTGGTTGAAAAGGCACATTAAAGTGGAGTTGCACAGGAGTCTGTCACAGTTTCAGGCAGGGCCCCTAAGGCATTGTATGAGAGAACAGATATAACACAATTTAGGCAAAGAGTTTCCTTTCTTCAACTCACTCTGTCATAGTGGACTGGGGAAGAGATGGTTCAATGAGGGGATTGGACCTGGATTTGGTTTGGGGGTGGTGGTGGACGGAAGGGAGGGGGGGAGAGAGAGAGAGGGGTGTGGTCAGTGCCATTAGCGGATGTGATCAGAAACAAAAAATGTGGTGTCAATATGATTGCACATACATTGGGCTGATTAAAGATAAGTTGATAGTGGTGGTGGGTGCATAGGCAAGTGATATACTGGCATCTAGCTGGTATTGGGATTAGAGCTTGTGATTGAGCTATAGTTTAGTGCATGTTGGGGTGGGGAAGTAGAGAATGTGGAGTTGGGGGAGGACAGTGAAGTGGGTGTAGATACCAAAAATTGTAGTGGAAGTAGGACCCACGTGAAGAATGAAGGATTTAATAGAATCTTTGCAGCTGGCCAGATAGGTTTGGACCACCTAAAACTAAGACCAAAGCGGTCCTCAAATCTCCAGTTTGGTTTGTGCTGCTTGCTGACTGAGTGATGTCACTGAATGTGCTGGATACACGGAAGACCTGGGTGGAATTTGCAAAAAGTATGCTGCACGTGTACTAAGGACCCGAATAGTCTCGGATAAAAATCATTGTTGCTGCATAAAAAAGCTTTGACTGTGCAATGGTGCCATAAATCTATCTTTGGAAATCTAACATGAAGGATGGAAATCAATGTCACATATTTTATTATTCAGTGTCTCTTTAAAAAAATATCATCTGTGGCGCAGAGTCAGAGGAGGTGTCAGGACATTGATATTCTTTTAACAACCTTAACAACCTCTCAATTTTTAAACCCAAAAGGAAATTGTGGAGAAATCTATTTGCCTTGGTAAAGAGGGTGGAGGAGGAGTAGAATGGAGTTAGCCTGAGGGGTCTGCTTCTCTGCTGCCAGCTCCGCCCAACATTCTTTTATACTGCAGTCATACTTCTAATTTTGAGCCCTTTTTGTTTCTTGCTTGAAGAACAATTATTTCTGTGTGCTACAGGAATCTGTGTTTAATGCTGTATTAATTCATTAATTTGCAGCAAAATATATTAAAGCTGTTGTGCTGCTGCAGAACTTAGAAACCAGTGGGGAAGAGGAATATCTGGACACGTTGGGGTGGTGGCTTGTTTTTTGGGGATTGATTATGTGGCTTATAGGGTACATGTGAATCACTTGTACAGCTACAGGCCAATAATAAAGACTTCTATCGCAGATACAGCTTCTTTTAACTTGTCAGCAGGGGTAGGCGCAAAGGTCAGCAAGCAGGGGCACAGGCCTTCTCAATACTTGTTGAAAAATAGCATGACGTTACAGGGTGGGGTGTGCACACAGTCAGCCTATAACTTTAAAGTTCAACTGTGTGTCCCTCCAGCACCTGGCAGATTTGAATCCTTATGCACACACCTGCTTGTCAGGGTTCCCAAGGACCGAGATTCCTGATCTCATTGAGTTGAAAGTGCTGTTAAAATGGAGGTCACTATCTCCTTGCAAGATTTTAGTGGCTGACCCATCTCCTGAGAGCAGATTGGATTCATGCCCACTCACTTGGCCTCCTACCCTCCCCGCCTCCTGAAGGCAGATTGGTCACCTGCTTCTGTTGAAACCTAAAGTGGGTGGGTTTGAGAACTGTTACACTTTTGTATTGACCTAACACAACAAGGTGAGAAATGGGTGACAGATGCAGCATAACCCATCCTTCTCTTGGCAAGTAGAATTTTACCTTAAGCCACTGTTTTTACATAAAGGTTTGATATTTTCCAGAGGGGAATGCTCCTGGGCCACCTAGTCAATGCAAAACAAATCCTAGACCCTAGGTATTTGGATTATTCCTTTCATTTTTTTAGTGCAGGCCTGAAGCTAATGCTTAGCAATAGCTCGTTTCCTAGGTTGTTGCTTATTAAGAAAGTACATATATTGGCGCTCTTTAGTACCGAAGGATGATTTATGATGGACTCAGAATTGAGTTAACGAAGAACAAATTGATTTATTCTTTGAAGCCACTTATATTTGTCAGTCTGTCATGCACAGGATCACATGTGAGACAATGCATTCAAATCTTTGAGTACACAGTCATTGATTACTCTCATGGACGTGGAATGCAGACTTGTGATTTGGAACAGTGGAATCTGATCGATTGGTTCGTGCTCTGATTCTGCACAATGAATTCAAATTGGCTAAATTTGGGTTTTTGTTTAATGCTACAGCCATCAGTGGTTCAGCTTAATGTTTATAAATGTCACAAACTCTGAGGGAGCTGGATTTGATCGGGGTTAAACAGTAAGTTTTATACCAGTGACATCATTGACTCTGATGCTGTGCTTTCAGCCTCTACACTTGTGCATGGAACTTGTTGAGTGGTGACAGGACAGGATTCTGAATTTGAATATATGGCCAAGGCCAAAATGAGATATGATCAATATCTCTGTAATTGAGGCATCTTACAAACAATAAATGACCACATTGAACCACGGCACAGGTGTATTAATCATGGTGGTCATCATAAGCTCCTCCATAAGTTGAGCCAACCCTCAAAGATCTCTCATTGCTGTAATGTGTTTTCCAATGATGCATGTGCTACCCCTTTGGCAATTTATTGGTGATTTGTACAAAATTCTCGCCACCTCCTTGGATTTCCCCCAGTTTTTAAAACCTAAGATGTTGCCTTTAAATTGCTTACAAGTCCTTCTCCTCTAACACAACATCAGTGAGGAGATACTTCCAACAATTAGTTGGCAACAATCTATGAGCACATTGTAAGTTGTTTTAAAAAATCTAACCTTTCCTGAAGACCATTCTGCATCAGGCCTCTGCTCTTTGTGGCCATCAGGTGCCCCCTTTAGTTGACTTTGTTTTCTCACCAATAACTCCGCTACTTGTCAGGTATTCTTGCTTTCTAATTAAGTGTGCTTAAATTTTCATTTCCGTTCTGTGCTCCATTCTGCAGTTTTGCCGAGTTGTTTTTATTTCTGTTATCTTGGAGTAGGCTTTTCCCGTCTGACATTATTGGAATTCCTCTGTTTCACAAACGTAGATCAATGGGTGCCAGGCACATGCTACAAATGAGCATTACCCTTCATTCATCAGTTGCCAGCATTTAGGGATTACACTTAATCTCATGGATAAATAGGTATTCTTGGCAATTTGAGTGAAAATCCAATGCAATCCTCTTAAAAGAGAGATTTGTTTTTGTTTTCTTTGAATACTTTTGAATATTGATTATGATGGTGTTTGAAGGAGCAGGGAATGTGATTGACAATTAATGCCGGGAAATCATATGATGAAACTTCCAAGAATATTTCCAACAAGATCAGGCAAGTCTACTTGTACAGTACCCACAGGTCTTCTAGTGGAAATGTGCTGTGCAGCCTATTAGAAAGAACAGGGGCCTCTTGCCCTAATTCAGAGAGTTTGTGATGCCTCAGATCCTGAATAGAAGAGAGTGAATATTTGTGCACGTTGAGTGATATCTCGAGAAACGCAAGCTAAATTGGACTGAATTTATTTCTCAGAATTAGGAGGGGATTAACCTTATTGCTCCCTTGCATATGATCTGTAAAGTTTCTTAACTGACTGTGTTCAATGGTGCAGGGTGGAGTGAAAGTCTATCCCATTAAGTTCTTCTCATGGATCATCTCAGTGAAACAATGCTGCAACTGTGTCTGTGCACATTTAGCTTACTTCATGAATTATTTCTGTTTACTTCTAGGGCTTTGAATATTATCTTGGTTTTCCAGTCTAAGAATCAAAGATATTTAAGGATAGGCCTGGCAATCCCGCTCCTTGGAACTGTTGCAGCACTTCGAAAAATGGTGGCAGACGAGGGCAAAGTGACTCCAGATCAGGTACAGATACAGTCTGAGGCCAACGTAATTAATGAATTGTCTTAATTATGTTATTGTTGGACTAGTGCATTCATATTCTTGATTATTAAATCCCATATTTACAAATCTTAGACTTAAGCCAATTGTGAATCATCTCATCTTATAGCAGTGAGATTTTTTTGCTTTGCTAATTAATGTTGATTTTCACTAACTGCAGAACAGAAAAAAAATGTGGCATATTAAGACACTGTGATGTCACCAAGCAACAACGGCAAGGCTCAGGTACACCCTGCTCGCCTGTGGCCAATTCACAGTTTTAACCCTGTCACTGTAAAAAGGATGAGCTGGAGTGAAGTGCCTTCATACAGCAGAAGACTAAAAATGTTCGGGGAAAAGGACCTCAGCCAGTCTTGTAGAATTTCTGATAACTGACTCAGATCTGGGATGGGAGTGGGTTAGTTGTTCACTTGGGCACAGTTGACAGACATCGTAGTAAAGAGAGAATAAACTGGGTAATCAAGGAAAATGAAGAATTTGAGGAGTGATGCCTGTGGCCCTGTTGACCACTTTGTGCTGGTGGAGGTTGTTGACTTGGTACTGCTGAAGAAGACTTGAAAAGTTACTGTAATGCATCTTGTGTGTAGTGCCCATTGTAGCCATAGTGTGGGGATGATGGGGAAGTGGATAAGACATTTATGCTAGTTTACAAAGTTTGGATCTAGCCAGCTGCACATTCCTGATTTTAGCTTAAATTGATTTCAATTTTGCTAGAGTTCCTTGGTCCCATCATAATTCAGATGCCACCTTAATGAAGAAGAATCTGACTGATACGCTACTATTCTGTACTTGCATCCACATTTACAGCAAGGCAGTGATGAAATCTGGAATTGAGTGCTTAGTTCAGGTTCCACCATTGATGAACAGAGCTCATTTGATAGATCTTGTTGATCTTTCACTTGATTAATGACAAAAAATATAAATAAACATGAATTAAAAGAAATATTAGCAGTGTATTTCCTGTTGGCTTTTGAGTTACTGCATTTGTCACACATGATAAGTGACCTAAAGCTGGGTTAGTGAAGCAGGTTTTAAGAAGGGTTTATGTTGGAGGATTGCAGGAATAGCTTAGTTTTCTAACAGCATTGTTTCAATAATTTAATCACTAACAAATTAGTGGTGTTTTACAGATATTGGATAGAGAGAGGGGTATCTTCAAGTAGAAAAAACACCATTGCAAAATGCAAGAAGAGCTACGGGAATTGGTAGAGAGCTTTTAAGATTGAAAGAGTGTTAGTAACATGGATAAATTAATGATGACTCAGTCCAGATTAACAGTGCAGATGAAGGGTCTCAACCCGAAATATCGACTGTTCATTTCCCTCCACAGATGCTGCCTGACCCGCTGAGTTCCTCCAGCATCTTGTTTGTTGCTAATGATTCATTGTTTATCTTAGCTACAAAGAAGAAGAATTGCATATCATTTTGTTATTATTCTGTTATACAGTGATGTGTTTAAACCATTTGCCATGATCGGAAGATACAAGTTTGCTGAACTCTTTTCAAGAATGATCTTTAAAATTCCAGGGCTCAAATCACCAGACCTTGTTGTACTCACAGGGCAGGCCTGATTGTCATGGTTACCAAAGTGTTTACATTGATCCCTCTACCTTATTTAACAAGAATGAATTAAAAACGGGCAGTGACATCAACTTGTGAGTTTGAAATAAGACTGCCCATTGGTTCTAAACACACTACATAGATTGATTAACATCAGCTGAACTGAATTTTGGAGGCAGAATACAGTGCTGCTGTTACTATAAAGCATAGTTAGCATCACAGATTGGCAATCTATTTTTAGGCAGATGTGTTTTTTGGCTGTGGAAAACATAGTTAGTCCTTGCCTCATGGGAACTTGTCATAGATCCTCCTATTTTAAAACCTGTGCATTATAAATAGCTATGCTGCTTTCTACATAAATTCAAAAGTAATAATCACTGCATAAAGGAGATACATTGACTGTCCATCTCCCTCCACAGAAGCTGCCTGACCCGCTGAGTTCCTTCAGCTCCTTTGTGTATATCACTGCATTTAAGGTACTTTTTTTAAACCAACCAGCACTGTCAGTAATCTTCTGAGCAGGGTTTCTTTATTAATTTTCCAGGTAATTTTAACAGAAGTTTACACAAATGGATTTGAACGCTCCTTCTCGGACGTGGAAGATTTGAACACAATTGGCGAAGGGGACAGTGTATATGCATTTCAGGCTCCATTCATCCGAGGCAACTTTAGTGGCCCTACACAACATTCAGGTGTGTGACCAATCAGATTTGCTCAGCTGTTAATATGCTTCTGTTTTTTTATTGGATTTATGCGTAGTATATTCTATTTAATATCAGAGGCAATTACACATGGAGGCACAGGGCTAATTTGTGCAAAATTGGTTGGTGGAAACTAACTGTATTACTTGGCCTTTTCACCAGTCTCTCTGCTCATAGTGAAAGCAAGCATTTTTGTGACTATGCTGCCTTTATACATCCACCCCTTGCGTGATACATCTTCTGTTCCTTTACACATGCACAGACACTAAGTTAATGTAATTTGGCTTCACAAGCGTCCGTAATGTTTGTCCACAGTTGTGTACTAGGAAAGTAGATCAGGGCTTTTGGTTACTTAAATGACATTTGATTCAGGTCCTGCTTCATAAGTTGCATTTACACAGGGTGCTGAGTGCACTTAGGATCCAAGTGATCGTTCATGAGCTTGCATTGTGCTGGTGCTGCTCTGTCCTCTTAACGGTGACCACACTTTACATTAGTGTGAGTTGACAACAAAATGTTTTAGTAGCTGAAGTCCAAGTCCAGAGCTGAGAATTTGGGTTCATGGCAACAATAACATCATTTAAATCTGAAGGTAAGTGGAAAATGTCCTGTTGTGGTGTGAGTAAATCTGTTAAAGAGGAAGTGGTAGCTCATTGTTTTGTTTTGATCTCCTCAGTTCAGCTACTGTGGTTGTTTAAAGTCTCCACCTCCAGTGGAAATTCATAATTAGTAATGGTGACCACCCACTACTTTGGCAAATCATTGGCAGTGAGCAGTTTTAAAGTTCATACTTAGATTGATGCAGGCCTGATTTAGCCTAAATCTTCAATGAGACCCTCCCTGCTGTTGGTGTTCATCAGTAAATTGTTGGATTCCTCATCTGTGGCATGCACTCGTTAAATTACTCTTGTCATTTTATTGCATTTCAAATTAATGTGCAGTTGAAAAAGCTGACAGCAAGTACAGGATTTCAGTTATACTTTAGAGTGTGCACTTGCAGTAGTGATACCTGCTGAGTCTGCACATTAACAGTGCCCATACTCACATATTCTAAGCCCAACATCTGTTTTTGCTGCAGTATAAACAAAAAGTACCACAATTTCAGACTTGAAGGTGCTAGCATTCAAAATTCATGAAGGACATGCTGTTTGTCTTTGGAACTCTAATTTATTCAGTCACTTCGTGTTGAACGATTGGGGACAGAGCTGAGGATAAATGCATGCTGTGTGGAATAATTTTGTGGATAATTATATAATACAAGACTGGAAATACTCTGGCATTTAAGCACTGGAAAAAGTGACTGATCTCACTGCTGCGTTAAGATAATGCATGATTTGCTCCAGGTACATTTGTAAGTTTATTTGAAATGAACATAAATTTAGGAGATACAGATTCAAATTTAGGACCAATATGTAAAAGGGGTGGGTGGGTGTGGGGGGGAGTCAACACATGGATGGACTGCAGGTAGAAAGAGAGGGAAAAGCTCAAGAATCATTTCTGAACCACTGATGAGAGGATGCCGTGGAAACTGCAGGGTCCTTTCATGTGAATTGTCAGGTCAGGTCATCACCATCAATAATTTGTGTGCAAAAGAAAGGAAAAAGAAATTGAAATTGTACTATAATGACCACTGGAGGTCTTAAATGCAGTATTTTTTTCTTGTTTAACTTCAGCCCTCTTTCTGCTGTGCATCTGTCAGTATTACCGTATCTGTATCGGTTGCAAACAAATTGCATACTTTTGCATATGTTTTCTGCAACATGTGTAAATTATTATGCTATGTTTCACTTAGTAATTGGAAACCATTTGATGTTTCCATATAAGTATTCCTGTTGTAAGCAGCTTGGCACAATCAAAGAATCTTATAGCACGGAGGGATTTTTTCAGTTCACGAGGTCTGGTTCTTTCGAAGAGTGATAGAATTATCCCCAGTACCCTGCTGTTATCCCATATCCCTGCATTTTTTTCTCTTTCATGTTTATTAATTTCTGCTTTAAAAGCTGTCTTTGAATTTGCATCCATCTTTCTAAGAGGCATTCTATTCCAAATCTTAACCACTTGTTATATGAAAGAAGTTTCTTTATGTCATCTCTGATTCTTTTGGCAATGATTTTGAAGCCATTCCTTTTTGTTATTCTTTTCAACCATTAGAAACCTTTTTCCTACATTTGCTCTATCTGAATCTTCGTGATTTTGATGGATCCTCGAGACTTAGAACCAATAGAAGTTTCATTCAAGTAATATTTTTACCACACAAGTGCAGGCAGCAACCTTTTTCAAAAAGAGATTCTCTAACCATCCCTCCTTGATATTCAAAGGCATTACCAGAATTGGACCCCTACTTGCCGACAGTGTGGCCGGGATTTTAAATACCACAAAGTCTCACATTTCTGTCAGAATGGAAGGAATGCCTGAAGCAGTTTCTGGTGCAGTGGCTCCACTACATCATTCTTGAAAACAATTTGGGAAACGATGGTGCTTGGTAAATGCTCAAAAGTACATTGCAATTGTGAGAGCAGGAGATGGGTTGAAAATTTTCTATTGCAAATAAAATTAAAGAAATTACTGAGTTATATATTTATTAACTTGCAGTATGTGAGGCTGAGCATTTAGTTGTGGTTACTGACTGATGGTGTCTTGTGGACAACTGAGCAGTAAAATGTGATCATGAGTTTTGATGGCTGGGTCAGGTTAACAGAGGGTCATTGTGCTATGGATGATGAATTAGTGGCTTGAGGGACCTAATCAGCTCCTGTCCACTGTAATACCAGATGATACAGCCAGTCTGCCATCTGAAAGATGACACAGCTAGTGTGAAGTGGGTGAGGGGTAGGGGGAAAAATGGGGTTAGTGCCCCAGGTTGCCTGTTGTTATGGAGCCTACAGGAGAGCTCCTGCCTCTCCTGGTTGCACAACGATCCCTTTGGCTAGCTGATTCTTACTCGTCCCAGGGGGTTCCCACTACTACCCTAACATGGCAACTGGAGCCCTACTTATGGCATTACATTACAGTTTGTAGAGGTAAATGACCAACCAATTGATTCACGTTGGTGACCCTGGAAAATTAGGACAACCATTCGATCACTGGCAATGGGGCAAGAAGACAATTTGCCCCTCCTGGGATTAATTACTCTGTTTCCAATGGAAAACACGATGATGCTGGAGGAACTCAGCAGGCCAGGCAGCATCCGTAGAGAAAAGCAGACAGTCAATGTTTTGGGTCAGGACCCTTCTTCAGGACTGAAGATAGGAAAAGGGGAAGTCCAATATATAGGAGGGAAAAGCAGAGCAGTGATAGGTGGACAAAAGAGGGGAGGCAGGGTGGGCACAAGGTGGTGATAGGTAGATGCAGGTAAGAGATGGTGATAGGCAGGTGCGGGGGAGGAGGGGAGAGCAGATCCACCAAGGGATGGGTCAAAGGTAAGGAGAGAAAGGGAAAAAAAGGGTAGTAAAAAGAGAGATGGGCTAGGAAAGGGAAGAAAAGAAGAAGCATGGTTGGGGAGGGACGGTGTGGGGATTACTTAAAGTGGGAGAATTCAATGTTCATGCCATTAGGCTGCAAGGTTCCAAGACGGAAAATGAGGCGCTGTTCCTCCAGTTTGCACTTGAAATTCTCCTGGCAGTGGAGAAAGCCAAGGACTGACATATCTGCAATAGTGTGGGAGGGGGTGTTGAAGTCCCACACTATCACAGATCTGTCAGTCTTCAGCCTCCTCCACTGCCAGGAGAATTCCAAGCGCAAACTGGAGGAACAGCGCCTCATTTTCCATCTTGCAACCTTGCAGCCTAATGGCATGAACATTGAATTCTCCCACTTTAGGTAATCCCCACACTGCCCCTCCCCAACCATGCTTCTTTTCTTCCCTTTCCTACCCTATCTCTCTTTTTACTACCTCTTTTTTTTACCTTTCTCCTTACCTTTGACCCATCCCCCGGTGGATGTGCTCTCCCCTCCTCCCCCGCACCTGCCTATCACCGTCTCTTACCTGCATCTACCTATCACCACCTTGTGCCCACCCTGCCTCCTCTCTTCTGTTCACCTATCACTGCTCTGCTTTTCCCTCCTATATATTAGGCTTCCCCTTTTCCTATCTTCAGTCCTGAAGAAGGGTCCTGACCCAAAACGTTGACCACCTACTTTTCTCCAGGATGCTGCCTGGCCTGCTGAGTTCCTCCAGCATCATCATGTTTTTCATCTAGATTCCAGCGTCCGCAGTCCTTTGTTTCTCTGCTCTATTTCCAATGGTGTGATTCCTTAGAACCACACGTCAATATATCAGATATTTCTCTGTTCACTTTTATAAGACTGTTATTAGTCCATTCACTTGAAATAGATCCGTGCTGCCAGTGAAATAGCTGATTTGAAGAATTCCAGAAGATCATATAGAGCATTAGTCTGCAAATATTGACAACTGTGATCGGAAGGCTTAAGTAATTTTTTGAGAGTGTTTTTCCATTTGGTCCATTATTGTAGTTGAAGAGCTGGGGTTAATGAGTACTGTATTCCCATGAATGGCCATTAAAGGGTTCCTTTAGAACTGAGGTGCTCTTTTGCATGAGAAAAGAAAAGATTGCAAGAATATGAAGAGCCCAGTTGTACGTGAAGGTAATTTATTTCACTCTGAGATTTAGTTCAAAGAAAGAATCACAGCTCTGAAGTCGAAACAAAAATCCATTGCAGAACAAATGATACGCCACATGGGTAGTTCAAAATTTAAATATTAAAGAACAGATTTTGATTGAAAGTATTTGAAATTCTAATCACTTTTATTTTTTCTGACTGCTTTGCTAAAGCCAGATTTTTTTTTCTGGGCAATCAGCATTAGTGATACAAATTCATCCCAAATGATATATACAGGAACATGGCAAGCTGCCACTGACTGCCAGCAACATCACATAGATCACAAATCTGTTATCGTCTCTTGTTGAAATGGAAACCAGATAGAGGGAGGTTAGGGTTATTGCTTTCTAGGATTGATCTTCAGGTATTTTTATACTTCATCTATTCTGGAAAAAGTAATCTCAATGCACAATTCATGGCTGTTGAAATTTGTCTTTGCTCTAGTTTGCTCTTCCCAATGGCTCAGAATTGTGCTGCTTCCTCAGGTTCTTGACAAGTGTGTGTGTTTTTTTTAAAGCAACTAGTGAATTTGCAGCAGATGCTGAGAAGTATTAGGCAACCTGAGCAGATGTTTATTGCCCACTTTATTTTGCGGCCTGTGATTGATTGTGGTACTATTTTTTGAGAAACCTGAATGATGTGTCAAACCCGGCTGCACCCATTGCCAAAATAGATCCTTTTTAAAGGGAAAGAGCTATAGAAGTGAGAGAATGCACTTTGAATAAAATTTGGTGTAAGCTGGGAATTATACATTAGTTAATTGATAATTAATTTTTATTATGATATGTTGCAGTAAAAGGATAAAGCAAAATAGGTAACTGTATACCTAATATCATAAAGTCTGCTGACAATTCTTCGAGAAGTTGATACCAGTATGCACACATTGCTCTTATTGCTGAACAATGTCCAGTCATTGTTTTGCCCTGAGCAGGATTTCCTGGAAGCAGCACGCTAACCAAACATATTACTCTCCTCCTCACTAGGTCTGTGTTTGTCAGGATCGTTGAACACCGACTCGATCCATGAAGCCGTCTCTGACTAGGTCAGCTAGTCCTTAGTCATGAAGTGCTGTCAGACCTTGACAGGGATCATGTGATCCTTGTGCAGAACCGGCTGCCAAAGCTGTCATGTAGTTTGAATACCATGATGTGACAACTTTCTAATACATTTGCAAGTCTATGAAAAAGTAACCACACACTAATTTTATTTTAGTTGATAGAAAATTGAAAATAATACATTAAAATGCTGAAAGTACACCAAAAAGCACTTAAATACAATAACAATCCACTTATTTAAACAATTTAAAATGGTGGATTACCTGAAACTCAGGAATAATTAGAACTGCAGAACCTGTGCCAAGTCTGATCCAAGTAAAACACACAAAACTTTACATGTTGGAATCTGAAACAATAGTCGAAATGATGGAAGAACTCAGTCTGTCAAGCAGCATCTGTGGAAAAAGAAACCAGTTAACATTTCAGTTCAATGATCCTTCCTCAGAACTGCGGGGAAGAGTGGAGGGCTTACAGTTTTCAAAGCAGAGCTGGGGGAAGGAGTGAGGTGTAGCACAAAAAACTACATGGAAATAGATTAAGACAGATCAGGTGATAGGATCATGAGGTCTGAATGTAGCAAAGCATTTTAAAGAAACAGGGTGAGAAAGGGACATAAGCAAGGTAATGGGAAACGATGAGGGGACAGTTTACCTGAAGTTGGAAGATTCAATATTCATTGCAGAAGTTTGCAAGGATAAGATGTGGTTCCTCCGGTTTACATCGGCCTCAGAATTTCAGTGGATAAGGTCGCAGACAAGTTGGAATGGGAGTGGGATTGAGAATTAAAGTAGCATGCAACAGAGGAAGCTCCCTGCAGAATGAGCGCAGGTGCTCTGCAATGCAGCCGCCCAATCTGTATTTGGTTTCACCAGTGTTGAGGAGGCTACATTGTGAACACCGAATACAGTACACTCGTTTGTAATAAATACAGATGAATCATTGCTTCACCTGGAATGACTGACTGGATCCCTGGGTGGCGGAAAGAGGTGATCCAAGGAGTCCAAAGTCAGAGCACTGTCAGGAAAATTGTGAGTGAGAATTAATCAAGAAGTTTGGCAGTCCCAAGAAACCTTTCAATTGTGGAAAGTAATGTCAGGAAATCCATCTGGAACTGCTGCCATTTTGCAGCAAGTTCTGGGCTGTTATTCCTGCAACGAAAGTCTAAGAATATCCATTAAGGATCTTCAGGGGACTACAACTTTTCATCCCCAAACATCTGTTGCAAATCAAAAGCTGCGGAGCAGATGGGAGTTGTCAAGGGGGTGAGTTAGGTGGTAGTCGGTGTCAATGAAGACAGAAAAAGGGGCCCCATTCAAAAGGGTGCTCAAGGAATTTGATATTTCCAGTTAATTCCCTTATTGTCACAGTAAGGCAAGGAGAACAAGTATAAAAAATTTGATCTCATACCCAAAAAGGAACCCAGACTTTTGCCTGCTTTAGATTAGAAGACCTGGACAGCACATTGGAAAATTTGACCATCCAGCTTTACGATAGTCACCTTACCAGTCAATCTTAAATCAGGTTCATTATATCAAATATAATATCATTATAGCAGCCCAATTTAAGACACATTCTTCCAACAAATTGGCACTGATCTTAACCAGACTCTGCTATACTCTCTTCAGCTCACAGGTAATGCTGGGCTGAAAAAAGAATCCTGGGTTTGCACTTGACATGTCACTGTCAACAAGAATAGAGGGTTTGAGAAAGAATCAGAATTGTTTGGGTCTAACCTATACATTGATTGGTGTTGTACAATGTGATACAGTGACTTGTGATGGAAAGCCTGCTTCCTTTCCAGGAAAATAAATCTCATTGTTTATTTGCAGTTTTGCATTATGCAAAGGATCCTGGAAGAATGATGTGAAGTTAAAAACCAGTGAGTGTAGACACTGTTATCCTTGATTTATTTTTTACTCCATTTCAGCAGCATTGACTGCAGATTCAACATCAAATTTGGAGAGGTGCCAGAGATTGGGATACTAATTTTGAAATGTAACAGTGTGTCTGCCATCAAATGCACTAATTACAAAGACAACTTCTGCCATTTTGCAAGTTACCACTTGGTCAGTTTATATGCATTGCATTGATGTGCATTTATTTATGTGCATTGAATTTACAGCACAGACATTTCAGCATACCTTCCTTGCAGATGCTTTTTATACTTCATACAAGCCTCTTCCCACCCTGATGCATTCAGCCCATCCTTCTATTCTTCATGTATGTACCAAGCTTGCCCTTAAATGCAGCCACACCATTCATCTCAGCTGCTCACCCTGCTAACAGTTTCCACTGTCTGGGTTGAGAAAGGTTTCACCTTAAACCCTTATTGGATTCATTTGTGACTAACATATCCATAGAACTTAGTATTTTACACCACCATTCACCACCATCTCTTCTCTGCCTGTGTCCTTTCAAAATGCTTTAGAATTGTAACAATTTCTTACATTACCCCTCAGCCTTAATGCCTAGAGAAAAGAGGCCCAGCAATTTTGTCCATCCTGATAGTTACAGCTGTGGTTTCATATTTTTAAGTAGATTCTCCAGTATCTTCTTTATTTTTATATGGACACCTTAACTGCGCACAGTTTTGATGGTTGTATGCATAACCTTACTGCTTTCCAATTCTATTCATAGAGTCATGCAATTAAACAGCTTGGAAACAGGCCCTTTGAGCCTATGCTGACCATCAAGCACCCATTTACTCTGATCCCATTTTAATTTTTTTATTCGTGGAGAAATGGTCTGGAATTCAACATAGAGTCATACAGCACAGAGACAGGCCCTTTGGCCCAGCCAGTCCATGCTGACCAAGGTGCCTTCCTGAATTGGGCTCATATCCCTCTAAACCACACCGCCAATTTTGGTGTCATTTGCAAACTTACTAATCATAGCACCTACATTTTCATCCAAATTATTTATGTTAGTGTTTTACTTTGAAAGAGATGCTGCCATTAGTGAAGCATTTTAATGTTGTGACCTTGGCATTGTATAACGTAGTTCAAATAAACGAAAACACAAAAATAGGCTACGTGTTGATTCTTTTTCAGCTCATGTAACACATTTTAGTATGCAAACTTGACATATTGTCACAGAGGGGGTTGTGAAACAGTAACACTACCTACTCAGCAGGGTCTACAACCACTTCAGAATTACTATAACTGACAGAGAAGGTCATTTCTGATGCCAGGTGCATGTTGCAAGAATTTACAAGAGTACAAGCAACACAATGATCTCCTCAAAAAAATTAAATGCTTAAATATATTGTGTGCAAATGAAATGTATGAACATGCACATTGTAATTCTGCAGTTCCAGGTTTAATACTTTTTGTCCTATTTCATGTTTTTACGTCTTCTCTGCTAATGTACCAGAAATATTTTTCAATGCATTTGGTACATTTGATTCCTTGAATTATTCTGTTTACTCCTTGAGCTACTAGAATCAGGAGATTTATGTTATGACGCAAATTGGCCCCATCTGCTTGGCTATGAACAATGCCTTGTCATCTAAATGGCTTCAAAACGTTCTCTCAATATTAATCCAGCTCTATAAATAATATTCTGTCAACAGACACTGGGCTGCTTTAAACAAATAGGCAAGTTGAGAGCGACCCATATGTTCTCTTTTTCTTTCTTTTGGAAGAATTGTGAATTAAGTGATAAAGTTCTGTTTTCTGTTGAATTCTGCCAGCATCCTAGGAGATATGATGTTTGGGGAAAAGTATGGAATAGGAAGAGTATGTGATCTCATTTGGATGTTTTCTTTACTGACCAAGTTGCTGTTTAATAACCCAGAGGCCTCGGTGTTTAATTTATTGCTGCACTTGTGGAAGATTCTCATCAGCTGTGTACTCTTCTGTACATCAGTGGCAAGGTGTTGAGTTACATTTCCATAGAGCCTTCTAGTCAGTCATTTTTTGAAGCAGGTGGGCCTGTAGGAAACTTGTAAATGCTTGAATAGCACTGATTTCTGCATAACAGACTTTAGTTGGTCTATAGTAGCAAGTGATAGTTAACGTGCAGTGAATTAAAGAAGAGGAGCAGCAAGAAAGATTTCTTGTCACTTTGAATTAGCTACACTTTAAATTTAATAAGTTTTCCATGTTCAGTCTTTGTAGAAAATTATAACATTTTCTTAGAGCACCTCAAAAGCAGTGAAGTGTTGTTCCGAAATGTTGACAATTCCTCCCCCCCCCCCCACAGATGTTGCTCGATCTGCTGACTTCTTCCAGCAGATTGTTTGTGATTAGTAGCATGTTCACCAACTCGCCACAATGTGCATTATATTAATGGTACATTACCATTTTTACTCACATTCAGAAAATTCCAGATAAACATCATATTATGGCACAAACCTAGTGCCTGATTCTTGATTTCTTGCACAACAATTCAAGACAATGTAGCTTTTCTTCTTTTCCAAGTCCTTGTTACCTTAAAAACACCTTGTTTAAAGACAAGTTTGGCAGAGTTGACAGAGGCCCATTGCTAATCACAGCAGATGAGATTGTGGCACTATTGGCACAAGAAACCTGAATGTGGTTGTCATGTTCCTCATTCGAAGTTCATTAGCAGTAGTAGGTATGGAAAGTTAGAGAGTGCTGGGAAACATTCAGTCACAGCCCACAGAGAGCTGTCAGAGTGACAATGATATGATGCATTCCACTTATCTCATCCATGCAAGATGGTACACACAAATTTCTGAATCAAAATTGTTAAATGGCAATGCACTTTTGTCGTGTGAATGATAATTGGAAGCAGAGGAACTATGGGGAAAAATTACCCAATAAATTCCCAGACACCCAGGCCTAGAAATCTTATTGTCTAATACAATGGTGACCTATGGTGTATAGTGCAGGTTTGGCCATGACCCTGGCATTGAACGGGCCACTCATGCAGAAGCTGGCAGTCACAGCAAATATGAAGTCTCCTTTGACAAAACCTGCAGGATGTGCCTCAGCAGGTGTCAGCCCATGCTGGCAAATGGCTACAGGTAGGCAACCTTAACTTACTGCATATTGTGGGTTTCCCCCCACCAGTATCCCAGTACCACCATCACTTTAACCTACCTTTCCAACATCATTATTTCCCTCAACTCACTCCCTGAATATTACCCTAACCTCCCCCAGTCCTCCATTGCCCTACTCATCTCAGTGTTCTGTAGTATGTTTAAGTAAGCTTTGTTATCCATGACAGTGTACTTGATTTGCTGTGAAATATACTGTTCCATGCAAGTTCAGCCTTTAGCCTTAACCCTCAACTAGCTCAAAAGAGTTGACACAGTGTTAATAGATGCTTTGATCTATTTATTAGTAGGTTGTTTTTCCACATCTTGTGCTGGTGTTTCAGTTTCTCTGTGATTGCAAGCTATGACTAAGCTATGGTTTTCACTGTTTGTATTCCTCCTTTCCTCTCCTGCATTCCCCAGTGGTTGCCTAGTCGATTAAGCAGCATTCATGTACGTGACTTTGGATTGGGCACTTTGAACGCTTGTCCAGATTTTGCAGGGAAATGCCAGCATTTCCGCACCCAGCTGTTGGCATTTCCTCATGTAAGTGCTGCCATTATAAGGATTCCTACATTTGTGCGTAGTTGAAGAAGCCTAAACTTTCAGACCTCTGTTAGCCACTGCTTTCCTGGCTGCACCCCAGTCTTGGTCCTTCACATCGTCCTAAGCAAAGGATAAAGTTGCAGAAATTCCCAAGCACTTAATCTGGGTAATTCTCCTGAAAAAACCCAAGCAGAGATTACACACTTGATGTGAGAGCTAAGGGCTAGAAATTCTTCTGCCATTTTGCCAGCATTAAAATGGTATTAGCAATCTCCCTAACATTGTTTTTAAACAGTTCTCTAAGAAACTTGATCGTGCAATATAGTGCTGGAGGCTCCCATATTTTGGGAACAGTCGGCATTAAGGGTTGAAATTCCTGCATTAGCAGTAGACTTTCTAACAGCTCTGACCTCAGGAAGCAATTCTTAAAAGGTTGCACCAGAGTATAGTTGACACTCCTTCGGAGACTGGGAAGTATTGGCAAGGAATAAGTGTACACGAATGATGGGAGAAGAGAGCAGAGTCCTCCCAGGGGCCAGAGAAACCTGCATAGGTTTTGAAAAACTGTCTGCACAGGAGGTAGCCTTATTGTGCAAAGGGGATTATGGCAGGATTTTGCCAAGGATTTGTCTGTAACGGAACAAATGCCTTCTCTAAATGCATTGCACTATACACTGCAGCTCAACGCCCCTTCCAGGTGTGAATGCAAAAATTTTCAAAGATCAAAAATTGCTACAGAGCACTTTGCTTTAAGATTTTATTGATATTCACAAAGCAGCTGTGAGCAGTGCAGTGTCATTTGTGGCTTTCCACAAGGCTCCTGAAACAAGGTTTCTGAGAGAGAGGTTCACCAGACTTTAAGTTGGAGCAAGAATTTATTTCTTGGCTACTTGTGACCTGTGAAGAGCAGAACCATAAGCTGGACACCAGTGAAACAGCGGGAGGGTACTCTGAAATCTTGCACTAAAGACTATATCAACAGCAGACCTAAATTCTGATTGAAATATGCCAAATTAATTCATGCTACACTAACATAATTTTGTCTGTGCATCATGGATTTTTTTTGGCAATGGTGAGATGAATTGCTAGACCAGAGTATATTCATTTGGATGGAAAGGAATGGCTACATGGGACCAAGTCATTCGATCATTTGTACCTGTTGAGTTGAGTTAAATGATTTGAATTACTTGAAGTCCTTTGTTTAAACTTGTGTCGTTTTAAAATTAAAATTTAATTGTTTGATTTTTAATGGTTTTTGAATGCCACATACATTCAAAAACACTTACTGTTTTCAGCATCTTTTACAGCTGACTGAGTTGGGAACTGTGGTTTAGCCAACTGTCAGCTTCTTCATGTGCTTTTGGGCGGGACTTATTCTGACCACCCTCCTATTGTGATGGCACATGTCAGCATTTTGCAGGAAACTGACATCATAGGAAATCTAAAAGATCTGTTCAGACCTACTACGCAAGTCTAGAAATTCTGGGCTTTTATGTTTAGCATGTGTACATTCATCTAGGTGTCCAGAATGTTGGGAAATATACTTGATAGAACATATATTCCTATTAAAGCACTCTATTGCATAAGAAAATATTGTTACCGCTACTTGTATGCCTTCTGGATCAGAGACCTGAAACATTAGCTTGGTTTCTCTTGCAAGGGCCTGACCAGATCTTTAGGCTTTTAACTCAGATCTCCAGTAACTTTGCTTTAATTGGCACCTCGAATGCTAAAAGGAATTTCTGCTCAAACTGATGGGCATTGCTATAAATTCATTATCAACCCACGCTTCTTATGTGAATAACTACTACTTGAAATCTGCAGAACATATTGCAATTAGGAGAGAGAGATATCTTAAAATGATGTTTATCCCAGAGTTTCGTCTGTAGTAAATCTCAACTGTACAGGGTGGAGAGGATTTCTTGGATGCAAGGATATCCTTCCAAGATGGAGGTGTGATTTTGGAAAAGAATGTGGGCCTGAAATTAAGGGTCCTGCGATATTATCTCGAAGATGCTGGAAGCACTGTTCAGAATTTGAGGTTGTTGTGATATTAAAATATTTGACCTGTAGCCCCCTTAGAACAGAGCAGTACAACACAGGAACAGGCCACAGGCCCTTCAGCCCACCATGGGTGTGCTGACCATGATGCCAATCTAACTAATCCTAGCTGCTTGCATGTGGTATACATCCCTCTGTTCCCTGCCTGTTCATGTGTCTGCCTAAATGCCTCTTAAATGTTACTTTTAAGTCTGCTTCTACCACCTCCCTTGTTCCAGACACCTACAACTCTAAATAAAAATGACCTTATATCTTCTTTAAACATTCCCTTGTCACTTTAAACCTATGCCATCTAGTATTTAACATTTCCACCCTGGGAAAAAGATTCTGATTATCCCTTTATGGATATCATCATGTTCAGTAATGTGCTCTGAGTTTAGGCTGATACAACTTACTTCCAAACATTTAATGTTCGGGCATAATGGGTTGTTAAACCCCTAAAACAAATTAAATGTTTATTGCACTAAGATATTTTCCTATTTAAATAATATGGTGAGAAATAGCAAAGTGAAATTTAAGAATTTCATTGCTAGCAAATAATTTGAATTAAGTGCAACACCCACAAAATGCTGGAGCAGTTGACATTTCGGGTTGAGACCCTTCATCCGGACTGGTAAATTTGAAATAAGTGACTAAATTAAAAAGCAAGTTGCAGCTGATGTAAAGGCATACTTTGGATCATGAACCAGGTATTCTGAGGTGCCTCTTGCATTTCAAATGCTTCCCTCTTCCCTCCATCTTATGCCATTGGTATTTCTTCACAATTTTAAGGATGAAGTAGCTACATGTGTTACTCTGGTCATTTACTCACCAGCAGTTTGTGTTGCTGCATCTTCTGCCTGCATTCCTTGTTTTCACCCACTTGTGGTCATTTGCAGCCTGTGTTTTCCACACTGCCAATTCTGCTGCTCCGTTTCATTTACTTCCATACTGAATTCAGACTAATTGGTGTGTTGGCTGTAGACATCAAAATGTAAATTTAGAAACGGAAGCTGTTGGAAACATGGCTGTCCATCAAAGGAATAAGAAAATATCATTGGTCCTTTCCCAGATCCAACTCCCACCTACACCCCACTTGCAGCTATTAACCAACTCACGAGTAGTGTTTCCTTTTTGTTAACAGTCTTACTACTGCAGACACTTCCAAGTTAATATCGAAAAGACTGGCACAGAATTGAACCTTTGTTTACTCGTAGAGGTTTTGAGTCCACTTGCTGGTGTGTCTCAGCTGAATAAGGTCCTTTCTTTAAAATTTTATTTACAGCATGGTAACAGGTCCTTCCGGCCCAACAAGTCCGCGCCGCCCATTTTAAACCCAAATTAACCTACCCGTACATCTTTCGGAACGTGGGAGGAAACCGGAGCACCCGGAGGAAACCCACGCAGACACAGGAGAACGTACAAACTCCTTACAGACAGCGACGAGAATCGAACCCCGATCGCTGGCACTGTAATAGCGTCGCGCTAACTGCTACGCTACCGTGCCGCCCCTATCTGTCTAGGAGCTCCAGCCAGGAACTGTTTCTGTATTTTAATTAAGACTGGAGTTCAGCGAAGCTGGAAGGAAAGTTGTTATTGTTTTTATTCTTCTGATGCTAATGAATCCTGCTGGGACTTTTTTTCCCCCCTAAGTGCTCAGAACTTTTCAATATGAAGCTGCCATATGAATCACTTTGACAAACATTTCAATATACAAACTTGACACAAGACAGTGTGGCTGCTGCTGCTCTGTGCTAACCATCTACTTTCCAAGTTGTGCTGCTGATGGACCGTTACTAAATTCATACCAGGTTCTTCATCTGTCAGTCTACTTTGCATCCATTTAGGGTATCTTTGTAGAGTCCACTCAGACAGTCCTCTGAAAGAGATCACTAATCAGAGGCATTCAAGCAAAGAGCTGTGGGTGGTAGAAATCCAAAACAAAAGGCTGGAAATACTCAGCAGGCCAGGCAGTGTCAACAGAGGAAGATTAAGGTCAATGATCATTCATTATAAATTGGAATTGTGATGAAAGATAAACAGCCAGAAATGTTAGGGCAAATGGTGTTGGACCTGGCTGGCATTTCTCATTCCTCTCTGATGGGGTCCTTGTGGCTACATAACTTCCAGTCTCTTGGAGGTGCTGCAGCCACAGCTGTTCTACAAGGGGAAGTGGTCTGCAAGCATTTAAGCACAGCCTCTAAATGTCTCCAGTGATTCTTCATTGTCCTGTAGCCCTTCTTCAGGATAGCTAATCTGTTTATTTATGTTGAGGCAGGTACTAGAGTCATACAGCACGGAACCTGACTCTTTGTGCCGACTCATCCATGGTGACCTGTACAAATGTCCTTTAAGCATTGTAATTGTACCCATCTCTACCACTTCCTTTGGCAGCTCATTCCATATACCCATCACCCTCTGTGTGGTAAAAGGTGACCCTCAGGTCTCTTTTTAAATCTTTCCCCCTCTCACCTTAAATCTAGGTCTTCTAGTTTTAGACTCCTGTATCCTGGGATACACCACTCATTATTATCTTATCTGCACCACTCATTATTTTATCTACAGTACCTCCATAAGGTCACCCCTCAGCTTCCTATGCTCCAGGGAAAAGAGTTCCAACCTGTCCGACCTCTCCTTAAAACTCAAGCCCTCCAGTCCCAGTAATATCCTCATGAATCTTTTCTGCAACGTTTCCAACTTAATGACATCCTTCCTACAGCTGGGTGACCAGAACTGTGCACAATACTCCAACTATTGAGATTTTCTGTTAATCGATTGCTCATAGTAGCAGATATGACCTTGGGGGGTGTCCAAAACTCAGTTGTTAGATCCTATTCTTTACAGAACACTTTACCGAAGGCAGATTATGTGGTGCCTTGCTTTGGTGCACTGCACAATTCACTTTCAATGGTAAATGAAACAAAGGAAAATTGACTTACTGTAAGGATTTCCTCTTGGATCCACTGTACATCTGGTGCACTATTGCACAGTAGTCCAGGTATATGACAGTGAAGGCCTGGCCATTGGCTGTATCCCTTCCCAAGGTTGGTTTAAACCCTACAAAGGCATACCACTGATTTTACAAATTTACCAACAAAGGAATGTTAACATTTTAATAAGTTTTATTTATAATTTTAAGTTTATATTTGTCATATTTTAATTAATCAATATTTATTATAAATTGTCATATTAACTATTAATTTAAAAATTTAATTAATTTATAATTATATTTATAAAAGTTTTATTTATAATGAGTGTATTTGCCTGTGATCTGTGGTTATAATGATGAAACTATCAGAAAGCAAGAGGTTCACGTCCTTCCTTGTGGAGTAGCTGAAGGAAGTTGCAGAATGAGACTGCTGCATGTTTTGGTATCAGCCTTCAGAAGGAGATGGCTGTCCTGTTAATCACCCATGTTCACGCTTCAAGAGCTTCCTGTGTCATGAAATGCAATTCTCAAAGCCAGCAGGTGCAAGGAGATCAGGTTTACACCCACAACTGATGATCAGTCCAAAACCTAATGACTGTAAACTCCAATGGATTACTTGATCTTATCACAATGCTGGTGAACAAGTGGAGAAAGAAATCCACCTGAGCAGCAGTTTCACAACTTTAACCACAGGTTTCTCAGTGTTAATCCACTGGTTTTGTTTGCACTTAATAATTGTGTCCAGTTGAAATTTTATTTGATCCAAACTGATTCTCCCTCACCCTCGACTATACATTTTGGACTGCCAACACAGTTTGTGCACTTTTGATTCCTTGGCAGCTGTCTGATTGGCGTCACTTTGGGTTATAAAGCTGCTCATTTTGTGTGCATTAGAACATAATAGAAACAGAAGCAGGAGTAGGCCATTCGGCCCCTTGTGCCTGCTCTGCCATTCAGTAAGATCAGGGGTATTTTTTTTTAGAAAAAATGCTCAGCACCATTTTCTTGCATTAACCTCCTGTCCTCTGATTCCTTTTGTACCTAAAATGTTAGCAGTCTTTATCTTGAATATATTTAGTGACTGAGCCTCCACAGCTCTTTTCAGTAGAGAATTCCAAGGATTTGGTACACTCTGGGTGAAGACACTTCTCACCTTAGTCGTGGATTGCTAACCTCTTGTATTGAATCCATGACTTCTGGACATCCTTGACAGAATTCTGACTAGTCCCCTAAGAATTAAATGAGATCTCCCCTAATTCATCTATACTTGAAAAAGCATGAGCCTAGTCTGCTTAACCTCTCCATGTGACAAATTGTCATCCTGAGAATGAATCTGACAAACCTTTGCTGCACTCCCTCTATTCCAAGTCTGTCCTTCCGAGGAAAGAAGGTCACACATGCACACAATATTCCAGATGAGGTTTCACCAGGGTTTTATATAACTGGAGCTAGATGTCTCTAGTACTCAAAGCATCCTACAATAAACATACTGTTTACCCTCCAAATTGCTCACTGTATCTGTGTGTTGCTTTTCACTGACTGTGTACATGAACACCCAGGTTCTTCTGAACACCAACAAGTATCACTATCTCATCATGTAGAAAAAGTGTTTTTTTTTAAAAAACGATTTTCTAACAACTATTTCCTCACCCATTCAGTTAGTCTTTCTCTATCCCATGAAGCTTCTCCTACTCCTCGCAGCCACCCAATTTTGTATTATCAGCAAGCTTGATATATTCCACTTGATTCCTTCATCTAGAACATTGATATTAATTTTGAACGTCTAGGACCCCGGCACTGATTGAAGGACACCTCACTGGTCCCAGCCTCCAAACACATATTTCTACTGTTTTCTGTCTATTATCCAATCCACACCATTGTGGCCAGTACTGTTACCCCCCACTCCAACCCACCCATCAACTCTTTAGTTTAAAGGCTTTTCCAGAACCCTAATTATTGGAGTCACAAGGACATTGGTGCCAGCCTGAATCTAGTGAAGCCTGTTCCAACAAAACAGCTTCCTCTTTCCCAAAAATCTACTTCTACCAAGATTATCACCTTCGTGGTTCTTCATATCAGTTTGAACCCTAACTGCTCATATTCCTTCAGCAGAACCCCCATCTTTTCTGACCTTTGCTATTGGTTACCATGTGGAACACATTCTTTATTTACATTCTTGACTTAGCACCGGGCAAGCAACACAACCTTCAGGATTTGAAATCGTGGTTATAGAGAATAGTATGTAGCACCCCAACTCCACTGACTCCCATTATCACAACATTCCCTTTTACTTCCCTTCCCTCCCCACCCCCCTCCCATGAATGGCACTCCCATACAGCAGTATCGTGGCCAGTTTGCTTACTCACTCTGCAGTCTCTGCTCTGATCCACAGAGAATGCAAGAAACTCTATCCTGTTCGAGAAGTGCAGGACCTGAGGCTCCTGCAACCCAATCTTCTGGATCCCCATACCAGCATCACTCATGGTCACACCTTCCTGGCCCTCCTGACCGACCAGTTCTGTAGTACTTAATACAAGGAGTGAGACAGTTTCCTGGAACAAACAGACCAGACAACTTCTGTCTCCCTGAAGCAATGCAACATTTGAAGCTCAAACTCCAACCCTTCAACTCTGAGCCATAGAAGTGATGGCCAGTGAATCCAATGGGTTCCATCAACTCCCATTTACTGCAGCTGGAAAACAACCACTACCACATCCATCCTAAAACATTAATTTAATAATCTTAGTTAACTCTGTCATTGTTACTGTTATTATTACAATTATCTTGCCTCTCCTAAGTCCTTATTCCCCAAGATCACACTCTATGGATGCTGTGTTTTTTTATCTGGAAGCACAGATTTGTATTCCCAAGTAACAACACAAGTCACCTGACTTTAATTAACCAGTTCTGGTTTGTTATTCAATTACCTGGGAGAACTGAAATTCATTACAATTTAAAATTACAGAGTTAAGAGAATTTAACTGCAAACTGAATTAAATCAGTAAGTTTAAAATGAAAATCAAATCACCTCACCAAAGTCGACACTTTGTGGATGCTGAACCATTTTGAATACAGCACATATCTGCAGCCCTCCATTTATACTGGCAGGTGACGAACGAATGTCATTTCCCAAGGTAGATAAAGATGAATAGCTTCCTCATTCTTATCCGTTGCAGCAGTGGTATGGAAGCTCTGAAGGGAATTTAGAAAAACAAAATGGTAGAAATTGAAATGAAAGAAACTTAACAGAATAAAAAGAAATAGTTCCCTAATACAATGGGGAAGGAACAGCTTTTGAGAGGATTAAAAGATTAACTGGGAACCAAGACTTGCTCTACCTCAGTGCAATCATGGGGATAAGAGGCAGACCATTTGTCCATTCATTCAGTGCTAAAGAGCTTTAGACATTGTCCCATGTGCAGTTTTAGATTTTTGCAGCAAAGTGAATTTCAGTTTAGAATGTTCATGCCCATGACCAAATCCTGCTGGAAGAATTCTGCTCTCTCTGGTTTGGGTGCTGAACTTGAATTGTGGGAATTTTCCATAAATCAGTATTATTGACAACATTGTGTTAGTCAGATGAGTAAGAGGTGGGATCTTTAGTTTGATTGTTGTCAGAATCTATGCATTTAGTGAGGAAAATCAGACATGCTTATTAAAAAAATCAGATCTTTCTATATTGGGAATTAATAGAGTAACATAGCATGGGAACAGGCCCTTCAACACACTGAGTCTGCACCAGCCATCAAGCATCTACTTAAACCAATCCCATTTATACTCCCCACATTCCTGTCAACTTCCCTCACATTCTACCAGTCACCTACACACTCGAGACAATTTTTAGTAGCCAATTAACCTAACAACCTGCACGTTTTTGGGATGTGGGAGGAAACCCATGCAGTCACAGGGAGAACATGCAAACTCCATCCAGAAAGCACTAGAGGCCAGAAGCAAACCTGGGTCGCTGGAGCACTGAGGCAGCAACTCCACAAGCTGTGCCACAATGCCTGGCCACCTTAAGAGAATGACGCTTCCTTCTCTAATCCATGGATGTCCCCCTCTGATTTCAGAACCTCTCCACTTGGGTACTTAACTGGTCTTTTGCTCGGTCACATTCTCATATTTATGATCCACCATTCCTCATCACTTCCCTTTTTGCTTACACTTTATCCCCTTCCTCCTCTCTTCATTTGTTCCTCTCCTCTAGCATGTTCCAGGTAGACCCCACAGTATTTCCAACCTGACAATCTGGAAGCAGTATTTGGTTTTTGCATCACCATGGGAAATTCAGGAACAACTATTCTTTGGTTTTGCTGAGTGACTGCTTACAGTAATGTGTAACTAAGTTCTGAGTTAAAACAGCAACACTGAGATCCAGTGCAAATGAAAGGACTGACAACCTTTAACCCAGAGTGAAATATAAAAGCTTTCAGGTCTCTCTGATAATGACTTGAAATAAAATAAGCAGATTTTGCTGTAACAGCATCTCAGCTGTTTGCTGGACCTCAACTGGAAAACAAAATCAATGAATGAAGGTGCATGCTTCTCGCCGTGGAGCTCATATTACTGAATCAGTAAAATTTTACCTGTGAGAATACATTTTTGTACAAAAGTTTTTAAATGAAAAGGCAAGTTAGTATTTACCAAAGTTGCATGGTTTCTTCTACACCATATGATGAAACAACCAGAGGCAAAATAATTCAAATGTTCGCGACACACAAGATGCTGGAAGAAGTCAGCGGGTCAGGCAGCATCTGTGGAGGGAAATGGGTCGAGACCCGTCACCTGCCAGATCCACTGAGTTCCTCCAGCATCTTGCGTGGTGCTCCAGATTCCAGCATCTACAGTCTCTCGTGTCTCTAATTCAAACATTATTTTTATATGCCTTGAATGTTTCCTGAATCATTGTATTTTGCTTTGGAGAGGTCTGCTAGACTAGAATTTACTGATATTTCTGATTTATCAAAGATTTGCCACTCTTTCCTTCTGTGTTTATTTGGTCTCAACTTAGTTTGGATATATTGCTATAATAGGGAGCCAACTGCTCCCAATCTTCAGTTAGCTGTCTTGAGAAAGTTAAGTGACCACCATCTCCTTAGTGATATTTCTCTCTTTTGGCTATTCTCTTTACATAGTTTTATATAGACTGCAAGTTATATTTCATCAGTTGCAAGTCTAGTGGTTTTGTGCAAATGAATATTAATATTTTAACCATCTGCAGGCTTCTGCTACTGTCTTTCAGTTGTCAATAAGAGCCCTGAAATTCTCTTGAGTCACCATATTTCTCCTGACAGCTGGACATTTGCTGTTATCCGCAAAAATATAAGTTGGCAATTCAAAAGATTTGTACAGCGATTCCAGGATGGAGATAACATTGCAGTTAAAATGTTAAGCTCAGCCAAAGTTAAACAAAGTTAACAGACATTTAATGCTCAGTTTTTTTTAGAAAAATACCATATATAAAAATGGGGTATAATCTTACACATGGTTCACTCTTCCATCTCTACCAACACCATTCTCACAGCACCTTCCCATGAAACTGCAGGAGATATAACACCTATCCTTTTATCTTTCATCCTCCCAGCGTATAGACAGCGAAACACTCCTTCCAGGTAAAGCAGTGATCCACTCTGCAGCTCTTCTGATAAACTTCTTTCTCCACAGATGCTGCTTGTCCTGCTGAGTATGTCCGACATCTTCAATTTTTATCATAGAGCATGCACTATTATGTAAACTAGGGCATATGTTAATTAATTAAAATGGAGCAAAAGAAATGATGATTTACTTCCTGTTTTCTCCAATTTTTCCTTGAACATCATTGAGAAAATAAAATAATTCCAACGTAGTCAGATAAGACACAGTATGGCTCACAGTTCATCAAATAACGGCATGTTAATTCAACCACAATTGTTACAATAATGCATGCTATATAATAAAAATTGAAAATCCTGGAAATATTTAGCATTTAAAATGAGACTATAAGCAGACAGCTTTGATGGTGTTATAACAAGAGCAAAAACTTGTGCCTTCAACATACCAAAAGGTTTTAAGTCCTTGGTAAGAGTGTTATAAAACAAATTTTCATTCCAGCTATCCATGCAGATGTTTGGGTAGATGTTAAAGATAGTAAGAACTGGAGAACTTTAAAGATGGAATTTCAGACCCTTGGTCAAAAGCAGCTGTGAGTCGTCGAGAAAGTAAATTTGGGAAGATCGAGAGGCCCGAATTGAAGGAGCGCTGAAATCTCAGGAGATTGCAGGGTTGGGAAAAAAATTACAGAAATAAGGAGGGGCAAGAACATGGACAGGTTTGAAAATAAGGATGAGAATGAAGATCATAATGGTACTGCACTGAGGCAGAGCAGTTAGTACTGTTGCCTCAGCTCCAGCAACACAGGTTCAGTCCTGACTCTGGGGCTATTCATGTGGAGCTTGCACTTCCTTCCCATCACCATGTGGGTTTCTGCTGGTTGCTCTGGTTTCCTCCCACATAGCAGGGATGTGCTTGGAAAATTGGCTGCTGTACATTACCCTTCAGTTTAAGAATTTTCAGAATGACTCAAAGGGGAGTTGATGGGCATGTAAGAGAATAAGTTGCAGGGCCACTGGAGATGGGAGCTGGCATTGATTAAGTGGATTGAATGGCCTCTTTCAATTTTGTAATAAGTAAGAAAGATGTTGCTTAACTGGGAAGTAATATTGTTTAGAAGCAAAAGGGTGAATAGGGCATGGTGAAAGTTAGAACATGCATTTTGGGTGACCCCCAAGTTTATATAGGGTAGAATGAAAGAATATAGTGGACATATCAGTAGTATCTACAGGAGGCGCTGCCTCAAGAAGGCAACATCCATCATCAAAGATCCCCACCATCCAGGCCATGCCATCTTCTCACAGCTACCATCAGGCAGGAGGTACAGAAGCCTGAAGTCTCGCACCACTAGTTTCAAGAACAGCTACTTCCCTTCAACCATTTGGTTCTTGAACCAACCAGCACAACCCTACTCACCACAGTTTAGCAACATTATGACCACTTTGCACTAAAATAGACTTTTTTTGTGTTAAGTATGTTCTTTCTTGTAATGACTGTATAATTCATGTTTGATTTATGTTTTTCTTGTGAATGCTGCTTATATGACGCTATGTGCCTGTAATGCTGCTGCAAGTAAGTTTTTCATTGCATCAAAACATACACGTACTTGTATATGTGACAGTAAACTCTATTTCAACTTCAAATGTCCCATGATCATTGCAATTGAGGATGAGAGCATTCTGGTAGGCTTGAATAATTTGAAGCCTTTTACTCAATGAGAAACTCGCATGCTGATTTTCAGAATGTGTGGAATCTGGACTGTTTCTGCAGAATTCCCAGTTTTTTTTCAAGGTGGAATCCTGTCTTAAAATTCTGTCATAAAACACTGAATAAAAAAGACAGGTCTTTCATTCTGTAGGCCAGTAAATAGGACAAAGACATCCTGGTAACATGCTGTGCCTGAAATGCAATTTTAACTTGTACTTCTTGCAGGAATGTTGCCATTTCCCTGAATTGAGGAGAAACTGATACTTTCAGTAAGGTTATTATTGTCTCCCATGAAAGAGTACCTGAGCTTCACAAAGCTGAGGCTCATGGCAGGAACTGTCGCCTCAAACAATTGGTCTCTGTGCTTGGATTCAGATTATTCAGCTGAAACAGTACATAGTGTTAACCAAATGAGAATCACAATGTTCCATCAACAAATGTTTTTTCGCAATAAAATAATTCGGTAAGTTTGACGAATGTTTTACAAAATTAGAAGAGTTACCGATGAGGATGACATTTGCTTGAAAGAATTTGATCAGCACTCAGAATTCCTTCAGAAAGTTAGTGTGGTTGTATTTTAAAAGTATGTCCCCTGGCTGGTGATGTATAGAGTTGACCCTCTATGATGTGAATTTAAGTGCCCCTGTTGTGGGAAAGGATTGAACGGATAGTCAAGGATTTCCTTAATGGGACATAGTAGTTTGACAGAATGTAAAGTTGGGCATATAATAATTTTTAGACTACACACCCACTATTCTTATGAACAGTGAATGATCAAACAGATGCAGAGGTTTGGAGCCACACTTTTCGGTAAAAGCCCATGAGCTAGCAAGTGAATCCACTCTGTAAGTTAGAATCACTGATACAGAATTACACTCTGACTAGAGTTGAACTCTTTTTAAACCTTGTCAAATTCAATTTTAAATACTAAATGTCATTGTCTTTTCAGCTGTATCATCAGGTTTATGTAGCACTCCCTGTGCTTTGTGGAGAGTTCACTGATGGAACAAATCCAATCTCCACCATGCTCCTAGCTTAATCTGTTCCAATGACATTGTCGTAAATTGCTTCATGTGAGGGGAGAAAAATGACAGCGTTTTAATAACACTCAGATATTGATTTAGAGTTCTGTGCCAATGATTTTAATAAAAGGTCTATTACCTGGGGAATTAAAAAGAGAGGTCTGATTAGATCAGAGATTTACTTCCTTATTACAGCTTGAAAATAAATTTGTACTTTGGTGTTTGTTACTGTGAAATGTAGTTTGGGGTAAGCACAGATTATCAAGTTTAAAGGAAATTTAAATAATTATAGGATGTAGTCTGGTCATGTTATCGAAACATATTTGGTTAGTAATGAGCGGAGTGTCTATTTGTTGTAAATTTATTACCTGGGTAACTGAGTTAAGTTATTTTTTTGCAAACTGTGAGCACATATTTGTCCAACTACTATGTGTCTGTATTTCAAGTTCCCATGGTTGCGAAGGGGAAAAAAATGCTGTGGCATACATAACTGAATTACAGCAGCTCCATGCAGCCAATGACAAGCATTTGAGTTGTTCCTCAGGAGTTTCTGGGGAGATAAGAATTTGCTGGTGAACTAAGCAGAAAGTTAAAAGTTTTACTGGTGAAACTTCATTGGTTAACTTCATCGTCAACAGGGCTTGGTAATGTCCACATTGAACTTCTTGTAGGGAAGGAGGGGTGTACAGATTATGCATGGTGAATTCTGCTGATCTTGGCATCAATGTCTTCACATTTGTGTGAATAAACTAAAGCTTAAGTTTCACAGGTGTTTTAACTTCATACATGCATCTTGTGAAACAGGATTCAAATTGAAGCTGCAAGGATGGATCCTGAGGTTGGGTGTCTTCTATATATACTGCTGACACCCAACCTCAGGCCAAATAGAGCAAGTATCAGTGGGGGAACAGCTAGGAAATGGCTTTTGTAGGGTTTAGAACAGCTGAGGAAGGTAGTTTTAAGTTGTTTTTCATAATCATAGAAAGAGACAGTCCAGAAACAGGCCCTTCAGCCCACAAAGTCTGCACAGACCATCTGCCACCCATTAACACCAATCCTACGTTAGTCTCATTTTTTTAAATTCTCCCTACGTTCTCATCAACTCTCCCCAGATTCTGCCACTCACCTGCACATAGGGGCAACTTACAGTGGCCAGTTAACCTACCAATCTGCATATCTTTGAGATGTGGCAGGAAACCAGAGTACCCAAAGGAAACCCACATGTTCACAGGAAGAACATGAAAATTTCACACAGGCGGCACCCACGGTTAGGTTTGAACCCAGTCTCTGGTGCTGTGAGGCAGCGGCTCTACTCACGGTGCCACCCATGGCAAAGTAATGCAGTAATAAATAATGTATGTTAATGACTTGGTGTCTGGTTATAGAGCACAATTTCCAATATTGCAAATAACACAGAACTTGGAGTGTGGTGACCTGTGAGAAGGACAGCAAAAGAAATGTAGATGGGTTGGTGGAATTGGTGGAGAAGTGGCAGATGGAATTTAATGCTGAGCAATGTGAATCGTTGCATTTTGATCGGAAGAATGAGAGGAGGCAATATAATCTAGGAACCACAATACTAAAATAGATACAAGAACAAGAATATCTTGGGTGCATATGCATAATTCATTGAAAGTGGAAGGGCTGGTTGAGAAAATGGTTGAAAGAGCAAATTGGTCTTTAAAGTAGAGGCAGAAAATACAAAAGCAAGAAAAGTCAAGATGAACTTTTATGTAAAAAAGAATATGGTTTGATCGCAACTGGAGTGTTGTTTCCAATTCTGGGCACCCCACCTTAGGAAAGATGTGAAGGCTTTAGAGATGATGCAGAAATGATTTATCAAAAGGTTTTTGGGGGTGAGGGCTTTCAGTTATATGAGCAGACTGGAGAATCTGGGGCTGCTGTCCCTAGAACAGAGCAGTTTACGTGGCCATCTTATAAAGATATTTAAAATCATGAGTGGAGGCAGAGTAGAAGGAGAGAATCTCTTCCCTTTGATGAAATCAAGAATCAGAGGATGTAGAATAAAGGTGAGATGAGGTAAAGCTGTTAGTGGTTTGGGTCTGGAATGCACTGCCAAGGTGAATAACGGAGACTAATTCAATTGTAGTGTTCATGAACAAACTGAATAAACATCCAAAAAAAATATTGGATTGTGGTAAGAGGATAAGAGAAGAACCAGCTGGATTTGTCTTGCTTAGTGCCAGTAGAGACTTGATGGGCTGAATGGCTTCCTCTGGATTGTAAACATTCTGTGATTCCATGATGCAAAACTCTTTTTTGCAATTAATACTGAGTGATCTGATGAATTCTTTGCCTAAAAGCGAATATAAATTAATTCCATTATGTCACGTTGGCAGTAGGTGCATTGTAAAAGTGAATGATATATTTTCCTTTAGCAATGGAAGTTTTCTAGTCCTTTCGCTAGCTTTGTCAGTTCCACTGTAAGATGCCAATTTGGTTCAGTTATTAGACAGGGATTGTGTAACTCAGCACACAGTCTTTTAATAAAATATCATAAGGTAGAGATATGTAAAATGCATTCTATGTGGATCTGATTTCTGAGTGATTCTAACATGAACACATTCTCTTCAAAATGCTCCATTTATTACTGCTTTGGTCCAGATTCAAATCCTGGGGTTCATATTTTTTAAAGGCTTTTCCTTAATAATAAAATGCGTTGCTGAACATTAATTTGTCCATAACTAATTCTCATGAATAGTTCAGCAGTGTGAACCTTCTATCTACAATAAAGTGAATCCTGCCACCTTACATCCTACACTGCCGTCTTGAATCCTGCAGTTGA
This sequence comes from Pristis pectinata, assembly GCF_009764475.1. Lineage (NCBI taxonomy): Eukaryota > Metazoa > Chordata > Chondrichthyes > Rhinopristiformes > Pristidae > Pristis > Pristis pectinata. The sequence goes on from NC_067422.1 coordinate 24,483,288, forward strand.
TAGCGTGCTTTGGATCGTCATGTTCTTACTGCTGTGACGTTTCAGCCATTCTGGCGCTCCTGCCTGTGTTAGCATACAGAAAAAGGCTTATTAAATAGTACATCAATGAATTAGCCATAAGCTGGGCTAAAGTAATTTCTATGAAAAATCTACAATGAAAGTAGATTCATTTCAGGCCTTTGGGCTATAGAATACCCCAAAAGATTTAATATTTTCACATATCTCAATATATTCTTTAAGACTCCATGCACCAATTCACAATTAAGATGATCCCATCTGTCCTGTGGTTTTTGTATAGATACAGATGTTCAATGTAATTCTTCAGCACACGTATCCACCTGCTGAGAGTTCATCACTTGGGCTGCGAGGATGCTGGCTGATGCACTGTCTAAATCATCAGCTCTGAAACTCTTTTCACTCCATCTCTGGATTTGCCATTTCTTTTGCAGGAACCAGTTTCATTGCTGTGCTTTGATTGCTCTTAAGCACTTCACTCTTTGATCGGATGTGAAGTGAGATATGAAAATAGTTGCACAGCTACACATGTGCTTTCCCATCTGCTTTTGCAACATGCCATTGACTTTTATATCTGCCCCACTAGCTGGTATTTTTCTACCCGCCACTTGCTTTCTAACCACTCCATGGTCTTGCCCCTCCCAATCCCTGTAAGCTCTTCTCTGCCTAAAACCCTATGAAGTATCTGCACCTCTCCAAGCTGAGACTCTTGCACATTTCCACCTTTACAGGCCATGCCTTCATTTGCTGAAATCTTAAGCTCTGGAATTCCCTTCCTAAACCTCGCCCTACTTCCACCTCCTCCTTTTCTATGCTTCTTTACACCTACCGCTTTGATAAAGCCTTTAGTTTATGGCTTGGGGATCAGTAACCTTCATTGGATAATGCTCCTGTAAAGTGGTGTGGAGACTCTTCTGGCCACATTAAAGTTACTACGTAGATGAAATGAACAGTTATTGCAGTTATAGCGTGGTAGGTGAGGCTATTTTCACAAGATCATTGTTTTTTGATTGATTAAAACTCACATATGTGCTTCTTCCAAGGTTTACAGGACATGATGCATTGAGTTGCACCAGAATGGAAGGTGATCTTAGTAGGAGTCATTTTTAGACTGGTGGAGTTTGTAAGTGAACTGTTTATGTAGACTTTGGCCATTCTATCAATTGTAGGGTGCGTGATGGCATCTATTTGGGCTATTGTTTCCCTGGTGATCTGATTTTGTATGCTGAATTTTGTTTCCATCAAAGTTATTATGATGGATATTTAAGCCACCAGAATTATAAAAGAGTGTAGTTTTAAATGATGAAATATGGTAAATTTCAATTTATGGTAAATATGGTAAATATTTGAAAGAGATCCTTCCTTAATGTAGACCTGGTGAAGGAAGATAAACTACTTCCTTTAACTTGTGAATGTTAGTGTTTATTTAGTTTCCAACATTAGGACCCATCCTCTTGAATTTCTGAGGTAGACCAGGAGGCATAAAATGTGCCATTAATTTTGCTGCTGGGAGCCTTCTGCCATTGTAATTGTTTTTTTCCTTTTACCTAGTAAGGGCTGCTGTAATTCCTAGCACTGTTCCTCCAGATGAAACAGGAAGATCACAATATCACAGGTTGATCTACACACCAATAAGCTTATTAAAATTGCTGTTAATGCATGCACATTTGAAATAAAAATTTTAAACTTTGGTAAAAAACAATAGAGAGGAGGTCATTTTCACACCCTTTATTCATGCTAGTATCTGCGGGCTGAGCAACAGATAGATTGATGTCCAGCATTTGTTCTCATTGCAAGTCACTGGTCCTTGTGGGAGGCTCCAGCACACCTGGTCATGATAGAATAATAACATTTTACCTAAAGGCACTTTCACTACACATTAATAAGTTGTTCCCATTACAAGAAAATAATTATTGTGTTAAGCGCCATTCTCTCCTCTCTTTTGGGATCACCTAGCAAATGCAGTAGTGAGTTGTAAGCCTGTCATACTGGCTCCTTGCATTTAGTTCACTGGAACAGGAGGTGGGGGTCCCTTAATCTGACAGCAGAGTTGTCGACCTTTAAACCAACTGCTGATCCCTTGCAGGCATTGTCGTTCATATTTCAAAGTGAAGCAGACAGTGGCATGAGCTATTCGAGGGAAGTTGGCTGCACATCTCTCAAACTAAAAATGCTTTTGGTGACTGCCGAGTTAATTGACCAGTACACACAAATGCTCGCTGTTTGAGGACAGTGCATTGTTATTGTTGTAGAGGCAGGAGATGGAAATTTTTCAACATTTATTACTCTACCGCATGAAAGGCCTGAGGCGGTAGAAGGAGACTGAAAGACACAGTTGTTCATAAAAGCCTTCCTCTTGATTTCTCTGGAGATAATGAAGAGGGTTGGATGGTGGGTGGTGTGTGATCTTTCCTCGGGAATGGTGGAGGAGAGGTGGTGGAAGGGTTGCGGTTATCGGTTAAGTGGAGAGAGGTTCAGTGATGGGGAGGAGATGGGGCAAATCGGCTATGAAAATGTTTGGGAAAGGGTTGTTGGTGGGACTGGTTACCAGAGAGATTATTAGGGAAGTAGGAAAGATTACTGGGGACAAAGAATTCTAGGGATATAATTGGGAGGGGGTGAGGCATTCTAGCAATGAATGGGAGGTAGTGAGCTGTTGGGGTAATGGGGGGCTGGATGGTGGGAAGGTGATTGGGACGGGTGCTGGGGAGGGGTGATAGGGAATGTGATTGGAGACAGTAGATACTGGAGGTTGTTCGGGTGGGAGTGAGGAACTCTGGAGTGATCTCCTGCTTAGAAATGTATTGCAATTCTCAGTTGAATATTCAACTGCATCATAGGGAGGTGATTGGAGAAAAGGTGGGTTCTGGGGAGAAGATTAGTTTGGGGTGGGTGCTCAGGAGATGATTAGGGAGGACGGTGCTCGGGAGCTGACCAGAGTGGAGGTGACCGTCCAGTTAAGATCTGCTACAAGGCCTGTGCTGATAGCAAACTTGATATGCACAGTGAAATCGTGCACCATATCATTCTTGCACTGCTGATTGATACAGGTGGCCACAGTTCGAACTCAGATCGAATACCTGGAGGTGTGTGCGTGTGCACAAAATACCCAAACGTATTCTCTTAAAGTATGATCTGTCAAGTCCTTTTAATCCTCTGGTAGCATTTTAATTGCAGGCAGCCTTGGGCATATAAAGTAGAAATTTATCTTCCCCAGGTGTTTTTTGGATATAACATTAACATGAGTAGACCCCCACCAAACCTTATTCACCTGGAAAATACAATCGGGATGAAAATATGCAAATTAGGGTCCTTGCTCTTGTTTGATATCTCTGCTCTGAAATTCAGCATACACTTGGAGTGTGTGTGTCTCTGCTCCAATATTGCAGGCTAGCATACTTTAGAGTTGTTCCCTCCCTACCAGGCCATTACCTTGAGACCAGCTTTGTGTTGGAGCCTTTCGAACTCTCGCCAGCTCCGACGGTTGAGGCATGGTGGGACAGTGGACTGGATTCTGCAGCCAGCTGGTTTCAAGGAAGTGAGAACCCTGGCCTGGAGTATCAAGAGCCACAGAATCTGAGGGTTCATGTTTAATGTGAACTGAAATGTTAGTACTAGTTTCCAACAGCACACTGATTTTTTCCCCCATAATATTGAGAATTCACTTTGCATTGAAGAACTGTGTGACCTGTGGCAACACTTGGTACCTAGAAAGCTGTTCTCATCTTGATTCATGCATTCATTCTGATGTGGGTTATCAGCATAAGATCCTTTAATAAAGGTTCGGTTATGCATGGGAAGTTCATCAATGACACACTTCATTCCAGAAAGAGAGTGATATGTGATGGTGGAACTAATTTTGTTACTCAGATCTGGGCACGCATGCATCGTCACTTACAAAAAGCCATAAGCAGGCAACCAAGTAATAGTGACAACTGTGGATAAATATTATTGGGGTTTCTCTCACTGTATTGCCTTGAGGCATTAATGCCAGATATGTAATACCAAACTAAAGCACTTAATATAAAATCTGTTTATGCCTCTACCTTGTTTAAAAAAATATCAATTGTGTCCTCCACTCTCTGCATAAAACTGGTCATAGCAATTCATATGACCTGTGCTGCATTTCCCGTTCTATGCTCAAAATACTCCATCAGTGGTTTCTGTGTGGACTATTAAAGAGCTTCCAGGTTACCTTTAAGGCTAATTACACTCAATTTTCTTTTCCCATTTTGAAGTGTTCTTGTACAATAGGGACCATTAATTACATTCAAATTCTTAAACTGACTCAGTGTTGAACCCATGTTATTATTCTGAGAGATACTCATGGTTTCATTGTGCACCTTATTTATTGTATTTCACGGTTCAAAAATCAGCCTTCTCTCTCACCATTCCAAAGCTGATTTCCACATTGCAGTTGCATAATCTTTCTTAATAATAGGAAACAAAGAGCATTGTATTTTGTTCTTATTTTACAAATGGCATGTGATGAGCGTTTCTATTATTTTCATTGCTTTGCCCTTTTGAACTGTTTCAGCTAGTTATCTTCCCACCAACCTCTTCTTCTGGTCTTGAAATCTTTGCTTGGATTGATCTGTGGAGGCTGTATGTGCACCTTGCCCTTCACCAGAGTTGCTATTCAGCCACTTGAAGGGTTTGGAGCTGAGCTTGAAACTGACCACATTTGATGTAATCTCCTTTCCTTCCCATCACCCCACTCCCCTCTCCTTCCCTCTGTCATCTCATCTCATGGCAAGGAAGAAACAGACTCTCACACATGCATTAAATGGCCTTGCCTTAGCATTGACGATATGCTTGTTAGAAGACTACATCAGTATGTTCTCTGTGGTCTTTAAGTGTTGCCAGAGTATCCACCCATGCAACCCTTCATCACTACTTTAGTAACTGCAATATCTGAATTTCTCATTTCTTTATTTTGCAATTTAGCTGCAGGTTAAGTACAAGTAAGAATCTTGGTTACTGAAGAGCGATAAGAACTTTTCCAATACTTTGAATGCATTAACATGGTCACAAAACCAAACAGTCGGTTGCAAAGCAATATCTTTAGGAAAGAATGTTTTGTTTTATGACACCCAGCAGGGAACTTGGGAATAATTTCTACTGATGTTTTCGCTTCCAGTAAAGTTTATTAAATGAGGTAATAGCAAAAGAAACCAGAGCCAAGCATTGCTGTTAATATTAAAATGATTGCCTGAAGGTTATAAATGATCTTTGATGTACATAACACCATATCATGTGTTGTTAGTTCTCCACAAAGGATCACAAACTATGTACAACTTAGCACACCATAGCCTGAAGTTTTGTTTGTATTGCTTGTTTGAAGCCCAAGTTATCAATTTCCCTATATAGCCAGACGTTTGCTGGAGATATGTAACAAATTTGGGTTTGTTTCTTAAACCTGTTCAGGTTCAGTGGTGTCAGCCATTCCTTTCATCTGATTTTGCCATTTTGCCTTATCTGGGTTTTGTCTAACAGTGTCCTACATTTATGAGCACAGCAGCAGAACCTGGGAGTATATAAAAAAAATCCCTTTTGTGTTCCATGTAGGATGTTCATGCTGCCTCAAGCACATATACTCATTCTGTCTCTGCAGAACAAACTGAATTTGAACACTGAAACAATGCTTGGTTTAAATTGAACCTTATGCTACTTTATATAGACAGGCAATTTAAACAGTGAAATCCATAGTGCATTTCTGCTGATGCTAAAACGCAGCTGTCTCTCTGCGAGAGCACAGATTCTGATAAACCACTCTGAACAGTCATAATGATAGTTGCTCAATACAACCAGTACAACTTCTGTTCACATACTCATACATAATAAAGAATGTAGAGGTGCGAATCCATTCTGGTGAGACCTCGAAGCTAATTTAAAAAGACAATATCTCCCTTTTCCCTATCGACCCTGAGATAGAGGTTTCCTCTTTTAGCAGATTTCTGCTGTGTGACTCTATTTGGTATCTGCTATGCTCTTTTAAAACTCCTCTCAGTCTGTAGATAGACCACAAAAGGTTTCCAAAGCCCAAGTGTAAAGAGTCCTTCAGAATAATCAGACATTGTAAATGAGTTGTCCATTATTTGGCTCTTAGCAAAGTACACTCTATTTAAATTGTAATTTTAATTTGCCTACCAATCCAAAACCCCAATTAAATGTTTTGGCTAAAAAGAAAGCACATTTTAACATATTTCATCTTCAGGATTCTCCAATCTATGACAAGATTATTCCCTTCAGTTTCTGACTGAAATTTTAATTTTAATGCAATGAGGTCTCTTTAAGAGTGCAAATTGAAATTATTATTATTAAAGTTGGAACACACTTAAACTGTGTAGTTCAGGTAGCATTGGAAACCACAAATTAAAAGTTTCAAAGTGGAAGTCAATACTGGCATTTTTAAAGGTAATTTTGCTTTTGCTGATGATTTACAGCAATACCACACAAATATGTAAGAGAAAGCCTAACAAGTTCCCTTGTCAAGAAGTGGTGTTAGCAACACTAAATCCCAAGTCATTGATATCCTGGGAGTTACAATGAGCAAAAATTTGACTGGAACAGAACCATAAATACTGCAGCTAAAAGCATAGGTCAGATCCTAAGTATTCTTCATTGAAAGACTGAATTCCTGATGCCCCAAAGCTTTTCAATCATCTAAAAGTTATGAGTCAGCGGGTGAAGGAATATTCTTTTCTTGCCCAGGTAAGTACAGCTCCAACTACCCTCAAGAAGGTCAAATGATCCAGAACAAAGCAATCTAGTTGATGTTCATGGAATCCTCCCTTACCATTTACTCTCTCCATCATCAACACACAGTAACTGCAGTTCATACCACCTACAGAGTAACACAACTGGTGAAGGCTTCTTTGCAGCAACTCCCAAAACTGCAGCTACTGTGACCTAGTGGGACAATGACAGCTGGTACAGTGGTAAACTGTTAACTTCAAGTTCAAATCCACTGTTAACTTCAAGTTCAAATCCATGTCACACATTTGGAAACATATTACCATTCCTTCATTGTTGTTAGGTCAAACTCCTATTGTATCTTCCAATGACTGGGGTGGTTCAATTACTCATGCTTATCTTCTTGAAAACAATTAGGGGATGGGTGATAAATTCTGGTCCTGCCTTCAGGTCCATATCCGATGAGATAATAAAAGTCATTGAGAAAAGTTGTGATAGGTACCTGGAGGCTGATATCTGGTGTGAGATAGATACAAGGCTTTTCAGTACATTTGTACCTCGTAAGGCATTGTTCACAGTTAGGTTTCTTGACGACCTTTGTTTTTATATAAGAATGACTTTTAGAACACAAGGAAGTAGGAGCAGGAGTAAGCCACACGGCCTCTCAAGCCTGCCCTGCATTATTAGTCTGCTAATTGTATTACACTGCTGCTAAAATGGAGTTGGCCATTTTATGGCTAGAAAATATAATTTTAACTAGACAGTGGCTTGTGTCTATCTGGGTTTTATTGTTGCTTGATCACAGGGATTTGCAAATTGCATTGTGTTTGTCACTTTCAGCTTTAGATTGGAAGCATGCAATATTAATTAACTGATTTTCACTTTTTTTAAATAGTTTTTAATCTGAGGTTAGGTATGACATTGGAATTTGATATCTCAGTGAAATGGTTCGTGCACTGATTTACAATTTTTAATATTTTCAGAATGCAGAAAATAATTTTATTACTGCATATACAGGACAATCTTGTAACACAATCCCCAATGTCTTTTGAATGATGAATCACCAACTTTTGTTATTGTGGCTCGTGCACTGAACTTAAATTAGAGTATCTTAAGTTTTTGTGTTGAACATAGAAAAAAATTGTCTAAGAATACATGTAAATTTTATGTAAATCTTGACTAAATTTATGTTGGGGTGCTACAAAGGAAACATAATCAAAATTAATTGTTGCATATTTATATCTTGCCTAGGATGTATGTTTTAAGAACACTTACACTTCACAATGTTGCAAATTGTGGTTGTGCTTTTATATCAACATCGTAAATTGCTATGTCAATATTACCCATTCAATTCCATTAAGTCAACATTCATGTAGTTGTATACTGCAGCCACCAGGTAGCTTGGTAGAACACGTTTGTGAAGTCTGTCTCTCAGTCCTATGGATTGGACTGACCAAGTGCTTGCTTAGTGCAAGCTGAATCCCGCCATAATTTGATATAAAAACAGAATATGCTGGAAACATTCAGCAGGTCAGGCATCAACCGTGGAAAGAGAAACCGAGAAACCATTTTAGTTGTAAGTTGGGGTGGGGAGGAATGAATAGGACAAAGGGAATATTTCTCATAGGGTGAGGCCATGGTTACCATGGTGATTAGACATTGATGACGTTATCTGGTGGATAGGTTAATGAGGGCATTGGAAAGTGAAAATACTTCAGTCAGGGCATTGAGTACAGGAGTTGGGAAGTTATGTTGTAGTTATATAAGATGTTGGTGAGGCTGCATTTGAAGTATTGTGTATAGGAAAGATGTTATTAAACTAGGAAGAGTGCAGAAAAGATTTACCAGGATATTGCCTGGACTTGGGGGCCTGAGTTACAAGGAGAGGTTGTGTAGACTAGGACTTTATTTCTTGGAACATAGGAGATTGAAGGGTGACCTGATAGAGGTATAGAAGATAATGAGGAGCAGAGACAGGGTGAAAGCACATAGACTTTTTCCCAGCTAGGGGGTGCTAAAAACAAGAGGGCATAGGTTTAAGATTAGAGATGAGAGATTTTAAAAGGGACTTCAGGGGCAGCTTTTTCACGCGGAGGGTGGGTGCGTATTTGGAATGAGCTGCAAGAAATAGTGGTTGAGGCGGGCACATTAGCAATATTTAAAAGCCTTCTAGATAAGTACATGGATAGGAGAGGTTTAAGGGCTATGGGCCAAATGTGGGCAGACGGGACTAGCTAGCTGGGCAGCACAGTTGGAATGCATGAATTGGGCCGAAGGGCCTGTTTCCATGCTGTATGACTCTGAGTGGAGGAAACCATGTGGCAAGCTCCAAGCGCGGGGCACTGGATTGGAGGAAAGACGAGTGGACTTCTGCTTCATCTGGAAGTACTTTTGGGGTGCCTGGAAGGGAAGAGGTGAAAGGGCAGGCGTGTGAGAAGGGGAATGGTTGGTTGAGATGGAAGAGGGGGCCAAGGAGCCGTTAAAGGAAAGTTGCCTTTGGAATGCTGAAAGGGGAGGGAAGCTGTGCCTGGAGATGGAATCTCAATGAAGGGAGCAAAAATCGTGAAGGATGATCCATTGAAAGGAAATCTCTATTCTTGCTCTCTCAGGAGAAGGAGGTGGAAGCAAACATGTGGAAAATAGATGAAATGCGGTTAAGGGCTCTGTTAACAGTGATAGCGGGGAAACCCTTGGGGAAGACATCCTGGAGACACCTGGGGAAAGTCCTGTCAGTGGAGTAGATGTGACAGAGACAGAGGAACTTGGAGAATGGAATACTTATATGAGGCATTGTGGGAGAAAGTATAGTTGAGATAGCTTGGGAGTCTGTGGGTTTGTGATAGATTAGTGACAAACATCCAGTCTCCTCAGATGGGGACAGAGATTTATAGAAAGGGAAGGGAAGAATCAGAGATGGATCATTTGAACGTGAGACCAGGGTAGACATGGGCAACAAAAGTAAAGAAATCTTTGAGTATTGTACGAGTTCAGGGAGGGGGCCCAGGTGGAAGGGAAACAAAAGCTTTACTTTGCCGTTACTTGTCTGTCTCGTCAACTCAAGCTTAATTATCTAGTTGTTCATTTATATAATTGAGGGTATTTTAAACCTAGCAGATCTGACTTCGTGTGGAGAAAGAAAAACTGAGATACATCATGTCGTTACAGGCCTTGGGGCTCAAAATTGCATTTAACAATTTCAGATAGCCAACCTTTCAGTTTGTGAAACAACTGGCCTGTCTGGGGGTAAGAGCAGTGAATGCTGGTGAAACCTGGAAAGTTATGTCGTGTTTACAGGGTAAGGAGCAGGGTTGGCATTTAATGCCGATGGCTTTTGTTTGGAGTTTATAGATCTGGTTCTGCTGTGCTCTCTATGGATGCTGCCTGATGTACTGAATGTTTCCAGTACTTTCTGTTTTGATTTCAGATTTCCAACATCTGCAAATTTTTATTTCTCCACCCCTGGCGAGTTCTTAAGAAATTCTCTCTCTACAGATGCTGCCTGATCTGCTGGGCTTTCCCAGCATTCTCTTCCATTTCAGATTTCCAGAAACTGCTGTGTTCTGTATCTCGTGGTGCCAGTATACAGTATTTTCCATGTGTTCCTCTCTCTGTTCTCCTTCTATTTACACCTCCACTAACAAGCTGTCTTGCTGTCAATATCAATTTGTGTCATATGATTTTTTTCTTGGTCTTTACCCACTTTGTTCTGCCAACCATAAACCCTCCACTGCAACTTAAAACATGCCCATTAACTGAATTTTCTCACTACTAATGAAACATTAATTCTGCAGGCATGATAGTGTAGCAGTTAGTGTAATGCTTTACAGTGCCCGAGACCCTGGTTCAATTCCAGCCACTGACTGTAAGGAGTTTGTACATTCTCCCTGTGTCTGCATGGGTTTCCTCCGGGTGCTCTGGTTTCCTCCCACATTCCAAAGACGTACGGGTTAGGAAGTTGTGGGCATGCTATGTTGGCGCCAGAAGCATGGCGACACTTGCGGGCTGCCCCAGAACACTCTATGCAAAAGATGTATATCACTGTGTGTTTCAATGTACATGTGACTAATAAAGATCTTATCTTATTTATCTTATCTTTTGCACTCCACTGATTCTCCCTCTCCTGTTGAGTATTCCCAGCATTTTCTGTTGTTATAAATATTGAATGACTTGGACTTGGTTCCCAGAATTGGAAGCCATAATAAATAAGTCCAGTTCAAGACTTTTGTTGACTTTTACTTTGCATTGTTGTTTTTAATTATGTAGCATCACACTCAATAGAAATGTTAGATCTGTTCACATACTTATAAGTATCCTGGATTTCAAGGTACAGGTCCTCCCAGGTTACGGCAGGGTTACCCAAACAGCTCACAAGTCGGAAATGTGGGCACAAACCGAGTTTCCACATGGCAGAAGATGACTGCAGCCCCGCAGCAGCCGGCAAATCTATGCTGCCGGTCTCCCGAAAGCTAGTTTGTATGTACTGCTTGTACATAGAACCATAGAACAGTACAGCGCAGAAAACAGACCATTCGGCCCTTCTAGTCTGTGCCGAAACGTTATTCCGCTAGTCCCATTTTTCCTGCACCCAGTCCTATAACCCTCCAGACCTCTCCCGTCCATGTATCTATCCAATGTAGGTCAGGGCATTTGTGAGTAGGTGGTGGGGGTTGGACCTATATTTGAATCATCAGCCAGCTGTAAATGTAATTCTGGTTACCCTTATAGTAAGTCCCCTGTTATTGATTTTTCATTCCTATTTCATCATTTTAAATGTTTTTTAAGTATCACCAACTTAATTTTTCAAACAATCACTATCAAACTCCACTTGGAACGGTTCTTCTGATTTCTCCTTTGGTTGTCATGACTGATGCTTTTCCTGTTTCTGAAGGAGTCTGCTTCTGTTAGTGAATCTTTTCCAGTTTGTGTATTGTTCTGCCAAAAAAACTCTTACTTCATCCTTAAACTTCAAAGTGATTCAAAGCAACCTGGTTTAGCTCACAAATCTGTTTCAGAGTGTGGTTTTTCTCATATCCTGAACTGGAGAAAAAATTCATTGCGTAGATATTCAATATTTTATTGATGGCTTTCTGTGCTGCCAAAAATTCTGCGCACCTGCATGCACAGCAACCATGATTAGATCGTTGCATCTTGCCAAATTGTCAATTTTAATGTTGGTCTGCAACTTATTAAAGGCTGCCCTCTCCTGGCCATTCTATTGATGATTTCAAATGGAGCCCAAAGGGGTGGCTTGGTTCCTGATCTGGAGATGCTCTAGCAGTTTTCAAAAGCCCTTTCAAAATTATGCACTTAGATTACTCTGTGTTACAAAAATTACATCTTCTATGATCTTGGTATATCTACAATATATTACTTGACTTTATTTGTTGGATATAGGCCTTTAAAATGAGACATAATCAGCTTTTTAAATAATAACCTACAAGTTTAAAGAGATCAGTTTAAAACCTCCTCAACCCCTTCTTTCAGTGGTTTCCATCTGGTTTTCCATTTGCCCTACCAGTGGAAATAATCCTTCACTTCTACCCCTGAAATTTCTTCCTTCTTCCTGAAACATGGCTTGTTGCCTTAAGACTGGACCGGGCCCTTGACTACATTTCATCTGTTTTCCACATCTCTGCTCTCACTCCCTCTCCCCCTCACAGTGCAAGGTTTCCTGGTCCCCGTCTTCCACCCGCCCAGCCTCTGCATTCACCAGGTCATCCTTCACAATTCTCGCCAGCTCTAACAAGATTCAACCATCAGACACATCTTCCCCTCTCTTTCAGCATTTTGACATGACTATTCACTTTGTGACTCCATTGTCCACGCTTCTGTTCCCACAACGACTCCCAAGCAACTACACCTGTCCTTGCACCACTTCCTTTCCCACCATCCGGTGACCCAAACAGTTTTTCCAGGTGGAGCAATAACTCATCTGCACTTCTGCCAATCTAGTGTGTTTTATTCAGTGTTCACAATGTGATCTCTACGTTGGAGAAACCAGATGCAGATTGGGTGACCACTATGCAGAGTGCTTGCATTCAGTCAGCAGGGATGACCTGAGTATCATGTTGCTTACCACTTTAACTCTCCATTCCACTCCCACACTGACCTATCTTTCTGAGGCCTCCTGCTCTGTTATAATGAGGCCCAATTTAAGCCTTCTGTCTGAGGACGTTACAACCTTCTGGGTTCCTTATCAAACTCTACAGCTTCAAGTAACTCGTTTTCTCAAACTGTGAGTCATCTATCTATGATAATGGTTCAGTTGTTTTTCTTCTCCATCAGCAGACCCTGATGTGTTAATTGCCATACATTGCACTTCTTTGTCACCTGAGCTGTCCCATTAGCAGCGCATCACCACAGCAATCCTTGTCTCACTCTATCATAGATATTCCCTCTGTCCTCTCCAACCCTCCCACCACATTCTCTGCATTTTAAAGCCAACACCTTTCTTTCCCAGTTCTTACAAAGGGTCTTTGATCGTAAATATTCATTTTTTTCTCTTTCCACAGGTGCTGCCTGACTTCCTGAGTGTTAACGACATTTTGTGTTTCTGTTTCACTTTTACAAGCAGTTATTGCCAAATGTTCCACTCCCAGTGTCTCACCCAGTACTATTGTCTCAGCTGCTCCTTGCTCTGCAAGTAAGTCAAGCCCTCATGTCTATCAATAATTCATTTCTTTTTCTCAATTTAGATATTCTCATTCCCTAGTCTTCTTGTTACCCAGAGACATAATATCCTGTATCTTCCCATTTGCCCCATTCAGCAACCTAAGTATTGCTCTAGGTTACCAATCAACATCTCAAGTATTCTCAAGCCAATCTCAAGTATTCCTAGCTCTTCTGAGGCCCATGCTGCATTCCTTTCCACATCCTCTCTCCACTGCCCCTTACCCATTCTCCCTTGTTGCTCTCAAACTCCTTTTCCAGTGGCCCCATTCCTTAGGCCCCATTCCTTAGTCCCCACATTCAGGGATTCATCCCAATTTCAAAGATCTCTGCACTTGCTCCTAACCATTCTCACTCCAGCCAGGCCAATACATCAAGTTGTAAGTTACAAGTTACGAAGCCTTGTGAGGGAAGGAAATGGGCTTCTGGTCCACCAAATCAACATTGGAAGTAGTTCCTGCAATTCACCCACATTCAGCTTTTTTTCAATGAATTTGTAAGTATTTTGCAGTGCTAACTTTATGAGGTATTATTCCCAGTAAGAAATGTCCTGAAGTGGGTGCTCAATTGAAGAATTCTGCACTTTGTTGTTGTTTTCCCTTGTCCTACCTCAATGCATTGATGTGATGAAATGATCTGTATGGATGGCGTGCAAAACAAGTTTTTCACTGTATCTCGGTACATGTGACAATAATAAAACAATTTACCAATTTACCAATACTGCTGCTGTTACCCATGTGTAGAAACATGGGAGAGGGTGAAAGGCTGGTGAAATTAAATCTTTGTTCCAGTTTTGAGAAACCTCTGCTTTGTGAGAAATGATTTTACTGATAGATTATGTTAAATAAAATCCAGGTTACTGGTTGAGTGAGCTGAGCCATCAAATCCAAGATAAGTATTGAATTGTAGAAAAAAATACCTCAACTGTGGACTCAGCACTACTATTGTCTTTTATAATGTACACATCCTCAGCTCTTAAACTGGTAATTGAGATTTGATCTACGAGTGATGTATATGACTGCCATCCTAAATTCAGCCTCTTAAGATTATTTAGCAATTCTTGTAGTGCTTTTGGGCAGGTTTTAATTGTTTTTAATTGATTTTGGCTTGGAGAATGTTGGGTGTGGATCAGAACTAACACTAAAGAATGAGAAGTGAGAATATATCTCGTTAGATTACATGCTGGTTATTGTTCTGATTCTATTGTTTATGTTGCTCTTAATGAAAGTAAGCTTTGTATTATGTACTGTACTTTCATGAAGTAGCAGGAGAAGTTCTGGACATCCTTGTTGTTCTTATATAACTATGTTTAATATATTGGCGGTCGTAGTATTATTAGTCCATAGTAATGAATTTATCAAGATTGGGAAGAGTTGTGGTGAACCCATTTATTTGCTGCCAGATCTGGTCTTTTTTAGATGCAGGAGAAATGTAAAAGGGTACCCATTGCTTTAAAACATTAGGGAAAGAAAGACTTTCAGAAGGAAGCAGTGCAGGCACGATTGAGAGATTGACCATTACCATCATTGGTATTAGTTTTTGTTCTCAATGTTCTTCCTCCGTGTCTGAGGATGGTGATTCTGTGCTGGGGTAGATTCATGGGTACTCTGGCAATTCACCCAAAAAGCAGTTTGTCTCAGGAAAAATGTATTTGGATGAGTTGTAATTCAGATTATTTGCCCTCATCTGGGATATCCCACATTCGTTGCTTGCTGTCTGGCAAGCAAACTGGACCATTTTCCGTTCCCACCCACGGCACATTGAGGAGACACAAGAGACTGCAGATGCTGAAATCTGGAGCAACAATTAAGATGCTGGAGGAACCCACTGCTCAGGCAGCATCTGTGGAGGGAAATGGACAGTCGACATTTCACTTTGAGACCCTTCATCTGGACTGAAAGATAGAGGGGGGATAGCCAGTATAAAAAGGTGAAGGGAAGGGGTGGAGCCAGAGCTACCAAGCAATAGGTGGATCCATTTCCCTCCACACATACTACCTGACCCAGTGAGCTCCTCCAGCATTTTGTTTATGGCACACTGAGGCCAGTTATGTCAGTCTTCCACACCTTGACTTAAGTTTCTGGCTCAGCAGTAGACATGATAGAACTTTGACACTTCCTGTACCTGATGCTCAGCCAATAACTGGATTAAGTACTTGAGACATTAGGAACAGCCAATTGTATAGATCAAGCCAATCATGTGATAGCTGCGCAAATAAATCATACACTACTCACATTTAATGAGAGGTTTATCCATTATTGCTAATAAGCCACCAAATCATTGATCATTTTACAATTGTGTTTGAGAATTAACACCGTCTTAGTGACTTCATCAGCAAATAAGTTAAAATGGATATTTCCAGCTGTGGCTGAGACATCTTCAACCAGATGAAAGGTGGATTGACTGCCATATATTCCCTGCTTGATTCATTTCATGATTCCATCAGATAGTGTTGGAAGGCTGGAGAATGACAGTTTAAAAAAAAGCAGATGCCTCTGTAGCCTTGAACAGGGAAAATATTTTTGTGAAACCAGTTGTGCGGAGATCTGTGAATCAGGCTTCATTATTGTGAATAAACTGCCAATAATGCTTCAAAGAACTCAGTATAACCTTAGCTTTTTTAATTGTAATTACATACGACCACAAATAAATTTTAAAAATAACATAATTGAAGATTCCTGGAATAACATACATTGTTTCTTTCAGTATCTTGGGACATTTTACTTCCTTTGTTAAAGGTATTATATATATGGTATTGATGGGAAAAGCAATGAAATGATGTTATCTGGAGCTCTTGAGGTTACTTTACAGCATTAGTCATTACATTGTCTTTGATTACTTCAGGCCAGTTTTCTCTGCTCTACTTGGACATTAATTGACCATATCTCTCATCCCTATGGTGGGAATTAAACTGCTAAGAGTAGGAACAGATGGTCACACTGATGACCACTGCAAGTCCGTAATATTCTATTGCACACTGATTTATGGGGTACAGTAGATTAGAGAATGGGGCAGTGACCTGCAGTACTGGGACTGTGTTGTTCTTTTCCAGAGGACTGGGGTGGGGGTTCAGGTTACAAAGCTGAACTTGAGGATTTTATTACAGTTAAGTAGCACAAGTGTGATATCATACAGAATTACACTTGAATATCACTTTGAAATGGTGTGCTCAATATGTACACCACTTCAAAATCACACCTATAAATAATGCATATCCAGGGTACGTGTGACTGAATTATGAATAAAAAGGATGTAGGTTGAAGATTTAAGGCCTGTACTCTGCTGCTATTTGCTTATTTTTGATTGTTCTTCCTGCCGTTTCTTTGGTTCTCATGGTGTTGAAATTGTTGGTCTAGTTAAGCTTTCTATCAATGGTACCCTCATGTTGTTGAAGTTAATGGTGGCATGCAGGAGAAGGGGACACATTTGTCATTTCTTGTGCAGGTGATCATTACTCAGCACCCATTTAGCACAAGTATCATCTGTCTTTTGTCAGCTCAGATCTGGCTGTTGCACAGCTTGTGTTATCAGTTGGCAAGGGCTCATTCATTATTGGAGGAGCTGCGAATGAAGTGTGCACACCTCAGCAAATGACAAAATCTGTGGACTGACTTTGGGAAGTTCATTAACAAATCTTGTCAAAATATTCGGAAACCATTGTGTTTTCATTCTATAATGTCAGTCACATTTCTGTAGGTCACATTAGACACCAATCCCCGGAAGGTTCTCCCTTGACCTCTGTTTGCTTCCATTTTACTCCTTGATGACAAATTTAGTTGAATACTCTATTTTGAATACTCCAGTTATTAGGCATTGATGAGACCCCATCTGGAGTACTGTGTATAGTATCACTATTTAAGGAAGGGTGTAATGTGTGGAAAGCAGTTCAGAGGTTTGTAAGACTATATCTTGAATATCTTATATTGTCTTATCAGGAAAGATTGGATGGGTTAGGTTTGTCTCTGCTGGAGTTCAAAGAAGTAAATGGGGACTTGACTGAAACTTATAAGATCCTGAAGGGTCCTAACAGGGTGGTTGTGAAGAGAATCTTGGGGAAAATCTAGAACCAGAGGGTCACTGTTTAGAAAAAAAGAGGTGACCCATTTATGGCAGAGATGAGGCAATTTTCTTTTCTCTCAGTCTTTTTGACATTCTTCCTCAAAGGGTAATGGAAGTAGAGTTTTTGAGTATTTTGAAGGCAGAGGTAGATAGATTCTTGAGAAAAAAAGGGGTAAAATGTTATCATGGTAAGTGGGAATGTGGAGTCAAGTTTACAATCAGATCAGCTTGACCTTATTAAATGGTGGAGCAGGCTTGAGGGTCTGACTGGCCGACGCCTGCTTCTAATGCTTATGTTTGTCCGTTGATCTCCAGATTTGATTTTTATATCTTATCCATAGTAAGGATCTGACTGGTTTGGCCTCAGGGCTACAGGAGAAGCTCAAGCTATCCGTTGATGAGAACTTCTAATGGTGAATTTGTTCTACTTGATGCCCTTGTTGATGACTGTTTCTGTCACTTTGCTAAAAATTGGAAAGAGGCAGTTTGGGCAGTAATTGACCAGTTATATTTTGAATGTCTGGAGGATTTTTGATGATGTTAGTTATATATCGTTATCATAGCATTAAAGTAGCTTGGTTGGGGTATCAGCTGGTATATTGAACAGCCCTTCAATGTTTTGGCCAGGATCTTGTCAAAGGCAATTCTTCTCTCTCATCACTTGTGTGTTCCAACAGCTACATAATGTGCATTTGGCAATATCAATCCTAATGCAAATGGACTAAGTCATGAAGCTAAATGTTGGTAGTGTTCTTGGTACATTCTTTTTCTGGTGAAGATAGCTATCTTTTGTTTCAGTGTGAAAATCAGATTATTTTCTCTTTTATTTTTATGTAATTTTATTGATGCTTTGAACCTTTCACATACCTGAGTACCTCTTTCCATAGCATCACTCAAAATGCGGGTCAGGCAGCATCTATGGAGGGAAATGGACAGTCAACGTTTTGGGTCTTGACCGGGTCTCAACTGTCCATTTCCCTCCATAGATACTGCCTGACCCACTGAGTTCCTCCAGCATTTTGTGCGTTGCTCCAGATTTCCAGCATCTGCAGTCTCTCTTGTATCTCTTTCCATATATTTTGAGTTTGATTTTGTCCTATTTTGGTATGCTGCTTTGAAATTTTGTGTTTTCACAATCCTTGAGTTTTTATTATCTTTTTTAAACTATCCTTGATATCAAATTCTTGAATGCTGAACCTTGTAAGCCACAACCAAAAAACATTCAGTGTGTAGAAAAAAAAGTGTCTATAATAAAATAATTATTTTAGAATACACTGCTAGCTATCTATAAGTGTAATCATCAGGGATTCGAGACTTGTGGTTGTTTTTGTTTAAAACCAAGGGACTGTTAGGAAGTGAAGCTCTGAATTGTGCTTTTTCTCTGTGTTACCACATGGTCCATAATGTAATCTGTCACTTACCAGTCATCTGTTTCAGTAAGCCAGTAACTGTTAACAGTTGTAGAATATGAGGATATGGAGTCGTGCTCCATATTTCAGAAAAAAGCAGTGAGCTCGGTGCCCATGGCCCACTTCCCCAGCTGCACCTACGTTCAGCTGATGGAATCATTGAAAGTGACAGCACAGAAATAGGCCAGTTAGTTTGCTCAGCCGCTTCTCTCTCCAAGCACCTCCTATCCCAGTCCCACATTCATTTCAGATGTTTCCCATCTTTATGCTGTGTAACAGGTTCTGAAAATCGTCTGTTCTTTTGAGTTCTTTTGCATTGCAAATACGCTTATTCATATGCATGGCAATTAAACAAACAAGATGATGATGGGCCAGAATATTGAAGCATTGACTTTCCTGAATGAAGCTTCTGTGATGATTGAGGGAAACCGGTTTATAAGAAAGATTAAAATATGTGACTACCTATATCAGCCACTATTTTCAATACAGTTCAGGAAAAGTCCTTGTTCCTTTCAGTTACATATGCACGGAGCAAGAATGATAATGGTGCAGTAGAATAAACGTTTTTACTGAGTCACATTAACCAAAGTAAAGAAGCTAAGCAACTTACAGTTGGAGATCAACGAGAAGACAGAGACAAAAAGCGCGTGAATCCCTGAAGTCCCGCGCGAAAAGTAACGTTCTGCGCGTAGGGGAGCATCATTGCTCTGTGGAGCGATCGACTGGCTGATGCGTTCATGCGCACAGGCACGCGCATGTGCATTCACCGCGTTCTCTGTACGGTTCACTTTCCTGTAACCTATCAGCTCTGACCAGATGAACAATTGTAAAATATTTGTCACTATGTGTGCAGAGGAGAGAACATTAATCATCTAGTCCAGAAGGACAATGGTTGTAGGACTCTGATATCTGACGATAGACTGAGGTGATGCTGCTCAGTGAAATTGCCATCCAGTATCTTTGATTTCCTTGCTACGTTTTCTTAATGCAAATGTGCTGTAGGGTTCAGTAGCACTTGTGGCAAATGTCTTCTATAAATGGATATTGGAAGCAATCATATGCCTGCTCATCTAAGAACAGAATCCTCAAGGTGGTTGATATAGGTTGACCAGACATCATTGTTGTTATGTCAGCTCCAGCTGCTATGCGCATTGGTGACAGCATAGCAGGGAAAGCACAATGTCATGCATTTACTGGGTCTATGTAGAGAATAGTACCCCCAATATTATCGTGCTGATCTAGTGCAAAAATTACACAGACCCCAGTCTAACCCCAACACCAAAAGGGTCTCATAACACCACGGTAGTATGCCATCTTGTGGAACAACGGACCAATTACTATTGAATTGAATTGGTTTATTATTGTCACTTGTACCAAGGTACAGTGAAAAACTTGTCTTGCATACCATTCATACAGATCAATTCATTACACAGTACACAGAGGTAGTACAAGGTAAAACTATACAGAATGTAAAGTGTCACAGCTACAAAGAAAGTGCAGCGCAGGTAGGCAATAAGGTGCAAGGTCATAACGAGGTAGATTTTGAGGTCAAGAGCCCATCTTATCGTACTAGGGAACTGTTCAATAGTCTTATAACAACGGGATAGAAGCTGTCCTTGAGCCTGGTGGTACATACTTTCAAGCTTTTGTATCTTCTGCCTGATAGGAGAGGGGAGAAGAAAGAATGTCCTGGGTGGGTGGGGTCTTTGATTATGCTGGCTGCTTTACCAAGGCAACGAGAAGTATAGACAGAGTTCATGGAGGGGAGGCTGCTTTCCATGATGTGCTGAGCTGTGTCCACAACTCCCTGCAGTTTCTTGCAGTAACAAGGTTAACAAAAGTAACAATATTAAAATGGGTTTTGTAGTATTTTGCACAGAAAGTTTGGCTTAGTAAACAATTTTACTTGTGTTTCCATGTTTTAAATGTAAAATGTACTGTATGTAGTTTTCAAGCATGGGAGGTAAGGTCATAAGTTGACAGAATTACTAAGACCTTATCTTGTCCTCTTATTGCTATGGGAAGCTTCTAATTAAGTTAGCTATAACTATTTCTTAACTTGACCACACTCTGCACCTTACCCAAATCTGTACACTGAGATGATCAAGCAACCTATTGAACTCTGAAACTGAAATCATCTTTCACTTCTGCCACATCCATTGATCTTCCCAGAGAGTATTCTATTTGGGACTAATAGTCTCCAGAAATGCCACCATCAACATAATTTGCAAGGATCAAAAAATAAACTGCTGGAGAAACTCAGCAGGTCAGGCAGCATCTGTGAAGGATGCAGTGTCTTGACCCAAAACATCAAATATCCCTCTGCCTCCACAGATGCTTCCTGACCCGCTGAGTCCCGCCAGCAGTTTGTTTTTTGCTCCATATTCCAGTATCTGCAGTCTCTTGTGTCTCTGTAATTTGCAAGGAACTGACTTTGTGACTAAAATTCTTCCATCTTATACAAGTGAATTCTAAAAATAGCTGAATTTTTATTTGAATTTTTCCCTAAAACCATCTAACATCGTATCAGCCATTTTAATACATAAATAATACATATATTTTCTGAGCACGGTAGCGTAGCGGTTAGCGCGACGCTATTACAGCACCAGCGATCGGGGTTCAGTTCCCGTCGCTGTCTGTAAGGAGTTTGTACGTTCTTTCGTGTCTGCGTGGGTTTCCTCCGGGTGCTCCGGTTTCCTCCCACATTGCAAAGACGTACGGGTAGGTTAATTTGGGTTTAAAATGGGCGGTGCGGACTCATTGGGCCGGAAGGGCCTGTTACCACGCTGTAAATAAAATTTAAAAAAAATTTAATATTACTGAACTAGTTTTTACCAACTTTCTACAAAAGTCCTCTTCTGTCACTTTGAAAATAATCCATGCCTTAACCATCCTCCCTGTAATATTATTAACAACTTTTTGGCCATGTATGACATGAATTTAGTGTTAAAAATAATGTTTTGCAGAGAAAGAACTGAATTTTCCATTGTATTCGTGTAACATTCTTGGCCGTCTCCAGTTAGGAATCAACACAATTGAAAAAGTACATTCAAAATCTCAAATCTTTTAGATTAGTCCATTTTTTTTGTGTTATGACCTGCAGGAGAAGTATCCATCTCATAAAGGTTATTGTATTATGATTCCATGCGGTGATCTCTTCAGATGCTGAAACGGAATATTTATTGGATATTGTGTATGATCGACTCTCTTTCTTGAGCAACAGCATCCAGTTTAGCCTGTTGATAGTGATTTGGGATTAATTCATTGCATTTACTTCACTTATCCTGAATTTGTATGACTTCTTCGTTCTAATTCTTGGTAGTCCGCAGTTTTGGAATTTGCAGTAAACCCTTGCACCATCGAAGTAGATGGACCCATTGTGGGAGTTATGGCTTCTTCTGACTGCTCCTCATTTCGTTTGTATGTAATGGGAGGGATCTATATTAAACAATCTTCTGGCTTCATCTACCCCCTTCAGTCCCATGGTATCATGGAATCATTGAAGATTTATAGTACAGAAGGAGGCCATTTGACCCGTTGCTTCCACACTCACTCTCTATCATTAGCAACACTTTAGTTCCACCCACTGGTCCCTTCTTCATAGCTTTACAAATGTTTCCTCACCCTATATTTATCCAATTCTCTGTTGAAGGCCACACAGAACCTGCCTCCACCACCACATCTGTGGGCAGTGCATTCCAAATCCAACCACATGCAGCATAAAAATGTTTTTCCTCACGTCACTATAAATCCTCTTCTCCTTTTTGTTCTATACCTGTGACCTCTAGTCGTTGACTCTTCCACCAACAGTAACAGCTACTCTGTTCAAACTGCTCATAATTATATTCTTTCATCTAATCTCTTATACATCTTCTTTTCTCCAAAGAACACAGTCCCCATCTCTCCAATCTATCCTTCCAACTTAGTCCCTCATCCCAGGAACATTCTCATAAATATCCTGTGGAACCTCTCCAACCCCTTAACATTCTTTCTATAATGTGGCAACGAAAATTGAACACATTACTCCAGCTGAGGCCAGACCAAAGGTTCAGCATGACTTCTCTGCCTTTATACTCCATGCCCCTTTTGATAAAGCTTAGAATTCTGTATGGTAAATAAACCACTTTGTGAATCTACCCTTTCTCATTTAGTGCTTTGCACCTAAATGCCTCTGGTCCTGTACCCCTTTTAGAACAACATCCTTTGTTCTGCTTCACCTCTCCTCATTTTTCCTACCAAAATATATCACCTTACATTTCTCGGCGTCAAACTTCATGTGCCATGCATCTGCCAGTTCTACCTGTCTGTTTATATCATGCTGCAATCTATTACTATCTTCTTTGCTGTTTACAGTACGGTCATCATCCAGAAATTTTGAACTTGTGGCTTGCTCCCCTGGTCCAAATCATTAATATAGATCAGAATAAGTAATCAATATCAGGTGCAGCAGCTTTGCTGGTAAGCATCTTGCATGGCACTTTTTCAAAGTCCCTCTGGAATCATGTACACTAAGTCATCTGCATGATCCTCTTCATCTCAGTTTCCCCATCAAAAAGATTCCATCAAATTGGTTAAAACACATTATGCCCTTATTCAGTGGACACTGGCTAGCTTTTGTTAATCAATTTCCTTCAAGTGACCATTAATCTTGTCTCAGATCAATATTTCTGAAAGCTTTCCATCACTGAGATAAAACTGACTGGCCTGCAGTTGCTGGACTTATTACCTTTTTTGAATAAGAGAGTAGCATTCACCACTCTCATATTCCTCTAGTATCACTCTGCTATCCAAAGAGCATTAAAGGATTGTGATCGGTGCCCTGACAATTTCTTCCTGTACCTCCCTGGAAAATCCTGTTAACTCATTAACTACTTTTCCCTAGATTTTGTTGAATTGCAAGCACAAAAAAAGTTGTTTAGCTTTATGTTGAGGCAGAGCAGATGAGAATAGCCTCTCCTTCTGACTACATGGCAGTAATTCTGATCTGGGCTGAAGCAAGTAATCACCGTAAATTCAGAATGTATTCACACCAGCTTGGGTATATCTTGCAGTATGCTATATCTACCTACCTTGCCATTTCCCCTGATCTCTATTCTCCAGTCCCCTCAATACACACACACATACACACACACACACCACGCATGCCAGGCAGCCAGAAGAAGCATTGTTGGTCAACCATTAACTGGCCAAGCAGTGCCAGTAACCTTCATGCCAGGCTTGACATTGGTAAGAACATAAACCAGATCCCCAAATAGGCATCACTTTCACTGCTGAGCTAAACTGAACACTGGGACCAAGGGAAATCATTCTGGCAACCATGTTTTGGTAGCAACTCTGCCTGTGCACTGTGAAAACTGATTAGCTGATGCCTTTTAAGTGAAGAATCACATAGCATCGCACAGATCATACAGCCCACCTGCTGCTTACTCTCCACTGGAACTTCCTTTCATCCTTCCTCATCTAACTCCATCAGCATAACCCACAATTCCCTTCTTCCACTTGTGCTTCCTCATCAGTGCGTCCATACTCTTCACCACAATTGCTGCTTGTGGTATCGAGTTCCACAAAGGCCACCAATTTTGTTCTTCCTCAAGTAGAAGGAGACTCAGTCTTATCTACTCTTTCAAAACCATTCATGATTTAAAAGAGCTCTATTAAGAAACCCTTCAAACTCATTTAAATAGGATAAATAGAGGGAAGCTGTTTCTATTCGCAGATGGTTCAAGGAGTAGGGAGCACAGGGGAACTGAGGAATTTTCTTTTGTACTGAGGGTAATTATATTCTGAAAGGCTAGTCTGCAAGGCTAGTAGAATCAGAATTAATGATGCTTTCAGAAGGAATTGGATAGGCACTTGAGAGTGTTGACCCTATTACCTCTATAGGGCATCAAATGACATGTCAAACAAAGAGACTCTCAAACTATGGTTTAGTACAACTAATTTTTTATTTGTTCTCAAGTTAATTGGACTTTCCAGCATAAAATTAATTTTGAATAACTCCACATTTGATTTACTGTTCTAACATCACTCGTTATTCTAAATCACAGGAATCATAGCTTGGACTTAAATACTACCTGTGTGAGGTGAACTCGCCAGGCTCACTCCAATGGGGGTTGTAATCTTCTATGAGTTCCAAACTCAGGGTCTTCCTTCTGTGATAATTATTCCCGGATTATCACTATCGATGTCCGTGACAAGTTTTATATGGTTTCTTCTGATCTTCCAGAAGGTCCATTGACATCCCCCTGCCTAGGACCTCATGACTGAGGTCATTCATTCAAGGGTCAGGGAAGCAGGACACATCTGTTCCATTGTTCCCTTTTCCATCCTTAATTTAGTGACCTGGGCCTCCAGCAAGATTGAGCAGTCAGTTTAGTTAGCTGATTGTCTACATCCACTTCCTCTTTATACCAGGCTAGAGAGTTTGTGTAAAGGTGACTCCTTTTCCCAAAATTCATGTGAAGTTGACTTCTTTTCCCATCATGTTCAGAAAGATTGAGCTGTTAGCCATATGACCAAAAGAGAGAAGAATTTGCAGGACTGCATGGAAATAGCACAGAAATGGGATGAATGGGATTATTCTACAAAGTGTTTAACATGGACTTGGTAGACCAAAAGGCTTTTTATTTGCTTTAATGATTGTATGATCTTTTTCAAGGAAAATGAGATCCATGTTGTCCATCCCTTCTAGATAGATACCTCTTCACAGTTTGGTGGTCATCACTGTAGGTCTATTTCGCACCCTCTCCAGTGTCTACCTCTTATAGCAGAGATTGGTTATCCCACTGGAGGAGGATATTTGGCCCATCTACCTGAGCAACTATCTAGTTCCACCCACCAAACCTTTTTACGAAGCCTAGCATTTCTTTTTCCACCATATATTTATGTAATTCCATTTTAAAGGCAACAGTGGAACCTGTCTCCACCACATCCTCAGGCAGTGTGTTCCAAATTCCAACCACACGCTGTGGAAAAACTTTTTTCCTCATGTCACTTACAGTTCTCTTCTGGTTTTGTACCTGTGACTTCAAGTCCTTGACTCCTTCACCAAATGGAACAGACTCCTACTATTCAGTCTGTCCGTACTTTTCATCATTTTATATACTTCTATTAGATCTCTCCACAGCCTTCTCTTCTCCAAAGGGAACAGTCCCAGTCTCTCGAATCTGTCTTTGTAACTACAGACCTTCATCCCAGACACCATCCTCATAAATCTTTCCCAGACCCTCACTGATGTCTTCACATCTTTGGTATAATGTGGCAACCTGTATTGAATGCAATACTCCAGCTGAGGCCAGAGCAGTTCTTTAAAAGGATTCAGCATGTTTACTGCTTTGATACTCCATGCTTCTTTTGATAAAGCTTAGAATTCTGTATCCCTTATTTACTGCTTTGGCAGCCTAACTTTTCACATTCAATGATCTGTGCACACATTCATCCCTGTTAGAATAATATCATTTTATATTGCCTCTCCTCATTCTTCTTAGCAAAATTCACCAACTCGCCTTTCTCCACATTCAGCTTCATGTGCTATGCGTGTGTCCATTCCACCAACCCGTCTATGTTCTGCTGCAATGTACACTATGTCCTTTGTAGTTCACATTACAGCCAAGTTTTGTAGTATCTGCAAACTTGGAAATCGTGGTTTGCATCCCCAAGTCCTGGTCATAGATATAGACCAAAATATAGATCCTTGGGAATGCAACTGTTCACCATCCTCTAGCCCAACAAACAACCATTTAATGTGACCCTCTGTTGTCCATTACTTCATCTACTTTGTATCCTTGCAATCAATGTGCCAGCTGTACCATGCACTTCAACTCTGTTGATAAGCCTTATCAATAGCATTCTGGAAGTCCATGTATACCACATCAACTTTATCTCTCACCTCATCAAAACTGTATATGAAATTGGTTAAATTTGATTTGTCCTTAAGGAATGCATGCTGGCTTGCCTTATTTAATCCATCTTCTTACAAGTGACTGAAAAGGCATTTAGACAGGTACATGGATTGAAAGGTTCAGAAGGATATGGGCGAAATGCAGACAAATGGGACTAGCTCATGTAGGCAACTTGGTCAGTATGGATGAGTTGGGCCAAAGGTCCTGCTTCCAGGCTGCATGACTCTATTACTGTTAATTCAACATCACCAAAGGCTTTCCCAGCACTGAGGTTAAACTGGCTGTCCTGTAGATGTTGGGCTTTCCTTACTCCCTGTTTCAAACAACTGAGTAACGTTCACTACTCTCCGGTCCTCTGGGACTCCATCCACTCCCAGTGACGTACCTGCTTGACTGGGGACGAACAATTCTTATATCCAATATGTTGAATAGATCTGTGTTTGTGAGTCCATATGTAATCTAACCAAGGTTCAAACAAGTTCAGCATAACCTCTCTGGTCTTCAGTTCTGTTCCTCTAAGAAATAACCTTAAATTTAAAACTGCAGCACTGCTTTCAGTAGTTTGTGTATTGGTACTTCCAGAATGTTTTACTCCTCTACTTCATTTAAGTTTTTATTTAACAAATAAAATGTAGTCTTATTTTTCTTATCAAAATATCTTACACTTATCTATGTTTGCATTCATTTGGCATTTATGTGCCAATTCTCCAAGTTTACTTATGTATTTGTTTAAGCTTTAATGGGAATTTTCTGAACAGTTGTTGAAGATTATCAGTTTGATCTCTTATCTTTGAAGAGAAAATTAGGTTTGAAAACATTGAGCTTATTGTACTTAAGGAACATGAAAGTTTCTATAGATTCTTCTGCACTTTGAGTTTTATTCCATTCAAAGAAATCCTTTAATTTCCTAGCAGTTCTCCAATTGGGAATCACTTATTCTCTGTTCTTGCTAACACAGGGACAAAGAAAAGTAAGAATGCTATCAGCAATATCACTTGCCATTCAAATCTGTATATGTGGGAAGATATTTACATAGTTGGCTACACGATGATATGTAGGACCAGATTGTACTGACAATGTAATTCCTGTAGCTGGACTTTTTATGGCCCAAGGATTCTCCAAGCCTTGCATTCCCTGGACTTTCCTGATGGCCACCTGACAGTCTTAATTATTCAAAAGTAATTAAATAAATTAAACAATAGTAAAAGCACCTTTCTTTGTTTCTGTTTTAGGAAGCTCAGAAAATAAATGATTCCTAAGTTTAAATGCTAGAAATTATTTAAAATCATGAGGATTAAGTTCTCTGCACTTGCCTTTCCAGTCAAGACCAGCAGGTCATGTACATCTGGTCCCTCAGCTCAACAGGCCTGTGCTGTACCAGTGCTCAAGGAACTATCTGACAGGATTCACCATCTCCTTTTCCCACAGGGCCTTGAGAACATTCAATGCAAACCACAACCCAGTTGATTTTTAGTCAAAGGTGTTCTTCTGCACAGACTTTTATATGAGACATGGGCGGTCTGCCTGCAAGAAATATTTTGGGGCAATGTGGCTAGACCTACCCTTTGCAACACTGGGAGCAGATAGAACCTCAGCACAGAGTTATACCTGGTGCTTATGTCCCTTGACACAGCACAGACTAAAGGAGCTTCAGGATAAATACCACACCAGGCACATTTCTGTGGAAATTTGTACTTTGCTTGTTTATGGTCGCAACCTATTTCTGATCTGCATAAAATGAAAGAGGCCAATTGGAACCAGTCACAGATACACACAGCAAAAGTCTGATTCAGGTGAATCACCAGCTCTAAACAAACCTGATTTAATTGACAATGACTTTGGATAGAATCTTGTACCCCACATTAAGCAATGAGACAGATCATCAATTTCTGGCCATTTCATTTGTGGATGAAGGTGGTGATATTCCTCCTCATGGATTCTGACATGGTACCAGTTGGACTGATCCAATCCTATGGAGTCCAGTCAAATTCAGCTGGAAAACTATTGCCTCAGAAGTTTTATTTGCCTTAAGGGAACAGATAGATATTGTCAGATCATCTAAAATTAATAGGTGGTCCAGACTGTCCTGTTTGCTGTTGTTTTCAGCCTGCAATTAGATCGGACATCTTGGGAGGTTGTAATGTCTATGGCCTTCTGATCAAATAGTCCACAATAGAATAATTTTTTCCATTCCATCATTTGCTTCACACAAATGGAATCATGTTTTTAACCTTGCCATTATTTTTAAGGACTGGCTGGATTTGCACATTAATTGGCCATTAAATTCAGTGCAGAAAGTTAAGGCTGGTAATAGAGAGTGCAAGTACCTTTTAAATGGTGTGGTAATTGATAATAAAAAGATATTTAACCTCTCTGGCCCACAAAGAGCACTACTTAATGGGCTTAGTCTCATTACCTATGTAGTAATGGAATTTTAAAATTGTAACATTTTTTGCATTTATGAATTTATTTCCTGTCATTTTTTTCTCTCTCTCTCTCTCACTCCAATCTTTTTTGTCTGCCCGTCCTGAACCTGTCCTCTAAGTAACATTCTTTCTCAGTTGTTTCCACCTGTTTCTTAGTGAAGCTGATACTCCTTGTACCAGCTGCCCCACTGCCCTCATTTTTCATTACACTGGCAAAACCTTCTGAACAGAAGATAGCAGGAGAAAAGGTCAAGCTTAGTGGGGTGCTTTGCAAGATGCCAGATCACAGCAAGATCCAGTTCAGTATGGGTGATGTTGAAAATTTAATAGCACACATGGAGATAATTTGTTTTACCTTCTTATGCTGTATCAGAGTTTATCCTTCATTATTCATAATTGCTTGAGAATATTTGGCAATTGAGTTTTTAAAAATGTGTAATCAAAACCAAAATACTGGACATCTGAAATAAAACAGGAAATGCTGAACACACCAGTGGCTAAGAGCACATTCACATAATGGCAATTGGAGCGATAGAGCCAGGTGAAAGAGTGGGGAGGCTCAGTGAGTAACAAAAGGGAGGCCTGAGGTTGTGTAAATATGTGAAATTACCAGCAGAAAATGGAGAAAATAACTGGGTATTAGGAACATGAGATATAAAGACTTAAAATCCTCATAACTAAAAATTTTGGTTGCAGTGTGCCTAGTTGGAGGAGGATGAACTGTTCCTTGAATTTACACTGGGGCTTTTGTTGAAACAGTGAGGTCAGAGAGGGAGTAGGTTTGAGGATTAAAGTGACCTGCAGCTGGAATCAAGTTTGCAGATCGAATGGAGGTGTTTTGCAAAGCAGCCACCCAATCTGTTGTTGGTTTCACCAGTGTAGAAAACACCATATTGTGAGCTCTGAATGCAATGCAACAAATGTCTTAAAATGTAAAGGAGTTACTTGGCAGATATAGTGACATAGCAATGCTTATTTTATGAAGGTGACTCAAATTTGCATGATGTGACAGTGTGAAACCCTCGGTATTAAGGCTGCACCTCCAAGCTTCATAGTAACGGACATGACAAGTTATTGCTCATGGCCACATATAGGGGGAGAGCATTTGATACAGAAATGGGGAAGGATAGATTCTGAAGTATCTTGAATACTTAGGAAATAAATTACCAAGAGAACCCCACAGGTATAGCAGCACATCTTTGAAGATTCCTTGAAAAATATTTCTCTCTTCATAAGCATCAAATGTGTTATGTTTTTGTTCTCTCTGAAACAGTATAGGCAAGGCTGGTTTAGTGCAAACATAATTTTTATCAGACTTGCAAACAAATATAAGAGGCCTTGAAGTATGCCTTCAGCAGTGAAACATTGATGCTCGTTCACCACAATGAAAGTTATCTACTAGATCTAGTGATCTCTGTGGTGTGAGTTTCCTCTTTTCCAACATCTTTTGCTATCAATCATCAGTTCAAAGGGATTCATTAGCTGTAATATTACTGTGCCAGGCTGAATCAGAATCACATAGAATTCTCACATTCATCAATCCAAGAAGGAAAAAGCATAGATTTTAATTACTTTAAAACCCTTTTACATAGTGCTAAATGAAGAAAAGAACATTCATAGTTATTTAAGATTTTAAAAAATGACTTTAATTCTAATAATTAGAAAGAGCAAATTTGCAATGAAATAGTGGCTTCCATTTTCTGAGAACATTGCTTCAAAACTAATAAAATCCTTTTAAAATATGGCCTCTTGCAAACTAAAGAGCAGCCCACCTGCACACATATATTGCAGAAAACATTCCTTGGTTACAATGACAGAGTACCTGTTGAATTTAAATTACTGTCGTGCAACTTACAGTGCATTTCTTATCCTACATACAATCAAGTGCTTCGCTCTAGTTTCATCAGAATGGATTTAACTTGCCAGGTTCACTTTGTGTTAATAAAATCCAATGTTTTAAAATGTGATTTTTGCATGAAATTTCTGGATCATAAATTAATCTGTTAAAAGAAATCCCTTGTTTTTAAAACACATTTAGGGTGCTCAGTAGGGTTGTTAGTTTTGTTTAATGTGAGTCGCATGAAAGACCACACAAATAGCAAAACTGCTATCTAATCCTGATTAATTTATTGATTGGTTGATTAACTATGTCTTCACTCATAAAGAAAAATAATTGAAATATCCTCTGTACAACTTTCTCTGCTTATCTTTCACTTTCTTATTCTTTCATTTATATTCATTTACAAGATGTAGGTGTTGCTGGCCAAGACCAGCATTTAGCTCCTACCTCCAACTGCTGAAGGAGGTGGTGATGAGCCACCATCTTCAACCTCCTTGAAGGAACTCCTACAATGTTCTTGAGTAGTCAGTTGTCTGAAATAGAAGCAGGTGTAGACCATTTGGCCCCTTGTGCCTTTTTCACCATTCAGTAAAGCTATGGCGTACCTCAGCACCGGTGCACTGCACTAACACCATGCCCCTTGATCTCCCCAATGAATAGGACTTTTCTTCTGGAGGATAAACCCAATGACAAGGAAGAAATGGCAATATATTTCCAAGTCTGGATGTTGAGTAACCTAGAGGGGGATAGTTCCATTGCCTTTGTCCTCCTTAATGGTAGAGGTCATGGCTTTGGAAAGTGCTCTGGGCATTAGCCTTGATGTATAATAGCAGTGTGCCAGGGGTAGAGGGAGATGGATGGAATATTAATCAAGCAGGTTGCTTTGACCTGAATGGCTGTGAGGTTCTTGAGCATTGTTGGAGCTGCAGTCAACAATATTCCATCGATATGTAAACTTGTGCCGTATTTTAACTAATGGAAAGATCTTGAGATATCAGAAGGTGAGTCACACATTGCAGGATTCTCAACCTCTGACGTACTATGGTGCCACTGTATTTATATAGCTGATCTATTTAATTTTCAAGTCATTCATGAATATCAAGTGTTAGGTAGTTATAGCATCATGCAGCACTGAAACGGATCCTTTGGACCACCATGTCCATGCAGACTGTCAATTAGACATGTGTAAATCCCTTCACCAGCACTTGGTTAGAATTCCCCTCATTGGAGATGGTTATTGCCTGGCACCTCTTGGGTGTCACTTATTAGCCATGCCTGAATGTTGTCTAGAACTTGCTGCATGCAGACACGGACTGTTTCATTCTATAATCAATTGTGGAATCATTAGCGAACACCCCCACCTAGAACACAGAAGAGTACAGAACAGGAACAGGGCCTTCAGCCCACAATGTTGTGCCAAACTGACCTTATGTTCTCCTGACCTCATGTCTGACCTTATGGTGGAAGGAAGGCAGTGATGAAGCATTTGGGCTTGAGATCCTGTGCTGAGGAATGCCTGCAACTATGAAACAGAAGAATAATAGTCATGTGGTGAAAGGATCATACAATTGCCTATGAATAGTGGAAAAAATAAAGGAATCTTAAAAACTTCAGAAACATTGATGGGGATGGTTGGCAGAAGATAATATTTTGTTTAAATCACCAGTCTAGTGTGACGCGTATATTAAATCAGACAGTAAACCATGTCACTGAAAGGATTATAAATAAAGGATGGCATCTCATTATCGAGGAAGGAATTAGTATCCAAGAGAAATTTCTCACAAATGTGCCAGTGGCAGTTCGCTAAAAACAAAACATCTGCATTCCAAGATTGAGAATTAGAATGCCATGATTGAATTTCCATCTATTATTTGTTTTAAAGAAACAATTGAATTTCATTTTAAGTTGATATAAATTTTAACATATTTAGATTGAATGAAAAGCCAGCACAAAGCCATCACATCACACTCTGAATTTAGTCAGCTGCAGTTCCTTATGTTGCCTTCACCCAGAATGTAATCCCAAACCTTTGTGTGCCTCGGTTTATTCAGGTTCTGCAGACATATAATATTTGTTTCCTGAATTCATTTTATTTTGCAATAGCAGTCCACAGATCAAAATTCTGAAGGTTGATTCAAGTTACAAGTAACGTGAACTATCGATTGTGCAAGATAAAGCCGATTTAATGTTTATTTGCAGTTGGCGCCCAGGTGGACCTGGACTGTCTGGTGTGAAGTGGTGAAAGGGCCTCCACATCAGTCATAACCTGAACAGCACGTAGGCTTCTAAAACAGCAGCATGACTGAGAGAGGAATCAAGACATGAGCAACATGAGTAAAGTGGGAAAGGGGGCAAAATGGCAGTTACCTACTGTATATTATGAACAGACTCTTCAAAGTTTAAATTTAAAGCTGTAGCATTGGAATCTCTTGCCTAGAAGTTGGATTTCATCTATTTTTGATGTGTTAAATGGCTGCTATTACATTTCCCCATGCAAAATTGAGGATCACCTAAAGAATCATAAAATTGGGATGTTTTCTCTTTCAGAAATGGTCATCCCAGTTTAGTCCCTTCAAGAAGCATTAAAACTTGACTTGTGTGTTCTCAGAGGGCAGCTAGTGCCTGAGATCATGTCTGCATGTTGCTCAGGTGATCCCTCAACAGTAGTCATTGAGGTGAGTGAAGGGATGTGTGGAGGAAGGGCAGGAAACGGAGCAGGAAGGGAGAAGTTCCGGGAAAAAGCCAACATGGGAGACGAGTATGACAGCTAGAGTCATTGCGGGTCCCCCAGTTAATGCAGTAACCTTTGGGCCCCTCCATGGAAGTCTTCAGAGCCACAGTGGTCTGCAGATGAAGGAAACAGGTGGTGTGGGGGTGAGAGGAGAGGTTAACGATGCACAGGTCTCCAGATGGAGATTACCCCTCCCTCACTGACACAAGGAGTGGATCAATCACACCCCCCTGCCACAGATGGATTACAGATTGAAGCATCGGCAACTTGAAGGTATTAGGGCACAGGTGCTTCAGTCTATCTCAGTGCTGACACGATGTGTCTTTTAATACATTAAAATGACAGGGAGGGATTTATAAATATAAAAATGATGTCCTAGCAAGAGCACTGCTACTTGAATAATGAGTTAAATTTTGACCTTTTGACCTTTCTGTCAGTAAGTAAGTAATGGGCACTGGGCATGTTGATGATGTCCTCACGTATAGGAGATGGGATGGGGAGGTGATATGAGCATTAGGTTGAATTGCAGCAGGAAGTGTCTGGGTCAGTTTCTTAACGAACAGTAAGTCAACAGGAAATGGGTGCAAACGCTTCAAAACATGCACACAATATCTCTTACGTGTGATTTAACCATAAGTAAAGGGTCCCGACACCTTTTATTTAGTCAGATCAGCAAGAATAAAAACATACACCTCTTGTATTTCAGCCATTCTGGTTCATGAATTTCTATCTGATTGGATGCAAAGACTGTTAATATATTCATTTCAATACAGATTCAGATCTCAAAATATTTTAAGTAGAGATCTGTTTCAGTTTGGGCTTTATCCAAATGGAATGTTTTGTGATGGGTGAATAGATTAGCATGCCTTTGGAAACACAGGAATTTAATCAAAAGCACAATTGGTAAGGGCTCTTGGGTGCTTCTTACATACGTAATGAATTTTGGAAGACTTGTTCAGGGTCCTCTCTAAGTATGACCGTCTCAGACACGGAGATGTCTGGATGTGCAGTGACATCAAACAGAAGGTAACCCACATTTCGATGTCATTAATGCAAAATTAATTTGCATATAGATGGCCCGTGAGCAGAGTGGGCCGCACACAGAAGCAGGGCTTAATCAGACTGGTGAGGCCTGCTTCTGAGTAATTTAAAGAGGATGAGCTTGACCTTTGATTCACAGCCACGGAGACTGGCAGATGGATTTCACTGACTGAAGGCTTGACTCTAACCAGCTTTGGAGCCTTAGTGCATGTTCACGTGAATAAAGCACGATTTATCATGCACAATGGCTTGACTCTCATGTACAGTGAAGTATTGCTTTAGGGGACTTCTCTTTTGAGGGATGGAACAGGCAGAAACCATCATGATGCCATAACATATATTTCAGTCTAAGCTATAAATTAAACTTATTACAGGAAATAGTTTCACAGCAACAGAATGAATGTAGCAAAGCAACGTTCCACTTACTTGCAATTTACTCCTGAGTTGGAATAAAGCAAAGCTTTCTTGAGCCTTACTGCTCATTTTACAGAATCTTAAATCCTTTTGAAAATATTTTGGACAGGGCACATGAAGAGTTTTGCCTCACTCCCTCAGCACAGATAACATTTCGAGCTCTTGTCTTGAAACAACAGTTTCCTTTGAAAAGAACAATGCCTACTCAGCAGGCTGCTAATTACATTAAATGTAGGGTCTTCTGTGGGCTAGCAGATACTAGCACCAGAGTTCCAGTCATAGAGTCACACAGAACAGAAACAGGCCCTTCGACCTACTGAGTCTGAACTGTCCATAGAGCACCCATCCACACTAATTCCATTTTATTCTTCCCTTTATTCCCATCAACTTCTCTCAGATTCTACCAATTAGTGATCTTCACTAAGTTTTAGACAAAGCTTTTGAAACATATTTATAATATCTAAGATAATTTCTCTATAGTTGTTGCAAACAAGCTTGGTTGCTTCTGAAAAGTAACTTTGCCCACATTACCATTTTGACATTTGGATGTACTGTTCAAATGACCTGGGCCAAAATAAGTACATTTACAGACAAACGTGCATGAGGTGACTTCCCTTGAGCTGAAAACCATGCTTGGTTAAATAAGCTAAAATATCAAAACTTTGCATAACTAAAAACTAAAGTTTTAGCTTGAATGAGGCTTCATAACATGCTTTTGATGACTTTAAAGAGAAATTAATTATTAATCAATGAATGAAACAATATTCATCGTGCAGATTACAGTGTCACCTGATCTCTTATCACACATGATCAATTGTCTTGTGTCAAATCAAAGTTCTGCCAATCTTCCCAGAAGAGCATAAGAGACGTACGGGTAGGTTAATTTGGGATTAAAATGGACAGCGCAGGTTCGTTGGGCCGGAAGGGCCTGTTACCACGCTGTAAATAAAATAAAAAATAAAAATAAAATTTACCCCTTGCAATTAAGTAAACCTTGGAATTCTCACAGGGATTCCGGTTAACGTTTGTTTCTCTGCCACCAGCCACTAAACCATGAGCTTGTCATTTCATGTGTTGCCTTGTAGCAAATGGCAGCTGTATTTTGCTATTTGCTTGAAGTCAATGGAACAAAAGTCAGGCATGGTATTGAATGGACTCCCAAATTACCATTGCTCAAGATTGGATTCACCAAAAATGCTCCCAGGCAAGCAGATGAGTTGTGGATCAAGATGAGAGGGGAAAAAAGACAGACTAGCAGAAAGCACAAAACCAAAAGAAGGCAAACAGGAGGGAAGATCATGATGGAATTTAGCAAG
Source organism: Pristis pectinata (assembly GCF_009764475.1). NCBI lineage: Eukaryota > Metazoa > Chordata > Chondrichthyes > Rhinopristiformes > Pristidae > Pristis > Pristis pectinata. The sequence continues at coordinate 24,519,805 of NC_067422.1, forward strand.
TTACAACACTGGCATCAACCTGATAATGTGTCATGTTTCCCTGGAAAGTCCTGTTCACAAAATAAAGAATGAGTTCAACTGACAATTTCAATCATTAGCAAAGTGGTGGAAGGTGACCTCAACTGTATGATCAAGGGTTTATCAATAATGTGCTCAGTCTGGGTTACACCAGGAACAGATGGCTCCATTCCTCATTATAGGCTGGGTCCAAACAAGGACCAAAGACCCGAATTCCAGAGCTAAGGAGAATAACTGTCGTTATCATTAAGGCAGAATTTGAATGTGCACCCTCCTGGGGTCATGGTAAAACTAACTGGTCTGCAAATCAGCAAGGGAAATATAAATAAAATGTTCTACCAATTGACTCATCCATTTTGCACAATTATGCAAACTCAAACTCAACACCAGTAGGACTCGAACAATGTTCTATTGGAAGGATATTCAAGTACCGAGTGATTTTGCTCTTACTTAACATGGGTCTGCTTAGCAGCTCTTGGTGAAAGTCAGTTGGAAGCAAGATTTAGCTATCTGTTCCCAAACCAGAGAATAAAAGTTTATTATATTGCCCCTACCACTGGCCTGGCTGTATCTGCACAAACTGTAATGGAAAGTGTGGATCCAAACATCCTCCTGTGACAAATTTCCAATTTTGGATGTATCACTTGGGGAAGGTATCAAAGTCCAAACTTTCCCCAAGGAAAGAGAATTTGGTAAGCATATATTCATGCTTCCCCTTGTCCACATCCTGATGCCCAGATCAACAATGATGGTCATCACTCTGACACCAAGCTTGGCTATTAACCAAAATTTTCAGCATTTGTGTGGGATCATCTGATCAGCCGGGGAAAAAAAATTCTTTGAAATAAATGCAGCCACTGGTAAAAGTTAACATTTACCTGTAAGAAAATCTTGAAGTTGCTATCAGCTGCATAATGTATTGGTGGCAATCATCAGTTATCTATCTTTCATTTTCACTGCAAAATCTAGACCATCGTTGTTTCTTGGTTGTTGATGTGATTTATTTTAGGTTGAATATTGTGGAAAGCAGGCTGACAGTTAGCATAGAGAACTATTGTGTAAGACATCTGGCACACACCATTAAGTAAATGTATTATTGACAAGTTTCCATAGGAGACCATTAAATTTTGATTATTTTGAGGGTAAGTGTATGTTCTGTTACCCTGTTTTTTTACCCTTTGAATGAAAGAAAATATTCTCTGTTTTGTGTCTAAACATATAAAAAGAAACTGGAAATGACATCTCATTTATGCTCTGTTTTCATGATGCATAGACAAGCAAACTGGGAGTGAGAAAGAATATCGCTTGAGGTTGCCTGGGGTAATGATTGAAGGTAAAATGCCGCTTGTCTGTCATTTTGTTTCTAAATAAAAACACTTTTTTAGTATCAAAAATAAGGACATTTATTTTCTGTGTGCAAATATGTACAGTCAGAAACAAAGATGAGGTCAGTAGTTTTTAAGTGATATTTTTCCAGTGGTTTGAAGTCGCATTCTGGAAATACAGTAAATGAAAGCAAGCTATTGTTGTTTGCTACAGGCAATATTGCCAACTGTAGTAGAGTGCACTTCTGGATACTGTTCCATTTTTGAATATAATTTAAGGCTGAGTGCCAGGGATTTTGAAGACTAGCCAATTGTCTGCTGAAATATTTTGGTCACACAAACCTACATGTTCCATTAAGCAATAACCCAGCATTATTAAGTAATAACCACTTGCACAAGTGGCCTTTTAGCACCTGTTTATTTTTATTATTTCAAAACTTCCAGCTTTATTTTGAGAACATTTTAGCTACCTTGCATTTTTGATGCTCTTTTTCACTGCATTGGAACATGCATGAGCTGTAAGTTTCCAATAGATAAACAAAGAAGTTGCATTCTGTTTGCTCTGAAAATGAATGGTAATTGCAAGAATTGCTCAAGTCAGTTGTGCAAACTGGACTAATGTTTGACCCTACCACTTGTAAAATTTCTGTCTCTTGTTCACCTTTAAGCTGAAGATTGTTTTCTGATTGCTCAGTGCCTGTCAAGTGGTGTTGTCAGTCGTGAAAAATAAGCTGTGCCAGTTCAGTTAATTGTGGATAAATTTGGGTTTGACAAGCAAGCAGCCAAATGACAGTGTGAGAAGCCTTCTCTTATAGAATTCAAGAACTGGATTTAAGAGCACTTTCTTTTCATTTAGTAATGGAAATCTGATGAATAAAAAATCTGAGGTGCTAATCTTTAATGTTTCATGGATTCCTGAAATAAAATGCCCTTAGCTCACTTGAAATTACTGATTCTATTTAGAATGTAGATCCATGATATTAGGAGCCTTTAGGAAGTATTTGTTTGAAAGAGAGCCTGCAACCTTTGTGGGATCAAAGCTGGTGCTAAACTTGAGCTGTCAGTTGCAAATTTTACAGGTTCTATGATGCCATTACAAACTATGAATGGTGTATGTGGTGGCATTTATTGTGCTCGCAGTCCTTGCCACTGTTTAACAGGTTGTTAAGTCACTCGGGTTTTGGTCCAAGTTGAGTTTAATTGAAAGTCTGTGCCAGCATTTATAGTACGGAAGGTAGGAAAAGGGTAAGTCCAATATATAAGAGGGAAAAGCAGAGTAGTGATAGGTGGACAAAAGAAGGGAGGCGGCAGGGGCACAAGGTGGTGATAGGTCGATGAAGTAAGGGATAGTGATGGGGAGGAGGGGAGAGCAGATCCACCGGCGGATGGGTCAAAGGTAAGGAGAGAAAGGAAAAACATGGGTAGAAAAAAAGAGGCTAGGAAAGGGAAGAAAGGAAGAAGAGAAGAAGCATGGCGGTGGGGGGGGGTGGTTGTGGGGAAGTGGGGGGATTACTTAAAGTGGGAAAATTCAATATTCATGCCGTTAGGCTGCAAGGTTCCAAGACGGAAATTGAGGCACCGTTCCTCCAGTTTACACTTGGAATTCTCCTGGCAGTGGAGGAGGCCGAGGACTGACATATCAGTGATAGTGTGGGAGAGTTGTTGAAGTGATTAGCAATGGGGAGATGTAGATCGTGGTTACGGACAGAGTGCAGGTGTTCTGCGAAATGGTCACCTAGTCCGCGCTTGGTCTCACCAATGTAGAGGAGGCCACACTTGGAGCACCAAATGCAGTAGATGATATTAAGGGAGGTGCAGGTGAATCTCTGTCTCACTGTTTGGGTCTGTTTGGGTCCCTGGATAGAGGTGATAGAGGGGGTGTAGGGGCTGGTGTTGCACCTATGGCGGGGGCAGTGGAAAGGTCCCGGGGTGGGAGCGGGATGGGCGGTGGGGGGAGGACTGAACGAGGGAGTCGCTGAGAGAGCGGTCCCTGCGAAAGGCAAAAAGGAGTGGGGAGGGGAAGATATGCTTGGTGGTGGGGTCCCGTTGGAGATGGCGGAAGTGGCAGAGTATGATGTTGGATAGGTAGGCTGGTGGGATGAAATGTGAGGACAACGGGTCCCTATCCCTGTTGGGTCTGGGAGGGGTAGGGGTGAGAGCAGAGGTGCGGGAAATGGCAGAAATATGGGTGCGAGGTCTCTCGACCATAGTCGGGAAAGTACGGGTGTGAGCTCTCTTGACCACAGTCAGGGGAAAGTACGGGTGCGGTTCACTTCAACTACCCCCCCCCCCCCCCCCCCCACACTATCACTGATATGTCAGTCCTCGGCCTCCTCCACGGGCAGGAGAATTCCAAGTGCAAACTGGAGGAACAGCACCTCATTTTCCGTCTTGGAACCTTGCAGCCTAACGGCATGAACATTGAATTCTCCCACTTTAAGTAATCCCCACCCCACCTTCCCCACAAACTCCCCACCCCCCCCACCTTCTTCTCTTCTTCCCTTTCCTAGCTTCTTTTTTTCTACCCTTATTTTCCCTTCACTCCTTACCTTTGACCCATCCCCCGGTGGATCTGCTCTCCCCTCCTCCCCGTACCTGCCTATCACTATCTCTTACCTGCATCTACCTATAACCACCTTGTGCCCACCCCACCTCCCCTCTTTTGTCAATCTTTCACTGCTCTGCTTTTTCCTCTTATATATTGGGGCTTCCCCTTTTCCTATCTTCAGTCCTGAAGAAGGGTCCTGACCCAAAACGTTGACTGCCTGCTTTTCTCCACGGATGCTGCCTGGCCTGCTGAGTTCCTCCAGCATCCTCGTGTTTTTCATCTAGATTCCAGCATCTGCAGTCCTTTGTTTCTCCAGCATTTATAGTGTTGACAGTTTGCCAATAGTCCTGTAAACAAATAATTTTGTCATTCTCCAGAAATTTTAGCGATAGAACTTGTCAGAATTTCAGATAATTTCAAACTAGGAGAGGAAATGGAGTTCAAGGGACCAGCCTACAATCTATTCAATGAATCAAAGAGGGAACATGAGTGGATTGAATAATATCTGGTGCAAGTTATTGCACAGACATGTTTATAAAAAAAAGAAATCTTGCATTTATATGGTGTCTTCCACATCGATATCTAAAACAAATGATGTCGAATTGACGTGTGATCACTGCTCTGATGGAAGGAATGCAGACAGTTCCTTTACATCAAGTTCCCACAAACAGCAATATGAAAATGATAAGTGATCTTTCAGCAATGTTGAGGTGCTTAATAGAACCAGTGGAATTCTTATGTCCAGCCAAGAAGCAGGCGGAGTGACAATTTAATATCTCATCAAAAACAAAATTGGCCTGGGAATTCTGAGACACCCAAACAGGTGGGTCTATGGTCATTGAAATGATGTGTCAATGATTATTTTTGGATATTGTCCCCACCATCCCAATCCTGCTGCAGATTTCAGTTATATCTAAGGCTTCAAGCACAACTGAAGGGGCATTGCAGGTTTTCTTCGTTGGAAATGCAATGCCCAGTAGTCAGTCCCAAGGCTGGGTGTGGTGGCTATAAGCCTTATTCGGCCTCGGATTTGGTTGGAGCAGGTTTTGAAAATGTGCACTAGAACGCAGGAAAATAGGAGTAGGAGTAGGTGACCAAGCCCCACAAGCCTGCCCCAAATTCCAAATAATCATGGCTGATCTGCCCCAGGCCTCATCTCCTGTTCTGTGCCAGTTCCCCACAACCTTCAATTCCTCAATCTTTCAGATATTTATCTATCTCCACCTTAAGTGAATCTAATGATCTGGTCTCCACCACTCTTGGGGGCAGAGAATTCCAGGGATTCTCTACCCTCTGAGAGAAGAAGTTTCCATGTACCTCAGTTTTAAATGACCAGCCCCATACTTTGTAGCTATGTCTCCTTATTTGTGACTCTACCACTACTGGAAACATCCAAACATCTACCCAGTCAAACCCCCTCAGGAGCTTGTAAGTTTGAATAAGGTCACCCCTCAATTCTTCTAAACTCCAAGTAACACAGACACAAACTGTCCAGCCTCTCTTGATGGGACAACCCTCTCACCCCAGGAATTAGCCTGGTGAATCTCCTTTGGACTGCCTCCAATGCTACCATATCCTTTTTAAGGTAAGGGGACCAAAGCTATGCACAGTATTTCTGGTGAGGCCTTACCAACACTCTGTACAGCTGTAACAAAATCTCCCTACTCTTATCCAACCCCTTTGCAAAAAAGGCCACCATATTGTTTGCTGTCTTAACTTCTTGTTGGACCTGCTTTGCGAACAATTTGTGATTCATGCACTTGAACACCAAGATCCCTCTGTACTTGCAGTCTCTCTCCATTTAGGTAATAATCTACCTTTTGATTTCTCTTACTTAAGTGCAAATCCTCACACTTCCCAACATTAAACTCCATTTGCCAGGTGTTTGCTCAATCACTCAATCTATCCATATCTCTTTGCAGAATCACAGTGTCCTCATCACAACATGCCCTTCCACCTATTTTCATATCATTGGCAAACTTGGAACTTTTACATTTCATTCCGTCCTCCAGGTCATTAATTTAAATAGTCAACAGTTAAAAGCCAAGAACTGATCCCCAGTTCATCCCTCCCACCTAAAAAGATCTAATTTATTTCAACGTGATCTTTTTTCTTCAATCTGCTTTCTATGTGATGGACAGCTTACAATCCAATCTAACATTTTATCCAGTACCTTAGGCTCTTAATTTATGCATCAGCCTCTTCTGTGGCACTTGGTCAAATGCCTTATTGAAAATCTAAATGTACTACATCTATAGGTTCCCCTCTATCAACTCTACCAGTCATGCCCTCAAAGAATTCAAGCAAATTTGACAAACATGATTTACCTTTCATGTTCAGTTGGTTTGATTTTACTCAGCTTTCCTAAATGATTTATTTCCTCTTTATTTATTGACTCTATCATCTTGCCAAGATGGAGGGTGAGACAGGGGAAGAGATGTTGGAAGATAATTAAACCTTTGCTTTCAATGTGAGGTAAGAGCAGGCCTCACTGCTGTGGTGGTGGTGGGGTGAGCAGAGGGGGAGGTATTCACAGCCTGCACTCTGATTGAAGGGAGGGGATGGGTGAAGACATTGGAGCCAGTGCTGGGATTGTCAGGGGTGCAGATGGAGGGACATCGGCTGCTCTTGGGTAGCTGTTGTCGTGGAGTGGCGTGGGAGAGTTATGGAGGTCTATGCCTTCAGCAGAGAAAGGGGAGAGTGATCATTCTAGGTGATGGTGGGGAGAAATCAAGACCTCTTTTGGAGGATGGCAAGGGCAAGAGTTTTGTTAGTGGCAGGGGATCAGAGGGTTTATGCCTGGACCTGGGCCTCGGGGATGTGAGGTACTGCAGTTATTGCCTGGGTCTCAGAAGGTTAGGATGGAGATCAGGGGAAGTTGGTGCAGTACAGGGAGGACACGAAGATAAAAATAGGTAGAGATTTTATCTGACTGAGATCCCAGTACTCTGTTGTGCTGGTGAAAACCAGGATGTCCAGGGAGTGTCCACAGATGGTGCTCCTGGGACAAATGGTGCAAGTTCTCCCATGGTGTACTGAACTGAACATTACGTCATCAACTGAGAAAACATATCCACAAATAGAGGTGACTCATACCCAAAGTGCCTGCTGTAAAACAACCCACAACAATCACGTAATGTTGAAAGTAAAGCACGTTAAGAGATAGAATATTTAGACGATCAGTATAAATCCCTTTGCTGAGGCCTGACCAGTGTTACATAAAGGTTTACCATAACTTCCAAGGTATTATGTTATATCCTTCATACTTACTAAAGACAAGGATCCTGTATGCTTCCTTTATTAGCCTTCTCAACTTTTCCCACTACCTTCTAGAATTCAGGTAGGTTTCCCATTAAAATGGTGCTCTTTATGTAGCATTTCACCTCCCATGTGTCTGTCTATATCGTCAGTCCACCGATACCTTCCTGAAGTTTGCTCCTTGCAAATTTGAGATTGTCCTGCACGCCAAAATCCAGTCGTTGATATGTATCAAAAGGAGTAATGGTCCTACATCTGACTGCAGAGGAACACCACAGTTTGCATCCCTCCAATCTGGCAAATCAACCTTAAATGCAACCCTCTGCTTTCTGTCCCTTAGCTGGTTTTGTATCCATCCTGCCACTTTAATCACACAGGTTTTCAACTTTTATATCAAGCCAATGTGCAATACTTTATCAAATGTTTTTTTTGAAAATCCACGTGACATTTTCCAAGCCACCCTCATCAAAGTTTCTGTTACCTCATCAAAAGGCTCCATCAAGTCATTCAAACTCAGCCAGGCTTTAACAAATGTGGGCTGATGTTTTTTTTATTAATCCTTCTCTTTACAAATGCCAAGTAATTGTGCTTCTGATAATTGTCCATTAATGTTTGGAAGCATTCAGCACTACCCAAGATAAAACCAAGACTACAAGAAAGCAACATATATGGTTATTAAATAGAAATATGTAACAGTATGTGATGGAAGGAAAGTAGAATTTCACCTCATGTTAATGCATTGAGAGTTGGGTAAAAAGACAGAAGTTCAAGATGGTAATATATAATTTAGAAATGATATCAGGAAGTTCTTCCTTACACAAAAATGGAATGGACTTAACCACAGAATGATAAAGGTAAAATGTCCTTTCAGAAACAATTGGATACAGCAGTGTGAGGAGCGTTGTGTCTCAGTGGATAAGTTAACCATGGTTGGATGAATTACCTTTCTCATTTATAATTATCCCAAAAACATAAAGCTTTTTATTTGTACAAAACATAGAGTCTTAAGTAGACAAGCAAAGTTGACTCTTGAGGAATTTTGTTTTACCTTTAATTTTTTTGGTAAATGAGATTTGATATTACAGTTCAAGAATCTTAATATCTTCACCTTCCTGCTTTACAGGGCGCTACCATAACCCAAGTGTATCTTCTTCCAAGTCTGCTTCCAATAGCTTTGAAGGAAATCCAACAGATTTCATTCAACATGGAGCAACTGGACAAGTGCTTCTTCTCGTCTGCAACACAGCAGGAACCAGCCAGCAAGCTGTCAGGTAACGTCTGATGCAAGGAGTGAAATTTCTGCCAGCTATGCTAAATTCAGTCAAAAATTGAACATGTATAAGTGTATTTAAAACATTTTAAATTCTCAATCTTTGTTAAAGTTGACAAACACTTGAACTTATTTTTTCTTCATGCGTTGTTGGCTAGGCAAAATTGTTCATTCGTTTTGGCACTTCATAAGATAATAGGGTCTCGAACCACAGTGTACTTCCTCGCAGCCTGGAAATACTGCTGGAATACTGAAGGTACTTCCACAGTGCAATTTGGTAAGGATTTCAAGTGATCATGGCCCAGCAATAAAAGAATAGCAGTGTCCAAGATGGCATGGTTTATGATATGGAGGGAAAACTGAAGCTGTTAATGCTCCCATTTGTCTATATCCCTTGTCTTTCCAGGTCATGGTTGTCATAGGGCTTGGTAGGTACTGCCAAGGAAGCTTGAAGCTATAGATGGTAGGCACAGCAGCCATACTGTGTTACTGATGGAGGAGTGAATTAAAGCTTAGGGCGGTGGATGGCTGTCAATCCAGTGGGAAAATGGTGTTGAGCTACTTAAGAGTTGTTGCAGCTACACAAGTAGAAAATAATCCATTATGCTCCTGACTTGTACCTTGAAGATGATGCAAAGACTGAAGGGAATCAGAGGGTGAGTCACTCACCGCAGTATACCAGTCCCTGACCTGCTTTTGTTGCCAGAGTATTTATGTGGCTGTCCAGTTAAGCTGCTAATCAAGTATGACTCTCAGGATATTGATAGTCTGAGATTCAATGATGGTGAAGCTGTTGACTTTTAAGAGGTGGTGGTTGGACTCAGATTGGATGCGACTTGAAATTTACCTGTCACCTATAGAGCCAAATTTTAATTTTCTCCAGGTAATCACAGACTACTTCATTATCTTCTGAGTTGCAAGTGGAACCAAACATTGTGCAATCATCAGCAATTGTCCCCAGTGTCTCTAAAGTCATGACAAAAAGAAGATTAATGATGAAGCAGTTAATGGCAGTTGGCTCCTGGAACCACTCCATGAAGACCTCTGATGTACTGAGGTTAAGACCTTTGGTTGAGTTATGACTGAAGGCTGTGGAGAGTTTTACCCCGTTGACTTCAGTTTTTACCAGGATCTTTGACTCTACATTAGGTCAGATGCTGTCTTACTATCAAGGGCAGAGACTAACATTGCACCTCTGGAATTCACCTTTATTATCCAATGTTGGACTCGGTCTGTAATGAAGTCTGGAGCCGAGTGATCCTGGCAGAACCCAAACTAAGCAGGTTATGGTGAATCAATATCTTCCAAAACTTTGCTGATGAATGAGAGTAGAATGATCAGGCAGGAAGGATTTGTTCTGCTTTTTGTAGACAGGGTATAGTCAAGCAAATTAATACTTCTGGGTAAATGTTAGTCTTGTAGTTGGACTGGAGGCACGGCTGGTTGTGGAGTATGTCTGCAACACTACAGTCAGGCTGTTGTTGGACACGTGGCCATTGTCATACCCAGCACACTTGGCCATTTCTTGATATCTTGCACAATGAATCAAATTACCTGAAGACCAGCTTGTATGATATTAAGGACCATAGGTGAAGGTCAAGATGGAACATTCCCTTGGCACATCTGGCTGAAGAGGGCTTTAAATGCTTTAGTTTTGCCATTGAAGATGGAGATATTCATGGAGCTACCTGCTACTATTGGTTCTCTTAGCTGTCCACCACCATTTACAGCTGATGCAACAGTACTGTAGAATCTGTCTTGAATGTTATTTTTATGATTTTAACAGTCTGTTGTAGCTTCATTAAGTTGGTGCGTCATTTATGGGTATGCCAGGTATTGAACCTCTCATTGACCAGCAAGCCTTGGCATCAGTGTGGTAAACTCTTTAACAGGTTCTCTCAGGTTGGATGTGCCTGGCACAACACACTGCCACCCAGTTGGTATGTGCTAGTGTTTGTCATTAATTCCATCTATTTTTAATGTTTAGTCTCAAATCATCTGATGTAGAATGATTAGACAACCATGCACACAGAGTGCAGACTTCAGAGAGACTGCAGGTACTGAGGCTGTAAGCGCTCAAAGTCCAGCCACAGCACAGGATCTTGCTGAGAGCAGTTTATTCAATGGGAGTCTAAACGTTGACAACCATTTCCTATTAACTAATATTAGTGAAAAGGAAATCAGAGGCAGAACATCTTCAGTAGTGCTACAAGGCCTTGTGCAGTTCTGCTTTGTATCTTTGTTGAATAAGAAAGTGAAGAAAATGCTGGTAAATGGAGTTAGTACAGATGGATTCTTGATGGTCTGCATGGACTTGGGCCAAAGGTGTTTCATTGCTGTGTGACTATAAATGTAAATTTAAAATTTAATGTGATAATTTGTTGGAATGAAGCACTAATATTATGCAAGAATTGTCAGTCAGATTATTGAAGCCACCTGTCAGTTGTTCAGCAGTCTGATAAAATTGTTGGGAATTGCCACCTTTCACTAAAAATGGGCAAAGCAGTTTTAAAAAGGAAGCAGTTTAAAAATCAAAGCTGTTCCCATGTTCACAAGTGCTTCCAATGATGACCTGCTGGATTTATATCAGTCCTCACTCTCATTGTTGTCACAGTGCTAGATCCATGAGAAATATATGATGCCATTTGTTTTTGCTGTAACTTTTTATTACTGACTGTGACAGAAAAGAAATGGCATTTGTCTGCAGCAAGGATCTCAGTCGTGGGAACGTGGGGGGTGCTGGAACTGGAGGATTGCCTTCTGGTTAAGATGCTGATCAGTATCTGCTTTGAGCAATTTTTCCAGCAAAATGTAGTGCTCTCAGGCTGCTCTCAATGAACAGGTATTTGAACTCTGCCTTCAGAAGAGACCTTGCAATTTACTTGTGTTGTTTGACCGTTGTGATACATTTCATTCTACTGTTGCCCTGGGTATTTCCTGTCATAAACATTGTGAACAGCAGATCTGTGTTTATGTCCCTAAATAAATTACTTCAGAAGTCATGTTCTTTCTCTTCGAATTGGCACAACATAGCAGTGCGAAGTTTTTAGGCTGTTCGAAATGTACAAGGGTATTGCTGCTTGAGAAGCATCAAGTGCTAATTGAATATCTTTTTCTATTCATTTGTCAGGCCAAATAAACGCAGATTCAGTAAATGTAGATTCAGTTTGTATTAGTGCAAGCACTTGTAAGAGATGTTTTAAATTAAATATAGATATAAAAAATACACCATCCAAAAGAACTCCACAGTTCTCTTGAAAGACTTTAATATTTTATCCTGCACTGAGAGTTCTCCCATACTCAAGTGTTCAATGCCATATCAGATTCCCTTTTGAATCAAATGTCACATTTGATAATGATGTATCCTTGGAAAGTATTTTATAATAAACAGAGCGAGGTTCAATTTGCTGTGGTCCACCACTCTAAACGAAGTCATCTTTATAAATTGCTTAAATGAGATTGAATCAGTAAAATATCATGCATTTTTAATCCACAGTGACCAACTACTTTCTGTGATTTTACAAATCTATCTCTTTGTCTTCATAAACTGGCTACAACTTCCTTTCACTTCAATTATGATTTTAGAGAAATTCATTTTTGCTTAAAATACTTATCTTACAGGGCTATGAAGAAGTCTGAAATCCAGCCAACTCTATTTTGCAGTCATTTCTTCTGAAGATTTGATTAGATGAAAGTTGAACCGTAGACCAGTGGTCCAACATTTCTTTGAATAGATGAGATCAGGGCACCAAGGTTTACCACTTAGACTGTTTCCTACTTATGAATTATATTGACCCTGGAAACTTACTAAAAAAATTATATTGAATTTTCAATATAATCTGCTTGGAAGTTAAATGCATTTGAGGTTTCTGCACTGATTATTTTGATCTTAGCCTTACTGAAGGAGAACACGCTACAATTGGCTTTAGTGCACCTAGGCTTAAGAATAATGTATTCAACTATGATGCTTGCTCCTGGCTGTCTTTTGTTAAAATAGAGTGCAGGATGGAGCTCTGCTGTGATGCTCAACAATTAAATAGCCATTTGGCATTTCCAAGTCCACCATTTGGGATGGTACCAGAGGATTTCTGTCACCTGAGGAATTACATCTGTAGCTGGAAGTGAAGAAAATCTGTTTAAAAAAAGAGGGAAATGAATTGAAGGAGCGTACTGTATCACAGCAGATAATTGTCCTCTCATAGTGACTGTAATTTGACATTGTACATTGAGTAAAGTAGTACTGGCGGAACTGAGACACTGTTTTATGTGCCAATTCCAGGGAGCTTGTGACAAATGTTTTGCTGCAGGGAAAGGGAAGCAGAGATACAGAGAGCCTCCTGGATAATATTAGGTAATTTGATGTACATTAGCTTTGTAGATTGAGATGAAAACAAATTGTGGAAGTGACATTATTACTCAGTATTAGATGATTTATAAGTGTTTTATTTTAATGGCAAGTAATAAATTCTGCTTCATATTTTTTCTTGAAGCCCTTTCTACTTGCAAAAATCCCATTGAAGGACCTGGAGATAGCACCCACTCAGTTTCTCTCACTCTCTCTCTCCCTCTCCCTCTCTCTCTCTCTCTCTCTCTCTCTCTCTCTCTTAATTCTGCCATTGAAATTGCTCCTATTGGAATAAACCATGATTTTTTTAAAATATGCAGAGCCTTAAGTGCCTTTATTTACCTCCAACACTGCAGGGAAAGATTTGTGGATGCAGTTGGGCAAAAGTAATGTAGGAGAATGATCACCTGTTCATCCAGTTCTTGAACAAATTTGCTTGTCCATTTCCACCAAAATATATGGTAGCATTAGCAGAATCTCACTATTTTAATAATTGTAGATTATGGGAGAAATGATGATAAATTTTGGTTGCATGTCTGGTGGAACTAAAATATTTTGCAAACTCAATCTAAAAGGATGGTTGATGCAGCTATGCTTCTTCATCTCCAAGTGATCAAAATATGTCTATATCCTCTTTTTCCAATCCTATGAAGTGTTTTCCCATCCAGTGCATATAGTTTCAAAGGGAGAGAGCTGCTGAGCTTCTATTAAGGACACGTTTAATAGCCACAATGGGTTACCTTGAGCATTCTATTCTTTGGGGACTTGGCTACTGATGGCTGGATCTTGGTGTGAACCAAGGTAACCTAGCTGTGGCATTGACAAGGTGACTGACAGATTGTGTGTCAGGGATGGAGAACTGGCAGCACAGAGATACAAGAGTGCAGATGCTGGAATCCGGAGCAAATAACAAACTGCTGGAGGAACTCAGTGGGTCAGGCAGCATCTGTGAAGGCAAAGGGATGGTGGACATTTTGGAAAATTGGTTGATGTGTTCTATATACTCATGGATACTGAGTGCCAAACGCCCCGTGTAGCAGACAACACAGCTGCATGCATTCTGATACACATGCTCTGTCTGCGATTAATAATGGAAGTGGAAAAAGAGGCAAATCTGGCCAACTCTTAAAGCAGGCAGGAGAGTTTCTCGACATGTATGTAGAGGACGTAATACTAATTTGAAGTCTGCTGTCCAAAAGTGGGCTGCCCTGAACACCATTGGTATGGCACCAGCTGTATTCAGGGGAACACAGCTGATGAGCCACCTTATCAGCAGTCCTTGGAGGGACCTTTGGCTGCCTCCAGCAAAGTGGATTGATTGTTGAAATTCACTTCCTCCTTACAGTTTCCTTTCCACCTTGCCCCCTGCACCTCCAGGACCTAGCTGAGGACTGATGCTGAGGATGCAGGGACTTAAAATCCAGTATTAATTCACTAAGCAGCCATTTGGAAATGGCCAGCATGTATCTATCTTAATGCTCTTTCATTTAAAAGATGCCCAAGCTCCAATATCTGTTGACACTCCAGACTGCTGTTTGAATGCAGGCCAAATTCCAAGCCCATTTATCCAGTTCTGTTTGGAAACAGACTGATATGATAATTAGTGCTCACGTTATTGATTTTCCAAGGATTTGAACGTCCACAGCTTGTGTTGTGTGATATTCAAAAAGCTTGTCCACATTGAAGACAGCTGGACAGTTTCAATGGGAACGCAGATGTCCCAAGTAATTATACTGTAGCTTTAAAACTTCATTTATCCGGAAAATATCATTGTGGTATAATCAAAATGTACACTCACTGCACTTAAGATCAGGAAATAAATGCAGGCATATGCATGTTTTAAATGGTGCACATTATCCCACAGAGTGAATGTGTTGATAGGTGCAGTGACATGCTAGTGAGACTTTCTGCCTCTAGTTGTGCTTTTTTAAAAAAAAATCTCTTCAGCTGTAGTTCCATCTTCTCCTCAGTAACTGGCTTGGCGCTTTGGGCAATGAGAATACAATTTATGAATGTGATCAGGAAATCTGGTCATGGATTTTGATTCTAAATTGTTGGCACAGCATACTGGTATACACGAAACAGGGCAACCTAAGTATTTAGAAAAAAAGTTCCAAAGTAAAGATTTAGCAATCTCGTGATTTCCCAAAGGCAATTTGGTTATTGTCCAAACTATTTATAGCTTAACAGATTTGTTTTGATTGGTATTTAAGTTAAGATGGATGACTATACCCTCACAATGATCCAGATTATGGCTGCATCACCTGCCTTTGGGAATGATATTCACAGACCGTTGTATCATTGAGCACTTGTCAGCACTGCCTGTGGCTCTTTCTAACAATATTTTCATTTGTTTTTGTAGCTTCTTCCAGCTGTTCTTTTTCATTCCATTATAGCTGAGTTAACTCTCTGAACACCAAAATGAGCTGTGTACATTGGCTACCTTCTGTGATTTTAAGAGTAAGTTAATGTGTCTGTGCCAGCATCTAGCAGAGCAATCCTGTCAGTCACTTCACCCTGCTCCTTTCCCATTGCCCATCAGATTACTATCCCTCAAGTGCCTAGACAATTCCTTTTTGAAAGCTACAGTTGACTCTATTTCCATCAGACTACAGGCAGTAATTTACAGATCATAGCTACTTACAGCTTTTAGCAGTTTACTGCCTTATCTCTTCTTTGTTTCTTCATAAAATTATACTTCCATTATATCTGCCATTTAATTATTTTGGTGGTATATTTCACTTTTAATTACTTCTTGATCATTTCTGATAGCAACATCACCAAACATCATAATGTTAACCTTTGACGATCAGAATATCAATTAATGCCTTAAACAATAATTTCCAGGGTAATACATTGTATATATTCCCTGTCAGCATTAATCAAAATCCTTTTAAAGCTTTATGGGAATAAATGTTAAACAACAATCTTTCAATGTCATGCCCCTTTTTGGGTGCCAGAGCAAGATTTGATCTTATGTTGGAATCAAAAGATATCTTAGATTCATTGTTTTAACCTGAAAGCGATATGATTAAGCACAGGAATAAAGGAGAAGTCCGGGAAATATTTATTAAATCAGGCACCTTCTATCAAGAAAGAATTAACGTTTCAGGTTGATGACGCTTTGAAGGCTTACTGGTGTGGCAGGTGGCACAATCAGCATGAGTATGGCAGCTCTTGTTTTCCTTAGGACCATAGAGAAGTTAGGCTCCACCTCTGAAGTTATCAGGTTTGCTTCACAATGACCTAAAGACTATGATCTTATTGTAAATATAGAATAAGATTTCTTCCTGAAGTAACTAAATAATAATGGAAAATGTGTTTTTACTGCTTGTGGTCCAAAAATGCTTTCACTCACATGGTCCAGATTGGAAGGCCAATCCTGATGCCCCCCCCTCATTCGGGACAGACAGAATTACTGTACTGGAAAAAGAGACCCCAGATCCCACAAAAAGGAATGAAAAGATAAGATAAGATCTTTATTAGTCACATGTACATGGAAACACACAGTGAAATGCATCTTTTGTGTAGAGTGTTCTGGGGGCAGCCCACAAGTGTCGCCACTCTTCCAGTGCCGACATAGCATGCCCTCAACTTCCTAACCTGTACGTCTTTGGAATGTGGGAGGAAATTGGAGCCCCCGGAGGAAACCCAGGCAGACACGGGGAGAACGTACAAACTCCTTACAGACAGCGGCGGGAATTGAACCCGGGTCGCTGGCACTGTAATAGCGTTACGCTAACCGCTACACTTCTGCTGAGATGATCGTACTGATAAGGTCACAGGTGGCAAAGTGCTAAGGGCTTGAGAAAGCAAAGCTGACTCAGAACTTTGGCTATTGGCAAAGCTGTGTAGTTCTAAAAATGTATAAACATTTCATATTCGAAGTCATTTAAATACTTAAGTTAAAAAAATTAAAGTATTTAAAAAGATAAAAACTCATTGAAACAAAAGATAAAACAAATCTAAACTATTTAAAAATATTAAATAACCTTTTCCATGCTGCTAGTTGAGACTTCTCAGTGCATTCAATGGGGTCTGACAACATGAGTCCAGCAATGGAACAACCAGTAAGTCTGAGACTTCAAGTGAATCTGTGTAATGGGCATGGCTAAAAACCTTTAGCATCTGGCTCTTGTCGATAAAAATGTTTCCTCATCCCACAACCTGTCCTTGCTGGCCATTTCAGCAATCCAGACAGCCTGCACTAGCATTCAAACCTAGCATTGCCATTGGCCTTTTTCACAGTCTAACGTTCAGGTGCCTCTTTTTATAGTTACAGAAATTTACCTTACCAACATACTCTTACACTGTTGTTTTAATTTGGAGAAGTGAGACCAGAACAAATGGCTGCTGACATTTGTTTCTGCCTGGTCAATACTTAAATCAGAAACCATTAAGTGAGAACCAGGATATGTCTCTTCATCTTCTACCAATTACCCTCTTGCTGTTCTTCTCCTGTGGTGGGGCCTCATCTCCTAGACCTTCTAATCGGATCAGCCATCCATCAACTGTTCATACCTCAGGAAATTTTGGACTGAGAACACCAGAAAGTTGAATACCAGTGCATTTGACTTCCCAATGGAATCGCCACTGAGCCCAGCAGTGATAACTCGCTGAGGGAAAGAAGCTGGATGCTCTTTGCATCTGGACCTAAGCTTTACTCCAGGGAGGGCTAGCGTAGAACGGAAACTCCATTCATTTGGGGGAAAAAGGCAAGTCCAGGTGTACTGGACTTACTGTATTTTAATATTTTTAATTAATTTTTCATCCATTAATAGGTTTTTAATTAACTTTATGTTTTTAAATCTTTAAAATTATTTAAGTAAATTTTAATTGTTTTAAAGGTCTCTTGCTATTGGAACCATCTTGAAACTGTTAAAAAAGAAATATTTTTTACAACCTTTGGCACCCAGGCAGCTCTCATAGGCCATGGAGACATTCTCGGAGCTGGGCCTCAGGATATGAAGCCAGCAACTTGGTCGTTGCTCATAGCAGCTCCACCTTACATGATATCTCCAGCTCATTCAGCCCTCTGCATTTGGAGAAAGTAAATGCAAGTGAGTAGGATTGTGGCAGCAAATCCAGTCAGCAGGCTGGGTCTAGGATGAACTGTAATACTAGAAATCAGTATCTGCCTCTGCATTGCAGGTGATATTGGTTTATACCAACCCTCCTACCGTCAGCCGAGGTGGGCTTTTGGTTGTTCTTTCTACTTCCTTTATTGCAAAATGCCAAGCAATTAGAATTATATATTTATCACAATAATGGAATAAAAAGGATTTCACTAAACTAAAATGTTCTCATTGGGAAGCATCTAATAATCTCATCTCAACCACAGCTTATCAGAGCATGCCACTGGCTCCAGTGATTTAAAAATTTTACATAATTATGCAATATTTCACTGTACATCTTGTTGCAATAAAACATTTGCATTCCTGTGAGATGTACTATATTACTTTAATCTTACTGTCAGCTGCATTTGTTTATTTGAGATTGTATAAAGAGTACTCTTTGGTTGCTCTAACTGCATCACATTGCAATGCATCTGCATTGAGGCCACTTTCTTGTCACCCTTTGCTAACTGTAACATTCAGAGCTGTCATATAAAGATGGTCATTAGTGGTAAAATGTGGCTATTTTTATTCTAGTGCCTTTTTCCCTGACCTGTAATTTAATAATAAGAAAAAAATCCACCTCAAGGGAAAATCTCATTTGTCTAGTATTCGAAGTCATGCATAAATTAATAATTGATCCATCCCCCAGTTTGAATAATTGAAGTAGTTGGAAAATAAATTCTTCAGCATTTTGATCTTTATAAAATACTTTTGTAGTGCATCTTTTGGGAAAATGTAATTCTTGTGGAAATCCAAAACCAAGCAGGAATAGTGCCAATTAGCACATGCAAGGGGCAGAGAAGGTAAGTACCGATGGCTTGGATTTTGCAGTTAAGATGTGAGAGATACTGTCAGCACTGTATGAAACTGACAAAGCTTTGTCATCCGTATACATGCAGACAAATGTGGAAATCCTGAATTTAGTACAGGTGAAACCATGCTGCTTCACAGGGTGCACTGTTGTAGGCTTTATGTGGTCAATCAATACAGAATTAATGACATGAGCTTCAATTTTTTTCTTGAAACAGCTTTATAAAATTTAATTTCTCCATTGACTCTACATGTATGCTCTAATCTTTTCTGGACAATGATTGAAATATGAATTACTTTCTGCTTTTTTGACATGGGATCTCTACTGTCTGATTGGCTGAGCAGGATGTGTGGGGCTTCTGGATGCCATTAGTCCATCATAGAGGACAAAA
The DNA here is from genome assembly GCF_009764475.1 of Pristis pectinata. NCBI lineage: Eukaryota > Metazoa > Chordata > Chondrichthyes > Rhinopristiformes > Pristidae > Pristis > Pristis pectinata. The sequence goes on from NC_067422.1 coordinate 24,538,888, forward strand.
TCTGAAGTCATCTCAAAACAGGAAATCCTCACGATGGAATTAAACCTTATAGGCAGTGCTTTCCTCAAGTTCAGTGACAAGTGCTATTTGTTTGCCACAGACTTCAAAATCTGGGCTGTTATTTTCAAGTAAGGTAATAAAATGTAGATGGTAGCCCTTTTAAGGCTGTGAATTGTATTCAATGAGTGTACGTTTGGGTGAAGGGCCAAGGCTTGTTTGATTCACCACTGCTCTGAGTGGGAAAATGTAATGCATTTGGTAATGCATAATGCAGCCAAGCAATAATAGCACCAAATGGTATAGTGAATGGGGCAGAGGGAGAAAAATATCAATGGTCTGGTATTTGCAGTCATGATGGGGGTTGTCAGCACTTGCATTTCATTTCAATGTAAAACTGACAGGATCATTTGTCACATACAGTTAAATGCAGAAATCCAGAAGTTAATGTAGGTGAACCACTGTTCCTTCAGATTGTAGAATGAGCGAATTTCAGAGAGTGGTTTAATTTTAACAAAGTAGTTTCCTGCTTCTGGAAGTGAGAATTTAATTTTAGGTATGTTCTTAACTCTTTCTGTGAGCTAATGTCATAAGAGCTTGGCAGTATTTTCTAATATTAGATTTTAACAGCTTTCAATAACAAGAATGCTGGAAAATAAAAAAGGTGAATTTATTTCCCAATGTAGTATTCTCTCGGAACTTCATTGGTAATTTCTTCTTCATAGTCCTTTACCAAGTTTTTTTGAAAAGAAAAGACCAGGTCAACTGTTCAAATTCCACCAAGGAAGATTTTTCTTAATTGGAATTAGTAAATAATAACTTAAAAATGAAAGAGAAAAGGAAATGTAGAACCAGGAGTCACCGTTTAAAAATAAGTGGTTGCTTACTGAAGACAGAGGTGATTCAGAATCTTTTATCTCAGGGGGGTTATTAGATTTTGCTGAAGTTCAGTGGAAGCAGAATCATCGAATATTTTTAAGGCAGAGGTGGAAAGGTTTGTGACAAACCAGGGGTGAAGGGTTACTGTAGGTGGACTGGAATGAGGAATTGGTTACAGTCAGACCAGCCATGATCTAATTAAGTAGCAGAGCTGGCATTTGCAGCTGAGTGGCCTATTCTGGTCCTAATTCTTATGCATGTACAGATATAGTGTAATGTTTGCTTTCTAGCCATCCATAAAAGCTCAGGTGCCTGAGTCACCCAGAATTAACAAATAGAAGGCTTTGCTCTGTGTTCAATCCACAAATAAAGAATAGTGTCAGGTTCTTACGAACATTTTATCACAATTATTGAACAACATTCCAGGATCTGGTATAGAACAAAGAGTTTGCTTTTATATATTGGCATTTAAACTTTCTGGATATAACAACCAGTGCATTTTCTTAGGGTGCTATTGTTGTGATGGACAATGGCATTCATCAATTTGCACACTGCAGGTTTCCAGACAGTATAACAGTAAATGGTTTCATAGCCATTGGTTACAGCATAAATGTTGGCTTGAGTACTGCAAGAATTTTTCCCAGTGCTTTGAACTGAGCAGGCCAAATGTCCTTGTTTTAATGCTCAATTAGCAAGGTAAGCACAAGTAATGATGTGCTCTCTGTCTGTTGTGTGGTTTCATATTGCGGCTTGGATCCACAACCTTGTATATCTGTAGTACAAATCTTGCCATCACATAAATTCCAATTTGTTCTCGCAGCTTCTTTTAAAATGTGAACCTCTAAAATTTCCTATTATCCACAACAACAATGGTTACTTCACAGCTTTAAGCCTGAGTGGCATAAAAGTAAATCAAAGGTATGGATCAGCTGCACCAGTTGGCAGGAAGACTGGTCTTAACTCAAGCTTGAATAGTCCTTTTACCCTTATAGAAGCACATTTATAACAACTGGATTTTTTGCCCTGTAAAGTAATATGTCATTTAACTTGTCAAGTCTATTGCTGTGTGTTTGAGGAACTGCCACAAATCAAGGATAAGGAACAGAAAACCTAGTCTATATTTGGAAAAAAAATTGTCCACTCTTCTCTTTTGTGGACTCATCTCAGTCCTTGGAGCTTTCCCCCTTCACCCCTCACTCTGAATCCCTTTCTGTGCATTACAATGTTATTTACAGATGGCTGCATATGAGTCACAGATGTGAAAAGTCAAAGTGTGCTGATGGCAGAAATGGGTTTGTGAAACTACGGAGCAGCAGGATTAAATTTTAACAACTTTGGCTGCTATTTGTTCAGAGATAAAGGCTAAAGAAAGATCTCCCATGTGGACCTGGTGGCTCAGTGGTTGAGTGCACCATCTGCCTTTACACTGAACTGCACAGTGCAGGAAAGTTTAGAGCACCTTGTGGAAGAAACTGATCTCAGTCAGCACAATGATAGGATTCTCAAAAAATAACATCCTACTCTGTCCCTACTGTGGGAAGGAAGAACTTGGGTGGATGTCTTACTCCCCATCATTATGACAGACCAACCCAAATGGGTGGACTTGAGTGACAATGTATTTAGGTCAGTTGTGTTCTCATCTCATTCCTGTCCCCTACAGTTAAATAACTCATCAATACTTAGTATCTCGGGTGGATAATGACCATTCTGTGGAATTGTACCTCTTCACAAACCACCGTCTACTTGAGAACGGAAAGGTAGAGGAAGAATGGATCACGCTGTGTTTTAACCCATATAGTATCTGTCATTGTTTGGCTGTGGATTGAAAGAAAATATGGAATATTCATTTAGGGTAACTCAACAAAGTATCAGCATGCTAAATCACCTGTTGGGGCCTGGTGCCTTTTTGTTTGATAATATTCTTGCACATCACATTGGGTGTGTCGTTCTGCTAAAGCCGCTCTGAAAGTGCAAGTTATTTTTGCTATTTCAGTCATTGATCCATAGACTGGTGCACTAGTCTTTGGGGTTTGTATGTGTTGAGTCTGGCATTAATGATCAAACTTGTATAAACAAATAGATGCTATTTTGGATCGCACATTGCTTTGAATGTCTTGTTTCACCTGTTAAACATCTTGAGAAGCTTTATTCATATCAGAAGACTACGTACAGGTAGGTTGTGTGATCCAGAAGTGAAAGACAAAATGTGAAGAACTCATTCCAAAACAGTAGTGCCTTCTAGTGATTACAAGATCTTTAACAAACCATATTATTGCCTTGAGAAATTTATTCTTTATCAATAAAACTACCTCAGTTCTAGTACAAGTTGCACTTCCTGAATTAATCTATTTTTAGATGAAAGTTTAATACAAAATGTGCAGAGCAGTTAATTACATTTATTGTTTTTGATGTATAGATGTCTCAGTATTTCAATTAATTAACAAAAATCCCGTCACAAAACTTGCAAAATGAATGAACCAATCAACCCTTTGTGCTTTTGTATTGTGGAGAACATTTACTAAACTCAACTTTTCCACAGAAATGACTCACTGAGGAATGACTCCATGGACAAGCTTACCAAGTCCTAATTCAGCTGTGGTTTACTATAAAAGAAAACCTCTTGTAGTAGTGAAACCTGTTATGGTGATACTGTTGCTCTAGAAGGATGGAAATGCATTTAATGTGTTTGGCTTGTTACAACTGTACTAACCAATAAGTATCTATCAGTCAACAGTATTTTACTGAAATAATTTTATGTTGATCTTTTTAGGTTTGGTCCACCGTTTTTGTTAAGAGAAGATCGCTCATTGACTTGGGATCAGCTACATCAATGCATCCTCAACAAAATGTATTATCTGATGAAAAATGAGACCCATTCGCAGGTCAGTGGAGTTAAATACAAACTACAGAACTCAGGGCCTCTGAAGTCACACAGTCAAACAAAAGTAAAAAATAGATATAAGATGTGGGCAGTAATTCATTCAAGTAATATAATAGTTGTACTTTGAGTATTTCTGCCAAATGATCTGATATGATTCAGATCAACATTCATACCTGGACCATATTAGAAGTGGCCAGGACAAAAGTGGTATTACAAAAGCAGACATGTAAAAATGCACAAGTAGATATATTACAAAATGGAGATTATTCACATACTATGTTACAAAATGGAGAACTGACTGGGTATTATGAGACTTGACCAAATTCCATTTCTGTGCTCTCATAGACAGAACTGATTAGTAGGGCCTTTGTTTATCAGTACTGAGGCAGTTCCACAGCACTTGCAGCTCACTTCCTGATCAAGCTGCCCAAAAGATCAGATGATGCATCAGCAGCTTTAATCCTCAGAGGAGATAGCTGGACTGCGTAGTTGGAAGTCCTTGCACAATATAAGCCATTGCCTTGCTTCAGTAAAGTGCAACTTTTAAATGTGATGTGACCAAGAAACACATTCTAATTATGGAAAAAAGAAACACAGGATTTGTACTCGTTTGTAGCCTAACATCTTATGCCTGAAGTCATTTCATGATTTAGATTTATGGTTGTTTGTTTCCTATATGAAAGATGAAAGGTAAACTCTCGATCTCTCAATCTGCATTATCAAGACTCTTGCACATTATTTGTTTACCTGCACTGCACTTTCTCTGTAACTGTAACACTATATTCTGCACTTGTTTTGTTTTCTTCCTTTTGTACTACCTCAATATACTTAGTTATGGAATGATCTGTCTGGATGGCATGCAAACAGAAGCTTTTCACTGTACCTAGGTACATGTCACAAGAATAAAAAAATTAACCAATTATCTAAAGTAACATTCATAAATATGTGAAGGATTATTCCATGCATTTGGAGATTAGATGACAAATAATTCAATACTTTCATTTGGGTATTAACTGCTTAATTTTGCTGTAGCTTGTATTGTACTCCAAACAATGGATCTACATGCAGTTATTGACAGGTGGAGAGTGTATGTTCTGACACTATGCTTGAAATGGAAATGGACCCTACAACCTTCTCTCAAAAAAAAATGTGAAGTTTGAAGCATTGCCACCAGGAAAAAGAATTGAGGTTTCCCAGAGGTCACTTACCACGTTAGTGCTTAACAGTTCAGAGCAGGGATGATTTAAAATATTCAGCAATGCACTTTCTATTAAGCATATTTACTAGAACTTGCATTAGAATTACATAAATGCTCTGCTGTGGTCTGAAGGAAAGGCAGTTCAAATTGCCTGTAAATTTTTGACTGTTATAGAATTTAATTTGGATTTATTCAAGGCTGCCAAAAAAATAGAATGGATCAATATCTGCAAGGACCTCTTGGAATATAAAACTGTACCTGGTCTTTGATTAATAATTACTTATAAGTAGTTAATTCCAGTGAACTTGTGAAGAAACCACAGCAATTCTTTTGTTCTTATACCTTCCATTGCAGCTTCTCCTGTTATCATACATCTGTACGTAAACTGACAAGCCATTAACCACTTCCTCACTTGAATGGCATAATTTTCTTGCCAGTACCTGGGAGCAAAATAAGCGGTTTATTTGTTTTGTGCCAGGACATGTATTTAGGTGACTGTAAACTATCCATAGCTCTCCCATAATTTGATCATATTTTGACCACCTTCCATTCAAGATTCAAGATTTGCTTTATTGTAATTTCTGAGTATTTACATACACAAAAAAACTGAAATACTGTTTCTCACCAGCTCATATCAGTGCAACAAAAAGAACAGTGATAAATATCTAAAATAGTCTATAAAAACATCTCTAAAGCAAAACTAAAAACATAGCAACACCACATATTCATATCTGTACCTTTCCATGAGTTTTTCATTGCAGCTAAGTAAATGCCTACCAGCAACAGGATTATAAGATTGGCTGGAACTCGTTCTGGGGTTCCATCTTTTATCAGACTTCAGTTGCACATTAATTTGGGCTTTCCAAAAACCTCCTCAGTTCTGAAAGAAAAATCATAGAATCATGCAGCACAATACAAGGCCATTCATCCCAACTTGTGTCTGCTATATGTTTGGAAGTGCTCTGTAGCTGAGTTCCACTTTCCTGTTATTCTCTTATAGCCTTGTGTTTTTTCCCCCATTTTAAATATATACCCACTTCCATCTGGAAAGTTACTGTTAGATCAATTTCTACTGCTCTTTCAAGCAAAATCAATCCAGATCATAGAAAATGAATAAATAAAAATTTTTCTAATCTTCCTTTTGATTTTTTTTTGCCATTTATAATATCTGTAACCTCTTGTTTCTCTAGGGCCAGGAGTCCATTCTGTTCCTTAAATGAAATTATGACTAATCTGTGACCCAACTCTACATTCCTGAACAAAAATTTGTCACTCTAGAATGTGACATTAGCATTTATTTCACATTATGAATTCCATTGTCTCTGACACCATTCTGGTAAACTTCTGCTGTACCCTCTCCAAGTCCCAGAATTGGATACCATGCATATGCTGATAGTGAATTGGTAATTATAGGAGGTACTCAGTTTTCCGTGTGTTTGGTATAAAAGTTGAGCAAGATCATGCAGTGATTTAACTGTATATCGACCATCCTTGTGTTATGACCCCTAAAATGCACAGTACAGCAGTATTCTGCAGGTAACTATTTATGCTGCAAGAAGAGACGCTGGTGATGGTATGAATGGGTTTGGTATCAGGGAAATGGTGGATGCAATCCAAATCCCAGCATTAGTAATGGTAGCTCTCGTTTTGTCACATGTTTAAATTCTTCCTTAACATGTTGAACACTGATGGACGGATCCCTCGTAATGTGAAGATTGAAAGCCGCTTCCGCGGCATTGAGTGGATTTGATTTCTTAATCTGCTGCTAACAGTTTATTCAGCTGTCCCCTGTGGTCATATCAGTTGTACGTTAGAGAGCTCTGGTGAATAAAAACAAGACCTGTAAAATAAGCCATGATTCACACTGTCAGTCAAAAAGCTTGTGAGAGAAAGACCTGAAGGCATGTGTGGAAGGCAGGGATCAATACCGAAGCAAGAGTTTAGTGCACAAATACATACGCCATAGCAGATGAATTGGAAGCATGAATTCAGGTGAAGGGGTATGCTGTAGTAACCATTGCAGGGACATGAGCACTACCTGAACAGAGGCAGGTGCAGGAATTTAATTATGATTGCTTTTGGAGAGGCACGTTAGTATCGGCTCTTAATATAGTTGATGAAGCTGCTCAGCGTGCACTTAAGCATGATTGGGAGCTTATGCCGAGTAATTGATTTCCCCTTTCACGGGTGCGCTGAACGTGTTTGTGTGTAGAACTAAAACCAAATCAAAGGTAATCAAATACGATTATAAAGTTTGGACGACTTTTTTTTAAGAGAACACTATTGTGCTTTTCTCCCTTTTTGCTGTGGTAGAACACAACTTTTGCATTTACCGATTGCTCTTCCTTGCTGAACAAGCAGCTGTCATGTCATTCATTTGCTGCCATGGAGATAAAATAAAAGGCAGGGCAGTGTTGCTGGTGAGAAGATTGGGGGAAGAAGCTTTGGTTTCCTCAGGAAGAACAACCTCTACACCCCACCCCCATCCCTTAGCAGGAGGTGGAGGCCAACAGCCTTTTGCCGCTGGTAGCTCCAAGCCACTGGGATCAAAGTAGCCATCAGGACCAGAGATTGAAGCTTCTTCCACTGATCAGATCAGTGCACAGGTACTTTGATCTGTGGTCAGTACTACTGACAATCATATTTTCATTAAATTAAAATAACTGGGAGGAGATTTTACATCCAGCAATGATGACCCAGTGGGGACATGTTATATCACATCTAGTTCCCGATGTTCTTAAAAGTTGCCAGTCACAACCTCTTGATCTAATTTCCCTTGGTAAGAGCCATGCATGCTAATGATGTCATCCTATCCATAAAATACGGTGAATAAACAAAAGCCACATTAGGGTGATTCACCATAAGAAAGTCCCAATCCAGTTTCAAAACATGTGAAAATTGCTTTTTAAGCACAAAAAGATATCTTCCTGGGACCTCCTGCAATGTTTTTAACTTCTTGCCTTCAGAATTTTTGGATGTATCCTGTCAGGTCTTACACTTTGTCTTATTTAGTTTAATTATCACCTCTGATATGCTCCTGCACATCCAGTGTTTATCTCCTCCTAGTATTTTTCAAACATTAAAAACAAGTACAATTCAGTCCCACTAATTTCCAATCATCCTCTATTTATCCAATATTCTCTCCACTCAGAATTTCTCACAATTAGTTGCCGTTTGTTATTGATATATTTCTATTCTTCTTCACTATTTTTAATCTTCTTGGGCATTCTTTCTTCATGCTCCCTTGCAGATATCCTTGTACTTTTCCCCCTTCCTTTCTTGTATTCTGCTGTTCTACTGTTACTGGTCCAAATGCCCTCTTCTTCAATTGTAGAGTCTGTCTGATTTTATTAAGTGTCAAACTAGTAGAAACTACTGTGGTGGTTTGGGGAAATCTTCATGGCTTAAAAATATTACATTCATTTATGGAATAATTGTGTAAATTTGATTTAATACTATTGAATATGATTTGATGGAGGCTAATAAAGAGCAAAACTATTAGCAGGACTAATGGATGAATTCAACACCTTTGTCTCAGTGACAGCCAAGCTGTGATATATATCTTCCTGCAGAACTAGTAATTTAACCTGCGCAATGCTGTACTGAACTTTATAAAGTGACCTGGGTGCACTAACTCTCATACATTAAAATCCCATCTTGCAGGTGGCAGCAAAGGTAATAAAATAAATTCCCCCTTGACAGCAAAGCCATTTAAAAAGTTTGAGCACATTGAAAACATCTCAGGGAATTAACCCCAGAGTTGAAAACAACTGCTTTTGGTGACTGCCTGGATCATTACACACATTGCAGGAGGGAAGTCATACACTAAATCAAATTCAACTTGCGTGTAAGTTTGTCAATCTAATTTCTTATTAGTGATAGCAAGTTTGAAATTGAGTGATGTAGATCCCAAGAAAACAAAGTTTATCAACTTTCTTTTTGCTACTACTGCTTGTCAGTCAAAGTTGGTTGCTGTTGCTGGCGTCGGTCCGTCTGTGAACTTCTCTGCAGCATTGAGCAAACCTGCAGCATTCCCAGCAATACAAACAGTGCTTCTGTCTTTTATCGAAAGTATATTATGAATTGCACATCAGTGTATTGATCCCCAACTCTACTGCCAAACAATTATTGAATGCAGTCTCCACACATGCTGTGAGAGGGCAGTCCAGTCAAGATTCACCATCAACACCTGGAGTGCAAGAGTTTGAGCAATAATGTTTCAGCTTTACCACATGTTGATTTCTTTTAAATAAGTAGCCAAACTTAAAATCCATTTTAATACAAATTCATTTAGCTGTCTCCTGGTGAACATATTACTATCCTAACTACTATGCTTTGAAAAGTAATTTGTTCTTTTTTTTAAACAAAAGCCAAACCTGAAATAAAGACACTATTACAGCAGTACATGATAAATGACTCAATGCCAGAAGGAGAAAGATTGGTTAATACTGTAGTTATAAAAGAGTTATACTATCAACTTGGCTACCTTGAGTATTTCAGTGATTCACTGTTGAATTATAGAAACAGTTTAATTAAAATCTGTAGACATTTAATTATTTCCATAAGCTGATGCACAGTCGAAATTTGGCAGACAATATAAGAAGTGGTGTCTGAGAGAGGAAGCAATCTTACTGTGCTGATAAGGTAACTGCCAGTTTATTTCTAAGATCGTCCAATCTCTGACTGTGTAATTAGCTACAGGTACATTGAAGTCAAAGAGAATTTAGGTTGCAAGCCACATACAGAATTGATATTGCAGTGTGAAATAAAACATTGCTGTGCTCAATGAGTGAAACCCTTTTGACATGCTTGATATGTGGATTGTCTGAGTGGCAGGAAATGGAACACTCATCCCATGAAGTTAAAAGCAAAATCTGTCAAATGTTTAATTTGCACATAGTTGCAGCCGTCTGGTTTGAAATTTCTTCAGCACCTTGATAAGCCACAAATGAGAGCTGTCTCACACTTTTTCTTCCACTTTCAGATTTTTTTTCCTTCTGACTCTCCTGAGGAGATGGGTTAAAAGAAATGCGTCCTATATTGGTTGTGCTAAATGTTCATGTATAGTAGTGGCTGTGCATTGAATTCCAAGATTGGCTTTCGTTAACATATCTGCAATAAAAACTTTGAAAAATGAGTTTAAGTGTGGACAACACAATATTACATACTTAGCAGAAGCAACCAAGGATGAATTCCTACTCTATTGACTCCATCAGATGATGGTTTTCCCAGTCAATCTTCTGATATCAATGTTGACTGTAACCATCACCATATTATTCTGATCACGGGGACCTGATTGTATTTTCTACGGACATCTACACACTCCCTTTTCTAGCAAGCATTGCTCAGTGCACTCTCACTTTAATCCAGTTCACAAAAGAAATGGTCATGCAGTCCCTTTAGTGTGTTCTTTTATTCATTGTGCTTTATTGACACTCAGCCCTCGAGCTAATGTCAGGTAAGACTACTTTTTTGGAGGGTGGTAGAAACAGACCAAAACCACAGTCCCTAGATATCAGCTTCTGCTTAGGTTCCCTTAGGATTGAAGATTATTTATTTCCTCTCCAGTTCTGTGGATTCTAGGATAACTGACAAAGCTAATTTGGAAGCTACAGACTCTGCCACAGGCAGGAATGCCTGACAGTTGAGGCAGGTGTGAAATATATTGATGCTACAATTTAACAAGTTGAAGTTTTAGTATAATAATCCTGAAGGTGTGACAGGAAAGACTTTGTGAAGTTTATTTTAAAAGTAGGTTAAGGTTTTCACCAAACTAGGAAGCACTCCCATCCATGTGGATCTTGAACTGAACAGTTGCATTAGTTGACATACTATTCCATAATGTGTGTTTAGCAAGCTGTCAAAGTGGAAAGCAATAACTGTGTGCAGCAGGGCTTGCCACAGGCATACCTGACTCTAGAGTTATTTTAATCACAGACAGTAATCTGATAATGCTCAAATTCCAAAATAAGTCTTACAGCAATATTTCCTCAGGAAATATTGCTGTAAGACTTACTTTGCTTCTTTTTGGAAAAAAAGAATTCTTTGAAGCAATGTTTTTGACTTTGCTTTTTTCAGTGAGAGTGGCTATTTGACAGGTCTAGATTGTAGAATTGAGTTGTAATTCAGTGAATGGATTTTATTTTGTACCAAGTATAAAGGGCCTGCAGAAACTGAATTTGGAAGTCTCAGTCCTGAATGTTCTGAGCTTGCCTTCACTGTACCTAATTCATGATTAATTTGAGATTATTTCACCAAGAGACTGAGTAGTAGATTATGGAAATGAAGATCTGTTATTGGAGATTATATACATTTCATATAAGGTACCAAATTTAATACAATAATACTACTTTGATAACATTTTTCCTCAAGCCAATCTGATGGGTTAACTGAAGTTGCAGTGCTTTTTAACAACATGCAAAGTCAGCATGTACATGATCAAAAGGAGTCACTGTAAAATTTTTCTTCTGCATCAGAACTTTGGACACTCTTTCCGAATACGAGTGGTTGGAGGATTGACAACCAACTGTTACCTCTCCTCACAAGACATTAGACCACTTTACCAGCCAGCAGCTGAGAGGTGAGAACCGTGTTTTCTCTATGATCTATCATCAAACCAACTTAATACCCAGTTTTCCAAAGAAGCATTATTTAAAATGTTTGCCATGTTTGGACTTAACCTTAGCAACCTGAAATAAAAACACAAAATGTTGGAAATGCTCAGCAGGTCAGGCAGCATCTGTCGACAGGGAATCAGAGTTAAAATTTCAGATCAAAGACCCTTAATTACAGTTTGTCAACCTGAATCCACTTGTTCATTCAATTTTTATTGTACCTGCTGTTTACATTGTACATAAAATCCACTTGATAAATTATCAAGCAAACAATACCTGAACAATGAAAATGTTGTTGCAATAAACTCTTTCATGAATGCAATCTAAATTGAAATGAATGAAGATATTTGTTGTGAGATTTTGCAATGTAGGCATATATTCTTTCTTTTTTTTTGTTAAATTTGGAATACTATACGCATTTTTTATGCATTTGAAATCTAACCTGATGCTCCAGTGTGGCATTAAGAGAATGCTGCATTATCGAAGTTTCCATTTTTCAGATGGTAATCAAACCAAGGCCCATCTGCTTCTCAGGTAACCATTAAAAAAAAATCCAAACCTAGAAATTTGTTCTTGGAAATGTCTCTGTACCTTGGTTATAAATGACTGCTTTCTTATCTTGAATCTATGTCCCCTCATTCGAGATTCAGTCGAGACTATAGCATTGTCGCCTTCCCCAAAGTAGAGGCATTCTGAGTCAGTGCTCACATGGTAACACTCCCTACAGACACTTCTCTGGCACCTTCCCGCCAAGAGAGCTTATCTCTAACCCTTGAGGGTTACTGTGGCCACCTCGTACAGGGAGCATCATTCTTGTGGGTACTTTTCTCCAAATTGCTGTTTTAGTGTAAGAATAAGGTAGGAAAGGAATCTTTAAGTTCCCTTGTCACTATTTTTAAGGGCAAAAATTTAACACAGTGCCCTGCCCAATAGTTATTCTTCAATCAATGCACTTAAACAGATTGTGTGGCCATTATCCCATTACTCGATAGGAGAGATTTCCACGTGCAAATTGGCGACTGTGATTGCTGCAGAACAGTATTCTGGGCATCCTAAATGGATAAGCAAAAGGCCCAAATAAACACTTTTTCTTCTTCTCTCACTTTAATACTTGACATTCATTCCATGTGAGCTTTTAACTTATTTTCTGGTACGTCACTGAGGATCAACTATAAAATGGTTGGATCATCTTTGGCCCCAGCCCTTCACCAGTAAGTCTCAGAGATTCTAGGAGGATTTATTATCTTTGTAGCTCAGAAGCCATCTTTATCCTCTTGTATGCTGAAGACTGTTCTCTGATACCAAAGCTGTCCTTTGTTTTGTATGAAAGCTGGTGTTGAGCATCGACAAATTGTTCGTACATAGATGGCTGGACAATTGAATTGGATCCTGTTTCCACTGAGCATCACCACATAAGTATTTCTGCCCATTCTGAATATGCTATCATTACTGAATTCCCCATTCTGAATCTCAATGTATTTGCCTAAATCAGCAGGCCAGCTTCAGTTGAACATGAATCAGAGATGGGCCCTTAGTCAAAACAAGGTTGGGGGAAGGTAATATGTGGGTAGATTAATGGATCAGGAATCCAACAGCCTGGACTAATGAGCCAGAGTAAATTTAAATTCAGTTAATTGAAATATCTGAATATTAAGAAGATAGCATTGGAAGTGGTGACCATAAAATTAACAGGTTGTTGTAGGAATCCATCACTGATGTTATTTGGAGAAGAGAATCTGTCATCTTGACCTGGTCTGATCTGTTTGTGACTCCTGACCCACCAATATGAATGACTCAACTGTCTTCTAAAATGACCCTGCAAGCCACTTGGGTTCCAAAGAGCAGCATGCTATTGGTCTCTCAGAAGAAATTAAGACTGGATGTGAAAGGTTGGCTCTTCCAGAAAAGACTTGGAAAAAAAGGGCATTGTGTTTCTATCGTGCGAGAAGTAGGAAAATCTCTGGGATGTGTTTCATCCCATCTCTATAAACGTGACAGTGTTTCTGTAGCATGCTCATTAAATCAGCAGGAATGTGAAATGCACTTAGCGTTTATTGCACCTGGATATTATGACACTGTTAGCACAATGTTGCAGGAGTGAGAAATTGTCAAAAGTAAAACAGAACCAACTTTTAGAGAATATTATATTTCTTACTGTGGTATATTGTCACAGCAGCTGGCGCTCCAGGTTTCAACCCATTTATTTTTCAAGCAAGCTCATCTCTCATTGTTTTTTTGTCTTTCTGGCTATTTGTTCTTGGCTTATTGCAGATATTTTTAATTCACAGTCGTCAGTAAAATTTTAATATCCATTGGAAATGTTTCTGAATCTGTGAAGGCACCGGTGCCTGAAATTGATTCTCGGTTTTACTGGCATTGAGAGAAGATGCTGATTTTCAAGAGTTGGCAAGCAAGCAGAGATCAGGAACTCTGGTGCAGAAGTACGAGTGTGAAAGAAACGTAAAGTAACATTATGCATTGGTTGAAATCATTTGATCAAATATATTTCAAAAAGCTTCTATCCTTACCATCTTCCTTCCGACTGCGTCGGGCTTAGGCAAAGGTACCTGGTTATTTATCTCACAGATGCTTTCGAGGAAAATATGCCATTGAACAAGGGTGATTATCTTATCAACATTGGCTGGATTGACAAAACCCAACAAGAAAACCACGTTTTATTTCCAGCAGCGCTGTAAAGAGAACTAACATGCTTTGGCAATCTTCTGTGCAGTGCGTGTTTTTATACACAACATACATGAAGAAATTTAATCTGAATCCCAACTACTAAACGTAATTAGGTCTTTTGTGTGGTATATTTGTTCCTCATGGTAGAGGGAAGCAATGGTGGGGGAGGTTTGCTGGTGCTGTTGCAGAAATTTAAGCTACCTTGACAGGGATACAGGAACCTAAAGGTAAAAGGGAGAACAGCTAAGTTGGAAATGGAAGTAGGGGTTCAGGTGAGGGGAAAATATAAAGCCAATGAGAGTGGAGAAGGGAATAGTGCCAGGTGTAACAATAACCACAGTGTATTGGGACAAGCATTAGCATGCACCAGCAAACAGAGTTGGAGTAAAGAAAAATAATAGGAAAGAATTCAAGGCTCTTTATCTGAATGCACACAGTATTTGTAACAAGATAAATGAGTTGATGGTACAAATAGTAATGAATGGGTATGATCTGATAGCATTTACAGAGGCAAGGTGACCAATGCTGGGAATATTCAAGAATATTTGACATTTAGGAAGGATAGATAGACTGGAAAAGAGGTGGGGTGGATCTCATATTAAAGGACAAGATCACAGCAGTAGTAAGAAATTATATTGGTTCCGAAGATCAAAATGTGGAATCAGTTTGGTGAATGTAAAAAAAAGCAAGTTTAAGAATTCACTGCTGGGAGTTGCAGCTAGATCCCCTAACAGTAGCTGTACTGTAGGACAGAGTTTAAATCTAGGTATAATGGAGGAATGTAAGAAAGAGGGGTGAGAAAGCTAGAAACTATGGACCAGTTAACCCAGCATCTGTCTTTGGAAAAATGCTAGAATCCATTATTAAGGGGGTAACAGCAGGGCATGTAAAAAACAATTACAACACAATCAGCTGAATAAAATCGAAACTAATCAATATGGCTTTTTGGACTTGAAACTGTGCTTGACAAATTTGCCACAATTCTTTAAGGATAAAATAAACAGGGTGGCTGAAGAGGAAACCAGCTGATATAGTGTATTTGGAGTTTCAGAAGGTGCCATATAAAAAGTTAGTGCAGAAGAGAAGAGCTTGCAGGTTCTGGGGTAATAAATTAGGGTGGATGGGGGAGTGGTGAACGAATAAGAAACAGAGTCGGGATAAAAGGGTCATTTTTGGAGTGGCAATCAGTAACTTTGAGAGTTCCACAGGCATCAGTGCTGGATCCTCAACTATTTGTAATCTATATTAATGATTTGGATGAGGGGACTGAATGTTCTGTAGCCAAATCAGTGATGCTACAAAGAGTTGGCAAGTTGTGAGCAGGACACAAAGACCCTGCAAAAGGACACGGGTAGGTTAAATTAGTGGGCAAGAAGTTGTCAGTTGGAGTATAATGTGGGAAAATGTTTGATTATCCACTTTAGAAGGAAGAATGAAAAGCAGATATAAACAGGATGAGACTGCAAAATGTTGTGGTACTAGGGTCCCATTACATCAAAAGCACAAAGGTAGCATGAGGGTTCAGGAAGTAACACCGAAGTCAGTGAAACTTTGGCCTTTATTGAAGGGTCTCAGAATAAGAAGTCACTCATTTCAGATCAAGACAAAGAGAAATTCCCTCTCTGAGGATCATGCATTTTTGGAATTCTCAACCCCAGAGAACGGGGAGGCTGAGCCATGGAATATATTGGAGGTGGAGGTTGACAGATATTTTAAACTACAAGGGAGTCAAGTGGTATGGCAGGGGATAGAGTGGGAGAGTGACATTCAAGCCAATATTGGATCAACCATGATCTGATTGACTGTCAGAGCAGGCTCAAGGGGCCAAATGCCCAAATGACCAAATGACCAAAGACTTGAGGTGGCACGGTAGTGTAGCGGTTAGTGTAATGCTATTACAGCACCAGTGGTCGGAGTTCAATTCCGCCGCTATCTGTAAGGAGTTTGTACGTTCTCTCCGTGTCTATATGGGTTTCCTCCAGGTGCTCCGGTTTCGTCCCACATTTCCAGAGACGTACAGGTTAGGAAGTCGTGGGCATGCTATGTTGGCGCCGGAAGAGTGGCGACACTTGCGGGCTGCCCCACCACATTCTCAGTAACACAAAAAGATGCATTTCACTGTGTGTTCTGATGTACATGTGACTAACAAATAAATAAATAGATGAGTGGGTAAATAAATAAATAAAATGGCCTCCTCCTGCTCCTTTATCTCATGTCCTCAATGTATATTGTCACATCTATGCAGCAGATTAATCACATAGAAGCCAGTCTTAACAAGACATTTGAGGTCTCCTTCTGAATTATTTTAAGGGAAGTAGCGTAACCTAGTCCATGGCCATTGAGTTTGAGTTGGTGGCCTTCTGTCAGACAAGTCCATCTTTAAGATTTTTACTTACAGATCTCTCCACCCCACCTGTATTTGCTGCCAAAGGGGATCTCCTATTTCTTCTCTGACAACCTTCCCCAACCCTGGCACCACATTGATCCCCCCTACCTTGTTCCATTCCTCACTCCCACAATTACCTGACACATTTCAGACAGAATCACATTCCCGATCCTCTATATTCTGATCTGACCTTCTAAATCCCAGTTTCCCTCCCACTGATGCCAAGCACCTCACCCCTTCCCATCCCCACCAATTAAAGGTTTGACCCTTCCTACATCACTCCCACCCCACTCCCCTGCCACCTGCCGTGCTTCTCAGTCTCTGAGGTTCTGATGACCTCCTACCCACGCACCCCCCCCCCCCCATTGATCTGTCTCCCTCTCCCAGCTCGACTTCGCAGTTATGAAGACCTGCCTCTGGAACAAGCTCACTTCCAGTACAGTTTCCACACTGGCATCCACCCAACAATGTGGAAACTTTCCCAGATACGTCCTGTTCACAAAAAACAGGACAAATCCAACCTGGTAATTACTGTCTACTTTAAATCATCAGGAAAGTGATGGAACTTGTTATTGAAGTGCTATCAAGTGGTACTTACCCATGAAGAATCTGCTCGGTTATGCTGAGTCTGGGATTCAGCAGGACACTGGGCTCCAGACCTCATTACAGCCTTGGTTCAAATATGAACCAGAGAATTAAATTCCAGAGGTGAGGTGAGACTAACTGCCCTTGACATCAAGGCAGCATTTGATCCAGTGTTGCATCATGGAACCTTGGTAAAATTAAGGCCAATGAGTTTCAAGGAGAAAACACTCCAGTGGTTGGGATCACACTTCATACAAAGTAAGATGGCTGTGGTTGTTGGAGGTCAATCATCCTGTCTCCAAGACATCACCACAGGAGTTTTTCCACTAAAGTACCAGGCAAGGTGATCTTAAAAAAGTGTCTTATCAACAATTCTTGACTTTCAATGGCATTGCTGTCACTGAGTCCCTCAGCACCAACATCCTGGGGGGTCAGCATTGACCAACTGGTTTGAAGAGTGAAAGAATTTCTTTACTAAGGTCTGTAAATGGACTTTTGTTTGCTTTGTATGATAACATAAGATGAGGTTAACATCCTTTAATTTGAAATTTGCTGAGTCTCCTCATTGCAATATAATATCAGTGGCAATTTAATTATTTTCTGTGATCCAGCTTTCCAATTTAGCTTGCCACATTTGGAAAGCTGCTCAATTTCTGTTTCATCTCCCTCTTTTCCAATATAAATCCCCTTTCCCTCTCTTAAGCACCCATATCTCTGAGCTATTTACTGTTGTATCTCATTTTTGCTCCACTTTCTTCAGCCCATCTGTCAACTTTATTACTTAATTATTGTCTTCCAAATTTTGTCCTCTTCCCCTACTCTTTTGCTTCCACCTCCTGTTACAGCCTTGAAAATTCTTGTATCTAATGGTATTCTCTGCAGGATAGAGAAAATAGTAACATATTTTCATAAGGCCACATATAGACTCTAGCTGTACAAGATGACTCTAAGTAATTGCTGCAGAACAATCTGGCTTTATCGGTTCTGACAGTAACTGGGTTCTTCATTTGAATTCATTGTGCAGTCATTCAAATCTCTGGTTCAGCTCTTGATTTGTAACTCATTGCAAATGTGGGGACAAGGTAAATTTACCCAATTACATAGTGGATCAAAAGTTAAGAATTTAGAGCATGGAGTAATATCTTCCATTTAATTTCAACTCATCATGAGCTTTTTCTCACTTACAGCATTGGCAGGCTTGTGATTGCAGCAATTTTCAAGTCTTTTGTTAGAAATTTACAAAAGGCAGTCTGTCTTTTGTCAGTTCCATCTGCAGAAGGTCTCTGTTGCCTGAATAAGAGGACAATAAGGTGAAAAATCCAATACTTTTTTGCCGTTGTGCGTTGCCTCAGAGAGTCTCTGTTCCTGCTTTCTGGATTCTAGCATGCCATCATTTTTACTTGTGTATAATAGCTCACTAACATTTGTTTAAGACAGGAATGTTCATCTCTGCATGAGAGAGCTAAATAAACAACACAGCAGATGGTCAGTAACCCAGGGTGCTACAGTAATCTTTTTGGAAACCTGTAATGTCTGATTCAGTAACTTTGTTCCTCCAGTAATCCCAGGTTAAGCTCAATATACACACTTTTAAATATATATTGTTCAGTGCTATTTATCCTTGATCTCATTGTCCAAACATACAGACACCATGTACTGGAGACTAGGAAATTATTCATGCTTCCATAGCTGAGGACTGGATGTGAGATTTTTTAAGGAACCAATGTCCATTGGTCTAGTGGGAACAGAAGCTCACTTACTCTTGAGCTTTATATACAGTTTTTGGACTAGCTGTTTCTGGCCTGAGCTGCTACTTGTACAGTTTAGCTTGTTTGATAGTCATAAAGGACAGGGCTTTCAGTATAGGAAACTGTGTGAAATTGGTGACATTGGATCAGCTGTCAGTCATGTACCTCGCCCAATTTTCCTTGCCCCTGTCTATGGATGGGTTGCAGCAAAGATTCACTGAAATTATAAATCAAATCTGTGTAGATTAGAATGACCTTATGAAGCTACTTAAGACAGCAAGAGGTGTATTGGAATAGATAGAAAGAATAATTTCCTCTGGCTAACAGTTCAGAATAGGGAGCATAACTTTAAGCTATTTAGCCTGCTCAAGGGTGATGTCAGGGATCATACAAAGTGCAGTGGAAATCTGAAATAGCTTCCACCAAAAAGCTGTTGAAGTTAAGTCAATGAAAAATCTTAACTGGGGTTGATAGATTTTTGTCAGGCAGGGGCATGAAGGGTATGCAGTTGAAGTGTCAATCAGTTAGGGCAGGCTCTAATTGCATTGTGAAACAAGCTCAAAAATCTAAATAACCCAACCTTCGATCTTTGATTCTCCTTAGTAATACTTATTTTCTCCTCTTTCTCTCTTTGGGGACTTTATTTGCCAACCAACATGAACTTTTTTTCTAAAAGAGAAATCAAAATGAAATGAAACTTTTGTCTGTCTTGGTCTTAGTGGAGTCTTCCTCATGCTCTGAGTTATTAAAGATTCTAATCACAATTGTTGTAATGGTGTAGTGGGTTCTGTTTTGTGCATTACAGTGCAGTATTACAACTCACATGGACCAGGAATATCAGTAGTTCTCAGCTCCCTGAAGGGTAGTACTTGGGCTGTTGCAGTGAACACGTGACACAGTGCCTTAAGGTAACAGTGACTCCACTGCCCTTAAAGCAGTACTTTTATACAATATTGACCTATTTTAGGTGTTTAATAATTGGACAACTTCAGTTTGCTTATTTGAAAACTGATAATCTTTAAGGAAATATTTTCTGAAAGAATATTACATTATTAGATACAAATAAAAACTAAGATTTGAATTTCAGTTATGCCTTTCATAGCCTTGGGTCATCTCAAAGCATGGTTGCAGCCAATGAGAATGGACACCTGATCTACTTCCTCAAGGTTTCCATCTGGTGGTGAATGTTAAAGTTTGCCCAATTTTCTTACTTGCTCCTCATTTCTCATCCAGCTATGTTACCCTCCCTCTTAATCCTCCTTTGCCTCATCTCTCTACTTTTCATTCTTAATTTGATGCATCTTTAACCGAACACAATATAGATGCTGCATGACCTGCTGAGTTCCTCCAGCAGATTGTTTGTTTGTTGCTCCAGATTCCAGCATCTGCAGTCTCTTATGTCTCCACTAAGAGAGTAAAGCTATTTGGTACATTCTGGTAAATTAGGTAAACGTACCACTGTGCAAATGCACAATCTTAATTTTGGATACTGAAATTTTTTTATTAATTCAGTTTGAAGTCTGAGCAAAATTAACAAACCCAAACCTAGTCTGTTGAGAAAGGCTGAGACCTTCAAGATTTTTTTAATATAAACATTAGTTATCCATTGAATTGCTATTGACCACCAAACTGAAATGCATGATAACGTTTTGTAAAATCATGACTTCATGAAAGGCATGATAAATACAAGTGATTCTTGTGTAAAGGAGGTTTACCAGAATGGTTTTAGGGATGAGGAATTTTAACTACAAGATTAGGTTGGAGAAATCACAATTGTTCTTTTTGAAGCAAAGGAAGTTGAGAGGTGATTGGATAGAGGTGTAAATATCATAATTGATTTGGTTAAGAACATGAGAAATAGAGCACAATTAGGCCAATCAGTGTCCCTTGAACCTATTCTGCCATCCAAGATCATGGCTGAACTTCTCTTCAAAACCATTTTTGTCCCCTACCCCCATATCCCTTGATTCCTCGAATGTCCAAAAATCTGTTAATTTCAGTTTTAATTTAAATCAGTAACTAAGCCTCCAGAGCCTTTCAAGCTCAGAAAATTCCAAACATTCACCACCGTCGACTTGAAGAAAGGTAGACAAAAGGCAGGCAAAGTAAAGTTGTTCCCATTACCTGATCATACAAGTAGGGGACCCAGATTTGAGGTTTTAGGGAATGCAAAGAAGAATGATTTTTTGCAGCAAATGGTAGTGATCTGATGCTAACTTCCACAAGGTTGGGAAAACAAAGACAATCAATGATCTGAAAAGAAAATTTATAGGCACTTGAAGGAAGTAAATTTACAGGACTGTGAGAAAAGAGAGTTCTGACTGGCTTGCTTTCCCGAGACCTGCTAAGACCTCCTTTTGCATTTTTACAAGTAGGCCTTTGTATTACTAATCAGTTAAATTTTACATTTTGTGCTGTTATCTCAGCATTGGTATATTTCTTACACATTTTATCACATATATATAATACATGTGGATATTTTAAATAAAAAGCATGCAAATCAGTCTGTACCAAATTAAGTTTTATGAATCCTGTAGTGAATTGGAAATCATTTCTATATTTCTCCTTCAATAAATGTGTCTAATGTAGGATAGAAATTCAATTAGTTGCATGTATTTTATGCTGCCTTTTAATGGTTGGGCAGTGAGATTTTTGTAATGCTTATACTGAGGTTTCTGGCAGCTTCTTGATAAACCACATCAGCACCATCTGCTGGCAAAAGGACAGCTATGTCAGCATTGTGGCATTTGAAATAACAGAAGTATTTTTCACACATAAGATCAGGGTCACTCCTTTGGCTGAGTGCTAGTGCTCCCTAAAGCGATCACCTGATCTGCATTTAGTTTCTCCAGTGTAGAGGAAGGATTCCGCAGAAGTCACTGTTGAAGACTTCCTGTTGCCTGAGACCTTAATTCATCTTCCCACTGGCACTCTGCCCTTTCAGTCTGTGATCTCCTGAACTGTTACAACAAGCAAGCTTGAAGAACACCACCTCATCTTCCCTCTGGACTCGTTGCAATCAACAGCACTCAGTATCAACTTCAGATAATTCGCTCCTCCTTTCTCTCTGCATCAGAACTAGCCACTTCTGCCTACCATTATTTCGGATCAGTTTTTCTGTTTTTTTCCTCTTTGTGTAGTCTAGCTTGATAGGGCATGTCCCACAGCCTTAGCATTGGCAATGCATTACACAGATAAACTTAATCTGATCCCAACTAAAGGCATAAGGTCATGCAGTGTCACCCTCTCACAGATATTCCCTTTGTTCCACTCATCTCCTTCACCCACCTTCTCTACTACCTAAACTAACTTGTTAAACTAACAGTCCTGGACCTGAACACTAACTGTTTCTCTTTCCACAGATGCTGCCTGTCTGACCTGCTGAGCGTTTCCAGCATTTTCTGTTCTTGTTTTAGATTTCCAGCATCTACTCTATTTTAATTTTTGAAGACGGGATGAATTTTGACTAATGACCTCTTAATTCATCAAAACAACGTAGATCTCTGTAAGACTTTACTAATTCCTCAGGCTACCTCAAGGTACTATACGACCAATAAACTTTCAAAGGAGGAGCATTTATGTTTCTTATAGGCAAGTGTGGCAAACAGCATGGCTTCATCACAAAGGAATCAGTTTTGTTTATATTGCCAGACAAAGGGAAGTTGGCTCCGTCAAAGAAAGCTTCCAGCTCTTACTACCTTTTACAACAGCTTCTTTCCTCAAGTGCCACATACGTCAAATGCTTATAATGAGGTCAGGCCCTCTGCCTTTAGTTTGCATACTGATGATTTTTAGTCTATCATCAAATTTCCCCTCAATTCTCTCTGTCTAAACAGCTCCTAATTTTTCAAGGGACTTAGGACACATGGAGGTGAACATTACTTGGTGCTTTCTACATCCTTTATTGTTTCTCCAGTCTGGGTGGGGAGAATATGCACTTTCGGGAAAAAGCAAATGAGTAGCAGTAACATCAAGGATGTATAGTTTGAGTGTATATGACGTGGTATTCTCAATCAGTGTGTTGATGAACCAATGAGAGAACATGCTGTTTTAGTCTTAGCATTGCGTAATAAGAAAGAGCTTATTCATGATCTGGTCATAAAGGAATAGAGATAACAATACAATAGCATTTATGTACAAATTGAAAGTAATTTAGTTTAATCCAAAACTGCGGTCTTGATCCTGAATGAAGCAAACTATGAAGGTGTGAAGTGTGAGTTGGCTATAGAAGATCGAGAGAGAGAGAGAGAGAGAGAACAGGTAGCTGTAAATCTGTTGTTCTGACATCATTAAGTGCTGGAATCTATTACTAGGGAAGTGTTAACAGGGCACTCGGATCATAATAAATTTATGAAATTTTATGAAAGTGAAATCTGATGTCAATTCTTTTAAATCTTGTAACGTGCAAAAGAGATAAGGGTGAATTAGTTGATATGATGTGTTTGCACTTTAAGGAGGCTTTCAATAAACAAAATTATTATAGGTAATATAATAGTGTGGATTGAGGATTGATTAGTGGGAAGAAAATAATGAGTAGTACTAAACTGGCTGTAATTAAGTTGGAAGGCTGCTGGGATACTATAGTGTCAGTGCTGGGCTGCAGTTGTTCACAATCTATATCTGTGATTTGGATAAGGGGACGAAGTGTAATATAGCCAAGTTTGCTGATGATGCAAAGCTGGGTGGTAATGTGGGTGGTGAGATGGGTGCAGCAAGATTTCAGCAGGATATAGAGAGGTTATTTGAAGGGGCTAGAACATGCGGATGGAAATGTGGAAAAGTGTGAGCTCGTCCACTTTGGAAGCAAAAATAGAGAGATGGGGAATCTTTTAAATGGTAAGATATTGAAAGGTGGTGGTGTCCAGAGGGATCTGGGTGTCTTTGTACATGAATCACTGAAAGTTAACGTGCAAACAGCAAGAAATTCAAAAGACAAATAGTGTGTTGTCCTTTGTTGCAAGCAAATCTAAAGTGAAGAGTGGCGATGTCTTGCTGCAATGACATAGAGCCCTGGTGAGATTATATTTGGAATATTGTGTGCAGATCTAGTCCCTGTACCCAAGGAAAGCTATACTTGCAATAGAATGAGTGGATCAAAGATTAACGAGATTGATTCCTGCATGGGATACAAGGATAGATCAAACAGACTAAGCCTATACTTACTTGAGTTTAGAGGAATGAGAGGTGATCTTATTGAAATGTACAAGATTCTTATATGGTTTAGTAGAGTAGCTACAAAGTTAATGTTTTCCCTGTCTGGGGTGTGCAGAACCAGGGGTCACAGTGTCAAAATAAGGGATCTGGCATTCAAGACAAAGATAATACAGGTCAAGAGGGAAGTCCTGTGAGCCAGGTCCAGGGATCTGCTGGACTACCCTAATAAGAAACCTGACAAGAAGTGGCTCCAGTTATCTCCTCCGGGTGTGAGAATCCCTACCTGCAGGAGTAACAGAGAAATAAATTTTAAGTCCTCACTGGAATCATGTGGACCACTAAAAACATGAGTGGAGATCCATTTTGATAATAGATCAGGGATTCATTCATTGTTGTGTTGTAATCAGTGCAGGTGGTCCTGCAAAACAGCATGGGAGGAATTATTATCATTATCAGGGCTTCTGCACCTGAGTATCACTGCACTATGTTGGTGGTAACGATTGAAGTGTAAAGAGGATCACTTGGTTTGCATTGAGGACCATGATTTTGCAAGCTCCTCTCTTCCAGGGAGTTCCTCATATCCCATGGGGGTAATGCTTCCATTCTTTGCTTAGCTGGGAGGTCAAGCCGTGTATTCTGAGAATCCTCATGGTAGCTACCTTTTTCCTCCTACTCTTCTTCCTCCTGCTGTTTTCCAACCTCTGCCTGGAGGGCTTGAAGCTCTGGGTCTCCTTTCTGCTCTTCCTCTGGCCCCAGCTGCAAGGTTATGCTACACACCTCCACATAGTCTCCACATCTGGTGGTGTACACTTAAGGTGCCTAGACTGACGCAGGCTACAAAATCTTAAGTAGGCTTTTTCCACTGCCATCCTGGTACTTTAGTTTCCTCCTTATATCTGTGTTCAGCTGGTGTTGATGTTGAGTCTTCTGGTGTGAGTGTCCATGAAGTAGAGGGTACCCCTTGCTGCCCCAGCATCTATCCTTCAGGGCAGTTCCAGCTGCTGAACATGTCCGGTTCTGTGACCTCTCTCAGGATGGAGTCACAGATGCTGTCTAGAGATTTACAACCACCTGCATATTGAGGAAGTGAAAAGTTTTTCCTGTTCATAAAAAGGCTCACTGGTCATTGCCCTGAAAGCTTGAACCTGCAAATACATTGTTCACAAATGCAGGATACAGTGTCTCTGAAGGCACTGTGGGAGTAGGTTCTTGGCTTATGGACATGCCTTTGCCTCCTGTCCCGAGGTCCCTGACTTACTAAGTGACTAACCATGGCAGGAGCAACACATCCAGTAAAGGAGTACTGCAGCAGTGTCACTGCTGAGGCACCCATTCATTCAGTAACTCAGCAGCTAGTCTCCAGAGGAAGCACTCCCTATTAGTGGTAGGACAATCTCTGGACTTTGCAAGGTTCTGCAGGGATCCGGTCAGGTCTCCTGATGTCAATAGAATACCCTTCTAAATAACAAAGTAATGAACTAGCAGGGTGTGCTTCTTGTTCTACAGTGGGGTCAAAGTCGGAGCTTTTGGCAGATATGGAAGCGGTGTGAATAGTGATGCCATTAGGTACACATCAGAAGCCGGGAACAGATCATCATGGATTGTCGTCTGAAATGTCCAGTCCAGTTTTGCAACTTGTATGGATTCACCTCGAAATGTTCACAAAATGGAATTTTTCTAATTAAAATCAAAATTTGATTACATAGCACTGCTTTTCTTCTTAGCTTTCTGCAATTCATTTTCTAAGCCAAAGATTTTCAAGATTTTTATTTTACTTTAAGAGCCACCTGCTGCAAACATAGCTGTAAAGTGTTTGCTCGGCTGCATGTAGGACATGTGCCCTGATTGTATTTTGCCTAAATTCTCCGCTGTGTGGTATTTGCTCTGCAGGCAGATCTTTTGCATAGATTATTCAAGGTTGCATATACCCTGTAGTTGTTGTCTTACGCACAACCTTGATGGCTGTTTGACCTTGAACTGGGTTTCGAGTGCCACTTCCTTCTTACCACCAACACCATCTGCTGGCCTCTGCCACCATCACGTTCACTGATATTTTTATTTGTGTCTTCATCAACTCTAGATGCTGCTGGTCCTCTCTTTGCCAGCCACAGAATTCTTCCATATAAATTGTAAATAATCGATATTTCCTAGCCCGGCTTCTATCCCACATTACCCCCACTTCTTGCCACACTTCATTTGACTCCCTGTTTATTTATAATCAAGTTCGATGTCTTTGTTTTCCTCTCCAATGAATTCACAGTCTAACTCTGCAACCTTATGAGACGTGTGCATCCATTGCTCTTCTCATTCTGGTGTTCTAATGTTGCCTTTTCTTCATTCCTCTTCATGTTGCAGACTCTTCAGCTATCGATACGTTACCTTCAGAAATCTCCTCAAGATCCACCAGTTTAATTTTGCTTTCAGTCATTATATCGCCTCTTTGAAATCTTACAGACATTTTATTATATTAAAAACACCATTTAGGATAATAACTGTAAGCATGGCTAGAAATAGTTGCTCTGCATTGAACCACAATGTGCAGGAGGTGTGCCCTGCTTGTATTTTGTTTGGTGAAGCACATTTCTAATTGTGCAAGAGTAGCTGTGGGTTTTCAGAAAACAGTCTCATTTTGCTCAAGTTTTGTCAGATCCCAAATCTTGATTTAACCACAACTATCTTGAGTCAGTGATACCAAAACAAATTTTGCACTATTACACCCATATAAATGTGAGTGTAGTTAAAATTGGATCCAACTGCTTCTTGGACAGTGCAGTTGTGACAAAATCAAGAATCATTTGTTTCACAACATTCCAAAGTAAACCACTGACAATTGGATAATTACTGTGGTTGTAGGAAAGCAGACATTTTCATGTAAGCTCAAAACCTGAAATAAAGGCAGAGAATGGGTCAGGCAGCATCCATGGGGAGAAAAAAAAATCATCTGATTGGTTCTGTTGTCTTACAGGGAAAAGCCCTGGATCCTTCCCAATCAGGTTTTAATTGATAGCCATTGCAAGAGTACTCCATAGAGGAATCTACTAACATCAAACAAATATTACTGACTACATGGTGCCTTTGAAAGACTGGTGATGGGGCAGCTGTGCATTTGTTGCACCCTCTTAAGTTTGTACTAATTTGGTGTGAGGAAGAATAATTCCTTTTGGTGTTTTCAATATAAGGGCCACACATGAAAGATTTGTCAGTAATTCCAATACGTTCTTGTTATTTTTAAGGGCATTGCGTTCCTGTGGTCCAGGTGGGCCCCCACATATAAAACTCGTCTTAGAGTGGGACCAAAGGATGAAAGACAGGTAAGTCAGAAGCTGCAGATGTTGAAGAAATATTTACTGAAAATCAAAAAATTCTGCAAATGCTGGAAGTCTGAAATTGAAACAGAAAATGCTGGACCGGCAGTATATGTAGGAAGAGAAACAAAGTGAACATTTCAGGTCAAAGACCCTTTGTCAGAAGCAGAACAGAGAGAAATAAGAAAAGGTAGTTTTAAGTTGCAGAGAGGGTAAGTAGGACAGAGCAAAGGTTGGTGAAATTTAATCTTGATAACTGTGAAATGATGCATTTTGGTAGGTCAATAAGGTCATATACACAATGAATGGCAGGGCGCCAGAGAGTAATGAGGAACAGAGAGACCATGGTGTACAAGTCTAAAGATTCCTGATGGTGGCAGCAGAACTAGATAGAGTGGGATGCTAGCCTTCATTAACCAGGGCATAGAATATAAGAGCAGGGAAGTTATGGTACATTTATAAGCATTGGTGAGGCCACATCTGGACTGTTGTGTATAGTTTTGATCGCCACAGTACAGAAAAGACATGATTCCTCAGGAGAGGGTGCAGCGGAGGTTCACCAGGATGGAATGTCTCAGTTATGAGGAGAGACTGGATAGGCTGAGTTTGTTCGCTTTTCTTGGAGCAGAGAGTGGGCCGGGGCGGGGGCAGTGGACCTGATAGAGACGTACAAAATTATGAGGGCGTAGATAGTACAAAGTGCTTCCCCATAGCAGAAGGACCTCTAACCTGAGGGCATAGGTTTAAGGTAAGGAATGAGAAGTTTAGAGAGGATAGGAGGAAAAATGCTTACACCTAGAGGGTGGTTGGAATTTGGAGTGCACTGCCAGAGGGGCAGAGACTCTCGCAACATTTAGGAATCACATTTGAATCGCCAAGTCTCAAAAGGCTAAGGACCACGTGGTGGTAAATGGGATAAGTATAGATGGGTACTTGACAGCTGGCACAGACAGGATAGGGAGAAGGGCCTTTTTCTGTGCTCTATTACTCTATGAGGTGATGGGAGGGATGGATGGGATGAAGGGTGAGTCCATGGGGAGATTCAAAAACACCGGAAAAGCTGCTTATCTGGGAATGGACGTAAGTCAGCAATGAGAGGGTTAATGGGTAAATACGACATTGTGAATTAGGTCACGGCACAATGTCTTGGATGCATGTTGTTTATGCAAGACAGATCGTAAGAGCTGGCCCAGGAGTGCATTCAAAAAAACAGGGTTACAGGGAGAGGCCAGGTTTGCTGTCAGAATGAGTCATCCAGTCAAATGATTACCCTTCTTTGTGTTGCTCATATAGCAGGGCTGCTGATGTGGGCAGGACGGGCTGTATTACTAGAGAGAAAAACTGAGCCAGTATCACAGATAGATGATTTAGAGCAGAAATGACCTGTTCTGATACAGATGTAGAAAGCGAGTTACCTAAAATTGGAGAACCCGGTGTTGGGTCTGGAAGACTGAAGTGTGCCCAAAAGAAAGATGAGGTGCTATTCCTGAAGCTTGCAGTGGACCTCGCTGTAACAGTGCAGAAGCTCACAGACGGATGAGTTAGACTGCGAGGAGGAGAATCAAAGTAGCAAGCAACAGGAAACTCTGGGTCATTCCTGTAGACTGAATGCAGTCTATGTTTGGTTTCTTAATTGTGGAGTAAACAACACTGTGAACATCACAGGTGGTACACTATATTTGAAGAAGAACAAGTGAATTGCTGCTTCAACTGGCTGTTTGGGTTCCTGTGTAGCATCAGTCTTGATCTTTTATCTACAAGATTGTGTTATTAAAATGTAGTACAACGTGAATGAGCAGTGTACATGAACTGAAAGAAAGCATCCTGACACATTATGAATATGAGATAGTGGAAACTTTGTCAAGCAAAATGATACAATACATCTAATAAAAGTGAAAATGGTAAAGTTCCTTGCGGATCATAAAATCTTGTATTGCAGAGTACAGATCTGATAGTTCTAACAGCACTATTACAAATTCAAATCTGACACATATACCCACTAAGGTTTAATGGTTCCAAGAAGCCTCTTAAATTCTCATCATCCTGAATCCATTAACACAGGATCCAGAAATATAAAATGAGATTCCCTTGAATTCTGGTCCATATCTCTATGCCTTGCAGATGCACATGCAATCACAGTGAATGTAGTCCAAGTTAACACTGGATGAGATGATGCGGAATTCAGTTCATTAGTTTATCAATCCCATAACAGGTTAAACAAATAAGCCAGTGAGTATGCTAAGAGACATTTGGTACAACTATTGTAACTTTCTATCCATGCACCTCTGCTAAAATAAGTTAAGGGCTTACATTGACATGGGACTGGATGTTTGAGCTGAGAGGAAACGCAGGCTGAGCTGAGAATGTTCACCATGAAGACAAGACAGATCAAAGTTATAAGAGGCACAGTTACTTAAGATAATAAACTCTCCACAGCAAATTGAAATACAGAAGTTAGATGGACAGTTTTGAGTTACTGAAGATTGATATCTGTCTGAAATAGATTGACAAGAAAGATGAAAGGTCCTACAAGAGAACTACCTTTCGGTAAGAGGACTGATTGAGAGATATGCAATTGTGCTTAATGTGATATGGTATGAAGTTCTAAGGGCTGGTCATTAGGACTGCAATGTATTGTATGGTTCAATACGTCTCTGCTGCTCTGTGGAAAGTGCAACAGGCATTATTGGAGCTTGTAACCCCAGTGGAATATTTCTTTGCTTTTCAGCTTGTTTGGAAGTATTCAGGAAGAAGTAATCCAGGACGCAGAGAGTGTTCGCATGCAGCAGCAGGCACATCAGCAGGCACACAGCTGTACATTGGCTGAGTGCTTCGAGATGTATACAAAGGAGGAACAAGTAAGAAGGGAGTTAGGGCTGTCAGTCATGTAGACCATGGTATATCTGTTATACATCAAGGCTGCAGGTCCAGAAATTTCCTTAATACATTGTAATGGCATTAAAATGGCATTGTGAGTCAGCTAACAGTATTTCCAAAAGCTCTGTAAACACTACAGTGTTTGACTGAGAGGTTTCCAGAACAGTGTTGTAGGTTTCTCTGTATAACATCATGCTGCAGCAGTTTCAGCATTCGCTATTGTTTGATTTACAGGGAGTTCCTTGTAAAAGGAATAGAGAATAGCTGATCTTAGTAACAATGACCATGAAACCACCAGACTGTTGTAAAAACTCATCTGGTTCACTGATATCTTTCAGGGAAGGAAATTTGGCATCATTACCAGTCTGATCCACTTGTGGCCCCTCATCCACAGCAATGTGGTTGATCCTCAACTGGCCCAACAAACCTCAACTGCCATGTAGCTTAGCAGCCACAACCTCACCAGCCAGCCCATAAAGGAACATACTACAAGCAAGACTCTTCCAGCTACAAGGAGTGGTGCTGCTTAAAGAATAGATTCTGCAGTAATTCGGATGGGGTGTTGGGGGGTTGCAGGGCAGGGGAAGGAATGAGACCACCCTAGGTAGGCTGGTGCAGAGTAGTAACTGTGCAGGGAACCACGGAGACCCTCCAGCGATAGAGTTAGTTACCCCTGGCAGGTTGTTGCTAGGGAGGCCTCTGTGAGGAAGAATACAACAAGAGCGTAACGTACGGAAGCTTGGAGTGCAGGCAAATCTCCAAGCCCCCTCTGTCCCCTCCTGAGGACCAAAAGAAAAGTAGATAAGGCATTCTGTCCTTCAATGTGGAGCTTGGGTAATCTCCCTAATGGAACTGTGAGCAGCAGCCCGTTGAGACGTGACAGAGATCAGCAAAGCAGAATGATCCTGAGGCAAGGGAGCTGAGAATGACCATGACCTTGTCCTTGATGAGTAAAGTGGTCCAGGCTCACATGAGAGACTGTATTTAAAGTCATAGGAAGTGACAAGTCACAGCGAGGACAAAGAATGCCTATAAGTGCCAGTCCTTTAAGTGGCAAATTGAAGCAAAAACACAGTAAGCAAAACGTGGTTGTTTAGTGAGGGAATAAGAACTGCTGTTTTTCAGACCTTTTGGGTTGAAAGTCAGCCCAGAAATGAATTCTGGGTGTTGCTCTACTATTGGATGGTGGGGAAGAGGGAGAGGCAGAAGGTGGATTATATTGGAAAAGAGATGCTACCTCAACTAAGAATTGGGAGTTGAGTTTCTGGCAAGGTACTAAGATAACTGGAACTGGATGCAGCTTTGATCTACTCTGTGTTAAGTCAATTTTCAACTGTGTTATTCCATTTTTTGTTTGGAAATAAGAAAGAATAGCACACTGCACTCTATATAGGTATAGAAATTAAATCAGCTGTATAAATAAAAATCATCAATGGAAGCTGAATTCTGCATCCTATAAAGGAAATTCTCAAAAACACATCTGGAGCTTAATTGGGTTTAATCTGGCTGCAGGCAAGTCTTTAGTTTACTCATTTCTCCCATATTGTTGGATTGTTCCTCACAAAGTCAACCATTCCCTATGGCAGTTTGAGCAATGACTTAATGCTGGATCTCTTCCATGCTTATAGCTCAACCAGTCCCCACGAGCTACATGAGAATGGGTTGCCCTTCTGTTGATGCTTGTGATTTATCGTTTACTTTTTGAGCTTTTGGCACCCAGCTTCCAACAGTCCAGCTGAAATCAGCATTTTGCCAAGTGCTGAACTGCTGCTCATGAATTATTGGTTGTACATCACTGATGTGGCACAGTGTTGTGTCAGTGCACTCACTGCAATCTATTGGAGTACATAAGGAGCACACTCTAAATATGAAATCTTATTTTCTGGTGCAAGCTATTTCTCAATGATGAAAAGCATGACAATGCGGGTCATTTCTTTCTCTACAGCTAGCCCCGGATGATGCCTGGCGATGCCCCCACTGTAAAAATCTTCAGCAGGGAATGGTCAAGCTTAATCTATGGACTTTGCCTGACATTCTTATTATTCACCTGAAACGATTTCGCCAGGTATTTATGAGTAAAAATATGGCAGCGATTTATTTAATATTTATTATTTGGTGTGCATTGATGTTATTGGATACCATAGTAAAGTGTGTTGTGGTTAAGTTTACGGAACATTTACTTAATATAGTTTTTATATTGGATGGATGAGTAGTGCATCATTTTTCAAAGGAAATTGCAGCAAAGTGTTCAGATCTGTACTTTTCAATGATTTGGTCCTGTATAGTGTATCACAGTGCTCTCTGTGCAGTGGGAATGCATAAACTTAACTTTGATCCTTATTTGAGTTGATAGTGTGATTAATGATGCCTTTTAGTCTTACTATTAATTTTTTTTTCTTTTAAAATAAGCAAATGCTGCAGTTGCCTAGTGTGAACAAGTTTATGCCTCTTTATTAAAATTGCATACAGTAGAATTAGATTCACACACATTCCTGCACATGTGAGCTAGTTGCAGCCTGCAGTCCATCTCACCACCTGCATTTCCCATCCGCCCAGATACATAAGGTTCCCTGAATCTAAGAGATGTCCCATGTGGTGGAGCAGGCCTCAGGTACCAGATCCTGAGACCCCCTTCCCCAGAAAATCTTGGTGACCATTTATACCTGAAGACATCTAGAGACTTCTTGAGAAGATTTAAATAAATACACATTAGTTGGAAAAATTAAAAAAAACAATTAAACACATCTTAAAATTTTAATCAATGATTAAAAGTACTTAAGTAAGTAAAACTTCTCCCTTTACTTACCTTTCCTTATGGGATCGATGACCCCATTCAAAAGGATGGAGATGCTGCTCTTCTACCAGCCAACCCTGGTGTGAAACTGAGGAGCCCCATGCAGAGTCCATTCATCCCCTCTGCTCTAATGCTCCACCACTGGGATTGGTGGAGACTCCAATAGAGGAACATCTCATCTCGGATTTCCATGTTTGATCATGAGCAAGCATCCGAGGTGTGCTGAACATGGAGTGGAGGGAGCAGGTTGTTCTCAATGGAAAACTCAATCAGGCCTATTATCTCACAGTGTGACATTAAACCACTTTTTGTTGTTACTGGGAACACTTAATAGTAATTTGCACGTCTGTTTCAGAAATTGTACAGAACACAGTTTCAAGAATCAGTTCAACAGTTATAGCTGCTATCTCTGACTCACATTTGCACCTGGCAAAGTTTAAAGTGTTCAACAAGAAGGGTGTTGTCACTTTGCTGAGGATGTATTACAGACCTCCTAACAGTCAACAGAAGATAGAGGAACAGATATGTAGGCAAATAGCAGAGAATTGTAATAAAAATAAGGTTATTGTACTAGGGGATTTCAATTCCCGAATACTAACTGGGAATACCTTAGCGTAAAAGGCTCAGAGGGGATGGAATTTTTGAGGTGTGCCCTGGAGAGCTCTTTGTACCATGTAGATAGACTAACAAGGGAAGGAGCATTACTGGACCTTGGGGAATGTAGCTGGTCAAGTGTGAGTGGGGGAGCATTTTGGAGATCGTGACCATAGCTTCATATATTTCAAAGTGGTTGTGGAAAAAGTTATAGATAGACCAGTAATAAAGGTCATAAATTAGAGGAAGGCCAATATCATTAAAATAAGGTTGGACCCCATAAAGGTAGACTGAGAACATTTACTTGCAGGTATGTTTACCTCTGTACAGTGGGAATTATTCAGAGGAGAAATAGCAAGAGTTCAAGGCCAACATATTCCTTTAAGGGTAAAAGCCATGGGTAAAAAGTACAGGGAATCCTGGATGGTGACAGATATCGAGGGTTAGATAATTTGAAAAAAGGAAGCATATGCTAGGTATGGAGAACTAAAGAATGGGGAGGCCCATCAAGGGAGCAATCTGTGCGTGGAATCAGAAGAGATAGGTAAAGTCCTAAATGAATATTTTTCATCAGCATTCACAAAGAAAACAGACTTTGTTGTTGGGGGATTCAGTGAAGAGGAAGGTAGAATTCTAGTGCAGGTCTCCATAAATAAAAAGAAGATACTCAGTGCTTTAGTGGGCTTACAGATGGATAAATCCCCAGGGCCAGATGAAATTTATCCCAGGCTCCTATGGGAGGCAAGGGAAGAGGTTGCTAGAGCTCTGACTGAGATTTGTAAACCTTCGCTGGCCTCAAGTGAAGTACCAGATGATTGGAGGACAGGCTAGGTCTGTTTTCTCTGGAGCACAGGAGGTTAAGAGGGGACATGATTGAACTATATAAAGTTATAAGGGGTATAGAAAAGGTAGATTGCAGGAAAGTTGTCCCCATATGAAAGAGAGATAAAACTAGAGAACATAGATTTCGGGTAAAGGGTAAGAGATTTAGGGGGGATCTGAGTGGGACCATTTTTACCCAGAGAGTGGTGAGTACCTGGTAAACACTACCTGAGAGCGTGGTGGCAGCAGAATCGCTAACAGCACTTAAGAAGTACTTAGATGAACACTTGAATCACCGAGGCATAGAAAGCTATGGGCCAAGTGCTGAAAAGTGAGATTAATACGGATGGGTGCCCACTGGTCAGTGTGGACATAATGGGCCAAATGGCCTGTTTCCACATTGTATGACTCTAAAACTTCTTTAATCTAGCAAAAGGCAGTTAAATGAGATCCCCATTATTTGTTCAATCATCTACTTATCATCTTTTTGTGAAAAGTCTTCATTTTAGTCTGTTTTGAGCAAATTTTCTTCAACATAGAAAAGATTTGCGTGAAATTGTCTTATATGAAGAAGCCTTTTGAACAGCAGTGACCTTGTGTAAAGGTTCATTAAATGAACTTTCGTTTGAGTCTGGGAGTTAACTTTAAATTCCGCTAAATCTATAACACTGCAGTTTACCTGGTTTAGGTTTGTTTGGATATTTGTTAATGAGCCACAACCATTTCATACCCACACAGGAAACAAATAATTATACACCCTTAACTGAACCCGTGCATCCTCAAAGTAAATATTGCACTTATGGGGTTGTGGATTCTATAATGTTTCAAAGAATACAGAGTTGTCAACATATAGTTATTTTTTTGCATCAGTATTTTCATGTAACTAACTGGGACATACGGAAGAGTAAGGATATTTTGTTTTCCTTGTGAATTGTGGGCACTAGAAGGATGATGACAATCAATAACCTGTTAACAGTTATGCTGCCAAAAGGTTTTATTAAGGTTTTACTGTATTACAATGTTGGACAAAGCATAGAAATTTAATATATGGTTTTATATTTTGGTCTTTCAGGTGGGAGAGAGAAGAACCAAGCTGTCCACCCTGGTAAAATTTCCACTCATTGGCATTGACATGGGGCCACATGTAGTGAAGAGAAATCAGAGTGCAAAGAACTTTTTATCCCATTGGTCACCATGGCGGCGCCCACGTACTCCCTCTGGGAGTAAAGAAGAAAACTTTGTGTATGACTTGTATGCTGTGTGCAACCACCATGGGAGCATGCAAGGAGGTCATTATACAGGTAGGATTCCATTATTCTCGCACTCTGGCATACAGTATCCATGATTAAAAATGTTACATTAATATATGCAAGTGTCACACAACAGAGCAGCCTTAAGATCGTTAAAAAAAATGCAGGGTCTTGACCTGAAACATTGACCATTCCTTTGCCTCCACAGATGCTGCTTGACCCACTCTGTTCCTCCAGCAGTTTGTTTTTTGCTCAGCCTTATGATCATGTATAGATTGAAATGAGTCCAAAACAAGCTAAGTACATTTCAACTTCTAATCTTCCAGAGCAAGCCACACTAAAATGGCCTGATTCTTTTTGTTTAGCAGTAAGCTTTCATGGCCTTAAAAGGACCGGCTTACACCTGTGTTTATAAAGCAGAGTATCATCCAATTCTGTTCTCTGCACCCCTGAGGGGGCTGGGTTGCTAACTAACTAATTTCTAAATTTTGCTGAAGGCTAATTTCTGCCACATTACATTCAAAGTATTTTCTTAAAGAAAAACAAACAGGAGAGCTAATCATTTGCACAGCTTCAAGAAACTTATTCACTTGAGTCACAACCTTGCAGTTGTCGACATTAAACATACCCACAAAAGCAGATTGGTGTCAGATCCCTGAAAGGAATGAGGACTTTTGATGCCATAAACCTGCAAGACCAAAGAACAATTAACCTGTGCTCATATTTATTTAGCAGTATTTTGTGGCTTTTGGCAAGGTTCACCTTAACCAACAAATGATCATATCTTGTGCACAGACGCTGGTTTACATAAAGCATCAGATCATGACCTTCCGTGAGCAACTTCACCGACAAGCTGTTTGTGTGCATTTTATTTAGGGCTTTTATTAAGAGCACACACTTCTTTCAAGCATCAAACACTTCCCCACCTTAGCCATTACATTTAATTATATCCCCTGACTTATAGTGAGCAGTATCATATTTGACCTTCAAGTCCAAGGACTAGTTTCTTAAAAGTGTATCCACTAAGAGTCATAGAGTCATAAGCAGAGAAACAGGGCCTTCAGCCCAACTGGTCCATGTCGACCAAGATTCCCATCGAAGGTAGTCCCATTTGCCCACTTTTGGCCCATATCCCTCTAAACATTTCCTATCCATGTACCTGCCCAAGTACCTTTTAAATGTTGTTAAA
This sequence comes from Pristis pectinata, assembly GCF_009764475.1. NCBI lineage: Eukaryota > Metazoa > Chordata > Chondrichthyes > Rhinopristiformes > Pristidae > Pristis > Pristis pectinata. The sequence continues at coordinate 24,575,846 of NC_067422.1, forward strand.
GTACTTGCCTCAACCACTACCTCTGGCAGCTCATTCCATATACTGACCACTCTCTGGGTGAAAAAGTTGTCCTCAGGTTCCTATTAAATCTTTCTCCTCTCACCTTTAGTTCTTGATTCCCCAACCCTCGGAAAAAGATTGTGTGCATTCACCCTGTGTATGCCTCTTATAATTTTAAACACCTCCATAAGATCACCCCTCATTCTCCTAAGCTCCAATGAGATAAAGTCACAACCTGCTCAACCTCTCTCCATAACTTAGTCCCTTGAGTCCCGGCAACATCCTCATAAATCTTCTTTTCATTCTTCCCAGCTTAATGGCATCTTTCCTATAGCAGTGTGACCGAAACTGAACGCAATATTCCAAATGTGGCCTCACTAACATCTTGTACATCTGCAACATTACATCCCAATTTCTATACTCGATGCCCTGACTGATGAAGGCCAGTGTCTCAGAAGCCTTCTTCACCACCCTGTCTACCTGTGACACCAATTTCAGGGAACCATGTACTTGTACTCCTAGGTCCCTCTGTTCTACAGCACTCCCCAGGGCCCTACCATTCACTGTGAATGTCCTACCCTCACTTGTCTTCCCAAACTGCAACATCTTGCACTTATCCAAATTAAACTCCATTTGCCATTCCTCATCCCACTTACCCAGCAGAACAAGATCCCCCTGTAAATCCTGATAACCATCTTCACTGTCAATGACACCACCTATTTTAGTGTCATCTGCAGACTTACTAACTATGCCTTGTACATTCTCATCCAAATCTTTGATATAAATGAAAAATAGCAATGAGCCTGGCACTGAGCCTTGGGGAACACCACTAGTCATGGGCCTCTAGCCCAAAAAACAACCTTCGACCATCTCCCTCTATCAATTCCTCATCAAGTCAATTCTGTATCCAATTAGCTAGCTCTCCCTGGATCCCGTGTGATCTAACTTTACATAGAAGCCTACCATGTGGAACCTTATCAAAGGCCTTACTGGAGACCATATAGACTATATCTACTGCCCTGCCCTCATTGAACTTCTTGGTTACTTCTTCAAAAAACTCAAAATTCATGAGACATGATCTGCCATGCTGACTGTCCCTAATCAACCCCTGTCTTTCCAAATGCTTATATATCTTATCTCAGAATCCATTCCTGTAATTTATTTTTGCAGCCCTTCTTAAATAAAGGCACAACATTAGCCACCCTCCAGTCTTCTGGCACTTCACCCATTGCTAATTATGATGCATATATCTCAGCCAGGGCTCCTGCGATTTCTTCTCTTGCTTCCCACGGTGTTCTTGGAAGTTCTTACCACTTCCAGAATAATATTTCATTACTTTAATAGTCACTGTTATTTTAACAAAATCATGACACTAGTAATACTCGAAGTTACCTCTGCTTGCATTACCTTTAATTGGTTGTGCTGTAATCCCTATTAAAATGGCCATTGTACTTGCTGATACTTACAGTTCAATTATTGTGGTTCTGTTTCCAAAAGTCCGTTTCCGAATTTGGTCACATGCAGCTTCACAGCTGTCAGTTAATTAATTACAGCCTCAAGACACAATTTGGACTTTAGTGAGTACTTTAATTCAATGATAAATACACCTTCATTTCACAGGCCATGGTTTCTGGGACAGTAGGATAGCGGGCGGTTAATTAAATGCCAGCCAATCTCCAAAGATACTTTTCAAGATCAGTCAGGAGATTGAGAAGAACTGGTGTATTTTGCCAAGTTGGATTAGTAGGAGCACTGATTTTTCAGCTTTGGAGACAACTCTTAGAACTGAGGAGCCTTAAGAAGAGGATTCAATTGTCTGTAAGGAGAAATGGGTAGCAGTATCTGGTGCAGGTCTCCGGGACAGCTAGTGGGAACCTCTGGAAAGATTTCAGGGGCTGAAAAGACATGTCTCAGCATCATTTGGATGGTTCTGAGACTGGAGAGAACTGAGTGCAATGTTGAAGGTTTGTGGACACTGTCAGACAGCCCCAGGATTTGGTTGTGGCTGGGAGATTTGTAGAACACCCTCATAAATTGCGCAAGAATTGAAGAAAGGGTTTTGTAATGTGAAGTGACATTGGCAGGATTGAGGGATGGAGGATTGGTTGCATTGATGGAGCGAGGGCAGAGCTACCTCTGTTTGGGGAAACTCATTTGCAGATTATGTTCCACCGGCCTCCTGAGAGGGCAGACAGAGGAAATGGAACACAAACTGATCAGCTTAAACTCCCAGAATAAAATCCTGCCCTGTTCTCACAATTTGATCTTACCATCCCTGTGCATGAGATGGTGTTCTAGCAGTTCAGTGGAGTTGCACTTTTCCTCAGCAACCCGCGCATGAAATAAAGCTTTCCTTGGAATGGGACATGTTACAAAGGTTTGCGGGTTTATCTATGTCACTTTGGAAATTCTACCTGGCACCATGGGTAACACAATGTGTTACGCAGATGATGGGCACAGTACCCATTCAGAACATTCATCAGATGTGGGCGTGGCCGGCAATGCCAGGATTTATTATCTATCCTGAATTTTCCCCTGAAATGAAGGGTCATCTAAAAGTCAACCACATTGGAGGGTCTGGAGGCGCGTATCGGCCAGACTGGGTAAGGAACATAGGGTTTCTTCCTGGGAGGACACTAATGAAATGGATAGGTTTTATGACCTCCCAGTAGACTTAGGATTAATTTTACTGAGGCTAACTTAATTTAAATTCCATTTGAATTCCCCAGCTGCTACAGTGGGATATAGACTCGTGTTCCTGGATCTTTGGTCCAGAACCCTGACTGGGGGACCCCAGATATGCCAAAAGTCCAATTTCTAGGCTCGCATGTCTTAACTCAAGCAATTAGTTATTTATCTGTTTTTTTTATTTTGCCGCAGCTGTTCACAGCAGAATGGGGCAATAGAGATTGTAAATTAAAGTATTGAACCAAAATTGCTGGATATTGACAAGGAAATTAATCTCTGTTGTGATAGCTCAGTGTGTTTGGCATGGTTCTTTTGTCTCTTGAGTATTATTGTCAGATGATGGAATTTTGTCTCTTTCTTACTGGGAGAATCCCAATCTGGAGCATTTATGACGTTGTAGGACAATCTGCTGCTTAACCACCAGTTTTATATAGGAATGATCATAAAACTGCAGTCTTCTTTAAAAGCAAGTTGAAATGTGCAACCAAATATCTCCTTTAGCATTTCATCAAGTACAAAAACTTCACTTTGTATGCTGTGCCATTAGTAGGGTTGTAATAACAACAGGAAGTTATCTTTATCAGATTACATGTGGGGGAGACTGTTATTGACTACTTCCCGATTATATCTGCACCCAACAAACCACACCTCTGTAAGTGTGTCTTTTTTTCTCTGCATAACAAACCATGAAATTGAATTTGCACATCTTTCATAAATTCTAAAGCAAGTTTTATTTTGCATCCTGCTACACAGAGAGGGAGGAACCATTACTCGGTAAATGTGGTTAAAGACAGATGTATCATTTTATAAGTTGTACACAAATGAAGGTAGAGATGATGCACAATAAGTTCATCGTGTTAGTTTCACAGTAATAAAGGTTGTGACTTTCTCGTCCCTCCTTATCCTCCTGAACCCCTCTGTGGCCTTTGAACCAGCCGATCAGCTCCTTCTCCTTCCTCACGTCTCCATTGCCTAATATACTGGAACAGCTCTTTAACTCCAGTTTTATATTTCCAGTTATAGTCAGAATGGCCACAGCAACGTCACTGAAGACCCATGAGATATTCCCTGGTTCCTCTACCTTACTGGCTGTTGCAGCCCACCATGGCATTTATATCAGTGTGGTTCTACCTCGCTGCCATCCCTCACTGCCTCTCTGTCAGATCGCTGACCTGACATGTTCTTGGATGAGCAAGAATTTCCTCTAAACTGAACAGCAATTGCACAACCCAGTGATATCTGGACAACAGGGTCTAATATTAGCATGTCAGTGCTTTTAGTAGTTCCATTGATTCCAGTGGTGGCTCCATATGATTTCACAGACCTTCTGATCATTTGAAAAATAGCTTTAAATGTTTCTGATAGACTGAGTCTGTCATTGTTGTCTGGGATTTGAATTTGAACATTGAGAACCGGAAGACCCTTTATTAAGTCACGACAGATTTTTTTTTCAGTATGAAAACCAGCCAGCATCTATTTTTGCTAATGGCCTGTATTGTTCTTTGTAGCCGTTAGAATATACATTCATGAGTTAAACAAGAGAAATGTTTGTAAAGTTGTGCCTTTGTAGAGTAGGAAAAAGAAGATTCCAATCATCTATATTTATTAGCAACAAACAATCTGCTGGATGAACTCAGCAGATTGAGCAACATCTGTGGGGGCAAAGGAATTGTCAACGTTTCAGTTTGAAACCCTACATCAGGACTGTATAATGCAAGCATCTGCAGTCCCTTGTCTCCATCTATATTTCTTCTGTCTTTCACAACGTCAGCATGTCCCAAAGTGATTTGTAATCAGTTAACTGTGAGTGTAGTATGGTATTTCGGGGAAGCACAGCAGCCAATCTGCAGGGAGAAGTGTCAATCAAACAGCAGTGTGATAAGTCATTAGATAGCCAGTTTTTTATAGCATCGATTGAGTGATAAGTTTCTGATGTGACACCTCGGGAAATCCCCTACTCTTCTTTAAACATTCCCATGTCCATGAAAGGGGAAATGGAGTCTTGCTTCATCATCTCATTTGAAAGGCAGTATCTTCAAAAGGACAGCATTTGCTCAGTACGATTTGATTATGTCCTGACTGTACTGGAGTTGAAGTTGCACTCGTGACCTTCTAATTTGAAGGAAATTGTTTCATCAACGAGTGAAGATGGACGTCATATTAAGTGATTCAGTTGGCCAACGCACAGCTCAACCATTTTGAAACTTTGAAACACACCCTTATTGGCCTGCTCTGTGTACTGACTATTTGTAGAACTGAAAGGATGTCTTTTGCTTGGGGTATAACGTTTCTGAGAGAGTAAGGGTGATGTTGCATGGTAAACCTGGGTATAGGTCATGTGACATCTTTGGTTGGACAAAGTAAGGAAACATTGGTGGTGTGTTGGCAGTCTATGCCCATGGAGAGGTACAGGCTAAAGCCAAGAGGGTAACTAGTGAATAAAGTTATATTGTTGGAATTTGTTTCATTTTTCTTCTGTTCATAAATCTCTCCAACCACCTATTTTTCCTCTCAATGGAAGAAAATGAAATGAGTGACGTCTCCAACTTAGCCACTCACAGAAAACATCTTTCTGTTGCACAGTACGCATTCAAAAAGAGCAAACTCTCAAAACATTCTAAAAAGTGGCAGGGTGGGGCAGGGGTGAGAAAGTGCAAAACCATCAACATATAAAGTTTCAAAAAAATACAGAATGTTTCGTTGGACCTTCATGTAAATGCCAGTAACCCAGTCAACAAATGACCTTCTGGCCCATGTCAATTCTATGATTTTTACCAAGTGATAAAGGCTGTGTGATAGAGAAGATGGGAGCTCCAAATGCTTGTCTCACTTCCTTTATACATCAGCCATGTGCAGTAATTATTAACATTCCTACTCACAAAATAAATGTTTTAAAGATGTTAAATACTTAATGAGCCTACTGTGTAACTGGGATGTTTTGGAAAGAAATGCTTAAGAACAGCTATTTGATTCTGATTTATTGATTTCACTCTGTGTTTTCCAGCGTACTGCAGAAACTCTGTTGATGGACAGTGGTATGGCTATGATGACAGTAATGTTGAATTGATTCCAGAAGAAGAGATCTGTACTCGTAGTGCTTACATACTCTTTTACCAAAAAAGGAACACCATTCCACCCTGGTCAGCCAACAGCTCTGTGACAGGTGCGTGGGGTTTGTTACTGTAATCATGTTGTATTCAATGTGCTGCCCTTTTCAGTCAAGATTGGGCCTAATGCACCTGGAAGTGGCACTGCAAGATGCCCAAGGTAGTGTGTGCAGTTGAGCAGGCCTTGCAGGTAAGTTTCCTGATAACCTGGAGATAGATCATGGAACAAATGAATTCAGGAATGGGGTGAGCAGGGACGGGGAGGGGGGAGGAGGGAAAAGGGACAATATTGAGCAGGATGTGTTAAAGATGACTGGGGGGAGATGATCAAGGTTGAGATAAAGGTAATTGGGTTGGTAGAGAGGAAACTCGAGAGAGAAATCTGCACTGTGGGGAAATGAACAGGAGATGGGGGAAGAGGGGTGGTATTAGGAAGAGAGTTACAGAGTGGGAAGATAATTGGAGAAGGTCACAAAGAGGAGGGTGATGGTGAGTCATGAATTGGGAGATGTTCATCAGTGGGATGGTGTTGAATGGACGATCAGTGCATCAGCAACCGGAAACTGAGTGGGATTGATCACTGAGAAAGAGAGCCTACCTGGACGAAGGTGGGTGCTTTGGGCTTCCTGGCAGTAACCCAGATAAGGTTGAGCACCAGAACAGACTTCACCCCAGGCCAGTGTCATTTTCAGGCCCAATCTGTTTAAATTTTGCAAGTGACATCAAAACAAGCTTGTGTGCTGCTTGTGATCAGTGCATGTGTTCAGTGGCTTCCACATGTGTTCAGTATGCACATGTGTGTTGTACACAGGGAGAACTCTGACCAGAAATGTGATTTGGGCTCCATTCACAACTTCCTAACTCCAAGAATGCACTGGAAAGGTTGCAAAGGAGATTTAAAATGTTGTTTCTGGGACTTGAAAAGTGTAGTTATGAGCAAAGCTCAGATAAGGTAAAGTTATTTTTGTTGGAACATGGGAGAAATGAAGATTTTGTGCCATATAGTCAAATATCTAGTTAGTACACAATACATAAAAAGTGTAGACTGTTGGTAGTCTACACTTAATACTGCAAAAATTTTGACAAGCGATGGTTTAATGACAAGCAAGCACGGGATGTTACAATTAAGCTTATGAAGTTAAGGATAAGGAATTATTTTGCGTGTAAGTTTGTGCAAAGAGACTGAGCTGGATTTAGTGGCAAGAGCTGGTATATTTGAACAGTTCAGGAAAAGGGCATGAAGCAACAATGAGCTGAGAAAGTGGTTCATTAAAAAGGATCTTGATGATTCATGATTGGTCACGAAGAGTAAGGTACACTTCTGCAAGATATTCATTGGATAGGTGGTGTTCCATGTAAACAAGCTAAAACCAAGATTTGAGTGAGTGGTGGTATAGGACAACAGGTTGTTGTTATAGTTAAGAGGATGTGTAAGATAATTTGTAACTTCTGTGAAGAAAGATGCACCCGCAAAATGGTTTTATCAACTTGCAAGTACTGTGTCACGTGCTTTTAATTTTGAAAAAAGCACAGATGTCGTTGAAGCAGCAGGTAATTGTTATATTACATTAATGAACAATATTTTCATAGTAACAGCAGATTGCCAATGAATTGTGAAATGGAAATTCTTGGTGAATTTTGCCCCAATTGTATTTTATTGCTAAACGCTGAAAGCTTAGCTTTATCTTGTCATCCTGAAAGTTGATCATTGATACTGATAACGTCTGCTGTTAGGAAACATTTGAGTATAACTCTTGCCTTTATGAGGCTGCCTTTTGACATTTGAGAGACAAATAGGCAACTATTCATACACATTGTTAACCATGATGACACAATAATATATTTATGTTGCTTCTCTGTAGTATATATTTGTAGCACAGAAGTCTCAGAGCAACTTGCTTTAGCTGGGTGTCTGATTAGTTCATGATGAGTTAAGCAGGAAAGCCCTCAGTAACTGTCCTAGTTTGCTTGTAGTCCTGTAATTATCTGTGTAGTTGCTCTGATACATCAATAAAGAAGTATTCTTTCCCTCATCAACAAAATATGATTTCAGAATAAAATTCAGGTACTTTGAATCAGATTTCCAGTTGCAAAAATAACTGAAACGTGGGGCTCCTGCTTTTAAGTGTCTTTAGTTAGTGTAAACTTGGCCAGTTAGTGGGTGAAATATTTGCTGTTCTCACCTTGTCCCCAAACCAACCTACTCCTGTGAGCTGGCTTCTTCAGAAAGAAAATGGAGTCTTATTGTACATATGCAAATTGGATCTGATGACATAATTAAGAACTTATATGCAGTCAGAACCAGAGGTTAGAGTGGTGGGGATAAACACCTTTGTCAGCTTCTCTTGTGGGCCCACTTGTAGCAGAAGATCTCTACTGGGTCTCACAAGCAGCAATGGTACTTCCTTAACCTTACCCTCCTAATTTCAACCCCTGATCATTGTCCTTTTATTTTAAAGCTCACTAACCCATTAATCTGCAGTTCTGGCCTCCAGCTCTGCTGGCATTCAGTGACCATGCAATAAATCTGCTCAGCATCTGGGCAGGAGACATGAGTACATTATTTAAGATCACTAGGACATCCATACTTAGGTTAATCAGGACCTTCGGCCTAATACAGCACCCCTCACACCCTCCCTAATTTTGGGAAGAGTTTTGCTTTGGAGGAGTCACTTAGGAAATCATGATCATCAAATTGTAATTGACTTAATGATGGCACTGCTAATGAACTAATTGCTCATTTCATCCAAAATGTAATTGACAAATATAATTCCCAGAGTTGGCCAGTGTGGTAGCAGGCCCAGAACGCTTAGTAGAAGAGCTATATTTTAATCCTGTTGATTTTATATAATTATTTCTTTTCATGCAGGCTCCACAAGTTCATCAATCTCTGATCATTGGCTTAACCGGCTAACTGGAGACAGCAAACGAGGGAGCCTAGTATCCCGAGGGTCCACGAATTGCACATCCCTTCCTTCCTCTCCAGACTCTCCTGTCTTCCCTGATAATCCGATAAAGGATAAAAATGGTATGATGTGTTCAAAGTAGGGACCTTCAGACATTAGAGTCAGGGAGAGAGTTCCTCTGTACCACTCAACCATAACTGGAGACACAAGAAACTACAGATGTTGGAATCCGAGCTGCTGGAGGAACTCAGCGGGTCAGGCAGCATCTGTAGAAGGAAGTGGACAGCTGAGCTTTTGGGTCGAGACCCTTAATCTGAACAAAATGAATACAAAGAAGTGAGGGGGAGGGATGGGGCAAGAGCTGGCAATTGCCAGGTGGATCCGGATGAGAAGGGGTTGATTGGCAGATGGAGTTAGGTGGGGAAGGGAAGGGTGGAGATAGCGACAGAGGCTGGGAGGTAGTAAGTGGAGACAACAAAGGGCTGCAGATAATGGAATCTGATCAGGAATAAGGGAGGGATGATGGGCAGTTGGGAACAGTAGCGGAATGGTGATGAACAGATGGAAGAGGTGGGGATTGGAAAGAAACTGGCTGATAGGGGCTGAGGTGGGTTAGAAAGAAGGATGTGTGTGAGAACACCTGGGTAGATTAGAAAGAAAGAAAAAGGTTCAGAGGAGGAGAAGGTTACCTGAAACTGGAGAATTCAGTGTTCATGTCATTGCATTGTAGAACCATGTAGGCAGAATATGAGGTGCTGTTCTTCTGGTTTGTATTTGGCCTCATCCTGGCAGTGGAGGAGGCTGAGGACAGACAGGTCGGTGTAGAATGGGAAGAGGAATTAAAATGGCTAGCAACCAGGAGCTCCGGATAGCCACTGTGGACAGAGTGCTCAGCAAATCAATCACTTAGTCTGCGCCCGGCCTCACCAATGTTGACGAGGCCACATCGAGAGCACCAGATGCAATAGTTGAGGTTGGAGGAGGTGCATGTGAATGTAGCCATACGGGTGCCCAAGGCTTGATTTGTAGGAAGTGAGAGGAATCGAAAGAGAGCTTGTTCAGGGTAAGAACAAGTTTTGCCAAGCAGGGGAGAGTGTCAGTAGAGGCGAAATGGTTGGATCTATGTTCGAGAAAGAAATCGAGAGCTCTAAGATCTTCTTGATGGGGAATGGAAGTGTATAGGGATTGGATGTCCATGGTAAAGATGAAACAGGAGAGGCCAGTGAATTGGAGGTTGTTAAAATGTTGGAAAGCATGAGAGGTGTCCCAGATGTAGGTGGGAAGGGACTGGACAAGGGAGGACAAGATGGAGTCAAGGTCTGAGGAGATAAGTTCAGTGGGGCAGGAGCAGGCAGAAACAATGGGCCCATGAGGGCAGTCCTGTTTGTGAATCTTGGGTAGGAGATAGAAACAGACAGTGTGGGACTGAGGCTGTAGAGGGGAGATCTCCTGAAGTGATGGTATGGGAGACAGTGGCCTGATGATCGTTGTTGGGGCCATGCTTTGGGGGGATATGAAGAGGTGTCCGAGAGCTGTAGAGATCAGTCCGCCAGTCATGATTTTTTCATCTATGTCTGAATTGATAGCTCACTGATGTGAAAGCTTTGTAAGGTAAGGGTGTGTGGCCAGAGCTGGCGAGTTGTAATGTGTGGTTAGGATAGGGAGCATGACCCAGTATGCAGCTGGGCTCAGGAGCTGGTAGCCAGATTATAATGGGAGCAAGAAGAGGGTGAGAAGCCAGGAGGGAGACAATGGGCAAAGGCCCCAGTACTTGAACCCACATGTGTGCATGAGTGAGGGAGTGTGCAGATGCTGGGCAGCACCTTAATGTGTGCCCACTGTTTTGTGAGCATCAATTCCCATGCAGCGGAGCCTAGTTTCCATGTCAGTGCATTAAGATAAGATAAGATCTTTATAAGTCACATGTACAGACCTTGCTCTGCGAAGCCTGTGTGAAAGCTGGTGTGCAACAGCTACCTCGCATTAAAAGAAACCACACACAGCCACCGTCCACTCCACAACATGAAGTTCAGGATGTGGAACATAAGGATCCTCGTGAGCAATCCCATGTGCAACAAACCCAAATGCCACTCTGCTATCGTAGCTCATGAACTCAGAAGTTCTGACATCAACTTTGCCGAACTGACTGGGGCACATTGAGCTAGAGGTGGTTAGTTTAAGCAACAAGGTAGGAGGCACACCTCCTTTCGTCACAAGCTACCAAACTGCCCACCCCATAAATCCCCAGCTGCCCCATCTGTGGAAGAATCTGTAATTCCCACAATGGCCTCATTAGGCACCTCAGAACCCACCTAACTAGCTGGAGGCAGTTCATCCTCAATCCCAAGGGACTGCTGAAGAAGAAATTTTGCAGATATGAATTCCTGGCCCTCTTGCATCTTTGTGTCCTGCCTTTCTTAATATTAATATGATTTTTGCAATATTGTACATTTGGTATTAGTAAAAATAAAATTATTTTCAAGTGTACTAGATTTTGAAAACATTCAACTGGAGAAAGTAAGTTATTAACAATGCTTTTCCTGATGGTCTTCTTATCTTCCTAGGGGGTTTTGAACTACGTCCATTTGTGCGTGGTATTCAAGGAAGGAGCATCAGTATGAAAGGATCATCTTCTGCTGCTGTACCTAAAGATGCAATTCTAAAAAACACAACTCTACGTTGGTCACTGGGGTCCAAGGACAGACCAAAATCAATGCCTGGTGCCCTGGTTGAATATTTGGAATCTGGTCGCAGGCCCAGGTGCACAAAAGAGTCCATTGTCCCAATAATGACAGGTTCTACAGACCTTGACTCTCTGCCAGCTACAGACAGAGCAACACAGCTTAATTCAGATTGTTACGTTGACAGTGCAAAGCAAACAGGAATGGGATCGAGTGTAGATCACTGCATAACTTCTGCTGGAAACAGGGATGGAAATGTATCCATTGAGCGAACATCTGACTCTTCAAAGAACCTTCAGAGAAGCTGTAGCAAAGAGAATTCCATAGATGAAAAGACAAGTACACTGAAGAGAAATAGTAAACAAAGAGGCCCTGGTACCTTGCAAAGAAAGTCATCTAAATTAACAGTTGATAAGTCAGAAGGGTTAAAAGGTACACCACTTGTCAAAACAGAAGAACCCTTACAACCAAGAGAAGACAGAGTAAGTAAGAGTACTAGTGGATATAGTATTGGTTCTGTGAGCAGCTTGGCTCTGAGTGACACTTTGAAGAGAAGAAAAGGACATCATGGTGTTGAGAAGTTGGAAAAATCTCCCTCCTTCAGGAGTATGGATATTGAACCAATTTCATCTTCAATCCTTCAAGAAGCAGAGAAGGATAGTAAAACAGAAGAAGCAAAGCTAAATGACAGAAAATTTTCATTTCTGAAAACAAACTTTTTGAAGAAGGATTCCAAAAGGCAAAGTGACTTTGACAAATGTCGGACTGTCGAAAATATCAGTGTATCATCCAGGATCTCTCTCTCCAATGGAGCTTTGAATGGGAAGCACAGGGCAGACTCTGTAAATGAGTGCAGGGCAAAAGTAGAAGTGAATGGAGCCAAAAACTCGACCAAATGTAGGGAAGAATTAAACAATGGCAGAGTAAGTATTTCAGGAGAAGAAATTCGACGATCACAGAGCTCATCTAATATAGTGATCAAGGATGACTTGACCTTGAAGAGATCAACATCACTTCAGAAGAACGGACCAATTTCTCAACAGGCCAGAAACCTGCATATGGAAAGGTATGGTACAATGCAAAGGATGAGATACAGCACTTCCTCACTGGGAAGGAAAAAACCTGTGCCTGAATCAAGTTTTTAAACAACTGTGGATTGATTGAACATAATGAAGTGATTGTAGTTTTATAATTAGCTGCACTATTTTTCTGTTCCTTATTTTACATTCTTCAATTAATATCCAATATTTGTAAGTAATGTTTGAAATTTTACACCTATCTAAAGACAAATGTAAGATTATATAGATTTGTTAACTTTCTGTGTTATGAGCTCAAACGTTTCCCTTTAAAATAATTGGCTCATTTTAATCAGAATGCAATAATATGTTAATGTAGCTGAAGCTCTCAAGTAATGTTAAAAACCTACAGCAGTCTCATTAACAAATTTTAATCACTGATTTGTTATAAAAGAATACTTTTGTAAAAATAAATTTGTATTGTAGATAAATTTTAATGGTGTAACCAAAATGTTAATATTTACAGAAGAAGTCTTTTTGCTGCCTAAAATTGAATGTCAGCTGTTAATATCTGCTCTGTATTAAATCATCATTTATGTAAAGGAACATGGCACAAGGTTTCATATTGATTAAACACTATCAGAGTACTGCACACTTAGTGTAAAGTGCCTGTTTTGTTCAGGAATGAGTCAAATTCCTCAAGCCATCCAGAGTCATTATTCTTGCAAGTTTAACTTCACGAAGCTAGTGGCTAATGTCGGGGTACACATCTGTGAAGCTGTCTTCTGATACTCTGCCAAAGTTGGTATTCTTTTTATGCAAGTCTGATCAAGCTTATTCAAATTTACAATGAGATTGGTCTTTCCCCAAGACTCATGCAAATGCAGCTTCCAATTAGGAATAAGGAGAGAGAATTTTGGTCAAGGCAAAGTACGATTCACATCAGTATGCTGCCCCAAGTGGAATTTCAATTGAATTTGAAACAACTCGGGATTCAGCCTAGCACCTTTAATTCTTTATTGGACATTGTGTTTGGTAGCTGAATCAACAGAGTGCATGTAGTTACCAGTTCATTTGGAAAGAGGTCTAAGTGCTATTTATATTATGGTAATAAACTAAATTGTCAGTGTTTGGGAGAATCCTTTGTTTTTTGTAGTGTATTTTGAAGTGCTAGTGGCATGATTAACATGTCCTTCATCAGCCCTTTGTGATTTGATAAGGAAAAGTTCATGCCAATGGCATACCATAGTAGTCTATGTATTTCTTCCTATAAATGTGCAATAAAAAACATCTGGAGCCAATATTTCCAGTGGAGACACAAGAGACTGCAGATGCTGGAATCTGGAGCAACAAGCAATCTGCTGGAGGGACTCAGGACTGATGTAGGGTTTCGATCCAAAACGTTGACAATTCCTGTACTCCCAGAGACGCTGCTCGACCTGCTGAGTTCCTCCAGCAGATTGTTTGTTGCTCCAATATTTCCAGTACTTGTTACAGCTCCAAGAATAGTGAGAACAAGAAAGGTATAAAAATATAATCAAATATCTAAAAGTTGAAATGATGAGAGTGGATAAGGGGCTGCTTGTTGGGAATTATGCAAAAGTAAACATAAAGCAATAGAAGGACAGAGGAACACACACAAAATGATAGAGGAACTCAGCAGGTCAAGCACCATCTGTGGAAGGAATTAAACAGTCGATGTTTCGGGTTGAGACCCTTCATCAGGGCTCAAAAGGGCAGAGGAGACCTCTGACCACCAACTCCTCCCAGCCTATCCCACCCCCTCTGAAGTACTGTGCTGGCTCATTGGCTCTTGATAGGGCATGACCATTGGTCTGACTGCCCTGCTCTTTTCATTGCCCTGAAGGTGTTTTTCAGTATACAGTATATCACACTCCTTTTTGTAAATGCATTAAGATTACACTTTGTAAAATGTTATTTTCTTGGTAGAATGCTAACATTCTAAGAAAATATGTACAGGGAAAATATATCATTCATCATGTATGGATTTGAAGAATTTTGCAGCTTGTAACGCTGTAATATGTTATTTTTTCTTATAATCTGCAGATGTATATTTAGTATGTAACAAAGCTCAGGATTACAGTGATGGAAAGCTGCCAATAGCATTCGATGAAAATTTTGAAGTTATGGTTAAGAGATAAAAATGTAATATCTTATATGTGTGTAAATTAGCATAGCTCATTTTCAGAAGATTTATGGGTAAGTTTGCCTCTAAACCATACTCAGAACTGTGCACAAATCAGTTGTTTCACAGCCCTCCTGAGTGCAGGAGTACAGAAAAAATGATAGAATGAGCAGGTGTCCAATCCTGACTGATTCATCGATCCAGTTAATGTGCTGTATGGACAATCCAGTCAAACAGATCAGAGTAATGCCATGCAAAAACAAAATAATTGTTCTTGATGCATAGAACTTGAATTTTTCAGGTTTTACCAATAATAATTGAAAGGCACTCCCAAAGGCTGACTAAAAAAAAGATTTTTATTCATAAAACTCTGTTGGCAATATATCTTAAATGCTCTTTGCTTTAAGAATGCAGCTTTTAAATGCAGATATTGAGCATAGACCACTGACCAGTTGTTATTTGTTGATGCTTAGCCCAATACACTAATCAATGATGTGACTGGATAACTCAGGGAAGGATGGAAATACTGATTAATAAAAGAACAAATACTATATATGGTCGTCACCAATTGAATTGCAGTTTATTACAAAAAATGAAAGTAGATGCATTTGCCTTAAAAATTTTTAATAAGCCAACATAATAATAATAAAATGCAAAGTGATCCAAAATTAAAAACTGAAAAAAAAATCAGTCCTATACAATGAGGGACAAAGCAGAGAGGTTCTTGGTGAAGAGTCTAGGATGCAGTCAGGAAGACTGACACACCCAGTGAAGTATGAAGCCACTGGACTGTCCAAATTCAGCTACTTCCACCAAGCAGTGTAGAGGTGGTAGATGTGTAACAGGCTCTATTGCTGTTGGGATTTTACAACAATCCTTCCATGCCTGCAGGCATTTCTAAACTGAATTCAAATATTCTATCAACCTTGGTAGGATTTACCCATCTTTTCTGAATTTAGTCTACTCATCTGAATTCAAACAAAGTAACCAACAAAGTAGCCACTGCACTATCTTACCTGCCTTATAAATCTAAAAATATCAGGATTGCATGGGATTAGGATGGGGGTGTTAAGAATAGATAAAATAGCCAAAAACGAAAGTATACTCTAACTGTTCCATGTTGTGGACCAGTGTACTGGTAGTAATTGTTCCAATTTTTGCATTGGTGGATAGCTGCACAGTAACAGAAGATTATAAGTTCTAATGAATTTGATTAAAGAGGAGAAAGTTATAGTTGAAAAAGAATCTTAAGCAAAATCAATACAGGTACCTACACAGAAGATGCTGATGATGTTGTACACCCCCAGAGACTTTACAAGCCTGTCATTTTACATGATTCACTTTTAAAGGTCGAATTGTATTTCCAGTAAGGGTAGTGTGTGTGACTTGGAACTTTCAGATGTGGCATGACCATGTGCCTGCTTCCCTCATCCTAGATGGTAGCAGTTTGGGATGCTGTTGAATTGCCATGGTAAGTTACTGAAGTATGTTTTGTGCGTGGTGCACATTGCAGCCATGGTGTGCAGGTAATGACAGAAATAAAGCTCAGAGTGATGAATGTAGTGGCAGTCGTGGGCTACTTAAATGTTGCTGGAACTTTGCTCATGACACAAATGAAATTATTGCATTACTGTGCCTTGTAGATGTTGGAATGATTTTGTGGAGTAAGGAAGTGACTCACTCACTGCAGGATCCTCAGGCTCTGCCCTGCTTTTGTCAGAGAATTTACAAGGCTGATTCAAATAAGTTTGTAGTTAATGGCCACCTAATGGTTTCCCCCCCCCCCCCCACCCCCCTCACCAACCAAACCTCAGATATTGATGGTAGAGGAATTTATGATAATAATTCTGTTGAACATCAAGAGAAGGTGGTTAGAAACATGCTTAATGGAGATGGTTATTTCCTGCCACTTATTTTGGAATTTGTTTATTATTGTCAATGTACTGACGTACAGTGGAAAGCTTGTCTTGCACACCGTACACATCAATTCATTACACAGTGCATTGAGGTAGTACAGGATAAAACAATAACAGAGTGCAGAATAAAGTGTAACAGCTACAGAGAAAATGCAGTGCAGGTAGACAATAACATGCAAGGTCATAATGAGGTAGACTGTGAGGTCAAGAGTGCATCTTATCATACTAGAGAACCGTTCAATAGTCTTATAATGGCGGGAAAAGTGGGACCACTTGAGTGGCATACTTGCTACCTGCCACTAATCAGTCCAAGTCTGAATATTGTCCAGGTTTTGCTGCATGCTGACATAAGCTGCTTCATTATCTTTCGAAAATAGAGTAGAACATTATCAACAAGTGACCTCAAATAAAGGGTCAATCTGAATAATGGCACTGGCGATGATCATATTTTCAAATACAGAATACAAAAGCAGAGAAGTCATACTCAACCTTAAAAAACACCAGTTATCCACTTGTGGATTATTGCATCCAGTTCTGGTCTCCCACTTCAGCAAGGATGTGGAAGTCCTGGATAGAAATGCAGAAAGGTCTTCATAGAATAGTTGCAGGGATGGGAAATTTGAGCCACAGGATTGCACTGGATAAGCTGAGGTTGTTCTCCTTGGAGCAATGCAGGTTGAAAGGAGATTAGATAGAGGTGCACAAGGTCATAACTGGTAAGTAAAGAGAAGTTTGCATTAGCAGGAGGTTCAAAAGAGTACAGATTTAAAAGTTTGGGCAAAAGCTACAGGTGGGGGGGGGCAGTGTGGGGTTGGTGAGGAAAACCTTCATTTCACAGCAAATAATTGTGACCTGTAAGTATTGCATGTGAGTTGGTGAAAATAGAATTAATCAGTACCTTCCAAAGGAATTGGATTGACAAAGTATGATTAGAGCTATGTGGAAAGATAGGAGAATGGGACTAAAGTGACAACCAGAAACCAGCGTAGACTCAATGAGCAGGTTGTCTTCTATGAGGGAACATTGTGGTATTATGATGCTATTCAATGCTTATCAAATCAAACTTGTAAATTTATCTGATCACTAAGATCCCTTTGGAGGTAGATCTGCCATATTCTTGTCTGTGGACACATAATGTCAATGTCTCACAAAGGATTTGTTGGATTTATTACAAGTGTTCAGATTGACATAAACCTCCTGTTCAAATGTTTCCAGCATTGGCCCAGGGGACACTTCTGACTCAGAAACAGCAAAAAATCTTAGTTCTCAATTTGTGATATTGTCTCCAGGTAAGCTAATTTTAACACCTTTTGTGCTTCCTAGCAAGATGAATGCAACAGAGTGGTATTTAAGTATATAATGGTTTTATACTTATTATATCCAGTACCCAGAATTAAGAGCACCCAGTGTGGGTTCATCAGAACATAAAGCATCTAAGGCAGATGGTGATGTGGTCCTGCTCTGGCAACTCGTAGCTTTGGCAGATAGATCACACAATGGTAATGCTCTGAAAATGAATTAAATAAATCTGGCAGTCTGTGGGGTAGCACCAGAAAATTACTATAGTAACTGACTGTTGTAAAACCCAGCAGAACTTCAATACATTTTTACCACTTTATTTTTCTACTGCATTCCAACATTCCTAGAAAATCACATTAGAGGTGATGTTAAGTCTGATAGAAAAATGTATGAAATAGCAATACTTAATTTCATGTCTCTTGGTGATCTAGTTGTTACAGCAGAGGCCTTGTGACTACCAAATTGCTCCTTGTTACTTTTCACTGGTCCTTTGTTGTCTAGCGGTAGTCCCCACCTCCTCATCTCAAGATTGACTTGTCTCACAGCCAGCTCACCCAGTTCTCCTCACAATTTCTGCCTTGATTGTGAGAAGAACGCTGCCCCCTGACCTGCTGCTGTACCTGCCCAAGCAGAATCTTGCCTCTGTCCATGACTTTTTTAGATATGGACCTGCTACACCTACAATCAAAACAGCAAGTACTGAGCAGATCGGGCAGCATCTGTGGAGAGAGAAACTGAATTAATGTTGCAATTTGATGACCTTTCATTAAGTTTATTTCAAATTTTCAGCATCTGCAGTTTTTTGGCTTTTCAATGCCTATGGTCTACAGTCTCTGACCTCAGCCTAAGTTCAGGATTCATCCTGTACTCTTCATGTGGACCAGCACCCAACCATGGCCTGATCTTCAGCCCCAGCATTCTGCCTTCAACTTGATTTCCAACACCTATATGTGGCCCAAGCCTAAATACATCTCCAATTCCTGGTCTGCAATCTCCATTGGTTAATGTAGTTCTGCCTTGTGGTATCCTTGGTCTGCAGGTAGAATACCAGCAAATTCTTGTGTAAGCTGCCTTAGACTCTACCATCAAAATATTTCTGACTTTTAGCTTAAAGTAGTTCCCAATATTCAATTGAAGTGTATAGAAATTAAATGCATGTCTCACCAAGTGATTGAATGCTGCCATAAGCAAGCATTTTGAAACTAGGAGAAGACTTCTTGTTCCTTCACTATTTCACAGTCAGACAGTACAACCTAAAGCTAAAACCTGTCAAACCAAGTTGGTCTCTAATTTCTGTTGCTTCATGTCACTTCTTCATCCCTTGCAAACCATACCACCTGTTTCAAGATAGATTGATCAAACTGGAAAAAAAAGATTGAATACTGAGAAGAGAGAACAAGGAGGCGCAAAATGTTTCATTGTGTTATTACAACCACATACAAACATTCTTTCCAGAAATGTGGCCTGTATTTTGATGTGAGCTTCATCCTATTGCTTTTGGATTCTGTTACAATAAAATCTAGACAACAAGACAAGGACAGATAACATGGATATCCAGTGATCTCCCTGTTGGCTGTCATTTTGAAGAATAATGATTCTGCCAGTTACAATTCAGTCTCCAGGAGAAATCTAATAGTAGACCACAAGGAGTTCTTCAATATGCTAAATGTGCATTTTAATGGGAAAGTCCAGTATATCAACTAACCTTCTTTATACTTAATCTGGAAGTGTTTGATGCCATATTTGGATCAAAAGATTGGAGATTTTTCAGTTGTAATTTTTATTTCCACATGCATATGCAGGCAGAATAAAATCCTCAGATCTTTGCTTAATTTTTCAAGCTTTTACATTTAATGTTCAAATACAAATGAATTATAATTAAAAAAGAATGTTCAAACTCATTAAGCCCTAACTTAACAGATACAAAATGTGCACAGGAAGTTCATGTCTAGACAAATACCCAACCTTTGAAAGTTCAATATGAAGTGAAGCAGATGAATGTTAATCTCTGTTGCAGAGCAATAGAACAATGCTGTTTTTTTTGGTAGATGTAGTCTTGGGAATTATAATCTGCTTTATTTTATTTGACTCTGAACAAGAGGTTCTGTACTTAATGACATTGGGCCAGGCTTTTCTCGAGCAAGGTATCTTGTGGCATGCACTGTTTGTTAGCCATGCTCATACATGCTTAGGTTTTAAAAACCCAACCACAAAATTGTTTGAGATGTATTGGTAATAACAGTGCAGCAAAGGCAAATAGATACGTTGGACCTTGGCCAATGATGATATCAGCAACATGTCTCCTTAATGAGATGTAAGGATCAAGAAATAAACAAAGGACTGAGCAAAGACTGATTACTGAATTCATTCAAATCGGGTACAGGAAGAAAATAGAAAGTTTGAATTATGAGAGAAATAAAAGTAAATCTTATAGAAAGATTGAGATGTTTATACTTCCTTAGATGCATTAAATTGTTTACTTGCAGCAAGAAAGATTGATTGATAATCAATAATTATCAAATTATTTAAAGGATACTTTTGCTATTAGTTACTAAACAATTTTCCACAGTGACTTTAAGAACCAATTAACATGAAAATGCTGCAAATTCATCAAAGTCATGGGACAAATAAGTAGGATTTATTGTATTTGTGAAGTCAACAGCAGAAACGTGCAAATTGGCCGGCAACTGTGGCAATTTATAATTCATGGAATATTAATTCCTTGCAACAAGCTACTGCCAATTTACATATCAACAGCAACATGTATATCTCACCTACTACTACTTTTCAGCAAAGTCAAGGTTCATTGAATAAATAATTTTATTAAAATGTATGTTCATTTATTTAAATTATAGTGATATTGACATTGATCTCCATTGCCTTTAATCTTGACAGTTTATAAAAGTCAAAATAATTCCTTCTACTTTGAACAGATTTATCAAGTGTCTTCATTTTATGGGATATTGAAATTTAATTCAACAAATGGTGTGTAGTTACTTTTGTTACATGGGAAAGCATGGCAGCCTATTTGCACACAGTAAGGACTCATGAAATTTATCATCATTATCACTGGTTACTTACCCTAGTCAGGGTGTACTGGCCCCCACAGGACATTGCCAGGTGACCCTACATTGTGCTCACCATCTTGATGAGTACAGGTCATTAGGTTGAGTCTTGGAGTCAACCTCAATTGGTCAACCTCAACTTCAGGGTCTGCTCCGGTGTTAGTCCAGTGATGATGGTTGCAGGGCCCTGGTATGACCATGACAAATGAAGTGAATGAATGAGTTTAATTAAGAGTTCTACATGTCAATATGCTCCAATACCCATTTTACTATTTAGATAGTACAAGGTTGAAAAGCTTCAGCTGAGGACATCTTATTCTCATGGAGTAGGCTTAATAGATCAATGGCATACTTTAAATCAATATTTTTAGATACGTTTTAGTAAGATTATGTTATTCATAGGTAAAGTAGAATTGCGTGCAAGTAAAACAACAATTGGAGTATTAACCTTGACAAGCCTATTTCAATGGCTAGGCATGATAATATTAATTGACTGTTCTTCATGAACTATTCCACCTTGCTCATGTTTTTCAGTAAAACATTCTGTTTACAGAAGATCTGTTGTTTCCTAATTTTAGCAATGGCAAATATTTTTGTATGATGTGGCATTGGGCCTCCTCTTTGTCTTTTATATTCTGCGGTTGTTGTTCTACTTGCTACACTCAACATATACTATTGGAAGGGATGGATGTGAAGTTCTCCTGACTTCAGTGGTGGTTTATTTCAGCAAAGAGAGTTTTGTATAAATGTGACTGGTCTGTCCATTCAGACAAGACTGAGTGTTTAAGGGTGTCTTTTGCCACTTGCCCAAAGATAACAAAGGACTAGTGGGTTTATAGAGATTTATCCATCTGTTACTGTGCATACATGTTGCTGCTGGAACTCAAGTGCTTGTTTTCTGAATGAAAGTGGTTGCTCCCTGACCTGGTCACATAGACTATTTCATCACTTGCATGTTTCCAAGAATGTTAAAGTCAACTACTGCTGATTTTGGAAGGTGCACGTTAGCAATCTGCATAAATAGACAGGATGTACTTGCTCCCTGTGGGTTTGAGGTCACTTGATGATCACCCAGATCAGGTACTGCTCAGCAGCAGTCAATGAAGTAGAAAGCATCTTGGTACATAACATCATATCTGAATGGCTTGCATCCACAGTCACTCCAATTTGTGTCTATTCGCCAAGAAATTAAGCACTTTCATAGACAGGCTTCCTGTGTGGTCAGAATCATGGTGAGATTTGGGGACCGTGGTTGTGCTATGCTTCCACTCTGTGACAGCTTGCCCATTTTCACCCAAAACATCATTCACCAAGTAGATCCTTGCCAATATTAGTCTAACCTTTGGTACCTATTTCTTTGCAGTTGGTGAGTTGAGGGTAAGGGCAGGACATGTAAAGTTGGAGAAGTGTGACCCAATTATAAAAATAAATGGCTTGTACCCGGTGTTTATAATTTGAGTCTGGGCACCTTGCAGCCGTCTGGGCTCAATATTGATTTGTACAAATTAAGGTAACTTGATTTCTTGGTCTGTATCAGTCTCCATTTATAAAATTAGGTCAGCTTATTTTTTTCTCTCTGGGAGTGAAGGACATGCTCAACCTGACCTGCTGGGCACATCCTCCTGCTCTGCATTTTGAAACTCCCACATTCTTCCATCTGTGTTCTTTTGTCTACGTTCTCACTCTCAGGCACAGTAGTGTAATGGTTGGCATAACGCTATTACAGCACCAGCAACCCGGGTTCAATTCCGGCCACTGTCAGTAAGTAGTTTGTACTTTCTCCCCTTGTCTGCGTGGGTTTCCTCCGGGTGCTCCAGTTTCCTCCCACATTCCAAAAAGGTACAGGTTAGGAAGTTGTGGGCATGTTATGTTGGCACCAGAAGCGTGGCGACACTTGCGGGCTGCCCCCAGACCACTCTATGCAAAAGATGCGTTTCACCGTGTGTTTTGGTGTATTTGTGACTAATAAAGATATCTAACTGCTCCCATTCACTCATTGACCAGATAACCTTGTCCCCATGTGGTTACATCAGTTTCACCCTATCAGAGACATACCCCCCTCCCCCTGCAGCTTTACAAGCTTTTATCGTCTCCTTTACAGTTCTGACAAAGGGTCTCTGACTTGAAACGTTAACTCTGTTTCTCTCCCCAGTGATGCTGACTATTTCCACCGTTTTCTGTTTTTGTTAGAGAATTGTGGGTGTTTAAGGTGGGAAATCAGCAATGAAAATCTGCTCTCGGTCAACAGCAAAGTGATGGAAGGTGTAATCAACTGTGCGAATGAGCCACATTTACTCTCCAATAACCTCAGCACTGTCCAAGTCTGGGTTTTGCCAGGACAACTTAGCTCCCAACCTCATCACTATCTTGGTCCAAATATGGACCAAAGAGCTGAATTGCAAGGTGAGAACTGAATGACTGCTGTTGGCATCAAGGCCCACCAGTAAAACTGGTCATCACATGGAATACGCTCCTCTGGTTGGTGTTGTACTTTGTACAAATGAAGGTTTTTTGTGTGGGAGGGCATTCATTGGGCCCAGGATATAATTGCAGACCCTCCTCAGGGCAGTGTCCGAGGCCCAACCCTGTTCAGCTTCTTCATCAATGACCTTCCTTCCATCATAAGGTCTGAAATGGGAATGTTCCCTGATGGTTGCACAATGATCAGTTCCAGTCACAACACCTCAGCAAATGAAGCAATGCTTGCCTGCAAGCAGCAAGAACCAGACAGCATTCATACAGAAGCTGAGAAGGGGCAAATAAGGTTCATGCCACAGAAGTGTTAATCAGTGATCATCTCCAACAAGAGAAAGTTTAACTTCTTTGACATTCAATGGCTTTACCATCTCCAAGTCTCCCACCATCAACAACCCATGAGTCAGCATTGACCAAAAATTCAACTGGACAAGTCACAAATATCATGGCTGCAAGACCAGATCAGAGACTGGGGATCCTGCAGCAAGAGATGTACCGCTTGAATCCACAAAATGCAGCTCTGAATGCAGCTCCAATCATTCTCAAGAAACTTGACACTGTCCAGGGAAAAGCAGCCTCCTTGATTGGCACCCCATCCACGAGAGTCATAGAACTATGCAACACAGAAAATGGCACTTCGGCCCAACTTGTCCATGCCAACCAAGTTGCCTAACCGAGCCAGTCCCATTTGCCCACCTTTGGCCCATATTCGTCTAACCCTTCCTATCCATGTCCCTGTCCAAATGTCTTTTAAATGTTGTCATTGTATCTGCCTCTACCATTTTTCATATACACACCACCATCTGTGTGGAAACAGTTGCTCCTTAAGTCTTTTAAATCTTTCCTCTCTCACTTTAAACCTATGCCCTCTGGTTTTGGACTCCCCTGCTCTGGGGAAAAGACTGTGACTTTTCACCTTACCTATTCATTCCCTCAATACACTGGTGTAGAGTGGCTGCAAGGTGTATCAACTACTAAACTGAGCTCACTAATCTGATAGCACCTCCCAAATCTGTGTATTAAGAAAGTCAATGACTTCAGGTGCATAGGAACACCTATCCAAGTTCCCAATGAAGTCAGGCACTATACTGACTCGGAAATGTGTTACCATTCCTTTATTCTCACTGGATAGAAATCCTGAAACTCTCTCCCCAACAGCACTTTGGGTGTACCTTCTAGAAGGACTGCACAGGTTCAAGGCAGCTCACTCCCCCTTCTAAAGAAATGTCAGAGATGAACAATAAATACTGGTCTTTCCAGCAATGCCCTGACCCCAAAAAATGAAAAGATCATTTTTAAATTGGATGCAGCAAAAAAGTCAGTGACAATCTCCTTTCAAGTGGAGTGAATTAGCATTCTGTGGTAAAGTCTGTTTCTGGGAGAAATCAACTTGTTTCTAGGGTCCTGCTACACATTCAGAAATATTGATTTATTTATGGCAGATGTGTATTTTGGTGGCACAACAGCTGTGTCCTTGCATCTGCTGAAGCAAAGGTGAGAAGGGTGAGCATTATTGTGAGAAGCAGCAGTATAGTCCTCTCCTTCAGCATGCTTACTCCCCAACCCCCTTCCCAACTAGCCTCTCCCCTCAGGAAAATTAAATGGTTTAAATTGTAACACTTGCTTGGTGTTTTCTGATAAATGCTTCTTTTCCTTCAAAACGGAAAATTATATTGAGTGGGTTTCAGATGGCTGTTGTTTTATGGTGGTTGTTCAGCTGAATGTAAAATATTTCACCAAAGGAATACTTGAGAGCTGATTGTGGCATTGGGATGGTGAACTTGTTTGTTTCTTCAGTTTAGTCATCTGTTTTTGACCAATGGTACAGATTGTCAATAATGTTTGTTACTTTCCATTATATTGCAGTTCAGTGGATCCATTGAGGGTATGTCTATCAATTCGATGTTTATTCTACTGAAAAACCATATTTATTCATTGCCATTATCACCAACTAACCTGGGCAACTTTCTTGCTGTTAATATATATCTCCAAAGATTCCTCTAATTTATTAATATAATAATTAATATTGCCGACCTTGTCTCTGTAGCGAAAACAACAGGTTTACAGGCCTTATTTACCCTCTGAGTAGTATCTCTGTGCCATAGGGTATTTCTTATAGCATCAGATCGAGATATAGATCTTCAGCTGTATATCTGGGTTTAGCATTTATTCCCCATCCCACCCCCCCCCCCCCAACCTTCTCTGTATTCTGCCTGTTGATCGCTCCCAAACATATTCTGATTAAGGAGGTATTTGACCAATATTCTTGAACATTAAATGCAAAGACTCATCTGAATTTGAGAACATGGGAAATAAATGGAGTAGGTCATTCGGTGCCCCCTGCCCGTATATGTTCTGCATCACTCCCCTGCACTAAACACACATCCCTTGATTCTCTTTTCTAAAAATATTTCTTGATTTCCTGTCTAAAAAACTATTGATCTCTTTCTCGAAATGTTCTCAGCAATTAAGCCTCCAAACCCCGAATGGGGAGATTCACAATGCTCTCGGCGAAGATTCTCTTCTTATTTTGAGACTATGCCCACTTGTTCTCAGCAGGTCAGCTCGGGGAATATCAATACTGCAGCAGAAACCACACTTGTGCAAACATCCTGCATCCTCACATCATAAAACCTCAGGTGAACTGCTGAGGTGAAGATAATCTTTTGAGTGGAACAAGACAATATTCATCTGGGAGCTGGGCCTTTATATGCCTGTGGATCTGATGACCTATTTTGAGGGGTTCAGCAACCAAAGATTGTAGTTTATGGATTCTTCTTACAGAGGTCAAAAGCATTACAAAATCTGTTGACCTGCACTGGAAGGGCTGTGTCCTGTTTGGAGCCATTCTTTAAAAGTAGTCTTTTCTCTCTCGAATGAGATAGTGGTTTGATTGTTTGATTTGTCTTCTCACCAAGAATTTGATTTATGCAGAGTTCCCTCCCTCCCTCACCTATTCATTTCAATGACATCAAGGATTCTACCAAAATGCATGTAAATTAATTTTTGTCCTGTGTACTTTAACAGATATTGTTCTTGTGCTAATCCACTAGGTGGTATGCTCGTGCTTACTAGTCAATATTGACAGGTGAGAACACAAGAAATACAAAAGCAGGATTTGGCAATACAGTCCCTGCTTTGTTATTCAAAAAAAGATTATGACTGATTTTCATGCTCCATTTTGCCACTCGCTCTTCCTGTCCCTTAGTTCATGTTATAACCAAAAATCTGTTGATCCTAGCTTGAAAGTAGTTGACAAGAGAGCTCTCTGCTGTACAGTAAAGGTTCATGATCCTTTGAGTAAAGAAATTTATTGTTATCTCAGACCTAAACGACTCTTTATCCTGAGGCCACACCACTAACCCCTCATCACCCCTCACTACCGTTCTATCCAGTTCTTGGTACTTCAGCTAGAACTACAGCTCCTTATCATCAAACCTATCAATTTCTCTTAGAATCATTTATTTTACTAAGAACTTTTCATTCTTCTAAACTCCATGACATATGTACTCATTTCTTCTCATGTGACAATCCTCTCAGCCCAGGAATTAATCCAGTGAGACTTTGTTGCCCTAAAGTAAGTATATGGGTATATAGTACTTCCACTGAGATCTCACCAGAGCCTTATCCAATTCTAGCAAGCCTTTTATTGTATTCCATTTGCAAGAAAGGCCATCATAAATTATTAATGCATACATGTTAACTCTCTGTGTTTTATGTATGGGAGCACCCAAATGCATCTCAACACCATCATTTAATAATTTCTCACCATTTCAAGTAGCTTAGCCTTTCCATTTACCAAGGTAAGTCATCTCACATTTGCCTACATTACCATTTTCTGCTACCTAACTAGTCTGTTAATGGCTTAATTGTCTTAAAAGAAACAGATGTTTTAATAACACTTTAATAAAATATTTGCATTATTTTAAAATAAAGTAATTCTCAATATGTGAAGGCTATTTTCTCTGCATGTGATTTGATCAGTGAAATCTCTACAGGTTGATCAGGACCAAAAATTATCCTTGTTATAATAATTCAGCAAATTTATTTTGATGAGCCATTTAATTACATCAGGTAATGTCCCTACTTCAATATTTGTCCAGCAACTCCCTCCAGTTTGGGTTTCAATGGATAATTCAGATGTACAGTGCGAAGACCAGAAGAACCAGGAATGGATTACAGCTTTGGACTCCGGTTCATTTGATAATTTGTCCATTTATAATATTATCCTCAGCACTCAATCTGAGACCAGGTAACAACAAATTAAATCGTAACCTTCCTTTTAATAGCATCAGTTTTTAATGTTTGTTCAGTCGGATGTTAGCCTTTTATATTAAGGCAAATTGGCTTGGATTAAGCTACCATTCATTTCTCCCACAGTTGATGTCTGACTGCATTTGTAGAATTTAATAAATTGAGAAAACCATCTCAGCATCACTTATCATTTTCATATTCCAGTCATTTTACAGAACTACATTTCTCTATATCACCTTTCCCTTCTTCCTGCTTGTTAATACCATAACCCCAACCTCTTGGGTCTGACCAGCTGATTTTTCAATGAAGACACTGTCTCATAGTATTTATGCATAAACATTCAAAGTCAGAAATGCTAATGACTATCATAATTTCCTGTAAGTGTTTCTAAAGGGACCCCTTCACCAAGCCTAATTAAATGGAATCAGAACCACAATTCATGTGTACTATGTGTGGTCTAGTGATCGTAAAGTATTAGTGATGAGTAAAGGTTAATATGCTGGCACATTTGATTGTTATCTCATTATTGGACTTACTGGAACCCTGACATGGAGCAATGACATATTGCAGGGGGGGGCCAGATACAGCTTACCTCAAGGAGGGAGGGATGGGCGAGGAACCGTGCCCTCATCAATTTGAATGGCATCACCAACCTGGCTAAAAAAAAGGTAAGCGCTTGACTTACTTCAATGTTTTAATTGTTTGCTACTATTTTAAAGATTTTAATTAAATTTATTTTACTTTTTAAAATTTATATCTCTTCAAATGATTTTTAAATGCCTTTACTATCAGAGCAAGCTAAATATTGTCAAATGCTGTTTGGACATTGTGGGGGCAGGGCTGCTTGATGCCTACTCACTCACTTCATGTTTACTCACTCGCTCCATGTTTACTCACTCACTCCGTGTTTACTCACTTGCTCCATGCTTACTGACTCCGGAGTGTCAGCTTGTCCACCTCTCTAGATTTGGGAAAATTGTCCCAGGTCAACTCATTGCAATAACTGGTCTATTTTATTTTGTCTTTCTTTCATGTTATATATGTTATATTATTCTAGGCAAGTACATTTCATCTGCAGATAACTTCATAGTATTAACTTCCAACAGTAATTCTGTATTGCTGCCTTGCTGTTACAATTTAGGATCTTCTTTGCTAATTTTTATCAGCTACAGAATAGAAATGGAAATCATATCAGGCAAACCTTAGATTTACATAGAACATAAAACAATGCAACACAGGAACAGGCCTATCAGCTCACAACATCTGCACCAAACACAATGCCAAATTAAACCAAATCTCTTCTACCTGTACCTGTTTATTTCTATGTATTAGCAATATAAATTACTTTTTTAGCAAACTTCGAAATCAAAATATGTTTGGAAAATCAATGGAGATTTAAATATCTTACCTTCATTTGTTCAAAGTGATATCATATTAAATTGAACTCTTGGGGACATTGCTGTCAATCAGGATTGGCAGAAACCACTTGTGTTTTGTTTGTGGAGAGTTTAGGTTGTCCATAGAGATTCTCATTGAAAGATTGCAACTGCTGTAAATCAAACATAAGTTTCATTTACCTTCAATTTTTATTTGTATTTGCTTAGGTTTGCTCTTCCAAAGGTGTAAGCCTCTTATGCTAGATGACAGCTCCAGTAAACCCTTTCTCATATCTTGCCAAGCTAACCATTCTTCATAGTGAGGGAACATTAGCAGGGTATTCAAATTTACAATTGTCCCCAATCAAAGCTGATCCTGTGCTTCCACGGCACCTGTACACTATGTCATCTCCAGAAAGTAGCTGGAAAACAATTATGGGTCAATTTTTCTTTCCGCCTACCCCTTTGGGATCAGATTATGATTATAGGACTTCCACCATTTTCGTTGAAATTAGCTCATTCAGTACAAAGCAGGAACGCCTGTTTGGCTCAGCTCCAATTCCTCCCAAATCTTTTATCTTTTCCATAAACAAATGCAAGGGAAGCAGTCACCACCACCACTACGAATTTTAATCCAAATTTTCAATTGAAAATGCATCTCCTTTCTTTCATCGTTATTGAGTCCAGTTATAGGGGCTCCATATTCCACAACACTGTGAAAGTACCTTCACTAGAAGACCCACATTGGTTCATGATGGTACCTCACCCACCTCATGGGAAATTCAGGATGGGCAATAAATATCAGCATTCCAGCCAGGCTCGTGTTACATGGAATAATGAAATAAAATCTCTGAAACTACGGCCAAGATACAAAATCAAATTTGTTGTAAAAAAATGTTGGAAGAACCAAGATTTTTAACCAAATATTGACAAGTACCAGTCAAACATTTTACATATCAAGAAAGCAGTATCCATCAAAGCACTTTACCATCTGTAGATATTATTTACAGAACCAGTCCATTGAGGTCGGGGCTGTCAATTTTTAACCTCAGTGTATTTTATGTGGTAGAAATGTTTACTTCGGTTTTCAAATAGTTAGCAGAAGTTCAGAACTGCGCAAAACAGTTGCAAAGACTTGTCTGGTTTCACGTAGCTTCCTGTTTTTTTGAATATAATTCTCACTATTCCTGTTTCTGCCAGTTAGGTTCGTTCAGGGTGCCCTTTGCCCTAAACATAAGGATCGGCATGCAGCTTCCTAAAATAATTGTGCACAGATGTTGGCATCATTTAATTTCCCATTTTATGTTAATGAAAATGAATAGATAAGCCATATGGTTGTCTTTCTGTTTGAAAGATACAACGGCTTTGTGTATCACTCATTCAACATGAAATGTATTTGAAAGAAAGCAGTCTTAATGTTTTCTTCCATTTGTGATTATTCCAGGATAAACAAGCAGGGCAGCTGAATCTAGGCTTTTGACAAATTCCTAAAGGCAGTTGCAGTTTTTCTGTCACTGACAAGGAAGGACTGTGCACATTAAGCAACATCAGCATGTTTTTGTCTCTTTTTGAAGAAATTTTGGAATTGATAAAACGGTTCTGAATGTATCTTTCATGAGGATTTATTTTATTCCTTGAGGATCAAGATCAACTGAAAGCCAACAGCAATAGAAAAGAGGATTTATCTTTGCACATTTTAAAACCTGCACAGAGTTCGGAGTTTGGGGATCCTGGCAAAATGGGTGGAGATGCAATCACATCACAGATGACTGGCTGAGCAGAGAATTAGGTTACGTGGATTTGCAAGGATTATGTGCTTCCATGGTTCAGGGAGTGGACGATTTTACTCATGTGCCATCCTTGACATCTCCTATGAAAGCTCACATAAATCACAAAGGCTCTTACCTGGACAAAAGAAGATTTTACAGCATTTAACATTAGAAGGTCAAGGTCAATTACACAAATAATATTGTACCATGCAGTGCTTTAAATTTATACCTGCTTATTTTATTTATCTGGTTAGGCTGGGGAATGTTTTAATGAGGGTAAACTTTTGACCACTTCTGCCAAAGAAAACTTAAAAAATTACACAATCATATGAACATCATTCTTTTGCCATCTGTAAATGGCTGTTTTCCAACTTGGCTTGTTGGGACGAAAAGTTCCACGCAATTCCCTCAATTGCGGATACAGCCAAGCTGGTGGAAGGCTGCGAACTTGCAATGACAGCAGATGCCTGTGATAGATTATAGAAAGCAGCTCTAGGCGTCAATTGACTCCTACATTGTCTTGGGTCGAGTGGCTGTGGAGCAGGTGCAACAACGTTGCTGGAGAACCAGTGATGGAGTCCTAAGAGAGGACAATACCTTCTAGCTTCATGATGCCACTGGCACTGTCCTGGAAAGGCCCTCCAATGGTGGCTATCACAAAGAATATGATCAGCCCCTGGATAGTACCAGTCTGATCTCTGATAGCAGCAGTGTATTGCCAGGTAGCATCCCACTGCTCCTGAAGAACAGCAGTCTGCTTCTGGGTGGCAGAGTGAATAGCTTGAACTAGAAAGGACTGAGTCTGCTGAAGCATGTTGACATGGGGGGCCTCTACTGGTATCTCAGTGGAAGCAGAAACCTCTTGTATTAGATACTGGACTGTGGTGGCATTAAGGTGTTCACCATTTCCCGACCTTCTCAGAAGGTCCTCTGGTAGATTAGAGGAGGACTTAACCGTGCTCATTGACTGCGGGGCTCTTGCAGACTCCCTTGCAGAAAGGTCAATGCAGCAAACATATCAATGTAAATCCACAATAGCCTTCCAACATAACTTTCCTTATTGTAGTCCTCACCCGAGTCTCTTAGTGCAGTACTTAGACATGACCTCTACCTCTGGGGAGCTAACATACTAGCTTATCTTGACCTCTTGTGGCAGTGGTCTCCTTGCACGAAATATGACAATGTCTAAGAAGCTACTTGGTGGTATCAGGCCCTATGATAGTGTCATAATTGTCCTTCTCCTCCTCAAGGACATTCCTCCTGGTTGAGAGGGTGAGGTGGGGGGACAAGCCATATATACTGAGATTGCACTGCTTCAGGCAAAACATCCAAAGGGACATACACGGGCAAACCTTCATTGCTGGGCAGAGGAGTCACCTAAATTCCCAATAAGGAGAAGCACCTTCTGCTAGCTGATGAGCATTTGAGACTTGTAGGGCCTCTTCCTGGTTGCCAGGAGAGCCAATGGTTTCTCTCTACTTAACCTGCAAACTATAATGTGGTTATAGAGCCAAGAGGTAACCCAGCAGTCTGAACTAACAAGCCAGTGATGTGAGCTCAAGTTCCACCATGCTAGATGTGAAATTTAAATTCAGTTATTACCTTTTTTTCATTACAAAGAATAACTAACCTTGATGATGACCAGGAATCTACTGAATTATCATGAATACCCATCTGCATCACTAATCTCCTTTAGGGAGCAAGTCTATCATCTTTGCTGGAGATGGACTTTCTATGACTCTGAGGTGCCCCCTGAACTGGTTTAGCAAGCCACTCAGTTATACCATAACTGCTGTGTTGAAACAGATAAAGAATTAACCTGGACAGAACATCCAGCATCAAAATCGGCATTGAATTTGGACATGGAATATTTGCTCCCAGTCCCTTCTAACTTCTGAACTTCTCCTCACACACGTGAAAACTGATCACGTAAATTGGGAAGAGTTGCCCCACACACCAGTCAAGCAACATCATGATGCAGTTGTACTCACAGAAACATACCTTACAAACTGTGTGCCTGATTCCTCCATCACAATCCCTGGGTATGTCCTGTCCCACTAGAGTTCTGCATATAGAAAGACCTAGCATTGGCTGATAAGTGTTTCCGAATATTTCCTGTTCATAAAAAGCAGGACAAGCTCTGTGTCTTAACTGTAGGTAGGTAAATTAAATTTGGCTAATCACCATTCAGTCAGTCTACTCTGAATGATTAGCAATATGGTGGGAGGTTGTCACTGATGGTGCTATCATGTGACATTCTCCAATAATCAGCTCACCATGCCCAGTTTTGGTTTTGTCAGGACCACTTGGCTCCAGACCTCATTGTGGCCTTGATCCAATATAGGTCAAAGAGCAGAATTCCAGGAGTGAGGTAAGAATGACTGACTGCACTTGATGTTAATGGAGCATTTGACTGAGTGTGACATCAAGAAGCCCAGGAAAATTGAAGTCAAAGAGCATTGGAAGGAAAGCACTCTAATGATCAGAAAGGAAGATGAATATGATTGTTGGAGGTGAATCATGCCAACCCCAGAACATCAGGACTTCCTCAGAGCAGTGACCTTGGCCGAGCCATCATCATTAGAAGAAAAATGCGGATGTTTGCTGATAATCCATTCTTAACTCTTCAGTAATATATTTGCAATATAGAAAGACTTAAACAACATTCCAGGCTTGGGCTGATAAGTGTTTTTACCACAATGACAATCTCCAACAAGAGTGATAGTCTGACCACCTATACTTAATGTTCTGTGGTATTGTCAGTTCCAACATCCTTGTGCTCAGCACTGACCAGAAACGCAGTAGGACAAGCAATATAAACTGTAGCTACAACAGCAGATCAGAAGCTGGGTGTCCTTCAGCAAGTGATTCACCTCCTGACATCCCAAAGCCTTTCCAACATCTGCAGGGCACAAATTAGGAGTGTGATGGAATACTTTCCACTTACCTGAATCAATGCACCTCCAAAAAAAATGAGACACCATCCAGTCCAAAGCAGCTCGTTTGAATGATATCCCATCCATCACCCTAGTCATCCACCATCGACGCACAGTAGCTGCCGTGTGTGCCAGCTGCAAAATATACTGCATTCATTCTCCCAAGTTACTCCAACAGCACCTTCTGAACCTGCACCCCTTTTCCACCAAGAAGGGCAAAGCCATTGCAACACCAGCATTTGAACGTTCAGGTCGCACACAACTTAATTTGGAACTTTATCACAATCAGTGCTTGGTCTAAATCCTAGAACTCCCTCCCCAGCAGCATTGTGGGAGAGAGTTCACAGAAGGACTATAGTGGTTTAGGAACATGGCTCACCACCCCACCTTCCCAAGAGCAAGTGGGGATGAGCAATAAATTCTGGCCTTGCCAATGATGCCTCTATCCAAAACAAAAAAATTACTGTTACTACACGACTGCCCTAGTTCATTTGTTGTGACTGACTGTGACTGTGAAGAAGTGTTGAAGCTGTGCGTGTTCTGTTAGGGTAGCTAGAGAGATTGCTGCCATAATGGGGGAGCTGTCTATGTTGCATTTGTTGTTGCTGCAGAAAGTGTACGCTGCAAGGAAGAATTTGTCAGTTGCAGTTGGAACAGTCAGAACGCTCCACCTGACAAAATGAATGAGGTCATGGAATTTCCCTTCTATATTGCTCCCAATTCCCTGTTCCTGGTGTAAGCTGACTGCTCATCTCCAACCACGCATGCTTCTTTTCAGTGCTGGGGGCCCTCCTGACAATACTGGGGTCCAGGCACATGTTGTCTCCTCCTGGTTAGCAGGGATGGTCTGCTCCCTGTCCCTGGAGCAGAGGCCATACTATCCCCTCAGCTGAGGTTTCCTTGCACCATCTGTGAAGAACTCACTACCAGAAGCATGCGGTTTCATGCGCAGGTGCTCCTGAAGGTCTGGAGCTCTCAAGTCAAGTAGTAGACAAGTGGTTTGGCGGGTGTGCATTATTGCAGGATTAATGATCACTAACTGGTTTGTAGTAAAGGAACTGATAAAACGCATGCTGAAAAATGCACTTGTCCCAGGGTCACAGTGAAATATTTTATCCCAGAGGAGCCAGCATGAACAGGCATAGGTTCACCATGCAAACATAGGGTTAGTACTTCTGTTTAGGGAAGAATAAATTTCTGATTCCTGATTTAATAATTCATCAGGAACCCTTCTGAATGGAAATATTAAGATAAGATATCTTTATTAGTCACATGTACATCGAAACGCACAGTGAAATGCATCTTTTGCGTAGAGTGTTCTGGGGGCAGCCCGCAAGTGTTGCCACGCTTCCAGCACCAACATAGCATGCCCACAACTTCCTAACCCGTACGTGTTTGGAATGTGGGTGGAAACTGGAGCACCCAGAGGAAACCCATGTAGACACAGGGAGGACATGCAAACTCCTTACAAACAGTGGCCAGAATTGAACCCGGGTCGCCAGCGCTGTAAAGCGTTATGGTTTAATAAAAGATATTGAAGTACAATAAAAATCAAAGGTTTGATTTTGCCAGAATTTATCACCTGCACTCCATGTAAAGTAAGCACCTAATGGTAAAACTGACCCACAGCAGATTAAAAATGTGAAAAGCAAATGAGTGATTGGATTAGAAACATAAACTCCACTCCTCCTTCTGACTTAGTTACCAGCCTCCGCCCCCTACTTCCTGTTCTTGAGGCTATATATTTTTTCAGTTCCTGTTTGTTTTAACTGCATAGATATAAGACAACTTACAGACCGTGGATTTCAAATCGTAACAGCATTTTTCTTTTACTGAATATCTTCTTCATCAAGGATGTGGTTAAACTCCAGTTCATTGGTTATGTACAAGGGTGCGAAGCTACACTGCAGTCAAAAAAAGAATTAGAGGAAGTTATCCGAGAGGGAATAGGAAGTCTCCAGATGTCTTGGATACTACAGGTTAGTTTAGTAACTTGGTTCATTACATTGCATGTCACTGTGAAACACTTAATTGAATAATAATGAGAAATTCCTGAACATTTTTGCATAAATAAGTCTATTAAAATAATATAATGCAAACCTCTGAGATCATGTGTGACAGCACCATCTAAACACACTTCTGGAATACATCTTTCTGAAAATTTCAACCTTATTGAATATTAAACGACAAATCATCTTAAATGCCCTACCCCATGTTGAGATATTTCCCTTGTCTGGTAGGTCTGGAATGAGGGGGTCAAAGACTTTGGATATGAGATAAGACATTTAGGACGGATATGAGGAGAAATTTCTTCACTCTGAGTGGTGAACGTGTAGAGTTTTCTACCACAGTCACTGAATATATTTAAGGAGGAGGTAGATTGATTTCTGGACACGAATAGCTCAAAGGGGTATAGGGGAAGAGCGGGAATCTGGTATTGAGATGCAGGATGAGCAATGATCATGTTGAATGGTAGAGCAGGGCTAAATAGCCACCTCCTGCACCAATTTTCTGTGCTTCTATATTTAACAATGCAGTGACCACAAGGTTATTTCAAGGTAGTGTAAATTTAAGTCATGACTTTGTTTTTCAATTTATTACCTTGAAAAACAATTTTGGTGTTTCAGCACCCAACAATACTAAGTATTGTAACAATACTAAACATAACAAAATGAAATGTCGGGTTAGCATATTACTTTCACTACCAGTTCCTAAATTTTAATTCACTCCAGTATACAGGAGTGAGAATATTTTCTCTTTGCCTGAAGTGATTCTAAATGGTCCATTTAAATGAGGCTGACCTAATCTAAATCTGACCAGACTTTGGAGTTGGGGGAAGTTGGGGGGGAGCTGAAACAGCTGTGTTTATATGACTGCAGTTATGACGCAGTGATACTTCATGCAATGGATCCCCTGCACTAAAGTGGAAATAATTCAGCAGAAAATAACAAGCACAATTTGGCAGAGCATGAAGTTTGCAGATACCAAAAAACACCTCATGGCACAACAGAAGATGCAGTTGATATAATTAAATTTTTCTGTTGTAAGAGACCACAAAATTCATATTCTTAGAAAAAGCCAAGATTTCATAAGTTGTGCTTTGAAGGTGGATCTCAGCGACATCTTAATCCCTTATTCCTTTAATTGATTGGGACATTTATTCCCTGGTTATCATATTTATCTCTGTAGAAAGATATTTTTAATGCTTTTTGTTAAAAAAAAAGTGTGGGGTTTGAAGCTGAATTTTTGTTAACTTACATTATTGAGGTGTCTCTGTACCAGGCCTGAAGTGAAAGATAATTAAGTTTTCCTCTTGAGGCTTATACCTTTTGTGATTAACTAAGAGTATTTCTGTCATTCTTCAGAAGGGGTAATTTTTTTAAACTAATTTAAAGGCAAGGCTAAACCTTCCAATGAAATTGTACTGAAAAATGGAAAAGAACTCTAAGGTTTTAATTGTCAGAGTTGATAATACATAGTAAATCTTGTAGTTATGTCACCAGGTACATCATTATTATATTCAACATGCAGATGCACTTGAATAAAGTAAGAAAATTCTATTATCAGGTGAAAAGCTTCATGTGTACTAACCATTGTCACTTACGACCAGAGACAATTTGAATTGCCTAGATTTGTTTCCACTGAAATCACTAAGGTCAAGCTGGCTTAACTCATTGTTTTATACACTATATGAATAAAAGAAACCAACCACTTTAAATTGAAAAAGTGTTGAAATGCAGTTGGATGTTGCTTTAGGGAACAAAAGCAGTTCCATGAGAAACATGAATAATGCATGCTATCTGAGGGTTTAACTGCATAGAAATACTCTCTTAAAATAATGCTGGAGAAGTTCTTTAGGCGCTTTGATTGAAGTTCAAACTGGTGCTATTTTGACTCTGGGCTCTGCTATAACCCTTCAATCACAAGCAACATTCCTATATTCAGCTCACCTGCAAATCAGTCGGGATGATGAGCTCAACTCCACGGAAGTGTCAGTGTCCCCACTCGAATTGCAAACTTTGCTCTACACAGTGATTAAAAGAATGCCCATTCCTGTGTCAGTGGACGCTGCAAAACCATGAAGCCAGCTAGGCCAGATCCAGTGACAACTACCAAGGTGCTGCTCTCTGTAGTTGAGTCCTCATATGGAATTAGCCATATATTCTAAAGCAATAGTTAACAGCACTTTGTATTCCATGCTTCTGAGAGAGGAATTTCATAGGAATGAAATTTAACAGATGTTGAGCTCAGTGCAAATAGGAAATAGGAGATATGGAATGATTGATTTGTTATTGTTAATTTTATACTGTTTCACTATGGCAGAGTTACCCATTTGTTCTTTCCATTCGATAATACCCACTGCTGATCGGTAGTAGTTCTAGGCTCAGCATGTTTTAAGGGATGGTTAATTGGTGGGAAGGTCTTCACTAGAATAGGTGGAGGCTATTAGATAAAGTTCTTTAGTGGTTTGTAGTTGGAATTATTCTGGCTACAGCAGTGATCTATAAGCTTCTGGTAAATGGCTCTGACTGCTGCCACTGCATTTTGTGGTCATCAGATTTCTCCTTCTCCTTTTGGTGAATGACTTTTTAAATCTATTGCCTAAAGCATTTCTCTCCTTTGTGTGACTACGTTAGTGCAAGATTCATCACACCAACACTTACTGTTGCATCCAATGAGTGATGTGCTGAATGAAACCCTGCCTGTGTTACTTATTTCAATATTCTGATAGATTGCTATTGAGTGCCTGGGTTGAGCTAAGACAGATGGTATAGGGCATTTCCACAGGTAATGCTCTAGTTTTTGGTCATGTCTTATGCCATTACTGCAGAGGAGATTCTCTGTCAGCCTGTTATATAACAACCAAATCTAGACCAAAGTCTTTTCTTGCTGGTTCCTAGGGTTCATTGATAACATAAGTAGCCTTGGAAATGGTGACTGGGAACATGTACTGCAACATAGAAACGTAGAAAACCTACAGCACAATTCAGGCCCTTTGGCCCACAAAGCTGTACCAAACATGTCCCTACCTTAGAAATTACTAGGCTTACCCATAGCCCTCTATTTTTCTAAGCTCCATGTACCTATCCAAAAGTCTCTTAAAAGACCCTATCATATCCACCTCCACCACTGTTGCCAGCAGCCCATTCCACACACTCACCACTCTCTGAGTAAAAAACTTACCCTGACGTCTCCTCACAGATATTATGGATAGATACATCCACTTTCTGCCTGAAATTACTTGGAGGCATCGAAATACAAGGCTGTGATGACCTAATTTATCAGATGAATTGCTATGTCAGCTGTGGTAGTGGGCAATAGGTCCTGTTGAACCATATGGCATATTGCAGTTTTCCAACAGTATCCAATGAGAATCTTACCCTTCTCCACCATTGATCCTCACTGAGATTTAGCTAAATTTCTGGGAGATTGTAGATCCTAGAAACAGGTTCAATCAATCTTCCACCTATTAATCCCCTTTGTAGGGCCAAATCCTGTAGCTCGAAGATGCAAATACTGTAATGCTGCATTTCCCTGGACCTAGACGTCATGTAACACATTGGTAATAAGATGTCTGAATGACTTCATCCTGAAAGATAGCATGACCATCTGTACAAGTTTTTACTTTCTCCTGATGCTAAGAATTCTATCAGTGTAGGAATAGATTACCAGGCAGGATGGTGAATTCCTGTTGTATTGCAAATCAAAAAAAAAACTGCAGGTGCTGAAAATCTGAAATAAAAACAGAAAATGCTGGAAACACTCAGCAGGTCAGGCAGCATCTATGGAAAGGGAAATAGAATCAACATTTCAGGCCAAAAATCCTTCATCCTGATGTATTGTTTGCCCCAATATGGCAAGTTCGGACCAAACTACCTCATAGGTTTGAACCTGAGTTATCAATCAAAACAAAGCATGGTAGAATTTATTCCTGGCCGTAGAATTTCCACCAACAATGGCTTTGCTGCAAAAGTCTCTCTGAAGTGATTATACTCCATGGGTCCTCTGGAAACTTAATCATGAGATGTGAGTTGACATCATGTCATTTGTGAGTTGTGGATGCCTCAGTAAATGACCCAAAGTTTACAAGTTGCTTGGTGGACTCTCAGAAATCTGAAGGTACTACTGTTGCTGGCTATCAAACTGAACCTATAGGCAAGTACTGTGTGGCTTACACTCTTGGGCACCGCTGTTAAAGAGGCCCATAACATGGCTTCATTGATGACAAATATATATGCTGGTCTGTGTAAAGTTACCAATGTAGTTGTATCCAAACTAGGAACAATGTAATAAGGAAATGAAAATACAGGTCCTCCCCAGGTTATGACAGGGTTCTGTTCCTGTGAACTGTTCATAACCTGAACAATTCTCAACTTGGAAATGTGGCCTCGAACCAAGTTTGCACCCAGCAGAAGATGCCTGCAGCCCCGCAGCAGCTGGCAAATCTATTCTCCTGGTCTCCCAAATGCTCATCCATATGTACGGGCTGTACATAATGCAGGCATTTGTAAGCTGGAGAGCACCTGTAGTATTTCAGTGCAAACTTGGTGGAGCATCTCATCTTGACAATGCACATGACAGTAGCAATTATTTCTTTACCTTCCCAATGCACAAGCTCTATCTACCAGTTACATGTCTTCCAATTTTATATGAAGATGTTCTTCCTCACCCATGCGAAATGGTTCAACTTGTAACCATGTCAACAATTAACATTATGAAAAGGATATATGCATCTGCAAAATTCACTGCTCTTAGTCTCCTAAACTACTTCAACAGCACCTCCCAAACCCACAAGTTCTAACCAAGCAGAACAAGGTCAGCAGGTGAATGGAAACATTACACCTTGGAAATAAATCGCTATTCCTTCAGGGCTGCTGGGTCTAAATCCTGGAACTCTCTCCCAGCATTTTGGGAGTGCTTTCACCAGAGGGACTGCAGTAGTTCAAGAAGATGGCTCACCACATCTTTAAAAGGCATTTAGGGTTGGGCAATACAGTTTGTGCCAGTGATGCCCACATCCTGAAATAGTAATGGGTAAATAATTTTATTGGTATTTTTCCACTGGAAAGAGAAGTATACTTACTTCCATTTTACAGTTCTTGAATGTACCC
Source organism: Pristis pectinata (assembly GCF_009764475.1). Taxonomy (NCBI): domain Eukaryota; kingdom Metazoa; phylum Chordata; class Chondrichthyes; order Rhinopristiformes; family Pristidae; genus Pristis; species Pristis pectinata. The sequence continues at coordinate 24,616,592 of NC_067422.1, forward strand.
TATTATGAGACCTGGGTAATGCACATGAATGGAATCTGGATTTGGGATCAGTAACATCAGTTGTTACTCATACCATTCCAGTGATAGCTACTAAATTGGAAAATAAAAGTGACAGGTGCCTCCAGGTGGCACTTATGCAAAGGCAGCTTCTGTGGTTATATTGAATGATTATTTGAGGTCATCAAACCTAAAGCATCTGGATTTATTGCAAAGGGATTGAATTTAAGAGCCTATTTACTTTGCTGAATTGGGATAAGAAAGTATATAAAACCAAAAATGTATGGTTTTTTAGAATATGCTATATCCTTGAAAAAGGAAGTAATTTGAAACTTCCTCTTGGAAAAAGAGTCATTTCCCCTTTTCAATTGGCAGGAGCAGTCCATTGGCTCTTCGCTGCACAAATGGAGAAGTTGGTTAGCATGGAAAATGAACATCATAAATTAGGGGACATGATTCATCTCGTTGTCTTACTTCAAACAATCTGTGTTTGTACAAATTTGGATCAGTCTTTGACATTGCAGGAGTGAGCAGATAAAAATTAAAAAAATACTGCTGATGCTGGAAATATGAAATAGAAAGATAAAATGCTGGGAAAGCATAGCAGAAAAGGCAGCATTTGTGGCAAGGGAAACAGAGTTCAGGCCCTAGACTCTTTGTCAGACAGGGCCAAATGAAGGGTCTTTGATCTGAAACATTAACTCTGTTTCTCTTTCCACAGCTGCTGAGTGTTTCCAGCATTTCTGCTTTTGCTCAAATTTTCCAGCATCTGAACTTCCTTGATTTTCATTTGCTTTTGAATTCACTGTCACTTCTCTTGCAAGAATGCCACTCTTAAAGAAGTTCTCCTTTGCTCTCTGGTGTTATCTCCATCCATCCCTTTCATCTTGTTCACCTTCAGTGGTCTCAGTATCTCTTCTAGTCTTCAATAAAATGTTGACCAACAGTTGTTTTTACAGCCACATCTCTTTCCTTAGCAAATGTCTCTGACTCCAACTTGTCTCAGGTGGATTCCAACTGAAATTCCACCCGTCACAATTCAGGTGCACCCAGGATCATGGGGATGTTCAAACTATCCAGTGTTTCTCAAGGCAATGTTCTCGTCACACCCTGAGATTCATGCTTAATGTCATGCGTAAGCACATGCATGCTCTTGAACTCTCTCTCCAGTAATGCAACACCACCAATGCTCTATCTCAAAGCTGTTAGGAATTGCAGTTCCACTTTATTCACTGGCAAATTTGGTGCTGCCTCTCATGACGATTTTCCTTCTTTTCAGATGTCAAGATTCCAAACTTCAGCTCTTGAAATCCTATATCCTTCATGACCCTTCTCCCTCTTCACTTTCCTCTGACCCCCATCTCTCCCATTCATTCCCACTTCCTGCAGTATTTTTCACCATCCTTTCTGATCTCTTCCCAACTCTGATCATGAGTGATCAGCCCTCAGTCGAAGCCTTATTTTCACCGCATACTTTTTCATTAATGAATTCTGAGTCTGGCATGACATTGAACCCTTCCTCCACCTCTGTGTCCATTTGTTTGGCCAGGAATCGTCATGCTATACTTTCTCCCATCTCCAAAATTCCCAATCCACTTGGACCCCTCTCTCTGGCTATTACCCACTCCAGATCTATTCATTGCAAACCACCACCAGGACATTGACTGCCTTGATATTCCCACTCCCCTCACTCACTCTAACCTACCCCCTTCTGAACTTGCAACACTCTGCTTTTATCATCAAACCTGCCAACAAGGGTGGCACTGTTGTGGTCTGGCAAACTGAACTCAATATTGCAGAGATAAAACATAAGCTCTCAGATATATCCTCATATCTTCTTTTGAACCATGACTCTTCCACCGAACCTCAAGATATTGTCTCCCAGGAATCACTGACTTCACTTCCTCAAGAGATTCTCTGTCACAGCACCCAGACTTGTAGTCTTCCAGTCCGTTTTCACCAACTGCCCAAGATCCAACAGCAGGACTATTCAGGCAGATGCATTGTTTCAACCTGCTCTTGCCCCAACAAACTAATTTCTTTGTACATTGACTCCATTATTTCTTCCATTCCAATCCTTCCCACTTACATTCCCAAAACTCTGATAACCTCTGCCTCTTTGAGTTTCCAATGCCCCGTTCCCATCAGGATGTATGATCCCTTTATGCCTTCATCCCCCACCAGGATGCTGTGAGGGGCCTCCACTTCTTCCTTGAATAGACTCAGTCTGTTCCCCGTCACAGCACACCCATTCACCTGGCTGAACTTATTCTCACATTGAACAACTTGTCCTCGACTCTATTCACTTTTGCTGGACCAAAGGTGTCACACTTACACCTGTCTTTTTGTAAGATACATGGAACAGTCTTTGTTTCAATCTTGCACAGACCCTCTTCCCTGAACCTTTTTCCTGATACACCAGTAGCCTCTGCTTGCTGCACTCAGGCAGAACTCAAATTTTATTTCCTTTCCTGCCAATTTCTACCCTGCTCTGGCCTTCACAGGGCCCATCCCTGATACTTCCCTACCCTTTCTGGATCTCTCCATCTCCATTTCAAGAGATGAGCTGGCATCAAACATCCATTACAAATCTACTGACTCCCACACGATCTTGACTATGCTTCCTCCTGTAGGTCTCCATTCTATTTTCCCACTTCTACTGTCTCCATTGTGTTTGTTACAGCTGCCTCTGAGATGTGTTCTTCCTTCCGGAACCATAGCTTCCCCTCAGCAAGAGCAGAGCGAGCCTTGACTATGTGTTATCTGTTTAAACTCCTCTGTTTTCACCCTGTCTCCTGGACCGTGCAGAGATAGAGTTCTCCTGGTCCTCACCTTCTATCCCAACAGCACCCACATTCAACAGATCATCCTTCACAATTTCTGCCAGCTTTGGCAAGATGCCACCACCAGGCCCTTCCAACTACGCCCCTCCTTATGGCATGTTCCCTTGAAACTGCTACTCCCATCCTTTTACCTCTTCTCTTTCCACCATCTGGGGACCAAAATAATCCTTCCAAGTGGAGCAGTGCTTCTTTGGAACCTCTTCCAATCCAGCACACTGCAGTCAGTGTTCACAATGGCAGTCCACTCCATATCAGATTAATCAAATGCAGATTGGGTGACTGCGTTGCAGAAGCACCAGCGTACACCTGTAGGGATGACTCAATGTTTTCTGTTGCCTGCTGCTTTAATTCTTCATCCCACTTCAACCTATCTGCTTGTGGCCTCCTGCACTGTTTTACTGAGGCCCAATAGAAGCTTGTGGAATAGCAGCTCATTTTCCTCCTGAGTAAGTTTTAGACTTCCATATCCAACTACTGCACTTTGCCTTTTTGTATCAGAACTGACGTAAGATGTACATATTTAGTTCAGTTTTGCCCTCTGCATTAGCACAATGTTACCTGCTGGGCATGTCCTACAGCCCTGCATATCTCAGCTTTCTTTGCTTGCATTCCCTTCCCCTCTCTCCCCTCTCACCCCCTCACCCTTACCCCAAAAACCTCTACAACTTATCCCCATAGCAACCCTGTCAGAGATTCACTCTGTCCGATCCATCCCTCCCACCTCCTCTCCAAGTTAAAACTGATTTGTTTTCTTCCTGATTCTGATGAAAGGTTTTTGACCTGAAATGTTATCATCTTCTCTTTCCACAGATGCTGCCTGACCTTCTGAGTGTTTCCAGCATTTTCCACTTTTTACTGTAGTCAGGAGAGATAGACATAATACCTTGCATGTAAAACCAAAACTTTGATCGATATCTAACCAAGAAACTATTCCCCAGACACTCTACAAAAACATCATCAAACAAAAATGGCTGGCTAGATAAAGAAAGAAGTAGTGTAGCGGTTAACGTAACGCTATTACAGTGCCAGCGATCGGGTTCAATTCCCGCCACTGTCTGTAAGGAGCTTGTACGTTCTCCCCGTGTCTGCGTGGGTTTCCTCCGGGTGCTCCGGTTTCCTCCCAAATTCTAAAGACGTACGGGTTAGGAAGTTGTGGGCATGCTATGTTGGTGCCGGAAGCGTGGCGACACTTGCAGGCTGCCCCCAGAAGACACAATGTAAAAGATGCATTTCACTGTGTGTTTCAATGTACATGTGACTAATAAAGATATCTTATTATTTGTAGTGGTGACCAAACACATGATCAAAGAGATGGGTTTAAAATAGGTCTTCAAAGATAGGAAGGACATTGTTGAAGTTGTTCATTTTTCTGGATCAGGGCATCATTGGCTCAGCCAGGATTTGTTGCCCATACCTTCATGTCCTTAAGAGAATGATTGTGAGTCACCTACTTGAAGCATAGCAGTTTGTTTGGTTAAAGTAATTTGAATACTAGAGGGGAGTTCCAGGATTTAGACCCAGCAATGATGAAGGAACATCAATATATTTCCAAGTGAGGGTGGTGTGAAACTTGGAGGGGAATCTTCAGGTGGTGGTGTTCCTAACCATTTAAAGCCTTTGTACTTCTTGGTGGTGGAGGGTCACAGGTTTGGGAGGTGCTGTTAGAGTAACTGCGGTGAGTAACTGCAGTGATATTTGCAGATTGTACACACTGCAGCCACTATGCATCAGTATTGGAGTTAATGAATGTCTGGGGGGGATTGACAGGGTGCCAATTAAGTGGGCTGCTTTGTCCTGGATAGTGTTGATCTCCTTGGGTGTTGTATCCTCATTCATCTGCGGAAGTTGAAAATAATCTAATACACTTCTGATTTGTGCCTTGTAGATGGTTGGAGGCCTTGTGATATCAGGAGGCAAGTCACTCACGCCAGGGTATACAGCCTCTCACCTGCTGTCCTGGCCAAAGATTTATGTCATTGGCCATTGGAGTTGCAGCAAGATGCTGATGTGGGGAATGGATGCTAATTCCACTGAATACCATCATGGACTTTGGAGATGAAGGCAATTTTGAGTTGGGGCAGAAGTTTTCATGACTGACAGCACTGAGAGTGGGTTTTGTGAGGACTTGAGCAACTACAACAGTTTTCCAAGAAAAGTCATTAGTATCAAAGGACAGGAAAAATCACTATGTTTATCATATTGAGGTTGTAAGGAGAGGTTGGAGGGAGGGTGTGAGAGTCGGCCATTGTATGGGAATCAGATTAGGGGGAGGAAATTAGTCTTGTGCATGAGATGACAAAAGGAGTGGTATGAAGGGCGATAGGAAGGAGTAGCACTTGAAATTCAATCTGGTGCCGTTTTTGCTCTGATCCCAATGCCTCTCTGGCATCAGTCACAAGACTATTTCTTATGCTTTGCTCATCAGTAAACCAGTTGGGATGATGTGTCATGCCACTGTAACTTCCACTGCATTACAATCTAACTGTCTGTTCTCATATCTGTCCTTTGCCAGCAACAGTAAGAAGCAAGCAAGAGACAGGGGTTTAAGGAGCAAAAAATCAAACTGCTGGAGGAACTCAGCGGATTAAGCAGCATCTGTGGAGGGAGAGGGACAGCTGATGTTTCAGGTTGAGGCCCTTCATCTGGATTGTAGATAGAGGGGAGGTAGCCAGTGTAAAGAGGTGAGCAGAAGGGGTGAAGCAAAAGCTGGCAAGCGATAGGTGGATCCCGCTGAGGAGGGGTGATGGGCAGATGGAGAAGGCATAAGTGGGAATACTGAGAGAGGCCAGGAGGCAACAAAGGGCTGCAGATGATGGAATCTGATAGGAAAGGAAGGTGGAGCCTGGAACCAAATAAGGGAGGTGGGGGTGAGCACATGGGAACAGTAGGGGGAGGTTTAAGGAAATGGTTGAAAGTTTTCCACATTTTGAACATTTTCACCCTGCCCCAAGGTCTTGTCCTCTGTTCCTACACTTCTGCATTCACCTGATTTTCAAGGTCGAATCTCAGTCAGGGCAGAGTAAGCTAGAAACTGAATGGGGTTAAAAAAATGCACCACTGCACCATCTCTCTGGAGTGTTGCTCCTCGGGGCAACCAAAGTGGGAAATTTACTCTCATGCCTGCTTCTACTGATGTTTAAAAACAAATTCTTCAAGTTTTCTAATTTTTGCATTGACTTGATTTCATTTTCCTCATGCTTGGAAAACTCAGGCAATAAAAGCCATGCCATTGCACCATATCAGGTAACAGTTAATGCTCCTGTTCATACCTTTATCACCTGTCCTGCTTTTTCATATTTCAGTAAAATGTTGAGGCATTTATTTTTTAATCTATATTTACTTTGTCCAACAGAACATTGTCAAAGGATACAGCAGGATACACATGGGTTAGAAATTTGGGCAGAGAAATGGCAGAGGGAGTTTAATCCAGGCAAGTGTGAGGTGCTCCATTTTGGGAGGTCAAATGTAAGGTGAAAATATACAGTAAATAGCAGGACCCTTAGGAGCATTGATGTATAGAAGGATGTTGGGGTGCAGGTCCATGGCTCCCTGAAAGTGGCAACAAAATTGGATATGCTGGTAAAGAAGGTGTATGATATGCTTGCCTTCAATGGTCGGGGCATTGATTATAAAAGTCGAGAACTCATGTTGCAGCTGTAGAAAACTTAGTATTGTGTATTATGGAGTATTTTGTGTAGTTCTGGTTGCCACACTACAGAAAGGATGTGGAAGCTTTGGAGACGGTGCAGGAGATGTTCACCAAGATGCTGCCAGGATTGGACACTATTAGCTATAAGGAGAGGTTGGACAAACCTGCATTGTTTTCTCTGGAGCATCAGAGGCTGAGAGGTGACCTGATAGAGACATAGATAGGGTAGATAGCCAGAGTCTGTTTCCCAGGGTGGAAATGTCAAATTCTAGAGGGCAAAGGTTTAAGGTGTGAGGGGAAAGTTTAGAACATGGAACAGTACAGCACAGGAACAGACCCTTCGGCCCACAATGTTGTGCCAAACCAATTACATTAGTCATAAAATGCTCAGCTCAACTAATCTCTACACAATGTCCATATCCTACCATTTCCCTCACATTCATGTGCCTATCTAAGAGCTTCTTGAATGCCCCCATCATATTTGCCTGCACCACCACCCCAGGCAGTGCATTCCAGGCACCCACCACTCTCTGTGTAAAATACTTGCCCAGCACATCTCTTTTGAACTTACCCCCATCACCTTAAATGCATGCCCTCTGGTATTAGATATTTCAACCCTGGGGAAAAGATACTGGCGGTCTATCTATGCCTCTCATAATCTTATAAACCTCTATCAGATCTGCCCTCAGCCTCCGCTGCTCCAGAGAGAACAACCCAAGGTTGTCCAACCTATCCTCATAGCACATGCCCTCTAATCCAGGCAGCATCTTGATAAACCTCTTCTGCACCCTCTCCAAAGCCTTGACATCCTTGCTATAATGGGGTGACCAGAACTGAATGCAATACTTCAGGTGTGGCCTAACCAGAGTTTTTAAAAGCTGCAGCATAATTTCCTGACTCTTGAACTCAGTGCCTCGACTAATGAAGGCAAGCATGCCATATGCCTTCTTTATCACCCTATCAACTTGTGTAGCCACTTTCAGGGAGTTATGAACTTGGACCAAAAGATCCCTCTGCTTCATCAACACTGTTAAGGGTCTTGCCATTAACAGTGTACTGTCTTTTTACGCTTGATCTCCCAAGGTGGAACACTTCACATTTGGCCGGGTTGAACTCCATCTGCCATTTCTCCGCCCATATCTGCAACTGATTTATATCCCACTGTATCCTTTGCCAGTCTTCTACGCTATCCACAACACCACCAATCTTCGTATCATCTGCAAATTTATTAACCCACCCATGTACATATTCATCCAGGTAATTTATATACGTCACAAACAGCAGAGATCCCAGTACGGATCCCTGAGGAACACCACTAGTCACAGACCTCCAGCTAGAACAAGTCCCATCGACCACTACCCTCTGTCTTCTACGGGCAAGCCAGTTCTGAATCCAAACGGCCAATATACCTTGGATCCCATGCATCTTAATCTTCTGGATGAGCCTCCCATGAGGGACCTTGTCAAACACCTTACTAAAATCCATGTAGACAACATCCACAGCTCTACCTTCATCAATCACCCTCGTCACCTCGTCAAAAAACTCAAACAAGTTAGTAAGACACGACTTGCCCTGCACAAAGCCATGCTGACTGTCCCTAATTAGGCTACAATTTTCCAAATGCTCATAAATCCTATCCCTAAGAATCCTCTCCAGTAACTTCCCTACCACTGCCGTGATACTCACCAGTCTATAGTTACCAGAATTATCCCTGTTTCCCTTCATGAAAAGTTTATAGGAGATGTGTGAGGTAAGAGTTTTTTTACACAGAGTCTGGAATGCGCTGCTGGGGGAGGTGGTGGAAGCAGATATCACAGCAAGGCAATTAGGCAGATACATGAACAGGCAGGGAATGGACGGATACAGACTACGCGCTGACAGATGGGATGAATTAAATTGGCAGCATGGTCAGTGCAGACATTATCACAAAGTCTTCCAGAAGGGCTTGTTCTTGTGCTGTATTGTTCTACATTCTATGTTAATGCCTATTCACCCCACCCCCGAAAACCTTGCTTCATTACCATTATAGCATCTCTCAAACTTTGGTGGGTCAAACTGTCATTGCATTTGCACTGATCCTGGACAAAATATCACAAAATTGGCCAAAGCAGAGTGTAAGGATATTTTATTCCAAAGAAGATGCATCAAGGTGGAAACTATAGGCTCGTTTGAACACAGATTCTGATGCTTTGTTGGGCTTCAGTCTGAAAGGTGATGCAGCACGCTGTGCATGTTGATGAAATCTCCTCACCTGCCTGGTCTGTATGTCAAGGCACACATGTATTGATGTAGGCAATGGAATCAGAACTCACCACAATCAGTGGCATTTTCCACTGCTGTCTGTGTACCTCAGTGGCTCTCTGCTCTCAGTTGCTGTCACACTGGTTTGAGCATCCATTGAGGTGGGAGATCCCTTTTCCCCAGGATCCAATCCTGAGAACACTGCCAGCTATCAGACACGCACAGCAGTTTGAAAGCCTCAAAATGAAGAAGTCACCTGTACTTTCTGAAACATACCAGGAGAGCAATGGGAACCTGAGCTCCTTGAACTCTACTCTCAGCTCGGTGACTGGGCTGACTGCAGTTGGAAGTTATGGGAAAATTCTTCTTGTAATCCATGAAGCAGTCCAGGTTATTAATGGGAGCCCCCACATGCACATGAATGGAGTCAATAGCTACTGGTACTTGTGAGAAGCAAGGAATGCCACAAATCCCAATGCCCAACATGCCATCTGGTCTTCACTGAGGTCAAAGATGATGGATTAATTCCTTCATGGATATAGTCTCTTGCTGGCCTCTCTGTGTACTTTACCACAAAGCCTTGTGATGGATTGGTCGATGGATTATCCTTCCAGGTCAAGCCCTACGCCTGTTACTCCAGTCTGGAGTGCTCTCCTCCATCACGAGTTTGTTGAGTTACCATTGTCTTCTTTCACATTTGGTGTTGGTCCGATGTGGTCTGCATTCTCACTGTGTCTTCAAGGGTGGAGGATGTTTGGCATAACTGTGGTGGTAGTGTGCCTGTCTTTTATTGGCTGCCACCAGGATGTTGTTGTAGTGTACCTTTACCCATCCCATCTACATTCAAGTATTGGTATCTCATCTTCCTGGTCTACTATTGGAATCAATATCATGTCTCTCTCTCGATTGTTTGGGTTCACCATCTTCAGAAAGAATTTCCCAGCTGACTCCAGTGTAGCCTTTTCATACATCATTTTCATGCAAAGCACATGGAAAGTTGGCTTATGATTGATAGCTTGTTTTTAGAAGCCATTATGAGTTGCTCCCAAGTCCAGCTGAAATATCATTGGTTACCTTTGCACCAATATCTTGGCACCCAAATGGATGGTCCTTCCACCAAATAGATCTCAATTGGCACTGGGGATATTGTGTTCAAATGGTACTCTGAATTTGACTCTGTCTCTCCCAGTACAGTTCATCATCTCCATTCCATGGATTTTCACTGTCCGCTTCATTGCGCATTTTGTAGAAATGATTTTCCCATTGACATCACACACATTTTTCCACATATACAGTGCACTTCTTTTTCAGCCTTGTATGTGTTGTTCACAATTATTGCAGCATTTAACATGTTTTGGCAGTGTTTTCCCTGTTTTGCCTTTCATCTCACACTTCATCACGTGTACTTCCTGCTATTGGTCAACCACCATCAGTAGCCTGGTTTTGAATAGTTCCACAGCTTTGCATGTCTGCATGCACTCTTCTAGAGTTAATTCAGTGTTATGTGTTAGTTGTTTCTTCACTTGGACTTCCGGATTCCACAAAAAAATCTTGCTCCTGATAGGCAAATCTTGAAAATTTCCAAATCTGCAGTTATTTGTAGCTTTGTTAAGAAAATCTGATAGGATTCTCTCTGTTCAACTATTTCATTTTTGGATGGGCTGCAATGGTTGCCGCAAATATTGCTGCTGTAATGCTGCAAATAATGCAACCAATACATTCTTCAGGATCTCATTTCAGGGTTTTATGGTATGGTTCAATTATCTGTCTTTGTGGCCAATGAGATACAATCTTTACTTTCATCTCTTCCGGTTTATCTTGTTTACACCAGTGCAATTTATACGTGAGTATGTTATTGTATAAAGTTTTCTCTCCACTGTCTCTGTTCTTTAGAAGGGTTATTTGCTTGGAAATCCAGTGGCTTCGGTTTGATGAAGAGTCACGGACACAAGAAGTTGACTGTTTCTCTTTCCACTGACGCTGCCTGACCTGCTGAGTTTTTCCAGTGTTTTCCATTTCTGTTTCAAAACTTGTTTTTCTTTTTCATTATTGATCCAATTTTCATTGGAAGAAAGCTAAATGCACGTTAACCCAAGATAAGTGTTTTCCTAACAGAAGCGGGAGCAACTCATACACTGGTGTGAGTCGTACACCCGATTTTCTGTTTTTTGTTGCTGGAAGTGTAGTAAGAACACTACATTTGTAACAATCATACAAGAACACTGCTGGAATTTTCACTAGCAACTGGTGAAATTCTAATCTTTCAAGATATAATTAGGTTTGCAGAGTGGTTGCTCAATTATTTGTCATTTTGTTCAAATTTCTACATGTCCTTTGAAGTTACATGTCTTGGCATTATTCTGGTGATTTTTTAATATATCTTCTTCAAGGGCAATACATCCTTATTCATCCTCGTGTAATGCCTAAATGCCCCAGAGCTCTGCACAATCAAAGCTAAACATCCTTTGTTTTGTATTCCAGCTTCCTCAAGATAGAGGCTGATGTTCTATAGTCTTTTTATTCACGTTTTGAACCTGTACACTATGTTTAAGTGATATATGTATTGCAATATTAGATCTTTAAAATCTGTTACTCTTCTAGATCTCACGCCATTAATAATATATTCAGAACCAAAGACAGTGATCTTAATTTGCCCACTCACCAAATCTGTCCCAGCACCTCTGTAACTTTACTCCAACTCCTCACTTAGTGCCATCAGAAAGTTGACATACAACTATCCCTTCATCTAAGTAATTGATGTGCATGGTGAGAAGCTAAGGCCATTGCCCAGATCCCCAGAGAAGACCACATGTTCCATCCACCAATATTTGTGCTCAGCACTGGCTGTGTGTTCCAGACAATGCCCTCCATTCATCTGATTCCATATCCTGTCTGCTTCATCAGCAGCAGCCACTTTTTTACTCTTTATAACTTTGCTTTTAAAACACAGTCCCAGAACTACTTTCATTTGTTATCATCCTTTCCTTTTGAAAGACTTTTTAGAAAAAAAATCTTGGACTTAGCCTTTAACCTCAACTTTTACTCCTGCCACCTGGAACCACTGCCTACCTGTATTCAACCTGCGCCCATTGCAGGGAGCTGATCCCACTGACACTCCGAACTCAGCAGTCAGGTGCTGAGGGCTCAACAGTGACCTGGCCTCAAGTAATGAAGTCCTGAGGTATCAGTTCCAGAATGCTGCTGTGACAGAAGGCCAGGTTGGAGGTGGACCTTCACCTCCTGTCAAAATCATGAAGTATTTTAAAAGTCTCTGACATTCAAAGATATTTAAAAACTATGAACGTTAATGAAAATGACAAAAACAAATAATATGGATGACATTCATTTAAATACATGCAAATTGCAAATACATTGCAAAAAAGATCAAATATAAAAAGGAATAAAATTGCAAAAAGTAAACATGGGATTGAGGAACCAAAGAGAAATAAGAAAATGGTATAAACTCTGATCAAATATTCTTACCTATCCTCGTGGCTGATGGCATTGAAAGCACCCCAATAATAGAGGAAAATGAGGGGAGAAGAGGGAGGGAGCAATCATTATCACTAATAAAAATGCAAAAAGCAAACTAATGTGACTATAAACTGACAAATTCTCTGGACCTTTTATCTTACCTTCTTAAAAGAAGTGACTGCAGAGTTAGTGGATACTTTGGTTGTGATCTTCCAAAATTCCTTCAGAAAACCATAGGCCTGTCAGTTTGCTTTTCAAGTAAAGAGCAGGTTGGATTGAGGAGAACCAGTAGAAGTAGTATATGTGGATTTCCAAAAGGCATTTGATGAAGTGTCACGTACAAGGTTGGGGCTTATGGTGCTGGTGGAAACATATTACCACAGGGAGAGGATTGGCCAACTGAAAGAAAAAAAGAGAAATGTTATTAACCAATTTGGCAAACAGTAACTAATGGATTGCCACTGTGATCAGTACTGGGGCCCCAACTGTTTGCAATTTAGATGAAGGAATTGAGTCTCCTGCAGTCAAATTTACCGAGGATACAAAGATAGGTGGGAAAGCAGGCTGTGAGGAGGACACAACTGATGACAAATTGAACTGCACCCATTTCCCGTGCCTAAAGCATGGCTATACTTAGAGCTAAAGCCCAATCAGGTTCACCACAAAATTTTGCAAAGTTGGTCTAAATCCAGTTTGAAATGGCATTAGCATGGTTTACACACATCAGCAGGCAGTGAAACAGAACCTGAGCAATTCCCGGTGGGATCCCACCCACCTTTGTGCATCTCATGATGCTTTACTGTGCAGCAATTTGAGAAGGCTGCCAGTCCTTAAAGGCACACCGCCCCACAGCAGCGACAGCCTCTTTGGCTGGATGGAGAAGAGAGAGGCTGTAGGGTAGAGGAAAATAGCTCCTGAAGGGAGTTGAAATTTACGGTCAATGAGATAAACAGCCAGAGGAAGATTCTGTCCAGCAGGTACTAATGAGACCCAGCAGGCACAGCAGCCCTGCAGGAGGTGGCTACAGTAGTTTTCACCTGCTGTGAAAATTCCCACACAATGGAGTAATGGTAAAATAGATCGTGGTCTCACAAAACATGTCAAAGTGATTGGCAAACCACTGTTTACACCTGTGGAGTGGGGGAGAAAACGTATTCTATGTGGAAGTCTGATTTCTTTAAGTGAGGTAGCATTCATCAGGAACTATGGAGATGTCGCAAATTATTCAAGTAATTGGAGCCGGGATGCTGGGATTTACTCTTCCATGTTTTTTATTCAGTGCAGATGGATCTGCACAGCTGAGGGGATGTTATGTGTCATCTGGTCTCTCCTGGCTGATATTGGTGTACCTTGTTGGTGTTAAGCTTTGGCATGTGGAGGGGATCGCATGGTTTGCATTGAGAAATTTCATTTTACAGGTTGCTTATAAAACTTGTCTTTAGGAGCCCTTTATGTGCTGTGCAGCCATTGCCCGTCTCTGCTGCTCAACTGAGAGTGGAGACTGGCTGTGATGTCCTCTGATACCCTCCTCCTTCCTCCTGCTCCTCCTGCTCCAGCTCAGGCTCCAGGACTCTTCCTCTGGCACCAGCTGCTGTTTACAATTGGCAAAGTTGTGCACTTTGCAACAGTCAATGATGAAGTCCCAACATCTGCTTGGTGGGTACTGCAAGGCACCTCTCCAAAACAATGCAGACAACAAAACCACATCTTGAGGAGACCAATGATATCTTCCAATACTATCCTGGTATCTGGCTCTTGGCTCTTGTGTAGGTGGTCTCAACCTTGTGGTTGTACAGTGTACTCCTGTGAGGAATGGCGAAGTAGACAGTGTCTCCTGTAACAGACTGCTCCCGGCAGTGCCACTACTGAGGCACCCATGGAATTAGTACCTCAGCAGCTAAGTGGTAGAGAAAACACCCATGTAGTTTTACATATTCTGTGCATATTGGAGGATATTTGAAGAGACTATGGTCAGTTGTGAAATTTCCCAGTCAAGTATCCCAATGGCAACATGGTGTCCCTTTAAATATCAAGACAAGCGACAAACTAGTGCTATGTGCTCTTATTTCTATTGAGAATGATGACTGTAGTAAGGAATGGTCTGCTTCAGTTTACCTTGGTATAGGTGGAGATGTGCATGGTGCAAATAACCATTGGTTGTGCGCTCAATGCAGGGGAAATATCAGGCATGTAAATGTGAAAAGCTCACAGAAGTGCCCAATCTGATCGATTCTGCACCTGATACAACTTCACTTGGAAATGGTCTCCATTATAAACTACTCAAGGTAAAATCAGAATTGTCACACATATTACCTAAAGAATAGGATAGGAATTTGAAGTCCAATTTCTAGGTTAGAGTCTGCAAAGGAATACAGATGGGTTGATCGTATGAGCAAAAATTTGGTAGGAAGAATAGAAAAGCTACTTAAATAGAGAAACCACAGAATATTGCTGTACAGAAGTATTTGTGCATCTTTGTACAGAACTCAGAAATTTAGTATGCAGGTTTAATTAAAATAACAATTTCTATTTTTCATCAGCCAAGAATCCACATTGAATTGAATGGGGCCTCTGATCCGATGCCAGGCCAGACTTGATGTAGGACAGAGAGGCAACTCTCCAGCAAGGCAGCTCCACTACTGGATTCGATCTTCCTTCAGAAATGTTGACCAAAGCCAATAAAATCTGGCTTATTTACTATCTATCTCTGGCTCAGGATTCTTTTACCTTTTTGTTTATAGCAGCCAAAGGTATTAGAAACAAGACAAGGGAAATCCAATGTATTGCAAAGATAGAAACAGAAAGTTCAAGGCAGAACTCTTAGGTTTTAACAGATAATGATACTGGAGCTGTCACTGTTTCTGTCAGATGATGTGAAGCTACACAATAATGTTACTGAACTGACGCCAAAATAAAGGAAGATAAACATTTCAACAGTCATGTTCTGGTGGGTGTATATTTGGTTTTACAAAGAGACCTTGCCATATATTTAGGGATTTGTGGAAGTTTTGCTGTTTGCAATTATTTTAATGAACACTGGCCACAGGTTTATGAAGATCAAATGAAAGAAATAGCTTACAGTCTCTTAGGAAATAAGCAGATATTCTCCATAGATTACACTAATATATCATGAGTCTGATAATGATTATTAAAATCTGACAGTAAGTAAACTTATTGACATACAACATAATACGTGGCCGGCTCCTCCATATACTAACTTAATTCTTTCCCTTCCTTGGTAAAGTGAGAATCCATTTTAACTTGGATTAAAAGGTTCAGTCTGAGCATTAGCATTGGTACATGTATCAAAATAAATATGATTGAGCCAGATTTCTAGAAAATGATTCTTCCTTCAGTGCCCTGTGCTGATCCACAAGGTCACCATGACCCAACTATTTCCTTCTGCTCACTCTGTCTTCGAAGTGTGAGAACAGGAATGGTCACTGTTCATGTTCAATGGTAAACATTGGGTTCTCTGCACAACTTAATTTTGCAGCAGTGAGCTCCTGGAAGAAGCATTTGTTGGCCCGTTCAATATGCCTTTCCAGGCACAGCAGGTTTCGTTGATCAGCAGCTACAGTTTCAAGATGATTGAAGAATGTATGTTTGGTTGATTTATTGAGCTTTTCCTCTGCATGTGAAAGTCGTGCAGTAGGAATTAAGTGTGAAAAGCCACAAGTCAGAGTCAGCTGTTTCTGACAACAGTTGAGATCAGTTGATGCAGGAAGTTTTACAAAGTCAGCACAATTCAAAATACTTCTTTCGTGCCAAGAGATATCAAATTATCTTATAGTTTGAACTGATTGACTTAAAATTAACAAGAATATAGAGTGTAGGATGAGTGGTAATTAACATGTTGGATGAATTATATTTAATTCATAAATGTAATTCAGCCAACATTTTATTCACCACTCAATGTTTGTTCCAAGGGTCCAAAAGAAGGTGGCTTCCATGGGGAAATTAAACGTTTATTGTTGTCATCATTTCAGTCCCATATTCCCAATATTTGCTAAGGAACTATCACAGAAATGATCTCTGATTTGAAGCGGCAGCCTCCACCCACCCACCTATCAGCCCCTTTGAAAAATCAAACAATTTTATTGTTATTAATTTATCTTACAATCTTCATGTCAGGGCTGACAGGATAGATGATGTGAAGATTGAGCTGGCAAATCTAGAGTGGGCAGTTAAAGGGCTCAAGATAAGGGGTCCACCAGTTATGACTGGGATTAGGAAAAATATCTTAATGCAGAGAATGGTAAATCTTTGGAATTCTGTACATCAGAGAACTCTGGACGATCAGTCTTCCAATACATTCATTACTTAGGTCAATATATCTTTGAACATTAAGGAGGACAGAAGACATGGGGATCAGGTAGGAAAATGGGTGAGGCACATGATCTTATTGAATGGTAGAGCAGGGCCAAGTTACCATATCTACTATTCCTGTTTAATATTTCTTATGTTCTTGACCAGTTGCTTTAACTGGCTCTTTCCCTCTGCAGGGTCTTAGCATGCTTCTCACAAATGCGAAGATCAAATTTCAAGCAGTTGAATTCCCTAATTTGTAATTAAATGTGTTGTTTAAATAATAAATATCTATTATTTGATAGGTTGGTGAAACCTGATAAGCCATTTCCTTAGTTGACATGTTTTAAAGCAACAAACAATCTGCTGGAGGAACTCAGCATGCCAAGCAGTATTTGTGGGGTGGAGGGGGGGGGGGTGGGGTTGGTGGAAGGAATTGCCAATGTTTTGGGTTGAAACCCTGCATCGGGACTTATGCAGAGTTGATGTCCTGATGCAGGCTTTTGACCCGAAATATGACAATTCCTTTCCCCCCTCAGATGCTGCTTGTTCCACTGAGTTCCTCCAGCAGATTGTTTGTTGCTCCAGGTTCCAGCATCTGCAGACTCTTGTGTCGCCTTCGGTTTCAAAGGCCTCCATTTAAATAATAAAAGTTGATTGAGGCACCTCATTGAGATTGCTTGTTTGATGCTAAACTTCTCCATTGAAAAATCCCATCCCATCCTCAGAAAATGAGTGATTAGTGAACAACTGTTGCAAAGGCTACAAGTTAATGGAAAAATATAATTTAAGAGATTAGGACCCCCAAGCCTGGGACTTTGGTTTGCAATATTATTTCATTGATAGTGAATGTATTCGTATAAAATTTCTCTGTCCACCGTTTCTACTAAAATAGTGGTCAGAGGAGCATGCTGGGAATGTGCTGTTTCCATGGCCTAATATTCTATTAATATTGAAAGGTAGGAGTGAGCCTTCAGCTAGCTGGTAATGTGCCTGTCTCTGAGTGAGCATACAATAGGTTAGAGCCCATGGTGCATGTGGAAGCAAGAATATGCTCTCTATATACTCAGCTGATGATGAACAATATATCCATGGCCAAAAAGGGTGATCACTACTTGAGAAAGGCAATGATATGAGTGCACCACATTAACCTAAATAAAAAATTCTGCCAAATAAACATTATTAACTTCCCTACAAAGTACAAAAATCTTCCTAAAGCAGGTTATGGGAATTTTCTTTGTTTACTATTTGTAACATGATTAGAAGTTTATATACATGCATCCTGTTAATACTGTGTGTTACTTCCTACTGTGTTTTCCAAATGAAATCCACATCACTCAAAGTTCAGCAACTTCTTACATTCTCTGCATTACGTTGATAGGTTTCAGGAGAAGTTACTAATGCAGCAGTATCAGACAGCAACTGCCTCAGTCCCATCTTTAATTCTGCACGTAGGGTCACTGAAGAAGATTGGACTAGACAATACAAAGCATTATCATGATCTAGAATGCACTTCCTGAAAGTGTTGTGCATGTAGATACAATTGTGGCTTTAAAAAGGGAATTGGAAAAATATTTGAAGGTAAGATAATAGTAAGGTATTGGAGAAAGAACGGGCAAATGAGACTAGCTACTTTGCTCTTTCAGATATGGGTGGTCTTGCTGGGTCAAATCATGTCCTTTGGTATTGCCACTATTCTACCATTCTATTTAATGCTTCATTGGCAAAAGATTGGATTTGTGAACACCTGCTGTAGTTTCAAGTTACTTATAATTTTCATGCTGTCCCCTTTTTGTTAGACTTGATGAATCACTTCTAACAGAAGAAAAGGGAATTAGGGTCTTAAACATTTCAGTGTCCTCATCCTGCTTATCAGAATTGTCTGTTTGAGTTGGCTGCATCTATTGATCAAAGATGGAGCAATTCATCTTTTTTGTGTATTTCTTTTATTTGGCCTGTCCAAGTATAAAATGATGAAATCAGCACATCCTTGTAACTTTCGTCTTGACAGTGAGTGCTCAACACTATGACGTCATTTGCTAGCTCTTGTAGTTGCTTGGACTCTCTTACTTTAGTAATTTACTTGAGATTATGTAATTAAGGAAATGCCATCCTTTCCTCCACAAAAAAAAACTCTTTAAAGGATTCTAAAAAATGAAAAAGACTCATCAAAAGACTGAGGCACCACAGTGGTCACTTTAAGAGTTTAAACTCTTGGGTTGCCGTGGTTCTCCTTTATTATTCTATGGTCTCTAACCTGAATAGTCAGTTCTTCTCTATTGGAGCACCAACAACATCCTTTTTTGTCTTTTGTTTCTTTAAGGAGATGATATAAAATGCAGCATACCTCCTGTACAGAGGATCGCATCCATCATGCCCTGGAGAGATGTTTGCATGGATTGGACAGAAGTACCTCTTCTAATTGGAAGGGTAAGCCTCTGTTTTGAAACGTATTCCTGTTGTATGTTCCTGGTTTGTTTATCTTTTTGAATTTCAAATCCTTTATTCATGCTTTTCTATAAGGACTTACAATGCCTCTGGTAAGATAGTGAGCTGGTTGAGATTTGCATTTAGATTTTCTTCTCAAAGAGAATTTAATAAATTATGAAATTGCTGTATAGGAAATATCAAAAATTAGTTCACTGATCAATGGGAACTGTCAACTCATCCATTTATTGAACCTTGGATTGTAGATATGTATGTGCTGCCCTCTGTACTATACTGGCACACTGCTAGTTTTTTTGGTTTTGGTCTACTATAGTCACTTGTACTGAGGTACAGTGAAAAACTTGTCTTGCATACCGATCGTACAGGTCAATTCATTACACAATGCAGTTACATTGAGTTAGTACAGAGTCCATTGATATAAATCAGGTAAAAACAGTTCAGAGTGAAGTGTCACAGCTACAGAAAGTGCAGTACAATAAGGTGCAAGGTCACAACAAGTTAGATTGTGAGGTCAAAGTCCATCTCAACGTATAAGAGTCTTATCACAGTGGGGTAGAAGCTGTCCTTAAGTCTGGTGGCATGTGCCCTCAGGCTCCTGTATAAGGACCAGATGTGAGACTTTGTAACAGAAATCTGCTTAAAGTGGGACAATGTCCTTGTCACAGTATATCCAGTCCAGGAATGAATGCACAGAAATGATTTCATAGATATTCATATTGAAACTTGCTGATCTGATAGAGACTCAAACTATGTAACATCCTGAAATGTTTCCACATCCCTTTTGAGTGCGTAACAAAATGAGGTCATTCATGAAAATTTATCTAACGTAGCTATTTCAAATATTTTTGATTTTAAATCATAAATTCTTATAATTTATAAAGAGTGTTATGGTTGGGATTACCCAGTGTTTTTCCCATTATCCTGCCAATTATGTCTCTTCAAATAACTGTCCAATTGTTATGTGAACGTTCCCATGGAATCTGCTTCCACCACACTTTCAAGTAGTGCTTTTTTGATCTCATGCACTATCTATATCTCAAGTTCATTATAAATCTGTGACCTTTAGATCCATTTGCAAGAAGAAGCAAACTGCTTCTCTCAAACTGCTCTATTCAACCTCCTCAGAATTTTACATACAATACTTAATTTCCCTTAATCTCTGCTGAAAGGAGAATGATCTCAGCTTCTTTCTCATCCCTCACCAAGGCTTCGTTAAGCGTGTTTCCCAGAACTGAGCACAACATTACAGCTGAGGTCCAGCCACTGATCTGTTAAGGTTTAACATTGCTCTTTGGTTTCTGTATTAATTGCCTCTACTTACAAAGCCATGTATCCTACACAATAATTGCTCAATATACAAAGGAATGTTGTGAAGTGAAATTTTGTAAATCACAAAGGCGGGGTAAAATGCATTGGAGGTATTTTGATACAGTGTATTCCAATGTGCAGGGAGTGGCATGTTTGTTATAGCAAAAAGTAGCTTCACGTTGAAGACGCATATCCTAAAGTCATTGGCATTGTAGCAAAAACTTGTAAATCACAGACTTGCAAACTGTGGAATTACTGTACATATTCTTATTCATGTTTGTCAAATTCCTGCAGCTTCAAAGATTTGCGAATGTGCATACTGAGAAACTGCTGCATTTGCAAATCATCCCTACTCCCCCATCCCCCAACTGCCCACCTTTTCCTGCTCCATTTAGATGAAGCAGCCTGTCAAAGGGAGTACTGTCCCTCCTTATTCTTCCACACTTCACAGATCAGGATTAAGCTGCACGCTGCAGGTCTGTTCATCTTAGCTGCATCTTCCTGAACCCTGCTGGCATCCTGCCCACAAGTTACTGTATTTTAAAGTTTTGTGTGATTGAACTTGTGCTTCCTGTACCCAATTATCAAATGCAGAAAAAAAACAGTGGACTTTTCACCATCCCATAAGAAACTTTGCCAAGTCATTTTAGTCTGTCAGAAAAGCATTCATTCACTCCACAGTAGCCTCCTATTCTTTGTCTAATTGCCTAAAACCCTTCAGCATTATACATAGAAATAATTTTGCATAGTATGATTTTTGTGCACTATACAAAGGAATTTTATCGACATCTTAATTGCTAAATATGATTGGAGATGCTTATGTTGCAGTTCATAAAGATCACCAAATTGCTTCTGGATCTCAGTACACATTTCACCCTTACAGAGGTGCCCACGAAAGTGCAATGATGTCTAACAGCTTAGTTTAGAGGTTACATCAACAGAATCCAAGATATCGCTTTGATAGTGTTGGCCAGTCATGCAGAAGTAGGTTTCATAGCCTATTAGGGACCTGCTTCCGGGAAACTTAATTGGGAACTTCTTGCAGAGGCAAGGCTTTGGAGTCCAGAACCGGAACAGCCTATTGGTATGTCCCATTTTAGTTTTCTATAAGTCCAGCTTTCAGCACCATTCCAACACCACTCTCCCCCTCTCTTCCCATCCCTGTCTCTGGACTCTAGCCAATCCAATCCACTCCACCACCTAACAGTGATCTTAATCCCTTCACTCCATGGCTAATTATGAGCCTTGCTCCACCCAATCCTGCACAGCTAACTGTGACCCTCACAGTGGGAAGAATCTCATTTGAACTCCACGTGTAAGGCAAAATCAATAGACAAAATATATCTTTATTAGTCACATGTACATCGAAACACACAGAGAAATACACCTTTTGCATAGAGTGTTCTGGGGGCAGCCCGCAAGTGTTGCCATGCTTTCGGCGCCAACATAGCATGCCCACAACTTCCTAACCAGTATCTCTTTGGAATGTGGGAGGAAACCGGAGCACCCGGAGGAAACCCATACAGACATGGAGAGAATATACAAACTCCTTACAGACAGTGGCTGGAATTGAACCTGGGTCACTGGCGCTGTAATAGTGTTATTGCTAACTGCTACATTACCAGGCCTGCCCTGCCTATTTAGGCCTAATAGCTTCGGCCTAAGTGCACACAGAAAGTTACAGTGGAGTTACATCCAAAACATGCATTGGCATCCTGTGCATCGTTGATTTAAAGTGCCTTTCCTGGTTTAGAACAATTTCTTGGCTCAACGTTTGGAATAAGTCAATTATGTGACACTTTATCAAATGGATCTTGAATGTTTGTATTTGCAGCCACTGCATCTCTTGCACCAAAGAATTCAATCAAACTTGCAGGACATGACTTACCTTTAAAGCACACTTGTCCAAGTAAAGATGTTATGTTTTTTGAGGACACTTTCAAAATGCCCTTGAAATATTTTCTCTGTCCTCCTGGAAGTCTTTTGCCAAATTGTTCAGAGTACATGTTTCCAGAGTCTGGCGTTAGGCATTCAGGCAACGTGTCCTGCTCCACTCTTGTGGGTTGAGTCTGAGCACAGCTGGGGATGTTGGCCTCGGAGAGAATGCTGACAGTGGTTCACTCACCTGACCAATTAATTTAGAGGATTTGGCAGAGACAGCATTATGTGTATCTGTTTATTTTTTTAAGAAAACTTTTCCCAGTCTTTCCACATAGCTAAAGTGCCTTCTTGGTTTTGGGCCTTGGCCTACAGATGCCTGCTGATCTGTCCAAGAATGTTATATTTTGCCATTAATTACCTCTCTGGATTTCCTGGTAACTCTTACCAAACCAGTCCTCATGTTTTCTTGTAGAATGATGAGACACTTAGTCAGGGACTGCAGCTTCTGTTGGTTGGGAGTCACCAGGTTGCCTGTGAGGAGCTAACCATGTAGAGGTTTTTTGAGAAGTTCTTGGAACTTTCCACATTGATTTACCTGCAGCAGTATTTTATTGTCATTTTTGCTTGGCAGTCAGGCTGATGGAGATGACATACCGGATTAGGTGGTGGATGGTCCAGTAGTTGTCAATACCTGCCATGACACAAGTGATGGGGACACATCTGTGATGTCTCACTCAGTTGATAATATAACCTAACAATTGCCAATACTTGGACATGAAGCCTTCTACTGATAAAACTAGTGTTGGTATGACAAGACCATGTTCCAAGTATTTTGTCAAGAGGACACTGTTGGATTTAGCTTTCCCTTCTCTTTCCTTGCCAATCACAACTCTGTAGAGGTTTATGCCTTTTTGGACTCTGGTATTGAGGAAGATCCAAGAAAGATTGGGATGTGGGCCAGAGCTTCCTAAGGTTGCATATGAATCCCTCTTTGTCCCAACCATTGCTTCCAGGGTTGGGGCACGTGACCTAATGATAGTAGCACTCTGGTTCCACAATAGAGAGAGCCAGAGGTCATGAGATGTTTGTTTATCCAATGAGGGAGTCACTGAGATAACATTTCAATGTTGGTTCTCCCTCACTAAAATGCAAATTTATTAATCAGATTACCCACATTTTCATCCAGGGATTCATCTCCTTCACCACAGGGCATTGGGCACTTTACAGATTAATAGACTTCATTGAACTCATCATTATTTTTGAAAATAAAATCTGGGCCATTTGTTGCAGGTACTGTCTATGACTGACTGGATGAGAAACTGGGCTCAGTAAAAACCTGTTTGCTGGTGTCATGAATGCTACTACAAATCCAAAATAATGTCTGAGGCTTGTGTGCAAACTTTGGGGATCTAGTGCCCCAGTTGCCTTTGTGTCTATTGGAAGAGTACAGAGAAGGAACATCATGACATTAATCAAACAATGCTGATTTGATGCCACATTGCCACTTAAATCTTCATGCCCCAGCTGATGTCTTACGTTTGAACAACTGAAAGCATGTTAAGCCACATGAAGAGCCCACACACCCCCACACTAACCTCCTAACAGCATTATTTAAAAGGACCATCAAAGGCATGCAGGTTTTTTGCTGGTTTACTTCTTCCCATTGTTGATACAACTCTACACAGTTTTGGTGCTTCTCATGGTTGATTCCTGTTTCGAATGACTACAGTGGTGCTGCTGCTGGAGTAGATTTTGCTGACTTCAAGGCTTCTGACAAACCATTTGCTCCCAGTCAATGCATCCAAGTTGGAATTGGGAATGACTGAGGAATCGTGTCGGACAGGAGCAGCTGCTAGAAGAGGGAAGAGAAGGGTAACAATGGGATGGGAACCTTAGTCTCTGTGGTTCTGCAGGGACCTGTTCTTCTGCTTGAAATTTAAAAGCAACAAGTATTTGAGATCTCTGCATCACTGCAGAGGTCATCAATGAAACTTACCATCTGCTGCAACCACAATTCCAGTATCAGAGGTGGGCAGGGATCATAATGCGGGTGGCTTTGAATGGTTCCCAGACTGGTACTGGAGGTATTCGCAGCATCTTGCAGTTTGCAGTCCACCACTACAAAGAGAGGTCCCTGATGCTCTCCTTTCAAAGAGAGGAAATTCCGTTTTATTCCCTTTTAGTGGAGCCAAGCAGATGGACTGGTCATGGAGGGGTTTGCAGACTTCCCTATCTTGTGACATAGCCATTGACTGAATGCACATTATTTTGTGAGTGTGACATACTGTCACTGACGTGTCTTGGTGCTGAAGGAGATTCTACTCACTCAATGACCATAGGCTTATGCAGTTGAATGCCACTTACCTAGGCAGCAGCCACGAATGCTGTCAATCTGTGGTAGTATGCTGTTCCAACTGAATTTCAGACACTGAAGAAAGACTGGTTTCTGGGAGATAAGAGCTATAAGCAGACACTCATTTGCTCAGATTGCAATGAATTCAATCCTGCCACAACAAATTTGTTGGTATTGAGTAGTTGTGGAATGAGGTGCTCTGCATAAAACACTCAGGTGAAACCCTTGATAGTCCATTAGGCTGCCCTCAACAATGATGGTTGCATCTGGCACAAACTGATCACCATGAAGGAAGAAACCTTGCTGCCATCCACCAGACGAGAAACTGAGGAGCACAAGGTGGATTGGTGACGGAAGAGAAAGGGGGACTGCAACCTAAGTGGTCTCTTTCTAGCAGTGCTGTTCACAAAGAACTACATCAGGAACAATGTCTGCAAACCTTCAGCCCCAGTTTCTCAATCAGAAGCTCATGCTCTTTATCTTCCCTCTGCCACTGACCATCACTGTGTCCTCTTGGCCACAATTCAAACATGAAAATCATCACAAAGTAAATATTCCAAGCAAAGATGTAAATCAAAGCACGCTTTTTTGCATATGAACTATAAGCACCTTGTGCATTCTGCTCTGGCCTGCCTTCCTGGTGTTTTTGCTTGTCCCGCTCCACTTTTCAGTGTTACCCCACTGGCTGTGGCATGCCCGGTGGAAGATCACTGGCTTTAAGTGGAGGAGGTTACAGATGGGGTTGGAAGACGACCTTCAGTAGCAACATACCTCGAATTGTCAATGACACACGGCATCATTTTGACATGGCTGGCAGCCATTTTGACTGGCCGGCTGATGGGTACCAGTAAGGGAAATGGGGAAATAGTGGGGAAGACAATCTTGAGAAAGGCAGTAAGTTTGTGGTTTTTGGAGTCACTACCGGGTCGCTGGCGGTTTTCCCTCAACCATGGTGATAATCTACTGGTCGACAAGTTGCAGGAGTTAGATGATGCAAGCCCTTTGGATACTGACATCCGACCTGAGCTTGCATGACTTCACTCTCAGTTTCAACCACAGCGTTCAAGCATGAGATGGAATGGGAGCTGAGGCACTGGTCATCAGATGCTGAAAATGGCTACAAACTTTGTTCAAAGTTCTTTGCCATATTTGTGCTTTTTTCTTCCATGCACTTGGATATTAACAACTAACTGTTGTCAGGATATCAATGAATCAAGCAGTTTGCTGTGTACACTTAGCAAGCTTTATCTGTGACCTAACTCATTGCGGTCCTTTACATTTTAGTCCTCTGCATGAGAACTGTACTGAGTCTTTCTTCTGCTACCTTTATCTCTTTTCTTGATTGCAGCTGACTTTGTTTAGTGGTGTTTGCTCATTGATTCACTTGAACTGTCTTCCATTCTTGTAAAAAGAGACCTACTGTCTTTCACTGTTCATTCAGATTGAATGAAGATGGAACTTGCATTAATGAAAGTGTGTTCTACAAAATCAGGATACTGGTCAGAGTATTGGGCAAACTCCTTTTATCTTCAAATAGTAACTTGGAATCTCTTACATACACTTGAGTGAGAAATTTGGTCTTGTGTCTCAATCATTTAGAAATGTAGACCTCCCTCAGTGTCGCACCAGAGGGCCAGCTCAGAATGTGGATTTAAATCCTTGGGGTGGAGCATGAAATTATCAAACATCTCAGCCAAAGGCAATTCCAACTGAGCCAATCCTAACCCAGAAAATATTTTTAATTTGAATTTTTAATTCACACCATGCAGGGTGTAATTTAGTGAAGTAAAATCATTTTATTGACCCACAAGCACATTAAAGTGTTTTATTATATTTACCGTATTTCTCACATTTAAGGAGCATTCCATTGTGTTTAGAATCATTCCATTGCATTTCTGTCACATTTCTGCCTTCTGTCACTGTTTAACGGGTTAATAATGGGCCAAACTGAGCTAGTTGTGGCTGGCTGTTCCAAAACAATTAGCTGCTTGCAGTTAAGTATGTCCTGGACTAGCAGGGACCCAACACATGAAGTCTGGTGGCAGAGCCTGACCTTACTGGGATTCTACATTATGTTGGAGATCCTGGTTCTATGATCCCAATGGCAGCTCTATCTGGTTTAGGATCAGAAATCCCCAACCTGGCGATCAGGAGGAAAAAGATAATTTCAATTATTTATTTTTTTAATATTTCTAATTATTTCATATGGTCTTCATTTTGATTTTACTTTTTAAAAAATGGTGCTAAAATTATTTTTTAATTATTTATAAAATTTTAATAACTTATAAACTTTTTAAAAAATGGTGCTAAAATTATTTTTTAATTATTTATAAAATTTTAATAACTTATAAATGTCTCTGTATATCATTTAAAAAGAGCTGAAATTCCTCCCCACTTTGGCAGGGGTCTCTTGTCGTGCTGCCTGTCAAATGCTGTCAAACTGCTCTGAGGGAGGGGCCTCAGCAGTACTCAGTATGAGGGCTAATCATTGCTGAGTCCTCACAGTCTAACTCCCAAGTAGGAAAGAGTGGGTGAGAGCCAGGAGTGGCAAGTCCAGGTAATGTATTGAGGCCAGCTCAGTTTGGTCTATTAATCTTTAAATTCCTTCTTAAGACAGATTTTAAACCATCAATAACCGGGAATTGCCATAATACATTTATGCATTTTTATCATCAATAATCCGTCTTCCTTCACTTCTCTCAAAAATTTTGCAATCTCATTAATGCAAATACAAGCTTTTAAATAGGAATTATATAGTAAGTGGAAATGATATCATGTTCATTTCCAGACAGTAAGTCCTAGAGTAATATTTGGAAATATCCAGTTTCACAATACCACAAAATGTTGTCAGTGCTCTTACAAATCACCATTCTTCTGCCAGTTTCTTTAATGTTGTTATACTTTCTCTAAATATGAAGAAGACCAAGTTTCAGTGAACTTGGTAGTAATCAATTTCCAAATAACAGGATGTGGATAGATTGAATGAATGGCTGAAAACATGGCAGACAGAGTTTAACGTGGAATGGTATAAGATCATGTATTTCGGAAAAAGGAATCAAGAGGCATGCTATTATCTAAGTGGAGAGAAATTGCAAATGAGTGAAGTACAGAGCGATCTAGGAGCTCCTGTGCATGAATCACAAGATGTTAACAGGCAGTGCAGCAAGTAGTTAAGAAGGCAAATGGCATCTTGGCCTTTATTGTAAGGGGGTTGGAGTTTAGAAATAGGGAACTATTGTTACAATTGTACTGGGTACTGGTGAAGCCACGCCTGGAAAATTGAAGGCAGTTAAATGAGATTCATTAAGCAAATTCCTGGGATGAAAGGTTTGTCATATCATGAGCCATGAAAGAAGTTGGATTTGTATTCTTTGGAGTTTAGAAGAATGAATTGAGATCTTATTGAATCAGAAAAAATTCCTCGGGGAGTTTGACAGGGTAGACATTGAGATGTTTCCATTCAAATGTGGGGACATACTTGCAAGATTAGGGGGTCAGTCATGTAAAACTAAGGTATGTTGGAATTTCTTCTGGCGGAGGGAGGTGGATCTCTGGAATTCTCTACCCAAGGAAGTTGTGGAGGCTTGATCACTGGAGGTATTTAAAGAAGAAGTAGGTCAATGTCTGAAAGATCAGGAGATTCAGGGCTATGGGACTCTGGCACAGAAGAGAAGATGAGGCCTGGGGTAGATCAGCCATGGTCATATTGAATGGAAGAGCAGATGGCTGACTTCTACTTCTATTTTGTTGTATCCCTGTGTTCTATTCCCATCTGAACAGATTAACTCGGCTTTCATTCAAAGCTGCCAAGATTGTCTCTTTTGGAATGAGGTCAATATAGACATTGAATTTTGATTCACTTCGCAATGCACTGTAACAGGAGGAAAAGCTTTTCCCGAGGTAGATGAATCTGATTAAGATGTGCCATTTTCTGTTATTGGGATTTCATCCATAATGTACAAAGCTGATTGTGAATGACCTGCATGTGGTGACAAATAGGTTGTAGCAAAAACAGGTAGAATTTTTCACACTGTGCCCTTGGTGCTGAGGTGTTGGTTCTAGTTATGCTTTAGACATCAGGAGGAATGATAAGATATCTTTATTGGTCACATGTGCATCGAAACTCTCAGTGAAATGCATCTTTTGTGTAGAGTGTTCTGGGGGCAGCTCGCAAGTGTCCCCACGCTTCCAGCGCCAACATAGCATGCCCACAACTCCTAACCTGTACGCCTTTGGAATGTGGGAGGAAACTGGAGCACTCGGAGGAAACCCACACAGTCATGGGGAGAACGTACAGACAGAGGCTGGAATTGAACCCGGGTCGCTGGCGCTGTAATAGCGTTACGCTAACCACTACTCTACTGTGCCTAATGACCTGGATTGTTCACTGACCAGAGACCCACCAGAGTCAACTGGCTATGTGCCTTCAAAGCTCAGCCTTGTCTGGAGCCAGCCCTTGATGGTAGTTTAATAAACAATTAAAAACATTAAAATCAACTCAATTTAGAGGAACTTTGCTTGCACTTCTGCCTCTCTACATGGACGTTTCTTCCCATTTTTTTTATACAAAATAAACTTTATTCATAATAAAAGACAAACTATATACGATTACAAAACAGTGCAAACCTTTACATTCTTGTACAGATCATTCATTAGTGCTACCTTTTTATATAGAAAACAACACCGATGTCACACGTGTGGCTCCCTGGAAACTACCCGGTCCTGTATTTACAATATTTAGGGGCTTTCTCGCCTGTCCCCGCCCCTCCCTCTCCAGTGGCAGAAGAACCCTAAACTGTAGTCCTTCCCCACGGAGACGTTGCGTTGGCTGCGCCCAGCTTCAGTGCGTCCCTCAGCACGTACTCCTGCAGCCTGGAATGTGCCAGCCGGCAGCATTCCCCTACAGACATCTCGCAGTGCTGGAAGACCAACAAGTTTCAGGCAGACCAAGGAGCGTCTTTCATTGAGTTGATGACCTTCCAGCAGCAGTTGATGTCCGTCTCTGTGTGTGTCCCCGGGAACAGCCCGTAGATCAGAGAATCCTCTGTTATGCTGCTGCTGGGGATGAACCGTGACAAGGACCCTTGCATCTTTCGCCACACCCTCCTCGCAAACCTACAGCCCGCAAAGAGGTGGGTGACCGTCTCGTCCCCAGCGCAGTCCTCCCAGGGGCAGCGCGCGCTGGGAGTGAGGTTCCAACCATACAGGAAGGATCTGACTGGCAGGGCCCCTCTCACCGCCAGCCAAGCGAGGTCTTGGTGCTTGTTGGTGAGTTCTGGTGATGAGACATTCTGCCAGATGGTCTGGACAGTCTGCTCAGGGAACCACCCCACAGTATCCATTGAGTCCTTCTCCTGCAGTGCCTGCAGGATGTTCCGTGCTGACCACTGCCTGATGGACTTGTGGTCGAAGGTATTGGTCTGGAAGAACTTTTCCACCAGTTGGCTTACTGAGCTCTGGCAGGTTAACCAGACACAGGTTCAGTGGCAGATTTCCCAGCCTAATCTTGAGCCTGTTCCATTAGAGTCATAGAGTCATACAGCACGGAAACAGGCCCTTTGGCCCAACTCATCCATGCCGACCAAGGTGTCTTCCTGAGCTAGTCCCACTTCCCAGCATTTGGCCCATGTCCTTCTAAACCTTTGCTATCCATGTACCTGTCCTAATGCCTATTAAACATTGTAATTGTACCCACCTCCACCACTTCCTCTGGCAGCTCATTCCATAAACCCACTATCCTCTGTGTGAAAAACTTGCCTCTCAGGTCCCCTTTAAATCTTTCCCCTCTCACCTTCAGCATATGCCTCCTCGTTTTAGACTCCCCTATCCTGGGGAAAAGACCGTGAGAATCCACCTTATCTAAACCCCTCCTGATTTTATTAACCTCTATAAGATCACCCCTCAGCCTCCTTTGCTCTATAGTAAATAATCCCACCCTATCCACTCTCTCCTTATAACTCAAGCCCTCCAGTCCTGGCAACACCCTTTGAATCTTTTCTGCACCCTCTCCAGCTCAATCAAGTCCTTCCGAGAGTGTGGCGACCAGACATTATTCCAGGTGCAGTCTCACAGCTGTAACATGACATCCCAACTCTCACTGCCTCGATAAAGCAGCCAACGTAATCAAAGACCCACCCACCCCGACATTCTCTGCTCTTCCCCCTCTCATCAGGCAGAAGATACAAAAGCCTGAAAGCATGTATCATCAGGTTCAAGGACAGCCTCTATCCTGCATTTATAACACTATTGAATGATCCCCTTGTACGATAAGATGGACTCTTGACCTCACAATATACCTTGTCATGGCCTTGCACCTTATTATCTGCCTGCACTGCACTTTCTCTGTAACTGTAACACCTTATTCTGCGTTCTGTTATTGCTTTTCCCTTGGACTACCTCATTGCACTGATGTGATGAAATGATCTGTGTGGATGACATGCAAAACAAGGTGTTTCACTGTACCTTGGTATATGAGACAATACTAAACTGATTTACCAGTTTACTCAGTACCCCATCCAATGAAAGTGAACAGTATACCTTCTTCACCACCCTGTCTACCTGAGTCACCACTTGGAAGAAAGCTGATCTTTATCGTATCTCCATCTGCTCTCCATTTTTCTGAAAAGCTTAAAACCAGGAAGCACTAACCTCAATTTGAAATAGGGGACTTTTGGGGAAAGTATTCTAGATTTGCACTGCACCTTGTGTTGTGATTGCTTTGTGACTTCACCCTTGAACTGCCTAAGGAAAGCCATGGTGGTGTGGTGTGGTGTTAGTTATCCTCATTGGTGTTCAACTGCCTGGGTAATGCCAACTGTTCCTGACTCCTGAATTAGAGGGGGTTCTTAAATTGTTTGAAACAGCTCAGTTAAACCACCATCTTTATCCTTTATATGTTGGGGTATATTAGTATTGCCCATGTTGAACATGTGTTGCCCCCATACTAAGGATTGTGGTTCCTACAATGCAATCCTCAGTGTTACAGATGGGGCCTAACCTGAGTTTTAAATGATTCTAACCTACCTCCTGCTCCTTTATAGAACTAAGATTTGAGATGAAGGCTTTACATTGGCCTATTTAACTCCATTTTGTTCTTGTGTCAAACTGAACAAGCAGCCATTTATCCTGCAATTGAATAAAGTTTACAATATTTATACTGGTAAGTTTTTGTGGATTGATGAATGTTCAAAAAAGTTTGCTTTTATACCAGTCACAGATTGGCTTAAAATAATGCATTCAACAGGCTTCAGCATGGCTGGTCTTGAAAGTCACCCCAATGAACATTTTGAAAATATATGTCATTCAGTTATCTGTTTACCTGTTCTGCAGGCAATGAGCAGGCATTTACTCAGTGGCAGTAAAACTGTAACTAAAGGGAATATGAGGATGACACACTGGTTTCCCTTTCTGTCATCTGAGGGAAATACCTAGCCTCTGCTTCCCACAACTTTCAGACAACATGGTCAAAGTTAAGAAATCCCCATGTACAAAGTTATCATGAATACAAAATGGCATCTTACCACACTGTTTCTCACAGTGAATAGTATAATGCATCAATCAAGACTAACAAAAATGAAAAGGATATGTTTCATTCATGCTACTCACTTAATGTTCTTTGTGCCTTGTAATAGCTCATGTAGGAGCTGAGAGGAAATGAAAATAAGACCTGCAGAATTTGATAACCTAATACAATTTAAAGCTTGTGTTAAGTTGAAAGTATAGCTAAACAAAGGACAATAGTTTTTCATGATGGATCATGTGTTCTCCAGTGAGATAATGGCGCTGGTTTGGAAGCATGAATTAAAAAATGTTCTCACTGAGCAACTAATTTAAGTAGTATAAATCTTGTGAAATGCAAACAAAAGAAATTTAATGTTTTTCAAACACTAATTCCACTTTTTAGCCTCGCAAGATGCCATCATTTTTAAGAAAAAAACATTACATTAAATGTTATTGAATCTCTTAGTAAGGGACACGGCCCAATACATCTCGTGGTCTCGAGGCCTGTCATTTACTGATTTGACAGTATACTTTAACATTCTGATTTCACGTTAATGACTGTCTTGCTTTAATTATCTAACACTCACATTTTCTTTTTGTCTCTCCCCAAGCTTGTTTGGCACTTTGCCTCTATTTTTAAGAATGCATATGGCCCTGCAATATCTCTCACTATCTATAGCCCCTCTGCCACTCTTTATTTTCCCCTTTGCGTGACTCTGATGCCATGAAGATGTACATATGGCAGACACTAAACCAGTGGCCACCTTTAGAACACTACCATTTACAATGCACAAACAATGTTGATGATCTATCATTAATTCAGTTAAAGTAAAGATAGTGATCTGAAAATGTTGTTAAAAAGTGTGTAAATTAAACAAGCCAATACTTTTCCATCAACTAAATTAACTAATATGATTTTCTGCTGTTGATGTATTTCAGATAATGAATGATATTTTGTAAGTATCTCAGTGAATAAGAATTCATTATATTCTGATTAAATCACACTGATAATGGGTGTAAGATGGGGAGCTTGATAAGTGGATGAGATGCACATATTTGCATCATTGAAGTGATGTATGATATTAATTATCAGTGATACAAAGGCTGTGTTTGCTAAATGTTTTTTGATTTTCAGTGATAAAAGGCCACGTTTACCAAATGCTATATGCATTGTTAATTCATATTTCTATTTTTATTTAGACATCCTCTCCATTTCTAAGAACACATATGGCCCTGCAGTATCTCTCACTATCTGTATCTTCTCTGTCATGCACAGACATAAATGGTTTAGTGCCAATGTCTGCAGTGTACTGTTAACGACAAATATAAGTTCTGTTAGAAAGCAAGAAATGTTTCTGGAATACTAATCCTTTGTTAATTTACAAAATAAAATATTTGATTTACATAGAAAGTAGACTTGTTAGGGCTAATTTTAATGGCATAAACAGTAACACCTAAAGCCACAACCTATTCAGTCCAAAAGGTATTTCCTTTTTCAAATTTGGTCAAGTAATTTGTATTGTTCATATATTTTCTTGTTATCACAATAGCACAAGGTTTAAGTTGCTGCTTTGGCTCAGTGGTAGCACAGACACAGTTTGAGTAGGGAGGTTGTGAGTTCACATTCCACTCCAAGACAATGAGCCTAAATACAGTGATGAGTATTGATATGCCAGAGGTGCCATCATTTGGATGAGATGTTAAACTGACATATGATAGCTCAGGTGGACGTAAGAGCTAATATGGAGTCATTTGAAGAAGAACAGGCAAGTTCTCTTAGTGTCTGCACCAACATATTTCCCTCATGTGACTAATTTGATCAGTACTTCACCACTGTTTGCAGGATTTTGCTTTTACTCAGATTGACTGGAGTGTATCTCTGCATTGCTACAGGGAATATTCCAATGACAATAATTAGAATGGACTGGTCTTTGATTATAAGACAAATGTTTTTTCTACCACAGTAATTTGGATACCGAAGTGCACTATGAAAATTGAATCATATATTTTATTCCTTACATATACTCTCAGCCAGTCAAGTTAACCAGAATGGGTGATTCACTAGAAAAAAACTTCTGCCTCTAAATATGAAGCCAAATGTTATTGTTAGACTGGTAGAGGGAAACAATAAGCACGATGAATATTTTCACTTAAGAACATTAAAATTGCATTCCAAAAGACAAAAAACATTTTAAATTTGGCTCTAAACCTACAGTAATAAAGTCTATAATTAGTGTCTTGATGGTAAGTAAGACTACTCTGGGACTACATTAATTACTCAGCACTGTAATGACTGGTTTGCGTTTGACCATCTGTGTGGAAAATGGGAACTGGGTTGAAATACAGTTTTCAACACAGTTATATTTTAAAATATGCAATGCATTAATTTTTTTAAAGTATGCATCAAGTCATTACATTCTCCTATTACCACATGACGAAAGGAATTTTTCCCATAAACAATCCTAAAGAAGTAGTTTCCTCAACAATCATCAGTTTTCCAAAAGATGAAGCATTATGTGGTTCCAAATTAATGTGCTTATTAGTATGTTTGTGTTCTGCTGTGTCTGTTGATTTGATCAAGCAATTTTATTTGAATGGTGAACTGAGAAGTTTTGATATTTAGGAAAGACAGTCCTATTAGTGTTACATGGTCCAAAGCTCAATCTTTGTCTGCATGCAATAGCTGATGTCAACCAGTAGAATTCAACAGGCATTAAAATTGGCTGTGTTATTCTTGGGCATAAAGCAACAAACACAAGACATATTAGCACAGGTAAATGTCCTGTGGTGTCACCTGACTTGTATTTGTATAAAGTATTAATTGCATTTGAATAAAATTTCAATAAAACAAAATTTGATAAAGGAGCTAGGTTTTAATGAGTCTTAAGAGATAGAGAGGCAATGATATTTAGGGATTCCTGAGCTGAGACAGCAGAAGGTGCAGTGATTAGTGTGGAAGCATTAAAACTGGGAATGCACAAGAGGCCACTTTGGCATCTTCCTATCTGGTGACCATCACTGAGAGAGGTTAACTGAAGGTGGGGGATGGGCAGGATCTTGATAACCTGGTTTATATGTTGAAGCTGCCGGAAATGAGAATCAAACAGGGTTCAAAACAGGTGACCAATGTAATTTCTTCCATTTTTCCATCCTAAAGGAAAGTTACAATTGATCCCAGCAAATCAATGCAAGGAGTTATTCCTGTTCTTACAATGGTGAATAAACCTGGTTTTCTTTTTCAGCTGGGCTCTGTGTGAACCGTTGGAGCCTGGAAGAACTCGTAAGCAGAGATCCCCAGAGCTTCTTAATCCTGATTGAAAAGATATTGCTCAAAACTAAGGAGGTAAGCATAATAAAGCACCCATATTCAGGAGGTTTTGGGGGATTTTCTAACTCTGAAATTAAAAGATTTGACATATGAAATTTATAACGTGTTAACCAAGAAATGAAACTAAGTGTTAGTTTGACGTTATGTGCACATGCATCTTCAAAAATTGATGTTCCAAATCTGTGTCACAGGCAGTATTTTGCCAGAAATTATGTTAGGCATCATGAGCTTAATTTTTCATTGGGGACTTGAATCTGAGGATTAAAAGTTTATAAATGATTTTTTAGATTAGTTACATAGTATGTTTTCTCTTGATTCTTGCCAATTTGGGCCAAGATATTTGGAGAGAAATATTTGATCAAAATATCAGGGTTAACCTACATTCTGTGATTAGTAATCCGGGGCTCTTTTGCCAGAACAACAGACAAAAAAGAATGTATTTAAGAAACTAATTGAACAGCTCTGTCACAGGGAAAATAATTGCTTTCCATATTCAGATGTGGGAAATTTCTGCTCATCCAATACTTGACATTGGACAACCATTCTGGCAAATTTGATGTGGTAGATAGAGCCTGCAATGGAAACTAATGTCCTTTTGGGTGATTTTGTCAAGAGACATCATGATTTACCAGCATCTGAAAGTTAAATGTTGTAACATTGTAAAATTGAGAAATGAACCAATTGTTGGAAATAAAATATTCCCATCTTCATTTTGTTGACTTGCTCCTGCTGTGAGTTAGTGCATTGTTTTGGTGAT
This sequence comes from Pristis pectinata, assembly GCF_009764475.1. Taxonomy (NCBI): domain Eukaryota; kingdom Metazoa; phylum Chordata; class Chondrichthyes; order Rhinopristiformes; family Pristidae; genus Pristis; species Pristis pectinata. Next base: position 24,652,679 of record NC_067422.1, read on the forward strand.
GTGGTGTTAACTATTCTCATTGCTGCTGTCAGTGCACTCATTTATGCTGGTGATGGTGGTGCTGCTGATGGTGTTGGTGTTACCTTTACATGTTAGTCCATCTTCACAGATGCACCTCCCATTTCTTGTTTCTTCTGGAGCAACAGATTTGATGGTCTTTCCTTGCTTTGTATTTCAGTGTAAAATCTGATATGCTGACAATTTCAGAGAAAAATTAAAAGTCAGTGCCCGGATTTTTACCAATTAAGGACTGCTGATTTCTTTTTTTTAGGATGTCAATGAACCAGATGAGTTTTTTTGGGACAATTCGTAACTTTTATGGTCACTATCACAGATGTTCAATTTTTGTTTACATTTAAATTCCTCAACATCCACAGTGAACTCTTATCAATGTAAATGGTTCCTTAATCCTTTGTACCCTCACATGGTATTCTGTTCATGTCACCACAACCCAGACTAAACGGTTTCATATCACTGAGACCAAATAAACCCTAAGAATTACGGAATAATATGTTTGGAAAATAATTGAAATAGAGAACTATATTTTTCCAGTGTTTGAAATTTGACCCAAAGCCTGACTTCCTGCTGAATGTTTGAACGTATTGTGGGGCAGATATTCTGCACCAATGCCAATGTGCCATTATCTTAAAATGCAAACCAGTTGCAAATTTGCAGCTCATTTATAAACAATGCTTTGAACGAAGTATGTCTCCCTGTTAGGTCTGTGTGAAAATTCTTGGTAAATGATTCACCGCAGAATGCTTTCATTCAGTGGTTCGTAGTTTTTAGTTGAAGTCATAACCACAATAGGTAAAACATTACCTTCCCCAAATGTTTGTCAAATTTCATCTGTAGGTAGCTTCTCCCAGTGATACACAAGTAAGAACAAGAAAATCAGAGCATGTGTTATTCTACAACAACATTGAAAGTGATTTGGTGAATATTGAGGAATAGTTTTCAGAGTCCTTGTTTAAACAAAGTTAAAGCACAAAGTATTGACAATAATGTACTGGAGTGGATGAAGGATTGGTTAAGGGAATACGTGGCTCATTTTCAGTTTAGGAGTCTATGACTAGTGAGATACCACTGTAGTTGGTACTGCATCCATAATCATAATCCATAATTCATAATCCATATCAATGCCTTTGGATGATGGGATGAAGACTTCTCAACTTTACTGATGATACAAAGTTAGGTGGAAATGTGGGCCACGAAGAGGATGAAGACAGCTTTTAAGGGGAAATAGAAAGGTTACATGAATGGGCAAGGACATGGCAGGCAGAAAATAATGTGGAAAGTCGTGAGGCCATCCACTTTGACAGGAAAGCATGGAAAGGTAAAATAATTTTTAGATGATAAGAGATCAGAAGTTGTTGGTGTTCAGAGGAACCACGGTGTCCTTGTACATGAATTACTGGAAATTAATATGCAGATACAGCAAGCAAAAATAAGTAAACAATAGACTGGCATTATAAATACTTGAGGAGCAAAGGATGAGAAAGTGTTGTCAAAAATCACAAACACATTCTTGGTTTAAGGAATTATAAGGATCTTATGCCCAGAATTTGGATTAGCGTGACTCTATTTATACTCATTATTAAGCTTTAATGGCACGTGAAGCATGACTCTTGCCATGTTTTGCTGTAATTACACATTTCCCAGTGAAACCACCGACATTGCAACATTGGATCCGGAACTTCTTGGTGTGTTTCACCAAAACTTCCTGCTGCCATTTCCCTGCTGGGTCTTGCGCACATAATGATGTCATCAATGTGTGAGCATGTTTTATGCACTTAGTGGCAGAAATTGGATTAAACTGCCATTGTAATTAGCAGGTGGAACAATAATGGATATGTTGTGATAACAGTAGTGAAATGGGTTGGGGCAATGATTTGAGGTGTAGTCTGGGGTCTGATCGCAGTCCCTGACTCATCCCATTCTGATTCCTGCTGATGGGGACTCCTGCCTCCTCCCTTAACCCAGCCAGCCTGACTGTGGCACTAACACCCCCTAGTTGATCTGCCCTCCCACTCCAACCCCCACCTCCCACCACAGCTGTTCCATGGCTCTGGGGGCCTTCAGGTTTCCCCTTCCCATCTTCCCCCCAATTTCCCATTGTCCATCCTAAATTATCCCCCCCCCCCCTTCCCATTCCCCATCCCAGCACGCTGTTTGCTGTCCACATCACTCCATCCAACCTCAGGCTACCATGTGGAGATCTTTTTAACAGAGCAAGGATGCCCTGGTTTTGTGATGTTGTTTTCTCTTGGTGACTTCAGATTTAGCGTGAGCACAACATTAGCACATACTTAGTGCACTAAAAATGTGTACAATCCCATTTCAGGGCATTAGTTTTTCAATCTGAACTTTGACATTTTATATTTAAGTGTATTTTAGATTGAACTTACAGCATCAAATCAGGCCATTCATTTCAATCTGATTATTACTCCATGTGCTACACGCGGATGTTTACCTATTCCCTATAACTGTGTGCTACTTCCAGGTGGGAAACAAGCAGAAAATCTCTTCTCAGGGTTCTTTCTTAGGTCTGATTGATACAGGTAACTAGAATGAGGACCTACTAATTTATTTGTTTTATTTTTACCTTTGGTGGATTGGTATATAGCTAAGTTTGACTGTTGGCTACAGCTAATTTCTCTTCTATTTGCAATTGTAGTAAATTTCTGAATGTAGCTTCACAATAGACCAAGGAAGTCCTCCTCCCATTTTGTGGTTTATTGCGCACATTAACCTGCATCCTGCCTGTTTAAGACATGGCAAACACAAACACACAACACCCTTTTTTGGCACTTCATATTTCTTAAAAAAGCTAAAATTTCCTTCAAACAACTGAGACACAAATAAATGTCAATTTACCCACAAGTATTATGTACCCATTTGTTTGTATAACATTGCATAAGTAAATGGTAAATCACTTCTGATGATAGCAAAATGTCTTACATGTATGAATAATGTTTTGCAGGTGCAAGAGATGTGTCAATATGACTTATTGGTGCCACTGGCTTTAATGTTTTATTCTTCTGCATTGAGAGTGAGTATTAAAGATATGCATCATAGAAGATGATTGGTGTTGTGTGACAGTACTTTATAGAATTTAGGAAGTTAGAGTGATTTATAAAATAATGGAATTCTTCATGAGTGTTGGTTTTTGTTCATTTTTTCTTAAATTGGCTCCTTCTCTGGAAAATATCCACCCACAGATTTTCTGCTACCTCTGATCTCCTTGTGCAGCCTTTCTCTCATTCTTTTTGGCTGCGCTTTCAGTGAATTCCTTCTCCAATTCTTCAACCTCTCCCCATAGAGTCATGGAGAAGGACAGCAGGTAACCAGGTCTTTTGGCCCTCTGTGTCTCTGCTGACCATCAAGCATCCATTTATACTAATCCTACCCTAACCAATTTTTTTCTCGCCACATTCTCCCCAGATTCTACCACTCATCCACACACTAGGGGGAAATAACAATGGTCAATAAACCTACTAACCTGTATATTTTTGGATGTGGGAGGAAACTGGAGCACTGGGGAGGGGGGAAGAATGTGCACATTCCAAACTGCTCCACCAGCTGTGCCACCGTACCACCAAAATTTTACAATCAGAAGATCCTCCATCAGATCCTCCAAGAAACCTTCCCTTTGATCCAACTTCATCCCCCCATCATTATTCAGACTCTGTTCACATCACTGTGAAGTCCCCTCAATATATTTTACTACATTGAAATACTATATGAATGGACTATCAAGAAGAGCAACTGAAGAATTACGTTAGTTTTACATTCGAATGATACAAAATTACAAATTAATCAATTAATTTAAAAGAATTTTTTACAAGATATTCTGAAAATTAAGTAATTCTTCTAATTAAATGCATTTTAAGATAAGTTATCTTTATTAGTCACATGTGCATCGAAATACACAGTGAAATGCATCTTTGTAGTATTGCTGTTTTAATAGTATTGTTTGATAGTATATTAGTCTTTTCACATTTGCTTATTCTGCTGTCTGGTGGTTTGCAGACACCATTTTTTCCTCCAGAATCTAACCTGCTGAACAATGCATATAGCATCTACCACAGTCTCCTGACTTGGCCTGTACCTTACTGTAACGTTTGCAAGGACCTTCTAACATTTATCAATGATGAAATGAAGGCACCAGGTAAGAACAACTTACCATCAAAAAAATTATACTTGTTGAGTAGTTGAGATATTATACAAACAGCATACAATGATTGAGGAATGTCTATTTTAAAACTCAACATTAATATGGACAATGCAACTGTATTTTACCAGGCAGCTAATTGTGTGTTATTTACTTGCATGATTTATGACTTCCTTTATCAATCCTCCATAATGCAATGCATGGAAGCATACAGACATGCATTTTGCTGAGCAACACCCAACCAAACAGAGTAAGGACTTAGAATCATACAGTGAAGAAACAAGGCTTTCAGCCCACTGAGTATGTGCCAGTCATCAAGCTCCCATTCATTGTAATCCTGCACTAATTCCATTTTATTCTCCCCATGTTCCCACATTCTTACAATCAGCAACACACAAGGGGAAATTTACAGTAACCAATGAACCAACCAACCTGCATGTCTTTGGGATGTGGGAGGGAGCTGGAACATCTGGAGGAAACCGATGCAGTCACAGGGAGAATATTCAAACTCCACAGGGACAGCACCAGAATTTAGGATCAAAGCCCAGCTGCTGGAGCTGTGAGGCAGCAGCTTGACCGGCTGTGTCACTGAACCACCCTCTGAATAAGATTCACTCAGACAAGCAAGACCTGCAGACGAAATGGATCACTGATCAGAAGTGAACCCCCATCATGAATGTGAGGGCTGATCCAGTGAAACGTTAAATGGAGCTGCCTGAGGAGCCTCTGAATTCCAGCTTCATAGAATTGGGCTTTAAGTATTCATATTTCATTGTGACATAGAAGGCCATTTAATCCATTGGGTTTATGCAATCCCATCAATCTTAACTTATATATTCCTCTGTTACCAATTCTCCCTCACGTGCCCATTGATTCTCCTAACACTCACCTACACTAGGAATGTGGGAGGAAACTGGAGCACCTGGAGGAAACCCACATGGCCACAGGAAGAACTTGCAAACTCCATACAGACAGCACCCAAGGTCAGGATTGAATCTGGGTCACTGGAACTCTGGCAGAAATCCCACAAGCTCCCCATTGTATTCATGGTGAGCACATCCAATGCAACGACCTTCCTCCTGCGCCCCTGCCCCCAAACCCAGCAGATAATTATATCTCGCACAACAAGCCCCAAGCCAAACTAAAACGATGCCCAGGCCTTCTTTTATCCTTGGCCCTTGAGCACAATAGAATTTTGTAGCAAAGTGTCCTGATAAAGCAACATCCATTGGCCTGCCAGTCCTTACCCATTTAATGCGTCTTTGTGGACATTGAAGAATTTTCTCTTGAGGAAAGAAATCTGGAAGGAGATCCAGTGGAGGTCTTTATATTTGTGAAAGGTTTTAGCAGACTGTAGACAGAAAACATGTTACCAAAAGTGGGAAAAGCGTAACTAGAGGCCATCAGTATAAAATAATCACCAAGAAATTATAAAGGAAATCTAGAAGAAGCTTCTTTCCCAAAAAGTGGTGAGAATGTGAACTCCCTACCGCACAGAGGCAAATAGTTTGGATGCATTAAAAGGGAGGCTGGAGAGGTGTAGGTGGTAGGAAAAGGGAATAGAAGGTTACACTGACAGATTTAGCTGAAAGAAGATGAGATGAGGTTTGGATGAAGCATAAACACCAGCTATGTGGGCCAGCATGTTTTTGGTTTTGCCTCTTAAACTCCTGTTATTTCATCAAGTGCATCAATTCTGAAACTGTTCATTAACTAAGAAAGCTGAGGAGTTGATTTCCACTGGGAAGTCTTGTTTTTTGTTGTGTTCCTCATGTATCTGGAAAATGTGTTCATCCAGGCCAACTTTCCTCAGGTGGTCAAACCAAGAAAAGTTATATTTTTTTCCATTGAAAATAATATAATATGAACTCATTCAAATGTCTGTATAATACCAATTCAGAGGTCTGTGGCTTACAACATGAATTTTAAAGGTGTTCTTAGAAAAACAAAGCATCCTGTACAAATATAGTAAGTGCTTGTGGTTAGTTTTTTTATACTCATGCAAAATGCTTTGGGTATTGGTCTGCCTCAACTAAACAATGTTGCATCAGTTGCTGCTTTCAAAAGACCATATGCTGTATGTACTTTGCATTGTCACAGACCCAGACACACCTTGTTTAGCTCCCTTAAAAGTGAGTTACTAAGAATCATTGAACCTCAGAATGATACAGAAGAGGAAGTGCTTCAGCCCAGTTTGCCTCTGCAAGAGCCCTCCAATTAGTCCCACTCTTTAGCTTTTTCCCCACTTCCCTGAAGGCTTTTGATTTCACACAGCTCACTTTTAAAAGCTATTATTAAATCTATTTTTAGCACCTCTTGAAGCAGTGCATCTCAGACCATTGTAACATCCTACCAAAATAATGCTTGTCATGTCACCTCTGGTTCTTTTGGATTCTCCTATCCAGATGCATCGCAGCTTGGTATGGCAACTGCTCTGTCCAAGACTGCAAGAAAATGCAGAGAGTTGTGAACGCAGTCCAGTCCATCACGCAAACAAACCTCCCCTCCATTGTCTACATTTGCTGCTGCCTCTGGAAAGCAGTCAACGTAATCACCTTACCGTCTGGTCATTCTCTCTTTGCCCCTCTCCCATCAGGCGGAAGATACAAAAGCTTGAAAGCATGTACAGGCAGGCTCAAGGACAGCTTATATCCCGCTGTTATCAGGCTCTTGAATGGACCTCTCATACACTAAAGATGAATTCTTGATCTCCCAATCTACCTCGTCCCAGTCCTTGCACTTTATTTGCTTTCCTCTATTGCACTCCCTCTGTAGCCTCAATACTATATTCTGCATTCTGTTTTCTTTTTTCAACTTCGATGTACTTGCGTATGGCATGATCTGCCTGGATGCCATGCAAACTAAGTTTTTCACTGTATCACACATGACAATAATAAACCAATAACATTAAATCTATGTCCACTACTTATTGTCTTTCAGCCACTGGGAACAGGTTCTTTTAACTTGCTCAATCAAAATCCAATTAAGATTTAAACACCTTTACCTTTTTTTTGATCTAAGGAGAACAATTGCACTTTTTCTAACCTAAGTTACTGAAGCTCCAAATTCCTGGTACCAATGCAGTGTATTACCTCTGCAACCTCTCACACTTTGACATTCATTCAAGATGCCCAGACTAAGACAAAATATTCTGGAAGGAGTCTCGTGTGTTTTATGAATATTTGGGAAAACTTCTTTGTTTTTTCATTTATTTGCAAAGCTGCAGAATGTGTTTGCTTTTTCATAGCAACCTGTTTGATGTTGCCTGCCACCTCCAAAGATGGTGCACACACCAGGTCTCTCTAATCCTGCTCCTTTTATACATGGGGTCTTTGACTTGCCATATCCTGTCCCCATCCTTCCAACCACTTCACCCTTCCCTCTGCTAAACTTAACTTGCTATACACCTGGTCATTCGCCAGTTTGTCCATATCCTCCTGAAGTCAAGTGTTATTCTCATCTGCACTAAGAACATTTTTAGGTTTTGTGTCATCTGCTAGCTTTGAAACCATTCTCCGTAACCCCAGGTGTAGATTATTAATCATTTACAAGTCAAGTAAAAGCACTGACCCATGGGGTCACCTTTACACTCCAATCTGAAAAGTCACATCGACTTTTATGGCTAGAATCTTGTGAACAGCACATTCCACTTGGACTAGGTGACCAACCTACCTTGAATATTGTCATCCTTTTCAGTGAGTCCTCCAAATTTTTATCCAAACCAACTTCTCTATACTTACTTTCCTGCTGCAGCATTCTCCCCAATGGAAAATAAGTGCATATTTTTAGCACCTCAGTCATGCCCTTTGTTTCAATAAGGTTTCCTCTCAGATCTTCAATCAGCCCTCACTGACTTCACAATAGTAAGGGTGATCACACCTTTACTATTCACATGGTTTTTATAAGACATGTTGTTTCCCTTTTACATTGCCTACAAATCTATTCTCAAACATTCTCCTGTTACCTGTTTTAGTTCTCGTACTAACTATCTCTATTCAGTTTGGTTCTCTACTGAATAATGAGCCTGGAATTTGTCTTCCTTTTTTTGTTTTACTATAATAATTATATCTTTAATCATCCGGGAAACGTTGAATGGATTTCCTTAGTCGTAGTCTTGGACCTGCACATTTACTGTTGAATTTGTCAAACTTTGATTCCATTCTACTGAGGCCAAATCTTCTCGCAAGATACTGGAACCAATCATTCTTCAGCTGAGTATTTCCACATTCAATGTTTCCTTTCTCTTTTCCAAAGCTACTCTTATCCTGATGATTCCTGTTTCTTGGCCCATTTCCTTTTTGCAACAAGACCCAGTACTGCTTCCTTCCATGTTGAGTTGGAAGTTTATGAATCAAGAAAATTTTCCAGCATATTTTTCATAAATTCCTTCCCTCCTCTTTGCCCTTTACATTGTTACTTGTCAAATTAACATTAAGATAATTGAATATCCCATTATTGTTACTTGAAAGTTCTTGCATGGAAATTTTCTCCACTATCTTCTTTCAATTATTTGCTTGAGTGGCATAAAATATGTACTAGGGGATAGGAAAAGTAGTAGCTCCTTATGGCTGCTTAATTTTAATGCTAAACCTTTTCTCTTTGGACCCTAAGGTATATCTCACCTTCTGACTGCTGATGCAGTGCTCTTATTCAATACTGATACCATAATCCCTCTGCTTTTACTGTCCTTATCCTTCTATTGTGTCAGGAATATTAAGTGTCTATTATTGGAGCTCTTCTGTTATCCAGTATAGCTACTCATGTACTGAATTCTGGGCATTTGTATTGTAAACACACTCTAGACTATTGCACTTTTCTCCCTGTCTAATCCTTTCCATTTCTGAAATTGACTTTATTCCCTATTTGTCTCATCTGGTCCTCTGACCAGTTTGTGTCTCCTTTCCCATGCTTTATCCAGGTGTCACAATTGTGAAATGCAGATAAAGTTTCCTCAGATTGATTATGTTTATCAAAAACTTCAGGTTTTTAGTTTCACTTTTCAACATCCAAGTTCAACTGGTTGCTGAACATTCTTAGCAATTGCAAGTCCTATGTCGAACAGAATGAATGTTCTGTCTCAACACCCGATTAGAGTTTATAAACTAATGTTGGTTCAGTTGATTTTTAATTAATACAGCAAAGACTGCTTTTGATGGTATTTTTATTTGTCCTCTATACTTACCAGTTTTAAACTTATAGTTTGATTTCAATCATTAGAGTTGAATTAAATTAACTAATGCGGATTTTTGCTCTGGCTGGTCAGTGGGGCTCCACAGACAATAAACCTTGGGTTCTGATTATGAGGACAAGAGCACTCTTCAAAATCTCACCTAAATCACTTGCATAATCTGTGAAACTCTGCACAGTGGTCCCATTCTTAGCCATGCCTATGGCATTAAAGGCAGCAGTATGTTTGAGCACATCGTTAGAATCTGTGGAGCTTTATCACCCATTAATCTAAAATTACTGGAGCTCACAGAGCTGTAAGTAGCCTTGTCTTTCAAGGGCTTTCCCAATGATGGCAGTGTTATTGTTCTGGTCTGATGTGGGTAACAGGAGGCTTTGATCGACTCCGCTCTATCACTTGAGTTAATTCTATGGTCCTCACTTTCACAATTCTCCAGCAAAATTTGTATGCATGTGTGCAAACAATGATGATTATGGAGTAAAAATGCATTAATTATTTCCCACCATTCAATGATCATGAATTTCCTAAGTTTCGTAATTCTTAGTGTATTACATACTTTAAGTTTTAGATACTGGATCTCTTGGAAGGTTTGTCAGAATTTATGTTGCACACAGAGCAACATAAAACAAAATACAGCAAACAAACAGGTTGAAAAGCTCCATTCCTCAATTATGCTCCACGTGGACCTGCTCACATCTTTCCTTGTCTAATTCCCATCGCCAGAACTATTCATCTCTTCTTCCTCAATTACTTATCCAGTGGTCCTTGAATGAATCAATATTGTTCACTTCAACCATGAGTAGCATCATGAAGGACTCTTTTGTTTATCATGAAATGTTTGGAGGACATTTGATGAATAAGAGTTCAATGTGTATCTGCAGTCTGGTTGGCCTTCCCCACCCCCTGACTGTTGCAGTCTGAATTGTCTGGACCCAACCAGAATGTACTCCAAAAAACTGAAATCTCTTCTTCATTTTACCCCCAAAGAGTAACTTACTTATCCTAATTTAAATACTTAAAATGGGAAGCAGAAGTGAAAATTTCCCAGCAATAGAAATCTGAGTATCTGAACAATCTTTATCAATGGGAACACAATATGGTGCTTTTACAGGGGAATTTGGAGTCTTTTTAAACAATTTTGAATTATTTCCTGCAACAGAACACTTCCTTCCGTGCTGTCCTTTCTGATAATCTCTGAGTGGCTAGGTTCAAAATACCCTATAATGATACTGTGTTTAGTCTTTAGTTTTATGGGTCACCAACCCAATTGGAGTCATTTAAACGTTACTAAAGGAAGTTAAACACCCCATGCATTGAGGCTGTGGTTGCATTCAATCAGCAGCTTTAGATAGACCATGTTGTTCACATAGCCAACACCAGAATGCCAAAAGTACACTCTATTTCTAGCCTTTCATGGAAGGAGATTACCAGATAGACAGAGGAAAAGATGTGAGGTTGTGCTTAAAGCCTCTTCAAGAAACGCAATGTCCCCACTCATTCCTTGGAACCTCTGGCCGATGATTGCTAAAAACTGGAGAAGGAGCATTTGGGATGTTATTGAGAACCTTGAGGCCATGCATCGGGAGCACACAGAAGTCCTGTGTAAGTGGTGGAGGAGTGGACCTCTCACAACTATCAGCCATTGGCTGCCCAACTGTGCAAGACACTGCAATTCCCTCAACAGCCACCTCAAATCCCACAAAACCAGTGTGGAAGCAAGTCATCCTCAATTCTGAAGGACTGTCTAAGAAGACCTGGGGAATACAACACACTGCTCCTTAATCATCTGGTTGAAACTGAAATCCTGCAATACTTTGCAAAATAGTCCTTAGGACTGCCAAGAAGTTTCAGGAAGATTTATTTTCTTGGTATTCACTAGAGTTTACGCAAGTGAAGAAGGTCCTTTTATATTTTCTATTTGGGATTGATAAATAAAAGTGATATTGGTGGTATTTCAAATCTGGAAAAGTGTTAGAAATGGGATTGATTTGTTTCACAGTTCAGGAGGAACTGATCTCCCAGAATTTATACTTCAGAATGAACTGCTACATGTGAAGTTTCATGTTTTTAATATATTCTTTCTAAAACAAAGTTATTTATTTTCTAATTGATAATGATTGTTATTTGAAGGATTAATTTGCCTCTTCAGTGTGACTCATATTAATTAGATTGTTTCACCTTTAGGAATCTCATTCCAGAGGTTGGTGAGAGCTGAACAAGGATTAACAACCAAAAATCTTCAAAATAAAACAATGTAAGGACCAAATGATTCAAGAAGTACTTTCAATGTCTATGTATATGTAACACTTCACCCGAGTATTTCAAACTGACAACGTTATTCCTTATTTTCGGCCTTGTCAAATGAAAGTTCTACTGAGGGGAGAGGAGCTGTTTAGTGGGATGTTTAGAACATGACATGATAAATAACTGCAGATTTCTATACATGCTTTAGATAGTGTGTTTTCCTTTCCCTATACAATAATTGTGCACAGGAAGTTGATGGTAGCAGTGTACATGCTGGCTTATAAGCAGATCTGATTATAACACATCACCTACTTGGGTGCACAAATTTTAAGTATGAAAAACTTAATTTTCCATTGCTCTGGACAACCTCCCAAGGAACACTCAAAGCACGTTGTATGAAAAGAATAGAAATAGGATCGAGATCTGAGTGACTACTGATGCTGTAATCTGCAGCAAAAAGTTAACAGCTGGAGGGACTCAGCTGGTCAGGCAGCGTCTATGAAGGCAGAGGGATGGTTGCCGTTTCAGGTTGAGACCCTGATCAAATAAGATCATTGTAGTTATGGAGAAAAATGTAGCAATGATCAGAACTTCAGGTCTTTATCTATGTTTTCGTCTCAATTCTGCCATCTACTGGCACTGTTGCATTTTTTCTTATTAAATGCATAACTTATCGTTTGAAAAAATTGCATTGCTCTGCATTTGAAAAATACAACCTTTTATAATCACAAACCCAATTCATTGATTAATGAAATCTTTGAGGCTTTATCTGAAACACATTCTTTTCCAGTGGATCTTTATACAGTTTCACTTATTGAGTAAAATTTTAATTCCAGTTGCTTCCTTTTAATCTTAATCATACATTGTTTGCTTCAAAAAAAATTACAGACCAGATATGTTTAGAATAATGTTTTTGTGCATAGCATGGGTGAACTTTATCTTGAGTCCAGCCACGTGCTTTCTGGAATGACTGGAAATACTGAAAGCCATTTATCATAGCACTGAAAAGTAAAAAAAAAATTGCATTTGCTGAATATCTGAAATAAAAGTAGAAAATACTGGAGATACTCAGTAGGTCAGACAGCATCTGTGGAGAGAGAAACAGAGTTAATGTTTCAGTCTACTAAAAGGTCCTTTCATCTGGTTCTGATGAATGGTCATGGACCTGAAATGTTAACTTTGTTTCTCTCTCCACAGATGCTGCCTGACTTGCTGAGTATCTCCAGTGTTTTCTGTTGTTATGTTATTAAGCCAGCTTCATTTGACAGCACCAGCAAATGTTTCATACCTTGGAGGAGCTACAGTACTTTCTGCATCACTGGTTCTTATGTATGCAGTGTACTTCAGTGAATTCAGTCTGGGCTCTCTGTATATAATACAGGAATACTTAGAGATTTCTGAGCAAGTACAGTGATGCAAAAACAAGTCACACGTGTTTTGACATCATGTGCAGGGGAGAGTTGAGACCTCTTTCACCATTGGTTAAAGGCTGCTCAACATTATGTAATGAAATTATCATGGATTCTGTAGTGTCCAACGACCTTCAGGGTAGCTTTCCCTTGAGTACTTTTCTCAGCACTCTCAGCATTTTCTCAGGGTTTTCCTCCACCGTCACACTGCCAGAGTCCTGCAGGCTTCTCCTATTTATCCTATTGCTCACACACTCTTACCCACATTCAATTGGCCTGCTGAAACCATCCCAATCCCTATTCCTCTCTGACAGTAGTTTCCAGACCTGATCACCCTCAACCCCAGATCCTATTGATGCCCATTGCTTCTGGCACTCCCTACTGAACCCCAACTCCAGATTCTGTTTATTCCTCCCCATCTTTAATCCACACCATCCCCACCCTAACCTCTCCCATCAGCTCCACCATGGCAGCTCGCTACACAGCAACACCTTAACACTGCAGAATCTCCAGCCTGTGCATTTCTTACAAAAGCTTTAGAACATCAGCTAATTCAAGTATGCAAGAACACAGAGGAAAAAGGCCAGATAAAAAGCAGCAATTAAATAAAAGATTGCCAACTTTAATTTTATTCTTATGGAAAAAAAGGTTTCTCAGCTACTTCAAGCAGTAGACTCAGCTCTTCAGGACTCTGACTCTGTTTCAGGTCAGACATTAATCTTCCTTTATCACTGTGTTTTAAATTTTCATAATGTTTTGTTTGGTCTGAATCTTTCAACATCTGGAGTATAACATCTCAGGGTTGAGCCTTGCTATGGATGCATCTGGTTTAACACTGCCTTAATTATTTATGTTAGCAGTCAGAGTGAATGGGCTAAGCTGGATTTGAAACAGTAGTTCAGTGGTGAAATTGGAATTGGTTTATTGTAGTCACTTGTTCCGAGGTACAGTGAAAAACTTGTCTTGCATATCGTTCATAGAGATCAATTCATTACACAGTGCATTGAGATAGTACAAGGTAAAACAATACAGAATGCAGAATAAAGTTTAACAGCTGCAAAGAAAGTGCAGTGCAGGTAGACAATAAAGTGCAAGGTCATAACAAGTAGATTGTGAGGTTAAGAGTCCATTTTATCCTACTAGGGAACCATTTATTAGTCTTATAACAGCAGGATAGAAGCTATCCTTGAGCCTGGTGGTATGTGCTTTCAGGCTTTTCTATCTTCTGCCCGAAGGGAGAGGGGAGGAGGGAGAATGTCCAGGCCGGGTGGGGTCTTTGATTATGCTGGCTGCTTTACTGATGCAACGAGAAGTGTAGACAGAGTCCATGGAGGAGAAGCTGGTTTCCATGATGTGCTGAGCTGTGTCCACAACTCTCTGCAGTTTCTTGCGGTCACGGGCAGAGCAGTTGCCAAAACAAGCTGTGATGCATCCAGATAGGATGCTTTCTATGGTGTATGAATAAAAATTATTGAGTGTCAAAGGGGACATACCAAATTTCTTTAGCCTCCCGAAGAAGTAGAGCTGTTGGTCAGCTTTTTTGGCCGTGGTGTCTACGTGGTTGGACAGAACAGGCTACTGGTGATGGTCACTACTAGGAACTTGAAGCTCTCAACCCTCTTGACCGCAGCACCATTGATGTAGACAGGAGCATGTGCACAGTGCCCCTTCCTGAAGTCAATGACCAACTCTCTTGTTTGCTGACTAAGCTCTCTATCTCCTTCCTGTACTCCGACTCATTGTTATTTGAGATATGGCCACTAGGTGGTATCATCTGCAAACTTGTAGATGGAGTTAGAGCAGAATCTGGCCATTCAGTCAGAATGCTCAGCCCCTTGTCACACCCAGCTCACAGACAGCAGGTCCAGGTGTTTTGTTACTTTTTCTCATGTAACAGCTTCCAGTCAAACTAGATTTAACGTCAAAAATAAAGGCATCTTGCCCAAATTTTGTCTTCAAATCCTTCGTTGCAATGGCAATTGAATGTGTGCTCATGACCTCACACGTGTTTTTTATTTCTTTCTCTCTCTTGCAGAACAGTCCTTCTGCTTAATTCCTCTGAAGTACCCAGTGACTTTCTATCAGTCACCCAGAAGATCAGCAGCAAGCGTCAGTCCCCGGGAGATTCTCATATCACCCTGATTAAGCACATGTACCAGGCAGTTTTTGGTGCTAAGTACAACTTGAATGATATTCAAAGTGCCCTTGAGGTAAGGAAGCTTCCTGTTAATAGGAATGAATGTGAAATGATTCCATTATGTGATGATGATGATTTTAAAAAATAATACCCTTGAGAATAGCAGTGGAATTTTTATTAAGTTTAAATAAAACGATCACAATAACTCAGTCCGGATGCTATTCAGTCAGAGAATAATGTGAGGCAGATTTATGTTAATGCTGAAGACTCAAAGCATGTAGATGAAATAAATCAAATATGAATATTGATATAGAGAAAGAGACATATAACTGAATAAGCCAACCTGTGTCATCCTTTGAAACTAAAATACTGCAGGTGATGAAAATTTGAAATAAGAACAGAAACACTGGAAGTACTCAGTAGGCCAGGTAGCATGTATCAATTATCTGTTGAACATTCACTATATAAAAGAACCACATATAACTGAACCCTGAATTAGAGCTGTTCACTTCAATTAGCCAAAGATCTGGGATTTTTTTGATACAGCTGAGGCCTTGTTGCATAAGTTCTGATTTACTGTAATGAATTTGTTTTACATCAAAGTGCATCACAGCCATCTGTAGTACCATAGTTGCTGCTTTACTGGACTAGAACTCAAACCTGCACTGGTGATCCAGAGATAAAATTTCAGATCTCAGAAATAAAGCAATCCCTGCAATGGTGAAATCCTCAAATAATGAAGTGAACAGTTTTTGGTTGCATGATGTAATTCAGGGAAGGAAATGTGCCATCCGTACCCAGTCTGCTACGGTCTGAACCACCCTCTGATATGGCTCAGGGTGCTCAAGGGGCAATTATCAATGGGCAATAAACAGTGGCGTTGCCATCAACCCGGACAACCTGAGGACGAACAACACTGGCTTGTTATTGGCCCCCGTACATCCATGTGGAATGTACACATGCTGTGTTCAAACTCTGGTGAAGCAGTTTCATGAACTGCATTGGAATTGATGGCGAAGTGACCTGATTCTGGGAAGGAAGAGTCTGCTGCAACCATCAGTGTCAGCGGCTGATGGTGTTGGACAACATGTAGCCTCATCTCAAGCGCTGGTATCTACAATGGAGCTGTTGAAACTGCTGGTCGTCACGGTTACACTCCCTGACCCACAGCCAACGTTGCTACTTGCTTCTGTTGTCAACTATAATTTCTCACTTGTCTACATCAACACTGAAGAGTTTAATTTCCCTTTTGCCAACATCCTTAAAGTTGAGCTTTGGGTGCCCCTCTGGTCATTAGCTGGAGCCACTTCCCCTACAACTTACCCTTGAGGAAGAGGCGACCCTAACTAAATCTGAAGAGTGATCAGTAGCATTTTGCAGTCAACGAGGTAGCCAAATGGCACATGGCAGGAGCCCACAAGAAGAACCAGGTTATCCATATTACTGATGCTAGGTCCACAATAACCATTGGTCGTCTCACCGGGAGAAATCTTATGTTTCATTTTGAAAAGTATCAAAGGATTTTTTGCATCACTGTGAACAGGCAGATGGTTACTTGTGGTAGATCTATAACAACTTAAAATTACAGTAAATAATTAAAATTCTTAAATTCATTCTACATGAAGCTGTTTTGCCTTTTTTTCAGTCTAAAACTGCAAATGAACTCTTGGAAATTTTCTCAAACTGTTCTGATGCTATGGAAATCACAGCTGCTATGAAGGATGTTACCAAAGCCAGAGAATATTTAATGACCAAATTAGAGGAGATTAAAGAAAGGTTTGGGCTCCTCCCAAAAACAGGTACGTAACTTATTGTCATCATCATGAAATGTTTGCGTTTCATGCTCCAAAACCTATTCCAAACAGATATCGTAAGAAACACCATGAACATAAGAATAAGAAGCACAGTAGGCCATATTGGCTTCTCAATCTTACTCCAATATTCAATAAAATAATTATCACCTTCCTTACTTATTAGACTGCTGCACTGGTAGTCTTTGTGTTCCTGCATCTCGTCTTCCAGCAGCCGTCTCCACCTTCACCCTGCCCTCAGCCCACCTGGCTCCATCTTCCTTGTTTTTGTCTGCATCCATCTATCATACACCTGCCTTTGTCTCCCAACTCTACCCCCCCCACCCTACTTGGCTTGATCTACCCGCCATCCAACCGCACCCCACCCCCCCACCGTCTCTCCCCCTCAGTAAACCAATCACCTCTGGCCTTTATCTCAGCACTCCTCTCCACCCCCTCATTTTATACTGGCTATCTATCTCCTCTCTTCACTCAGTCATAATGCAGGGTTTCAACCTGAAATGTTGATGACCCCCCCCCCCCCCTCCACACCCCTCACAGATGCTGTTCGACCCACTGAGTTCCTCCAGCAGATTGTTTGTTGCTCCAGATTCCGGCAGTATCTTGTGTCTTCAATAAAATAATGACTGATTTAATCTTGACCTCAACATCACTCTCCTGCCTGTTCCCCATAATTGCTGACTCTCCTGTAGGACAAAAATCTATCTCAGCCCTGAATGTACGGCTCTTCACTGGTTAATGGAGGGGTTAGGTTCCCAAACAATCCTTTGTTATGCAAAAATCTGTCTATCAGGATGTACAGTGAACCTTAACTTCCAAGGGGTATGTGTTCCAAAAACAGCCGTGGATTCCAAGAACCGTGAATCCCACACTCATGTGTTGTGCTGGTAACTCTGCTATTTGCTGTTTAGCTATCAGCTGCCATGGATGGTGGGAAATGTCCAGGGCTAGTCACTCTCTCTCCTCCTTGTGAGGATTCAGTATATCAAAAGCAAACTATGCTTGGTTTGATGCATGGCTAACACGAGGGGACATGATTGTAAGACGATTGGAGGAAGGTATAAGGGGGATGTTAGGGGTAAGTTTTTTTACACAGAGAGTGGTGGGTGTGTGGAACGCACTGCCAGCAGAGGTTGTGGGGGCAGATACATTTGGGACACTTAAGAGACTCTTAGATAGACATATGAATGATAGAAAAATGGAGGGCTATGTGGGAGGGAAGGGTTAGATAGATCTTAGAGCAGGATAAAATGTCAGCACAACATTGTAGGCTGAAGGGCCTGTAATGTGCTGTTGTTTTCTATAAGCTGAGAGGTACAACTCATTCACCAAATGGCTATTATTGCCAGATGGAAGAGCACAGGTGTTCAAGAGAGTTTTGTTCACCATTTTACAAAGCTTCTTTATATAACAAACTCCTTTCCATTGACCTAGTCAAAAAGACTGTTGAACATAACTGATGTTAAGGGACCTGTATTTGAAAGACAGTCTCCAAATGCTTTTGCTCTCCTTCATTGCAATGAAACAAACTTTCATTATGTGCTAAAATAAATTAAACAAAATCCTTTGTTGTAGGGAAGATTCATTAAGTGAATGCTTGCTAACCAGGGGAGAGCTGCATTGAATGATTCAGCCTCCAGAGCTCTTTGGGGTAGAGAAAAGAAATTCTTCCTTATCTCAATCATAAATAGAAAATTTAACGCTTGTTCTCAAATCCCGTACAAGTGGAAATATCTTCACAGAATCATGTCCCCTCATAATCTCGGATCGAAAAACAAAAGATGTTATAATTTTATAGGAGAACTGTCAGCATCTAAAAAGGGAAAAAAAAACTTTGAGGAAGAGCTGAGATTTTCTGATCAGCATTAATGTTTTTATTACAGAAAAGTGAACAATATTAAAATAACCCAGATTGGAATACCTAGGCTTCAATCTTTTTCCTTTCAGGTGGTGCTGCACCATTGGTATTTATTATGTAACTTTCCCAATTATTTGCTACAATGTTTCTATGATTTTACAAGTGCTATTAAATCTGTGCTGATCAGACAACGATAATGCAAACAGTTGTAAGACCATGAAATGAAGAAGTTCCTAACTCTAAGTTCCTAGTAATTCTGAGAACATTCTATTTGAACAAACTGTACCGGTTTTATGCCTGAACTTTCTTTTAATTTCTTGTATTTTTTTTAATCATCTTGTCCTACTGCCAAATGAGGGCAACTTTTTAATCTTCTGGTCCTTGGGCCAAACACAGGCAAATGGGGCTAGCTCAGATAGGCAGCTTGGCTGGGCTGAAGGGCCTGCTTCTGTGCTGTTTAACTCTATGACTCTGTAACTCAGGTCTAATTGGTTCCTCCCGCCCTCATGTTTCATGCAGCAGTTATCAATTATGTATTGTGATTTTCATACTCACTGGACAATAATAAGTTTTTTGGGCCCTTAAAGGATTTTATCTTTGTCGACCTTTTGCCTTGTGGGTTTCTGCCTCAACAAAAATCACGTCGATGTTATGGGTTTAATGCCAGAATTTAGTGCCAGTATTTCTTCCACTCAAGATAACAAGAGATTTTATATAGCCCATAATTGCTAACACAATTGGTCAGCCAAAAAAGTATATCAGGTGGTGAATGTTAAATATGAGTTCATTCAAGCTTGACCCCTTGTCTAGTGCTGGCTCTTGGTAGTTGTAAAAGTTTCTTTGATTGGTTTCAGTGTTCCTGTGAATCGGGAGGGAGAGCTGGATTTCCCTCTCCTCATCACAGTCCAGTTTCAAAATGTACTCGTGTGTTTAACAGCTCAGGGCAGGATCAAGTTCATCTGTCTTGCCCCACCAGTTGAATAGTTTCCTAACACTCGACTACCTGAAATCAGCCTCGAAGAATGTATGTCTGAGTAGAGTGATGGAGGACACCAACCCACTGCGAACCAGACAAAGCCTTCTCCTTTTGGGGAGAAAGAAGAAGCAGCGTTCTTGTTGAAAATACAGAATATTAATTTACTGCAACTTCTGTGGTGGAGGTGATGTTGGGTTGGGGTGGAGGGCTTGAGAAGACAAGCTGTGTGTGCGTTGAATAAATTACTGCTTAAGCACACAGGTTGACATGCATACATTTGAATAATGGGCACTGTGTAAGCTGATGGAGCACAGTGCTGACTGCATAAGTTATTGCCTTATTATTCTTCTCCCTTCATCTGTGATATAGTTAACATTTTACAAGGCAGTTTTATTGCTAAACATTGAGATGCTCTTTTCCTGGCTCACCACTTAGTGGTGACATTGATTTGTCGAACAGATATGACACTGAATGACACCTCAATCTGGTTAGTGGGGCTTCTTGAATTCTGCATTAACAAGCAGGATGGAGAGGAACATCAGCAAATATACAACGTTGTTTGAAAGTTTTAGCTCTATAAAACCAAATTACACCCATAGAATTAGTTCATGAATCTTCAGCACATAAAATTTCAACATAGTCACAAAGAAATCCTTTGTCTGCACGTCTATCGTAACAGATACCACATTTACAGTATACTGAAGTAATAATATTGGCAAACCCACAGTACCAACCCTGTGTAGCCACTAGGGGCGATGAAGAGCTATACACCGAGGGTGCCCACTGATCTACAACTACAAAACGGTCCTTTGTGTGAAGCGTTCAAAACCAGTTTCAATAGGGTAAAGAGGGGACATTTCCTGAAATCAGATATAATTCCAGTGGTATGCAGCAACAGAGAATCTTAGGTCCATGTCCTAAATTGGTTGCCTGGATTAATTCCAATTAACAGGGAGTAGTGACCAGATTCCATGGTTGTCAGGCTGTAACCAATTTCGGCTGGCAAAGCATTCTGTTTTCCATATTTATATTTTCTCTATATTCTAAAGTATATTTTTCTTTGTTAGAGGTATTATGTACTGTTGCTATTGTTGTTGATTTACAATCCATTCACAGTAGGTGGGCCATTAGAGGGATTGCATGCACAAGTCTCCAGTCTGCAGGCTGGGTGAAGTCTGTCAAGGACATGGGCTTTTTGAAAGATTCTATTTTACTTCCAAAGTTAAAGCCTTTATGAAAAAAAGATTTTTATAACACTCTTACGCAGGAGTCTTAGGGGCATTGATGTACAGAAGGATCTTGGGGTTCAAGTTCATTGCTCTCTGAAGGTGACAACACAAGTAGATAGGATGGTAAAGAAGGCATATGGCATGCTTGCCTTCATCGGTTGGGACATTGAGTATAAGAATCAGGAAGTCATGCTGCAGCTGTATAAAACTTTGGTTAGGCTGGATTTGGAGTATTGTGTGCAGTTTTGGTCACCCCATTACAGGAAGGATGTGGAGGCTTTGGAGGGTGCAGAAGAGGTTCACCAGGATGCTGCATGGTTTAGAGAGTATTAGCTATAAGGGAGAGGCTGGACAAACTTGGATTGTTTTCTCTGAAGTGTCGGAGGCTGAGGGGAGACCAGGTATGTTTATAAAATAATGAGAGGCATAGATAGGATAGATAGTCAGAGTCCTTTTCCCAGACTAAAAATGTCAAGTACTAGAAGACATAGCTTTAAGGCGAGAGGGGGCAAGAGCAGGTTTAGAAGGCAAGTTTTTTTTTACACAAAGAGTGGTAGGTGACTGGAGTGTGCTGCCGGGAGTGGCGGTGGAAGCAGACATCTAGTAGTGTTTGAGAGGAATTTAGACAGACACATGAACAGGCAGGGAATGGAGGGATATGGATCATGTGCAGACAGATGGGTTTAGTTCAATCTGGCATCATGATTGGCACAGACACCATGGGCTGAAGGGCCTGTTCCTGTGCTGTACTGTCCTATGCTCTACAAGTATATATGGTTTGAAACAGAATTACTTATTTGTTTTAGTATTGAATTGTCACTATATTAAATGGTATGTCTAATCTCTTATTGCGTTCAATAGCCCAGAATGGGATGGCTAAGCTGCAAACAATTCCACTGCCAGTTGCAAATTGCTACAGCTATCACTGGGACCAGGATAACTTTGGTAAGCACACAGCAATGCGATAACATTCAGGCAGTTCTCCATATCATGGAGTTATCAAGAGAGCTATACAATTAATGCTAGGACTGAAAAGTGGATTGAATTCAAACACGTGTAATAATCTACACCTTCATATGCTTGTTTATGTTATTCTATTAACACTGAGTTAATCCTCAAGTTGTTAAAATTAGTCTCTTCGTATCATGAAGCATATTTCTAAATTTTGAAAATATGCGATTCACTATCAATTTAACAAATGAAATGATAGCTTATTCTTGAAATATTTATGGTTGAGATGTATTAATATTGCTAGAATTTTGCAACAAAAAGCATTTCAGGTTTGACAAAAGAATCTTTAAAGACATTTTAAAAAATAGAAGCAGGAACAGGCCATTTGGCTCCTCATGCATGTTCTGTCAGGGAATAAGTTCCTGGCTGATTATTTTACTCACCACTGCTTCCCTGCACTAGCCCCATACTCACTTGTTTCTTTATTATCTAAAAATCCATTGATCCCTGTCACCAATATACTCAGTATATCCACAGCCTTATGGGCCAAGTCTGCCTAACTTCTTCTCGTTCACCAGCCCAACAATTAAACTGGTGAGCCTTTGCTGCAATCCTTGAGTGCAATTGCATCTTCCTTAGGTGGGGAGGTGAGACCTGTGTGTAATATTCAAAGACAGTCACACCAGGGCCTACATAATCAAAACAAAGTGTTTCTATTTTTGTATTCAAATCCTATTGAAATAAAAGCCAACAGACAGTTTACCTTGCTGATTGTTTCCTATACCTGCATACAGGCTTAAGGACAGCTTCTATCCCACTGTGATAAGACTATTGAACAGTTCCCTTATACGATGGGATGGACTCTGACCTCATGATCTGCCTTGTTGTGACCTTGCACCTTATTGCACTGCACTTCCTCTGTAGCTGTGACACTTTACTCTGTATTGTTATTGTTTTTACCTGTTCTACATCAATGGACTCTGTACTAACTCAATTTAACTGCACTGTGTAATGAATTGACCTGTACGATCGGTATGTAAGACAAGTTTTTCACTGTACCTCAGTACAAGTGACAGTAATAAACCAATACCAATACCAATATTATCTTTCACTGATTTGTGTGCAAGGACATCCAGGTCCCTCTGAACACCACCACTTTTCAACCTTTCACCATTTACAAAGTACTCTGCCTTCCTCTATTTTCTACCAAAGTGGATGACCTCACATTATGTTCTGCATGCCCTGCCCATTCACTTTTCCCGTCTATGTTCCCCTCAAGCCTCCCTGCATCCTCCTCACAGCACACACTGCCACCACTACTGTGTCATCAGCAAACTTGAATAAATTACACTATTCATGAACTTTTGAAATTGTTAAGCTTCTCTGCTGCAGCAGAAAGACTGGATTAAGTAAGATTAAAAAGACATAATTAAATTATACTGCAGTGCAAAGATGTGAAGAGTCATGTTCACTTAACTATTTTAAGGCTATTTCCCAGGCAATGACTCACAAGCATAGGTAACAGTAATTTTTCCAATGGGTTAAGGTAGGATTGGTATAGAAATGAGTGCTTGATGGTCAACATCGCCTTGAAGGGCTGAAGGGCCTGTTTCTGTGCTATGTCTCTCTATAATTCTGTGGCTGTGCTTGAGAGATCCAGAAACTGCCTGATTTAGTGCAGCATTGTGGGCTTAGTTTGAATTATTGCAACGGCATTCTTAAATCTGTTAAAATTATGGATCAGTTTGTATGCCACAAGATAATACAATATCTTAATTTTTATTTTAGATATTTTACAGGAAGTTCTCCTGAAAGAGTGTGAGTTTCCTGATACTGTCTTGCTTCCCATGCACAACAAGAATAAGGAAGGGGAGGAGGAAGATAAAGACGTTGAGGAAGAGGAGGATGTAATTGAAAATGAGCGAGATTCTGTGCTCTCTACGATATCCCTAACATCCAAGGACTACATGAAATCATTTGTCTCAAATCTCTCAGATTATATGGACAGTGGTTATGCAGAAGATGGAGATGAAAGTTCACCTGAAACAACAGGGATGTCAGAGCAGAAAGAAGAAAAGCAAAATACTGTGGGAAAGAAATTGACAAAAAAATTAACAAACTTCTTCAGAACCAGAAATACCCTGACACATAAAGCGGACCCGAAATACAGTCTAAACAATTCTTACTCAAATCTGTGTAAAGGGATGTCTATGTCAGGCTCCCTACCTCTTCGTCGAGCAGAAAGTTTGGGCTGCACTGAAGTGAAATCCAAGCCTCCAATGAAGTCCAGGCGCTCAAACTCGTTACCGCAGCATGCAAGCTACAATTGCCAGTTTGAACGATGTTTACAACAGAACACATGCTTCAAACGTCGGCCGTATCTCAGCTTTGAGGATGATTGTAAAACCATGACACTGCGAGTTGTTGTATTTGGTACTGACAGGATTCTAGGAAAAGTTGCAAGAGCCTACAGCAATCTTAGGTGAGAGATACTTACATCTTTAATCTGTCTGTAGTTCTATGTAAAGTGAGCATCTTTCCCAGAACCAGCGCTAACCGTTAACTGTCAATTTAGGGCTCTAATCTACTTTTGAGCTCCTACGGTGCACCAGAGGAGAATTCAACTAATTTGGAATTGTCAAATGAATCCAGAGATGAAATCAAATTTGTATCTAGCAATCTGGTTTCTTAATTACCGTTTGACATAGTCCTGATGAGCAGCTCTTCTGCAGCGTTATTTCTCTCCATGCAAAATGTGATCAATGGGATTTCAGGACAGAGCTGAGTGTGCATCACCCTTCTCCCAATTGATCTTAAATCTGTTATTTTAATGGATGTGAAGTCCTTTAAGATGTGCCAGTATCCACTCCAACTGGAAGAGATGGAGCTTTAGATTCACTGTAACTTCCCCACTTCATTCTGCTTTAGACCAGTTCTTCTCTTGATTGTGGGAGTTGGTGTGTTTCTTTGGATTTTCTTCTGCAGTCTCGCAGCAGCTTTTCCATGCAAGAACAGTACAACATAGCGAGCGGTACTACTGAGTGCAGACACATTGTCAGTGTATGATGGTTCAGAACAATATGTTTTCACATTTAAATCCTTTAATTTAAAAATGTGAACACATTAAATTGTAGTAATTAATAACCTATCATCTGAGGCCAATACTACATCTGAGATTATGAACTTCTAGCAAAAAACTACATTATATTACATTAGAAGAGTTTTACATATCTAACAAATAGTTTTTATTTGTCCTTCGCTATGTACTATCCTACATGTATGGGTTGAAATTAGAACTTTTAGAATCCCTGATTGTACCTTACACACAATACACTGAAGTCCTAATAACAAAAATAAAGGCAAGTATAAAACAAGCAACACAAATTCCATGTCACTTCTTCTTTGAGATAGAACCATAGGATAATACAGCACAATACAGGCCCTTCGGCCCACCATGTTGTGCCGACCTTTAAACCATGCCTAAGACTATCTAACCCCTTCCTCCCACATATCCCTCTATTTTAAATTCCTCCATATGCTTATCTAACAATCTATTGAACTTGACCAATGTATCAGCCTCCACCACCACCCCAGGCAGCGCATTCCATGCACCAACCACTCTCTGGGTAAAAAAACCTTCCTCTGATATCTCCCTTGAAGTTCCCACCCATCACTTTAAAGCCATGCCCTCTTGTATTGAGCATTGGTGCCTTGGGAAAGAGGCGCTTGCTGTCTACTCTATCTATTCCTCTTAATATTTTGTATACCTCTGTCATGTCTCCCCTCATCCTCCTCCTCTCCAATGAGTAAAGCCCTAGCTCCTTTAGTGTCTCCTCATAATCCATACTCTCTAATCCAGGCAGCATCCTGGTAAATCTCCTCTGCACCCTTTCCAATGCCTCCACATCCTTCCTATAATGAGGCGACCAGAATTGGACACAGTACTCCAAATGTGGTCTAACCAGAGTTTTGTAGAGCTGCATCATTACCTTGCAGCTCTTAAACTCGATCCCACGACTTATGAGAGCTAACATCCCATAAGCTTTCTTAACTACCCTATCCACCTGTGAGGCAATTTCAGTGACCTGTGGATATGAACCCCCAGATCCCTCTACTCTTTCACACTACCCGGTATCCTGCTATTAACCTTGTACTCCACCTTGGAGTTTGTCCTTCCGAAGTGTACCACCTCACACTTCTCCGGATTGAACTCCATCTGCCACTTCTCAGCCCAGCTTTGCAACCTATCAATATCCCTCTGTAAGCTTCAACAGCCCTCCACACTATCCACAACACCATCAACCTTTGTGTCATCTGCAAACTTGCTAACCCACCCTTCCACCCCCTCATTCAAATCATTAATAAATATCACGATAAGTAGAGGTCCCAGAACCGATCCCTGTGGGACACCACTAGTCACAGCCCTCCAATCTGAATGCACTCCCTCCACCACAACCCTCTGCTTTCTACAGGCAAGCTAATTCTGAATCCATACGGCCAAGCCTCCCTGGATCCCTTGCCCTCTGACCTTCTGAAGAAGCCTACCATGTGGAACCTTGTCAAACGCCTTACTAAAATCCATGTAGACCACATCTACTGCACTACCCTCATCCATCTTCCTGGTCACCTCCTCAAAGAACCCTATCAGGCTTGTGAGGCAAGATCTTCCCTTCACAAAGCCATGCTGGCTGTCCCTAATCAGTCCATGATTCTCTAAATGCTCATAGATCCTATCTCTTAGAATCCTTTCTAACAGCTTGCCCACCACAGACGTAAGGCTCACTGGTCTGTAATTCCCTGGACCATCCCTACTACCTTTTTTGAATAAGGGGACAACATTTGCCACCCTCCAATCCTCCGGTACCATTCCCGTGGACAATGAGCAGAAAATTTGTAACAGAATATATGATTTTGGAATGTGACAACAAATCACACAGACCTTTAACTGTGTTAAAATTCGGTGGAGATCAAGGACAGTCAAATAAATTCCATGGAAATCCCACAAGTCACCCTGATGGAAAAAGACTGTAAGGTACTTATGAACAGATTTAAAGAGCAAAGTATTCTAGTCAAAAGGTGCTTGTCCTTGTTCTGAAATTTCCTCCAAAGCTGTAAACAAGTCACATTGCCATTCTGCTCAGCAGTCCAAGGCAGAAGACGACCATAACAGTAATGTTAGCTAACCTATTTCCAATTTGCCTGCTTTGAAAGGGTTAAAATATTTTGGCTCTGTCAGAAATTTGGTGGATATCTAAGTAAGAATCTTTTTTTCCTTCCAGATTCCAAGAAAGCAAAACTCCCTTTCTAACAAAATACTTCAGGATGCAATTTTTTTATATTCCTCTGCAAAGAAATTCAATCAGCAGCCCTGTGCAGAACACAAATTCACCCTCAGACAATCAACACAGAACATCCATGCAAGTGGTAAATAATTCGACTTTTGTTGCATCGAATAACAAGTAATAGTTGGATTGATTGTAGACTCAAATATTAATGTCCAATTTTTTGGAGACATCCATTACAATCATGATATTGTATAGGTTCTATTGAATGTTGTTTCTCTTTACCATACCATCAAGTGGTGTTTCACTGCAGTTTGTGCTGTGTTAAGAATAAACATTCAACAATTTTCTCTCTCTCATAATCTCAGAAAAAAAATGTGATGTGGATGCAAATCTTTCTGTAGCATTCTTTGGGCAGTCAAAAATTAAGAAAGATACTTCATTAAAATTGATGCTGTACTCATAGAGTAATACAGCATGGAAACATGCCATTTGGCCCAACTTGCCTATGCTGTCCCATTTGTCTGCATTGGCCCATGTCCCTCTAAACCTTCCCTATCCATGTACCTCTCTAAATGTCTTCTAAGCATTGAAATTTTACCACTTCCTCTGGCAGCTCGTTCCAAATACCCACCACCCCCTGTGTGAAAAAGTTGCCCCTCAGGTCCTCGTTAAATTTTTCCCTTCTCACCTTAAATCTATGCCCTCTAGTCTAGACTCCGCTACTTTGGGGAAAAAGTATTCTCTTTACCTATGCCCCTCATGATTTTATGTACCTCTATAACGTCACCCTTCAGTCTCATATGCTCCATGGAAAACAGAACCAGCCTATTCAGTTTCTCCTGATAACTCAAGTCCTCCAGTCCCGGTAACATCCTTGTGAACATTTTCTGCACCCTTTCCAGCTTAATGTCATACTTCCTAAAGCTGGGTGAACAGAACTGCTCATAATCCTCCAAGTGTGGTTTCACCAATGTCTTGTACAGTTGTAACATGATGTCCTGTACTGTGTCCTGACTGATGAAGGCAAGCATGCCAAATGCCTTCTTCATCACCCTGTCTATCTGTGTCGCCACCTTCAGGGAACTATGTACTTGTACCCCTAGGTCTCCCTGTTTGATACTAAAATGTGCTTGCATTCATCTCTGAATTTAGGACATGGTTTTGGTTCTAACTGCTGATTACCTTGCTGATTAGCCTGGCCGTGCTAAAATGGACTCCCATCAGTTCCTCACGGGAGTCCTGATAAGGCACAATTTTGATGGTTTCAACATCTACTTTCACTGAAGCTGTGTAGAATACCGGCTGACTCACAGTTGCATCTTAATTTAAATATAATTAAATATTTTAAATGCTCTAATTTTTTTTAAATTTCTAATTGCTTACATATCGTAATTTTTATCTTTTTAAATCGTTTGATTAATTTTTAATAGTTTTTGAATATTTTCCAACATAATGAATATCAGAGACACAGAAACTCGCAGACCTATTGACAAGTGATAACGCTATAGGTGGTGCTTAACCAGCTGACAAACATTCTGAGGAGGGCTGTGTATTTACACCAGGACACCCCAACACTAAGCAGGGCAGTGCTGAACAGGAGACAAATTGCCACTGTAGGTAGGGTAGCACTATGCATGTATGTCTATTGCTCAGTGAGGAAGGGTAACTGGCCATCATTGTATTAGCAGATAACTTTGGGAAGCGTTATCTATCATCTTTTTCTTGGGCAGTCCTTTGGGATTGAGGATCAGTTTTGTGAGATCTGAGGTGGCTGATGAGGCCAGTGTGTGAACCACAGACTCTTCTACAAATGGGTGGAGGTACTTGATGAGGTGCAGTAGTTTGTGAGCTGGTGCTTTTGTGTGCATGCATAGACTTAAGTCTGTTAATACTATACTAAATGTTTTTATCCCACTTTGACCCAGCACTCCCCAGGCATTAGTGGGGTTTTAAATGATTTTTGAAAAGCTCATTTTTTGAATTAATGTTTAAATGTTTTTCAACTGTTTCCATAAGTCTCAGGTTATCAAAGACATTTTGAAACAGTGTAAAGGGTGGTCCTTGGGTAGGGCCTTAGTTTCCACAGTCTTGTTTAATGAGGTGTCACTGAGTTTTTAATGGTGAACTAAGTTTCAATATCCCTGGAATAATATCCTAAACCTAATTTTATTTATGGAGTGCACAAGAGGGGATGCAGAGGACATGCACCAAGATGTCTTGGGTGGAGCTTTTCAGATATGATAAGAGGCTGGAAAGGCAGGGTTTGTTTTCTTTTGGAATGGAGAAGGCCAAGGGGATGAATGAGATGTTATGAGGACCATAGGTGGGGTAGAGATAAAGAAACCTTCACCCTTAGCAGAGGTGTCTATAACCAGATAGCGTAGGTTCAAGGTAAGAGGTAGGAGAATTTGAGGGGATTTGAGGAAGAATTCTTTTCACCCAGTGGCTAAAATCTGGCACCCATTGCCTGACGGGTATGTGGATGCATAATATTGAAGAAGTAGTTAGATGAGCACCTGAAACACCGTGGCAAAGAAAGCCTTGGGCCAAGTGGTAGGAAATGGAATTGCTGTGGAAAGGTACTTGATGGCCGATATGGACATAGTGGGCCAAGGGCCAATTTCCATGCTGTGTGACTCTGAATCTCCCTCAATAATTATTTCAAAATTCCACTGAAACATTGAAAAAAATCTACTTTTTAAGTTTGTTTACTAATATTTGAACTTGCCTCTTAATTCATGTATATATCCTAAATTTTATTTCTCTCTCTGGAACATATTAAAATATTTATATGAGAGCTTTTTACTTCTGCTTTGCTGTTGAAATCCTTCAATCTGAATAGCCATTGATCCACCTTGATGACTTCACTACCGTTGCATACCATGGGTTCCCCTAAGGTGCCGGACTATGGCTGGCACTGGAAAAAAAAATCCACGCCCAGTAAAGCTTTGGGGTCAGTCTCCTGAGGTCACTGGCATCTTGTTACAGCGTGGAAATTCCAGGCCAATGTTTAAGTGACAGAAATGGAGGAGACTGGAATTGTTTTCTCTGGAGAAAGGATGGCTTAAGGGAAGTAATAAAGATTTCTGAGCAAGTGAGTAAGTTGCATTCTGATTATGTGTTTGAGGTTCTCACAAACTCTACAACATAGGCTGGGGGAAGATCTGCTGATAGTTTACATTTCATTATTAGTAAATCCAATATCCAGGCAGAGAATAGAGGGATATGACTTGGAGAAGTTTAAGGGAGTGTTGGATTTTTAAGTCAAGAACGTAATTCTGGAAAATTCAAAATCAGCTTGGTTGATTTTCCATTTCCTGTGCAGGTTGAAAACAGACACCACAGATCAGCCATCAGCCAGAGAAATCCCCAGTTTTCCGTTCATAGACTCAAGGGGACAGAGTCATGGAGCATGGAAAGAGGCCCTTAGTCATGCTAACCATCATGCATCCATTTACACTAATCCCATTTTATTCTCCCTACATTCCCATCAACTCGCCCCAGATTCTACCTCTCACCTACTCGAGGGGCAATTTATGTTGACCAATTAACTTACCAAGCTGCAAGTCTTTGGGATATGGGGGGGAACTGGAGCACCCAGGTGAAACCTACATGGTCTCAGGGAGAAGGTGCAAACTCCACACAGACAGCACCAGAGGTCAGAATCAAACCTAGGGGCTGGTGCCAAGAGGTAGCAGGTCTACTAGCTGTGCCACTGTGCTAACTTTCATTGCAGCTTTGGGATCTGCTCAATGAACCAGCAAATATAACAAGCTAAGGAGTGCATGTGGAAGATATAAGGGTTTTCTTTCTGAGCATAAATGGGAATTTCCAGCATAACATGAAATTTGTTCACTTGTTTGCTTTGACTTGAATTGAATACCTAGTAATGCCAGCAGTTCTGGATATGTTGGACAAAAGGAATAATTCAAAATGAAATGCAGTTCAGTAGGTATTATTCTTTAACAACTTATTGTGGGTTTATGATTACTTTAGGATTTCAGCTCACTTGAGCCTGCAGAAAAAGATAGTACCAATAATATTGCCCAATTCATTGGCATGTTGGATTCTTGGTATGAGCGAAATATTCTAGATTTACTGACCTTACCAACAACTCTTCTTTGCCAGGTAAGCATAAATGCACTCATATTGTGCAGTTAACATTTGTGAGTTCTTTTTTGGTTTCTTTGTCTCTTTAAGTTTCCATTTCTCTGTATTTGCCTTCCTCAACCATTCAAAGGAAAACCACTACCTTTCATACATATTTTCTCCTGATGAGCTTGTTATTTAAAGTATCCTTCTTAATTATTCCTTGTTGAACCTGATGAATATGGCTATTAATGAGAAACTGAGAAAGGAATTTATCTGCAGTGACAAGACAATAGTTCATGGAATGAACACAACACAAATGTAACTTTATATCTGCCTCAGCAGGAAGTCATATTTGATTATCTTAATGACTACTTCCTGTCTAGATGCATTTTATGAAAACCGTTTGCAATATTCCAGTTGCCTTAACTTTGTCCCCTTTAAGCTGTACATGCTTCACTGGCCCCTTCAGATACTGAGTTCAGGGTGACTGTTGGCCCTGCTTGGGTATTGGCTTCTGATACGAGAAATGTCATTGCTTTTGTCTATGCATTTCACAGGATATCAATATTGTACCTCATTGTCAGTCTTTTCTTGGTAGTTGTATAACTAACTACCTTTGGGGAAGAGATACTGCATCCTCTGCACTCTGCACTTCCAATGTGAACTCTTCAGCATTTATCTTGTACTAGCTAAATAGCTTGGATTTGTTAAATGATCATTCTGCAATTGCACAGTTTTCTTTTTATTCCCGTTATTGCATTACAATAAATAGTACATTTGAAAATGTATTTTCCTACAATATAAAGTAATTGTCAATTTTTAAAATGGGGGCAATATATTATATGATACTTCTATAAATATTCATAAAATGTCCCTCCCATTCATGCCTCAGCCTTCTGCTTAGTGATGATTTGACCACAGCCTTGGTCTATGATTCATTCTCGGCCTCCGCTACCAGGCCATGGATCCCCAGGTTATGTTTTCTCATAAATGTTACAGCAGCACAATGATGATGCAAACAGCAACTCCAGACCAATGCAAAAGAGACTCAAAGGCAGTCAGCACAGAGTCCAAGTCTATCCCAGCCCCAGGTCTGGCACTGCTGACCCTCATCAATTTTTATAGATGCACCACAGAAAGCATCCTATCCAGATGCATCACAGCTTGGTATGTCAACTGTTCTGCCAAAAACTGCAAAAAATAGAAGAGGGTTGTGAACACAGCTCAGTCTATCATGAAAACCAGCTTTTCCTCCATTAATTCTGTCTACATTTATTGCTGCCTTGGGAAAGCAGCCAACAAAATGAAAGACCCCTTCCACCCAGGTCATTCTCTCTTCTACCCCCCTCCATTGGGGAGAAGATACAAAAGCTTGAAAACATGTACCACCAGGGTGAAGGACAGCTTCTATCTGATTGTTGTAAGACTCTTGAACAGACCACTTGCACAATAAAGGTGAACTCCTGATCTCTCATTCTACCACATCATGGCCTTTGCACCTTATTTGTCTATCTGCACTACACTTTCTCTGTAGCTGTAACATTATATTCTGTATTGTGTTACTGTTTTTCCCTTTGTACTACCTCGATGTACTTATTATTGGAATGATCTGTCTGGATAGCATGCAAGCAAAAGCTTTTCACTGTATCTCGATGCATGTGACAATAATAAACCAATTATCAAACACCAATTACTGAACTCACTTAACTTCTGCTCCAAACCTTTCTCACTTTCTCTTCTTTGTCCTTCAACCAACCCCTGACCTGAGACCCCTGCCACAAAAGTCCTAGCCTTTCAACTCCCATTTCTTCTAGGGTATTCATGGGAGGGATACCTAGTAATGATACCATCTGCCACCAGATCCTTGTGAGAAGAAAATTAACAAATAAGAGGCATAAAGATGGATAGAGAGCTAAAGGCAGAATAGAAAAATAACAAAAAAACAGATACTGGAAAACTGAAATAAAAGCAGAAAATGCTGGAGAAACTCAGCAGGTCAGGCAGCATCTGTGGAAAGAGAGACAGTTAATCTTTCAGGTCTTGGACTCTTCAATGGAAATAAGAAAGGGAAACAAGTTAGCCTAGATAGTAGAGAAGGTGGGGGTGAGAGATAGAACAATTTCTCTAATACAGTGAAATAATGAGGGAAGTTAAAATAAGATTAACCTTTCTTGTCTGTGTAATTTGTTGCTAATGTTATATAATCTGTATAAAATAATAAAATACAACGGGTGATTCTCATTTCCCACGTTCCCAGTTGGAAACTGGGCTCCCAAAACTGGAGAAACCGTGCAGTGTTATTGTAATGCAGACTATGATCAGTGCATTCCACAAGACTGGTTTATCCACTGGGAACACAGGGTCACTCCTAGGTGTGTGTGATATGTGAACTGAAAGAGAGAGGACCCAAAAAGAAAGCAGGAAGGTGAAAGAGTGGGCTCAGTTGACAACAAATTCAGAGCCATAAATATTTTAAAAATGTGGAAGATTTTTTTGACACCAGTGTTGCAAGAGAGATGGGAGAGGGGAAGTGGGAAATAAAGAGAAACACAACAAAAGGCTGAATGGAACATATTTTTTAAATGTTACTGGCTATTGCCATGGAGATATTTTCTAAATTACTAATGACCATTAAATATTATTAACCAAGTTTTTCTCATGAATCTTACTACTACCATGTCATTGTAATCTGTTTTCTGTAGGAACCTTCCAAGCCAGAGAATTATACAGCTGAAAGGTTACCAGAGAAGCTTCCCATCATGGGTGACCTGATCCTGTACTATTGTCGAAATGCTACTCGCCCAGTGTTAATCCAGCTTTACCAAGCAGAGGTGAATCTATAATCTGCATTTGTCACATTTGCACTGTTTGACCATGACTAAATGTGGTGAAATCAGAGATCGAAGTCTGACCGTAGCAAGATTATCTTTATTTCTGGAAGTATGTAAATGGAAACAAAATACACAGCCACTTTAATCAATTTATTTGGAGTATTATTTTGTATATATTTTATCCATGTGATTTGCATATTATATTCTGTTAATGTGTTTCTTTTGGGAAATCTTTGTGTCTTTATGCAGTGTAAAGTGAGTTTTCCCATTAATTATTTTTTTATATTGGAACTTCCTTAAGTAATCATATGAAATAACTTCTATGACATTTCTTGAACTGCTTGCCTGAAGCAGAGTGTGAGTGCCCAAAGTGGCCCTCCATTTCGTGAATCAAGAGATTTATTTGTAGAATAAAAAAGAATAGTTCATAGTTTTGTAAAGATTATGGTGTTGATCACCCAGAAGTTGCAAGTTCATATCCTGCCATTGGGACACTCTCCCCGGTGAAGTCTGTATGTGATTTTAGTCCAGAATATGTGGTTGACTCTTAATGCCCACTATGAGGTATCCAGTCAGCTTGGTGAGCCAGTAATCAAAGATCCACCACCGCTTTCTTAACCTATCCAGATGCCAAAATAAACAAAAATGTTAGTGTTGGAGACTATCTGCCCGTCCTTTGATTCTCACCCTGTCCAATGAGACCATGTAGAGCACAGCTCTCAGAATCCAATTGCACAATCCTTGGCTCAATAGTTACATTTTTCACATGAGTCAGAAGGCTATGAACTTAAGCACCACCAGAGACCTGAGCATATGCTAGCAGTTCAGGGTAAACAGTGCTGATCTGAGATTTTGACCTCAGTCCTCACTTGACTCATGAGTGGACATGAAATATCCCATGGCAATGTTCATAGTTGGGCAGAAAGTTCTCCCCATGCCTAGGCCAATATTTACTTCTCAAACAGTACTGTATCTAAAGCAACATGTCTTTTATTTCAAATGAAGTATTGCAATCACTGAACTAATATCTAAACTCATGTCATTACTTCCTCTTTTTCTTCTGAGACATTGGACTCCCCAGATAAATGAATTCATAGCCAATGCAACTTCCCCATTCAAAAATGATAAATGACTAATCACTTAATTTTAGTTCATGAAAGTGTGATAAAACTTTGATTCAGCAGTCCTTATTGTCATGCTGAAATTAAGTAGCTATTCAAACTATCCACACTGTTATTCGATGGTGCATCCATTTAAGATGTACAGTATACATGGGTTATATTATTCAGTCTATGTCCCGACAACGTTGGTGCTCCTTGACATTTTGCAAAGGCAAGTCAGAGAAAATTGTGTTTCCAAACACAAAATATGGAAATAATTAGGATGAATTGCATCTTCTTTTGACAGTTAACTCTGGCTGGGGGAGAGAAGAAATCTGAGGTCTTTGTTTATTCTCTCGAGCTTGGACAATCAGCTGCGACAAGAGCGATTAAAGCTTCAGGTATGCTTTATTTGCTGTGATTTCAGAAGAATTGTCTCCCATATCTTTGCAGAAAGGCCGATATGTTACTCAGGAAGACGTACATATCCAATTAGCAATTCTTTGACACTTAGATGGAGTTGGACTGGACAACAGTTGAAAGTTTGAGAATGCACAGAGCGTGTCTATCCCCAAAGACTGTCAGGGTGACCATGACAATAATCACATTCTGCTGCACTCGGATACACTTTTGTTAATTTTTTGAAGTCGGCGATAACTTTCAAATGCAAATAATTATATTCAATGAGCTGATTCAATATCTCTAAGTTAGTTTATAAAAACATAAATTTTTCCAACAAATACATTCTCGAATAGCTGGAAATGTAAAAGTTAAATCTATTTTGAACTGTGCTGTTACATTTAGTTAACCTAGTGTTACATTCAAGCTTCTGTGGAACTGGACTTCTACTTGGGATTAGGCCTGATTCATTTTGTTAAAATATGCTAGTCTCTGTTTAAAAGGGAGAAGTTTCTGTTGTGTTGAAACAAGTGATCAGTAATGCAGCTGGGTGTAACTAGTGAAGAGCCATGAGGTAATACCGCATAGTTATCTTAAGTCTGTACCAACCTAGGTCCCTGCATTCATTCCATTATGTTGAAATACCAGCCTAGAGTGGTTCAAAGTCATATCATGAGGAGATCTGAACACTGACCAAATTTATTGTATAAACTGTATTGTTAGAAAAGTCTGAAGAACAACTGCACGGATTTGTTTTGGTGTGATTTGCAGATTCCTGTATTTAATTTGATTCTTTTTTAATTCCAAAATAATGTAGGTCCTGGATGTAAAAGACTTGGAATTGATGATGACAGAGAAGCAGTCCCATTAGCACTGCAGATTGCCTACTGCAAGGTATGCTGTGATACATGCACCTAGAATTCCTAGAAAATGCTGGCATAGGTTTCAGAATTATTTTGTAACTCGAAACAAAGGTGCAATCTAATTGAGAAATGAAGTACATGGCTAACTAAGGAAGAGCGGTATGATGTCAAATTGGAAAATCAGGCACAGAACATCAAAGATTAGCAGTGAGGCTGGAAGATGGAGAACATATTAGAAGCTAGCAAAGGATGAACAAAAAGATAGAGGGATAAATTGAGTATGAGGATAAACAAGCAAGAAATATAAACACAAACAGATGGTCTGCAAGTATATAAAAAGGAAGAACACAACCAAAGTAAATATTGGCCCCTAGGACAATGAGGCTGGGAAGTAATTATGGGAAAGAAGTAAATAGAAGAGACTTGAACAAATAGTTCTATCCGCATTCACAGTAGAAGGCACTAAAGAGTTTCCGAACAATAGTAGAAAATCAGGGGGCAAAAGGGAGGGAAGCATTTAAAACAATCATCATCCTACAGAAAAGGACTGGGAAAATTAATGGGACTAATGATTGGCAAGGGCCCTGGATCTAGTGATCTTTTTCTTTGGGCCTTAAAGGAAATGGCTGCAGAGATGGTGGAGATGTTGATTGTGATATTCCAAAATTCCCTAGATTCTGAAAAGGTCCCAGAAGACTGGGAAATATAAGAGCTCTATTCAAGAAAGCAGGGGTGAAGAAGGCAAGGTGCTATTGGCCAGTTAAGCTGGCATCCAACGTTGATAAACTGCTGGAATCCATATCAAAGAAGTAGTGGCAAGACACTCTGTAAATCAGAGTACAATAAGCAAAGTCAATCTGATTTTTATGGAAAGGAAATTGTGTTTGAAAAATAGCATTCATTACAAGGAACCATAAAGGGCAAGTAGTAGCACAGTAGTGTTGCGGTTAGCATAATGCTATTACAGCGCCAGTAACCCAGGTTCAATTCCGGCCACTATCTGTAAGGAGTTTCTACGTTCTCCCCGTGCCTGTGTGGGTTTCCTCTGGGTGCTCTGGTTTCCTCCCACATTCCAAAGACGTACAGGTTAGGAAGTTGTGGGCATGCTATGTTGGTGCCGGAAGCGTGGTGACACTTGCAGGCTGCCCTCAGAATACTCTGTGCAAAAGATGTATTTCACTGTGTGTTTTGATGTACATGTAACTAATAAAGATATCTTATCTTATATTATCTTAAGTGTATGTGGATTTTCAAAAGACAATTCAGTAAGATGCCATGTCAATCGTTACTGCACAAAGCAAGAACACTTGGAGCAGCAAACAATCTGCTGGAGGAACTCAGCAGGTCGAGCAGCATCTGGGGGAGGAAAGGAATTGTCGATGTTTCGGGTTGAAACCCTGCATCAGTCCCAATGCAGGGTTTCGACCCAAAACATTGACATTTCCTTTCCTCCCGCAGATGCTGCTCGACCCGCTGAGTTCCTCCAGTAGATTGTTTGTGGCTCCAGATTCCAGCATCTGCAGTCTCTTGTGGCTCCATAGGAACTCTCGGCCTTGGACGTAACATATGAGTATGCAGCGGGGATTTGACGAATGAACAGTGTATGGAAAAATGAGTAATTTTCATGTCACACACTTGGAGTTTAGAAGAATGAGAGTGGGCTTGACAGGACAAAAGCTGGGAAGATATTTCCACTCATGGAAGAATCTAGAACTAAGGATCATAATTTAAGACAGAGATAAGGAAGAATTTCTCCTTTTTGGAATTCTCCGCCCCAGAGACCTGGCAGTCATTGAATATGTATATGGTCAAGCTAAATCTTTCGTCTATAGATCAGTCATGGGTCATAAGGAACAGGCATGAAAATGGAGTTGGTTTGATGACAGAAGGTCTTACTGGATGGTTCAGGAGGGTTGGAGGGGACGTGTAACCTTTTCTTCTTACTATTTCTTATATTCCTAAGTGATTTAATGTTACCATTTTAATAAATGAATACAGAAGGATAATCATCCAGCAGTGTAGTTTTACTTACTAATTTTATCTGATGTTATTATTTGTTATAGATTTCATAAAACAGAAGTATGAAAGTCATATTAATGACGTTTTGAACACTATCATTTTCAGAAAAAATAACTTGTTCTAGGATTCAAGCAAATAGGAAGAGTTTTTAAAGCCCTTTAAAAGTAGGTTTGTGAAAATGATTTGGATCACTGGGTGAGCAGACATTGGGCCATGCCACTGCACCAGTTTAATGATGGAGCAGAGGGGTGCAGGTCAAAGTTGAAGAAAAATGGCGCTTTTGTGATTTTTTTTGATGAAATGTTTTAAAATTGAGTGAAACTTGAGAATTTAATCTGGAACATATAATTTCAATGTATAATTATTTTTAAGATATGCATCTCAGAAAGAAGGAACTGGTTTCAGGGTTGATTTGTTCCTGTTTTCATGCAGTCCATTTTGCAACAAGCCTTTGCTTGCAATGCAGACTCCTGTTAACTGGAAAGCTAACTGTCTGAACAACTGAAGAGTGCTAATGGAAGCAGTTAAAGCTGTGCAAATGTTGATTTCAAAATATACAGAGTTACGTTTAATTATAGTATCATTCCTGAATTGACAAATATACTCTTACCCTGATAATCAAAAGTAGAGAAAATACTACACAAAATATATAATTTATAAATGTTTTCTTATTTCTACTCTTCTTTAAGAGCATAAAAGGGATACTTTGGTTTAAAAGGGATAATCTCTGAAAATATAGAGGGTAGCAACAAATGACAGACAGCCTTAGCTTCAACCAAGTTAGAAGGGTTCAAATTTGTCCAGAGACCTGAACACTTAAATAAAAAAAGTATACTGGAAACACTACACAGATCAGGCAAATCTGTGGAGAGAGAAAGAGTGATAATGCTTCAGACCTATGACATTTCATCAGAAATGAGAAAAGTTAGAAATCATGTTAGCAAACATGTTTTAAGTTGCAGATAAAAGTGGAGATAACAAAGATGAATGTCTGTAACATTTTGGAGACCAAGAGAGATTAAATGACATAGATAGCCCTGGTGCCAACTGAGAAAGAGTGGTGAAGGCTTATTCATTATAACTGATCTGTGTGCAGGGGATGTAAATAGAAGGAGATGAATGAGAACAGAAGAAAAAAAAGTGCTGGGATCATGGCCAATTGCAGTTGCTGGAAATCTGCTGGAAATACCCAGCATATCAGGCAACATGTGTGAAGGTAGATTAAAACTGAATTACTGTGATGGTTTGATGACATTTCCTCAGAATTTGTCAGTTCTTACACAAACCAGCAGAAAAACTATCAAAGATTATGTTGTCAATGAGCACAGCAGTGAGATTAGTGACTCGGTTACTTTTAAATTTGCAAATAAACATTTTTCAATTAAATATATAATAACATGCAATAAGAACAGAAGATGTTGGAAACACTCAGCAGATCAAACAGCATCTGTGAATAATGAAGGTTCTAGGACCTGAAACATTGACTGTTTCTCTTTCCACTGATGTTACCTAACCTGCTGAAAGTTCCCAACATTTTCTGTTTTTATTTCAGATTTCCAGGTTCTGTGTGTTTTTTTTATTTTTATATAAAGACATGCAAATTTAGTAAAATTGCAACTCTAAAAATGATTGTTTAAACATCTATTAAAGAAAGGAAAATACGTCAGCAACATGTTATTCATCTCACTTTTTAATAGTTTATAATAAACATTTCTCTTCCACCAGGCAACAGTCAGCAGAAGAAGCCAATGGAACAACGTGGAAAAAAACTGCACATCTGTAAACCTAAGCAAGGCTTGTAAGAAATATGATGAGCTAGGTAATATTTTTAATTGCAATCATTTTGCTTTCCTGGAATGAAAAATAGGACCATATCTCGATTTTTGCTGATGGGAAAACGATATTGTTCTGTAAATAGCACTTATCACTCTATCATGGAATTTGAGTCATTCTATGCTAACTCATTACTTAAGAGTTTATAGGTACAAGTACTATTATTGCCATTCAATCACATGCACAGTATAACTATATATTTTAAACAGAATTCTCTAGCTTACAATTTTACAAATTTTAGCCAATATAACTAACTTCTAAAATAAATTCCTATTTTTGTTAGAATTCAATACAGAATATCTCCATCTTTCCATGACTGAGGTGGTAAAGCGACAGAACTCCAAATCCAAAAAAAGTTACAATCAGGTAAGCACAGGCTTATTGTGAGATTAAGAATTCATGGAATTTGCTTTGAGGAACCATAATTGATCAGCAAGGTTTAGCCACTGCATTGAGTAATTCAGGAAATGAAAAAAAAATCAAAAATGTACTTAATATTTCAGTGACCTTCAACTTAATTTTTGCACTTTGTTGTTCTGGTGGGGAGTATTGTCTACTGGAAGCACAAATTAAAAGTGGTCGGAAGATCATGTACAATACATGGTCACAATACACATGGCACAATAGTATACAATTAGTCCTTTAGTTCTTGTTTGTAATGGGATTAATGAAACCTTTGTTTAAAGTACAGTAAATGGCATTAGCAAATTTAATTGAAATGAAAGAGAAGGTTTTAATTGTTTTAGGTTATTGGCAGCAAGTTGGTAGGAGTACTGTGCTTTTAGTTGCATCTGTTCTTTTAAAAGTTAATAGGGTGAATACAAAATGGCATAACCTGCTCTGGTAAGAATCACCCAGAAAAAAAGTGAGAAGGAGCAGGTATTAAATCACACCATTTACATATTAACAATGGAACAGAGCTAATACAGATTTTAAACTTTTGTAATTTTGTAATTTTTGTAATTTTGTATTCACACACTCCTACGTGAATGTGTTTAACACAGACAGGACCTAAATATTTTGACAGGAAGCAGGATATTATCAAACAATCTTCCAAGTAAGCACCAGAGATGAAAGAACATATTTCACCCCAATCTCTATTATTATCATCTTTCTCTGTAATCTATTCATTCACCTCTATTCCTAACATTATCATTGAAGTGCAGTTCTATGGTTTGTGGTCATCCTACTGCACAAGTGGCCTTTATTTATATATTATACTTGACAATGATTGCCTTGGGCTGTCTGATAGTAAAGATGCACGACCAGGTGGACCTCTGATATCTCCCAATCATCCTACGAGCACTTGTTGTGTGCCACAGAGGAGCAGGAAGTCTGGTTGATATTACTCTTCTAAATTTGGCACCTTATTGAGACTTAACTAACAGGTAACATGCATTAACTCAGCACAAACAAGGGAGGTAGAAAATAATTGCCTCATGCTGTAGCAGCCGAGAGGCAAAAAGTGTTACCTCTGTCCCAGGGAACTAACATAATTTATAAATAACCAGAATTAAAGTTTGTGATTGCTAAGAAAATGCAAGCAATTGCATTGAAAGGGAAATTAATTAATGGTGAATAGAACATTTGATAATAAGTACATCTTCCACAGAATGATTGTCTAATCCATATACCGTCAGCATTATTTGAAATGATATTTTCTGTTATTTCAGCAAATAAATATAACACAAATCAAGATTGACAAAGTACAGATAATTGGAGTCAATAATACCACATTTGCAGTTTGTCTGGACCAGGATG
Source organism: Pristis pectinata (assembly GCF_009764475.1). Lineage (NCBI taxonomy): Eukaryota > Metazoa > Chordata > Chondrichthyes > Rhinopristiformes > Pristidae > Pristis > Pristis pectinata. The sequence goes on from NC_067422.1 coordinate 24,694,839, forward strand.
AGAAAAAAGTTATTCAAAGTGTAACCAGGTAGGTGAATTGTTTCATCACTTTCACCTCTGTTATTTATTCAAATTTATTTTAATATATTAAACAAAGCTGTGGTCATACTGTGATGGTTTGTTATTACTTTTGCTCATATATAACATTTCATCATAATGTAGCTACAGTTTTGTAGGCAATTGCATCCTTTTACAAACACAATAAGTAGCTAGTCAATCTATTTTCTGGGGTATTAATTGAAACAGTGTTGACCAGAACAAGTCCCTATCCTTCCTTAAATGTGTCATGGGATATCTAACATCCTTCTGTAAGTTAGTTTCACTCCTTCGAGAGAGGACCCCTGGAGTATTGCAATAACCCTTTCTCTCCTAGTTCTGTTCTGGATTGCTAGCCTCACTTATATGCAGTGAGGCCTGCATCTTTTGCCTTCTAATACAAGACAAAAGTGCTGTCCACTGAGATGTGACCAAAATCAGCCTTCAAGGCTGTAGAATTAGCTGAGGCAGCTTTTCCACTTTATTCCACAATCTCCAGTGTTCGATTTGCAAGCTGTTACATTATCTTTAACTTCATACATTGCACTTCTGTTGATCAGAATCAATACAATGTTCTTGCTTTGGCATGTGAGTGTTATTTTAGTTTTGCAGTTTAAGGATGAAATGATGTTAATAAATGATAAGATCGGCACTTGTGGGAGCCCGAAACTACAGGTCAAAAAAAAAGATCAAAAAGAATTTAGAAAACTTTATTTAAGAGAGTGATTGGAATCTGAACATACTTTACACCTCTGAGATGCCATAAAGGCAATTCACTACTTAAAAATGATCATGTAGTTCCAAAAAGAAGTAGTTAGAACTGTGACATGTATTTAGCTTTTTCTGCATTTATCTCATGTTATATCTAACTAAGGAGTGTTTACTGATATCATTAAATGCCTGATCACAATGAGTACATATAACATATATAAAATATATAAATGTAAACTAGTTGTTGGTCTACTATTTGCTCAACATTATGTACAATTGTTGCACTTTTGAAGGACCAACTGGTCTCTCTTAATTTCACTAAATGAGTTGGCACCCTGTATCGTATTGGGACATTCACAAATATATGAACAGTGATAGGTAGGAAAAGGTCATCTATCCCATCTAGAGTGCTCTGTATATCACACATATGTACTTTCTAGCCCACCAACAATCACGTGACAAGTGAAAATGCTGTCATACATAAGCATCTTCAAAAGAAGTTAAATGTTGCTGGAAGGTCAGAAAATCTTAGGTGAAACTGTATTAAATTATTAGAGCAGTAAAATCTGTAGCATATTGGTTTAAAATATGCCTCTTTTTCTAGTTTGGATCCTTTATTTTAAATGAAATGTTATTTATCTTTCTTTTGTTTAGATGTGAGGTGTCCGTATGTTATAAACCCGAAGACAGGATGCCTGAGAAACTGAGCAAACACACTTCATTCCAGAAGTGGCCGCATCCATCAAAGTCCTACTCACTTCTCTGTCTTCCAATCGTAACCTTCAGTGGAGCTTTACCATAAGGATGGCAGATGATGACTCATTATCCCTACGGACCGAAAATATGGCCAAAACAATGGACCTGATTTTATATTTTGGTCTGGCACTGTTACAACTATTTATTGCAATCAGTATATATATATTTTTTATTGGGCCTTAAAAAAGGTATCAAGTGAAATAGAAAGGCACTGCCAATTGAAGTTGAGCTCCAGCTGGTAGAAATGGCACCACATAGGCTGTTTAATAGCCATTGCTAACGAGGCTGCTTGGGAAGGGAGAGGGAAAATGGTTCCTTGATAAGTGGTGGCTATTTGTTCCAGAAACTGTTTCAGAAAATGAAACTTTAAGTGTCATGGCAAAAGCTAGCTCATACCTCAACTTAAATGCAAAATGACCCATCCCCTTTTCATATTGACACACTGAAGCAGATGGTGCATCCAGAGGTCATTAGGTTAATTGAGTAGTTTAGCTAATTTAGAATTAGATGAGGATAAGAATTTGGTGCAGAGGAAAAAAGGTGCTTCTTTTCATCTTTAACACTTATAAGCAATTAGTGTGTAAAACAAAATTATATCGAAAAAGCTTAAAGGTAAATACTTAAAAATTTTAAATATGTAAGGATGAAAGGTTAGGGTATCTAAGCTACATTTCACAATACACAAGATTTTCCATTAGCATCACTGAAATGAGGTAAATTTCTGGACATGGTGATACTGCAGGACAGTAGCTAGTGATTGGTTATTGAGTAAAACAGATTTATCAGTCCTTTTGTGAGTAAACATTAAGAAATTTATTTTTCATAGGTATTGATATCAAAACTGCACATGGTACTCCAGGTGTTGCCTCACTAAAGTCCTCTTCAATTGTAGCAACTTTTTCTCACTTTTGTACTCTAATCCTCTTGCAATAAATGCCCACACACCATTTCCCCTCCTGAGTTGCTTGCCTCTCTTCCTAAGATCTTTTACCTCAGCACCACTTTCTTGCACTAACTACATATCCATGAATAGGAGTGATCTACTGACCACCAAATATTGGAAAATAGGTGGAGCAAGAAAAATACAAATAAATTGAGGACATGTATTAAAAACACAGAATAGTAAAAATAATTTGAATTATCCTGAAATTAATCGTCCAGATCAAATGGTTACAGGGATAAAGGAAATTACTTCCTACGATGTGTAGAGGACTCCTTTTGAACTCAATATTTTAATCACCAAAAAAGGGAGATTTTATTATAGGATTGAGTGAAGGGGAACTTCTCAGTAATAATCACCATAATATAATAGATTTTTAGATAATAATTCAAAGGATGTAAGTACAATGAAGACTCAATGGTTGATAGGCTGACCATGAGGATCTATTATATTAAATTATAAAGGGACATAAAATGATAAAAAAATTCTGCAGCACAAAAATTTTAAAAGAGTTAGGATGGGTATAAAATCAAATTGATTAGAAGGACAAATATTACAGGTAAAGATAGTGAAATGGCAGAAATATTAAAAAGTAACTTGGGTTCAGTATTGGCCCAAGAGACAGATCACATTGTCATGACGTTGGAAGGCAAGATTAGAATTAATATAATTACATTTAATATAGAAAGAACAATAATATGAAATGAAATAATCAAAGTCAAAGAGAAAAATCCTTTGATCCAGACAGAGTGCATCTCCAAGCAATCTTTTTAAAACAATCCAGCGAATAGTTAGCAGAGACATCAAGGTAATACTTGATTAAAAAGTGATGTATGCCAGAAGACTGGCAGATAGCTAACCCAATATGCATATTTAAGAGGGGAGATGGAGCATGTCCAGGCAACTATTAGTGTCACGCTATTACAGCGCCAGTGACCTGGGTTCAATTCCGGCCGCTGCCTGTGAGGTAGTTTGTACATTCTCCCTGTGTGTCTGTGTGGGTTTCCTCTGGGTGCTCTGGTTTCCTCCCACATTCCAAAGACGTACAGGTTAGGAGCTGTGGGCATGCTATGTTGGTGCCGGAAGCGTGGCGACACTTGCGGGCTGCCCCAGCACGCTCTCAATAACGCAAAAAGACACATTTCACTGTGTGTTTCGATGTACATGTGACTAATAAATAAGTATCTTACATGTTGTAGACCAGCAGAGGAAACATAATAGAATTCCCACTAAAAGAGAAAATTGAAAGATAGTTAGAAATAAATATTTCAATAATGAAGAGAGAGCATGGATTTCATGAGGAAAGTCTAGTCTTATCAATCTCAATGAATTCTTCAAACAGCTGAGAGATGGAGTACTTAAAGGTAGTGTAGTTAATCTAACATATGAAGGTTTCCCAAATGGCTTCAAGCTACCTTATAATAGATTGATGTATAAGGTCAAAGCATCTATATTAGATTTTGGAATTAAAGATTTGTTATAAAATTTATGGATGACACCATGTGTCAATAATAGCAGTGGTGGTGGATTAGTGGAGGGTAGTGTGGTTTGGGGTAGTAGCTGTTACAGAAGAGATAATGATAAATTAAAAGAGGGTATTCATAGATTTGCAGAATGGGAATATTAATCAGTAAATTAAGCGAAACACAGATACTAATATGAATAAGGAGGTTACAACTCATTTGGAAAATTAGTACTTGTATAGGTGGTGAACCATTGGGACCTGGGAGTATAAATACAAAATTCACTAAATAAAGCAATGCTGTTATTAGAATCATTAAAAGTACCAAACCAGGCACTACGTTTTTTGTTTCTCAATGGATATCACTGAAAGATAGAGAAGTCATGCTCAGCTTATATTAAACCTTGGTGAGGCTTCACCTGGAGTATTGTACACAGTTCGGGTCTCTACATCATGGAATGAATATAGAGACACTGAGAAGGATAAATAAATGATAACCAAAAATGTAAAGTTATATCGTGATAGGTCGAGCATTCTGGGTCTCTCTTCAATTGAAAAGAGAAACCCAAAGTGGGACTCATTGGAAGTCTTTAAAATTATGTCAGATTTTGTCAGAGTAGATGCAGAGAGTGTTTCCACTTTATGCGGAATCAGATAGGAAACACACTGGAAGCATCTTCAGGCAAAGAATGCTAAGCATGTGGAATTCATTTCCACACAGTGTAATTGAAGTAAACTATACAGATTTAAGGGGAGGCTAATAAGTAAATGAAAAAGAGAGTTAGAAGAGGGAGGTTATTGGGGGCATGAATCAAGCATATTGGCATACACTGCTTCTGCACTCTACATTCAGGGCAATATTACATGGTGCAGATTCTAGCCTGGAATTCCTCACATTGGCACTGTGCAGGAAGTAGACACCTTAAGCAGAGGAATGATAAAAATGTGGTTGTGCTATTCTGTAAAACTCTTATGAAACACATTGCATATGATTGCTTTGGTGATTTTGGGCAATGCCTAGAATAGTTGTCTGTCCTTTTGACTAGAGAATGAAATGTGAAACTATGATTGTGAGAACAAGAGCTAAGTAAAAATGATAATGAACACAAATTATTACCTCAGTAAAGGACACCTTTCTAGTATAATACAAATAATGCATGATAAACACGATATTATTGTGTTTATCATGCACGGTAGCATAGCGATTAGCATGAAGCTATTACAGCACCAGCAATCGGGGTTCAATTCCCATTGCTGTCTGTAAAGAATTTGTGTATTCTCCTCGTATCTGCGTGGGTTTCCTCCAGGTGCTCCAGTTTCCTCCCACATTCCAAAGACGTACGGGCAGGTTAACATGGGTTTAAATGGGTGGCGTGGACTCATTGGGCTGGAAGGACCTGTTACTGTGCTGTATAAATAAAGAATTTTTTTAATTGCCCAATATTCTCATTCAACGTAAATATATATCCACTTGATATATTGTATTAAATTTTACAGCTTCCTAAATACATGGACTTAATTTGAGGTATCCAGGCACCCAGTACAGAATCCCTTTGTACTGATTGAGTCACAAAGTATAAACAAAGAATGCTGCAGGTAATTTTCACTGTACAATCAAACTCCCATGAAAGGCATCTTTTTTGAATGAGGGTAGGTCTTGACTTTGTACAATAACAAATTTGGTGAAACAGCAACATACTTAATGTCTCTCCCATTTTCATTTATATCCAAGTGAATTAGTCCAATAAACCAATTAGGCTTCAGTTCAATTACTGTGCTTTAAATGAACTCAGGATAATTAATACTAGTTCTTGTGTTAAAGATTTTAAATGGCCCACTGAGTTGCTGAGGTGGATTAAAATGTTTGGGGAACTAATGAGGCATATACCAGGATTCAACTGTGCTGGCGAGTAAAACTAACCAGTATTCTTTCATAAGACTACTTCTTGCCTTTATAGAATTATTTGTATTACTTTTGTACAAACATGTCACTGATGATGAGTCAAGTTACTTCAATTTCCTTTACTATTTATAAATGCAAACAGAAGTTACAGCATTGAAATAATTTACTGTCTGTGTTAAAAGTGGTACTGCACTGAGGAATTGTGCCAATTTTGTGTACTTCCCAGCACCATTATTCTGTCATGTAAGAGAAAATCAGTTCAAGAGAAAACTATGGAGCACTGAGAGGGGCTGATGCAGTGAGAGGGATAGGGAGAATCAGCCTGAAGTTGATAGAAATGGAATTGAGAGCAACAGAGTATGGGCATCAAGGGAAGAGGCAAAGAAAGAAGGGATAGCAGGTGATAGGGGATGTTGGATAAGTGATTAGACTAAGGATCTGGTTTGGTGGGAGGGATTGGGGTTGGGGGGGTGGGAGGGTGGAGAGGGAAGTCAAGCACTCAGTTGGAGGCCCAATTGATATTGGCTATGAGGGATGAGGATGGGGATTTGAGTGAAAGTGAAGTAACATTTTTAAGGAGGACAACCTAGAAAATCAATGACTCAAATTTGCTAGTTTTGGGTTAAGTAAGTCTGGTCCCCTTTATTTAAAAAGAAACAGTCCTGAATTCTCCAGTTAAGTCATATTCTGGAGGAACTAGAATAAATATTTGAAATCATGAGAGTTGTAATTGCACATAGCAACTGGATTTTAGATTAAATTCCATTGCGTAGCACAAAAAACAACTTTGTGCTATGTAAAAGAATTTCTAGCCCAATGATTTGTTTTATGTCAAGAGGAAAATTTCTTGGTAGCAAAATCAGGACTGCATTCTTTAGATATACAACAAGCAAACAAAATCTTCCCTTGTTGTCTCTAAAGCTTTGCACCTTCCTCCAATTAGTTTTTTCTAATAACTTGTGTCATCATGACAACTGATTATATTAGAATTTTATAAAATATTTTGAATATGAATGTCACTCTGGAGCTCATTTAAAAATGATCTTTATATTGTATTTTTTAACCTGGAGTTTGGAGGTTCCAAAAGACTAACCATGATGGAGCTGTGGCTAGGCTGATTGTTGTCTACTGTCAATGCAATCAGAAAGCAGACTGGGGAATATTCCTGACTATGTTAAACAAATCTGACCTCTTTTGGATTGACCAAATTAATCTGATGTTGAAAAGCAGAATATTAGGAGCCAGTGGTCTGAAGCTTCAATTCCTGTCTTCTCAGACATAATATAAAATGTGCAATAATAGTACTTCTGTTCTGACTTCTTGGATTTCCTCAGTAGGTGCAGAGAATGCATTGGCAGTTTATTTCTTTCCCTTATTGTAGGGCTGTACATAAAATGTTCAGTGATTCAGATGAATTGCACTGTCTTTGTGATATCAGATTGCACACTAAACTGTAAATAATTGTATAATTGAGGTACACTATACATTTCTGCAGCATTGATTTAATAAAGCTTATTAAAATTTATACAAAATTTGCAATGTGTTTGATTGCTTTTGTTAAAATATGAGTGTAAGTAATTGGACCTGATGGCTTTGGAAAGGCAGGGGGAGAGGAAATGTTTAACTGTTGGGAATTCTGGAAATGTATTAAGGTTCCTTGATGCCACAGTCAGTCAAATGCTGCTTCAATGTCATACACAGTTATTCTCACCATGCCTTTGGAATTCTGCTCTCTTGTCCACATTTGCACTCATAAGATTTAGAGCTACAAACAATCTGCTGGAGGAACTCAGTGGAGTGAGCTGCACCACCCTGGATTTGTGGCAAATAGTGAGTCAATCAACATGGGGGATAAACTTACATGATCTCGTCCTCGACAGTCTACCTGTGGCAGATGCATCTATCCACAATAGCATTTGGTAGCACTGCCCTTGTGGATTTAAAGTCCCATCTTCACACTGAGGACACAGTCTATCTTGTTGTATGGCACCACAATCAGGTTAAGTGGGATAAGCAGATCTGGCCACTCAAAACTGGGCATCCATGTGGTGCTGCTGCAGAAATGTACTCCACTACAATCTCATGTCTCCACATATCCCTCACTCTAGCACTAGAATGAGGCCAAGAGGGTGAAACTTGGTTCAATAAGTGTAGAACAGTGTGCAAGAAGCAGCACCAAGCATAAATAAAAATGAAGTACCAGACCGGTGAAGCTGCAACACTGGACTAAATGCATGCTAAATGGCAAAAACACATGCAATGGACAGAGCAAAGCAACCTCACAACCTAGCAGATCAGGTCAAAGTTCTGCAGTCCTACCACATACCATCATGGATGGTAGTAAATTACCAGCTAATGAGAGGAGGAGGTTCCACATACAATCCTGGTCCATGTAAGGGTGGGGTCCAACGAGCGAGTTCTAAAGAAAAGGCAATGCATTTGCAACTATGTTTAACAGAAGTTCTGATTGGATGATTAATCTTTGCATCCTTCTGAGATCTGCACCATCTCAGATATTGCTCTTTAGCCAATTCTATCTACTCCATGTGATAGCAAGATGTGCTGAGTGCACTGAAGACCCTTCTCCACTGAAGACTCATTCTGTTCCAGTATTCCAGCACAGCTACCGGATAATTTGGGAATCTGCCCAGGTATGTCCTGCTTACAAAATACAAGACAAATCCAGTCTGGCTAGTAACTGCCCATTTAGTCTACTCTCAATCATCAGCAAAGCAATGGAAGTTATTGTCAACAGTATTATCATGTGGCACTTACTCTACAATAATCTTTTGCTGATGCCCCGTTTAAATTTTATCAGAAATGCTTGGCTTCAGACCTCATCATAGACTTTGTCCAAACGTAACAAAAGAAAGTGAATTCCAGAGGTGAGCTGAGAGTGCTTATCCTTGAGGCAACCTTTGAACTAGTGTGGGATCAAGGCATCTGATAAAAGAAAAACACTTCAATGTTTAGAATCATACCTCATACAAAGAGTGGTTGCTAGATATTAATTATCTTAGCTGCAAGATTTCAGTACAGGAGATTTTTGGGGACAGCATTTTTGGCCTAACCAGCTTCAGCTCCTCCAGCAATGATGTTCTTTCCACTGATGATTGCGCAATGTTCAATTCCATTTGCAGCACCTCAGCAACTGAGGCAGCCTATGTTTGTACACAAGGTCTAGATGGCATTCTGGCATGGGCTGATCAGTGATAGGTAATTATCAAGCCACAAAAGTGCCAGATAATGACCATTTCCAACAAGGCAGAGTCTAACCACCTGCACTTGATATCAATGACATTGCCATCACCAAGTTCCCCACCATCTATCTGGAAGTCACTATAGACCAGAAGCATAATTGTACCAGCCACATAGATACTATAGCTACAGGAACAGATCAGAAGTTGATTATCCTGCAATGAGTGACTTACCTTCTCTACCCGCCAAAGCCTTTCCACCATTTGCAAGGTGCAAATCAGTTGTGCAATGGAATACTATCCACTTCCTGGATGTCATTATGGGGGACGTCAGGGCAGCCCAGAAACTGCAGACACTTGACAACTACTTCAGGCTGTTCGATAGGTTGTTTGTGGAGCAGTATCTGAAAAGAGCTGCCTTTGTGGGGTCCTTTAAGCTTGCAGCAATGCTCCTGTTGACGTTGATGTTTCGGGGACAGGTCGTTCTGGGGATCAGGTAGCGGTCTATCCAGCAGTCATCAGTGCCTGTCCTGCCTCGTGTGACGTGAACACCTTTGCGGTTTTTAGCTTGAATGCTGGTATAATCTAATAGGTGCTCATGCTTGGACTGGCGGGTATTGCATTTACACCTTGTGCTTGTCTCTCTGATGAAACAGGGCATTGACAAAGCTATGCTCCAAGCATTTTGTCAAGATAATGACCCAATTGGAGTTGGCCCTTTCTACTCCTTCCTTATGCACATGAGAGCCCAGGAAGAGAAGTAGGCCACTTAACCCCTTGAGCAAGCAGTGCCATTCAGTAAGTTTGTGGGTGATTTGTGACCTAACTCTATGTACCTGACTTTTCACAAATATTTTTTATTACATTTGGTTAACAAAGGTCTATTTAACTCAAACCTGAATTAACAACTGACCTAACATTAATTAGAATTGCAAGAGTTCCATATTTTCTTCCACACTGCCCATGTACAAGTGTTCATGGGCAGTGTGGAAGAAACACAGAACTAACACAGAAATCACCCACACTAAACACAGAACCAACTAAATTTAAGGATAAAGTCAAATTAAAAACAAAAATAAGGAGAGGAAAGAATAATTATGTGACTTTTTTTTTTAAAAATCACTGTTCTGAGATTTATTCTTATTTATTGTAAAAATACAGGAATATTTTAATACTTATGGAATGATTGATAAATGGTATATCACAAAGGTTCATCGAATTGGATTCTACACTCTCCAATGTGGTACATCAATTACATATCACTCCTCATTACACATCCACCCAGTGGGTGCCCTCGTGTGTATTGGCATTCACAGTGAAACAGGTCAAAGGCTAGGTTGCAAAACTGGGCAAGATACAGAAGATGAGCAGTTTGTTAAATATGTGCAGAATTAGGAAATTTAGCCAATATAACACCTTGTTAAACACCCATGTGTTTGGGAGTTGCAACTTCTTCATTTTCTGCGGTTTATATGCCATCCTTCAGTGGGGGCTGAGACAGGCTGTTCAGATCCCTGCGCTGATTACTGAGATATTCTTGACCCTTGAAGGCTTTGTGAGTAATAGGCGTGAAACAACAGAAGTGGAAGTGCTCTGGGTAGAGTTCCTGATTCCATTTCCTCTGAATTCAATCCTATTCTGGGCCAATGCTAAATCACTTCTACTGTAGTGGTGAGAATTGGTGAAGATCGGTAAGATGTTGTAAGATCTATTATCATACCTAAAATAGCAGCTGGAGCAATTCAAAGTCTGGAATTAAGAATAAATCTCAATGCGACTTTTAAATTAATCACCTATAAATGTTTTATTTTCTCTTTATTTTCCTTTTAAGTTTGACTTTATTCTTAGACCTAATTAGTTCAGGAGAAAATTTCCCGTCACAGATGCTGCCTGATCTGCTGAGTTCCTCCAGCAGTTTGTTTTTTTGGACAAGTTACAATCCTTTTATAAATGTAACTGATTCAATTATATCTCTTCAGAGCTTATATTTATCCAAGTAAGACCCCCAAGCTCTCTGACCCTGTTCAGAGAACTAAAAACCCTTAATCTAGGTTTCAATCTTATGGTTTATCTCTGAACCTTCTTCAGAGCTCTTACAGTGTTTGTCATGGGAGGGGAATGATGCTGGATCTTGTATTCAACATATGGCCTGACCAAGGGTTTACTCAGATGAGAACCATTATTGAAGCTTAGTGGAGTGGGACCCTCTCTTTCTTCATGCTGGACTTCATACTTCCCTGATCCATCAGTCCAGTAGACATTGTGTTTGACTCCACCATCTGCTCTGTTATTGGAGAGAGTGTACATAGCTCATTTATGAATTACTGATGCATCTCTGGCATGCTTCTTCTCAATAATGGTCCTCAGGATTTAGCATCAACATATTGGTGCGTAGAGCATGGAAACCATTCTAACCCTCCTGCTGTTCCCAGTCTCAGGTGGAGCAATGGGAGGCCCCATCACCATTAGGTACTCATGCATATGTGAGGTGTGAACATCTAGGTGAAAATATAACTAACTGCCAAAGTCGACTCACTTTAGTGCAAGCAGCTGCACTGGTGTATGGCTGTAGGTCTGTGACGGTGTACAATCAAGAGAAATGAAGACCTCTGGATTTCGTTTATTATTATTGTCACTTGTACCGAGGTACTGTGAAAATCTTGTCTTGCATACCGATCATAAGGGCAATTCATTACACAGTGCAGTTACATTGAGTTAGTACAGACTGCATTGATGTAGTACAGGTAAAAACAATAACAGTACGGAGGAATTATCCTCTGAGTTCCTCAGTTCCTCTGAGGAACTATCTTCACAGATGTCATATGACACTTAAAAAATTCAGATGCTCGTAGACAAAAGAAATATGATTTAGTTGTGCCAAAATCATAATTAGGTAGATAATTATAAATGGCTTTCTTGCATTTTCAACCACTGTTGAAATGAAGCCAGCATGTTGTATCTCCATGCTTGTCTTATTTTGCCTGTTGTTATTGAGCTCTGTCTTTTGATCTTTGATTGAGAGGGATGTGGATGTGCCACTAATCTCCATGAACTGAGCTGGTTGCAGTAAACCACCTTCAGTTCTGCCCCTTTATTGACATGTTGTCCCTCCTTGTCCCATTAGGAGCAAAGAAACAGGCCTCTAACAGAGTAAGGGTGAGTTTTTCACATGGTGGATTCAGGGCATTCCAAGACAGTGATATGAGACAGATGAATCACACTGTGTAAGGATCAAGATGACGGCCAATGGTAGATGGTTAAATGGCGAGACGATGAAGTGGTTCAAAGAGAACATTGGATGCTTTTGGAAGCTGGTGTGATACAGAACACATAACATGTTCACATGGCCAATAAACTTGCATCAAAACACAAAAGTAGATATTATTTGGCATTGTATTTGTATGAGAAATATTACATTTGTTTAGCTATTTGAATTATTGCTTCCTCACTAAGCCAGTAGAACTTGGTTGACGAGTATGCAACATATCAACTACACAAAGGTTATGTCACGAACCAGCAACAAAAGAAACACACTGAGCATGATTTAGTGTTAAAAACTATTTTATTAATCACTACTTATGATAATACGTAAAATAAAAGTAAAAATGTTAGTATGTTAGAATTCAAAAATGTTAAACCTTGAACCTTAACCCCAAAACTAAACTCGTCGTGTGTGTGTGTGACAAAGTCCAAAACTCCCAGTTCCGGAATGGTTCTTAAAGTTCAGTTCCGCAAGCCATAAGGTGAAACATGAGCAAGGGCTTCTTCAACAACCACCGTTGTCTGAAGATAAGATGTAGATGTAGAAAAACATAGAGAGAGTAAATACGAAATCCAAATGTTCCACGATGGAACCCAAACGACACTTCAGTGTTTACTCGGTAGTGACTTCCTCACCCCGAAAGGCATCCGAATCGTGGTCGTCCACACACAAATACCTCTTTCCCTCTACAGGTCAGCAACAAAGTGAACTCCACCGGATTACTTCCAACTTCCATACATGGATTTCAGTGGCAAACACAGTTATTGTTTCTCATCCATTGATAGAGAAAACAAGCAGGCTGGTGTCTCTCTCCCTTCTCTCTCTCTCTCTCTTCTTCTTCTGACTTCTTCAACAACGTCATTACGTCCTTTATCTTCTATTGACGTAAGCACGCCCCACACACACATACACACACACTCTCTATCTTAAAGGGACTTTCACTGAGTCCGTAACACCTCCCACCTAAAAAAAAATTTTCCCAAGAAAATTTTAACCGCGCATACAGTTAGTAATGTTAATAATTATCATTCTACACAACTACAGACTATCAGATTAGTACAGATACATGTTTCCCATTTAACATCGGGAAAGACAATCAGCAATCACATTATCTTTGCCTTTAATGTGAGTTATCATGAGATCAAACTCTTGCAAAATTAAACTCCAGTTTAACAGCCTTCTGTTCTTGTTTTTGACTCGGCTCAGAAACACCAATGGGTTATGATCTGTATACACAGTCAATGGTTTCTGAGCGGTGCAAACATATACACTGAAATGTTGCAAGGCTAAAACAAGCGACAGTAATTCTTTCTCTATGGTGGAATAATTCTTTTGATGCTCATTAAATTTCTTTGAAAAGTAAGCTACAGGATGGTCAATATCATCAAGGTCACCCCTCTGCAACAACACAGCTCCTGCAGCTTCATCACTGGCATCTACTGCTAATGAAAATGGCTTTTCAAAGTCGGGTGTTTTGAGCACAGGATGGTAGCATAAAATGGCTTTCAGCTTCTCAAATGCTTCTTGACAAGAATCTGTCCAAACAAACTTTACTCCCTTCTTCAGAAGATTAGTTAGGGGAAGAGCAATATCAGCAAAATTTTTACAAAATTTTTGGTAATATCCAGCCATTCCCAAAAATCTTACCTGTCCTCATACCTGTGGGAATAGGGAACTCAGATATTACTTGAACTTTTGCCTGAACAGGAGCTTGCTTGCCTTGACCTACAACATAACCAAGATACGTCACAGTGGCATGGCCAAATTCACTTTTAGCCAAGTTAACTGTAAGGTTAGCCTTGGAAAGTCTTTCAAACAACCTTTCTAACGCGGAGATGTGATCCTCCCATGTATCATTCCCAGTCACTAAGTCGTCAATGTAGGCATCTGTATGTTTTAACCCATGAATCACCGAATTAATCATTCTTTGAAATGTTGCCGGAGCATTTTTCATTCCAAATGGCAAAACATTGTATTCATACAATCCAGAAGGGGTTACAAAGGCTGAAGTCTCCCTTCCTCTATCTGTTAATGGAACACACCAGTACCCTTTTAATAGGTCAATCTTTGTAAGAAATTTTGCCTTTCCCACTCGATCTATGCAATCATCCACCCTAGGAATAGGGTAAGCATCTGACTTCGTTACAGCATTCACTTTCCTGTAATCTGTGCAAAATCTAACAGTTCCATCAGGTTTAGGTACAATAACACAGGGCGAACTCCAATTTGAAGTAGAATGTCTAATAGTATCATTTTCCAACATGTATTTTATTTCCTGATCAACAAGTTTACTTTTTTCCACATTCATTCGATATGGGTGTTGTTTGATTGGTTTTGCATCCCCAACATCAACATCATGGGTAATTATCGATGTTCTGTTTGGAACATCTGGGAACAGATTTTAAATTTTAAAATTAATTCTCTCATCTGTTGTCTTTGTGAAACTTGTAAATGGTCCAACTTCGTTTCAAGGTTCTCCAGGATATTTTGGTTTTTTAGTTTCGATGGAACAATATTTGGTCTAAATTGGCCTTCCTCAACATCAACATCAGGCATTCTAGAAACAACCTTTACATCATCCACCAAGGCCACAACTGAATCCCTCTCATAATAAGGTTTTAGCATGTTTACATGACAGAGTTGTGTTTTCTTGCGTCTATCTGGTGTTTTGATTATATATGTTAAATCAGTCACTCGAGATTCAATAACATAGGGTCCAGAAAAACGAGATTGCAAGGGATTATTTTGGCTAAGGAAAAATACCAACACCTTTTGCCCCACTGCGAATGTCCTAGGCCGAGCACGTCTATCAAAATATGTCTTCATTCTTATCTGGCTGGTTTTCAAATTCTCTCTCGCTTGCTGGCAGACTCTCTCCAACCTAGTTTTAAATTTTTGGACATAGTCCAACAGACTCAAGTGCACTTCCTCATTAACCCATTGCTCTCTTAACAACTCCAAAGGTCCTCTCACCCTATGTCCAAATACAAGCTCAAACGGACTAAATCCTATTGACTCCTGGATTGATTCTCTAACGGCAAACAAAAGTAAATGGATACCTTCGTCCCAATCCTTGGTGTTTTCAAAGCAATAAGTCTTCAGCATATTTTTGAGAGTAGAATGAAATCTCTCCAGAGCTCCTTGAGATTCTGGGTGATATGCAGATGATACAATCTGCTTTGCTCCCAGCTCATAGACTATTTGTTGAAAAAAATTTGACATAAAATTACTACCTTGATCAGATTGGATTTCTTTTGGCAAACCAAACAAGGTAAAAAATTTTACAAGAGCCTTTGACACCGTCTTGGCCTTAATATTTCTAAGGGGTATTGCCTCTGGAAATCTAGAAGTGGCACACATGATGGTTAACAAATACTGATTTCCAGTCTTAGACTTTGGTAATGGACCAACACAGTCCACAATCACCTTCGAAAAGGGCTCCCCAAAAGCAGGAATTGGTTTCAACGGAGCCACAGGGGGTTTTTGATTTGGTTTACCTACCATCTGACATGTGTGGCAGGTGCGACAAAACATCACCACATCTTTTCTCAAACCAGGCCAATAGAATTGTTTCAAGATCTTCCCTACAGTTTTATTCACACCAAAATGACCACCCAAAGGCATACTATGGGCCAGGTTTAAAATTTCATCCCTATAAACCTTTGGAACAACAACCTGATGAATAACTTCCCATTCCTCAGTAACAGGAACATGAGGAGGTCTCCATTTCCTCATTAACACTCCATTTTTGACATAGTATCCAATTGGCACTTTTTCAATCTCCTCACATGAGAGCACTTTTTCTTTCAATTCTGTCAACTCAGGGTCCTTTGTCTGTTCCACCATAAAATCCTTCCTCGACAAAGACAAATCTTTAAATTCAGGCTCACTATAAGGATGTTGATCCTCCAGTGAAGACAGAAAAGTCTCAGATAAGGCATCATAATTTTCTTCCTGTTTAGGACTGTCACAAGGAACCACATCAGACTGCACCGGACTGTCTGTCTTGGCTAATTCTCCAGCTCTAGCTCGAGTCACCGCACATGATGGGTAAACATCTGGATCATTCTCAGACTCATCAATCCTTGGTTTGGTCGTTAACCGTACCACAGGAACAATTTCTCCATCTGCAAGGTCATTTCCCAATAACAAAGAAACTCCTTCCACTGGCAAACTAGGTCTTACCCCAATCTCGACTGGTCCTTCTACGAACTTTGACTTTAAAATCACCCTGTGAAAAGGGACAGACATGGTGTCACCTGTAACGCCTCGTACTAGATTTACTTCACCAGTGTCACTTTCTTCACCAAAATTTAAAACACTGTCCAGCAAGAGAGATTGACTAGCCCCAGTATCTCTAAGAATTTTCACTGGCACCTGGGGTGACTCATCATTCAGTGAAACAAAACCCTCTGATACATACGAACGGAATTCTTTTCTCACTTCCTCCAACTTTTCCGCTTTTCCCTCTTGCAAGGACTGATCTTTAACAGTATCTCCCAAACCTTTTTGATTTTTAATTGCCTGAAAGCAAGCATTGGGCACAGCTTCCTTCTTTTTCTTCAAAAGGGCACAATTAGATATCACATGGCCAGGTTTCTTACAGTAATAACAAATACGCTCAACAGGTTTCTCCAGCCCTGGCTTCTTTTCATCTTTTCCTTTTTGATTACCTCCCAATTTAATCTCCTGTTTACCTGGATTGTCTTTGTAACTCTTTTGAAAGGTTTTAGGTTGTCACCATTTGGATTTATGGGTTAAAGCATAATCATCTGCCAACCTAGCAGTTTCTTGTAAAGTTTCCACTGCCTTTTCATTTAAATATGTTGTTAACTCAGCTGGAACACATCTTTTAAAGTCTTCCACTAGTATCAATTCTTTCAATTTATCAAAATCCCCATCTACATTTTTAGCCAGGCACCATCGTTCAAAACACATTCTCTTTCCATTGGCAAATTCCATATAAGTCTGATCTGCAGATTTCCTCAAGTCTCTGAATTTTTGTCTATAAGCCTCAGGTACCAATTCATAGGCCTTCAAAATAGCTTGTTTTACCTTGGTATAATCAGCTGCATCCTCAGCAGACAAAGCAGAATAAGCTTTCTGAGCTTTACCTTTAATCACACTCTGTACCATAAGAGCCCATCCTTTCCTTGGCCAGTTTGAACTCACAGCAACCTTTTCAAAATGTTGGAAATACTGATCAACCTGATCTTCTTCAAAAGGAGGGACTAATCGAACCTCCCTGCTGGCTGAAAAACCATCATCAGAATCAGATTCCGAACTCCTACGCTTCATTTGTAACTCATGCTGCCTCTGTTTTTCCTTCACCTCACTATCCAGCTCCATCCTCTTCAATTCCATCTGCTTCATTGCTAGATCAGCCTCTATCTTCATCTGAGTTATCTTTTGTTCGGCCTCTAATTTCTTTTGCTCTCGTTCAGCTTCTAATTTATTTTGCTCTCGTTCAGCCTCTATCTTTGCCAGCTGCACCTGTGCCTCAGAAATTGCTATTTCACTGCCAGGAAACTGTTTTAACACTTCCTTCTCAAACACCTTCTTTTCCACATAATGGCCAGCTATCAGTCTCTGAATATCTGCCTTTCTCATAGACTGCTTTACTTCTGTAAGGTTTAGCCTTGTAGCAATCTTTATCAGATCATCCTTTTTTGCCACCTCCAATCCCTTCTGGGTTGGTGACTCCAAAAATGCCTTAATATCCATTGCTGCTGGTTTCCACACACACAAGCCAATTAAAAAGAATTTATCAGACCTCCCTCAAAAATCTTTGGATTGAACCCCGAACAAATCTTGTCAATCTGGGGAACGATCCCAGACGACACTCGTTAATCTTTGGATTGGATCCCATACAAATCTCGTTAACCTTGGGAACTATCCCAGATGAGCCCCCAATTTTGTCACGAACCAGCAACAAAAGAAACACGCTGAGCATGATTTAGTGTTAAAAACTATTTTATTAATCACTACTTATGATAATACGTAAAATAAAAGTAAAAATGTTAGTATGTTAGAATTCAAAATGTTAAACCTTGAACGTTAACCCCAAAACTAAACTCGTTGTGTGTGTGTGTGTGACAAAGTCCAAAACTCCCAGTTCCGGAATGGTTCTTAAAGTTCAGTTCCGCAAGCCATAAGGTGAAACATGAGCAAGGGCTTCTTCAACAACCACCGTTGTCTGAAGATAAGATGTAGATGTAGAAAAACATAGAGAGAGTACATACGAAATCCAAATGTTCCACGATGGAACCCAAACGACACTTCAGTGTTTACTCGGTAGTGACTTCCTCACCCCGAAAAGCATCCGAATCGTGGTCGTCCACACACAAATACCTCTTTCCCTCTACAGGTCTGCAACTAAGTGAACTCCACCGGATTACTTCCAACTTCCATACATGGATTTCAGTGGCAAACACAGTTATTGTTTCTCATCCATTGATAGAGAAAACAAGCAGGCTGGTGTCGCTCTCCCTTCTCTCTCTCTCTCTCTCTTCTTCTTCTGACTTCTTCAACAACGTCATTACGTCCTTTATCTTCTATTGACGTAAGCACGCCCCACACACACATACACACACACTCTCTATCTTAAAGGGACTTTCACTGAGTCCGTAACAGTTATGACCGCAAAGTGCTACCAGATGTAAACATGATGTTTCTTTAACCAGTGAACTCCATTATAGATTTAAGGTAACTCTAAGTAAAGAATTACTCCAATAATTAACAAAATCACAAGCTGGATTTGGATGCCAAAGTTTCTTCTTGGCCATTGTAGTTTAGCCCTCTAAAAGACCCTGCATGGCATCTCATTCACAACATCCAATGTTTCCTTTGCCTGAACTGCTCTTTAATGCATTGAACTTCCTTGTGTTTGATCGAAATTTGCTCTTTCTTTCCCCTTTAAACCTGTGATCCTTCGTATTTACACGGTTAAGGTAGAATCTGCATATTGAATCTACTCAATCAGCATGTATGACATTCTTCAATTTCCACTTTACTACTTTGATTACACAGGGTAGCGTGCTTTTTGTTCCACTGATCGCTGATTTACAGCAACCAAATTTACTTAACACCAGTTAACTAATTACCCACTTAAGTCTTGCATTCACATTACCTTACATTCACCTTCACTGAGTTCCATATGTCACTTAATGTATTTCCTTTGATTCATTTTCTCCACCCTGGACTGATTCATTAGCCAATATTTCTTTAGAGCATAGATCCATTGGGATGTAAATTTTCTTATTGTTTGATATGAAAATATTTGTTGCAGCTCAAAAAACATTCAAATCTTGGCAAAAAAATTCAAAACATGGCATTGAAATGGTACAAGAAGCTTTGCATAAAGTCTCAAGCTTGAGTGATACAGGAAATAAGGATGAAATTATAACAAATTTAATTTCTCACAAAACAAAAAAAATGATTAAAATATTCAACGGGTCGGGCAGCAGTCGTGGGGAGAGAAGCATTTCAGGTTGATGATCTTTTATGAGAATTACAAAGTCAGAAATGAGACATGCTTTAAGTTGCAGAGAAGGGGAGAGGTGGGAGAACAAAGGAGATGACCTGTGATAGTGTGGAGGCCAAGAGAGACTGAATAACACAAAAGATGGTGGTGACAGTTAAGAGGATGGTGAAAGCTTGTTAATTGTTATTAGGGATTATTGTGGAGTTATGAAATTATGGATAGTGGATATTAATTAAAATGAGAACCAGTCTTCAGGAAATAAAACCTGTTCACAATTTAACTTCAACTGATACTTTAAGGCTATTGAAACTAATCATTGGGTGTCAGACATTCTGATTCTGTACCATTGAAACCATGCAGGGGAATATAACAGAGGAGAAACAAAGGACTGCAGATGCTGGAATCTGGATGAAAAACACTGTGATGCTGGAGGAACCCAGCAGGCCAGGCAGTATCTGTGGAGAAAAGCAGGCGGTCAACGTTTCAGGTCAGGACCCTTCTTCAGGACACAGTGTCTGCAACTTGAAAATAATTTTGTATCTCCTCGCCAGTTCTGACCGAGGGCCTTTGATGTGAACCGTTAACCGTTCCACTTTCCACAGTCGCTGCCCGACCTGCTGAGTGTTTCCAGAATTTTATTTTGTTTTCACTTCAGATTTCCAGCATCTGCAGTTTGTTTTGGGTTTTCAGACAAATATAGTTTTCAGACAGATATAATTTTCTGCCTCTACCAGGAATAGATTTCTTTTTTTAAGTTGACCTTAATGGATGTGTGCAAATTCTGTTGATTAATTTCAGAGAAATCTGCCCTTTTTTTGTAACTTCGGAAACAATTTTTGGATGTTTCCAACTAAATAATTGGTTGAGGAGTGTTCAGTGAACTTGGATTTGGGATTCGGCTGCATTCTTATCAAAGCGCACTGCGACGCCTGCCGAGTGTGCAACATCTTTCAGAGCCGAGGGAATCCGGGACTGCCTGTTTAAATCCATTTGTTGTCTCTGGTTTGCAAAGAATGCACTGAATAGTGACAAAGATATCGACTAACTTTCACTCTGGCAGCTTTCTGAGTTTACTTCCTGAAACGGGTTGGACTGGCGTCCCTCTGAGCCAATGAAAAGCTGCCGTTGGATTCACTGTCATCCTCAGTCTCAGCTCGTTGTCGGACTTCGCTCTGAGCAAGTTGAGATGAGTCTTTGGGCTTTCGGTCCAGAATTGATTAACTTTGGATTTCGCTTCACCAAGTGTGACGTTCACAGCTGGGATTGGGAATCAAAGACAACTGCAACCTGTTGACAAGTTTTAACCAGTGAGTCCAAATTTGATTTATGTTTTGGTGTGGAACTATTGATTCTCTTTTTTGCTGGTCATTTCTTTAATTTGAATCGTTGCGTAATTGAGTCCAGGTCGTGGTCACTGTAGGATTGTCTTGAGACAGATGACTGAATAATAAAAACACAATGAGAACATGTGTAATGATGAATTGCACCCATACACCTCTTTTGGCTTTGTTGTTGGTGCTGTTCAGGAGCACGGTCCCTGGTGTGCCTCCTGACAGCTGAAACTGTTTGCAGAAACCGGTGCTAAAAATGTAGTAAAGAGATTCTGTTATGATAAGCAACCGCCCAGATTTCTGGAGGCGCCGGTTGACTGTTAAACCGGCGTAATTATCACATTCAGTTCTGTCAGTGGGGTGGGAAGCTTAAGAGCAGCTCAAAATAACATCATCAAATATCATCAAAATATCATCATCGTTGGTAATCTAGACAGGCATTTTACAGCTGGCTTTATTGAACGTGTTCTACTTTACCGTGGCAATGTTTTGTTGCTTGTGCCTACCCTGCGTTTCTTGATTAATGGACATGTGGTAGAGATGGGAAACTGGCTTTTCCATGGGGAAATGTCGAATGCTTTAGAAGTTTATGGTGAAGTGATAGCTTTGTGATCATAACAATATTCTGAACGGCTTGGGCTCCCTAAATATTAAGTAGCTGGTCTATGCAGTCCAAGAAGGTCTGAGACTTGCCTCCCTATTCAGGGTTAACTTGGGTGTCAGGTGCTACAGTTGGTTGCAACACCCTTGGGTGAAGAAGAGGAAACTTTGACCAGGATTTCTACTTCTGATGTCTGCAAAGAGAAGGATGTCTGTGTGAGAGAAAGAGAACATTAGGTGAATCCCATAGAGAACATTTGGAAGATTGAATTTGAAGGCAGGATACAGGGTTAATGGTCAGACTCTTAGCAGTGTGGAGGAACAGAGGGATCTTGGGGTCCACATCCATAGATCTCTCAAGGTTGCCACACAGGTTGATAGGGTTGTTAAGAAGGTACATGGTGTGTTGGCCTTCATTAGTCGGGGTATTGAGTTCAAGAGCTGCAAGGTAGTGTTGCAGCTCTATAAAACTCTGGTTAGACCACACATGGAGTATTGTGTTCAGTTCTGGTTGCCTCATTATAGGAAGGATGTGGAAGCTTTAGGGAAGGTGCAGAGCAGATTTACCAGGATGTTGCCTGGATTGGAGAGCATGTTTTTTTGAGGATAGGTTGAGCGAGCTAGGGCTTTTCGCTTTGGAGAGGAGGAGGATGAGAGGTGACTTGATAGAGGTCTGCAGGATGATAAGAGGCATAGATCTAGTGGACAGTCAGAGACTTTTTTCCCAGGGCAAAAATGGCTAACATGAGGGGCCATAATTTTAAGGTGATTGGAGGAAGGTATAAGGGGGATGTCAGAGGTAAGTTTTTTTACACAGAGAGTGGTGGGTGTGTGGAACACACTGCTGGCAGAGGTTGTGGAGACAGATACATTAGGGACATTTAAGAGACTCTTAGATAGGCACATGAATGATAGAAAAATGGAGGGCTATGTGGGAGGGAAGGGTTAGATAGATCTTAGAGCAGGAAAAAATGTCGACACAACATCGTGGGCCGAAGGGCCTGTACTGTGCTGTAATGTTCTATGTTCTATGAATCCACATATCAGCCCACGACTCCTCAAGTGGATATTATTCATGTGTTAAAGAGTCTTATGTCCCAAGGGTAGTTATTAACAGTAGTGAAAGACGTGGGCCAGCACCTGCTGGTTCTTCAGAGGGTTTATTGCAGTACATTTGAAAAGAGAACTTTTGTGTTTCAAACTCGTAGATCTTAATTTCAAGTCCTGGTATTCCTCATCTATTTCTTTCAGCTCATATAGACCTTGGTTTCCTTATGTAAAAATACTTTACATCAATAGAAATTATGCTACAGAATGGGTCAACTTTAATGACTTTAAAGGATGCTTTATAACAATAATACACTGAGATTCCCAGTGAAGACATAAAATATAAAAATCAGAAAACTTCAGATGCTGGGAACCTGAAATGAAAAAAAGAAATGTTGGAAATGCTCAGGTAGCATCTGTGGAAGGAGAAACTGAGTTAACATTTCAGGTCAATGAAAGGTCCTCTCATCAAGTACTGGTCAAAGATCATTAACTTGAAACATTAATTTTGCCTCTCTCTCTCCAGAGCTGCTAGCTGACCACTGAGTATCTCTCACATTTTCTGTTTTTATTTAAGGCATATTTTACGATCAGTGGTATGCTTATTCCAAGGTTTTAGGGGGTAACTTCATTCAATTTTGGGTCTTATTGTTCATTGGTGCACATTGATTGAAATTGCTCACTACGATAGTTAATATGTGATAATATTAATACTGAAAGATTAATAATTGCATTCCAATTACAACAAGTTCACTGAGTGGTAATCACAGCTACCAGAAAGTCTCCTGGTCTCATGTTATGTCTTGTGTATCATCTAATTATTGGCTGCAGGCTGTAATGAAATTCTTTTGAACCACTGAATTTAAATGTTAAAAAACTGCCATGTGTCTTATCCTGGGTTAATTGGCAACTGTACATTACCCCCTAGTTTACAAGTAAGTGGTAGGGTCTGGGGTGAGTTAGTGGGAATATGGGGAGAATAAGTAGGATCAGTGTTCGATTGGTGTAGTGGGTGCTTGACGGTTGCCCTGGACTCAGTGGGCTGGTGGGCACATTTCTGTGGTATGTAATTCTATGACACAATGATTCTAATCAAATGTCAAAGTTGTACTTAACCTGAAGGAAAGACTACTGTGCCATTTTTGTGAATGTATGTAAATGAAGTAATGTCTGAACTTCCGAGAAGATACTAATCCCACCTTCACTCATGCATAAGAATGAAATATAAGAGTAACTGTGTCTAACTACATGTAATATTGAATCATTTACATGCAAAATATTACTTTATATCTTAATATTAGCCCTGTAAAGTTCTCTGGTACATATGTAGAAACCTTGTGTTTTTAAGCTGTATTTGCATATATTTATGAGAATAGTATTAACATAGTCTTTAGTTTTTGGCAATATACTCTTAGATTTTAGGTTTTTATTTCAGATGACCTTTCATGATAATTGAGATAACTGGAATTTCTAAGAAACTTGGATTTTTAAATTTTCCCTGTCCTGATGAAGGGTCACTGACCTGAAATGTTAACACTTTTTCTCTGTCTACAGATGGTGCCTGTTCTGCTGAGGATTTCCTGAATTTTCTATTTTTAATTCATATTTCCAGCATCTATGTTTTTTTTGCCTTTTTGATAAGTTGTCATGACCTTGCTAAACTACCAGACTTTCTACATTTTGAATTTAGTGTAATTAATATGTATGTGTGGTTGATTCTGATTATGAAATTTTCCAGTAAAATTGAGTGAATTTACAGCAATGATACCACATGTGAGATGTAGTCATTATGTTAATAGTCAATTTAGTTGGCTTCACAAAGGATTTAGTATTGTGTTGCATAACATGATGCTAAATTAAGCAAGGTGGAATGCTTTGCATTCAGTTCCTCATCACTCATGGGTATGGTGGAATGCAGTCAGTCAGTCTTCTCATTATCTGCTGTTAAATGAAGTGTGGAGGTATGCTCAGGCATAAAACTAAAATCTGATCTGTCAATGAATAAAACAAACCTAACGCAAGCCTGAGGTCCTAGAATATTTTTTATACCTGACCTGCCATGAACGTGGTGCATATTACAGTAAATGGGTTCAGTGGGGCTTGGGTTGAATAGCCAGGCTCTGGTGAAGTGTGGCTGATGGCACCTAAGGTGATGCCTGGCAACATTCACTGGATAGCCTTATACCTAAGGAATGCCCACTGGGGAAAGACACTGAGGCCTCTTAGGACTGTGAACACATACCTCAGAGTGAGCTACCAACATAATGGGGGAAATTCAATGGGGCGCTGTTGAAGAAGCAACAAAAATAATTGAGTGCAGGGAAGCTTTGAATATGGGAATGTAGAATTTGGAGGTAGTTCTGTAGCTCAGGGATTAGAGGCCTAGTCCTATTAACTTTGAGGTTGTGAGTTCAAATTTCACTGGGCTGCACTGCTTCCTTGCAATAGGTTTTAAGGGTTGTCATACTTAAGGAGAGACGTATTTGCTTTGGAGGCTATTTATAGAAGATTCACCAGGTTGGGCAGGCACGGTAGTGTAGCAGTCAGCGTAACACTTTACAGTGCCAGCGACCCAGGTTCAATTCTGACTGCTGTCTGTAAGGAGCTTGTATGTTTTCCCCATGACTGCGTAGGTTTCCTCCAGGTGCTCCGGTTTCCTCCCGCATTCCAAAGACGTACAGGTTAGGAAGTTGTGGGCATGCTATCTTGGTGCTAGAAGCATGGCGACACTTGCAGGCTGCCCCCAGAAGACTAGATGCAAAAAGGTACATTTCACTGTGTGTTTCGATGTACATGTGACCAATAAAGATATCTTAAATCTTAAAATCTTAGGTTGAATCCTGTGATGAAGGCTTTGACTTGTAAGGAAAGATTGAACAGATTTGACCTGGAGTTTAAAAAAAATGAAAGGTGATCTTACTGAAATATATAAGGTTCACAGGGGACATGGCAGGATAAATGTTGAGAGATTGCAGGGTAAACTAGAATTAAGGAGCATAATTTCCAAATAGATCATCCATGTTTGGTGGAAGTAAGGAGGATTCTTTTTCTTTTAAAGTGTTGTATTTCTTTAGAATTCTCTACCTCAAGGAGTTGTGGAGCCTGAGTCATTGAATAAAGCTGAGATGGACACATTTTGGATTATATGGGACTTAATAGTGAACAGACAGGAAGATCAGATTGAAGCCAAAATCGGATCAGCCATGACCTCATTGAATAGTAGAGGAGGTTGAAGGGGGTCATGTGGCTACTCCAAGGCTTGCTTCCATTTCTTATATTTTCTACCCTTTTGATAATAGGAGGACGTCCCTCTGTTTGCTGTTTCTCTTTTCAAATGTTCATCTTAAACCTAAATTAGTACTTCACATATTTCCTTGATAATTGCAGATGATATGTGGCATAGAATGATCATTTTCAACAGTACAGATTATTCCTAACTAAATGTAGCAAAATTATCCTTAAAATATTGACATTGCTTTCAAATTGTCATGACAGTTCTTATATATATTGTCATATATAATTAAAAATACATTTTGATAAAGTAATGAAATATTAAAAGAATTACTGATGCAGGGTCTCCATCTGAAACGTTGACCATTGCTTTGCCTCCACAGATGCTGTTTGACCCATTAAATTCTTCCAGCAATTTGTTTTTGCAAAAGAATTACCAGTTTAGAAATGTAATTGCTTTATTTGCCAATTGCCCTGAAAGTTTCGTGATGAATTCAACCAATATATTTCATCAGGATCACATCAAATTCCAGCAATAACTGCATACATATCTGTACCTGCACAGCGCACATATACTATTGTAAAATCCGATACTTGAGCACACTGACAACAGTATAAGTTTACATGTGCATATTTCCGATGGAAGCTGCCTTTGGGATTTGCTGTGCTGTAATTACACCATCCCATGTTTTGAAACAATTATCCGTGGCACACTGATGCATCATCTAAAGATTACACTTAATTTTGAATCCCCATCTCCAACATCATGGGCAATGGAGAGGATATATTAAACTTAGTCCTACAGTTCACACTTCCTCTTCTTCTCACACAGTTTTCTACAACATAATTATTTGTCTTTTTTTTCTAACTCCTGGCTATTTCTTCCCAAGTGGTACCTTGTTCTCTTTGCTTTGTTCTGTTTCCCAAGGTGAAATGTTATTTACACAGCTAAACCAGATTTCATACCTTTGCTGGATAATTGTATATGATAGGGCAGGTGAAAATATCCAGCATTCCCATTGGGATAAAAAGCATACTGTTTTTATCTTTCAGGTAAACTCCTTGCGACTCCTTGGTTGGGAACAGCATTTAAAGTTTCGTGCCTCTCAATTTGTCTCGCTGCAGTTTTGTCAGCATTATTTCCAGTCTGCTCCCAGGTTTTTCACTTTGACTGAGTTGGGAGCTGCACTGAAAATCTTTCTCTTTATTTGGCTTGTGGAATGGGGACAAAGTTTTCCATTGTTTAAACTAGCTCAGGCCTGACAGGTTTGAAAAAGAAAGCAGCCAGAGGTTGCTTACGGTTATTGTTGCAGTAATAAATTTCTTCTTTGGTTATTTGATGCTTTCTTTGAATGTAGTGAGTAGGTTTCAGGTAAGGACTATACAGCCAAGTTTGAAAATACACACTGGTTGAGGTAATGAAAGACATAGAACATAGAAGAGTACAGCACAAGAACAGGCCTTTCGGCCCATAATGTCTATGCTGACCATGAAATGCCAACTTAAATTGCACAACTGCCTGCACGGTCTATATCCCTTCATTCCCTGCCTGTTCCTGTGTCTGTCTTACTGCCTCTTAAACTTAAATGAACAGTATTAAAAGAAGAAACAGATAATAACTTTTGCACAGAAACAGAGAAAACAGTTAGAAACATAGGTGATGTAGTTGTGGAGTGAATCGGGCAGATGTTTAAGGAAAAAATGAATGAGAGACATTGGGAATTAAATTTTAGACCAGATGTTCTGTGCCATGAGTGCACTTGGGCAACGGGGGAAGGAATAAAGAATTGGAAAAGATGGCGAGAGAAAAGAAAACCAGTAATTGTACATAGGAAGCATGGTATTGCAGCCTAGTAATAATGGTACTGAACTTGTATCTTAGAGGTCTTGAATTTTAATCCCATCATAAAAGAATAGTCAATGAACCTGACATCAGAAAAAAATGGCACCAAAAAATAATCTTAAAAGTGAAAGTTGTTAAATACCAATTTGTAAACCATGAACGACAAGTGTCTTCAAAACAGTCGGTTGACCCTTGGGTAAGGCAATGTTGTGTCATTCGTGTACCATGGTAGCATTGCAGACAGTGCAGCCATCTCACAGCTGCAGTGACATCAGTTCAATTGTGACCTACGGTGCTGTCCGTGTGGAGTTCTTTCTGTGTTTTTCGTGGGTGCTCTGGTTTCCTTTGACAACCCAAAGAGGTACTGGTTGGTTAATTCACTGTTGTAAATTGGACCCAGTGCAGATGGCTGGTAGGAGAAATTGGGGGGAGGGGTGTTGGGGGCATGTGTGAGGGGATAGACTACAGGGAAGTAAGCGGGGGGACGGGATTGATGGAAATATTTTGAGATAGCTTCATTAGGCAGAATGGCCTTGTGTCAAAAATTATGGAAAAATATGAAATATCCTTAGTGTAGGTGGCTGGTGGGAAAATCTGGGGATTGGGGTGGCAGTGTTAATTGGCATGTGTGAGAGAATAAGTTATATGGAAATAAATGAGGGAATGGGATTATTTTGAAAGATAGCATAGGCTTGATGTGCTGAATGATCTTCAATAATGTCAGGAAATACATGAAAATAAAAGAATAAATCACATTGTCTTAACAGCAATGGAGGAACTAAGAAACAGTCTCCAAATATTCCACAAAGATCTTGGCTACTTCAACAGCACCCCTCAAACTCATTTTCACCAGCATCCAGATGGACCAGGGCAGCAGGTGCATGGGAACACCACCACCAGCGGTTCCCCTCTAACTCACACCATCCTACCTTGTAAATAGGTCATGCCAACGGTGGTGCAGCAAGTAGAGCTGCTGCCTCACATCTCCAGGGATCCAGGTTCAATCCTGACCTCCCGCGTTCTTTGTGTGGAGTTTGCACATTCTCCCTCTGACCGTGTTGATTTTCTCCAGGTGCTCTGGTTTCCTCCCACATTCCAAATACCTGTGAGTAGGTAGGTTAATTGGTTGCTGTAAATTGTTCCCAGTGTTTAGGTAAGTAGTAGAATCTAGGGTTGGTTGCTGGGAATGTGGGGAGGGAAAAAGGGATTAGTGTAAATGGGAGTTTGATGGTCAGCATAGACTTGGTTGGCTGAAGGGCCTGTTGCTGCACTCTGAGTCTACGATTCTATTCTTTTGGGGATCATCTGTTACGTTCCAATAATCCTAAATTCCACAGTCCAAAGGGCAGAATAATAGGTTTCCTTCCAAGTGCCACAGTGTATATTCTTTTGAAAGACTTCGATGAGTAAGAGTTACTACTAGTTTTAGCACTGTTGGAACGACTGAGGAAGGATTCTAGTGCAGGCAATTAAAAGTTAAGCAGTCTGTAATGTGAAGCTCGAGTGCCTCATGATAAGCCAGCCAAGCAGAAGAAGATTGCACAGCTAACCATATGTTGAAAGAATGGTGGAGGGGGGAGCTTCTACTGAGGCACAGTGACCAGTTTTAGAACAGTGTGTGGTTGTACAGAGGGGAGTTACTCTACTAACAGAATCACTGACAAGGAAACTGAAGATAAATAATAAATGCAGACTTTGGCAACACCCATATCCAAAAATGAGTCTTAAACAAAAAAAACATGTAGATGTTCTAACGTATTTCACAAGTAACTACTTTTGAAGTAATAGTGCAATGAAAGAAAAGATAACCAATTTTCAAACAGTAAATATGAAGGTCACACAAACAAACATGCAATATATAATGAGGTAATCTGATTGAAGGGAATGAGTTTGGCCAGGACACTGGGAATAATCCCGATCTCTGTTTTGCTTTAGATGGTGCCTTGGGATTACTTACATTGAGTTGAAATGGAAGATGTGGTCACTTAAACTTCTCTGAAATGTGATATCACTGATAATGTTTTACTTCCTTCGTAGAGGGTTGAAATGAAAGTCTAGATGATATGCTCAAACATCTGGAGTGATGACTAAACCCTTGACTTCTGACTCATTGATGAAATTGCTTCAGAAGTTGTGGCATATGAATGGGGTGGATTGGAGGGGTCAGACTTTGGGGCATTGAGGAAAGAGGTTATGAACAAATATAACAAAATATTTAAATTAGCAAACACAACAAGGAATATGGAGAGAAATCTTGTAAGAGGCAGGCAAAAGATTAAATAAAGGATAGTGGAAGATAAATGAATTTTAAAAAAAGGGGGAAAAAAGGTACCAAAGAATTTAAATGACCTATATCAATGATTTGGATGCGAATGTACAAGGCATGAGTAGTAGGGTTGATGATGACACTAAAAGAAGTGGTGTTGTTGACAGTGAAGATGGTTATGGGGATTTACAGGGGTATCTTGACCAACTAGGTAAATGGGCTGAAGAATTGCAAATGGAGTTTAATTTGAATAAGTGTGAGGTGTTGCATTTTGGGAAGACAAATGAGGGTAGGACTTTCACATGAGCAGTAGGGCCCTGGAGAACATTGTGGAAGAGAGGGACCTAGGAATACAAGTTCCCTGAAAGTGGAGTCACAGGTAGACAGGGTGGTGAAGAAGGCTTTTGGCATGCAACCTTCATCAGTCAGGGCATTGAGTATAAAAGTTGGGAGGTCATGTTGCAGTTGTACAGGACACTAGTGAGGCTGCATTTGGAATATTGTGTTCAGTTTTGGTCACCCTGCTACAGGAAAAATGCCATTGAGCTGGAAAGATTGCAGAGGAGATTTATGAGGATGTTGCTGGGACTTGCGGGTCTGTGTTACAGAGAGGGGATGAGCAGGTTGGGATTTTTTTCGCTGGAGCGTAGGGGAATTCTACAGGTGTATAAAATTATGAGGGGCATAGATAGGGTAAATGCACTCAGTCTTTTTCCCAGGGTTGGGGAATCAAGAACATAGGTTTAACATGGGGTTTAGTAGGAACCTGAAGTGCAACTTTTTCACCCAAAGGGTGGTCTGTGTATGGAAAGAGCTGCCAGAGGAAGTGGTTGAGGCAGATACATTAACAACATTTAAAAGAATCTTGGACAGGTACATGGATGGGAAAGGTTTAGAGGGATATGGGCCAAACATGGGCAAATAGGGTGAGCTTAGCTGGGAATCTTTGTCAGCATGGACCAGTTGGTCTGAAGGGCTTGTTTCTGTGGTGTATGACTCCATGACTTTATGACCTAGGGTTGCGGTGTTTATAGGTGACTTTGCAATGCATTGGAAATAGGTAGGAAGTTAAAAAGAGGAACTTTTTTTTTAATGTATTCAGAATCTTGTAGCTGCAGGCCATCCTAAAATGTAACACTTGTAGCGGTTGCTACCGCGGAATAAAACAAGACTCTACTCGGAGGATTGCCAAACAGAACTGGTTTATTTTCCCGCCTTGTGCGGGCCCTTTAAGGGAGAAAAACTCCCGCCCAAAAAAAACCGGCAATGACGTAAGTCCTACGTCATCAGGACTTTCCCGCGCGCGGGTTCTCCCCGTCGCTCGGAAAGACGAGGCCCACCGCCATCTTGGGCCTCGTCGCTCCGACGCCGCGCGACCCGACTGCCGAGCCGGTTCGCCCGACTAGACGGTGAGTCGCCACACAACCCCCCCCCAGAACCGGCAAGACAGTCCCCAAGGTCCGTTGGCTGTGCCAGCTGCCGCTTAGGGGGGCGGCCTCTGCGTCGTGGCGTGGCAACCTCGACAGGCTGTTGCAGATCCAAATGGGCCGGTTTGAGGCGGTCCGCCGTGAAAACCTGTTCCCTGCCTCCAATGTCCAAAATAAAAGTGGATCCGTTATTCCGTATGACTCGGAACGGTCCCTCATATGGTCGTTGCAATGGCGCCCGAGGTGTGCCCCTGCGAACGAAAACAAACTTACAGTCCCGTAGTTCCTTGGGCTGGCAGGATGGGGCTTGACCGTGCCATGAGGTGGGAATCGGGGCCAAGGCGCCGAGCTTCTCGCGCAGTCTTTGTAGAACTGCTGGGGGTTGTTCCCCTTGGTCCTGAAGGGCAGGTATGAAATCCCCGGGGACAACTAGTGGTGCCCCGTATACAAGCTCAGCTAAAGAAGTGCGGAGGTCTTCTTTGGGGGCAGTGCGTATGCCGAGCAGGACCCAAGGCAGCTCGTCAACCCAGTTAGGACCCTTCAGGCGGGCCATCAAGGCCGATTTTAGATGGCGGTGAAAACGTTCCACCAACCCGTTTGATTGAGGATGGTAGGCCGTGGTGGTGTGCAGCTGCGTCCCTAGCAGGTTCGCTAATGCAGCCCAGAGACTGGAAGTGAATTGGGTGCCTCTGTCTGAAGTGATGTGGGCCGGAACGCCAAAACGTGAGACCCAAGTTGTGAGCAGCGCTCAGGCGCAGGAATCAGTTGTGATGTCAGTCAGGGGGGTTGCCTCAGGCCACCTCGTGAACCGGTCCACGATGGTAAGGAGGTACCGGGCTCCTCTTGAAACCGGCAGAGGGCCCACGAGGTCGACGTGTATGTGGTCGAACCTCCTACGGGTAGGCTCGAACTGCTGTGGTGGGACCTTGGTGTGTCGCTGGATTTTTGACGCCTGGCAGTGCAGACAAGTCCTGGCCCACTCACTGACCTGTTTGCGCAGGCCATGCCAGACAAACTTGCTGGCGACCAGTCGGACAGTAGATCTGATGGACGGGTGCGCCAACCCATGTACCGAGTCAAAAACGCGTCTCCGCCAGGCTGCAGGGACAATAGGGCGGGGCTGACCAGTCGCAACGTCGCAAAGTAGGGTCCGCTGACCTGGACCAACCAAGAAATCTCGGAGCTGCAGACCCGAGACTGCGGTTCTGTAGCTGGGCAGTTCGTCGTCGGCTTGCTGTGCGTTCAGCCAGGGCCGTGTAGTCGACACCCAAGGATAGGTTGTGGATGGTTGGTCTGGAAAGTGCATCAGCAACAACATTATCCTTTCTGGAGACATGTTGGATGTCAGTTGTGAACTCGGAAATGTAGGATAAATGTCTCTGCTGACGAGCTGACCAGGGATCGGAGACTTTGGAGAAGGCAAAGGACAGAGGCTTATGATCGGTGAAAGCGGTGAAAGGCCTGCCTTCTAGAAAGTATCGGAAATGCCGGACCGCCAGATACAGCGCTAGAAGTTCCCGATCAAAAGCGCTGTACTTCAGTTCGGGCGGTCTAAAGTGTTTGCTGAAAAATGCCAAGGGTTGCCAGCGGCCTTCGAGTAGCTGTTCCAGTACCCCACCCACCGCGGTGTTGGACGCGTCTACCGTGAGGGCAGTCGGGACGTCAGTCCTAGGGTGTACCAGCATCGTGGCGTCTGCCAGGGCGTCTTTGGCCTTAACGAAAGCAGCCGCAGCCTCATCAGTCCAGGTGATGTCCTTGCCCTTACCAGCCAGCAGCGAGAACAGAGGGCGCATGATACGGGCTGCTGCAGGGATGAAACGATGGTAAAAGTTGACCATCCCAAGGAATTCCTGTAGGCCTTTGACTGTGTCGGGGCGGGCAAAATGGCGGATAGCATCCACCTTGGCGGGTAGGGGTGTTGCCCCGTCGCTGGTGATTTTGTGGCCGAGGAAATCGATAGAGTCAAGTCCAAATTGGCACTTGGACGGGTTAATCGTGAGGCCGAAATCGCGGAGGCGGGAATACAGCTGGCGGAGGTGGGAAAGGTGTTCCTGGCGGTTACGGCTGGCGATCAGTATGTCGTCCAAGTAAATGAACACGAAGTCCAGGTCTCGGCCTACCCCGTCCATCAGCCGCTGGAAGGTCTGCGCGGCGTTCTTAAGGCCGAATGGCATCCGAAGGAATTTGAACAGGCCGAATGGGGTGATAATCTCAGTTTTGGGGACGTCATCCGGATGGACCGGGATTTGGTGGTATCCCCTAACGAGGTCCACTTTGGAAAAGATGCGGGCCCCGTGTAAGTTCGCTGCGAAGTCCTGGATGTGAGGGATGGGATAGCGGTCCGGGGTGGTGGCGTCATTCAGCCTGCGGTAGTCGCCGCAGGGCCTCCACCCTCCGGTGGCTTTGGGGACCATGTGCAGGGGGGAGGACCAGGGGCTGTCTGACCTGCGAACAATCCCCAGCTCCTCCATGTGATGGAACTCTTCCTTTGCCAGGAGGAGCTTGTCTGGAGGTAATCGTCGTGCTCGGGCATGAAGGGGTGGCCCTGTGGTAATGATGTGGTGTCGTACCCCATGTGTGGGCCGAGAATTTGTAAACGAAGGTGCCAAAATCGATGGGAATTCGGCTAGGAGCTTGGCGAAATCATCGCCAGAAAGGGTAATGGAGTCCAGGCGCGGGGCTGGTGGGCTGATTTCTCCCAGGGGATAGGTCCGGAGAGTGCTAGAGTGGACTAACCGCTTCCTTCGCAGGTCGACTAACAGGTTGTGGGCCTGAAGGAAATCGGCTCCTAGGAGTGGTCGGGCGACGGTGGCAAGGGTAAAGGTCCAGGTAAAACGGCTGCCGCCAAAGTGTAATTGAAGCGTACGGGTGCCGAAAGACCGTATCGTTGTACCGTTGGCGGCATTGAGTAGAGGACCTGGTGGCCTGTCACGAGTGTCGCGGCCTGTCGGGGGCAAAATACTGACCTCCGCTCCAGTATCAACGAGGAAATGCCGTCCAGATTTCTTGTCCTGAACGAAGAGGAGGCTCTGTCGGCGGCCAGCCGCCGTAGCCATCAGCGGCGGTTGGCCCTGGCGTTTCCCTGAAACTTGCAGGGTGGGCGGCATCGACGGGCCTCCGCACCCCACCTCTGATGGTAGAAGCACAGCTGGTCACCCGTGTCGTCGTCTGCGTTCCTGGGGCGTGGCTGCTCGGTTGCTGGGGCCGGGCGAGGCAGGCGTTGGGCTCGCGGCCTGGTGATTTGACTGACGGACGAACCGCTCTCGCGCTTGGCCCTCCACAGGACATCTGCCCGGGCGGCCACCTCACGGGGGTTGCTGAAGTCGGCATCAGCTAACAACAAGTGGATGTCATCGGGGAGCCGTTCGAGGAAGGCCTGTTCGAACATCAGGCATGGCTTGTGTCCCTCAGCCAATGCCAGCATCTCATTCATTAGGGCGGATGGGGATCTGTCCCCCAGGCCATCCAGATGAAGCAGGCGGGCGGCGCGCTCACGACGGGAGAGGCCGAAGGTCCGGATCAAAAGATCTTTGAAAGCCGGGTACTTATCTTCCTCCGGAGGTGACTGGATGAAGTCTCCAACCTGGGCGGCTGTCTCCTGGTCCAGAGAGCTAACCACATGGTAGTACTTCGTGGAGTCGGAGGTGATCTGCCGAAGGTGGAATTGCGCTTTGGCCTGGTCAAACCAGACGCTGGGCCGAAGTGTCCAAAAGGTGGGCAGCTTGAGGGCCACTGCGTTGGCTGCTGCGCTGTCGTCCATTTCGCGGGTCCAAAAGCCGTTTGGACCGTCGGGGTCACCAATGTAGCGGTTGCTACCGTGGAATAAAACAAGACTCTACTCGGAGGATTGCCAAACAGAACTGGTTTATTTTCCCGCCTTGTGCGGGCCCTTTAAGGGAGAAAAACTCCCGCCCAAAAAAAACCGGCAATGACGTAAGTCCTACGTCATCAGGACTTTCCCGCGCGCGGGTTCTCCCCGTCGCTCGGAAAGACGAGGCCCGCCGCCATCTTGGGCCTCGTCGCTCCGACGCCGCGCGACCCGACTGCCGAGCCGGTTCGCCCGACTAGACAGTGAGTCGCCACACACTGATAATAAAGTATTTTTGAACTATGAATCTATATTAATTAGAAAGACTGGATTTTGGTAGTTGTGGGAGAATGGTAATGCTTTCAGAGAGCCCTTCTCTCATCTGCAAGTATGGAGGCTTTACTCTTCACTGATTGCTATAACTGACTTGGGAATACTTGAGACATAAGAGATGTAGATGCTGGAATCTGGGGCAACAAACAAGAGGCTGGAGAAACTCAGCGGATCAGGTAGTGTCTGTGGAGGGAAATGGACTGTCAGTGTTTCGGATCGAGACCCTTTATCTGGACTGGATGCAATAGTTAAATCCTAGCTGTTTAGCATGGAAATACTGGCATTTCCATCAAGCATGGGCCCATAGAGTAAATGATGTTGGAAATATAAAATGCATTCGATATTATATAGAACAGTACAGTGCAAATAGGCCCTTTGGTCCACGATGTCTCTGCTCGCCATGATGCCAAATTAAACTAATCCCATCTGGCCACACAAAGTCGATATCCATTCCCTGCCTGTTCATGTGTCTGTCTAAATGCCTCTTAAATGTTGCTATTGTATCTGCTTCCACCACCTCCCCTGGCAGCGTGTTCCAGGCACCCACCACTGGGATACTTATACTTATTGCCAGGTGCAAATCTATTGTTCCTTTTATCCTGAGGAAACTGTTATTCAATTTTGCAGGGCAATAATGTGTTTATACTTTTAGAGCAATGACCAAGATCACCAGTTGGGGATGAATGGAGATATCTGTATGGCTCCCTCAACTCATCCGTCAGCACAATGCCCGAACCTTATTTATGTCAAGATTTGTCACATTCTCGAATGTCCAATTTGAGCTGAGGCTGGCAATGTTCTACTGTTCCCCTGTTGTCATTTTGAAGATATTGTAAATTTGCCATTCATGAGAGCAACATGAAATATTACTTTCAAAGACCCGGAAACAGCAACAGATGTAGCTAAGGTAACCAAATATGTTCCTCAACAAGGGCTTTTTGTCCTGTTTATCATCAAAATGTGGGGGAGCAATGGCCCTTTTGATAATCTGTGAGTGTTTGCAGGGTGGGGAGGAGTTAGTAGGATCATTGGTTGATATGTTTGTGTTTTTACTTGCAGTTTGGGAACACCAATCTAAAATTGTACTTGTATTGGCAGGGAAAGGAAAGGTTTTGAGCTAAGATTGTTGAGCTTTGCATCTGAATACTGGGTGTGGTTTGGTTTGCAGGTCACTGAACAGTTGGGAATGGGAAACTAATATTTAACTGTGGATTCAAATTACATGGAACAAGGAACCATTCTGTGGTTTGGAGCAGGACATCCCTATTTGTGTGTATGCTGCAAGTAGTCATGGGCAACCCAGTGGTTTAAAAGGGGAAGAGTATAGTCAGGATTTCACTAAATTAGTTTACGTTGAACTGAGTGGTAAATAAATGACTTAACTGTGTTCATTGTCCATTTACAAAGATGTTGATTGTGAATCCTTAGTTACTGTAAGGGAACCTTACCATTCAAAAATCCACCAAAAATATACATATATTTGAAGTACATAGAGTCATTCAGCACGGAAACAGGCCCTTCAGCCCAACTGGCTCATCTTTGGCCCATATCCTTTTAAATCTTCCCCATCCATATACTTGTCTAACTGTCTTTTAAAAGTTGCCTCTGTACCTGTCTCAACCAGTTTCTCTGGCAGCTCATTCCATGTACAGACCACCCTCTGTGTAAAATATAAAGTTGCCCCTCAAGTTCCTGTTAAATCTTTCCCCTCTCACCTTAAACCTATGCCCTCTAGTTCTTGATTCCACATCATTGTTATGTCTATATTTTTAAGTATTATTTTATGAATCCTACATTTCTTATAAGTTCTCATGATATGAATAACTGATTAGACTGCACAGAAATGTCCCACCAAAACTTGACACCAGTTTCTCACTTACTAAACCAAGAGAATTATTGAGTCTTCCAGTACAAAACCATTGCACAGATCCTGCGTCCCAGAAGGGGCTGCCATCTTAATTCCATTCTCTTGCCTGCTGCCCATACTTTTTTTTCAAGTTTTCCCCTTATTTAAATATTTATTCAGGTC
Organism: Pristis pectinata; assembly: GCF_009764475.1. Lineage (NCBI taxonomy): Eukaryota > Metazoa > Chordata > Chondrichthyes > Rhinopristiformes > Pristidae > Pristis > Pristis pectinata. Next base: position 24,732,504 of record NC_067422.1, read on the forward strand.
TTTAGGTCTTTTTAAAAGCTATAATGGATATTGCTTCCAAAATCATTTCTGGTAGGCCTTGATAGGTCCAATCGATCACCTTCAAAACAAGCACTCCCTTGCTCTAGTGCATAGTTTATAGAGCAGCAAAGACACAGCAAACTTGGGACTGAATTAAAAATTCACACAGAGCCATTATTAATTATTGTGCCTCACTTTTGCTACTAGGGCAGCATTACCCTAAGTATCTGATCTTCTGCACTATTGAGATGTAATACTTTGCATCCCTTTGCAGTAAATTATTGTAACTATTTTGGCAAATGCAGATGAATACAGGTGCAACATACAGCAATCTGCTAAGATCTCCCTTTCCGTTATGTCTCTGCGTAGTTGAGCATAAGTGCTCTACTTTAGCCTTGCCAAAATGAGGGCAATCTCGCTGATGAGCTCTTTAGAATGTTCATGGCGAATAGGTGTTTTAAAATCAAAAAATATTTAGAAGTTTGTTTAAATGTGCTGTAACTCCTTTCAGTTAATCTTGAAGCTCATAGGGAATATGTAGCATAGAAACAGGCCTTCCATCCCAACTATTTCTTGTAGAGTTTGTGCTCCATTCACCCTTCCTCCTTCCTTCCTTCCTCACTGAATTCCATCAACGTTACCCTTCTCCCTCATATGCATATGCAGCTTTCCTTTAAGGCCTTCAGTACTATTTCCCCTGGCTATTACCTGTGGTAATGAGTTCCACGTTCCCACTGCTCTTATTGAAGAAGTTCTTTCGTCATCAGAAAGTACGGAGTACAAGAGAACAGTTAGCACTTGTGTTTTGGTTGTCTGCTTGGTAGAATAGTTCAGCTGTTTATACCCCATCTATATAGTTCTCCTTCCATATAGTTCAGTACTTTGTCTTAATTTATTTACTCATTTTTTTTGGAATGTACAATTGGCTTCTGTCACCCTTTCAATAGCACCTTGCAAGTCATATCAACTCGCCTTGTTCTGACGATCACCTTTATCCTACTAATCTGTTACTGAACCTTCTGTAACTGAAAACAGTTTCCCTTACTGGCTCAATCAGCACAATTAATGATTTTGAACACTCCTACTTAATCTCCTGTTAACCACAGTTTCTGTCTCTTCACATGTTTGAAACCTTTCATCATTAGCACAGTTGCTGTAAAGTGGCTTAATTGTATCTGTTTTATATCCATTCATCTAGTTTCATTTACATATGAAATTAAAACAAAAATATTTTGATGATTGGGTGGTATCTGTGGTGAGGAAAACAGGGGTAATGTTTCAGGCCAATGGCTGATCTTTAGAAATGGAACAATCTGGAAAGCAGGTGTGTTTAAACTTGCAGAGAAAGGGGAGAATGGATGGAGGGTACTGCAGAATGCCTGACAGATAGGGTGGAGATAGAGGTGGATGACACAGATTGGTCAGAGAATCATACAGTGCAGAAATAGACCTTTTGACCCACTGAGACCATGCTGGCCATCAAACCCAAATTTGCACTGATCCTGATTTATTCTCTCCACGTTCCCATCAATTCCCCCCAAGTTCTTCCACTTACCTACAAACCAGGGGCAATTTTACAGTGGCCAGTTAACTTCCCAACCCACATGACTCTGGGCTGTGGGAGGAAACTGGTGCACCTGGAGGAAACCCACATGGTCATAGGGAGAGGATGTAAACTCCATACAGACAGCATAGGAGGTCAGGATTGAACTTGGGTCACTGGAGCGGTGAGGCAATAGATTTGCCATCCGCACCACTGTGCGGCCTCACTTGACTACGTGAGGGTGCCGAAGGCTTGTTGAAGGCAGCAAATCTGTTTGGGAGGTGATGCACATGGTAGGAGAAGAAAGGCTAGAGGAAAAAAAAATAACCTGCTGGAACTGTGAGATACAGAATGTAACAACTGCTGGGAATCTGTAGTAAGGAGGAATGTAGTGACAGGCCAGCAGATCAGGTTACCAGCTTGCTATGAGATTGATGTATTATTTAATAGTAACATCAGTGCTGGACTGAGAGTCATACATTCTTGTAAATCAGAGGGATGTTGGTCTTTCTGCATAAAACTATTGACCATCTGAACCTACCCAGAAATTTCACTCAATGTCCAAACCTTGCAGTTTTATAATGCTGTTATAAAGACAGTGGTGTCTGATACCTAGCACTGTATGTCATGATCCCTATAACCTTGTGACATATTTATCTTTTTATCCCCTGGGCCCTGGACCTGATGGGCTGAATGGCCTCTCTGTGCATCATTGTGACAGTCACATCAGGATAAGATAAGAAAAGCTTAATAGTTGCATCGTGCCAGCTTATTTCAGCAATTGGACTATAATTTTTGGATTGGAATGTTGTTGGTTCAAACCACATGCCAATGACTTCAGATTCAGATTAGTTTAGTTTATTGTCATCTACACTAGGGTGCAATGAGATTCCTTGCTGGCATGAAGCTCACAGAGCAAACAGTACACACAGTAATAATAACTACAACAAGAAATACAGTAAGTGCAAAACAATAGAATGGTGCAAAGAAAGTAGTATATTGTCTAGAGCACTATTTGAGTGCAATATCTAGGCAGCAGTGTTGCTTTGTCACTGGTGCTGACTGCTGTCAAACCAAGGGTCTGAATGCCTTTAACAGCAGACATAGATTATCCTGCAACACTATGTGAAATGCAACGCTGACACTAATCCCTCAATATACAGGTTAATTAGCCATTCTTTATACTATTACCGGAGCGTGGTGAATAGGCTTGTCCTGTTTACATACAAAACCACAGTGCCCCCAGAAGTAATTCATTGGCAGTAAAGCACTCTCTTGCCTGAGGACATGAATCCTATTTCAATACAGACTCGTCTTCCTTTCTAAGGGGTAACTTCATGAAGCTGTAGAAGATCTGAAACTTTGACCAATATTCCAATTGAAGAATAGTAGTTGTAAGGAGTTCAGCAATGGTTCCAGGATAATTGAAAAACACGATGATGCTGGAGGAACTCAGCAGGTGAGGCAGCATCCGTGGAGCAAAGCAAGTGGTCAACGTTTCGGGTCAGGACCCATCCTGAAGAAGGGTCCTGACCCGAAACGTTGACCGCCTGCTTTTCTCCACAGATGCTGCCTGGCCTGCGGAGTTCCTCATAGTGTTTTTCATCTGGATTCCAGCATCTCTGGTGCTTTTGTTTCTCTGGTTTCAGGATAATTACCCTGTTGTGTTTAAATTGTTCTTTTTTTTCCCTGCATTTTCAGCTTCCTTTAATTTGTCAGATGTTTTCTCTGAAAAGAATTCAACCAGCCATAAGCAAATAAAATAAGTAGCTCAGTGAGTTGCAGTCTGAGTAGTTTAGGAGTGGCTCGTGCTGATTCTGCACCAACTTGAAGAGTAAGGCTTGCACAAGGCAACCAAGAGATATTTAAAGATATTTAGAAGTTATTTAAAGAAATTACTTAAAGGTATTTAGAGGTTTCAATGCAGAATCTAGTCACTCAGCTTGTCCAGTCCCACTTGGATTTTGTCTTCCATATGATCAAATAAGATGAGGAGGAAGATTTTAAATTCTGAAGCTAATGAAGGTGGAATTCCTAATGGGAGGGATAATACTAGACAGGATATGTGCAAGTGAATTTTGGATAAGTTGGAGTTCATGGGAGACACAAGAGACCGCAGAAGCTGGAATCTGGAGCAACACACAAAAAACTGGAGGAACTCGGAGATAGGCCGAAAGGGGGAGGGGACAGTGGAACTAGTGCCAGAAACAGGGTGGATTAGTGATCGGTGGAAGCGACAAAGGGCTCAAGATGATGCAATCTGATAGGAGGGGAAGGTGGAGAATATAATCAAGGAATGGAGGTGGGGAGGGCAAATGAGAATAGTGAGGAAGGGGAACCAGTGGGAGGAGTGTGTTGGTGATGGGTAAATAGAGAGAGTGGAGGAGGGGAAAGATGGGGGCTGGGGTGAGTGTAGGAAGAACTGGGTAGATCGTGAGGCGAGAGAACATGGAGTTCGTGGGAGGTGGAGAGTTGAAACCTGGCATTGAAATCTAGAGATGGCCAAAAAGCAAATGAGGGTCATGTGCTGGTGATGGACAGCATTATGGAGCCAAAAGCTAACAGTTTACATGATGCAAAGCAAGGATGTAATGCTGAGGCTTTATAAGGTGCTGGTCAGACCACATTTGGAGTATAGCGAGCAGTTTTGGGCCCTATATCTAAGGAATAATGTGTTGGCATTAGAGTGGGTCCAGAGGAGGTTTACAAGAATGATCCCGGGAATGAAAGGGGTAATGTGTGAGGAGCATTTGATGGCTCTGGGCCTGTGCTTGCTAGAGTTTTGGAGGATGTGGGGGGATCTCAATGAAACCTACTGAATATTGAAAGGTCTGGATAGAGTGGATGTGGAGAGGATGTTTCCAGTAGTGGGAGAGTCTAGGACCAGAGGGCACAGCCTTAGAATAAAAGGACGTCCCTTTAGAACAGAGATGAGGAGGAATTTCTTTAGCCAGAGGGTGGTGAATCTGTGGAGTTCATTGCCACAGACAGATGTGGAGGCTAAATCATTGGGTATATTTAAAGTGGAGGTCGATAGGTTCTTGATTAGTAAGGGTGTCAAAGGTTATGGAGAGAAGGCAGGAGAAATGGGTTGAGAGGGAAAGATAAATCAGCCACGATCGAATGGCGGAGCAGACTCAATGGGCTGAATGGCCTAATTCTGCTCCTGTGTCTTATGGTTTGAATGTTATTTCATTACTCCATGGTTGTGGTGCATGGATTGGAGTTATCAGGAAAGTGTCAGTGCAAAGATTTAGATATAATTTTATTCATTTGTGGCGACTCACCGTCTAGTCGGGTGAACCGGCTCGGCAGTCGGGTCGCACGGTGTCGGAGCGACGAGGCCCAAGATGGCGGCGGGCCTCGTCTTTCCGAGCGACGGGGAGAACTCGCGCGCGGGAAAGTCCTGATGACGTAGGACTTATGTCATTGCCGGTTTTTTGGGCGGGAGTTTTCTCCCTTAAAGGCGGGAAAATAAACCAGTTCTGTTTGGCAATCCTCTGAGTGAGTCTTGTTTTATTCCGCGGTAGCAACCGCTACACATTATGAATTCTAATGCATGCTTGTAAGATCTGTAAAATGATTTACAGTTTAGTCTTTTGTGAGAAAAGATCTGGCACTCATTTTATTTCGAGATTTTCAGAATGCAAAAAGAAATTTGGGCAATGTTTAATCTCCTTATACTCTTAAACATTAAAATCCTCTGTCCCATAAGGTTTTTGTCTGATTGTGTTGTCATTTGATGATAGTCTTCACAGTTTTTCTTCCAAATTGGTTGTGTTCCCTTGCTATTTATCTTGCGTTATTTGCCATTTGTGTTGAGCATCATTTATAGAAGGGAAAAGCAGTATCCAAGATAACATCTGATTTATATTGTACTACTTCCAGCAATCTTTCAAAATACTTTTCATCTCCTACATAAATTCCATTATATCTTTAGAGCGATCAGGGAAAAATGATTTACTTGCCTCTTTCTGAACTATTTTCTTGTAGCAGGCTAAAAAGATGACATTCCCTGTTCATTCCCACCATATATGCCAAGAGCAAAATATATCTTCCTGGCTATACTTCTCCAGTCAATTGGATTAAAGTGGCTAATATATGAAAATAAATAACACAGCAAATGTTCTGCTTGAGGATACAATTGTGCAGTCATCACCAGAGAGCGTAAGCACCACTGAATGTTGATTGAAGAACAAATGAGCCCATTCATTTTTAGTCTAAGATTCTCTGCAAAGTGGCAGTGGGTGTGGTCGACCATTCCTTTTTGCTCCCAAATTTATAATCCCAGTTCAAAGTAATTGGAGAAAAATATTCATTTAGATATGTTTGCTGAACTATTTCTTTGTGAAATTCAAACCATCAAAGTGATGTAATCGATATTGGACAATATATTTTCATTTTCATTTCTCTGTCAGCAGGCATTGAGTGGCCCAGGGTTGTTTGTCCCAAAGTAATTGCTGCCTCATCATTGAGAAGTAATTGGTCTCTCATACCTTCTGGGACCTTTGGAAGGCCTTTAATGCAACTATTATCTGTTGCTATCTGCAAAATTTCATGGGCAGCTCTGGGAGCTCCACAGTCACACTTTTTTGATGTGGGAGAGAGAAATTATGCCATTCAGTGCCTCCTCATTTCTCACTCATCACCATGATTTTCAGACCTTGTGATAATGAACCTATTCTTGCCATTCTTCTCAACCTCGTGCACTGTCTGTTCCCCTGGCTCCCTTGTACACTGAGCCCTTCGGTGTTATTAGTGAATACACTTTATTTACATTCACTGGAAGTATCTGACCTGGTTGACTAAGCATGCAAGAGGTGCAAAAACTGAGACTGAGAATGTTATGGAGAGGAAAATGAGGTTGGCCCATTGTCGAGTAGGCAGCCGAAGCGTGACGTTCGCTCCCTCTGCTGCATTACACCTCCCTCATCTTTCTCAAACCACGTGTGAATGTATCTCCCAGGATGTTCACATGTATACTCTATCTTAAAACTGCAATATTTCAAAACCTATATTAGTAGACAATGTTGATGTTTGATTATAATATGCATGAACTGTGCAAATGCACAATAAAGCAAATAGTGCCCTCGATACCTTTGTGAATAATAAGGAGTGTTTAAACTATAAAAGTACCTCCTGAAGTATTGACATTGTTACAGAGACAACCAGGGTATCAGTCCACACCAAATAATCTCAAAACTCTCAGATAGTTTTTTGCTTTTGGTTGAGGTCTGAACATAGATCATGACACCAGGAGGATTCTCTTATTCTACTGTGAATACTGTGGAAATAATGGTGTCCACATGAATATACATATAAAACCTTGCCTTAATATCTAATCTGAAAGAAACTGTTTCTGACGATAAAGTATTGCTTCAGGACTGCACAGATGTATCAGCCCAGATAATGGTAAAAATGGTGATGAACTCACAACTTTCCGGCTTGTGAGAATGCAACGATAACCAGGCAAAGCTGACACGTCAATGTGGAATTTTTCAGTTAACACTCTGCAAAAAAAATTATTAATTTTAGTATAACGTGTTTCTCTCTAAACTTCTCCCTGCTACATCACCCAACTACCCTATCCCCCACTATGCTCCCACCACCCCATCTGGACCACTTAAAAAAATTGTTTCTAATTCATTTTCCTTTTTGAATATTAATCATTACTTAATAACCTGCTGAGAATTATTCATGATTAAAACGTTAATGCTCTTGTATAAATGGTGGGCCTACTTGAAAGGCCTATTAGTGAGGGATAAAAATTTGCGTAATTCCTGATCCTGGAATATGATGGTTTATGGAAAGGAGCAAATTAGTGCTAAGATATTGGAGGGTATCTTTACACAGGAGAAGTGATACTACCTTCACAGCATTGCTAAACTGGTATTCCATTGGCAGGTTGTTAAAGTCAACTAGACTCCTGACCTCAGCATCACTGTAGTTGTGCATTCTGAGCTGTGGAGAAGGTACACTTTTCATATTACTGGACTATTTCAAATTATCTGTTAATTTCTTGGCTTCAAAATATTGCTTGATGTTGGCAATGATTGAAGAAATTGGAAAATATAGAATGATACCAAGTTTGAATGAGTATGGAAAATGCATAGATTTTACATTAAGCCAAATGAACTTGGAGAGGGAGCAGCTGTGTTAGTTTTCTGCAGAGCTGGAAAACTGGGAATCAGACTTGTGCTGCCCATCTAAGACTGAGAAGAGGAAGAACTTTTTCTCAGAGGATTGCAAATCTTTCAAAATCTTCACCCCAGAGAGCTATAGATGTGGAGTTATTGGATGTGTTTAGGATGTGAGAATTTAATTTGGACGATAGGTATGGGGAAAATGAGGATTATGGGGATAGGCTGGAAGGTGAATTGGAATTGGTTTATTATTGTCACTTGTACCTCAGTATGCTTATCATGCATACCGTTCATACAGATCAATTCATTACACAGTGCACTGAGGTAGTACAAGGTAAAACAATACAGAATGCAGAATGAAGTGCCATAGCAACAGAGAAAGTGCAGTTCAGGTAGACAGGTGAACAAAACATTGGAAGTCTGATCAATGATCATCTTACCCATGAACATATTGAATGGTGGTGCAGGGTTGAGAGTCATACTGCACATTTCTACTGTTATTTCTTATTCCTACTCAAATTGTATGAGGTACTCGTCCACAATCAAACAACATATTGTCAAATTGTATAATCATTATAGCAAGGAAACAGACCATTTGGCCCAACATTGGGCATCCTTCTGTATAACCCCATCACGCAGCACTTGATCTACAGCCCTTTGTGCCTCTGTGATTTAAGTGTTCATCTCAACGTTTCTTAGATGATATCAGTGACCCAGCTTCAATCATCCTCTAGGACAGTGCATTCCAGCTACTTAACACTCTCTGGGTGAACAAAGTCCCCTCATATTCCCTTTGAATCTCTTCTCCCTTACCCTAAATCTATGTCCTCCAGTTTTATCTACCTCTGATAAGGGGAAAAGTTTCCTGCAGTCTATCCTTTCTATACCCCTCACAATTTATATACTTGAATCATGTCCCCTCTTAATCTCTTCTGCTCCAGGGGGAACTGACCTAGTTTCTCCAGTCTCTCCTCATAACTGAGCTGCTCCCTCCCAGGCACCATCCTGGTGAATCTCCTCTGCACCCTCTCCAGCTCTATCCCATCCTTCCTAATCCTTGGTGACCAGAAATGGACACAGTACTCCAGCTGAGGTCTGACCAAGGTCTTATAAATTTGGAGCACCACCTCCCTATTTTTGTATTCGGTGCCCTGACTAATGAAGACCAGTATCCCGTATGCATTCCCACCACATTGTCTATGGACTTGTACTCCAAGGTCCCTTTGTTCCTCAATACTCCCCAAGACCCTACCATTCATGGTGTATGTCCTAGCCTCATTAGTGCTACCAAAATGCATTATCTCACATATTTCTGGATTAAACCCCATCTGCCATTTCACCAACACATCAAGATCTTTCTGCTGCCTAAGATTACCTCCCACACTATCAACAACTCCACCAATCTACGTCTCATCCGCAAGTTCACTGACCATCCTCCCCCATCCACATCCAAGTCATTTGCATTTGTTATGAACAGCAAGGGTCCCAGCACCAATCCTCGTGGGACACCACAAGTCGTGGGCATCCAATATAAAAACAACTCTTTGTCATCACCCTCTAGCTCCTATCGCCAAGGCAATTTTGGATCCAGTTTGCTAATTTGTCCTTGATTCCATAGGCCTTAACCTATGGTCTCCCGTATTACTAAAGTCCATGTAAATCACATCTACTATGCTGCCTTCACCAAAACACTTTGTTACCTCTTCAAAGAATTAAATCAGATTGGTCAGACAGGATTTGCTCTTGACAAAGCCATATTAGCTGTCTATGATTACTCCCTGCCTTTCCGAGTGATCTTTAACTCCCTCACAATTTTTTCCAGTACATTCCCTACCACTGATTTCAGGCTCACAGGTCTATTGCTACCAGGCTTTTTCTGCTGCCTATCTTGCAAAGGGGAGCCATGTTTGCTGTTCTTCATTCATCTGGTACCTCACTTGTGTCCAGTGAAGATTTAACAATCTCAGGCAGAGCCCCATCAGTCTCTTCCCACATCTCCCACTGCAGCCTGGGATAGATCTTATCCAATCCTGGGGATTTATCCAATTTTAAGCCTGCCAAGGAATCGGGTACCTCCTCTTTATTTATGGAGATGTGACTGTGAATCTCTTGTTACACAACAGTTCAAATTTCATCAGAATAGGCAAGATACTGAAAATCTTTCTCAGTTGAAAGCAGAAATAAGGAAAATATGAGACTCTGGTCAATTTGTCGCAGATATAGTAAGGGATCAGTTCATCTGTAGTTGGAAGGAAATAGTGATGAAGAGGAAACAATGATGCAAGAGAGGTTTACAATCTGCGAGAACTTCGAAGTAGCACATACTCATTGATCCTGTGACTACTGTTGTAGTGAGTCACTGCTGTAAAGTAGAAAACACAGTATCTTGGAATCCATTTTTTGTAAAGCAATCTCCATCAAAGAGAAACATGAAAAAGAATAGATAATCTAGTTAATCTAGCAAGAATCTGCAGAAGAACCATGCATCCATTCAGGAGATAGGTGAGCAACAAGAATGTCTGTGGTCTAGTATTAGTAAATATGCACTGAAGCCACATCTCAGGAGCTGAAGCAGTGGTTCAATGGATTTATTGGTCTGTTTTCCCATTTTCTGACTTCTTTCTATCTGTCTGTATAGATAGGACACCTGGTAATTGATTCAGATAGCCATTTTTTGTTTTTTTTTGAAAATGAATATTCTATAATTAGCTATCTTATTTCATATTTGTCTGTTAAGTTGTAAATGTTTTGCCTAATGTATTTAGAGTAATAAAATAAAAGGCAATTATTAAAGACAATTGTTTTTTTTTATAGATTATTAAATAATTGTTAAGAGTCATTTTCATTTCTGAAGTTAACAGATTTCAGTCTTCTTGTTTCATTGATACAGAATGCAATCCTGCCTTTGGCCAGACGTAATATGTATAAAAATATTGTCGGCATTACATTCAGAAAACCAAGGGGTGGGTTTTTTGTAAATCACTGAAAAAGTATAACGGAACTTTTATTAACTACTTCCAAATCATACAGGGCAAATTCAGGTGACGGGCGATACTGTGTGTATTTTTTTCAGTTATCTGCACTGTATTAGCCTTTGTTACTGTGACTAAGAATTATTGCATAGTGATGTAAAAGAAATATTGGAAAATATCACTTATATGCGAGTATCTGTCTTCCATAGAGTAGGTTTCCCTTTGTTATGGTGGTTTCAGAAGTGAACTTCCAAAACTGAATTTCTGAAGTGATCAGTCTCACCACCTGGTTGGGGCATGTTAGGCTGGTTAAGTAAACCATTAACTCTGGTTTATAAGTGATTGGAATACTTGGCTCTAAAGCTAGTTTTTAATGAAGTGAAATCGTTGATCAGGAATATTCTTGCACGGCAGCAGAGTGGGTGACTGATGCTCATCAAGCAGGACAGATTCTTACCAGCTGCCTAGAGAGCATCTCCAATATCTAGCTGGACAAGCTTGATGGTATTGCAGCTAATTTGGACGGTGAAAGGCACATAAATGCTCAAAAAGATCAGCCTAGTGGATGCTTTTGACAATAAATGAGAAAGATATTTTTGTTGTATGCGCCAGAATGGAGACCACTGCAAACATGAGTCCATTTTTGGTGCAAAGCTCCAAGCTGCAACACCCTTATGGCAGCCACCTTCCAGTTAGCAGTTCCAAGAAATGACGGCAGCACTGATGACAAAATGAAAATTCAGCAGAAACCAAATCCCCACCGCTATTTATAGGGAGTGTCAGGACTAACAGAGATGGGGGAAGGAAATACAAGTTAAACAGTGGCTCGACAGTAGGTCTGAATTTTGTGTCTCTGTCCACTCTTTCATAGCCAAGTTTTGCCCGACATCACAGTCGATGATGCAGCCCATTTTCTTTAAAAAGTTATTTATACCTGCAAAATGGAAAGCAGAATGATAACGGTAAGTAAAATACTTAAAATGTTTAGAGGTAGGAAGGAAGGCTTTAATAAAGGATTTTAAAGCTAGCTAGAAAGAAGGCTGTGAAATAAATCTGGCAATTTAAAGAGAATAAGTAGCAAAGCACAGAGGATTTAATGTAAAATTGCATATCAGGTCATTTAGAGATTAAGTGGAAAGTATCTCTAATATCACAGTTGCTTAATGCAGAAGTCATGCCTATTTCGATCTCAAACCAAATAGAGTCACAGGGATTTGATTAAACTTGCTGCCAGTTTGGTAATTTTTCTGTGCCATGTCCAAGGTTTCTGCAGGGCTTTCAGGTGGCATCACTGGTGTAATAGTGAACTTATTTCTTCCTACGTCTGTGGAAAAACCATATACAAAATATGCTGCTTCCACTTCCCCACCACCAGCTTCCTGTGTGGTGTGATGAGGACTGTACAGTTGTAACTATACTATAGACCCAACTAAGAAATGTCACTGTAAAGCCTAGCAATTCCAGCCACAACAAAGGTAAGCAGTTGTATGCTTGCTATCATTTTGTATGTATGTGCTCAGAAATAAGATTTCTATTGCAAGGAATATTTCACATAAGAACAGTGCCAACTACTGAACCTAAGTATGTGGGTCAACAGCTAGAGTTATTTTGGATATATATACAAGAACTCTGCCAAAATAAAAATGTTTCTTTTTATTTTGTAGGTTGTATACTGTGAGAAAAGAAACTAAGCACAGACATCTTCAGGATGCACAGTCACGAATAATATAATAATTGGAAAACTCAGCATTTGGACCAGTCTCTGTTGCTACTTGATTGCACCAAAAACACTAGCAGCACCTTTACATGGAGTCAAAAGGTTTGTTCAAGTGAAGTTTGGCTCACATGAACTGTTATTTGCTGTGTGAAGTTTGTTGCTGTGGTTTAATCATATGGTTAGTCCCCTCAAATTAGATTTCTTTTATAGAACCCAGTGCCTTGAATTGAAGATATTGATAACATTTTCACTCCGATTATTGAATATTGACTCCTTGTAGAGTGACGGGTACACTCTAAATGGGGCATATTAGTGTATGAAAAGTTTGGGTTACACCAGAATATTTCTGAGACTGTTCAGTGAACTGCCACTGGAAGGGCTGAGGGTTATCTCAGAGAATATGTGAGGTTTGCAGGGTATCTTATGTGTTACTGTAAGGGGTGTGAATGTAACAGAATATGACACTAAGACGCCTGAGTTTTGTTCAGATTATGTTACTGGAGGGGGGATGTTGCTCTAAAAGATGTGTGGTATATTGGAGTACCTTTCCATCAAGGAAGTGTGAATTATAATTTGAGAATGTTGTGAGTAAGACATTTTGGATCCTTTTCTTGATAAATGGTGACAGAACTCAGGAATTTTCACTCTCTGCTTTGTCATCACAGTTCTCATGAAATTGGTGCAACTGCTGCACATCACACAGGTTTATATACAAACCGTCCTCGGGTAACAAACAGGTTCCGTTTTTATAGATGTCCATAAGTTGATTTTTTCCGTAAGTTGCGAAATACATAATAAAACACTCAAGGTGATAACCAGATGTCCACAGTATTACAATGAATGGCATCAAAAGCACATAAGACTGATAAGAAAGAACAATTACTAAAAGTGGAGAGAGAGAGAGAGAGAGAGAGAGGAAACTCGTTCTGCTGTACTTAGGGATGAATGTACGTACATACGCCAGACTTTTGAATTTAATCATATTATGGGAGCTCATTCATATGTTGGGGTGTCCACAAGTCAGGCATTGATAACTCGTGGAGGGTCTGCACAATTTGTATCCCCCATGCTGTGGGAACTCGAGCAATCTTTTATGGTGGTCTTCAAGTCTTTGCTCCAATGGTAGGCCCCACCCACCACATTGGCTGCGCATCCAGGGTGAAATAGTCATCACTGAGTGGTTTCTGCTAATGGCACTCGTTTAAAGGCCTTCAAGGCAAGCCCACAGGTTAAGCTGGAACTTTTGGGCTCATGGGCACATAAAGAATTTTAAAGAAATTTCTTCTCAAAATTTACTAAGGAACACATTATTGTGCCCTGTCCTGGCTGGAAAATTATTTTATGTTTCAAAAATAATAATTTTCTGTAATTTAAAATCAGATGATGTTGTTGGTGGATTGACACCATGATTTTTAAAATGCTTATTTTTGGGGAGCACAATATTAATCAAACTTAAAAACATTAACATTACATCAGGGAATAACTTTTAAGGCAAAGGTTTTTATTTTAACTCTTTTAAAACACAGTTCATTTGGACATATTCATGGCAGATTTTGTATTTGGTCTGGAAATTGTGGGGATATTTGGGTAGAGGCAGGGGAATAACTTTTCAAATGGATGCAATTTTGGATATAATTAACGTCAGTATTACCAGTTGTGTCAAACCATAAACTCTATCCAGGCACTAAACAAAACAACTGATGGGAAACATAGATGAATCACTGGTTAAGCCCCAGATGGAGTATTCTGGCTAATTGACCTTAGGGATGAGGTCAGGTTCTGGGAGAGAATATAGTCAAATAAGGAATGCTCGCTAAAGGTGTAGATGGGAAGAAGCTGGGATTATTATAGGAAGGAAGAACTTGTTTGACTGTAATTGGTTGCAAGTTTATAGCAAAAGGTAGGGTGTGGATTTAAATCAGGCAGCTCTTTCAAAGAGCTGGCATGAAAATAACAGGCAAAAGTCCCCCTTCTATGTTGTAAGATTCCATGGACACAAATTCAGCTCCATCGTTCCTTTTTTTTTAACACAGAATGAGTGGGGTGATTGTTCTGTTATGGCAGAGCATCTTTACACAGTTGCACCAGTGCAAGTTGTGCCATCTGTCATTTTGGTAAGGGTGTTAACCTGTGCAGCACCAACCCCCACCAGAAGTAAGAAGTGAACACTAATGATAACATTGATCAAATTGCAATGTTGATTTGATCTCAGCTGGAGCTCAAATTCACCAGTGCTATTTAGACAAGTATTAGTGACTTGATTAGTTCCCATTTGATTTTCCCTGCATATTTCCATGAATTTATAAAGCTTTCTTGGTTTTCTAGAATTCTTTAAAGTTGCTAGATTCTACAGAATATTTTGCATTAAGTGCTGATAGACTTTGCTTTCACTTTTGAGTTTCAATTGCCCCCGAAATGACATATAGTGGGCATTTTCCTTGGAGTACAATATGGCTGTGAAAGCAAGAGGAATATATACACCACAGAACCAACTTATAAAAGGGGATGGAGGGAGAGAAGGAGAAAGGCTCTCAGCAGAGGCCTTATCTTGCTTCGGGGAGCAATATTCCTAATAAGAACATGCAAGGACACTCGTATACCTTTTGCCTCAGCCACAGCCCCAACTTCCAAACAGGACGAGGGTCACTTTGGTCATGGGTTTCAAGGTCCATGTGGCCATGAACCTCTATGCACTGTGATCCCTCCAGTCTGGAACGAGATACTTGAAGTGAGCAACAGTTTGTCACCTACTGCTGCATGAGGAAATTCACTGAAGCTTTGTGTTCCATGAGAGCTGAATGAGATTTATTCTCTTCTGATGGAGAGCAGAGAGAGGAAATGGCTTTGCGTGGGTTGCAGGTTTTATCCACAGTACAGGGGGACATTGCCTTGTAGGCATCCCACATCAACTTGGAGATGTACAGCAACTGAGGGGATTCTGCTCCATATCCATCTGAAGTCACCACACAGAATGCTAAATCATTGCCTGGTATCTTGGAAGCAACCATGATGCCTTCATTCTGTGGCTTTCTGCTATGCAATCTGCATGTGCCAACACGGTGAATGAAAGGGTGGCAAGTGAGAGAGGAGGTGTATCGACTGATGACATTTTCTTGACTTTGATGTACAACCCTCCTACACACATGATAAAATCAAGTTCAATGTTGCCACGAAAAATGTGATGGAGCAGACCATTGTAGTGCTCAAGTGACAAAGTTGTAACCATTCTGGAGGGGTCTGTTGCACTTGGCACAGCAGATCCAATGATATTTTCTTGACTGCTACAGATGGCCTTGGAGCTCTGGGGTTAGAATCATAAATTGTACAGCACAAAAAACGGGCCCTTCATCCCACCTCGTGCATGCTGACCGTGATGCCTGTCTACACTAATCCCATTTGTCCACATTAGGCCCATATCCTTCCATGCTTTTTCTATCTAAGTACCTGTCCAAACACTTCTTAACCATTGTTAATTGTATCTGTCTCCACCACCTACAACAGCAGATCTTTCCAGATATTCACCAACATCTACATGAAAAGCTTGCCCTTAAGATCTCCTTTAAATTTCTCCACTCTCTTCCTAAACCTGTGCCTTGTAGTTCCAGATGCCCCTGCCCTGGGAGAAAAGAGTCTGACTATCTATCCTATCTATGCCCCAAATAATTTTATAAACCTCAGCCTCCTGTGTTCCAGTGAGAATAAATCCAGCCTATCCAATCTCCCCCTATAATTGCAGCCCTTCATTCCAATCAACATCCTTTTGCACTTCTCTCTATTGCAACCATATTCTGCCTGTAGTGTGGCAACCAGAACTGTACACAATACTCTTAAGTGGGGTCTAACTTGTCACTGTGACCCAGAGGAAGTTGGTGGACTTCTGGGGCAATAGTCTAGATTGTTTTATTAGATTTTTTAAAAATATTTTATTATATTATTATTTAATTATATATAATTTTATATTTTTATATATTTGTATTTATTTATAATTATAAATTATAAAAATATAATATATAAATGATTTTATAATTAATATTTTATATTAAATAAAATATATTTCATATTTTATTAGACCCACTGGGTCTCTGCTGTGGTCCTGAGTCTCTTGATTAAGGAAGGCGGTCAGTTGCTGGTGTGCCTACTTACCCAGTTGTTGGTTCTCTGCCTCAGAACCCTGCAGAGATACCTATACACTGAGCACCCTCTGAGATGGCATGCGCTGGCGACATATTTTTTCCACCAGGGGCGTTGCCTTCAGGAGGACACGCGGCTTCCAGCAGCGGATGTCAGCTGTGCCACTCTGCGGGAGCTGCCCAGTTCTCATCGGGAGCTGAGTCTGGGACACGGTCGCCTCCAGTCAGAATGCTTCTCCACCAGCAGAGAGTGGTGTTTTGGCTGTGAGAGAGGCTGGTCCCCATCCTGTCACAGTGGGTGCCGAGGGGGCTCAGGAGTGTGGAGTGATCCCGACTGTGCTAACCCCTGCTCAGCTGGAATTGCTTATTGGACCCAAGGCCTGAAATTTCTCTCAGGAGCTAGTCCCACACAACGTGAGCTGCCTTACAGAGATCCCCACTGTGCTGTTTCATGATGCACCGAGGCATTCCCTGTATGGGCTACTCCTGCACACTGTACACTTCATTGCCTTCATCTGCTGTCCAGACACGCCATGGCAGTCTGTTTAGCCATCCAGCAGTGAAGGAGGTCCCCAGTGGCGGTGTCTTTATGCAGGAGTCCTCCCCCCCACTTTACACTGGGGACCTGGGGTGGAAAGTGTTGCCCAGAGCAGAACTATGTAACAGATTCTTATGTCAGTTTACGGACTCCCCGGCCGTCTGTCATTTCTATGGCCAGGAGGAATCAGTGTATCACGTGTATATGGAGTGTGAGAGGTTGCAGCCTCTATTTGAGTATCTGAAAGGGCTGCTCCTCAAGTTTTGGCTGCACTTCAGCCCCGTGCTCCTGATCTTCGGTCACCCAGTGTGGAGGGGTGTGGGTCAGTCGGGGGATCTCCTGGTCAGTTTGCTCCTGGGCCTGGCCAAAGTGGCCATTCCCGGGTCCAGGCGGTGGGCAGTCGAGGCTTCTGTCCGAGCCGATTGCCTGCCCCTCTTCTGGGGTTATGTCCATGCCTGTGTGGTCCTGGAGAAGGGGCACGCAGTATCCACGGATACAATGGGGGCTTTCCGGGACTGGTGGGTGCCACAGGTGCTTGAGTGCATTCTGGACAGTGATAACTGTATTATAATTTGAAACTGTAAATAGTGTGTATCATGAAATACTGTAATATTGTATTAATGTGATTGTGTAATCACTGAATAAACCACCTTTGGAAAAGGAAAAAAAAAGTGGGGCGTAACCAATGTTCTGTATAAGTTCAACATGATGACCCAACTAATACTCAATGCCTCGGCCTATGAAGGTAAGCACACAAAAATGCCTTCTTCACTACCCTATCTGCCTGTGTCACCACCTTTAGGGAGATATGGACTTGTACCCCAAGGTCTCTCTGTACATCAATGCTCTTAAGGTCCCTGCCATTTACTGTCTATGCCCTACCAGAATTTGACCTCCCAAAGCACATTACCTCACAGTTGTCTAGATTAAATTCCATCTGCCACCGGACTACCCAACTTTCCACCTGATCTGTGTCCCACTGTATCCTTCACTATTTATGACTTCAACAATTTTTGTGTCATCTAAGCTTACTAATCATACTGCCTACATCCTCATCCTAATCACTTGTTTGTAGTTCAAACAACAAAGGTCCCAGATTGAGATCTGCACCTTCCTGACAGGAGCAGCAGAACTCTGGGATGGATGAATCATAAGCAATAACAGTGCCAGCAGTCAGATTACAAATGCTGATCTGTGCTCCATGGAGCCACTCAGGTCCTCAAACATTGGATCTGCTTGTACTGCAATGAAGTGTAGGGATCAGTCACCGGTAGTTGTATCACAGTGGATCCGCAAGGTGTTAATGAAGTTACCTACCACTTCCATGTTGGAAACGACAGGCTCCAAGCTCTGTGCAAAGTCCTGTGCAAGGTGAGTGACGGATTCTTTCAGGCCCCCTCAACATTGCAATCACATATTCTGGCAGTCTTCCTGGCACTTTGTGGTGCACCCATTTTCCACCTTCTGTAGATAGCCCATCAAAATCCTCATCTCTGCAGCAAAACTAATTTTAAATCTCAACCTCCTATGAGATGGTACTTCTGCTCTTTCCTGCATGCTTGGTTGCAGGCTACTTGTGTCTGGTAACTCAGCAGTTGACTCACCAACTTTAACCTTACCTTTGTACTATATCTGGGCTGATTGTTTTGAGTGTTAAATCCAGCGACGGTGTGATTTCATCTTCACTTTCTCTCCTCGTTCTTCTGCTGACAGCCCATGTTGCAGATTCAGTGATAACGTTCAACTGGAAATTTGATTGATTCTTCAAGGGGAAGTACAATGCAGGGCTCTGGAATAGGGGAGTCAGAGTAATGGAGAGCTGTTTCTCAGAGCCAGGACAGGTACAAGAAGGCAAGAAGAATCCTTCTGTCCAGTTGTTTGAGAGGTTTTTCTTGAGGACTGATCTAAAAGCACTGCTTGATTTTGTTTTTCAGAGAGGGGAAGGGCTGAATGACATTTTTCTGCTGTGGATTTCTTTCTGTTATGGAAAATTTTCACTGTAGCTTATTTGTTGCAGCGAAGAATCCAGTGAACAACGCTGGGGCAGTGTGGGAGAAAGATTGTGCAGGTGAGACAAGGATATTGCAAGAACAGTACACAAGTAAGTGACTTGGATTTTGATTAAATAGTTAGCAAAAGGTCCCAAACCCACTGCTGTTATATAACAGCCCAATAAAATAGAATGAGTTTGTGATTGAATGTACTAAAATTTACCAAAGGATTTGAAGAGCTGCTAACTTCCTGTAGCAGGGGGTGGAGTGGTGCTGAGGGGGAATGTGGTGGACAGACTGAGTCAGTGTCAGGTATGAAGATGGAGGCAATTTGGAGCAGAGAGCAGCAGACCTCTTTTAGTCAGGGGACTTTGGGCTGTGGGACACAAAGTTAGCGATTTAATGTGAAACTATTGTCAGTACTTAAGAGCAGGTTACAACATTGGTTGAAGGAGACATGAAATAAGGACAGGCACAATAAATTAACACAACCACTCATGGGAGGTAAGCGCCAAGTGAAGTCAAATGTCCTGTTTCCAATGCTGTATAAAACTCAACAATCTCCAAATTGAATGATCGCTTTCACAGACTTGTTTACTGAAGGACCTGTTAGCTCAAACAAACTATGCATCCCCTTATCTGGTATGTCCTATTGCACTCAGTGAAAAGCCAACACTCCTATGTAAAACATAATGAGTGGCCAAACTACATTGATATTTTCCCAGTTTATGATTAAAAAGGAGTTTGCCATTTTATTCTTAATTCTGACCATGAAGTTTAGGGGGGCTGGTTTGGAGTGACATTGCCTCACATTTTTAATGAAGGGAAGAAAATCAAACTACTTTTGGTTGAAATATATTTCCTTCCAGTAGAAAAAGAACTGTTCCTTTTAAATTTCACACTTGAAAAAAAAATCAGCTTGAATGTGCATTTGAGAGCTTCCTTCTCTGTTTTGCTGGTGCACATGGTAGGACCCAACCCATGCTGCGTGGTCCACTCTTATTTATTGAATAGCAGCCATGGAATCGACTGTAATGGCTTGTCTTCCCACTCCACACTGTTATCTCTGGAGTCCCCCAGGGATCTTTCCTTCTATTTCTGATTTATACACTACTCCTTCACAGTAACACTCAAAGGCATCGCAGCTGCTTTAATTTGCACACTGACAGGCTTTATCTCACCTTTATTTAACCATAGAACCGTAGAACAATACAGCAGAATACAGGCCCTTTGGCCCACCATGTTGTGCCGACCTTTAAACCATGCCTATGACTAACTAACCCCTTCCTCCCACATATCCCCCTAATTTAAATTCTTCCATATGCTAATCTAACAACCTCTTGAACTTGACCAACGTATCAGCCTCCACCGCCACCCCAGGCAGTGTATTCCATGCACCAACCACTCCCTGGGTGAAAAACCTCGTTCTGATATCTCCCTTGAAATTCCCACCCATTACCTTAAAGCCATGCCCTCTTGTATTGAGCATTGGTGCCCTGGAAAAGAGGCGCTGGCTGTCTACTCTATCTATTCCTCTTAATATTTTGTATACCTCTATCATGTCTCCCCTCATCCTCCTCCTCTCCAATGAGTAAAGCCCTAGCTCCCTTAGTCTCTCCTCATAATCCATACTCTCCAATCCAGGCAGCATCCTAGTAAATCTCCTTTGCACCCTTTCCAACACTTCCACATCCTTCCTATAATGAGGCGACCAGAATTGGACACAGTACTCTAAGTGTGGTCTAACCAGAGTTTTGTAGAGCTGCATCATTACCTCACGGCTCTTAAACTGGATCCCACGACTTATGAAAGCTAACATCCCATAAGCTTTCTTAACTATCCTAACCACCTGTGAGTCAACTTTCAGTGATCTGTGGATATGAACCCCCAGATCCTTCTGCTCCTTCACACTCCCCAGAATCCTGCCATAAACCTTGTACTCCGCCTTGGAGTTAGTCCTTCCAAAGTGTACCACCTCACACTTCTCTGGATTGAACTCCATCTGCCACTTCTCAGCCCAGCTCTGCATCCTATCAATATCCCTCTGTAAGCTTTGACAGCCCTCCACACTATCCACAACACCATTGACCTTTGTGTCGTCTGCAAACTTGCTAACCCACCCTTCCACCCCCTCATCCAAGTCATTAATAAATATCATGAAAAGTAGAGGTCCCAGAACTGATCCTTGTGGGACACCACTAGTCACAGCCCTCCAGTCTGAATGCACTCCCTCCACCACAACCCTCTGCTTTCTACAGGCAAGCCAATTCTGAATCCACATGGCCAAACCTCCCTGGATCCCTTGCCCTCTGACCTTCTGAAGAAGCCTACCATGTGGAACCTTGTCAAACGCCTTTCTAAAATCCATGTAGACCACATCTACTGCACTACCCTCATCAATCTTCCTGGTCACCTCCTCAAAGAACCCTATCAGGCTTGTGAGGCAAGATCTTCCCTTCACAAAGCCATGCTGGCTGTCCCTAATCAGTCCATGATTCTCCAAATGCTCATAGATCCTATCTCTTAGAATCCTTTCTAACAGCTTGCCCACCACAGATGTAAGGCTCACTGGTCTGTAATTCCCTGGACTATCCCTACTACCTTTTTTGAATAAGGGGACAACATTTGCCACCCTCCAATCCTCTGGTACCATCCCCGTGGACAACGAGGACTCAAAGATCCTAGCCAACAATTCAGCAATCTCCTTCCTCGCCTCATGAAGCAGCCTGGGGAATATTCCGTCAGGCCCCGGGGACTTATCTGTCCTAATATTTTCTAAAAGCTCCAACACATCCTCTCTCTTGATATCTACATGCTCTAGAACATTAACCTTACCAACACTGTCCTCAGCGTCTCCTTGGTGAATACTGAAGAGAAGTATTCATTGAGAACCTCACCCACTTCCACAGCTTCCAGGCATATCTTCCCACCTTTGCCTCTAATCGGACCTACCTTTACTCTCGTCATCCTTCTGCTCTTCACATACGAGAAAAAAAGCCTTGGGATTCTCCTTACCCCTACTCGCCAAAGCCTTTTCATGTCCCCTTCTTGCTCTCCTCAGCCCCTTCTTAAGTTCCTTCCTTGCTACTCTATATTTCTCACGAGCCCTATCTGATCCTTGCTGCTTACACCTTATGTATGCTGCCTTCTTTTTCCTAACTAGTTGTTCCACCTCTCTTGTCACCCATGGTTCCTTCACCCTGCCATTCTTTCTCTGCCTCACGGGGACAAATTTATCCCTAACATCCTGCAAGAGATCCCTGAAGATCGACCACATCTCCATAGTACATTTCCCTTCAAAAATGTCACCCCAATTTACACTCTCAAGTTCTAGCCTTATAGTTTCATGATTTGCCTTTCCCCAATTAAATCTCTTCCCATGTTCTCTGCTCCTATCCCTGTCCATGACAATGCTAAAGGTTATGGAGCAGCGGTCGCTGTCCCCCAAATGCTCACCCACTGAGAGATCTGTCACCTGACCCGGTTCATTACCTAAAACTAGATCTAATATGGCATTCCCTCTAGTCGGTCTGTCAACATACTGTGACAGGAATCCGTCCTGGACACACTTAACAAACTCTGCCCCATGTAAACCTTTGGCACTAAGCAGGTGCCAATCAATATTTGGGAAGTTGAAGTCTCCCATGATAATAACCCTGTTATTCTTGCATCTTTCCAAAATCTGCCTCCCAATCTGCTCTTTAGTATCCCTGCTGCTACCGGGAGGCCTATAGAATACTCCCAGAAGAGTAACTGCTTTTTTGTTCCTAACTTCCACCCATACTGACTCTAGAGAGGATCCTTCTATATTATCCACCCTTTCCGCAGCTGTAATAGTATCCCTGACCAGTAACGCCCACCCCTCCTCCTCTTCTCCCCCCTTCTCTATCCCTTTTAAGACACTGAAATCTGGGAATATTCAGTATCCATTCCTGCCCTGGTGACAGCCAAGTCTCTGCAAGAGCCACAATATCATAGTTCCATGTATTTATCCAAGCTCTCAGTTCATCACCCTTATTCCTGATACTTCTTGCATTTAAGTAAATGCACTTTAGCCCATCCACCTTCCCACTTTTATACCCTATACTCTGCTGCTCCTTCCTCAAAGCCTCTCTGTATGTTAGCTCTGACTTTACTCCATGCACTTCTTCCACTGACCTATCCCTTTGGTTCCCATCCCCCTCACAAACTAGTTTAAACCCTCCTGAGCCACACTAGCAAACCTGCCTGCAAGGATATTGGTCCCCCTTGAGTTCAGGTGTAACCCATACACTCTGTATAGGTCCCAACTTCCCCAGATGAGATCCCAATGATCCAAAAATCTAAATCTTTGCCCCCGGCACCAACTCCTCAGCCATACATTCATTTGCCATCTCCTCCTATTCCTACCTTCACTATCACGTGGCACTGGCAGCATTCCCGAGATTGTTACCCTTGAGGTCCTGTTCTTCAGCCTTCTGCCTAGCTCCCTAAACTCACATTTCAGGACCTCGTCCCTCTTCCTACCTATGTCATTGGTACCTACATGAACCACGACTTCTGGCTGTTCTCCCTCCTGCTCAAGAGTCCTGTGGACCCGATCAGAGACATCTCGGACCTTGGCACCTGGGAGGCAACATACCATCTGGGATTCATGCTCACCGCCACAGAACCTCCTATCTGTTTCTCTGACTATCAGGTCCCCTATCACTACTGCCTTCTTCTTCTCCTCCCTTCCCTTCTGAGCAGCAGGACTGGTCCCAGTGCCAGAGACCTGGCTACTGCTGCTTGATCCCTGCAAGTCATGCCCCTCAACAGCTTCCAAAGTGGAAAACTTGTTATTGAGGGGAACAGCCTCCGGGGTTCTCTGCACTATCTGCCTGTTCGTTTTCTTTTTCCTTTTCTATCCCCTGACAGTCACCCTTCTATCTACTTCCTGAACCCCAGAAGTACCTGCTCTAAGGGGGGGTGACTGTCTCCCGATGCACAGTATCTACGTAACTCTCTCCCTCCCTGATGCTTCGCAGTGTTTGAAGCTGCGACTCCAGCCCTTCAATTCTGAGCCGAAGTTCCTCCAGCCTCAAGCACTTACTGCAGCCTGAGGCTGGAGGAACAGGCTTCAATGGTTCACTTCATTATATTGTGTACTGTGTCTTTGCAAGTGATAGGCTCAGTAATAATCAGTGGGACCCATGGATTTTAGACCAACCTGCAAACCAATCTGTGGATCCTGACTGACAATATGAATAAGTCCTGAGCAGCAGCACTCTTAGACTCTGATGGACACTCATTTCTTTTGCTTTTGCTAAATTTTTCTTAACATGTTCTGAATCTACCAGGATCTGTCCCACTCCCTGTAGTTTGTATCTGCACTTAATGGGCCAGATGTGGATGGCCACTTGAGCTGATAATGGAGGTACCTAGAAAGGCATAGTGAGGTCTTATTGATGAGTAGACTTACAAGAATGTCAAAACAGGGGATAATGCTGGGGGCAGAGCTTTGTCTCATTCCTAAACCTGTGAGGATTTTTATTAAAATTCCAGAGACATCTAAAAAAAACATTACATTGGCAGTAAATAAATAAAATGTTGCAAAACTTAATTACATTAAAACATTTATAATCAGTACAAACACTAAACCAATGTAGGATAACATTAAAACAAAATCGCCTTCCCCATTTTCCTGCTTTAATTAGAATGACTGGGGCCTTTGATTCTTCAGAACTCAAAGGTGCAAGATAGAATCCAGTAATGGAGCAGAGTGACAGATACAGCAGTGTTTGTCCAGTCTGTCGCAGACTTATGAAGAAATGAAATTTTGTTAAAACTTTTATCTTACAATGCTCTTAATGAATTTCGACATACTATCTATATTAATGCAAATTGTTTATTGTTTCTCTTATTTTCTTCTTTCTTTCTTATTTCTTGTTACCTATATCTTATATTTTTCTTCCAGTCTATTTTTTAAAACACTATCTGCTGCTCCAGATCTTTGATGAAAAGAGTTGAAATGTTGTGGTATCCTCCAATATTTTTCTGTTGGCATAAACACACTTACATAGCAACTGGAAACTCTGAGGGACATAACACGTCGTGAGGAAATTTGTTTTATTCCTTTAGGTGGAAGCTCCAGTATCGCAGCCATTGCTGAGGCTGACATCCAGCGCAGCGTGCAAGCAATAATACGGGAACTGGACCAGGAACATCCAGCATTCCAGTGCAGTCGAGGTAGGGGATTTGTGGTATCAAATTCTTAAAGCCATGATTAACTATTTCAAAATTAAGAGCTCACATGATTATTGAAGCTTAATTAATCAGTTGGAAGTTTAAATAACTGCTACGATTGACATTTGGTTGTGTTTTTTTAAGGAAAATATATTTTCTAGCTCACTTGAATGGTAGTTCCACGTGCAGACTTGTTTTACAAAATCTCCCCAATTCCCTTTTAACCTGTAATGTAACAGGATTACTGATATGAAAGAACACTGGTGTAGCTATATCTGTGGGAAGAGTTGCTGATTGTCCCCACATCACACAGTGAGGAAACTGCACAGTAAAGGCAGTTTGTCCCCCACAAATCCAGAAATTGAACACGTGTAATTTTCCAGCATACCCTGAGAAAACTAAACTCATTAAGTGTACAAGTTCTGAGTTTAGATGGGGTGGAGATCACAGGGGTATGCGTATATTTGCTGAAGTTTAACAATGTCTACTTCCTGCACTTTTTGGCAATCCACAAGGCTAAGATATTCACAGTAGAGTCATAAGTATGAATTTCATAAGCAGGCATTATTGAAAATGAAACAACCAAAAGTGTTTCTACTATGTAAGCAAAGAGGCTGCAGTTTGAAACCTTTCTGCGTGCTGATGGACTTGTTTGTTTACACAGGGCATTTCGTCTTAATATGCAATTGGCTTGTTTCAACAACAGAGATGGAGAAACTTTAAAATTTATATTTTCCCATCTAAAATGTAACCACATTGTGAATATGTAATTCCATTCAAAACTGGCTTTTCACCTGAAGCCCCATTGAAAAGAAACCCCCGTGTAAGCAAAACTATTGAAACCATGTTTGATTTCCAGAATGTAATTCAAGGAAATGAGTGGGGAGTGCCAAAACAGGGCTAAATCAAAAAGGAAGCTGCAGTTTCAGTTGTTAATATCTAATGGGGTTTTACCATAAAAGTAAGACCTCCTCAGTCAAGTTGGTACAGCGGACAGGGAAGGGTGATTGAGTCTGTTGCCAGAAGTTATGCATCATTGAATCATCAGCAGATGGGCCCCCGAGATAGCTTTGTGTTAAGGGCTTAGCTTGTAGCTGAGAGAGAGAGAGAATGATCAGTAGAGAGAGAGAGAGAATCATACTGTAAGTTGTCATAATAGGGTAACTATAAGCTCTCAACCTCAAGTAAAGATAGTCTGCCACAGAATAAGTAATTTTGATCTTCCATTATTTACTACAATCAGCAACTAGCAGTAATTTAGTTACTAGTTCATTGTAAATGCAGTAATTTAGTTACCAATCACACATGGAGTAATAGTTTGGATGAAATTCACAAAACTGAAATTTGAGAATTTTTAAAGACTAGTTCAAACACCAATAAAGAGAGAAGTCTTTAAACAGTACTAGTTCCCTATATTAAGATATGCTTTCATCAATCTGTTCAGCATCCTCAATATCTAGATATTGATGAAGACACTGCTTGGAACTGTTTGTGCAATTTTAAGTGGGCTGCCTTCAAAAGGGACAGAGGTTTTCGGCAAGCATATTGGGAAAGTGATCAGGATCCTGCACAGATTTAGGGTGCAAAATTTGTTTAAAAATTATCTGCTAGAGGGAAGACATTAGCCAATTCTTCAAAATGGTGACACAATGAATGTAGGGGTCATCAGGTTACTTAATTTGGCCCATTTCAACTTGCACACAGTATAAACAAAATTGGCTATTTTCAAAACCAAACAACATGTGAATTTCTTGTATAATTGCATGCAAGTGTATTTTTTTTTATAATTGCAAGTATAATTGTAGCTTAGAGAGAAAATACCCAGCATAACATATTGGATGAGTACATAATTAAGTTACAGCCAAATTTCTTCAGTCTTTTATTCCCTTCTGATGATCCACGTACCCAACTACAAATTAGCTCATTATACCAGATCCACTCTATGCTACCAAACTATGCATGAATAATGTTTGCAATTATTCTGGCTCAATATCAGTGCAAAACAAACCCCAGAATTTTAGGCGAAGCGGAAGACAGTTATTTTTCCTGTATTTATTTGTTTTTAAACTATTTTCGTATTTACCCCATTATAAACCATACTTTATTTCTGTTTTATTGAAAGCACTGGTATAAGTCATGTAAAAATTGAAAAGCTTCAGTTGCATGAACTTAAACATGTGGATCTAACAACATGAGTTACAGCTATGTGGCTTAGAACTAATTTTCTTCCTTATAAAGAGAAGATGTGGGCTGAGCTTCACACTTTCTTGGGAAACCCGATAGTTTATGCTGATTTCTACTTTTTTTTAGAACAGTTTTTACTTTCCTGTTTTTGACAGAAACTGAGATACAAGAGCATTTATTGGAATTATGGCAGTGCTTTCCTTTTCACAGGTATGTTTCGGTGGACATTGCATAAGAAGACTGAACGAGACCCATACAACAGCAATTTTCTGGTTAAGATTCTCATTGGTGAACTGGAACTGGTGAGAAACTATTTTAAGTAAAATGTGTAATGGTCAATGATCATGAAGACTGATAATCCCCTGGTACTGCATGATAGATTATTGCACTGCAGCATGCTATGCCTGCACTGTCTCACAGATAGTTCCACCCATACACATTGTCAATGTTGTCAATGAACTCAAGTCACGGTATCTTGCTTCCAGTGGTTTAAAAAGGGCATGGTCCTGGATCAGAAATCATTGGAATGTGCAGTATATTGTGAATGGGATTTCTCTCTTGAATTCAAATGGTCTTGTGGCCAAGAGATTCAGAAAAAAAAACACTAGGTTTTCTGGTCTCTCTTCCCCAGTTAATACAGAAGAAAGTAATGATGCTTTTGTCACTAATTCTTTCAATAGTAATCTCAATATATTTTGGTTCTTAATTAAAGATTGTGGCAGTAGGAAACAGGTGGTTTTAAATAAAAAATAGAAGCATTTTAGTTTTGCCAAAAAAAATGTGTGCGAATATTTCGGGCACATTGGTGACTACACTAAGAACTTATTGGTCAAAGGAGATGCAAGTCAAAAATTTTGCCATTGGAAATTTGGAGTGAAACCTGGTTACCAGTATAATAGCCTAAACTCTGATTTAAGCCATTGCGCAAGGCTAGATTTAGTCAAGTGGTGTTCTCAACAGCATCGTGAATTTCTGAATGAGTGAATATTAGATACTTTTAATGTGTTATTGAATCAATTCTTAAGTATTGATTCTTGAATCAAAATGACTGTATTTTTCTTTCTAATAGGCAAAGAAAAACAATAAGCACTACATTTTACCTCTACTGAACACCTTAATGTATGCTATTATTCAGGTAGGTACAGTGATTAGTGGTGAGTATCTGTTTACAGAATAAGAGAAGCATAAAATAGTTGACTTAATATCGTTTTGTATTTAGCAGATGTGTTTATTTTATACGTTAGTGGTGCCTCCATACTCTTTTCCTTAATGAACTATCCATCCTTAACCCCTGCAGTTCTCCTGTGGAGACCTTGAATCTTGCAGTTAAGGGCAAAATGTTACACAAAATACCGCTTTGAAAGATTATTTATTGGGCTACATCACAAATTGAAATTTGCCAATTAAGCCTTCCAATTATTTTTGAATATAAGTATGACCTGTTTTTTCCATGGCTTTCCTCACCAAGTAAGAATTTCTTTTAGAAATTGCGCAGCAAAATATTACTTTGAAGGTGACTTGTTGCTGTGGGAGGCAGTGGACATGATGACAGAAGGAAGAAGAATTAGAGGCAGAGTAGTCACCATGTTAGCCTTGTATAACTCCTAATAATAAAAGAATGGGTCTTCTCAGTATATTTTAAAAACAGGATAACATTACAGTCAAACCTATTGTATTATGGTACAGACCGCATCATGTCAAAAGCTGCTTTCAATTTCAATATCATGTTTCCTTTTTTATCTCCTCGGGTTTCACCTTAAACATTGTGCCATTGATTTTCTATTACATACCATAATGTTGATGTGAGGTAAATGATTGATACACTTTGGGAAACCCATTGCTAAATGCAATCCAGAAGCACCAATCATAAAGTCTGCAGTTTTGCTTCTGTCTTTTGGTGTGCCAACACATGGAGGTGCCTGATATTTGCAATGTTTGGTTGGACTTCCATAAATTTCATTTGTAGATGCATGGCCCCACACTGCACGGGCAGAAGCAGGCTGGTTCTGTTGCAAAGGTCCCACACCATGGAATCTGGGGTTGCGAAGTGACCAAATATATGCCCTTTAAGTAAGGAATTTAAGCCTTGTGACAGCTCTCTCTTTTGGGTAAACCCTTACCTCTAACCCCAATTGCAATAGTGGACTACAGCCTATCTGTTCCTCTGCCCACTTTGCACTTTGTGGTCTGTTGAATATTGCAAGGACAGGGCCTCAAGTCTCACAGGTGGCCCATAAGGCACTATGCTTTCTAAAAGTTCCAGGCTCTGTACCTCTTTTGCTTACAATTTACTGCCACAATTTTATTGATGAATTTATCAAGTTTCTTCTCATCAGGTATTTGAAGTGGAATGATGCCTAAAAGTTTTCTTATTAACATTGTTAAGTAATATTCCATTGTCATGAACCACTTTTTTTTCCAGGCTGCATATATTCCTGATAATCTTTATGAAAAAGCATATACATTTTGCAAAGGACTCCTATCCTTCCCCAAGCCCTACTGTACAATTGGACATCAGTATGCAGTCATGTTAAAGGCTGAAAGAAAAGCACCAGGTATGTGCATAAAATCTAAATGAGTCCTGAACCATGATCTTTAATGATGCAGATTGCAATGCCCTAGGTCTAAGCATCATCACTGCTTTATCAATGACCTTTGCCTTCACTTAAGGGCAAAGATGAGGATGTTTGCAGAAGTTTTCATGATGTTCAGTTCCATTCAAAACTTTCCAGGTCACGAAATAGTTCACCAACCCATGCAGAAAGGCTGGACTTCCTGCATGGTTGAATTGATGAGTGACAAGTAACATATGTGCCATACAGGTGTCAGGCAATGATTACCCTTGGTAGCCAACAGTGTTATTTGTCCAATTCTCCCACTGTCAGCATCCTGGAGACATCATTGCCCAGAAACCTTATTGGGTCAGGCACTTAAGGACTGTGGCTACAGGAGGATGTCAGAGCCTAGGTTTTCTGTACCAAGTGATTCACTTCCTGCTCCCCAAACACTTCCATCCAACCTGAATGAATGCATTTCTAACAACCGTCAAGAAACTCAATCCAATCCACATCAAGATGCACCGATTACACTTCTCGGCTGTGGTCTGGATGCTGAAATGTACTTTTCTGTTGGACAGACTGTCACACTGAGCTGTGATTATGGGTCATTTTTAGCAAATTCCAAACATGTGTTTTCTGATTATTAAAAAAGTTTATTCTATCAAATGTGTTCCCATCGTGAATTATGAAAGTACATTTGTTAAAAATGATGGCATTTCTCAAAAATTAAGATCAATTTCCCATGAGTTTTGAGTTGTTTGGAAAAGTGATGTGTTTTGATGAAAGATATTTGAGAATTTATATTGTTTTCTTTAAATGTGAAATTCCAAACTGTTATGGGCAGAAAGGATTAGAATAAAATGGATTTATGATGGCCTTCAACATGTACCAGCTTAACAGTCTAATTAAAGACCATTATATTACAGGTTTTTTGTACCAAAGGGTAGTTATATCTGAACATGGGCTAAAAAATGACACCTTCTCACACCGAGAAAAGTAAGTATGATCAAATAGATAATGAAGTAATAAGATAGCAACTTAAGGCAGTGCTGGAACATCAGTTTAGTTATCAAATTAGTTATCCAGAGAGTTCCTGGACTAACAATCAAGAGGCCTGAGATCAAGTCCCACCATAGGAACTACAGAACTTATATGCAGTGAATAATCTGTAATTTGGATAACAACAACTTGTGTTAGTAATTATGATCACAAAAACAACATTTCTGTATTTTTGTTGTAGAAACCCACTGGTTCACTAATATCCTTCAGGGTAGAAAACCTGCCATCCTCACCTGGTCCAGCTTATATATGACTTCTGATCCACACCATTGGTCAACTCTTAAATGGCTGAGCAAGCCACTCAGTTAAAAGGCAATTAAGAATGGGCAATAAATATTTGCCTTGCCATTGATGCCCTAACCCAGAAAAATGCATTGAAAAACTGGCTAAAATTTTCCAGTTTCCAGACAGATCCTGAAGGAGTTTAATACAATCCTGCACTACTTTACTGGAAGTGTTGTAGTGGCTACTCAGAGTGATTTGGGGATCTCAGGAGAGGAGGCAGAAATGTGCCTAAGAGCAAAGAACTTAGTCCTGCAGAGTCCTGAGGGACTCCACATTCTTCATGGAACTTTCTGAAAAGCAAAGCATCCGCAATCTCAGGCTTGCAAAGGCTGTTATTACTGAGTACACAACATTCTGCGGGGAAACTCTTGTGTCTGTACTGCTCCAAGTAGAGTTTGGAGAGCAGAAGGAGCAAAAGGAGCAGGACAAAGGAAAATGCTACCAGGGTTGTCCCTGCTCAACATCATAATCATTTCTCCAAGTTGAGCAGGTTCAGAAGTTTTTGCAGCCCAGGCTAGAATAGACTTCTGTTACGGAGCCTGCAAAATCATAGTCCCCAATGCAAGCCAAGCGACCCTCCGCACATTCCAGTCATTGCCATTGTCACAGTATACCAAGAATCAGGCAGGGAAGCTCAAAAACCCCTAATATTCTGTTTTGGATGCCCACTTGTGCTGACTATAAGATATAAGTGAATGAATCCTTGCTCCAGTTACTTAAGCGGCTTGGTAAAACACCAATGAATTTCCTGATTTATGACACTTCATTTAAAGAACTCGGACCACCACATGCTCTGTGAAGACTCATTGATTCTCAACTACCTCGCCACAAGATCAAAGTGACTGCAGGTGTAAATAGTGCTGTGCAGATGTTGGATCACACTTATTTTGTGTGCATTGAAAATAACTTTGACTTCAGCAGTGGAACTCTTTATATTGTTCCTCCTACAACATATATTGTGGGGATATTAAACATGTTACAGCATTGTGCAGATCTCCTCACACCTGGAGAAAACTACAAGAGCTACCTATTGCCATGCTTTTCTTAAGGGGATCTGGCTGGTCTCTTGGCTCCTCCTGTCATGTGTCTCATTGACTAGGACTTGCACGTCTATTTGAGTGAATATAAGAGTTGATTCCTCTTCCCTGTCGCCAAATTGTGTTGTAGCTGTTTGCCTGCCATGGGAAGTGAGTCTTTGGTGTTTGTTCTCCTTGCAAACCACTCAATGTTATTTAGAATGCCTTTTCGACCAACTTTGTGATTTTTTTTGCTGGGTATATGATATGACATTGGCACCAATCACAATTCTAAGTATCTGTTTTGCCTTGCCTGCATTTGCTGTTTCAGTTTCTTGTAAACTTTGTGTAGTTATTTGACTTTATTCACCTTTTATAGTGAAACTAACCACAAAGCATTAAACTGCAAACTACCAGTAAAACTGAAATAGTAAAGGAGAAAATTAAGATTTGTTCAGATTTAGGATGGATCTATTTTGAAAGACTTGAGGTTGTAGGAAGAAGTAAAACAGGAATTCCACGAGTTTCAGTTTGGAACCGAAGGAAACAGTAATTCTCGTGTCTAATGAGTGGGTAATGTAAGAATATGAAAAGTGTTTAAACATTGTACTTAAATCTTAAAGGAACAGGGGAAGAGATTCAATGGAGTACTAATTACAGTAGGAACAAAACAGGATGAGTCACAAAAGATAATGAGAAAGCTAAAACTTATGGTGAGGAAGTATATTATCCATTAGTCAGCAAGTGTTTTTTTCCCCTATCTAGCTTGTGAATGCAAATAACAGATTGCTCTCTCTAAACATCCATATGGACTTGGGTATTATGGGAAGTTTGACTTCATTTCCCTAATTATGGAGAAATATTTTATCACAATTTATTTTTCTGGTGTGTAATATTCCTTCTCGGTACAGCAACCAATTGGGAAAATAAAGGGTATATTGGTTTTTAGTGCAAGAAGATCTGAGTGTATGAGTAAAGAGATCTGACTACAATTATATAAGACCCTGGTTAGACCACACCAGAATTATTATGCACAGGTGCAGCCATCCTACGTGATAGAGATTCACCACGTTGATTCCTGTGATGGGGATTGGGTTGTCCTATGTGGAGAGATTGAGCAGATTGTGCTTATACACTCTTGAATTTAGAAGAATGAGAGATGATCTAATTAAAACATATAACATTCTTATAAGGCTCGGCAATGTAGATACTGGGATAATGTTTCACTGGCTGGATGTCTAAAACCAGTGATCAGAGTCTCAAAATAAAGGTTGGCCATTGCAGACTGAGATGACAAGGAATTCCTTCATCCTGTGGTAACAAATCCTTGGTATTCTCTACCCAAGAGGGTTGTGGGAACTCAGTCTCTGAGTATATTTGATTCAGAGATCGATAGGTTATCGCACGGAGGTGGTGCTGAGGTAAAAGGTCAGCCAAAATCTTATTGAATGGCAGGCCAGACGAGGGCTGAATTCCCTACTTCTGTTCTAATCCTTGCATTCATAATTTTAAAAATGGAGCAGAGTTTTCATGATGTTGCCCCATTAGGGGATAGCATTGCCTATCAAAAGTCATTGAAATACTTTGATGGCATTGATGTATTTTTCTTTGGCAGAATTTTCATCTTTGCTGATCCTGATCTTATCTCTGAAGAAGTCATTAAATCTCTTCACAATGAGATCCACTCAGTGAGCTTAAATGACACATCTGCTGTTAATATGAGTCATATTATAAAGCACAGCATTCAAGCAACACTGGGAGAGAATTGTGACATCAGCAAATTGGATGTAGCCTTGCAGGTAAGCATGTTGGTCAAATAAATCCTGGTACTCAGGTGATAAATCCCACAGGTGATTTTAAAAAGTTAGATCTTTAAACATTAATTGAACATTATTTAAACATTAATTTTAATGTGTAATTAAACGTTAGGCAATAGCATGTTGTAATCACGCTGATACATATCACATATAGTGAGAATACATTTCCATTAGGCATTCTTATCCACCACAATAGTTGTGGAAGAGCTGGTCTTATTGTTTAACCAAACTTTTTGCAACATTTCTGCCAAAGCTACAACAGGTAAGTGAAAGAATCTTTAAAATTAGCCAGTCATCTGTGGTATTGCACACAAAGAGACTATTGAAGCAGGATTAAAGGGTAAAGGAGTATTGAACCACGTCACACAGTACCCATTTAAAATTTGCCACTTTAGTTTATAAAGTTTAAAGTTCACATAGCAGTACTAAAACATGTTATTCATGAGATAGTATTAAACTTTCTGTCACATATTATTTGTTCTGTAAGTTTCAATATGAGGTTATGCCAGTAAGGCTTTGAAATTTATCTGTTAACTTCAAGTACAATTGATTAAACAGTCATGTAATTAGGTGCGATCTCTGCTCAGACATCACAGGTCAAAATCGGTTTACAATTTCAGCTGGAAGCATTAACCCAAGGCTGAGGTGTTTAAGGAAACCTGAAACCAAGTTGAGAAAAATGAAAGCATTAAAAAGATGCAACAATAATTTAGTATGTGTATTGTGATTTTTTTAAAATATGCTATAAACCTTCAGCTACTGAGTGGGGAAAACGGTTGATGAAAAATGTCAAAATCCATTTGGAGAGAATTGAGGTCATGCGTTTACATGGATATTTTGAAATATTGATGTAGAATTTAAGAAACAACCAAAATCATTTTTATGAAAAAACAGTAGAAATTTTATAAATATTTAAAACAACTAAAACAATTGACCAGACAACTTGACCACATTTTTAATTGTTTTTGAATGTTTCTGCCATTCAGAAACATTACTAAAAATTGACTGCTTTGGCAATCTGCTAAAGCAGAGACAGAGCTCAGTTACCTGTCAAAGATTTTTTTTCAATATTTTGATGTGTAAGCCTTTTGCTGACTCTGCAACATTATAGGAACATGTCCATCTCTGATTGGAAGAAGGCTAGCTTCTGCAAAAAAAACATTGTGGGGGGGATTCAAACAATGTAAGTGTGAGACTAGCTAAGTGATGAGTATAGGCAGCTCAGCACTGCCAGTGAATTTTGGGACATTGTTTCATTGCTGTTAGATCTATGATATGTATGAAGTAATTACGAAAGTGGCAGTGTTAATTTAAAATCTTGGATAAAGTTTTCCAGCAATCATTGCTAGACGAAAGTAAGATATTCCTGTTTAGATTAATTGACACTGAAAGCTATATTTTCACTCAGTGGCTTATAATTACACTTTACAAAGGAAGCCTTTAATTTTACAAGGATTTAATTTCTCATATAATGCTAGATGAGTTTTATCCTCAATGCTTTTAAGCCCTTCACATGCTTCATCATGTTCTGACTATCAAGCACATTTAATAGATTTCTGGTCCTGTATTTTTGAGATGTTTTGGCATGTGCTTCTGGTACATGTTTCTGTTGTTTTTAGTGAGAATGAGGTATCAGAGAAAAAAGTTTGGGAGTATTGATCAAGTAACTTTTTTTCCACATGCTTCAAATTTGAGAGCACTGTCAATTATTTATATTTTTAATTAAACATTTGCAAGAAACTTAACATTGTTATGTTAAAGTTTTATTGTAATTGGAAGTTTTAAGATGTAGTTTGTAAATGTGGCAATCCATTTTGCTTCATCAAGTTCATGTTAAAAACAGTTGCTTCTCTGTCGTGACCATTAAATATTTAAAGTGAAATAAGTAGATACAACTTCAACTGCTCTTTAGCCCTTTGCCTCTTCTACCTATCACCTCTCAGCTTCTTACATCTTCCCTCTCCACCCCCCCCACCCACCTACCTTTCCCCTCTCACGTAGACTCACCTATCACCTGCCTGTGTGTG
Source organism: Pristis pectinata (assembly GCF_009764475.1). Taxonomy (NCBI): domain Eukaryota; kingdom Metazoa; phylum Chordata; class Chondrichthyes; order Rhinopristiformes; family Pristidae; genus Pristis; species Pristis pectinata. The sequence continues at coordinate 24,768,688 of NC_067422.1, forward strand.
CTCTTCCCCCTCCCCCCACCTTCTTATTCTGGCTTCTGCCCTCTTCCTTTCCAGTCCTGATGAAGGGTCTCGGCCCAAAACGTCGACTGTTCATTTCCCTCCATAGATGCTGCCTGACCTGCTAAGTTCCTCCAGCACTTTATGTGTGATGCCACTGCAAGTAAGTTTTTCATTGCACCCGTGCATACATGTACTCGTGCTTATAACAAATAAACACTTTGATTTTTTTTTCTCAAGATGTACAAATCTTTCTTTTAACAGCCAATGAGAGATCCTGTACATTTATCAGCTCTCTATACTTCTGAAGCATATTGATCAGTTGCTGTAAATTTCATCTCCTAAATTTATGAGATTTTACATCACTGTTAAATTACACATCACTATAATTGAAATTTTATGCCAAGGTGTGGTTTTCTGAGAAGGTCACGGACTCATTTATTCATCAACTATATTCACACCTCTAGTGGTGTGGAAGAATTCTGAGTTATTTTCTCCATTTCATGCACATTGATTGACAGTAAGAAGGGGCACAAGATACAACCCACGCCATCCATCAAAGCTGGATTTAAATCCTTATGACTTAATTGCAGCTTATTGAGCAGGATTATTCTTCTAGTGCAATACTATGAAGATTGTTGTGATTTTAAATATTAATGTAACATGACACCCCTGACTATTAATAGCATTGCTTCACAGAACAAACCCTACAACATGATTGAGCACTATTTCCAAGAAGTGGTTGCTGTCACCGAGCAGTCATATTTTTCTTCAGAGGAAGTTACTACAGCCCACAGGAAACACAGCAGCAAGTTGCAACAACTTTACAAGATAATAATTAACTCTGCACAACAAGGTAAATTGGGACCAGAAGTTGTTTTGTTACGCATCTGAATGGATGGTATGATTGATAAATATTCATAAATGATGTCTATGTTATAATTAGCAGGAATACTGATTTGGAGACAACAGGTAAAAACTTTCCTTGGCAGCTGGGTCATTAAAATTCGGCTAAATAAAATAATCTGGAATAAAAGCCTAGTTTCAATAGCAGTGATTGACCGTGTCCGGATTGTCGTGAAAACCTAATGAACTCCCCAGTGTCTGCTGGGGAATAAGATCTGCCATCCCTACTTGGTCTGGTCTACGTGCGATGACAGTCCCATAGGAATGTGGTTGATGCTTAACTGTGCTTTGAAATGGCCGATGGGTCAGTCAGTTAATAGAAGTTAAGGATGGGCATTAAATACTAAGCTTTCCATTTACGTATACATCTTGCCAATGGATTAAAAGGTCTATCCATTTAATTCAAATGTGTTAAGTTTTTATCATCATCACTCCCAAGAAGAAAATGTTACACAATGCAATTTCATGGCCCAGTTAGCTGCACAACATCAAAGGTTTTGAAATTTGTTTTCTTGGAATGTTGAGCACTAAGGGAGTTTTCTTTTGATTGGTGTATTTTAGTGCCTCCAAGTGAAAGGCTCCAGAATATTCTATTGCCAAATCCAAATATCGGCTTTTTTATGTGGAAAGAAGATGACCTCCTTTGTGAGTATATTTTGGTCAGATATCAGAATACCTTCACTGTGTTTGCATGGATTAAACATGATGATTCAGTGCAATAATCAAAAAGAATGTGAGCTTATTTCAAATGCGACAATACTCATAAAATGTTAATTAAACAAAAGAGAAGGCTTTGATAGATTTTTATTCCATTATTTTCCATATGGAGGACATCACTGGTAAACTCAATTGGTAATTTTATTAGAATAGGATAGCACAGTGACCCATCAGTGATGGGCTAACAGCATTGCATCAATGCTTGAAGCTGTTTAGAGTAATGGGTTTTTAAACGAGCACACAGATTGTAAGACCCATTTATTATTTGCTATATTGTCTGGTCACTACTGGAAGGCAGCAACAAAATGTAAAGGCAAGCAATGTCAGGAACTGGATCTGCTTGGTATATCTTCTTCTCCCTTTTACCCAAATAAAACAACGTGTTTCCTTATAATTGAAGCAAGAAAATCCAAATGCTGGAAATCTGAAACAAAAATGGAAAATCCCTGACACTCAGCATGTCATTTTTGGGGAGAGAAAGAAACAGAGTCTTCACTTTCTGTTGGCCTAAACAGTTTGCAGGATTCACACCAGGAATGGCTATTGAAGAGACATTGGCAATGATTGGTTTACAGCTCATACCAAGGAAATCTGAAAATCCAATGGAGTAAATTATGTTTTGCTTCCTGCATAGATGGGAATGTCTGTTTTTTCCCAGCACTGAAATCTTGGTTGTTCCATTGAGAAATTTTGCCTTTCTCCCTCCCCAAACCCTCCATGTGAAGCATGTTCACTACCTCACTAAAGTTAGCTGTGAGAATTGTATAAAGATTAAAGATAATACACGCTTTCCCCACCTCTCCATGCACATGCACACAAACGAATGCTGATGCACGTACACATGCATCCTTAAGTTCTTAGCTTTTGCAGACCATTCTTTTGACTGACATGCCAAATAACCACTTTTGGTTATTGTGAGGTTCATGAGACCAAGGTGCTCTGATTCCCACACTCTGGTACTGAAGTAACTTTGCCCCAAAACTGGGTCATATAGGGCTGCTTTTTCAGCACTCTCTGAATGAAAATGACTTTTTCCCCCAGGTAGGGTGCAATTCCTTCGCTCTCCAGATTGAATTACACCACCAGAAACTTGATCGGCACGTTTCCTCAGAATGCACAGATGACCACTTCAAGCATTAGACGTATGGGTACTGTTATTCAGCTTATTGGTGGGAGAAATTAGGTCAGATTGATATCAAGTGCAATAATTGCTGGCTACTTCTTACCCAACCAGTGTGTTATAGTTCGGCTTGCTCTGTGGTTGTACGATTTAAATGGGACCTTCCTACACAGGTCACGGCTTGGTGCTCAGAACCTGACACAGGTAGATCTACTGCCTCTTCTACAAACCTTTCCCCTGAATACTGATCACAACTCCCTAGTTACCAAACCCCACCCCAGCCGTACTTGCAATCCCCACCACCACCACCAATGGCCAGAAGCAGATCCTTTCTCGAAATTAACCCCCTACCCCGCATCCATTTCTAACCAACAACATAGTCCTCTCCTTCGCAACTCCCCACTTCCTGGAAAGACCCTGAACTTATCTGATTTCCTTTGCATTCTTTGCACTGGTGCAGCACGTGAAGTAAAGCCTTCCCTGATGAGTGAAGCTAATTCAGTAATTCCCGGTGTCCTCGGCTTCTTTGAGCTATGGTGTAGTGATCAATTAATGGACCATAAGAGGAACCAAGAATCTTGCCTCTCCTCAATCTGCCTCCTGATCAAAATTTCAATCTATTTACTTCTCGTTGTGTGCGAATGATGGTGAACTGATTTAATTTAGCAAATACTGTGAAGGCTCATTGGCTTGAAACCTTAACTCTGTTTCTCTTTCCACAGATGCCACTTGAGTGTTTCCAGCATCTTCTGGTTTTAGTTCAGATTTCCAATTATTTGATTTTCATTGTGAACATCACTTGTGTAGAATCGCTGCATTCTCATATCTATTGCTGCTTCAACTCTTTAGTTTCCTTCATGACAGAATAAGTAATTAAGAATAAAACAGGCAGGACCATCCAACAAAAACAAACCTCCGATTTAAATAGATGAATGTCTTTGACTTTGCTGTTCTTGGATTAGATGTCACAGCTGATCTATGGGGCAATTATGATGTAAAAGCTGCTGCCACAGTATTTCAACTTGTATCACCTTTGAGAAAGCCCACATACAATACCAATACTGAAACTTTATATATCACTTCTATCATCTGTGGAACTCTCTTTGAGACAAATGATAGGATACGTTGTTTTGTCTGGAGAAATTCAAATGCAGTATTTCACACAAGCTGAACTTGGGCAAGTTTTAGGAGATTGGCTCCTGTTATCTCACTGTAATCATGTCAGCTTTTCTGTTTCAAGAAGTCACCTAAATTAATTTAGTGCAAGTTACACTTGATACACTTACTTGTGTACCTGTTGTGCCACCTAATATACAAGACAAATTCATACCTTGCTAGTATTTAAAGTTGGTAAAGTATGTAAGCTATCCTACAAAAATATAGAGTGTTTTGCCTCTTCCTAATGCTGTTGGTTTGTTTCTTGCAGGGAAGGAACTGGTGCAGTTTGTTAAAAATCAACTTGACGGTAGCCAAGATTTTATTTACAGTGACCCAGACACTTCTGAGATGAGTGAGACTACAGATTGTCACAACATTGAGCAAATTAGATTGTCGGTTCTGTCAACAGACAGTGGCATAGTTAGAGACTGTGGGGATCCGACTGTTGGGAGTGATGCATCACCTTCAAGGTCCAGTGACACAAACCAGACCAAGCTTTCCAGAAAAGGCTGTGTGAAGAAAAGAAACCATGATTCAGAAAACGCGTTGTATTTTCCGGATATTTATGACAATACTACAACATGCAATGACATGAATCTCCATCGGAAGTTTGGTTGCAATGTGATGTCATTCAGCATCAAACAACTAAAGCCCAACACTGCCCGAGTCGTAGTCATTGGAAATGACTGCATTTTGGGAAGATTAGCACAGGCTTATCATTCCTTGAGGTATTTACTAAAAAAAACAGTTTGTAAAAAGCAATGTTCAAAATTGAAAAGTTCCACTTTTAGTTGTCATCCACCATCTGCATCTACCTTTAATTTCCTCAATACCAGTAAAACTCCGATAATCCAGCATGCTCAGGACCTTGGTGGTGCTGGATTGCGGATTTTCTGGTCTATTGGATGTGATATCTATTAATAGCTCAATGCTCTATTAATTCACTTTTTTTTAGTGTTACACAGAATGATAATAAATTTTCCAGTGAATCAGGTGAGTGGAAAGGGAGTGTAGGATGGGCCCTGGTTAGTGACACGGTAGTGCAGGAACCAGGATCCTGGAGCAAGGGAAACAGGATCCCAGTGAGTGGAAGGGAATGTGGGAACCAGGATCTTGATGAGTGGAAGGGTGTGGTGGGAACTGGGCCCTGGTGCATTAGAGGAGAGTGAGAAGGGAATGTGGCAACATTACCTGACAAGCCAGGATGCAGAATCATTGGGATTTCGAAATAGATAACAGATTATCCGAGTTTTGCTGTGTGTATATATATATATATATATAATATATATATATATATATATATATATATATATTATATATATATATATATATATATATCAGTTTGTCTATAAATCTTTACATTAAAATAGACGGTAATTTGGTAATTAAATTACATTGTTTCTGGCCTTCTCCTTTCAGAAAGCAATGTTTTCCCTCTTTAGTTGTCTTTGTTAATTGACATATATGGCAATAGATTCTGCTGGATTACAAACGCATACATCCATAACAAGTCAAAGGATAGTCTTCAGGAGCGGCAATCTTGATTAATTTTGATTTCATAAAAAAACACCTGGAAACATAAGAAATAAAATCAATAGTCGGCCACTCAGCCCCTCCCACCAGTTCATTCAGTAAGATCAAAGTTGATTTTTTTTTACCTCAGTGGTATTTTGCTGCACTGATCCCATGTTTCTTGATTCACTTAATACCCAAAATTCTATTGCTCTGGGTCAGCAGCTCTCTTTGACAGTGAATTCAGAGGTTCACTACCATCTGAGTGAAGACGTCTCCTCTCATCACTGCCCTGAATGGCTGACCCCTTGTATTTGAGAAAGAAGAACCATTATCCCTGCATCAACTCCGTCAAACCCCTTAAGAATTTTGTGCTTATACACCACACCCCCAAACACCCCAGCTTCACTGAAGTCAATTCTTAGCATCCCAATTATTGCCATCCCAGCTGAGACAATTTTTGAAAGTGACTTTTTGTGTAGTGGGTTCACATGTTATACAAGATCAGAGATTCACATTATGTTCAAGTTCGTGAGAACTTACAATCAGCCCGTTTTAGCCAGATGTGCCTTCCTAAAAAATTCAAATACATTATGGTTCAGGGATATTATATTTAATTCAATTTCCCATATATTAATGTTGTTGGTAGAATCAGCTCCTATCAACATTTCTTCTCCCAAATACCTCTTCTGGAAATGTGACAGAAGTTCAGTAATTTCCTCTTCCATTGATTCCTCTTAATCAATGCACCAAAATTGTACTTTACAAATTTATCACAAGTAAGAGTTCAGAATTTACCAAGTGGACTCACTGCAGTTAAGTAGATTTGTAAAATCAGTAACAGTGCTGCAAGATTGACATATTTTAATTGTGTTACTTAGGAAAAGAGAAGCAAGAAGAGGCATTCTCACGGCAAAACTAAACTTGCTGTTCTACTACATTCCTGTAACGAATGAGAAGCAGAGCCCTGTGTCTGCTGGGCAGGTGTGTCTGTGCTATATTTCAATTATTACTTCCTGAAACAGAAACTGTGGCAGAATAACAATTCTACTCGTCACTAATTCGATATAATTGGTTCTTGCTAACTGCTTACAAGCAACTTGTGGTTGACTCTCAGCAAGCTAGAATGCAATTTGCAGAAGAGCTAACTTTTGCTTACTTTATTTTTTTAGTGTCAGAATATCGCTAACAAGGCCAGCATTTATTGCCCATGTCCAATTGCCCTAGAGAAGGTGATGGTGAGCAGCCTTCTTGAACCACAGCAGCCTTTTGGTGAACACATGTGCATTGTGCTGTGGGGGGAGCAAGTTCTAGGTTATAGATTCAGCAACCAAATTAGGACAGAGTGTGATTATGAAGTGAGCCTGCAAGTGGTGGTGTTCCCATGCACCGACTGCCATCGTGGTTGGTGGTAGAGGTCACAGGCTTGGGAGGTGCTGCCAGAGCAGGGGAGGTGCTGCCAGAGCAGAGGAGGTGTATAACTGAGTCCATTTTGCAGCTGGTAAACACTGCAGCCACGGAGCACTTGTGGTGGAGGGAATGACTGTTTGGAGTGGTTGATGGGCTGCCATAAAGCCGGCTGCTTTGTCTTGGATGGTGTTCAGCTTCTTGAAAGATGTCAGAGCTGCACTCACCGGGCAAGTCCTTTCAAGTTCTTTCAGGGATGTGCTGATTTGTCAAAGTCGAATTTATTGTCATATGCACAAGCACATGTTTTAAGTACGTGTATGCACAGGTGCAGTGAAAAACTTGCTTGCAGCATCACAAGCACATAGCATCAGATGCACAACATTCTCTCAACCGTGTTTATGTAATGGCTACAGTATTGTAGTTCCATGTCCTAATCCAAGTTCTAAACTCATCTGCCCTACCCATTATACTCCTTGCATTAAAACAAATACATTTCAGACCATCATTTCTGTTGTGTTCATTATTCTGACCTTGCCTGTTTTTGTTATTAGACTTACTTGACTTAACCTTCAATGACTCCACCTGCTCTGGTACCCACTCTCCTGCCACACCAATTTAAACCCTCTTGAATAGCACAAGCAAACCTCACTACAGGGGTATTAGTGCCCCTCCAGTTTAGGTACAACCATCTTTTTCTTGTACAGGTCCCACCTGTCCTGAAAGAGATCCCAATGATCCAGGTATCTGAAGCCCTCCCTCCTGCACCAGCTCTTTAGATATGCATTCAACTGTCCTTTCTCCCTATTTCTGTCCTCACTGGTATGTGGCACAGGGAGTAATTCTGAAATTACAACTTCGGAGGCCTTGCTTTGTAACTTTCTACTTCCCAGAATCTGAATCAGGTTTATTATCACTGACATATGTCGTGAAATTTGTTGTTTTGTGGCAGCAGTACAGTGCAAGACATAAAGACATAAAAATTACTTTAAGTTACAAAAATAAATATATAGTGCAAAAGAAGAATAACGAGGTAGTATTCATGAACCTTTGAGAAATCTGATGGCAGAGGGGAAGAAGCTGTTCCTGAAACATTGAGTGTGGGTCTTCAGGCTCCTGTACCTGCTCCCCAGTGGTAGTAATGTGAAGAGGGCATGTCCCAGGTAGTGAGGGTTCTTAATGATGGATGCCGCCTTCTTGAGGCACCGCCTCTTGAAGATGTCCTCAATGGTGGGGAGGGTTGAGCCCGTGATGGAGCTGGCTGAGCCCTAAATTATACTTGAGCCCTAAATTATACTTAACCCCTAAATTATCTATGCAGGACCTCATTTCTCTTCCTACCTATGTTGTTAGTGCCAATATGGACTACAAACTCCAGATGATCACCCTCCCCTTCCAGAATGTCCTCTACCTTGCTCCAGAGACATCCTTGAACCCGGCACCAGGGAGGCAACACACCATCTTGGAGCCTCACTTGCAGCGACAGAAACACCTATCTGTTGCCCCTGTCTATAGAGTGCTCTGCCACTACTGCTCATCTACATTTTGCCTTCCTCACTGTACAACAAAGCCAGTCGTGGTGCCACTAGTTTGGCTGCTGCTGTTATGCCTGAGAGGCCAGCTCCCCAACAGTATCCAAGGTGGTATTCCCACACAATCAACCACCACAGAGGATGTGGATTGGGGAGAGGAACACAAAGAGATTGGATCAGAACAAATGATTGGGGATCAGACAGATAATAGGGATTCGTGCAGATGATCTGTGGGGAGCCAGGCATTTGATTGAGGGGTAGTCGAGACAAAGGGGGCAGGTAGTTAGAAGTGTTCACGGAAATGTTTGGAGTGAGGACACCAGTGATGAGGGAACAGTGGCATTTAGCTGGACAATCAATAAAGGAGAAAGTTAAAGAAGGCACCTATCTGGAAGATGAACCTCGGGTTGTCTGGTGGTTGCCTGAGTAGAATTGTCCCTTTAACTAGCTACAAAGCAGGCCTCAATTCCTCAGATAACGTCTACTTCAGTGATTTGGGCAGGTATGGTGGAATTTTGTGCAAGTGATGTCAAATGAGCATTTGACTATTTGTTGTCACTGCACATGCCTGCCTACCTCCATTACAAGCATGTTTATATGTAAGCAAATGCCAACAGTGATTTTTGACTTGGAGTTTTCGGCTTTGATTTAAAAATGCACAACCAACCACAAATAGATGGACGCTCTTGTCATTTAAAAAAGTTAAATATTCTTTAATATTTTTAAAACTCTAGAATTTGGAAATAATGTGGAAATTGGACACCAAATATCCAATTACTTTATCAGGGCCAGAGGGAGGTTCAGCAATGATTATGTCCCTGTATATTGTTGAAAAACTCATTTTCAGATTCAACAAGGCTTAACTCTTTCAAAGGATTTTAACAGCAAGAGTAGATGGTAAACAGTTGGCATACATTCAATGATTTCAATGAATAGGTATAAATTCAATGATTTTTAATGTTTTTTGCATACAAGGACCTCAATAGCACAGCCTTTGGACAATCAGAGTGTTGCTTGTACAACCTTTTGGATTTCCACATTTAATCTGGCTTGTGCAATTTCCATGCATTTCTGTCGGTTTCATCCCACGATATTGGTGAATATCGACAGTTATGCATTTGTTTGGGCCAATAGTATTACTATATTTGAAATATAACAACTACTGAATTTAAATAAGGAATTCCAGGCTCTTTTGTATTATAATATCGAAGAATACTGCAGTAGATCCAAAATAGTTAATAATGGACTGTGTTGCAATGACCAAGTTAATAATGTTATTTTGAAAACTTAGATGTACTGTTAACACTTTTTATTAGTAAACAGTGAAAACTTTATAATACTTTTTTTTAGGTCAACCATTTACTGCACAGTGACCTTTCTTGTGAGCTGTCCAGGTACTTAGGCAGCATAGACCCATGGTATAACAGCAACATCAACAGCCTGCGCAACATGATTCCTGAACTGGCTAAAATGGTAAGTATACCTTATTATGTACACAAATAAGTAACACATGCAATGCGGAGAGACTAATAGACTATCTATTTGTGAAAATACCAATTTCCTCCTGATCCCAGTTGGTATCTTCAGAGTTTTTGGTTTCCATTGGTACTAAGTGCTACGTTTTTACTTCAATAGAAAGATGGCCTACGCAGCTCCTAACCCTTATTATTGTTCATTGTATGATTGGTTGGTTCAGGGCTAAGTCAGTGGCTTTATGGATCTGCAACTCTGACTGCCACCACATAAATTTCTGCAAAAAAATGTCAGAAATACATACAGCTTTTGGTAATCTTAGTAGTATACTTTAATGTAAGTCAGATCTGTTGTACATGCGGTACCTGCTCATTATTTGAGTGCACTTATCTAATTGCAGTTATCTATTCTTCCCATTTACAAAGTGACACGTCAGAATGCATCAGTGTAATTATGATTTTGTGATAATTGCATGTTTCATTTGGCAAGTACAAAAATCAATGTGGCAACAGTGGCAATTAAAATGGTTTGTGAATTATTTGTCATAAATGAGAAAATGGACTGTGAATGTGTGCTAACAGTAATGTGCAGTGCCAACACTCTGTGTTATTTTGGTTGGAGTGTCACAGACTGGAACTGCAAAATCAATTATTTTAATTAATACTTGAAATGAAAACTAAAACTTGTCTTCCAGAGAAGAAATTTGGAACTAAGAAGGATGCAAAGTGAAAAAATATTCTAGTATTATTCATAATCAAAGAGAGGGGTATAATCCAAGAGTAGCTTCAAAGGCTGATACAGTACTTTTGTAATCTGGTCCCTAATCTTAAATCAAGGATATAGCTTTGGGTTTAGATTGAGGTGAATGTGTATGGATGATCTCATTTGAAAATATATTTACTGTTTATAAAATAACCTTGCTGGGCAATATCTGGATACATTTTGAAGAGGATTTGAACTGTATTTCTAATATGACTACATTTATGAACTAAACATTAACTTGAAAGAAAATCACAGTCTGAACAAATGTGTGCAGTCTTTGGGGTTTAGATCAATTTATACACATTATTTATTAAGTTGATGTGTAATCTAATTTCTTTGTCCACTCTTCAAAGACATTATCCCATTTAAAATAAAGGTTTGATACATTTGTTGAATTAAAAAAAGGATTTTAATGTGAATACCCAACATATAGATTATTAATAATGCCTTTTTAAATCATTTAAATAGCACATAAATTCCCTTATTTTGCATTTCTGGCTGGGTCATCCAATATTATATCATCCAATATCATGCTTGTTGTAGTAATTAAAGCAGCAATATTGGGAATTGTTTTAGAATTGTGATGAAGAAATAGCCAGTTAAGATTGTGTTAATTGCAGCACTAAGCTTGGTACAAATTAATTGCAAATGCACATTGCCATGTAATTTATTTTGGTATACAAAATGGAACTGGCATGTCTCAGTATAATTAACAGTAAACTACAGTATGAAGGAAGCTAATGATATAAAAACAAGTAATGGCTAAGCAAGTTAATCTGCAATACACAAATAGCTCAAAGCCCTTACAAGTAATCGGTTAAATTTGTTTTAGGTGAACAGTTTTGATTTCCTAAAATAACAGAATTAAGAATCAGTCTTATATTTCTAGCTAGTTAAGCTAACAAGCTTAAAATGCTTTTCAGTCTACAACATCTGGACAACAGTCCGGTGCCGATCCATTTATTGTGGATGTTACATCTTACTATGTACGAATGGGATGTCAGCCTGTTTGCTTTCAAATCTACAGTGTAAAGGTATCTACTTTTATTGTAATTTCAAGTGACATATTTTAATCATTCACATAATACCACAATTGCATTTCTGTTAAGTTAACCAAAAACTGAACAATTAAAGTAGATGCTGAATGAGATTTCCAACCTCATTAGAATGTTATTTGTGCTTGAGCACTCAGTCATATTTCATGATGTGGCAATTTGGTTTGTACATAGAATGACATTTTGTTTTAGTTTGTCTGAGCCTTTGCTCTTCTAGTCAAGACTCTAGTAAGTTGCTGATTAACTTTTGGGGCTTCATAGCTTCAAATTCAACTTCCAGGCAACTCAGCCATCTCCATAAAAATTGTCTTCTCAAAAGGAGGCCTGATTAGAGCATAAAATTATTATGCGGCAGAAAAAACAGATGTTGCACTTATCTAATTATCTATTCTTCCCATTTACAAAGTGGCACATCAGAATGCACCAGTGAGCCTCAATGTTTGTTTTATAGCTATTTGTGGCCTGTGGCTATCACTGGCAAGGCCAGAACTGACCTCACATGACTTCGAACACAATTTGAGAGGTTAGTTAAGAGACAACTATATTGCTGTGGGTCTGTAGACACACATTGTATTGTCCAGACCAAGTAAGGGTGGCAGATTTCTTTTGCTGAAGGACATTAATGAACCAGCTGGAATTTTACAACCAATAGCTTCACGGGCACCATTATTGATACTAGCTTTAATCTGTGGGTTGGTTGGTCAAAAACCAAACTGAAATTACTCAGTTACATTTTATTTATAATAATTTCCATTTCCTTCTCTGTTCCTTCCACTTCCTTCACAGCTTACCTTTTCAGATGAAACAGATGAAATTGTAGATGACGTTTTTCTTATTCAACTTGAGGCCGAGTTTCCAGAACAGAAGTGTGTCAAAGGTAAGTTATTCTTCAAAATATATCAGACATTCCATTGCTATAGTGCAATTATCAAAGTGTATTGAGATTACTGAACTGTTGAGCAGAATGTCTTCATTTATCGCAGTTCAATTAAATCACACTGCAGGAACAGCTACAAACAGTTTTCATTGTGAGGTTAATATTACACAAATAACTACTTGACTTTAAATTTGCAATTGAAATTTATCAAATACTTAAATGTCATCAAATGAATGTTCTGTCTGCAATGAAGGAAAGTAAGAAGTGAATTGAAGTTACAACATTAGGAGATAAATTTACATCATTTGTTACATCAACATCAATTTAAAAGCTGGGGCGATTATGAGTGAACTTTAAAACAGTTATTTTAAAAAATGTCATCAAAATGCTTCCTTTATTTCACTATTTGGTAAGCTATTCACCCAATATGAAGCGACACTGCTGCTGATGTATGTTGCTTGTTGACATGTGCCATCTACTGGTAGAAAGCAAACAATGCTGATGGTTCATGAACAGCTAAATGGTCAATTATTGGCATATACGACACAGACAGAGGCCATTCAGCCCAGCAGGTCCATGCTGGCTCTCAACAGAGCAATTCTTTAAGTCCCATTCCCCCTAGTTGTTTTTTTCCTGTATCCCTGCAACTTATTCTCTCTTACATGCCAGAGGGTGGTAAATCTGTGGAATCCATTGCCGCAGAGGGCTGTGGAGGCCACATCATTGGGTATATTTATGGTAGAGGTCAAGAGGTTCTAAATTGGTAATAGGGTTAAGAGTTATGGGGAGAGGGTGGATGAATGGGGTTGAGAGAAAAAAATCAGCCATGTTTGAATGGCGGAGCAGACTCCATGGGTGAAATGGCCTAATTCTGCACCTATATCTTATGGTCTTATGCCCATCAACACCCTTTTTGGTTCTTTTGCCAGTTGTCTACACTAAAGGGTAATTTACAGTTGCCAATTGACCTACCAGCATATCTTTGGGATATTTGTGTAAACTAAAGACCCCATAGTAACCTGTACAGTCACAGGAAGCATGTGTAAGCTCAACACAGATAATGCCAGTATCATAGACCCTGGGTAATAGGATTCATACGGAAGGGTCCCCACTGGTCAGTGTGGATGAGTTGGGCTGAATGGCCTGTTTCCATGCTGTATAACTCAATAATAAACCTGGGTCCCTGGAGATGTGAGGCAGCAGCACTGTTGGCAATGCCACTCATGATTACTGTAAAGCGTCAAAGTCAGATGCTTTATCAGAGCACCAATTATTTTCTCTGACTATTACTGCAATATGATGTCATCTGTCTCCGTTGGCAACATTCATGCCATTCAATCCGGGGCTTGCAGACACACATCCCACTCCAGAAATTTGAGCATAAATGTCTAGGCAGACACACAAGCACAGAACTGATGGAATTCTGCACCATTTGAGATGCCACCTTTTGCACGGGATATTATATCAAAACTCCATCTGTCCTCTCAGTGGCATGTTATTGATTCATACAAAGTACAATGGGCAGGGTGGGAGGTTTCTCACTTGTGCCCTGGCTGGTGCTTGGTGCTCAATTAGCATCATTAAAGCAGATTATTTGGTCATTTCCATATTAATTAGTGTTTTAGTGCATGAATTTGCTGACATATTTCCAATATTTCAACACTTCAGTGCATACTTAATTGGTTTTAAGGTGCTTTGGAACATCCTGAGGTATTAAGACACTATTTAAATGTGTCTCTTTTGGGCTAAAATTTATTACTGGAATCATCCGTAAGAACATTAAATAAGTTTTGTCTTTCATCTCACAATTTCAGAACAATTGAAGATTGTGCTCTTTTATTCAACGACATCACGGTGTGTCATCATAAGAAAGCAGGGGTATTGTAAGTGAGTGGTTCCCAAAGCTGCTTGTGGTATTATTAAAAGAGTCCCTCTTTGCTATAGCCTTTATAAAGAATTAAAATTTCAGTGTTTTTGTGGTCAGATCCACCAAAGTTATGCCAGTGTTCTTTACTGCCCATTTCACTCTGCTAGTTGACTGTCACCCATGGGAAGACTAGAGGGCTGGAAGAGGAATATGGAAGTTGAACATGAAATTGATGGTCCTAGAAAACACTGAGGAACTTAGAGATTACACAGGTTGGAGAACATAAAGCCCTTCTTCAATTCCCTGATTTACTGTTGAAAAGCAATCAAAGCAAATATCAAGAAGTTCCTCATCCACAATAGTGTTCAGAAGGCAAGAAAGAGTTAGAGGGAAATGTGCCAGCCACAGGAAAGCATGCAGAATCTATTCCTTCTGTTGCTGATTGGGTCTGATTTATGTCTAGGAGCAGCTCCAAAAGCTAAAGATGCAGAAAATCATGGAGTCCCCCAGTTTCATCTTCCAGTTTAGAGTCAGCTCTACAGAGCAGTCTGAAATAATCTTTCACAGAGGGAAATCTTTGATCAGCTGCTTTAAGCCAGAGGATGGCTCAATAATGTCCTTCCAAACTGTCACATGAATGATCCACAAATCCTTCTATGCCAGGCTAGACAATTTGAAGAGTGCTGACAGCACAACCTCCCAGAATTTCTTATCCTCTTAAACTAATTCTTATCTTATTAGTTTTAGAATGACAAGTCAGAGAGGTTGGGCTAGATGATAAGGTCTACCTGGTCCTCTGAAGCAAATGATATTCCTGCAAGGAATGGCTTTCAGGCTGCATTACACTTAGCTCTGTAGGACTGGATTAGTCAGCCCTGCTGGAAGTGTATGAAGCCGCTTGTTCTAGCTGAGAACATTTCAGAATGCAGAAAGAAGTCCTCGCAATCCTCCTTGAGAAGCAGAAAGGGGAGAAAGAATAGGTCGGAAAATGGTGACCCACCTTACTGCTTAATGTGGACTACAAGATTCTGCCAAAGACCATCACCAATCAAGGCATGTCTGGTCTGGAATGGTGATTCACCTGGGCTAGTCATTCACTGTATGCTGCAGGTAGATCTCTGACAGCCTTCAGCTACTCGGAGATACAATTGTGTGTACATAAGAGAAAGAGTGGACACTTGCTTAGTCAACTGGGGCCAAGAGAATGTTTTGACAGAATATCACATGCATGCATGATGGATGTGTTCTCCAAAATGGGTTTTGTGGGAGGAATCCACAAAAGGATATGATTGCACAACACAGGCATCAGTCGCGAGGTAATAATGAATGGGTGGGGAAGTGGTAAGCAGTGGAAGTGCTCAGATGCAAATCTCCAGAGAAAGCTGGGAAAAATGTTACCCCTCATGGTAATCGCTAGGTTTGTGTGTGGTTGCATCAGGTTGGGCAAGCAAACACCAAGTGTCACTAAAACTGAAAATGCCACTCATTAAGCAAACACCCGGGAACATGCTAGTTGTTCTTGTGTGATATGGCCACATGAAAGGCTACTGCACCTGTTGGGGTGCATTTTAAACTAGATGTACATGCTGGGAGTGAAAGGGGAACCTCCAGATGACTGTATGTCATGACAAGAATTTGTAAAAGGTTTGATATTTAAAAGAAATACCAAAGGAAGTCATATCAAAGTAAACCAAAAATACAACTGATTTTTTTTTTAACTCATCTGTTTGATGTTGGAATACTGAGGTTTAAAGAATCCCAGTGTCCCAAAAATTTGTTTAATTTTTGTTTAATTTGGGGGATAAATTAAGTATTACATCGTAAAGGTTGAAAGTGATATCTCAGTACAATCTACATTATAAGCAAATGTAAAGTTAAGTTTGCCGGTGTTTTTTGTGAAGGTGGTGTTCCTTAGCTTAAACTCTGCATAATCCGCTTTTCACCAATAATTCCGTTTCATACAGTGATGATGAGAAAGATTTCACTATTACCTTGCAGAAACCACACTGGTGCGAAGGAGGGCAATATCAGAAGGAGTAGGTGGACAAATTGCGGTTACGTACAAAAAAGTAAGAGTTACCATATCCTTTCATCACGGTGTAATCATCAGCTGCTGTCCCATTTATAAAGGAAATTGAAATTACCAAATAAACATGTTTTACTTAGTTATGACGAAAACTATAGGATAGATGTTTGTCCTTGGTTGTGTATGCTAAATATTCATTCATATTTGTGCTTCATGGTGTATACTGCTTCTTATAGAAAGGCAATGTAACTGAATTGACATATATTCAGCACCAACTTCTTCATCTAATCTCCAAATTAAATCCCATAATGTGAAGAATACTGATATGTGTAATTGGTGAAATGATGCGACTGCGTAAATTGTATCAATAATTGTTGTATTTAACAGGGTTAATCCCCTGGGCTAAATGTCAGGTTGCCTGCACGGTGGGTTTGGGAGGGTTGGGAAGATGCAGGTTTTAAAGGCAGAGAAAGCCAGAATTAGTGCTGAAAAAAACTGAATGAACTCATCAAATCAGGAAAGGTGAGTACGGTGGCATATTCACCTGCATCCTAATATGTTCACTGCTCCAAACTTCACTCTGTCCTTTTAGGTCTGTTGCACCATTTCACTATTCACATCAAAAACATGATGACGCTGGAGGAACTCAGCAAGCCAGGCAGCATCCGTGGATAAAAGCAGGTGGTCAACACTTCAGGTCAGGACCCGAAACGTTAACCATCTGTTTTTCTCCACAGATGCTGCCTAGCCTGCTGAGTTCCTTCAGCATCATCATGGCTTTCATCTAGATTCCATCTAGAAACAGTCCTTTGTTTCTCCACTATTCACATCACTTCACCTTGTAGGAATACTTGCCCTTTGTTGCCTTTACCCATCTGCACATTCATCTGCCCAGCTCCCATTGACAATCATCACCATATTCATGTAATGTTGTACCTTTCCTTCATAAACACTGTCAACAAATACTCTCCATCCATTGGTTCACCGCATGTCATTTTTTTTCAATCTCAGGCCTCTTCAGATCTTCCTTGCTGAGGTAGAGAGCTCAGAATGTCCTGGAACATATCAATATTACTAAAGAGGAGGTGTTGGCAGTCTTGAGGTGCATAAAGGTGGATAAATCCCCAGGCCCTACCCAAGTATATCCTAGGAT
Organism: Pristis pectinata; assembly: GCF_009764475.1. Taxonomy (NCBI): domain Eukaryota; kingdom Metazoa; phylum Chordata; class Chondrichthyes; order Rhinopristiformes; family Pristidae; genus Pristis; species Pristis pectinata. The sequence continues at coordinate 24,786,250 of NC_067422.1, forward strand.
ATTGTGGGAAACAAGAATTTTCTGGAGCCTTGGCAGAGACTTTTGTTTCTTCCATAGGCATTAATGAGGTACCGGAAGTCTGGAGGGTGACTAATTTTTTGCCTTTATTTAAGAAAGACTGCAAGGACAAGTCAGGAAACTATAGGCCAGTGAGTCTAACATTACTGGTGGGATAGTTACTGAAAGGGAGTCTGAGAGATAGGATCCATCTACATTTGGAAAGGCAAGGACTGATTTGACATGGTCAACTTTGTGTGTGGGAAATCGTGTCTACAAATTTCATTGAGTCTTTTGAGGAAGTGACCAAGAGGATTGATTAGGGCAGGATGATAGCTATTGTCTACATGGACTTTAGCAAGGTTTTTGACAAGGTCCTACATGAGAGGCTGGGTTCGGAAGCTTAGATCACATGGGATCCAGGGTGAGGTGGCCAATTGGATACAAAATTGGCTTGGTGGAAGGAGACAGACGGTGGTAGAGGAGGGTTGTCTTTTAGATTGGAGGCCTGTGACAGGTGGATCGCTGGTGGGTCCCCTGTTGTTTATCATATCATGATTTGAATGAGAATGTGGATGGTATAATTAGTAATTTTGCCATGACACCAAATTTGGTGCTGTGGTGGATGGAAGTTGGCTAAGGCCACAACAGGATGGAGATCAACTGGGAAAGTGGGCCAAGGAATGGCAGGTGGAATTTAACTGCGACAAATGTGAAGTGATGCATTTTGGTAAGTTAAACCAGGGCAGGACATAGACAGTGAATGACAGGACCCTGAAGGGTGTTGTAGAACAGGAAGAGTACATGGCTACAAGTACATGGTTCCCTGAAAGTGGGGGCACAGGTCAACAAGGATGTGAAGAAGGCATGTGGCAGGCTCACCTTCATTGGACGGGGATTATGTACACAAGTTGGAACATTATGTTACAGCTGTACAAGATGTCGGTGAGACTGCACCTGGAATATTGTGTGCAGTTCTGGTTGCCATACAGTAGAAAGGATGTGATTAAGCTAGAGAGGGTGCAGAAAAGTTTTACAAGGATGTTGCTAGGACTGGAGTTATAAGGTGAGACTGGGTAGGCTGGGACTGTTTTCCCTGGAGCAGAGGATGCTGAGGGGTGATTTATAAAATCATGAAGGGCATAGATAAAGGGGATTGTCACAGGGTAGGGGAGTCTAAAGCTAGCATAGGTTTAAGCTTAGATCATATGGGATCCAGGGTGAGCTAGCCAATTGGATACAAAATTGGCTTGGTGGGGAAAGATTTAAAAGAGACCTGAGAGGCAATATTTTCACACAGGAGGTGGTAGGTACATGGAATGAGCTGTCAGAGGAAGTGGCAGAGGTGGGTACAGTTACAGTTTAAAAGACGTTTGGACAGGTTCATGGACAGGAAATGTTTAAAGGGATATGGGCCAAATGTAGGAAGATGGGACTAATTCAGGAAGGCACCTTGGTCGGCATGGACAAGTTGGGCTGAAGGGCTGTAAAACTCCACGTCAGAATGTGCTGGAGCCAATCAGAGTGTCAGAATACCTAACAGATAGAGGCGAGGGCCTACAACTACATAGTGACAATATTTTGTCATCTTGCCACATGGCCTACAAAGATCATGTGGTTTTGAAGTCAACACGCAAGTGATAAGTGAACATTGATAAAACTGCCAATCCGCACATCCTGAAGGGGTTATTTGCACACAGTCCAACTCTCTCACATGTAAGGCAGACAGCTGGAGCCAGCTTCTTCATGCAGCCACTTTCAGCATTTCTAAATTCTTATCCTACTCCCACCATCCATTCTAAACCCATGTTGTCATATCTAGAAGGATATATTCTTTGGAAATGAGTGGAAAAACCAGGACAAGTGTTAACTATATATCGAACCCACACTCTTTGCAAGTGCTATTTCTACCTAGAGGCACCAAATAATTTCTTGTGTGGTTAAAGCATATCAGGAATAGTTAAACAAGCAATATTCTTGAACATATGTATATAATACTGCTCCTCCCCAGCTTACAAATGCCCAGCTTACCTACAGCCTGTACTTTGGAACAAGCCTCCGGGAGACCGGCAGAGTAGATTTACCTGCTGCTGCGGGGCTGCAGGAATCTTCCGCTGGATCAGAACTTGGTTCACTGCCGCATTTCCAACTTGCAAACTGCTTGGGTTATGAACAGTTCACGAGGACAGAACCCTGCCAGAACCTGGGGAAGACCTGTAAATAGGAGTAGACACTTCAGCCCCTCATACCTACTCTGCTACCTCTTTTTAGACCATAGAGATAGCTTTAAAATATACTAAATGTGAATTGTGTAAACGTGCTTAGATGGACATTATTGTGATAGAGGAAGGCTACTAATAAGTGATACCTTTCCATCCTAATTGTACACACTTAATTGGTGTTCATTTTAATTTTTCCATCACAACCAATTTGCAGGAGGGCTTACTGAAGAAGGAATAGATGACATAATGCCAGTGGACATTTTTACCAAGTAATTGGATCACACATTTTCAGGCAACTGGAATGCAGCATACACCCACTTATTCAGCACCTGCAGGGTTCTGCATGCCATATGAAGGTGCTGGAGTAAACTGCCATGTATTTCCCAAAACTAGGGAATAGCTAACTTCCTATGCAGGTCCAGTTAAGGACAGCTTCTACCCCACTGTGATAAGACTATTGAATGGTTCCCTTATATGATGAGATGGACTATGACCTCACGATCTACCTTGTTGTGACCTTGCACCTTAATGCACTGCACTTTCTCTGTAGCTGTGACACTTTACTCTGTACTGTTATTGTTTTTACCTGTACTACACCGATCTGTACTAAGCCAATGTAACTGCACTGTGTAATGAATTGACCTGTACGATTGGTATGCAAGACGAGTTTTTCACTGTACCTCAGTACAAGTGACAATAATAAACCAATACCAATACCAGACCACAACACAACACAAACTCTTAAAGGGAGACTGGAGGTTGCCACACAGACTCGGCAGAGCCCTGGTGCTAGCTTTGCTTTATGACCAATGGATTGCTTCCCATGCTGTGACATTCAATCATACACTGATGGCACAAGAAGGGAACAAACTTACATTTAAACAGCACTGTTTGTGGCCTAAGGATGTCCAAACCCACCCTGTGGGTACATACAAATCCAAGTACAGACATAGTTCTACCATCTTGTTAAACGTACACGAGTGAAAGCTCAATGCAGAAAGTAACTCTTTCATCAGAAAACAATGTTCAATGAAATCTGATGAAACTACTCCCATCAATCTTTTAAAAGTTCGAAGTTTGTTCCAAAGTATTTTGTGAAATTATGTAACAATTCAAATATTTGTTAGAGAAATTTAGAATTCCACAACTATTATTCCTTCAACTTCAGGAATACCCATCTGAGTTACAACTACGCATTGAAATTAACTTGTTTTATCTTGGTAAATAAAGTTCGTAGAGTTATAGAGCAATACAGCACGGATACAGGCCCTTTGGCCCAACGAGCCCATGCCGACAACGGTGCCCACCCAGCTAGTCTCAATTTCCTGCATTCGGCCCATGTCCTTCTAAGCCCCACTCCTCCACGTACCTATCCAAGTGCTTCTTAAATTATACCATTGTACCTGCCTCAACCACTTCCTATGGCAGCTCATTCCATATACCCACCACCTTCTGTGTGAAAAAGTTGCCCCTCAGGACCCTTTTAAATCTTTCCCCTTTCACCCTAAATCTATGCCCCCTAGTTTTGGACTTCCCTACCCTGGGGAAAAGATAGTTACCATCCACCTTATCGATGCCTCTAATAATTTTAGACATTTCTATAAGGTTGCCCCTCATTCTCCTACGTTCCAAGGAATAAAGACCTAGCCTGGCCAACCTCTCCCTATAACTCAGGCCCTCTAGTCCTGGCAACATCGTCATAAAGCTTTTCTGCACTCTTTCCAGTTTAACCACATCTTTCCTATAACAGGGTGACCAAAACTGTACACAATACTCCAAGTGTGGCCTCACCAATGATTTATACAACTGTAACATAATGTCCCAACTCCTATACTCAATGCCCTGACTGATGAAGGCCAGCGTGCTAAATGCCTTTTTCACCTCCCTTTCTACCTATAATGCAGCTTTCAACAAACTATGCACGTACTCCTAGGTCCTTCTGTTCCATTACACTCTATAGTGCCCTACCATTCAGAGTATAAGTCCTAGACTGGTTTGACTTTCCAAAATGCATCATCTCACACTTGTCTGTATTGGTATATTTTTATTTTGCAGATTGATAAAAAAACATATATTTACATTGAAATTGATAGCATTGAAAATTGTGTTGTTTATCATAATTTATATACATGGCTGGCAAACTAATTTTTTGATAAAACACAAGAAATGTCTTGATTTCAAACCCATTGCCATTAATGTTTATTGAAAACATTTATATTCACAATAGACATTACATCCATTATTGTTTTTATCCCTTGCCATTGTAGATTGCACTGAGCAACAGGGAATGTATAAAACAACTTGCAAGTCATTGCACTGGTGTAGTGATGAAAGCAATTCCTTCAACTAGAACTGAAGGTATGTCGTGAATCCTTTAGTAGCTGTGATGACTTAGTTTGCAGATAATAAATATTTGTTATATGTACAAATATGTAAAACCATACTGCTCCTTTTTTTGGAAACTGCAGATATTTCATTTTAAATTAGGCCCATGTTTAAATTATTCTTTCCCCTACAAACTACTTCCTAATAACGCCACCTACATTTTGACAGCAAAGGGAACAAGACTGAGCTGCTTCCAGTTTGCTGCCATTGTTCCTCTTGGTTTAAAAATGGACTGAAACCTGTTCATCAACTCATTGCCTTGATGTTGGTCCTTCCCATTTTACAAAGGCTATTCTTGCTTGAGTAGCAAGTGGCAAATTTTGTTTAATTGAGAAACGTGAATGGGAGGCGTGTTGACAATTAGTAGTTTTGATTCTTTTAAAACTGACCTCTGTACCTGTAGCTTACTATTACGACACACAGACCTAGAAATTGAAAGGGGCCTGTAAAGGTACATTGAAGAGTAGGTGGCAGTGGGCCAGCCTGTTTGAGAGTCTGTTACTTCAACATTCTGTAGCATCCAAGGTCTAGGACATTGTGCTTTAAATAGGCCTTGTGCTCTTAAAGGACTTCCTATTGTGCCCTCAGTCAAAGAAACCAAGGGAAACAGGCAAGTCATGGGTCTGAATTGTGGGAAAGCATCATCGGATGGGTGGAGGAGGATTGGTTGTTAGGAGTAGAATGAGAGTCAGGCAGCCAATCCTGATATTAGACAAGGTATTGGTGAGGGTTCCAAGGAGCAGTAGTTGTGGTAGTACTTCCATCAAAGTGGACTTACCCAAGGAAGGCTGCGATATGCTCTGCCAGATGCCCTTTGAGTAACATCATGAAAGCCTTCGTCTGTCTGAGTGGTCAATGGGCCATGCATGGGTGATCCAAAATCCTAGAAGTACAATCCTGCTGTGCATTGGATTCTGTTGAATGCCATTGTTCATTTCTGGGCTCTTTTGTTTATTAGTATGGTCGGTGCATGGAGAACCCAGAAGAAAATTAGTGAACTCTGTGGATCTCACAGTTAGTCTATTACTTTACTTGTAGATTTTTCTTATCAAAATTGATACAAGCAACATACTGAAACATGATACTATGTAATTCAATTTCTAGGCCATGGTTTAATAGATTGAAGTGTCAAGATGGTACTTACTTGCATTTTTTTTTCACTTTAAGTAGTTGGGTACAGCTTACTTCGACTTTATCATGCTGAACAATTCTGAAATGTTTGGATAACTATTACCAAATTAGCAAATTTTACAAAATACTTGAATAATATAATTGCTTTAAGGAGTTAAAAGAGAGTTATTAAGATATTAAACAGTGAATATACGTTAATATGCATTTATAATTCTATAGGATTGCGGAAGTTCCTGACAACGTTGTCACGTTAATCTGTCACTCAGTAAGAACAGTAATCAGTTATTCATGAAGCTAGACTTAAGGTGTCCACCAACTCTCATTAACTTGTGATATGAAATATTAAATAGCCAGTTATGATTGCTGTATTCCAGTAATCTTCCAATGCAAGAAATGCACTGGTGTGAATGAGATGACATAAGTACAAAAATTCAGTGATGGTATTAGTCTGCACTTACCTTTATAGGTCCACTTAGTTACAGATATGTTACTTCTGGCATTCTCAGAAGAGCCTTGTGTAATGCATGGACAATAGAGCGGATGACCATTAAATCATTATAAAGTGGACTTCAGTTACTGGAAGGTTTCCTGGTTCAAGTCGCATTCACTTGCAGATCTCATCCCCAGCCATGCAAAAGAGAAAAATAGACTTTATGGTACAATGTTTCAGCTTCCCAGAGCTAATTATCATACTTGAGTTGTGGACATATTTATGATAATGTTTTATAACACTAACTTAATTTATAGAACATTTAAATTTAGAAACAAACATGGAACATCAAAGAAATAATGTTTATCACAAAATAGTTATGACAATGATTAGGACAAACAAAAATTAGGTTTGGAGGGCTAAGAAATTAGTTTAACCAAGATTATGTGGCCACTGTTGTTTGAACAGTATTTGGCAGATTCTTATCATGACATAAATTGGAATAATTTAAAAACATTGCTGTAGAATTATGGGATGTCTGGTAGATGGTATGATAAGGTGAGTTTCATTGACATGCAGCCATAAAATATTTCTAAGCCATTTAATTTCATAGCCTCAGAGTACAATGCACTTTTATTTTGCAGATCTTGTTTGTCTGAATGTAAGCATATCAGAAGTAACAAGTAAGACAAACTTATCTGGAAAAACATCTTTGGTAAGTGAAAATTATCATTAAGAAAGAACAACTTGAACTATGGTATGATGAAAGTTGCCTCCCAGGTTCCCCGGAAGAGTCATCTTGTGCCTCTCAATGGCTCGTAATCCGCTCTAACATTCCACTGAGGTGCTTATACCATACCATGTGGTTAAAGCCACCTTTGATGAGGTGGTAAACCAAGATCGTATATGCCAATTTAAATAAATATTATTTTACATGATGCTATTTTCTCAGTATTGTTAAAAAATCATCAAAATTAATTTATGTACTGCAGAATAAAATATCTCAAGGTGCCTTCACAGTAATAATATAAAATAAAAGTTGGTACAAAGCCACATAAGGAGATATATGGGCAGATAACAAAAGGCTCGGACAAAGAGGTAGGTTTTAAGGAGTAGTTTAAAAGGAGAAGAGGTAGAGTTGAGGAGTAGATTATACAGGAAATTGCAAAGGTTGTGGCCAAGGCCATAAGACAGAGGAGCAGAATTAGGCCATTCAGCCCATCGAGTCTGCTCAGCCATTCAATCATGGCTGATTTATTTTTCCCTCTCAACCCCATTCTCCCGCCTTTTCTCTGAAACCTTTAACGCCCTTACTAATCAAGAATCTATCAACCTCTGCTTTAAATATACCCAATGACTTGGCCTCCACAGCTGTCTGTGGCAATGAATTCCTCAGATTCACCACCCTCTGGCTAAAGAAATTCCTCTTCATCTCTGTTCTAAAGAGACGTCCTAGACTCTTCCACTACCGGAAACACTCTCTCCACGTCCACTCTATCCAGGCCTTTCCCCATTCCCCATTCCCCCCATTCCCCATTTCTCATTTCTTTTTTTTCCCTTTTCCTTGGAGCAGACTCGATGGGCTGAATGGCCTGCTTCTGCTCCCTTGTCTTGTGATCTTGTGATCTTTCAATATTCGGTAGGTTTCAATGAGATCCCCCTTCACCCTTCTAAACTCCAGTGAGTTCAGGCCCAGAACCATCAAATGCTTCTCATACATTCACCCTTCCATTTCCCGGGATCATTCTTGTAAACCTCCTTTGGACCCTCTCCAATGCCAGCGCATCCTTCCTTAGATATGGGGCCCAAAACTGCTCTCAATACTCCAAATGTGGTCTGACCAACACCTTATGAAGACAGCATTACATGCTTGCTTTTATATTCTAGTCCTCTTGAAATGAATGCCAACATTGCATTGGCCTTCCTTACTACCGACTCAACCTGCAAGTTAACTTTTAGGGAATCCTGCACTAGGATCCCAAGCCCCTTTGCACCTCCAATTTCTGAATTTGCTCCCTGTTTAGAAAATATTCTTCACCTTAATTCCTTCTACCAAAATGCATGACCATACACTTCCCTACACTGTATTCCATCTGCCACTTTTCCCATTCTCCCAACCTGTCCAAGTCCTTCTGCAGACTCCCTGCTTCCTCAACACTACCTGCCCCTCCACCTAACCTTTGTCATCTGCAAACTTGGCCACAAAGCGATTAATTCCATCATCCAGATCATTAACATATAATGTGAAAAGCAGCGGACCCAACATCAGCCCCTGTGGAACACCACTAGTCACCAGGAGCCAACTAGAAAAGGCCCCCTTTATTCCCACTCTTTGCCTTCTGCCAGTCAGCCAATCTTCTATCCATGCTGGTACCTTTCCTGTAATACCATGGGCTCCTATCTTGTTAAGACACCAGAAGGAATGCGGAATATGAAAAACCAGGTTGCACGAGACATCGATCATGAAGGAGCTCCATGATCTGATGGTTGTAGAGCAGGAAGATCTGAGAAATATGGAGAGATGAGGCCATGAAGGGAATTAAAATGAGGTGTTGCCAGATCAGGAACTAATATTGGTTTACAAGCACAGGGATAATGGGAGAACAAGATACAGTGCATGCTAAGATAAGGGTAACAGAATTTTGAATGAGTTAAATTTGCAGAAGTGAAAAATAGAAGGCTGGGTGGGAGAGGACCGGACTAATCAAACCTGGAGGTAACAAGGAGATGTGCAACAATAGATGATCTGAGGTCGGAATGGAGACAGTACTACCGAATAAATGGATTTACTAGTCATCGTTGTTTACTGGCACAAAATGCCTATTGAACCTTTCCTATATAACTAGCTCATTAATGTACTCCAGAGAGTGAGCAGTTGTATGATTTCATTTTGTTTTAATGTAATAAGTGAATAGTTCAAGTAAAAGGTTTCCATCACCCATTGAAAATCAGGTAGACTGATTTTAAATGGCCAAAACTATTGAGGTATTCAGAATGGGGTTACCACCTGCTAATACTCTGGTTTTGTAAGAAGTTTTCCTTGAATGATGACAATTCCAACTTCTTTCAGGCTGTAGATGTGTTGATCATGGTAACTAGGGTTGTATAACTCTTTAGGGCTCTAAACACAATTTTAAGACAGTCTTGCCTGGAAAATAGATTTCATCTTTATGATGTGATAAACAACACCAATGCTTAACTGGGTGACCTATGTTTTAAAAAAATTTTAAAAGTGAACAAAAACGTGGTTTAAAAAATGCTAGTTGTTTTCACCCAGATCCATGCCTGAATAGTTCCCAATGGCCAGTGCTTTTAGAGCTCACAGCTGCTGGTGTTATTGTCATGCTGACCACTGAGAAGGCAATGAGACCTTAAAGAACCTCAGACCAGTTGCAGAAACGGTTGCCCTGAAGGGTTGAGAAATGTTAGGGAGGGAGAAATGGCAGTTACCAGCAGTGTGTGTGGCAAGCCCACTCCCATCAATGATCCATAGAACATTACAGCACAGTACAGGCCCTTCAGCCCACAATGTTGTGCCAACATTTTATCCTGCTCTAAGATCTATTTAACCCTTCTCTCCCACAGAGCCCTCCATTTCTCTATCATTCATGTAATCATATCATTCATCTCAATGCACTCTGTACTAACTCAATGTAACTGCACTGTGTAATGAATTGACCTGTACGATCGGTATGCAAGAGAAGTTTTTCACTGTACCTCAGTACAAGTGACAATAATAAACCAATACCAATGTCCTGATCAAGTCCTATGCCTTAAGTGGAATGAGCTGATGAGTCTGGTATATGTGGCAGCATCTTGTACTTGGTGCAGAATGTAAAAATGCTGCATTCATTAAGGGAACACGCAGAGATATTTCTGCATTAATATAGAGTAATTAATAATTAGTCTGGCAGATGCTGAGTTGATCACTGATGTTAGTGACCTTTCAATTCAATCTCTGCCAATCTAAGAAAGCTTTGCTTATGGTTTATTTTGTGATTGATAAAAGAAGGTTGTAGGCTCCCTTTTATGCGATAATTTATGTTGGTGATTTATGAAAATGACCAATCGTCTTATGATTATGGCAGTAGGTGCACAAATGGAGCATTAAACATAAACCGTGGTAAGATAAATCGTGCATGGAAGTGCTTGGGCCACTTTCCTGACCGGCACTATTTAATCCTGAAATGATTCCATGCACAATTTCAACTGGGGCATATTACTCTTATGCATAATTTCCACATAGAAAACATGTGCCATTAGGTCAAATTTCTGGGCTACAGAAATAAATGCTTCATTGAAGTACCTAGTCAAAGTTATGAAGTAGTTTTTTTTATATATGTTTAGATGGATTCTTACTAGTTTGAAAACAGTCCCAAAACTACTTCAACCATTCTCCTTCTAATGGCACTCTCCCATGCACCACCTGTCCTTTTACCACTTCCCTTCCCATTATCCAGGGACCCAAGCAGTGTTTACACGTGAAACAGGAATTCACCTCCACTCCCCCAGGGCAATGCACTCCATTCTGTGCTCACAATAGGGAGAAAGCAAATGCAAACTGGGTGACCATTTTGCAGAGCACCTGTGTTCAATCCACAGGTGACCACAAGTTTCCTGTCACTTTAGATCTCCAGCCCACTCCCATTCTAATCAATCAGTCTGTGGCTTCCTGCACTTTTCAAACAATACCCAGTGTAAACTTGAGGAACAGAACCTTATATTCCATCTGGGCATGTTGCAGCCCTCCGGACCCAATATCAAATTAATCTGTTTCCTTAAACTGTGACCTGCATTTTACAAGTTTTTACATGTCCCTTTGTTCTCTCCCCCTCTCTCCCCCTCTCATTTCCCTCATTAACCTATCAATCAGGTGCTTCAGCAACAGTTTGTCACCTTTTATATCTGCACCAGAAATATTCCCTTTGTTCTATCTACCACTTCCCACCCTCTCTGCAATTTAAAACCAACTTGTTTTTCTCCCTCTCCTAGTACTTTTAGAAACTTTACAATTTTATAAACACTGATCCTTGTTATCTTTCACCAGTTTGGCTTTTTCACATTCTGTTTGTAACCAGTTACAAAGGGGTTGAGAACATTAAAAGATACAAATAGAGACTAAACTACAGATTAGCAGAGAATATGTATTCTAAATGAAGACTTAATTGAGAATTGTGGGAGGAAACATTTGCAGTTACAGATACTGGTTTAGACCTGTTGGACCAGATAGTCTGGTTCTCTACAACAGAATTCTCTACAATTACATCTCTGCTTTGACTATGAAAGATGCAATGCAGCACAAGTGAAACTGCTTCAGAATATTTTGTTATACCATTTTCCACAATGACATAGTTCAGCTTGTAACTTGCCAGAGAAAATCCCATGATATAGGGCCTTAAGATCAAGTATCTGGCAGAAGATAGTCATATTTTCAAGGCCAATATCTTTAGCTTTCTCATTGTTTCACTGAGTATTTCTTGTACATTTAAATTAAAATATTTTCTTCCTCTATTAATCACCAAGTTCATAGAAACATTTGAGCCTGATTTTAAATGGTCAGAAGGCCATTTTGTAGCCTTAATCTCCAATTAAATTAATTACTTTGAAGTCATCAGGAATTGACTTGAAGGGAATTCTCGGGGCTGAAGACTTAACTCAATAGTTTCTTTATAGTTTCCATTATTTGTTTCCCGGATTGTGGACAACTTTGGATGGACAACTAGATGGATTTGTCTAGAAGTGGGATTACACTCACTTTCGCTGTACTAAAACATAGCCGTGTCGCACAAACACCCAATCAGGTCCCTGTGCAAAAAAAAAGGAATTGGCAAAAATCCAGATAGAAATGACATTAGGCTGGTTTACACCGGAAATAAGTACTAAAACAGAACCTGTGTGATCCCTGACAGAACTCCTGCTACTTTGCTGTGCAGCTTTCTGTTATATTCAGTGCAGATGAACCTGCGGAATATAATGTGAGAGGATTTTGTGTATCAATTGACCTCTCCTGGCTCATATCATGTACTACATTATGCTGGGGATTGCTGTGTGGAGAGGATCAATTGGTTTGTGCTGGGAGTTTTAATTATGGAGGTTTCTTATGAAAATCTTCCCTTAGGGAGACTTTTATTTCCTACATAGCCAATGCTTGCCTCCTCTGCTAAATTGGGAGACGAGCAGAGACATCGCCTTCTTGTTCCTGCTGCTTTCCAGGATTTACCTCGTGCTCCTCTTGATGATTCTGTTGCCTGCCTAATGGCTTTTAGTTTCTCAGATGGTACAGCATGCAGCACATAACGAAGTCTCTGTGTTTGTGCCCCACCCCCACAGACGGGTGTAGATAACAAAATCTTGTCACAAGACCTATGTGTTTTCCTCTATGAAGCAGGTAGCTTATTCCGTCTGTGGTTAGTGGCCAAGGTGGGAGAGTGCATTGGTTTGAGGAAGTGGAAGTAGAGGGTTCTGATTGTTCCCGTGGATTTACCCCTCCAGGTATATCCAGCTGCTGAATAGTCTGGCAATGCAGACCTTCCCAGGATGAAGGAAACTTGTGTACATTCCAGAAACAGGGTATTTCCCATGAGAAGATCCTTCTGATGACCCACAGTGATATGCACATTGTAGAACTTGAAACCTTTCCCTTGATAAGGACACAAGTGTAGTCAATGGCTGCCTGCGCTCATGGGAAGTTGGCAGCGCTTGCAGATCTCAGTGCCTAATATGCCATTTGTTTCCTCACTGAAATGAAATTAGACAAAATAATTTCTTTGTAAATGAAGTCATTTGTCTGATGCAGCAATTAGCAACAAATCAGGAGAATACTGTGGCCACTTAGAAAGATCCTGTTGCAAGAATGATGCGAGTCAATGTGACCATGGCCTCCATGGAGAGTGTGGTCGAGGAACAAGAACTTGGCCACAAGTCTTGCTACAGAGCATCACGTGTCAGTTACTTAGTGGGTTGCTTACACATTGCTCATCAAGCGTTACAGTAAAATGTGGTGTGTCTGAAGACTTTGTTGGAGTAGGCCCTTTGCTAGTTGGCACATCTTTGTGTGTGTTACCCTCCATGATTTACCAGTTATGGCTGTGATGGTGCCTCCCATAAAGGTGTGCTGCGGTGATATTACCACTGGGGTACCTAATTAATGAATATCTTGGCAGCTAAATTTAGGAAAAAAAACATTCCCAGGCTGTAGTACACTCTGTGAACTTTGGACCATTTTTGAGCATGCTGCGGTAACTTCTAAAGATCTCCATTCCGATCACCCCATGTCTGCATAGTTTCCTTTACATACATACATTAGTATGATGTGTTTCTAGTCCCATTGAGACCATTCTATGATGATTATGATGTCAAGCTTTCAAGTTCTTTTCTATGTTGACAAACAAGTATTAGTTTTTCAGCTAATAACCCATTGAACAACTATTTGTTACAGACTGAAGATGTCAAAATCAAAACATCTCATGTAAGGATTAAAGTTCAGGATAACTGTGGAAAATCCATGGCAGTTTGTCTAGACAAGGATTCTCGGAGGACATACAAGGATGTTATCAGGTTGGTATATTCATATAGTTATAATGTTTATTGACTTTTAAACCAGGTTTAGATAAAACGGTGACTAAATAGTTGCATTTGAGTGCCTTGAACTCTTAAAATTTGGATTAGTGAGTAAATTTTTAAAATCTTCATTCTACACACTATGAGATGTATTACCATAAGAGTGAATACTATAAACAGTATTGATACCCAAAAACTGAGGACCTGATTTGCTCGATATCCTTGTTTTCCATGTGAAATCTGAATAGGATGAATCCCAAAGATTACAAGAGAACTTTACGCTTCCCCTTTTGTATGCAGGTCTTTGTAGGAACTGTGGGTTGATCCAATTGTGTGCCTAAGTCACTAACAATGCTACTTTGAATGAGTGAAACTTTTTGTATTAATGGTAACAGGAGCTGAGTCAAATCCAGAGAGTCAAATTAAGCTAATGGTGACATAAAAGGACAGAACAGATTGTTTACATGTCCAATAGCAGACTGCTGAAGCAGACACTCTATTCTGAGCTCTGTTTGGGTAAGAGGTTACCAAGTGTACAGAGGAAAAGATTCAATGATGCTCTCAAAGCTTCCATAAAGAAATGCAACATCCCCACTGATCCCTGGGGATCTCTAGCCCATGACCACTCAAAGTGGAGGAGCATTTGAAATGGGATTGAGAACCTCAAGGCCATGCTTTGGAGCACACATTAGTCCTGAGTCAGAACCAGAAGGAGTGCCACACCTCACCCACCAACCTCCCCCTCAGCCACTTTTTGCCCCCAACTGCAGAGGAATCTGCAGTTCCCACATTGACCTTGTGAACCACTCCAGAATCCACAAGAGTGAAAGCAGGTATTTCTTAACACTGAGGGACTACCAAAAAGAAGTTGTAGGTACACACAATTCCAAAGGAGAGAAGATGCACACCCTCATTAATCAAACTCTGAATTTCTCCACAGATTGATTTAAAGAGGGATAAAACGCGTGCATTTTTCTTTTCAGAAATCTGGTTAATCAGAGAAAGGGGGTCAGAGGAAGGTCAGAAGTTCCCCCACCTCCCTTCTATCATACCATTTATTGGTTCATTCGGATAGGCATGTTATTCCATGGGTTGTTGCATGGACAGGAAAGGAAAACTGTGAGGGGGAAAAAATAACATGGGGTGAGGGAAATGGGGGGAGAGTCGTGAAAGAAGGGAAGTGCAATATATAATTATTGGCATGTGACTGATACAGGGTTGGTATCTTGTTCAATCTGACACTGAGTGCTAAAGTAAAACAACATAATGCAATGTTCCAATGAAAACAATAATCGAAGAATGGTTGAGAGGGAATTCCAGAAATAAGGTGGATTATTGAAACAATGCCTGAAATTTGCACAGTACGACCAGCATAACTGCCACCAAGTTTAGGATTCTCATGAAAAATGGAATTGGTTTATTATTGCCACATGTACCCAGGTACAGTGAAAAGCTTGTCTTGCATACCGTTCATACAGATCAATTCATTACATAGTGCATTGAGCTGGTACAAGGTAAAATAACAGAATAAGGTGTAACAGCTACAGAGAAAGTGCAGTGCAGGTAGACAATGAAGTGCAAGGTCATAATGAGGTAGATTGTGAGGTCAAGAATTCATCTTATCGTACTTGGGAACCATTCAATAGTCTTAAAATTGCGGGGTAGAAGCTGTCCTTGAGCCTGGTGGGAGTGGGGAGAAGAGAGAATGTCCGGGTGGGTGGGGTCTTGACTATGTTGGCTACTTTCCTGTGGCAGCAAGAAGTGTAGACAAAGTCCATGGAGGGGAGGCTAGTTTCTGTGATGTGCTGAGCTGTGTCTACAACTTTCTGCAGTTTTTTGTGGTCACGGGCAGAGCAGTTGCCATACTAAGTTGTGATGGATAGGTATGGTGCATCGATGAAAATTGGTGAGTGTCAAAGGGGACATGCCACATTTCTTTAGTCAGTACAGGAGTCCTGAACTAACTGGCCACATAGCCAGTCTTTTCCTTATAGCAGTCCAATATTTCACTTCTCATGGAGTTCAGCAGCAAAATTGCAGCAATTCCCCAACACTTACAGTGCCCAAAATAAATTGCTAGATGGACTGGCATAGGAACAATGTCTCTATTCATTTAAATGGAGTGGAAATGAATGAGGTCACAATTGTACACCAGCTGCCCCATTGCAGCTGGCCCATCTGCTCAGCACGTTGGTGCTCTGCCACTGCACTCAGCAGTGGAGCGGGAGATCAGATATGCTGGCCTGTGTGGAGGTCTGAGAAATGCTGAGGCTTGAATGGCTGTCAGTCAGCTAGATTCAGCCCAGTAAAATTGAGGAAGAAAGCAGTTAATCTATCAATTATATCCTAAATAAATCAGATTTCTAATAATTATCTTAATGCAATCTTTCCATCAATTAAATATGCAATTTTTGCTAATAATATAAAAGAATTACATTTGGAAAATGAAGAAAATTTGAACCTAGGAAATTATAATCTGGGCTAATTATTTGGTGAACACCAGTTCCTGAAGTGTTTAGAACAGAATGTAAAAGTATTTTTGGGTCTCTGCTTAATTGAGAATAATGTGCATTTCTAGAACCTGAACTGATTAAGGGATGGGAAGCTGATAACTGAAATGGGTGAGAGCATGAAAGTGACATGACATAACTGCTATGTCATTAGGGTGTTCCACTGAGTGGGTATACAGAATGCAGTACACCCATACAAGCTTAGTGTTAGTCACTGCTCAACCTCACTTCAAAATCAAAGAATCTTCAAAAAGGACAGCTGGCAGCTGATGAGAATGTTGCAAAAATGCCACCAAACAAAGTATTTAGTTTAGCACTGCTTAGATGGAACTACTTGAATGAATTATTTAGGTTTAGGAACATATAATAGCAAAAAATGCTGGAAACTCTCCGTAGACTAGACAATACGCTGGGAAAAAGATACCATTGCAAGCCAATGACCTTTTGCAGAACTTACCCTATTGTGATCAATCACTGTATTTGTAGTAGTACTCAAGTTCAGTGTTCAGCACATTTAAATTGAGTGAACCAGGAAATTGATGCAAATTGTGAATATCTATAAATATTTTAAAGACCTCTCTTTAGTTCCTCTTTTCTTGAGAGTAAATCCATTGGAAAGATTTCCCAGATTCACACAGTTCTTTGAATTTAATCTTAAAATTTT
The DNA here is from genome assembly GCF_009764475.1 of Pristis pectinata. Classification (NCBI taxonomy): domain Eukaryota; kingdom Metazoa; phylum Chordata; class Chondrichthyes; order Rhinopristiformes; family Pristidae; genus Pristis; species Pristis pectinata. Next base: position 24,803,149 of record NC_067422.1, read on the forward strand.
ATTCACATTTTAATTTCAGGCAACATTAAAAACTTGCAAGATATGAGTAGTCTATTGTTTGAACAAGTTTGGAAAATATTACTCATTAATTTATTTCTTTTAAAAACACAGCATTGATGTGTCCCCTTGTCTGGAACCTGGATACTGTTTGCATAAAATGAGGGCCTCAAGATTTAATCAAAATGAAACTGAAAACATTGGATTAACTAAGTACATGCCAAAATGCCTGTTGTTACCAATCAATACGTTTGCAGGTATCCTGTAAGTTAAGGTAGCCGACTCAAAATAGTTAACCAATTGCTTGAAGAAACAAATGATTTGGAGCTGCTGGAACAATGAAGCAAAGAGTCACAATAATTATTATTGAAAAGCATCTTCTGGAGAGGGACCAATTATTTTCAAGACTTGACCAGTCCAAAACCATGTTTCCTGTTATTGGGAACGTGGAGTTGTGGGTGCTTGAAGGAATATTATTTGGAAATCATCGAGCATTTTATTCGAACCAGTTCAAGGAAGTCAGAAGAGATGACGATTGCACAAATGCAAGCACAATATTGAAGGGGAAATTCCCAGAGCTCGTGTGAAGAGATTTATTGTATAGACCTGTTATTGGCTACCTAATTCTCATGCATACTATTGGCTCTGTCTCCAAAACTGGTGAATATTAGGCATCTTTAGGAAGAATACAATGGTCAAGGGCGTGACTACACCCGACAAAATAAGTTTGGGGAAATTTATTTAGCAGGAGTTATTTATGCAGGATATACATGAGATTACTTCAGTAATATTTAACAAAAGCCTTAATTTAAATTTTGGATTGAACATTAATAAACCTATGATCAGAAAGTTCACTACATGGGTATAAATGCGCTGCATATCTCGGGAGGGAAAATGATTTCCTCTTAATTTCTGGTAGCAAATTAATGAGCACGCTCTCTATGCTTGGAAGTATAATTTCACTACAATGAATAAACATCTTTCTCCATGAAATTTTACACTTTAATTCCACTATGCTGTTTAACTTACCACTTCGCTACATTTCCAAAATCCATGTTTATAATATGTACCTGTGTGTCTTAGATGTATAGTATTTATTATATGGTTCTGTAAAAAAAAATACATTAAATATAATCACTATACAATACAACTGAAAGCCTTATGTTTTTATTATTCATCGATATTTCAATGAAATGTGCAAGTTTTGGGGAAAGCTGTAGCTGATGTCAAACTAATCTCTGCATACTTTATCTTTGCATGCTTCTATTACAATCTACTCTGTGACTCCATTGTGGATGATAGATTAGATGTGCGGGCAAAAAGTCGGCAAATGGAGAATAAAACTGGAGGAACGGCACTTTATATTCCACCCAATGGCATTAACATTGAATTTTTTAATTTCAAGTAACCCACACCCCCTCTGTTCCTTTCTCTCTCCTTTGATCCACCCAGATCTTCTCACAAACCCCCATCTTTCCAACACCTCCCCCAAGCCCCGTTAAACCGGCTTCTACCCCACCTGGTTCCGTCCGCCTATCACCCACACACTCAATCCACTGGGTCCCCTAACCCCTCCCCCTACTGCTCCATCTGCCCATTACCCTCCCTTACCTGGTTCCACTCATCACCTTTCTTTCTCATCAGATTCCATCATCTGCAGCCCTCTGTTCCCTCCACATCACTTCCCAGCCTCTTTCACTATCTCCACTCTTCCCTCCCTTGCCCGGCTCCATCTGTCCGTCAGCTCTGCCTCGCATGGATCCACCAATTATTTGTCAGCTCCCGCCTCACCCCTCTCCATCACCTCTTTATTACTGCCCAACTGCTCTTGACACTCCTAGTCCTGATGTGGGGTCTTAACCCAAAAATGTCGACTTATCCCTTTGCCTTCATAGCTTCTGTCTGACCCACTGAGTTCCTCCAGCAGTTTGATTTTTGCTCCAGGTTCCAGTATCTGCAGTCTCTTGTGTCTTGGCAAATGGAGTATCATGTGGGAAAATGTGAAGTTGTTCATTTAGGAAGGAAGAACGTAAGAACAGAATTATTTAGATGGAGAAAAATTGCAGAAAACTACAGCACGTAAGGATTTGGGAGTCCATGTTTATTAAATACAGGAAGTTAGCACACAACTACAGCAGGTATTGGGAAGGCCAATGGAATGCTGACCCTTATTTCAAGGAGATTGCAGTTTAAAAATCTTAATGGGACAGTTCAAGGCACTATTGAGACTACAACTGCAGTATTCTGAACAATTTTGGTCTCCATTTAAGGGAAGATTGGTGGTGGTTCAGAAAAGTTTCACTTGAATGATCCTGAGAATGTAGGGCTTGTCCTATGAGCAAAGGTTAAAATGGTTGGGACTCATTGAAGTTCAGAAGAATGAGAAGCAATCTTATTGAAGCAATCTTATTGAAGCATAAGATTCTTCAGGGCCTAGACAGGTCAAATGCTGAGATGTTTCCTCTCATGGGAGAGTCCAGAATGAGAGGGAATGGTCTCAGAATAAGGAGGTGCCCACGTACATCTGAGATGAGAAAGAATTTCTTCTCTGAGGGTTGTTAATCTTTCTAACTCCTTGATGGTTGTGGGACGCAGAGTTTTTGTTTATATTTAAGGCTGAGATACATACATTTCTTACCAGTAAAGGAAATGATAGTCATGGGGAAAGGGCAAAAGAATTAACTTGAGGAATGTTGAATCAGTCATGATCCCTAATGAATGGTGGAGCAGGCTCAAGGGACTTACTCCTGTTCCTGCTTCTTACGGTCTTATGGTTAACTCTGCTTCCTTCTCCACTGATGCGATGTGATTTGCTGTGTGTTTATGCATTTTCTGTTTAATTTCAAATTTCCAACATCTGTAATGTTTTGCTTTTGGAGTACTTTAAAACAAGCTGTCGTAAAATATACAATTCTCAAAATTTCAAAAGAACATAAAGCCTCTTTTGAACTACCACTCAAAATAAAAGGATATCTGAGAAATTGACTTTTTACAAGGTGGTGTTGTTAAGAATCAGATTTAGCTCAATTTCTCTCATAGTTCTAGATTTCCTGCTAACTCTGTGTCCAAGCAGCCATTTATAAAATGGTAATTTAGTAGATATGACTGCAAAATTCCCATGAAAGGCATCACTGCTTCTATCTAATTTATGGCCCTGCACATTTTTTCACACCAGTTACTGGCATTGATCAAAGTCACTTTCCCAAGATGTCAATTGTGTCAAGTAGTTGTGGAATGAAAGGATCTTGATTCAGAGGTAATGGTCAGTAAAATTGTACATTCCACATTCAGACCTGGGTTGCCTGTCTGTACTGAGACACAAGAGATGCTGGAATCTGGAGCAATACACACAAAATGCTGGAGGAACTCAGCAGGTCAGGCAGCGTCTTTGGAGGGAAATAAACAGCTGACGCTTGGGGTCAAGTCCCTTCAGCAGGCTGGCCCTTTTCCAAGTTTGGGTGAACACGTAGTTGGAGAGCAGCAGAGATCACAGCGGGAGAGGGCCTCACAGAACTTCTGTCGAAGAGAGAAGGAAAACTTCTTCAGGGTAGGCATACCTCAAATAGACTTTGCAGTGGAGCAGCAAAATGGAGACACAAGAAATTCTGCAGATGCTGGAATCTGGAGCAATACACACAAAATGCCAGTCCTGGTGAAGGGTCTCGACCCAAAGGGTCGATTGTTTACTTCCCTCCATATACACTACCTGACCCGCTGAGTTCCTCCAGCATTTTGTGTGTATTGCTATCTGTACTAAGTTGATATTAGCCAACCTGGCTATTGGAATAAGGCCAATATGGGACCTACAGACTCACTCAGATAGGTCAGGAGGTGCTTGATGGGATAGGTGGGTGGGTAGTTTGGAAGATGGGGCACCCCTTCCCCTGTGTTTCTGTGCTCCTGACATATTAATTTTTTTTAAAAAAATTATTTACAGTGTGGTAACAGGCCCTTCCAGCCCACCGAGCCCGCGCCGCCCATTTTTTAAGCCTAAATTAACCCGCCCGTACGTCTCTGCAATGTGGGAGGAAACCCAGGCAGACACGGGAGAACGTACAAACTCCTCACAGACAGCGACGGGAATCGCACCCCGATCACCGGCGCTGTAATAGCGCCGCCCCTTGCGCTATTTAGACTCAAATTTCTCGGTGCCTTTCCAAAACCTCCTGGACATTGAAGGGTCAGAGACCCGAGGTTCCAACAGTCAGCCGGGTCACTGCATTTCTCCAGGAAGCTTTCGGAATGACCGAGCTGGGAACACCACTGCCCTCATTTAGCAGATGTGTTCACCCACGCACGGTCTTTCCCCCTTCACCTTCTCCAGCCAGCCCGTAATTCTGCCGCCACCTCAAGTTCTGTCCTGCTTTTAACCGCCCCTCCTCTGGCGGCCCAGCCCACAGCAGTGAGCGCAACAGCTGCTGCAGGAGCACCGGCCCGGCTGGGGGACGGGGCCGCGGCGGGGCGGTCACGTGGACAGGGAACGGGGACGCGGCGGGGCGATCACGTGGACAGGGAACGGGGACGCGGCGGGATCACGTGGGCAGGGGAACGGGGACGCGGCGGGATCACGTGGGCAGGGGAGCGGGGACGCGGGTGGTCACGTGGACGGGGAGCGGGGGCGGTCACACGGGAACGCGCGGGGAGGCGGGTCCGTGCGGGGACGTGTTCAGGAAAAATGTGCGACGTGACGTAAGGCGACGTGCCGTGCCGTGCCACACCGCGCCTGCGCGCTGGGCCGGGGTTGCCGCGGCTTCAGGTAGTGGCGGGGCAGGGTCGCCGGGGGGGGGCGGTTGGCGCCTGCGCTGGCGGCTAGGTCGGGAAGGACGGGCCGAATTACCGCAGCTCGCCGTGAGGCGAAGGCCCGGCAGTGCGTGCGAGAGGGTGGGGAGTGATTAAAGTTCCCAGGGTGTCGGGGCCGAGCCCGTCCGGTGTCACCCAGAACATGGCAGCTTCCCCCGGCGCGGTCGGCAGGTGTTCCCGGGGGGCCGGGCGAGGAGGATGGGGGTTGTGGGGAGCGGAAGACTGAACACAGACCAGGGAAGGAAACTGGGTGATCAGTAGTGGGAACTGGGCGGGGTTGAGGTATTTGGGGTTGTCTTGTAGCAGGTGTAATGGCAAATAGACCCAACAGCGGAGGCTGTGAGTTAATTCCTGTGTCAGGAGAGCCAGCCCTACCTCTGGAAAAATGCGAAGAGTAGAAGAGGCAGCTGAGTGGAGAATAAAGAATTCTCTGGTTTGACTTCACTTTGAGATGAGGTTGAGGAGACATTGGATAAAGGTTTAAGATTATGGTTAATGGTAAAGAAATGAGATGAGGTGTTAATGTGGTTGAAAATGATGCAGAAATGTCTAGTGTTTTTGTGCATAAAATTTTTAAGCATATTTATGGACTTTGTAAATCATGTCACTTAGTTAGATCTTAATCTACCTTGTTGTGACCTTGTACCTTATTGTCTACCTGCACTGCACTTCCTCTGTAGCTGTGACACTTTACTCTGTACTGTTACCATTTTTACCTGTACTACCTCAATGCACTATGTACTAACTCAATGTAACTGCACTGTGTAATGAATTGACCTCTACGAACGGTATGCAAGACAAGTTTTTCACTGTACCTCAGTACAAGTGACAATAATAAACCAATACCAATATTAAATGTATGTTGTTAAATAATGTCTTTTTTCAGATGGCTAACTAAGAATGCATGGTGGAAGATGAAGCTTGAACCATGAAGAGAAATAAACAGTGGAACATCAGCAAAGCACTGGCTCTTGCCAGTTCCTATCATTTTTTTTATTGTGCAGCCAAAGCCTGTATAATTCCATTTCTTACCATATACTTCAGACAGCTCGGATTGACTGCACCATTTGTTGGGATTGTGATCGGAACAAAGTATTTCGTATCCTTGATTTGTGCTCCCTTCTGGTCTTACTGTGCTAGACACCATAACAAAAGAAGAATTCTTGTATTGTGTTCCTTGATTTTATTAATAGGAATTAGCTTTCTGTTTACACTAATTCCACCTGTAAATAAGGAAATTCAGAACAAATATTGTAACACAAGTATGTATACAAAAAACAATTGGAATCAAAACACACCAGAGGACAAAAGCCGCATTGGTGATTTTGAGATGAATGAACTTGCACATACCATTCTTCCAACAACAGTAAATATTGCTTTGACAAGTCATCCTAGTTCAGAACTCCGTGATGTACACAGTACTGAAATGAAAATGAAGCTGCACTTGTTGACCACTGTAGAATCGCCTGTTAGAGATTTAACCAAACAACCATCTGAGAATATTACAGGTTCAGAAATCTCTACTCAACCATCAGAAGAAACGGAAAGTACAAAAAATGTAGACCATTTTCAATCAAAACAGATTCTGCCTGTTAAAGTCTCTGGCTATACAAGAACTGTGGAAGAAACCACCAAGCATTTTTCTTTGCTGAAACATAGAAAGGAGGAAAATGGCAGTTTAGGTGTTCATTTCAGTACACCAAATATTCCCATTGTCAAAAGGGATGTTACGTTGAAGCCCAACCCTGATGACAGGAATAAAAATCAACAGCTTAACTTTGAACCAAATCATAGTCTTAAAATCCTAGATAATTGGCATCAGATGTTGGTGCTTATTCTGCTAGCTGTATCTTTATGGGAGGTTCTAGCATCAGCTCTGGATTGGGTTACAGATGATGGGCTGTATGACTACCTGGACTTTGTGGACGCCGTTGACCGCTATGGCAAACAATGGATTTGGGGATACTTGGGTACAGCTGGAGCAGCTTTTAGTATCGGTATCCTCGTGGATAGGCTGAACTGTTTCCTCAATACACAAACTTCGAGAACTGCAGTGCACTTCTTTGCTTATGCTGCAGTACTTTTGTTGGCACTTATTGTTGGAGTGTTCTATCCAATACACACGGCTAAGAGAAAAGATGCAGTCAACCAAACTTTTAAAGGATTGCATCTGTTGGGAAGTGATGGAAGAGCTGTCTTGTATATAATTACAGTCTTTATCACTGGAGCTATTGGATCTACAATAAATAACTTCCTCTTTTGGCAGATGCAGGACAAAGGAAGCAGTGAGGCATACATGGGTACTGCAGTGGCAATTGGCTGTATGGCTGAATTTTTATTTTTCCATTTCAAAGACAAAATGTTAAATGTCCTTTCGTTCTCTGGAACAGTTGGATTTGGGCTAATTTGTCTTGCAGCTCAGCTGCTCTACTATTCATTCCTATGGTCCTCTTGGGCAGCATTGCCTATTCAAGTTTTGAATGCATTTAGCAATGGTGCCTTGTGGTGGGCTGTTCTGAGTCAATCTAATGATATAGCTACCCCTGGTATTGAAAGAACACTCCATAAGATCTACCATGGGATATCTTTTGGTCTGGGTGCGAGTTCTGGCAGTTTTTGCAGTGGCTTCATTGTGGATAGTTTTGGCATAGAAAGGCTTTATCAAGCTTGCTCTGTTACTGCTATGCTTTGGGCAGTGATTTTTCTCGTTGTACAATCAAAGATCCCTCGACAAAAAAGGTTAAATTACTCACGTCTGTTAGCAGCTGATACTAGTGATATGAGTGACTCAGATGATGAGCAAAGTAATGACTGGCTTGTTAAAGCTTTGAAAAATGATGATTTTTAATGAAGTGACCAGTTTACTTTTTCCTTTTTTCCTGCTGAATAAACAAGAAATCTAAATAGTTAGCATATATTGTCAGGTTCCTTTAAGAATCCATGCCAAAATGTAGAGAACCCATGGCATAGGAATTTTTAGATTTGATAACCTAGTTTCAATTAAATGATTTATGCTGTTAAATACTGTGTACAATTTCTATTTGAGGATTTTTCATTCAAACAGGCACTTTTATCTGCAAACTTGCAGGATTAATCTTTCTACCAAAACAAATTATGGGAAATAGTTTTTTGTATCACTAGAATATTTAAAATGTTCCTGTAATAGAGAGTAAATGCGGGTGTAATTGATTATGCAATGTCTCTAATATAAAATGTGGCTATTTGATTTCCAGTGAACAATAGGAGGATCAGAAGTTTTTGACACAGAATTTATGATCCCCAGTTTCATTGTTTGAAATGAGGACATGCCATTTAAGGTTCACCACTTAAAATATATATATATGTGTGTGTGTGTATGTGTGTATGTATATTATATATATATATATATATATATATGTGTATGTATATTATATATATATATATATATATATATATACACACACACACACACACACATAAAAATTGCATTTATGCAGCACCTCTACCTTATGCTCTCAGAGCAATCAAAAATATGTCACAGCAAAAAAAAATACTTGTTGCCTTTATACCTGTCTCGTGCTCAATCTTGTGCTCCCTCTCCACCTTGCTTTCACTTGTGCGTGCTCTGGCTCACTTCTCATTTGTGTGTACTCTTATTTTTCTCCTTTTGCATTTCTTCTCCACTGTCATCCTTTAGAATACCTGTGGAATATTATATAAAAGCCATATTCAGGTTCTTGATTAGTTGCTGAGCATCCTTGGTGGAGGTATGGATCAAAGTTCTGGTTTATCCCTTTTTGATGGGAATTGCTGTATGATATTGTGACAAACTTGGAGGTGGAGAAGAGCAGTTACAGTGTTTGTTAACAAAATGGGGAATTGAGACAAGTTTCCATTTAAAATGTGGAGTGGAATGAGATCAGTTGTTTAATAATTCATGTTCTTCGGTCTCTTAAACAAATTTTTATGCAATAGCGTACTTGGAAATCTTAGACAGAATATGACACCCGTGCAGAGCTGCTGATGTGTTTACATTTAAGCATATCTACTTGCTAGAATTTCTGTTGGGAGTTAAACTCGAGTTAGATTTCAAATAAAAATATACCAAGTGCTTGAGGTACAATGTAGGCTTGTCACCAGATGAAAAGAAAAGGCAAGTTTTTTGGGTGGAAGTGTTTGTGATCCAATGAAGGAAGCAGAGATTTTAAAAAAAGCTAATAATATGCATTTGCCAATTGCTGCTATTAGCACAAAGCTATTTAATTTTCACAAGATGTTTAAGATTTTCCTGATTTGATGTCAGTCAAGCATTAAAGCAAATTTATGTTGCACTGTTTTGCTCGTTTTGTCAACAATTAACTTTTTGTGGAGTAAACTATAGTAGTATGGTGAAGTCATTTTAGCTGCTGATGGGGAAATGTTTTCTGTCTTCCACCATGTGAGTTTTATTCGTGTTCTTCCTTTTCCTCAACAAACTTCAGGGTAACAGATGTCTCCTCAGTCTAATGAAACAAAACTGTTTCTCTGCCAGTAAGTCACGTGATGAAACAATCTGCTTTAAAAATCTGTCAATTTAAAAAGAAATACTTGGTGCTTCACTGAATGTATTCCAGCTATGAAATCTTACCAAACTGCACTAATATTCTAATAAATATGCCAGTTTAGCTAGTTTTCTTGTGAGCTAAAATACAGCTATATAGTGGAACCATTTTTTTTACCTGCATACAAGTGGAGAATTTTGATTTACAGAACTTCCGAACATTCTACATATTTTTATATGCAATTTTGAAATGAGAACCATTGCACAGGAACCTTGTGCCTCAGTCTGCTAGCAAGCCAAGAAATAGGCTGAGGAAGATGGGGAACTTGCTTCACTCTTCCTCAAATAATTAGCATTCCCATGTAAGTGCATGGAAGTTTACAGTACTATTGTGGTTGCATTTGAAAAAGGACATCTGTGTATAGTAACTGCATCATATATTTTTAAGAAGATATTGCTTGACTGTATAAGCTCCCCCTTTGTTGACAGAGAAGAAATACAAGGGTCAATGATGCCTTAAAGAAACAAACCTCAAATCCTTTGATTAACAGTACAATTTGAGGGCATGAATTTTTTTTAAGGCTGAGTTATTCCTTAAACAAGTAGCTCCATTATTGAAGTATGCTACTCTAAAATATATCTAGCCTAGCATTTTCCCACTTTTTTAAAAATTAAAAATAGTTCTAAAAACAATGCACCATTCTAAGGTCATCCATATTTTTGGTAGATTCAAGTCAGGCTTTGCTCCACCCCTCCGTTTGTCTCTCTGCCTCATTAGTAGTAGGATGAACAAAATGTTGGGTTTTCTTTTAATTGTAGGAAGCATTAGCTTAAATTTAGTTGAGGTTTACTTCCACTGGTAGGGGATTGAAAGGAGGAATGATTATTTTGACAATTATTTTAAAATGATATACTTCTGTAAAAAAAAATGATTTGTGGTAAGAAAGTAATTTGGATACCTTTTCGCACTGGTAAAGTAAAGCTGAATGTGCCTTATTCTGGAAAGCATGCAATGTCTCTGCCTTCCATGGTTCAAAACCTGGAGTGGGTAATTAAACTACTTTAGTTGGTAACCACTGTTGTGTAATATTTGGTTATACACTGATTATCTTTGGATGTTAAATATTAGTAAATGTATTAGTAGAATATTTATTTTGTTGGTGACTGGATATATTTTAAATCATTAATTTTATTAAAAATTGTTTAATCCTGTTCTTTTTGCCGAGTTTGTCAATTTTATTAATTCAGTTCATTTCTGTTGAATAAGCCTGGTCCAGATTCTGTTTTAGTCTGATGTTGAAGGCTAAAAGAGAAAGATATTAATTACATTTATTCCCCATATTATCTATTTTTGAGTATCAAACTGAGATGTGAACCAAATGTAGCAGAAGCCAAATTAAATTAAAATCAATTTGAATTATTCCAAATTAAAACAATAGCTTTGATTAACAATACAATTTGAGGGCTTATTAAATGTTTCTTTTCTAAGCATGAGTTATTCTTCAAACAACCAAAAGAAACCATTAAGCTACATAATCTGCAAAGATTTTATTTGTTTTAGCTCCATGATCTCAGCAGCATATTAATGTATATTTATTTTTTCATGTCGACTGGTTACCACCGTGAGGCAAAAATGAAGTTTTAATATGATGATGAAGTTTAATAGATCATTAAGGTTGTTGTCACCTGTTGGCTGATTTGCTTTCACAAAGGAATGTGCAATAAAGTGATTTAATAGATTTGTATCTGATATTTACTTGGATAGAATCTGCAGACACCCTCAGCTGCATAAACATCTGGCAACTTAGGTTTTGAAATCTGATTTTTAATTTCCTTTGTTTGAATGCCAATAGGCACACCAGCAGAAAATATTTTACTAAAGAACCCAGTTTGCATTCGGGACCAATTTTTATGATTTAGAATAGCTTAAAAATTGTGCAGCTTTGACACATGGAAATGGATTTTGTAGGTCTGGCCTTGAATTATGTATACATGATTTCTCTTGGACAACAGTAGCCCAGAATTTGAGGTAACCATGCAGAAATCCCACAGTTGTTGTCCTCAATTCACCAGCAAACTTGTCAAGCCCTCACTGAACGCTGATAAGTTGTAGTGGTTCCGACCATCACCGAGGAGCTCGGGTATTTGTTAGCTTGTATTTAAATATTTATTCTATTTTCAAGTGTCAACATTTTAAGTATTTTTAGGCTTTGAAGTTAACTTATAGAGTTTTCAATGGTTAGATTCCTTTGAAAGTCTCTGGAACATTGTCCTTAACAATTTGTTCTACATCTGAAGAGGTGACTTGGCTTACTCCTTTTTCTTAGCAGTTGGTACAGGTGCTCAATGTTGTACTACACAACACAAAAACTAGCCATAAAGGACCCTACCAGCTTTACCCTGTAAGTTTGCACAGGGAAAATTATTTCATACACTAAATATTTTAAAGAACTAGTAGAATATCTGCCACAAATATGTTCAACTTCCAAACTGTACACGATGACTTCTTTGGAATGCTAATTTACTTTGATGTAAAAGCTCAGGACTAGATCTTTCTCGGCAGATTCCCTGCCCAGAATTCCCTGTCATCACCCCATGGCCATACTTGGTAGGTGTGAATGCAAATGGCCTGTCCCTCTGGCCCAAAGCGTCGCAAAACTAACATGGCCTGAGGGGCAGCACAGTCTTTGGCTATGCATTGAGGCCACCTCTACCGAGGAATACCCCTAGAAGCTTTAAAAGCAGTCTCGCACCCAGCTTTGTAATGCTATGTGGGTCATTCAAAATGGTTTTTAACTTATTCTGACAATTTTTTTAACTGAAGTTAACTAAACCTCTTAAATAGTTAAAATAATTCAAACCATTAGACTAAACCAAACTTTTTATAAAACTTTCCAAGGCTACACTGGCCTGGTTTGTTGCAGATCAGCAATCACCATTAAAATCAATGTGGTCTCGCACCCAGTTCTCATCTGATATAGGATCTGGATTCCAGTATGGAGTAAACTACAAACCTGGTGCCCTGAATTCATACACAAATCAGGGACATCAGTGTTTATCAGCATATTTGAAACAAGTAAACACTAATGGTTCTGAATCTAGTTGAACGTGAAGGTCTTTCAGCTGAGCTTCAAGAATAAAAGCATGATTAGGAATAATGGAAAGCTTGGGGGTTATGTTCACCATGACCAAAAATCAGCAAATATATACTGAGATTGATGAGAAGTCCTGCTAACACAATGACAAAGGGAAAACTTAAAACTCCAATAATCTGCCATCAGATTATTCAGAAATCCCAATGGTTCAGTGTCTGGTGGTGTTTCCTGTTCCATTCTCCATTGAAACTCACCAGGGCCCTGTTTCCCACACTTCCTTTAAATTCACTGCAGCCCATTTTCTTGCAGTCCCTATAAGCTGGAATTTGTTTTATGCTACTATGCAACTGTAAACTAAATTTAATGCTGGTACACCATCTCATCTTAAAGAACCTTGTCTAGATTAGTATCCTTTCCGGAACAGAGTAATTTGCATTTGTTTTTAAAACTGTTTCTTAACAACCAGAGTTATCACGATGCAATTTGCCCATAACACTACAGTTTTATGGCAACTACTTTGAACTTGAGTTCAAATGCCAAAGATGAGCTTGCTAATATAGTTAAGGAGTTCATTTGGGGTAACTGCTTCCCCTTTCTCCAAATATTTTTCATGCCTTTCTATCCCTTGTACCTAGTCAAGGCACGCAGAAATGCCCTGTTCCTAGCCGGCAGAAGGTGCCTGCAGCCTCACAGCAGTCAGCAAATCCATCCCCATCCATCCCACCAGTCTCCTGAATGCTCGTTTGAATGTATGGGTTGTCCATAAGTCAGGTGTTCATAACCTGGGGAGGACCTGTATATTATATAATTTACCATTTGGGTTAGTTGCTGGTATCCTGGCCTCAAGTTCAAAGTCTTGAGTCAAAGCCCACACATTCTAAACATGGGGTAGGTCAATCATGACCTGCATTTTAGTTAGATTAAGATATCGGCATTTTAACTACATGTAATCTAAGGATCTATCAAGCTCAGTTTTCAATTGACCTAGCCCTTTTTGAGGTCAAGTGTCCTAGATTCCCACTGGAATAAAAAAACAACAAACTGCTGGAAGAACTCTTCAGGTCAGGCGGCATCTGTGGAGGCAGAGGGATAGCCAATGTTTTGGGTCGAGACCCTGCATCGGGACTGAGTGTAGAGGGGAGATGGCCAGCAGTATACAGAAGTGAGTTGAGGCAGGAGCTGGCAGAGGTGGGACCAGGTGAGGAGGGGAAGGATTGGCAGATGGAGCCAGGAGGGGGAGGGTAGAGGTAGAGACAGGCTGCAAGGTGATAAGTGGAGATAATAACAGGCTGTAGATTCTGGAATCTGATAAGCAAGGAAGGTGATAAGTAGAACTAGAGAAGGAAAAGACAATGAGCAGATGGAACCAGTGGGATGTGAAAGAAACAGTGGACACGGTGGTTGGGGGTGGGGGGAGTGGTGAGAGATTATGGCAGGATCAGAACGAGAGAGAAAGGAAGATGGGGTTTTGGTTTACCTGAAATTGGAAAATTCAGTGGTCATGCCATTGGATTCTAGACGAGCCAAGTGGAATGTGAGGTACTGTTCTAGTGTGGGTTTTGCCTCACCCTGGCAGTCGAGAAGGCAGAGGACAAACAGGTCGGTATGGGAAAGGGAGTTGGAATGATGTGCAACCAAGAGCTCAAGATGGTCATTGAGGACAGAGCGCAGGTGTTTGGCAAAGTGGTCGGCTAGTCTGTGCTTGGCCTTGTCAATATGGAGGAGGCTATATCAGGAGCACCGAAAGCAATAGACAAGGTTGGAGGAGGTGCATATGAATCTCTGCCCCACTTGGAAGGGCTGTTTAGGTCCCTGGATGGTGGTGAGAGAGGAGGTGTAGGGACAGACGTTGCACTCCTACAGCTGCAGGGGAAAGTGTCAGGGGAGGGGTGGCTGGGGAGGGATGAGCGAACCAGGGAATCAGAGAGAGTGGTCCCTGTGGAAAGCAAAGAAGGGTGGGGAGGGGAAGATGTGACTGTTGATGGGATCGCATAGCAGCTGGCGGAAATGTCAAAGAATGATGTGCTGGATGCGGTGGCTGGTAGGGTGAAAGGGAAGGACTAAAGGAACTATCTCTGTTCTGTCTGGGGGAGGCGGGGTGAGGGCTCCATCAATCACAATAGAAGGGAATCCACATTTCCTGAAAAAAGGACATTTCAGATGTCCTTGAACAGAAAGCCTCATCTCAAGAACAGAATCAGAGAAACTGAGAGAAAGGGATGGCATCCAAACAAGAGACCCGATGTGAGGAGGTATAGTCCAGGTAGCTTTGGGAGTCAGTGGGTTTATAGTAAATGTCAGAGGAGATGAAGGCAGATATCCAGAAAGGGTGGAAGATCCACGCTCTACACTCTCAGTCCTGATGAAGGGTCTTGACCCAAAACATCCATGATCCTTCTGCCTCCACAGATGCTGCCTGATCTGTCGAGTTCCTCCAGCATTTTGTCTTTGCTTCGGATTCAAGCATCTGAAGTATCTTGTGTCCCTCAATCCGCACTCTTCCTGAAGAAGGACTCCCTAACATTGCCTCTGATTTGCCAAGCTCCACTTGTAAGGTTTTACCCCCTTTGTTTTGGGGAAAAGTTTCTCTCTACCCAATGTGACAATCCCTTTAGTCACATTAATTACCACCACTTAATCTTTTTTACCTGAAGCTTCATTTTGAAGCTTACCCCACAATTTAACCTTCAGGTGAGTACTAGATAAGCATATGGAGGAATTTAAAATAGAGGGATATGTGGGAGGAAGGGGTTAGAAAGTATTAGGCGAGGTTTAAAGGTTGGCACAACATTGTGGGCTGAAGGGCCTGTTTTGTGCTGTACTGTTCTATATATCTTGCTGATGAAGTTACATTGTAATCCCATGATATTCTTCCCAATTGAGGATCAGAAATGTTAATTTTCTCTTCCCACAGATGCAGCCTGAGCTCCTGAGTATTTCCAGCATTTTCTACTTTTTATTCCTCTAACGTGTTTTGTTTTCTGACACTTAAATGTTGACATAGCATGTTAAATTATGGCCCGCATGCCTAAAGATGGGTGGAGGCAATTCCAAAGCAACATTTGATATGGCAGAAACCATTATGTTTGAGAGCAGTTTCACTAGAAAATTAGTAATTTAAGTTGGCTTATAAATGAGCTTATTTCCTCTAGAAAAGGAATTCATCACCTATTGACACTGCAATATCCTGTGAGCATAATTTGAGTTATGAAGTCTGAGGTCAAAGTTGCTTAATTACTAAATATATTCAATTGGGCATAAATTAGGTTTTAAGTCATTCTTTGTTCTGAAACTTATTTAACATGGACTTTCATTTTTTTTAAATGATATTATGTAGCAAGTGATAGCTGTTAAAGAATTGAAAGATGTATGAAATGTTCTGTTTTCGTGAACAGACAGTGTCCTTGGCACTCAGGAATACTGTTGTCATGGTAGCACAGATAAATTCTTTATATAATGAAATGAATATAGAATGATGTGAGGCATATGTTTACAAATCTGTCAGGTCATTTAGATTCCACAGATCCAAGACCAAATGTGAAATTAAAATGTGACAGAAAAGTACACTTGGGTGTTTATTTTCAATGAGAACTAAATTGTGCTATGTATAATCTAACTTAGGCTCTTTGTTACTAAAGGACTCGGCTCTATTTCTAAATTACAGAGTCGAATTCTTGCTTGTAATTACATAATCTCATCATTGCCAGTATTAACTATAATTTATCGTATAAACTTCAATGAACAATTTTGGCTGTAGTGAATTGTCCTGGTTTATACATTTTAAAACTACATTATGAACACTTTTTAGAAAATCAAGTACACTGTGAATTAATGTGGCTCTTTTGAAATGATCTCTGCTTATAACTTTTCTTCTGGGTTATTTCATGCTTCTCACTCAATGAAATGTGCCTGAAATGTGTTGTACCCTATTAGCGCCAGTATTAGTTATTCACATTATTCACAGTTATTCACATATTCACAGATTTGTTTGGCATTTAACATGTTACATGTTGAGTAGTTATCAAATTGTAGTGGTCTGACAGTTTTGCATTTATGTTAACTGTAAATAGTACATTATGTCCTGTCTGGGAGGTCAGCTTGTATATAATGTGCATGACAGCCTCATAAGTACAAGTGGGTTATTGGAAATTCAATGATCAAATGCAGCTACGCCGAGGAAAAATGCAACCTTCAATGGGATTCCACCGCCAAACACATCTTTCCTCCTCCCATTTCAGCATTCCAAAGAGACTATTACCTCTGCAACTCCTTGGTCCACTCTTCATCTCTACCAACCGATCTCTATCCCACACAACTGCAGGAGATGCAACATCTTCCCTTTTACCTCTTCCCACCATCCAGTCAACAAAGCAGTTGTTCCAGGTGAAGCGGCAATTCATTTGCACTTCTTCCAATTTAGTGTCTTTCATTCAGTACTCAAGATGTGGTCTCTTTCACATTGGAGTAAACAAATGCAGATTGAGTGACCCATTTGCAGACCTCCTCGTTCAGTTTGTAATTGCCCGTCACTTTAATTCCCCAACGCCTTCCCACTCTGACCTTTATGTCAGGCTTCTTACTTTGTCCAGCATGACCTTGAGGTGAATCACCTCATCTTCCATCTGGGCACATCACAGCAATGAGAACTTAATACTGAATTTAACAATTTCAAGCAACTACTCTTTTATTTTTCTCTCCATAGATATGGTTATATCTTTGTCTCAAATTGTTTCATTTTTTTCTTTTCTGTATCTAACTGCAAGTTTTTAAAGTAATCATTACCTTGACAATTTTGGTCTGCACCTTATCACATACATTCCCTCAGATTTTCTCCATCCTCCCCCTCTCTGCAACTTTACACAAGCTTGTTTTCTCAGGTTGAACCATTGACTCTTTTTCTAACCCAGATGCTGCTTCACCAGAGTGTTGCTGTTTTTTGCTCCACTTAAGAATTTTCAGGTTGCATCATATCTGCCAGAAGAACAGCCCTGTGAGCCCAGCTGTGATATAGCAAAGCAGAACAAAAAGCCTTTTGCAATGTGGTACTGGACTGTCTATACTCACTATTTATAAGTTTATTTTTTAAAAAAATGTATTATAGACATGGTGAAGGAAAGGGTGGTAACTTAAATAAATACAAAGTTGTTCTTGTTTTGATTTCTATATAATGAAAACAAATCCCGATTTGATGATCCTGAAGAGTTGCAGCATGGAGACTTGTTCTCACTAGATGTCAGTGGTGCCATTTACAAAAATACCACTACTCTCACAAATTGTAACTCTACTTCTGACCAATCAGGCTTATGATGTGTTCTGTTCATCAGCTGCCTGGAGTGCAGCACAGGAGCTCGAGTCCAAAAGTAAAATGCTTCAAACAATGAAAATCTGAAACAAAAATGAAATGCTGAAATTCATGGTTGATCAGACACCATCTGCGGAGAAGAAAAAAGTCAATGTTTCAGTTCAATGACCTTTCAACAGAACTGGAAAAAGCTGGAAAATTTTATTTCCAACAATTCTCAGTTCTGAAGGAAAGTCATCAAATTGAAACTATTGTTGTCTCTCCACAACTGCTGCCTCACCTGCTCATTAAGAGCTCATATTGTTACACGGTTTTAAAAACTAATGTAAATACAATGTCAATTAAGGTGACACTGGGTCTTCACCAAGTGCTTCCCTTGTTGGCTTCTTTTCCACAAGCTCTATTTAACCTAGCAATCTACATCCTGTTTGCTCCCATAGTTCTGTTGCCAAACTGCTGACCATAGTACACTAACTTCAATGTCTTGAGCTCATTTCCAAATCCTGTCAGCTGGGTTTTCTAATCACTTCCCATCATCCTCTACCCCCAGCCTCACAACTGAATTCCTTGTACAATGCTTTGCCACTGTGCAGGGCCTTGGCATTTGGAATGACAGTTCCAAGTTCACACTGGTGGATCTGCAAAAAAAACATACTTGCCACATTGATCTCTACTGAATGTGTATGGATCATTGCTGATAACAAGTTCACATCTAATGATGTCTTGCTCTTCCCCCAACACATATTAAGCATCTACTGCCTGTGTTGTGTTTTTTTACACCTTTACACCTACTATTCCCTAATATCTTCCTCTTCCCTCCATTCTAACATAAAGTCCTCTTGAGATACTTTTTTTCAGGACAGGCACATAATAAATGCATTGTTGTTGTACGTAACCAGCTGCTAATTGTTAAACAAATATTACCAACCTGTTGGAAGTAAGACAGAAAAGGAGAGAAAATCTTGCTAATGTTGGTGAAAATAATGGAGTATAATCTCAAATGATTTGATCAAGTTTGATTGACATAACACGAAAGATAACATGCCACTACCAGAAAGGGGAAATGAGAGGATGTGATCAGAATAAGTAAAAGGTTCAAAAGAAATAGTAGAGATTAAAAGATAAAAGAACAGAGTCTTAGAGGAGGCATTGGACTCTGAAGCAATTAAGCTTTCTGAAATTGTTGGCCATGTCTGCTACAGATGAGGATGGCGTGGTGGACCAAGGCATCATGCATTGTTGACTAAATTTTTACTCTGCGATCTCCACCCACTGTGGGGACTGGTGGGGGAGGGGTTGGTGATGCTGGCAAATGACAGGTTTGACAATTGATGGACATGGCAGGGGGTGGTGGTGGTGGTGGGGTGTGTTGTTCAGTCAGATTGTCCGAGAGTTATTTGGACTGTATAAATAATGTTGGGGGTGAGCATGTTGGCAGTGAGGTGACCTTGACACTGATCAGTAAATGATAGGAAGTTAAAAGCCACACCCACAGGAGGAAGAGGGATCTCTTGGACTTCCAACAGCTATCCTGGTAACATGGAGCTCTCTAACACCAAAGTGTGCTCATCCCTTAGGGTTAGACTTGTTTCAGCGTTCTTGCAGGCTGAGCACGTGTGGAGGGGAAAATGTGTTAGTGTTGTGCACTCTACTCAGTGGTGCCAACAACAGTTATTACTTGCTGTCTTAAGTTTAGTTCTGAAAATGGCCCTCCACATTCCAAATTTTGGGCACCCAGACTAAAAATTCCTGCAATATTAGCAACACTTGTGCATTATTTTAGAAGATGTAAAGGCAGGCAATATGCTCCTTTGTTGCTTTGTTGTGAATGAACGATAAAATAATTGCATCTTTAATGGGATCAAAGGGTGAAATGGTCTTTTGGTCTGGGTACTTGTAGTGGCAGTGTACTGTGATTGACTCAAACACAGGAAGCTGCATTTCACTGATGCCCACTCTGCACAGTAAATCAGCAAAACAAAAGCTTGAAAAGATATCATAACTCCATACATTTAAAGAGAAATGTCCCACTTGAAAGACCACATGGTTTCATTTCATAGGTCACTCTTCTTCAGATAGTCACTATCAACTTATCCGTATGCGGTTGTGTTTTAATTTTTTTATAACCAATGGCAATTGTGAATATAAGCCAACATGGGGTAATTAAAGATTAGGGCCAATAGAATGCATGAGGCTTGCAAATTAGAAAACAGAAACTGATCTCTGGTGATGTGGGAAAGGTCTATTAACATTAGACGAGAGAAAAAAAAGTCACCCATAATTCTCTGTCCACTTCACTCCACTAACGTAAAAAATGCTTTAAGATATTCGTAATTAGAAAAAAAAATCGTTGCCGAGAAACAAAAGATCCTCCCATCCGAGGCAATTCCTACAGGATCCACCAGGAGTCTCTGAAACTCACCTCTGTGGTAAAACCTGCGCCCACCTCCGTGGTCAATTTCAGAATTGAACCCAGGAAAGCATCAGATCCGCCCAGCTACCAGCCTAAGTGCTGCTGCTGTCTCTTGCTAATTTACTTAATTGTTGCAAGCGTTAAAATAATCATGTAAATCATGCCATGGTATTTGTAGGAATCCAGTTCTAGAAGCTTACTGACCAAAAAAACCCTAAGGTGTGGGGAGGGGTTGGGGAGGTGCGGCGGAAAGTACATGTGTGTTTTTATTACTGAATTTAGAAATCATGGAGAATGAAAAAGCATGCGCAAAACATTACGGATCTCTTGAATCAACTACGTGGAGTGCAGTCGTTGAAAAAGGTAAAAATAAAATATCAAATCCGAACATGGTAGTTTGATTTTACACCGTTATTTCCAGAGGTTGCAACGATGTAATGATCATAGAAAATCAATGTTAAAATAATTTCTTAACCACGTCACTGATACAGGGTCTTAGTAGGCTTCGTTTGCTTTGATGACAAAGTTAACATTAGATTACTGAGTTACCTTGCACGTCATTGCTTCATACTATTTAAGAATGTTATTTATTGCTGGTGGATAAATCTTTTGAACTGTGTCTCTTGATTCGTACAAGACCCAAGTAAAGTCTTAAATGCCGCTGTACAGGTTACTGAAATACTTGTGTATGGGAAGTATCAGGAATTGTCACAGTTGTGCTGGTATCAGAAGCACTTCAAAAACCAAAGTTTGTCATTGCCATCCTGCCGGTGCGTGTCGGAAGGCTGCCCCTCTCACTGAGTTGAAATGCTTGCAAGACTGACGAGCAGCGCATTTCATGACAAGCTGTGCAGTGCTCACACATCGACAGAGATCCCTTGATTTTGCAGGGGACTGTGTGGACAGAGGAGACAGCACAAATCTACTAACTCCAGAATTTAAATTCCTGATGCTCTACCTCAATCCAAATTAGCTGCTAGATTTCAAGGATAAATACAACTAATTTTGTCTGAATGATGATGTTTGCATCACACTTTGCCATTAACACTGCTTTTGTAATTATAGCAATTTTGAATATAGTTGTATACACGATGAGAATTAGATATTTACATCAAGAGTATATTACATAGCCTGCTTTTGATCTGGGAGCAATGCAATGAGAGGTTTATACTTAGCATTGAAGTACATCTTTTCGTAGTCTAAAAGAATTGGCAGGAACTGGATTAGAATCTAGATTGTGTTTATTGGATCTTACAAGATCTTGTATGACAATATCTGTTGGTTAGGGAAAATACTTTACTCCTGATTTCACAATCTCACTCATGAGTCACTTTTGTAAGGATGAAACAAATTACAAGAGCTTTACTCAATAGCCAGCTCACCTCTATCTAATTTCTTCATTGCCCCCGAAATAAGTATGTGCTTCATGCCACAGCAGTACTATCCCAAGTCTTGATGATACAAGAAAGATAATTTCTTTGTAACTAAATTAGATGCATCCTCGGGGAAAAGTGTGTAACAGAGATGCAGTATCCATTAATGCACTGTTGATTAATTATGGGTTATCAGGAATTTATTTCCAAATATTTTTGAACATGTCTAAAAAAAATTTAGAAAATTGCTGCTATATAAATGCTTGATCTTTTTTTGATTTGATTGCTATTTGCTTCTGTTCTCATTTGCAGAGCAATCAATTGCATGTTACCCAGTACAAATGACAAAATCATCAACAGCAATTCACCCGGCAAAATTAACTTTTCAGGATTGATCATCAGACTTCCATTTATTGAGAATATCTTTCCAAAGAACCACTGTTTTCATTTGGCTTTTAACTTGTTTACTGAAGGAGTGAAAGTCCTCTATCATAGCCAATGCACTGACATAATGTAGAAAGCCTTTTGCACCTTACTGCAGTGAGTAACCTAATGTTAGTTTACTCTTTGAATAAACTAAATTCTAATTTGCAGTATGAATGTTTATTAGAATATAAGCTTTCATGGTTGTTACTTTTCAAAAATGACTATTTTTATTACTGTGATATGTTGCTGTTATTTAATAAATGTTTCATAATATATAAGTAAATGGAAAACAAGATTGTTGTATTTTACCTCTGGCCTTTCACAAGGAACATACATTCCGGAAAATCATTTTGATGATATACTGTGTGAATCAGTCAATAAGTATTGTGATCTCTATTTCAACTCAACCCTATAAAATTTAATAAAACTATGCAGTTTGGACTGTCTCCCAGGATCACTTGAAGTAGCTATGAGATCAGTTCTTAAATTAATACACAGCATATGAGAGATGGAAAGAAAGATGTAAACAAGTGGATGGGTTGGACTGACTTATTGAAAAGTACTTAAATTTTGGTGAGTATTGATAGGCTGGATTGTTACAACTGGGTGTGTGGAATGATCTTTTTTTGCTGTGTAAGTCAGTCATGCCACACATCTGCAAAATATTCTTTTATTTCTTGTTGCCTTTTGAGGGAGTTCCTGACGGCGGCAAAGCAATCCAGGCACTTGCCAGCAATTCCAGCTGACCTGAGACGGCATATTACCCGACTGAAGAAATAATACAAGTTACCTTCCACTTTCTTGCTCCATGAATGACATGGATCAGGGAAAACTGAGCAAATTTTTTGAAATAAAATATTCAAAATACTTTTCATGAACTGCTTAAAAAAATGAAATAAATAAAAGCCATTTGGTCCCCTCGTCCCTGCTTCACCAATGAATCTTTTACCCCGGTGCTGCATTCCTGCACTAACTCCATATACCTTTGATCACCGTAGTACCTAAAAATCTATTGATCTGTGTTTTGCATATACTCAGCAACTGTGCTTCCACAATCCTTTTGGTAGTGAATTCCAAAGATTCACTGCCATCTGGGTGAAGAAATTTCTCCTCACTGTCCTGAAGGGGCAGCTTCTCATTTTGAGACTGTGATCCCTGGCTCTAAGGATGCCTGCAGGGAGAAACATCACCTCTGCTTTGACCTGTCAAATCTCCTTTTTTTTTAAATGTACATTTCAATGAGATAATCTCTCATTCTTCAAAACTCTAGAGAGTATGTGCTTAACCTGCTTAATCTCTCCATACAAAAAAAACCTGTCAACCTAGGAATTAACCAGGTGAATCATTGCTGCGCTCCATCTACTGCACGTATACCTTTTCTAGGTAGGGAAGCTATATCTGAACGCAGATGCAGTTTCACCAGGAGCCTATGTGATTGGCCCAACATGTCTCTCAAATCTTCTTGCTACATAGGCCAACTTTTTGTTTACCACCTTATTTGCTTGCTAAATCTGCATATAAACTCTCAGTGATTCGTATACAGGTCACTTTGATCACCAATGTCTTTCAGTCTCTCCCCATTTAAAAATATACTCTGCCTTTCTATTTTACTGCCAAAGTGGATTTTTCATGTTATATTCTATCTGCCATCCTTGCCCATTCAATTACCCAGTCTGTATTCTATGAAGCCTCTCTATATCCACCTTGGAGCCCCACACTGTCACCTAACTTAGTCTCATCAGCGATCTTGAATATATTATACATGATCCCCTCATCCAAATCTTTGATATAGATTGATTTAATAATCTCATGTGGCACCTTATCAAGGGCCTTCTGAAAGTCTGAATCCATCACATCATGGATTCACCCTTGTCTATTCTAATAGTTACAACCTCAGAAGGGTTCCAAAAGATTAGTCACTTATGATTTCCCTTTCATAAATCCATTGCATCTCTGCCCAGTCCCACATTTATCTTCCAAGTGCCATGTTGCCATTTCCTTAATAAAAGATTCAAGCAATTTCTCTACCACCAATGTCAGATTTAATATCAACCATTGTAGCATCCATTAATTAATTGTTGTTTGTTGTGATGTAAGTGGTGGTAGCAATTCTACATGTATTGCCTGTCCATAGTTTTCCTGAGAAGGTGTTGGTAGGGAACATTCATAGGATATAGTGATTACTTTTATGACTAACCTGAAGACTTTTGTTTTTATGACATATTTACAGTTTAGTTGCCTTTTCTGACAGAATCTAGTCTTTAGGGTGTGGCATTCAATTGACATCTTACCATAGTAAGATTTGAACTTTCAACAGCTAGATTGTTAGTCTACAACATAACTGTTATATTTCTGTATTACAAAGTCATCAGTAGTTTCTTTTTCCTCCAAAGCCATTTTAACTGGTTAAATATTTAAGATCGGCTGTGGCAATGTACAGGCTTATTCTGTATCTGCTATTCCATTAAAGTGGAGGAAGGTATAGACCAACATTTCTAGGGATAGTGTGGAAATATAAATGGAGAAAATCCTTGCAATGAAAGGCCAGTAGCTTTCACTACAAACAGTGTGTTCACCACAAAGTATGTTGAGGTGAACAATTGATTTTCAGATTGGAAAGAACTATGAATGGTGTTCCTTTGGCATTAATGTTGGAGCAACTGCTCCTTCAATGTATGTTATAGACTTGGAAATGTTTCAGATGATGAACTTTGCAGATGGCATAAAACACAAGAATATAGTAAGCAGTGGGGTGCAGTGGCCATCATAAGGACACGTACAGGTAAAATGGATAGACAGATTGTGGGTGAAACGTAATGCAAAAAAGAGTGAGGTGACTCTTTTTAGTAGGAAGAATAAGAACTGATGTAAATCAAAAAGTACAATTTTAAAGGAGGTGCAGCAACAGAGTAACTTTAAAGATGGCAGGTCTAGTTGAGAAAGGTGTTAAAAGTCATATAGAATTCTTGGCTTTATAAATACAGGTTGAGAGTATATAAGCAAGGGAGCTATGTTAATTTATAAAATATTGGTTAGTGTAGAGGGTTATTCTGGTCTATTCTGGGTAGCAAACTTTAGGAAAAATATCAGGGTCTTGGCAAGGTTGCAGAAGAGATTTACTACAATGATACCAAGAATGAAAAGTTCAGTGATGAAGCTGGAGTTGTTCTCCTTGGGGCAGAGAAGATTCAGTGGAGATTCGATAGAGGTGTTCAAAACCACCAAGAGTAAATAAAGAAAACTCTTTCTGGTGAATGAACAAAATGCATACATGTGAAGTAATTGCCAAAAGCCCCAAAGGTGAGAGGATGATAAACTGTACAGGTGTTGTATTATCTGAAAAGCACTACCTGAAAGTGGATTGGAAGCAGATTCAATAACTTCCAAAAGGGAACAAGATAAATAATTGAAGAAATTTTTCAGGGTTGTGGGAAAGAGCAGAGGAATGAAGTAATTGGATGTCTCTCAGACAGCTGTCATGGGAATGATGAACTGAGTGACCTCTGTTTGTTCTCTAGGATTCAGTGAACACCCAAAGCAAAATGCTTAACCAGCTTGAACAAACTTGAAAACATTTAAATGTTTTTGCACTCATTGATGATGATAATGTGATCTGTGCTTGTAACATAAGTCAGATTGTGAGAGGAAAACACAGAATATAGAGCAAGAGAGCATTTGTTTTTCGAAAAGGCAGAGTCCTTTTCAGCTTGATTGTTTTAAGTATAGTTTTACTGCTTGTTTTCACTTGTGCTATCTGCAAAATCCAGGAAGAACTGACCAAAGTGACTTTAAACAAAAAAGGGAGTTTTAAACAGATCCCAAACCACTTGAGATTATGCTTTTGTGATATTTCACCATGGTTGAAGATTTAAATCACAAATTTCCTGTCACAAAACTGTCCATCACCCAGATTTTTATAGTGAGATTCTGCTGATTGCTTTGGTTCAGAAAGTTTCTAGAAGTTGCGTCTGTTTTCTTAGATAAACAGACACAAGTAAGCATATTATTTCTTTCATATCAAAAAAAATTCTTAACTTACTGAGACACCAGTAAAACTATTAAATCATTCAGTATAGTTTTTGCAAGCAATTTTCAGTGATGTATAAAAACTGGTAACTCACGGTAACACTGATTTTAGAATTCTCATTTTTTTGATGATATGTGCCAGGTTGTCATTTTAATTGCATAAAGGAAAATGGTTCATGTTGGTAACAGGATGGTAAAAAATGATCTATTATTCTTCACAGCTGTGCTGTTTTATTGAACGTTCTAGATTTATGGTTAAATACATTTTTATATCAGAAACATGAATTGTAATATAACCCATGTAATTTTATTATATTTTGAAAGTTATTTCTCAGTTTTGCTCAAAACATAAAATGTGTACCCAATTCCTTGAATTCTTTGTAATAGGCTAATTAGTTCAACTGATTACCTAAGGATTAATGCACCACCAAGCTGCCTCAGTTTATTTAACAGCACCTAATCTGTTAAACCACAAAAGCTTTTGCAATAAGGTAAAATGTACCTTGCTATCACTTTGCTTTTGTGACATCCATAATGTGCAGAATAACAAATGAATAAAGGACTATTATTGAATTTTCATGGTAAAGGTATATGATTTCACTTTTCTCTCAATGTTCCTTCTTCTGTCTTTGTTTTATCTGTTGTATTCCATGTGATCCTTGCATCTTAATGATAGCTGACTGGGTAAACAACTGCTGCCAGAATTTGATGCTTTGATACCAGCACATTGGATGTCAGTCATTTTTCCTTTTTATTTGCCCATGGGATGCATTTTAATTATGGTACTACATCACCACATGCCAGTCTCAAATTGACACCTGCTGCTGGATATTAATGTATTAACACTTTCATCTGTTATCCTTCAAAATATATTTGATTTTCTGTGGTGATGTTGAGAAATAACTTATTTTAAGAAAATTAATGTCTCATAATTAGACAATTAAACATTGGAAGTTCAAAAATGTACCTTCTGAAAATACATTGGGAGAGAACATTCTTTTAATATTTAGTCTTCGTATCTTCTTTCAGTTTTTTATCCTCTTCAATTGTCTGTTACTCTATTCCCTCTATATAATGGAAATAAAGGGTTCCTTCATTTTAGTTTAATATGTAAAATCATTCTATTTACTATTTCAAAGATACTTTGTCTGTCTACTTGAAGACTCTAATTCCTTCATTGCACAGTCTCTCGTAACTACTTCTTGATACTCAGTTTGGATACTGACTGACTGCTTTGAAGCCAGAAAGTAGTAATGTTGTTAGACTATCCTTCAGAGGGACTTTGTAAAATCTGACGGAATATGGACCCTCCCCAACATTTTTAATCATACAAGAAAGGTTTTAATCATACAAGAAATAAACCATACAAGAAAGATGAACAAGTAAACCTTTCGAAACAGGAAACTTTTGTGAACGTCAGGATAACATTTATAATTAGCTAATCTTGGATTGCTTTGACAGCTGATATCTGAATGTTATTTCAAGGGAGAAGAAATAGTATGCTGTTCATAAAGGACAAAATGTTAAGGAAAACATGCAGATTACTGTGTTATTCATCTTAGCCTATTGCTGGCAATAGCCAGTATTTATCATGGCATACTGGAAGAAATTAGGGGATGAGATCCATAAAGACTTGGTGGTTATCAAAAGGAGATGTTGAACAATGGGAAAATGCCAGCAACTTGGAAATGGGATAGCCTGATGCCTGGTTTTACAATGAATGACAGAGCAGATGTTGGCAGTTAAGGAACTTGCAGGTCTTATGTATTTCTTTAATGCAACTGTGGATTACCTATAAAAACATCAAGACTATGTAAGCTATATGTAGAAGAAGGTGGTTCTTGAACTGGTTCCTTGACTTTTTAAGGAAATATCATTCAAGAACTGAGTCAGAAGGTCATATGGTTTAAACAAATTATATCCTCTTTTGTATAAGTTGCACAAGAGCTTAAAAGCTGACTTAAAATGTATTATATTGTAACTTTTTGAAGATACTGCATTTCTTGTATGTTTTCTCAGTTTCTTTGGCCATGTTATATCTAGTGTGAAGAAGGCCCCACAACAGTGCTTCTGAGACACGTTCCTTTTTCCTTAACTATGGCTCCACCACAATTGACGGTGCTCTTGACAGCATCTGTTCTACTTCCCAGAACAAAGAGAGGGTTCCCCTTCTCCTCACCTGCCACTCCATCAGCCTCCATATTCAATGGATTGTCCTACATATTTTCCCATCACCTTCAACATGATGTCATCACCAGACACATAACCACTCTGCATACCCTGGTCCCTATGTAACTGCAGGAGGTGCAACAGCTTCACTTTTACCTGTTCCCTTCCCTTTGTACAGCATTCCAAACATTCCTTCCAGATGAAGCAGCCAATGGCTTGTACTTCTAATTTAGTAAGTTGTTTTCAGTGTATACAATGAGATCCCCTCTACATCGGAGAAGCCAAATGCAGATTGGATGACCAGTTTCCAGAAAATCTCCCCTTTAATTCTGCATCCCACTCCTACCCTGACCTCCATCTTCTGGTTTCTTGCACTCTTCCAACAAAACCCAAAGTCAGTTTGAGGAATAGAATTTTAATTTTCAACGAGGATTGTTGCAGCCTTCAGGACACTGTTTTCAACAATTTCAGATAACCTGCCTTTCCAGTTTCTATCACAGAATGCTGGGTCTTTCCAGCATTCACTTTTGAATCAAATTTCCAGCAACTACAGTGTTTCTTATTCCATGATGTCAGCATTGTTTTTCCCTCTCTTCCCATCCCCATTACACCACCTCCAGACAGACCAGCTATTATTAAAGTCTTTATGACTCTTTCTTTCAGCGGGCACTGCCACTGCTTGTGTCAATCAGTCTCTCTGGTCTCCACTTCATCACAGATATTGTTCTCTCCATCTCTTCACCTTCTCTACAACTTAAAATATCTTTGATTTCTAACTTTTCCTAGTGGAGGGTTTTCTAATGGAAGGTCATTGACCTGAAATGTTATCTCTGTGTCTCTATCCACAGTTGCTGGCTTAGCTGCCTGAATATTTCCATTATTTCACTGTTATCATTGCAATTCCTTTCATCATTTCTGTTACAGAGACAGATATTATATCAATGGCCGATTCTACCATAACAGTGGATGACATTGAGGATGAGCTATTTAAAATTGAACGGATAAGAGATATATTGGTTCGAAGAGAATCTGAACTCCGATATATGTGAGTAGAAGAGATTTCCTTGATTTTTAACATGTATTGTCTTAGCTGTGCTTTGAATTATGTACTGTTGATACTCAAAAACCATAGAAGGATGTAAGCTTTCCTGTTTGTCTTTGCAGTTATTCCAGCAGAATAAGTAATGGTGAGAGATAGCAATGACTAGGTTTATTCATATTGAAGTGTTTCCTTGCTACGCATTTACTCTTTCTGAATAAACAGGCAAAAGTTTGTGGCCTAGAAATCCTACCTCACATAAAATGTAATAAAATGGCACTGGGTAATGGACTTGTACTAGGTTGCTCCAGGTCTGCCGTCGGAAGTGATTTTTGGGTATGTCGTGTCTCAGATATTTGGTGTTCCTGCTCGTATGAGAGGTGGAGTTATGAACAGAAGATACTTTATTGAAGGTATATAACTGAACAGAAGTGGTTGGTACAACAATGTATCATGGTCATTCCATGGTACACTTGGTTCAAAGCTGCTTCCCCTTTAAAAAGGAAATAAGCCCATACAAACCATCAGTTATTAGTACATATAAATTTATACAATAGGTTAAATATTTATATATGTATATAATGTTCTGAACTAAACCAGTTATAAGTTTAGTCATTTTATTGGTGGTCTTCCTCTGAGGTCTTCTCGGTTGTACTAAGCTCAGCTGTATCTGCGAAGGTTGATCCATTGGCATCTCATATGGGACTCACCTGGAGTGGAGTGGGAGATGGTCCTGTATATAAGCAGAAACAAATCCAGCTCATGCCAGCAATGCAACTTAGCCCTCTCATCCAGCAACTATTCCACCACGCAGACAGAATGTTCAGCCTCTCATTAAAAACTGGGTGATAAGGACATAATGAGGTGTACCAGATTCCACAAGAGTGCAGGAATGTGACAAACTCTGCCGACCTAAAATGCAGCCAATGTTGGAAACCAGTTCCTCAGGGAGTCCACAGGTTCAGAGCCTCAATAGAATATGCAGAGGTGCAGGACCCAAATAAGATAGATAGATAAGACAGATATCTTTATTAGTCTCATGTATATCGAAACACGCAGTGAAATGCATCTTTTACCTAGAGTGTTCTGGGGGTAGCCCGCAAGCGTCGCCACACTTCCGGCGCCAACATAGCGTGCCCACAACTTCCTAACTGGTACATCTTTGGAATGTGGGAGGGAACCAGAGCACCCGGAGGAAACCCACGCAGACACGGGGAGAACGTACAAACTCCTTACAGGCAGTGGCCGGAATTGAACCGAAGTCGCTGGCTCTGTAGTAGCATACCCACTTTGAGTGGTTGTCAACCACCAGGAGAAAATATTCCATTCCAAATGAAAACAATCAACTTGCATTCTCTCAAAGGAATGAGCAATGTTTGCTCTGGAGAAAGGGCAGCTGTCGTGTACAGTCCAAGAGATCAATGTATATTAAGAAATCCAGTAGTTCTTCCACCAATCCCTGGGGAACCAGAGTACATTTCCTACTAATTCAAAAAGCAATCTTTCACCACAACTATGTTTCCTGTCAGCTAGCCAACAGCCCTCTCTACACCTAGGCAGCAGGCAGAGTGAAGACTGCCCTGAATTTGGTTAGAAAAACAAAAGATTTTCACATTGCAAAGTTTATTAACTTTTTTTGTGAAGCTCTTTAATACTTTGTTTTGGAGGATTGGAATGTATTTTAGAAAACTGCCTAGAAATTCTGTTGTGCAGTGCAATTTTTTGGGCACTTGCGATTGAACTTCATCAAAATGTGATTGACCTTTGGTGCCAATTTTGATACAAATTAGATTAAGGTACTTTGCAAATATATGTGGTCTCCAAGATGTGCAGTGATGTTACTGGTGAAAGTCAAATCTTCCTTTGTGAAGACTGCCAACTGTACAGGTTTTGGCCACCAAATCACCCCTTAACCAGAAGTCTGAAGTCTCCATTATTAACTAAAGGGGAGCTGGGGAGACTGCAGCTTCCACCATTTTCATTGATTTGTTTTCTTGGTTCATACTTCCACAAACTAAACTCGAATATTAGAACTTCTTTCCAAAATACCCTGACCAAGCTCCTATCCTCTCTCTGACCTACTGCAGTCTGATCCTTTCCATGCCCATGACTGTGACTCATTTTACCTGACTGTCTCTTTATTCTATCTCAATCCTCTGTCTGCTTACCCTCCCCCTTCTCCTCCTCCATGATCCACAGCCCTACTGATGTCCTGTGCTAGCTCTGCACTGGTAGCACAGAGTGAAATGAAGGAAAGGCCTTTGTGCAGAAAGTGTGCCCGGTCTGTTCAATTATGCATGATAACTCTGGCTCTGTGCTCAATGGAGTTCTGCTCTTCGGCACAGCCAACACTTGCACACCACACCCACCCCACACAGCTCCACTTTTAGTTAGAGTTTTAAAATCAAATTGTTCAAAGTTTGCCCATATTGTTTGATGTCTATACCTGATTATAACATGAGTTACAGAGCAGGGAAAGTAGGATAGAATGGCCATATTGTGTTATCAAAATACAGTGGATAGAAGGTAGGCATAGGGGCCACTTGTGGTCATTAGTGAAATACAGAGGATCCTTCCAGCATCTCACTGGAATGGAATTTTTTTCTCTTTCTGCCAAAGTCACCCTGGGGAAAGTTCCCTTTGGAGACCTCTCTTCAGTGGGAATCGTTGGTTGGGTTGGTGTCAGGCTGCGAAGGAGAACTGTAAAGCAGCGTCTTGCATTCTTTGGCAATTCAGCCTTTTCCCTCCTCTTATTGCACCTGATCAGTCCTCTGCTTTCATCTGAGGTCAACAGTCGAGGCTCCTTGCATATTCATCTGCTGTAGCTATAAAAGAATGATGGGCAATAATTTATCTCCCTCTTCACCTGTATCTGTATTCAGAATTCACTGGTTCTATGTAACAAGTTTAACTCCATTAGCTGGTTCTGTGTTGATTGTTTTACAGCTGATAGTAAACATAATTCATGAACTACATTCCTGCTCTGTCCTGACAGTTCAGCTATTTATTATATTGTTTGGTGCCTCTGTTGAGACGGTGGTTTACATGAAGCATTAACAAAGGTCAAAATGATCCAACATACTGCTTGCTCTTCACTTTCTCACATGTTTCAGGCATGGTACAACTTCTAGCTCACCATCCTTCATATTTTATTAATGTATCATTGAGAAAAGCCAAAGCAAAACAGTTCCACAGTGAAGTGAATGCTATGTGTAATAAATCTGAGTCCTTGTATAAATTCTGCAGACATCTTTGGATTAAAAAAAACAGAGCTTTGGAGCTTTGAATGCATGTTTGGACAAAGATTGGTATTGTTACAGTGTTTCTTTTCCATACGTAGGTGTTACTTTGTTTTGTTGCTTATGTTATATATTCAATTCAAGGGCATTCATGGCTGATAACACAATAAAAGGGAGTGAATGTGTTTTCATCTGCACAATGTTGTCTTGGCACTGTTGTACAGCGGTGAGGATTAATCCTTCCCACTGAAGGATGAAGCTTAATGTTGTAGTGAACGGTGTTCTGAAATTTTCCACAACACAATCATAGGATCACAGAGTGGCCATTTGGCCCATTGACACTATGCCAATTCATGGTTGAGCAATCTCATTAGTTCTGTTCCCCAACTCTTTCCCCAAAATTCTCTGTCAAGTGTTTATTCAATTGTTTTTGCAAAGCCCTGATTGATTGTTTCCACTGTGTCTTCAGGCAGTCAGTTTTGAATCATAACTGTGCATTAATTTTTTTTTTCTCTCCCAACTCCTTGTACCTTTTGCTCAAAGTTTTAAATCAATGTTCCTGGTCCTTGAACCGTGGAAATAGCTTCCTTCTATCAACTTACCTGAAGCAGACGTATACTTCTAACAAATCTTCTCTCAACCTTCTTGTTCCAAGAAAAAAAATCTTTGTTTCTTAAAACCAATCTTATTGCTGAAATCCCTCATCGTTGGAACTATTCTAGTAAATCTTTTCTGCATCCTCTCCAGGACTTCACATCCTTTCTAAAATCAGACAACTAGAATGGGACATAATCTCCAGTTGTGGTCTAACCAGTGTTTTTTTACAGGTGCAATGTAATAGTTGTTTTTTGAACCCTAAGCCTCTATTTATGAATCCCAGGATCCCTTGCCAACCACTCTATCAACATGCTCTGCCACTCTGTCCCTGCCCTTTAGAGCTATGTTATTTAAGCGGTATTGTTTCTCTTTATTCTTTCTCCCAAAGTATTATTTCTCACTTCTCTGTATTAAATTCTATTTGCCACTTGTCCACCCATTCATCCAGCCTATTTTTGTCTTCTTGCAGTCTGTTACTGTCTGTCACATTTTATCTTGTATTCAGTTGTTGAAGTTCATGAGACAATTCCTATTGCAAGCGTTGAGCTGCAACATATCTACTGCTGACTGTCAGACTTTCTGTGATCAGTACCTTTTTGCTCTTGTAATGCTAACTCCTGTATCACCTGAGGTTCATCCAGTAAGCCATACTGCTGTAATATCTATTCACTGTCACTGGGCCTGGAGAGCACCATGCTCCCAGAAAGAATTTGTATGCAGTGGCACCATCTGCTTCCTTTGTAAGGAGGTTGGTGTTTGATTTTTTTTTCAGTATTTGCAGGCTCCAGGCAGTGACTTGTGCCCGACCTTTCCAGGTATCTGCCCAGAGCTGCCAATTCAGGGCATATTTTGGTTAATAGCCCTTTGCTACTGTGTTTATTTGGATTGGATGGAAATTTATTCCCTTGCAAATTACGTGGAACTCACACTTCACAATAGGATCCCATGTGTCTGGCTAATATCTGGGTGTGCTATTGGATTACTGGTAATAACGCCCTTCTGTATATGATGAGCCAAGAACCAAGAGTAGGAGCTTTAAATCAATGTGATTCCATTTGAATTAGGACTAATTATAGATGTTTATACCTGAGTGTGCTGTTAATTTGTTGATAGCTCTCAGGAAGTGCTGTTCTGGTTTTGTAAATTTTAGCTCGTATTGTGAAGTTATTCAAAAACTTTGAGTGCAGTTGTAAATTCACTTGAATCCTTATAGCAGTCACCTTGAAGTAATACAATGCATTAATTGTAAAGATATTAGTAAGAGTTTTATTGTTTCATAAGTATGAGGTAAAAATGAAACTGATTACAACTTGGGTGGAATGTTTACCTATTTAAAATAGGACATATCTTTATTAGTCACACGTACATCGAAACACAAAGTGAAATATATCTTTTGCCTAGAGCGTTCTGGGGGCAACCCGCAAGTGTCACCACATTTCTGGTGCCAACGTAGCATGGCCATAACTTTCTAACCCATACGTCTTTGGAATGTGGGTGGAAACCAGAGCACCCGGAGGAAACCCACGCAGACATGGGGAGAACATGGAGACTCCTTGCAGACATGGGAAGAACATAGAGACTCCTTACAGACAGTGGCTGGAATTGAACCCGGGTCTCTGGCACTGTAATAGTGTTATGCTAGCTGCTACACTACCGTGCCTGGTACAAGAATTACCCATTGCATCCAATATTAAAGACAATGGCCTAGAAACTCAATAGTGTCCTGCTGCTTATTTCAGTACTACACAATTGAAAATGCACTAATTCCATTGTGAAATGTGATAGCAACCATTTCCAGGTTGCTTTGTATCTCTGTTAGATATCGATTAGACACTTCCTTGCATGAGTCATGCTTGCACATCTGATTTGATCTGTACATCGTGTGTAGATCAGGTGATGTCATTCCCTGCTTACCCCTCTTTTTGGAGTGTCACCAGAGAAATTAAGCCATGTTGTTCTGTGGAATGGCCATCGTTGGTCATCATAAGAACCACCAAGTTCTACTAGCATTGAGGCATCTTTTGGCCTTCAAGGCAACTCTCCTCACAGTACCAACCTCACTGCCCACCAAGCTCATCTCCAATCTCTCACTTGCCTGTTGGCCCTATCCCTCCCTCCCTCCCTCTCCACCATGGTCACCAAACTCCTCCACATCCAAACCAGACCACAAGCTTCATGTGCCAGACCAGACCAATCCCCTTGCTCTCTGCCCGAGGCCCTTGTCCATAAACAGCAGGCATTTATTATCCTCCCCCAAGGTCTGATCAGACCTCTGAAATATCAAACCCGTCTCACTCAAACATCATGGCTCGCTTCAGTTCCAAATGGCCCATTTTCCTTCGCGCAAATTAAAGAAGAAAATGTTACACTTGTTCAATTGTGCAGTGCTGTGCACAGCAACTTCTAGACCAGTGCTGTTCAGGTGACTGCACGTTATTGGCTGCCGAAATTCTCCTCTACAGTTTAGTGCCTCTTTGTGAAATAGCATTTGTCTCGTCACACTGAATGTTTCATATACAGGATAGTTTGCTTAAATTCAACATGTGATTGAATGGAACATTACTTCTTCCAGAATCCACACTGCTGTGTGGTAGTTTTTGCTCCCAGGAAATGATCAATCAGTATTCCTATTCAGCAACTCTTGGAAATCTGATAAAAGGTTAGGGGCAGGTAGATGTTACCTGTTTTCGCTATTCTATATGAATCCCTGTAGCCTACTATAGTATCATGAAAAATGATGGTGCAGAACAGCAGCGTTTGACAGTTCCAAATACAAGTTTGTGTAGCACACATGTACAATGATAGAATGGGCAATTGTTTCACACTGGAAAGGAATGTTTCATACTGAGAGATGTTGAAAATACGATGTTTAAGTAATCAGAAAGGAGAGTCTACAATCAGAGCTTAAACTCCATCAAAATTCTTCCATAAAAATTAAAGGGAAACTGTATATTTTAAAATAGTAAATTTGAAATGGTGTAAAAACTACATATATCAAAGATGTGTATTACAGAAAAAGAACTTGCATTGATAACACCATCAATAATTGTGGGATGAACCTATAAAATCATGGCTAAGTTGTGAACAAAATGGACTGACTTGTGGAGAAGTATTAACTAGTTTAATAGATTGCAGAAATTTGGAAAAATTGTTTCTGGAGAGAAAACAGCTTGAGTTATGTAAATGCTATTATGATATGGAAAATTGGGTTGAATGATCTGGCCCATTATTGTAACTCTAATTTTGTAGACTTCTCAATTTCCACAATATCATAATATGGATAGAGCCTTAACCATCAATCTCTGGATGCCTCACTGTGATTTACATTTAATGTATTACCTTTGAAGTGTCATAATGGTTTCATCGTCAACCAGGGTGGAAACAGACCATTCGGCCATCACATCAATGCCAACCAGTGGGCACCCATCTGTATTGATTCCATCTTCCAGCACTTTGATTGTAGCCATTTGTGTCTAGGCAATTCAAATGATTGGCCAGGCACTTCTTAAATGCTGTCAGTGAATCTGCTTCCACCATGCTCTCAGGCAGTGCATTCCAGGCACTCGCCACTCTCTGGGTGAGAAAGATCCCCTCCAAATCTCTTACCCCTTACCTTAGATCTATGTCCTCTAGTTTTATTCATCTCTGATGAGGCTAAATGTGTCCCGCAGTCCATCATTTCTATACCCCTCATAATTTTCTATACCTCAATCATGTACCCTCTTAACCCCTCTGCTCCAGGAAAAACAGACCTAGTCTCTCCTTGTAACTGAAACATTCCATCCCAGGCATACTGTAGGGAGTGTGGATACTAAAATGCACACAAAGTCCCACAGAAGTGCTTAGACTAAATAACCTGAGATGTTTGGTTAAAGCCACATGTAGGTTGCTACAACTCGCAATTTGTTTAACAGAGTAAATAGAATGGGTTATCCCACCCCAGTATCATTAACTCATGTTTAACTTGTGAAGAGCAGGAGATCTTTACTTAACGAATGCCGCTCTGGTCTAGTGTTAGTGGGGTGAAGATAACAAGTTGGTTTTATTGAGGTGGGTATGAGCAAATCACTGATCGTGAAATGGATCACCATCCTAATTACTGGGCACTGCTGTGAGAATGGAGGGGCAACAAAGAGATGTGTAGGTAATGGCGTGGTTAGGTTTTATGATGAAGCCTGCCTAGTAAGAGAAAACATCATCATCTTCAACCCAGGCGCAGTCAGAAATGGACAGCTAGTTTTAAAATAAAATGATTAGGAAGTGTATTTTTAATATTTTTCTTGCTTTTGTAAGTAACCACGCTCCACCACACTCCCAGAAATCATGCATTCTTTAAATAAATTGGCTTTGGATATCCTCATTGGAGTCCTTGATTTTCTCCATTGATCCTTGTCTAGGTTTATTGCTGTTTTGCCTTTTGAACATCCAAGTTACTTGCCTCTCACTAACAATTAATCTGATTGTGAAGGCACATTTTCTTTGTCTGTTTTCTTTGTGCACAGATAAGAATGGAAGTATTCTGATTCTAACATGTGCTCTTCTGATGAAACGAGTATAATCTTGCTAATTGCTTGGTAATCTGCAGCTTTTTCAATTGTGAAAATACTATATAAAACTTCACAACAAAACAGGGATGGGTGAAAAACTGATGAGTCTGGATGAGATTTAAGACTCTTGGATCAGCTCGAGTTTATAACAAGCGGAACAAAAGATGCTGGCCAAATGTAATCAGAACTAACTTGAGAGTAACTTAATATTACAGTCTTAACCATTTGATGGTGTTTCTTGGTACGGAAATGTATTTCCCTTATTGATGTGGAAATAAAAATTCCATTATATTTTAGTAGTCTGACTCTGAAGAGTGACAGGTGAACGTAGGTATCAGGGCACATTATTATGTGATGCACGCAAATGCAATACTGTCTTCAATACCAACTGAAATCTTCCATCTTTGAAAAAACCAAAGCTATTCAATTTCTAGATTCTCCCTGTTTCGGTACCTGCTGTTGGCAAATCAAGTCATTAATGGCTCCTTATCATTGTTCCCAAGAAATAATGTGTGCTGAAATTCCTTTTTTAATTTAAAAAAAAAGCCCCTTTCCTCCATAATTAACTGTCCTTGATAACTACACTGAATAAGGTTTTCTCCAAGTACAATAAAAATCCCAGAAGTGTTTTGTATTTCCTGAACAAATATCATGTTGTATATTTTTTTTGCCTCGTATTTTGTTCAATTTCAGTCCAATTAAGTTCAGTTTAAGAATTTCCTTCAGCTGGCTGTGCCTCTGAAAAGACTTATTCTTCTAGAGCGGTGCACTCAGACCCTGAGAACATATTCAATAGGAAACACCTGCCCTAAATGAATTTTCGTTGTTGGTTTCATTGTCCCTGTTTGAAAACTGTCTTTTTAAAAAAAATGAGATCACTTCAACAATACACTTGAGGTGCTAATTTTCACGTTGAAAGGTGATGGAACTCTCAATTATCATCCGTCTCATTATTGGATCATTAAGGAAAAGCAACATTTAACATACGTTATCCACAGTATGATTTCATAATGTAATATTTCACTTGGGCCATATGAAAGATGACAGGAATTAACAGGCAGTATTTAGCTTTGCAAGATATCAAAATTTCAGACTATGATCTCATAATGTAATTGTGTCATCTGTATTTTTGTAAGCACTGTTATATAAGTGAAATATGATTTGAAACTTTACCTAGTAGCAAACTTCAGTTGCCAGGTTCCATGTACATGATGCATCAACACATGGAGCACGTAGAGTATGGGTGATGTCACTCCAGAAGCAAAACTCAGTTGGCAGCTCTCCTGTGAAAATGAATCCAGGAAGTGTAATTAAGGCATAGTGTGGACCATGCATAGGAAAATGGGACATGGCAGCCAGGACATGATCCCGATCAATACTATTTAAAGGCAGCATCAGTTACCTGTGGGTTTGTTGGGGAGTCATTTGGATTTGAGCACACTTCATTCAGTGAGCTTGAAGACTTCACATGCAAGTTATGTGCAAGGGCTTTTACTGCTCGTCGCGGGTTGGTTTTGCAGTAGTCTCATGACCCTCAGGATGACCAGGAACAGGAGAGGGATCAAAGGCAAGAATAATTTGACAGAGAGCCTGAGGGTGGAGGGGAATGGCTCTGACTAAGATGCCCCTCCTCTTGAATTTTTCAGGAGTTGTCCAACTACCTCAGGTTGTGCAAAGGGCAATGACTGCAGAAGCTGCACTCCAAGGCTGTGTTGGTGCAGCTCTACAAAGTCCTATGGCTTCACTGTAGTGCCTATCAAGCTGATGGTCACGGTTACCCTGAACATGGCTCATGCACCTGTGAAACAGGGTGCTCATCCTGCGCCAGTACTACTATCCTCCTACACTGGCTGCAAAATGATTCACAGCAGTGGTTGGATTCCGTGCTTACCTCCCCTTTTTTAAAGAGTCAGTCAGTCTGTGGTGGATTGTCTCAATCAGTACATGTCTGTACCTAGTTACTTGGACTCAGGCTATTCCAATTTTGTACATGCATGAGTCCACACGCAAGTACTTCAGGAGAAAACTGGCAAGGGCCCCACATTGGCACCATTTTAGCTCATATTTTGTAATGATGAAACATTCTTTTGCTCTATTTATTTATACCATGGAGATGGCAATAATATTAACATTGCATGGCATAAGTCACAGCTGTGGTTAAGCAGCAAACAGAAGGTAGGAATGAACAGGTCACTTTGGGTTGGGGCTTGTGATCAGAGGGACGCCACCGGGATGAGTGTTGGGGCCTTGGCTGTTGACAATCTCTATCAATGATATTAATGAGGCGATCAGTGTAATATGTCCAAGTTTGCTGCTGATGTGAAGCTGCATAGCAGAGTAGGTTGTGAGGAGGATTCAGAATGGATTAAAAGGTGTTGGTGGTCAGCAGGGACTCTGGAGTCCTTGCATACAAATCATTGAAAGTTAACGTAGAGTTGTGGAAAGCAATTTGAAAGACAGACAGTATGTTGGCCTTTGTGGAAGCAGAGATGATTATAAGAATAAAGGTAGCTTGTTCCCGTTGGTGAGAGACTGCATCAAGAACATTATGTGCATGTATGGACTCCCTGCCTGAGGAAGGCTATACTTACGATAAAGGGAGTGCAAAGGTTCACCAGAATGATTCCTTGAAGGCCAGGTTTGTCACATGAGGAGGGATTGAGCAGACTGAACCTATCTTCAGTTTAGAAGAATGACAGGTGATTCCTTGAAATGTATAAAATTCTTATGCAGTTTCACAGGGTTGATGTCTGGGCTGTCCGGAGCCAAAAATTAGACTCTCAAAATGAAGGATCAGCATTTTATGACAGAACTAAGAAGAAATTTCTTCATATAGCATGTAGTGAACCTTTGGAAAGCTCTACCAAGAGGGCTGTGGAGGCTCAGATGCTGAGTATATTCAATATGGAGATTAATAGCTGTTTGGATATTTGAGGAATTACAGTAAACCCTTGACTATCCGAACCGGGGAGACTGGGGAAGAGGTGTTTGGCTCTCAAATAGAGAAAATTTGTAGACAGTATGAGAGGGAGGATAGGCAGGTGATAGAGAAGGGACGTGCTCAGACCGACGGTTTGAGATGTGTCTATTTTAATGCAAGGAGTATTGCGAACAAGGCGGATGAGCTTAGAGCTTGGATAAATACTTGGAGTTACAATGTGGTGGCCATTACAGAGACTTGGATGGCTCAGGGACAGGAATGGTTACTTCAAGTGCTGGGTTTTAGATGTTTCAGAAAGGACAGGGAGGAAGGCAAAAGAGGTGGGGGAGTGGCACTGTTGATCAGAGATAGTGTCACGGCTGCAGGAAAGGTGGACATCATGGAGGGATTGTCTATGGAGTCTCTGTGGGTGGAGGTTAGGAAGAGGAAGGGGTCAATAACTTTACTGGGTGTTTTTTATAGGCTGCCCAATAGTAACAGGGATATCGAGGAGCAGATAGGGAAACAGATCCAAGAAAGATGTGATAATAACAGAGTTATTGTGATGGGAGATTTTAATTTCCCAAATATCAATTGGCATCTCCATACAGCAAGGGGTTTAGATGGTGTGGAGTTTGTTAAGTGTGTTCAGGAAGGATTCTTGACACAATATGTAGATAAGCCTACAAGAGGAGTGGCTGTGCTTGATTTGGTATTGGGAAATGAACCTGGTCAGGTGTCAGATCTCTCAGTGGGAGAGCATTTTGGAGATAGTGATCATAATTCTATCTCCTTTACAATAGCATTGGAGAGAGATAGGAATAGACAGACTAGAAAGGTGTTTAGTTGGAATAAAGGGAATTATGAGGCTGTCAGGCAGGAAATTGGAAGCTTAAATTGGGAACAGATGTTCTCAGGGAAAAGTACAGAAGAAATGTGGCAAATATTCAGGGGATATTTGGGTGGAGTTCTGCATAGACATGTTCCAGTGAGACAGGGAGGTTACAGTAGGATACAGGAACTGTGGTGTACAAAGGCAGTAATAAATCTAGTCAAAAGGAAAAGAAAAGCTTACAAAAGGTTCAGAGAGCTAGGTAACGTTAGAGATCTGGAAGAGTATAAAGCTAACAGGAAGAAGCTTAAGAAGGAAATTAGGAGAGCCAGAAGGGGCCATGAGAAGGCCTTGGCGGGCAGGATTAAGGAAAACCCCAAGGCATTCTACAAGTATGTGAAGAGCAAGAGGATAAGACGCGAAAGAATAGGGCCTATCAAGTGCAACAGTGGGAAAGTGTGTATGGATCCGGAAGAAATAGCAGAGGTACTTAATGAATATTTTCCATCAATATTCACTACAGAAAAAGATCTTGATGATTGTAGTGAGGACTTGCAGCAGGCTGGAAAGCTTGAGCATGTAGCTATTAAGAAAGAGAAGGTGCTGGAACTTTTGGAAAGCATCAAGTGCCGGGACCGGATGAGATGTACCCCAGGCTGCTGTGGGAGGCGAAGGAGGAGATTGCAGAGCCTCTGACGATGATCTTTGCATCATGAGTGGAGGTGGGAGAGGTGCCGGAGGATTGCGGATGTTGTTCTCTTATTCAAGAAAAGGAGTAGAGATAGCCCAGGAAATTATAGACCAGTGAGTCTTACTTCAGTGGTTGGTAAGTTGATGGAGAAGATCCTGAGAGCAGGACTTATGAACATTTGGAGAGGTATAATATGATTAGGAATAGTCACAATGGCTTTGTCAAGGGCAGGTCCTGCCTTACCAGCCTGATTGAATTTT
This sequence comes from Pristis pectinata, assembly GCF_009764475.1. Taxonomy (NCBI): domain Eukaryota; kingdom Metazoa; phylum Chordata; class Chondrichthyes; order Rhinopristiformes; family Pristidae; genus Pristis; species Pristis pectinata. Next base: position 24,845,394 of record NC_067422.1, read on the forward strand.
TTGACGATGTGACTAAACACATAAATGAAGGGAGAGCAGTAGATGTGGTGTATATGGATTTCAGCAAGGCATTTGATAACGTACCCCATGCAAGGCTTATTGAGAAAGTAAGGAGGCATGGGATCCAAGGGGACATTGCTTTGTGGATCCAGAACTGGCTGGCCCACAGTAGGGAAAGAGTGGTTGTTGACAGGTCATATTCTGCATGGAGGTCGGTGACCAGTGGTGTGCCTCAGGGATCTGTTCTGGGACCCTTACACTTTGTGATTTTTATAAACTACCTGGATGAGGAAGTGGAGGGATGGGTTAGTAAGTTTGCGGATGACACAAAGGTTGGAGGTGTTGTGGATAGTATAGAGGGCTGTCAGAGGTTACAGCGTGACATAGATAGGATGCAAAACTGGGCTGAGAAGTGGCAGATGGAGTTCAACCCAGATAAGTGTGAAGTGGTTCATTTTGGTAGGTCAAATATGATGGCGGAGTATAGTCTTAATGGTAAGACTCTTGGCAGTGTGGAGGATCAGAGGGATCTTGGGGTCCGAGCCCATTGGACGCTCAAAGCGGCTGCGCAGGTTGACTCTGTGGTTAAGAAGGCATATAGTGTATTGTCCTTCATCATTCGTGGAATTGAATTTAGGAGCCGAGAGGTAATGTTGCATCTATATAGGACCCTGTTCAGACCCCACTTGGAGTACTGTGCTCAGTTCTGGTCGTCTCACTACAGGAAGGATGTGGAAGCCATAGAAAGGGTGCAGAGGAGACTTACAAGGATGCTGCCTAGATTGGGGAGCATGCCTTATGAAAACAGGTTGAGGGAACTCTGCCTTTTCTCCTTGGAGCGACAGAGGATGAGGGGGGACCTAATAGAGGTGTATAAGATGATGAGAGGCATTGATTGTGTGGATAGTCAGAGGCTTTTTTCCCAGGGCTGAAATGGTTGCCACAAGAGGACACAGGTTTAAGGGGCTGGGGAGTAGGTACAGTGTACAGAGGAGATGTCAGGGGTAGGTTTTTTACTCAGAGAGTGGTGAGTGCGTGGAATGGGCTGCCAGCAACGGTGGTGGAGGTGGATACGATAGGGTCTTTTAAGAGACTTTTGGATCGCTACATGGAGCTTAGAAAAATACAGGGCTATGGGTAAACCTAGTAATTTCTAAGGTAGGGACATGTTCGGCACAACTTTGGGGCCCGAAGGGCCTATGTTGTGCTGTAGGTTTTCTATGTTCTATGTTTCTATCCATTGTCTGTCTATTTGGAAACCCCAGTGGTTAGGGATTTGGCTCAATGGCTGATGTTTTCTGCAATCTCTTCAAACTGACTGGGTCTCTGTTCCCCACACTTCCGTTTAACTCATCGGGACTCAAGTTTCCCACCCTCCCTTTAAAATCACTGGGTTCACTGGTAAATGTACTATAATGTAACTTTACTGTAATGTCTTTAAAGAAATGAATTGAAAATGTGTTGGGGTATTAAGAGGAACAATATCCAATAGTCCAGAAAACCAGCAGGTCCAGCACCACCTGGACGTTTGGATTATCGGAGTTTTACTGTAAATGATAAAGGGTTAAGTTCTGGAAATGGCACAAAGGTTAAAAATTCCCAGGATTCGGTGGAATGTTGCATTTCTTCAGGGAGGCTTTGAGCATATCCCTAATTCTTTTCCTCTGTTTGCCCCATGAAAACGCACAGAATGGAATGTATGTTTTAGTCATCTGGTGTAGTGCTTGCAAAAGGTGTGGCCTGACTGATGTAGGCAACTGAATGCAACTTGAGCCTCAATACTGGGAATGTTGGCTTGGGATAGGACACTGACATTGTTTTGCTTATCCTACCAATGAATTTGGAGGATGTTGGAGAGGATGCATTGGTAGTGTCTTTGGTGCAGTACAAAGGAAAAACAATGCACACACAAATTTTCAATGGCATAACAGAGCCCACGCAATGTTTACTTGCTGACTTGATTGCCAGAATGGACACCTACTCAATGTTCCTCTTAGCTGATGCAATGCATCATAGCAATACTATATGTGATGGGGCCTCAACAACTTATCATCTCAATTAATGATTTGGATGAAGGGTCTGAACATACTGCAGCCAAGTTTACTGATGGTACAAAAAGTAAGTGGGTTAGCAAATTGCAAGGAGTCTGTAAAGAGAGATGGATGGGTCAAGTGGGTGGGCAATAATTTGGCAGATATGGGAAAAAGTGAGGTTATCCACACTGGAAGTAAGAATCAAAAAGCAATTGTTACTTAAATGGACTGAGACTATAAAATGTTGCAGTACAAAGGGATCTGGGTCATTGTTGTTGGAAAAACAAAAGTTAGCATGCAGGTAAGCAATTAATTAGGAAGGCTAATGGAATGTTGGCCTTTATTGCAAGGGGTATGGATATAAAAGTAGGGTGGGGCACTGGTGAGACTGTACCTGAAGCCTATAGTTATGTTCTCCATATTTAAGGAAGAATGTGCTTACATTTAAGGTAGTGCAGGAAAGGTTCACATGGGTGATTCCTGGGATGAAGGGAGCAACCATCTTAGGCCTACATTCATGGGAATGAGAAGTGATCTTATTGAAATGTATAAAATTCTGAAGGGGATCGAAAGACTGGCTGCTGAGAAGATGTTTCCCTAGTGAGGTATCTAGAACCAATAGCCATGGTTTCAGAATAAGGGATTGCCCATTTGGTGTTGTTATTGGTTTATTATTGTCACTTGTACCGAGGTACGGTGAAAAACTTGTCTTGCATACCGATCATACAGATCAATTCATTACACAGTGCAGTTACATTGAGTTAGTACAAAGTGCATTGATGTAGTACAGGTAAAAACAATAACAGTACAGAGTAAAGTGTCACAGCTACAAAGTGCAGTGCAATAAGGTGCAAGGTCACAACAAAGTAGATTGAAATGAGGAGGAGTTTCTTCTCTCCAAGGATTGTGAATCTTTGAAATTCTCTATCCTTGAACAGTGGAAGTGGAGTCATTGAATATATGCAGGGTGGAGATTGGCAGACATTTAAACACAAGGGAGTCATAGGGAATAGAAATAGAGAGTGGGCAGAATAACAGAGTAGGCATGAAAGACCAACTGACCTATTCCTGCTTCTATTCCTTATATTCTTATAGTTGGAGTTTGTGTCATTTGATGAAACCAATTAATTTTCTGATTTAAGGAGAACACTGTGGAAGTATAACCTGGAGGGGATGAGAAATGAATGTACAATTGTCCACTGCACATTGTATCCTTGAAATCAGCCTGGAAAAGATGATCAGTAGTGATATTTCTTGAAGCTATTGTTAAAAATTGCATCAAACCCCTGCTCAGAATGTAACGAAAGTATGTAATCACTGTGGTGAAAGGTCATTATTTTGGAATGTTAATGAAATTTAAAGCATTACATTAATTTACAAACCTTGATTATCTTTAATAGGAACAAATCTAACATGAAAGACATTGAACACAAATCCTCTTGCACAGCATCTGTACAGACTAGAGTGAGTTACGTGATCAGATGATTAAGAATAAACTGAACAAATGTGATGTTTTCTTTACACCCTTTCCGAATAAGAATCTATCAATGCCAGTGTGGAAAATTTCAAAACTGATTCCAGTTTTCACTCATAAATGGTCCTGCCCTATTTTCAAGACCATTCTCGTTACGTATTCCCCTCTACCCTTTCAGCATCTAACAATATTTTTGTTAGATCATCCCTCAGCTTCCTAACAAATTTATACAAACTGTCCACTTAATTTAACCCTTTAAGTACATTTGTTATTCTGTTCAAACTGCACCCTCCCTCTCCAAGGCCAGAATGTCTTTGATTTGATTTCTTCATTAGTCACATGTACATCGAAACACACAGTGAAATACATCTTTTTGCGTAGTGATTTGGGGGGCAGCGCGCAAGGTTTGCTGAGGTTTGGTATTTCGTCCCTGGTGAATTGAGAGGCAACATTCCCTTAGTGAGAATATTTCACAGCAGAAAAATTCTTCCCATTTTCTTTACTATATTGACTCTTTGTCAAAAGTAAGAACAAGACAAAGGCCTTTGCTTTGAAATCATTTTTATCCCTGTAGAGAAGAGTGACCATATCGTGTATGAAATAGAAGCAAGAGCAAACTATCTGACCCTTTGTACCTGCTCCATCATTCAATAAGATTATGGATGATCTTTTGCCTCAGTTCCTCTTTATTGTTCTGACTCCATCTCCCTTGATTCTTTTAATGTTTAAAAAATCTACCAATCTCCCTCTTGAATATACTCAGCGATAGAGCTTCCACAGACTTCTTGGGTAGAAAATTCCAACATTGCACTACCATCTTGCCAAAGTAATTTCTTCTCATCTCAGTCTTGAATGGCTGACATCTTATTCAGATGCTGTGAGCCCCTAGTTTCAGACACTCCATACAGAGAAAACATATTACATTCATCAACTTTATCAAGCCCAATAAGAATTTTGCATATTTTCATCAAAATGTATTTTAATTTCTGAAACATTAGAATGTATAAACCTAGTCCTCTTAATCTTTACAGGAATAAATATATTGAATTGTCGCTGCACTCCCTCTGTAATTTCAGTAAGACTTAGTGACTCATATACTCCAGTGCTCTTGCAATAAAGGCCAACGCACCATTTGTCTTCCTAATTGCTTGCGTACCGGCATGTCAACTTCAAATGATCCACGTACCAGGATACTCAGCTCCATCTGAACATGAAAAGGTAGAAAACTGCAGATGGTGGAAATCAGAAATAAAAATAGGAACACTCAGCAGTTCAGGCAGCATCTTTGGGGAGAAAAACAGAGTTAAGGTGTCAGGATGATGACCTTTCATCAGAACTAGGAAACATTAGAAACTAAATACATTTTAAGATGCGTGGAAGTCTGAGTTGAGATGAGCTGAGCTTTAAATGGCCCCTTACTGAATGAAATATCCTTACAGGTAAATAGTGCTGAGCAAGGAGTAGCATTTCCATATGTTTATACAATTTATAGTGAAATTCTTTTAATCAAGGCTGTGTACAGAAATTTTAATTTGACTGTTTTTCAGGGGAACGTTAAACAGATACTCATTGTACACAAACACAAATGTATGTATCCAAAATGTGGTTAATAAAAAATTGGGGAGATGTGTTCCTGCTAAGTAGCCCCAACCTGCCGATGCATTTGATGAATAGTGGGAGAATATCTGCTCCCTCTTCAATGAATGAGTTCACTTATGAGGAAAGGCAAAGAAAGTTGGGACTGTTCTTCCAGAAGAGGAGAAGATTAGAGGTGTTCTGAGTTATGAGGGGTTATGATTAAAGTAAATATTGGCAATAGATTCATTATTAGATGAACAATTGGCAAACTAAAAGATGAAGAGAATTTTTTTGTTATGTAGGAGTTGTTATGATCTCAGATGCACTGCATGCAGTAGCTACTTTCAAAACTGAGTGGGATATATACCTGAAAATTATGTATGCCATGGGGAAAGAGCAAGGGGTTAGAAGTGATTGGAAAGCTTCTTTAAAGAGACAGCACAAGCACAAAGGGCTGAAGAGTTTCTATTTCTTACAGTAACTTTCTCTTAAAAAGAAGTTTTCAACTTCATTAGTGTGCCTCCAGTTATAAAGAAGAGCAGGCAATTTCCTATTATCGTTTGAACAGGAATTTCAGTCCTAATTTGTGAAATGATGAAGGTCAAAAACTGAGTGCAGAGGAAAAGACATCCAGCCTGGTAGTGATAAAGAACACAGATGAAATGTATTTTCAATTTTTTTTCCCCATGGCTGGAGCCCTGCTCTGCTCGTAACTTCAGGGGAGATTTTCTGCCTTGATGCACGCCAGCAGCTCTTATTGAGTAATTACACATCTGCAATATTCTATTCTTTAATTCCAAAAGGAAATTTAACCCCCTCCCCTCTTGATCTTTAAATAGCAAGGGTGATGCACACTGGTTTGAGGTCCTTTTATATCTTGCATGCATAATAAGGTTCCAACCATTGACTGTTTTTATTAAATTATAGAACTCCAGCATTGTATGACCATTTTCCAAAATCCCTCAGTGTTTTGCCTTTTCTGTAGCTGTCATCTTCTGTAATATTAGATTGAAGAGCTCAAGTGAATCCACTCTCAGTCCATCACTTTTTGGTGTTGACATATACAGTCATCCTTTCTTTATTGGTTTCTCAGTTTAAATATTGCCATTACTGTTTGCTGCTTCATAAGCTACTATAATTGCTATGGAAATAGAGTTTTGTTGATTGAATTAACATTACATAGCCAGAGATGTTTTTATTAAAATAATATCAACATTAAAATCATAATGGTAGATAGACATGCTTATTGAAAATACTATAAATTTACTGTTATAATGCTTTTTTAAAGAGGCATGCTGTGTTTAATTAAAAGATATTATGGAAGTTTTTCAATGACAATAAAGCACAAGGTTGGAATTAAAATAAGGTAAATCAGATTTTACAACCTAGCTAAATTAAAACAAGTAATGATTCCTACAATTTATTACTGAATATCTTTGAGAGAGACCATCTGCAGCATCTTGCATCTGTTTCCATTCACTGTGTTTCATTATTGAAGCTCAGACACTCTAACTGAGGTAGAATTTAGAAATAAAATTAAGAGCTCTGCAGCCATTTAGTTATTGCTTTTCTTTACTCAAAAGAGAGATGGGCTGATGATTGTATACACTGAGTCCCTTTTGACCAGGGAAGCAGAATGAAAGAGTGGGCATCCAGACTAAGGCGTCATTGAGCAATAAAATGTTAATTGGTTGTGTCAGCAGCCACGTTCTGAGGGAGTAGAGCTCCAGCCATTTTGGGTGGGTGGGGGGGGGAGATGAAAGATGAAGGTATATTTAGTCTGAGTTCTTTGTCACTGCCAGGACTAGATGCATTTTCTTCTGCACTCATTTGCTAAGCTTCATCATTTCACTAATTAGGATTGAAATTCCAATTGAAAAAAAGTAGGAAATCACCTGCTTTTCTTCATAACTGGAAACACTAATGCATTGAAAACTTCTCCTTGATTGAATTTTACTGCAAAACAAAAAATCCAATTACTTTCCCATTGTACTTCTTTTGAAAATATTCCAGACTTTGTTTTGGATGAAGAAATATATAATTTCCAGTAGAAAGGCTTCAAAGTAAGGAGAAAACATTATGTAAGATATAATTTTATAAATCCTCTATGGTTAGAAAATTGCTGTTCTTAAATTGAAACACATACAACTCTAAGATTACCATTTGAATAGAGGGGATCTGAGGGGTAAATAAATCACATCTTTGTTTATGTACAAATCATTGATTATTAAATCAAATTGGTTTATTATTGTCACGTACTGAGGTACAGTGAAAACATTTTATTTTGCATGCCATCCATACTGATCATTTCATTACAACGCTGCATTATGGTAGTACAAGGGAAAACAATAACAGAATGCAGAATAAAGTGTTACAATTACAGGGAAAGTGCAGTGTAGGCAGACAATAAGGTGCAAGGCCATAATGAGGTAGATTGTGAGGTCAAGAGTCCATCTTATCATACTAGGTGACCATTCAATAGTCTTTTAACAGCGGAATAGAGGTGGTACATGTTTTTAAGGCTGGTGAACTATTTGAATTTTGCACATAACTTTTAATAGTTTTTTTTAGTTACTATTTTATATTGTCTGTTCCAGATTGTTGGCAATCCATTATTTTTCCCCAATTCTCAGAGAATAAAAGCTGTTTACAGAGAGCAGCATTTTGAATTCACTAGTAATTTTTAATATCATTTTTAATATTGCTGAGGCCATATATTTATTGTAATTTGTTACAAAATAGTTAATAAAAATCTGAAACTATAATGATGGTTTATTTGTAAATCAACACCTTTGATTTCGTAAAGACCACGAGCAAATGGTAAGATTGCATTACAAAAACAAGGTGATTGACAGTAGAATATTCACAGAAGCATAGGAAGGATGTGATCACACTGGAGAGGGTGCAGAGGAGATTCGGCAGGGCGTTGCCTGGATTGGAGCTTTACAGTTATAAGGATGGATTGGATAGGCTGGGTTTGTTTTCCCTGGAGTGAAGGAGTCTGAGGGGTGATCTTATAGACGTATCTAAAATTATGAGAGGGATTGATAGGGTAGATAATAATAATCTTTTTCCCATTGTGGGGGTGTTTAAAACAGAAGGGTGTAGGAATAAAGTAAGAAGTAGAAGGTTTCGAGGGGATCTGAGGGGGAATTTTTTCACACAGAGCGGTTAGAATCTGGAACACTGCCTGAGGAAGGGTGGAGGCAGGTCCCTTCACAACATTTAAGAAGCATCTGGAGGAGCACTTGGATCATCAAGGTAAAGAAGGCTACAGACCTAATGTATGTAAATGGGATCAGTTGTAGATAAGTACCATGGTGGGAACAGATGATGAGCTGAAGGGTCTGTTTCTGTGCTGTATGATTCTATAACTTTATGCACCCAATGTGCTGCTGTGACATAAAAAAAGTTAAATATAGGTGATGAAAAGGTTGTTTACCTACAACTAGGTTTTGCCCACAGTTTTGATTGCATCTTGCAAATGTACATGGGAACTAATTAGTTAATTCTCCATACATTAAATTGTTTCATGAAGATTTCCTCATTGGATTTCCCTATTCTGCTCACTGATGAAATGATCAGATGTCAACCTGTTAATTTTATCAATGTTTTACTGTTTTATCATTGGGAGAAAAACATTCCTATCACATTTTCATTGTGTGTATCACATATTATTTTGACATTTGTTTCCAGGATGGATGACATACAGCTGTGTAAAGAAATAACCCGACTTAAGAAAGAGCTGCAGAAACTGGTATCGATACCAGGTGAGCATTTGAATCTATCTGAGTCTTGAGTGGTTAAGCATGGGAAAATAGAACAACTACATTTGGATCACAAATCAGGAACTCAGCACCTTTTGCCAATTGTATACAGTGATTGAATTTTGTACTAATCACAAGTGTAAAGACTGTTTCCACTATATATGAAATTTGGATCAATTACATCACTGTTGTTTTAGCCTCCGTATCCCTGAAATGGACATAATTGAGTACGATGTCAGTTAATCCAGTGAGTTTCACAGAATTATGGACTGTTTGTGGTAAACAAGGAAAGTGATTTTCAAATCTGAGCTATTCTCAGCTAAACAGAAAATCAGCAACTTGTTATTTAATTTGTAGCTTTAATATTTATGTTAACTATGATTTTAGCACCTGGTAGTGGGAAAAAAAAAGAGAGGCACTCCAGCATACACTTGGATGTTGTAACAAACTAGATGCTGGAGGAACTCAACAGGTCAAGCAGCATCTATGGAGGGAAAGGAACAGTCAACATTTTGGGTCAAGACCCTTCTTCCAGCATCTGCAGTCTCTTGTGTCTCCATTTTGCCACTCCACCAATATGTTCATTTTCCTGACAGCAGCAGTGTATTAAATGATGTGGTACACCATTGGTCAGTGTAAATGAAGCCAGTTTACCCTGTGGCTTCTCTGAATTGTGCTTCAGTAACTGGAGTAAATCACCTTTTACAAATAGCATATCAGTGTAGAACCAAGTCTGCAGGGAAAATGAAACAGACAAGAAAACCAGTTCCTTTCAAAAGCCAAACATCAAGTCCATATTTTGTAGCCAGCATTTTGAAGCTAGAAGCACTGCATTCTTTTATCAAAAGAACCCTTTGGGTCCTTCTGTTGGAGTAAACAAAAGTGATTTCTCTGTCCTGAATTTTTTTCATGTTTTTCATTATGCTTGGGAATTAAATCCTTTTTCTGCATTTTGAGCCTACAGAATCAACATCGTGTCCTCCTGGATATGATTACCCACACACCAGTTGCAGGATAACAATTTATGTTGGCCCAACATTGAAACTGAAATTACTCTGAGTTCAATTTTTAACATCTTACTTAACGAGCTTGTGTAAAATTCCTATTAGCATGCCAACAAACAGATTAAAGCCATTTAAATTAGATGGGTTAGTAATTGGTAAAAGAGCGCACAAAAGACTTTGGTTTTCCAACTAATTAGTTAAATTATATTCAGGATATTTCCAAATACTATGTGTCTCAGTCACTCTGGGATATTTGTTTTTCACATTTCACACTAACCATTCTGTGAGGCTGCCTTGTCTCACATTAGTGAATAATTTTGTGAAGTTGCAGGAATTGAATTTACTTCATAGAGAATCTGCATGCTTTTCAGAGGCTTCTACCCAACCAGACTGCTGATTTTTATTCCAAGTATTTCCCAATCTTCTCGCATGAATATTAAATTAACATATGTTAACAGTGCCACAACTAGCACTATTGAGAAAATGGTTCAGGTAGCAGATATTGTATTCCTGTTAAACTGTCAAAAAGATAGGGGCAAAATATTTACATATTGCAGTTTACTCATGAATGTAATTTTTCTTCCAATAATTTCTCTTCCACTTATACTACCCCCCCACCCCACCCCACCCCACTGAATTCATGTGGATTTCCAGGGATGGTATCATTCCCAGGTTACCATTCCTCACGTGGTTCTTGGAGACATTCATAACTGAGCCACTCCTTGCATTCACCACAGCCAGCAGACATCACTGCATACCGATCAGAAGCAGAAACCTGGATGATTTTCAGTTTCTTGTTTCAGGACAAGTGCTTCATTTTGCTTGCGTGAAAAATATTTAGATCGCTCAGGAGCAATACCTCACTCTGCACAGATTGAAACTTTGATCATTTCTATGAGTGGTGTTACGGACTCAGTGAATGTCCCTTTAAGATGGAGTTAGTTGTGTGTGTGTGTGTGTGTGTGTGTGGTGCTTACGTCAACAGAAGATAAAGGACGTAATGACGTTGAAGAAGTCAGTCGAAGTCAGAAGAGGGAGAGAGACACCAGCCTGCTAGTTTCTCTATCGATGGATGAGAAACAATAACTGTGTCTGCCACTGAAATCCATGTATGGAAATTGGAAGTAATCCGGTGGAGTTCACTTTGTTGCTGACCTGTAGAAGGAAACAGGTATTTGTGTGGACTACCACGATTCGGATGCTTTTCAGGGTGAGGAAGTCACTACCGAGTAAACACTGAAGTGTCATTTGGGTTCCATCGTGGAACATTTGGATTTCGTAATTACTCTCTATGTTCTCTACATCTACATTTTATCTTCAGACAATGGTGAAAATATCAGCCTGGACTAGTTCAAATCCGGGTGCCCCCACCAATTTTGTTATGAACCAGCAACAAAAGAAACACACTGAGTCATGATTCAGTGTGAAGAACTATTTTATTAATTACTACTTTAATCAAACTAATCAACTAGTCCTCTCTGATCCTCTGTGAGGTAGAAAATAGTCACTTGGATTGCCACCTCTTATACAGAGTGTTCTTGGAAATTCACTGCATAACCGTTGACATCTAACCACCCTGTAGGTCAGACTATGTTTTCTTTCCCACCTCCTACGATTTTATTACTGGTGTCATTCTCTCACTCTCCTGCTCTCTCGCTTCTCTTTCCCACCCGCACCATTTCCCCCCCCCCCCCCCTTCCAAAGTAAGGGCAGGATTCTTGGATGGCAAGCTCACCAGTCAGTAAAAGATCCAACTCGGTCATTATTGTTGTCAGATGCCAGCAAATCAGAACCATCTCCCAGTGACACAATGGACCAGCTCTCTCTAAGATGGCCATTACCAAATTAACTGCAGATTCTAGTAATTTTCTAGACTAACCAATCTATGGTTCTCTGAATTTCCTAGTTGCTTTAAGACTCTGCAGTGAAACTACCCCTGAGACTTTGTTACTCTTAACTGGCATTAACATGTAAGATGATAAAAATTAGAACCAAGAGTAGACCATTCAGTCTTTGCCATTCAATAAAAATGTGACAGATCTTTTACTTCAGCGTCATTTTCCTGCACTAACTCCATTCCCTTGTTTTCCTTTAATGTTTAGTTTCTTCTTTACTGTTACATTAATTTTGGTGAGTCCACATCCCCATTTCAATATTACTCTTATTAGGATGTATGACATGCTATCCTCTTCTAATGCCGAAAATTACAACCCCACAATTTCTGTAGTGTCATTTACATTTGATCCTTTGTTGTTTGTCATCACTAACAACACTTTGGATGAGAAAGTACAAGGCATGGTTAGTAAGTTTGCAGATGACACTAAAGTAAGTGGTATCAGAGACAGTGAAAAATGTTATCAAGAATTACAGTAGGATCTTAATCAGATGGGGAATTGGGCCAAGGAATGGCAAATGGAGTTTAATTCCGATGAGTGCAAGGTGTTGCATTTTGGGAAGCCAAACGAGGTTCAGACTTTCACAGTGAACAGTAGGACCCTGGGGTGTGTTGTAGAACAGAGGGATCAAGGACTACAAGTTCACAGTTCCCTGAAAGTGGCATGACAGGTAGACAGGGTCGTGAAGAAAGCTTTTGGCATGCTGGCCTTCATCAGTCAGCATCTTAGTCAGCATAGACCAGTTGGGCTGAAGGGCTGGTTTTGATGCTGTGTGACTCTATGAAACTATTACCATTATTATAAATTATTATGGGACCCATATTACTCTCTTTTTCCTAATATAACTAAGTTTTTAGGTTAATTTTTATATTCCTATCAGATTGTCTTCTCATACATGGAACATTTCATGACCTCCAAATATCCTGAAGTGCTCTACCATAAAGAAAGTATTTTAGAAGTGTGGTCATGGCATCCTGTAGTAATTGGAGCAGCTAATTTGTGCACAGCAAGCTCCCACAGACACCAATGTGGATAAACTGCTTCATTTAGGATAAATATCAGCCTGGAAACTTAGAAATAGTTTCATGGGATCTTTCATGCATCTACCTCCAAGAACAGAGGAGATCAGTTTAACTTTGTATCCAAGACTCACTAAGTACTGCACTATATAAATTTTCTTCTGCTCAAATCTATTGAGTGGCACATAAGTTCAAAAGAGAAGTGAGAGTACTACCACTGAGTCATCGCAGATCTTTTTTTTTATCTTTGTTAACCTATGAGCACTCGTAAATTGTCATACCTCCATTGTTACTGCACTTCAGGTAAATGTAGTTAGACGATGGATCAAAATGAGAACATGACTGTTCAATGTGATTCAGATATTGATTGGAAATCACTGTTATTAGAGAAGTGTGGAAATATGATGTTTTAGTACAATTACTACTAAGTGATTGAAACTAATATTTATTCTCATTAAAAAATGTAGATAAGGACAAATCAAATGAGGATAAGCAAAAGGAAGAAGAATTACTGCAGCAGATCCATAAATTGGTAGAGACAAGAGACTTTCTTGTGGATGATGTTGAATTTGAACGACTGAGGTACAGTGATTTCATTTAAACAAGCTCTGTAAAAGTAGTACATTCTGTAAAAATGTACATTCATAAAAGATATGAGGCTTGAATTATCAACAATTACAGATGTGTTGAATTTTTAGTGTAATGATTTTGAAACCTAATTGCTTTTATCACAGAGAAAGAGAAGAAGACAAAGAAATGGCTGATTTCTTGCAGACAAAATTATCAAAGACCAGCTCTAAAAAAACAAGTAGGTATCTGATCATCAATTTGCTGCCGGTTCTCCCCTTTCTATGTTTTGTGTTGCTGTCGAAAATGTAGATAAAGGGATAGACTTTGAGTTATGAAGGAAAAGTCAAGAGATTGGGGGAAGGGGGGGGGTATTTTCCATCAGTGATAGGTTTAAACACTGCCTAAATAGAAAATATTAAGTATGCAAGTCAAATTTCTTGGATCATTATATTGATCTCTGTCTAAGAATGCATGTCTGTCAGCTTATCATAATGCCTCTACCCAAGGTAAGAAGCTATACAGGGAATAATTTTGGACGGAATAGTAATCAGAATTATTGTTCCACCATTTTGTGACTTACTTTGTAGTTAAACTTGCATTTTAAAATATATCTTTCACCCTCACTGAGTCCTGAATTTAATTTTCTGTTTATCTAAATGTAATTTTATCGCATTTGAGTGAATCATCTTTAAAAAAATTGAAATGTTTCAACAATTAAATGTTCTAAAGCAAGATGCATTTAGTTTGCTCAAAAGACAGCAAATGGGTTGAAATTTAAATGTGCATACTTCATGAAGTATACATGGTAAGAATTCTACATTTTCTTCTGATTGTGCTGATTTCCACTTGTTCCTGGTTTTTTTATGTTTCCAGCTATATTAATGAAATTGGCAGGAGACAGGTGTAAATCTATGCACATGTGGTAAAGTTTAACAGTAACTTACCAATTGGTCCCAGGCAGAAATTTCCATGTCAGGTTTTGAGTGTGTTTTGAAAGGCAACTTTGACTTTGGCTTTGAGGGTGCACGGGAAAAATTCCAGAGAATAGGTCTGAAGTGGCTAAAAACTCTTGTCACTAATGATGGGTGATGGGAACCAAGGGTTTACTCATAGCCAGAGCAGGAAGAGTAAAGGAAGCATGATGAGATACAGGGATGGACAAGGTAGCAGAAGTAGGATAGGGGAAGACAACCCAGAACTGCCTTTGAAATTTGCTCAGTTGGAGAAAATAAATCAGGTGATGCAAAATGTTTACACTGTGGGGCAGGAAGGAGATTGGTGTGGGAGGCAACCCTTTGCTCCCTTCTTCATGGAAGTATTGAATGGCCAAAGGGTATTTGTTTCACTCTTCCAGCAGAACATGAATTTGTGGCAATTCCCCAGCAGTTATGCTGGGGAACAGCTGCGATGGAGAGGGGTAAGTACAACATGATTTACATTTTTATGTTTGCTTCAATATTTTTAATTTGTTTAAAAGTATTTAAGTAATTTATAATAACCTTTTAAATATCTAATTGTTTAATTAATTTTTAATAGTTATTGAACATTTTTGAATGTGCAGGGGTATTCAGAAATATTTATTGCTTTTGACAGCTGATAAAGCTTTGAAGTGGTTAACATGGCTTTACTACTTGTCAGAGTTTTTCAGCCATCTAATGTTTGGAGTTTGCTGTTTCACATCCACAAGGCCCTGGTGCCTCACAGGCTAACCAGTTTGGTTCATAGCCATACTTAACCAAGAAGTCAATGTAGGTGGGTCTGGAAAAGGTAAATCTGTAGTTGGCATGTACGCCAGCAGTGAATATAAGAGTGTTGTGGCTGGTATCAAATTGTGACCCGATGTTTTCAGGTGGCTTGGCACATTGCTCAGATTCCAAACATTCTCACTGCCCTTAAAATTGTGGAAGCTTTATCAAAATCGATTCAAGTCAATCAGTGAGATAACACCAAATTTAATATGAAGTCCCACACATTGCTGTTAATGTGTCTGGATGATTAAAATTAAGATTCATCACATAATTTGGCACAATGCTCAGACTGACTTGTTTACTATTGTTGTGCATTAAATCTATCAGTTGGATAAGTCAGACCACATTCGTTTAACATTCTTCCCACCCCCACCCCCCCCCCCACCAGCAAAAGAAAAGTCTTGCTCTAATAGCCACTCTTTACCTTAAATGTGAGCCACCTTTAATTACATTACCCCCAGTCTGCTGCTGGTGATCACATCCATGCTCACTGCCATGTTACATTGATGCACAGGAAATCTTACATTCAGTCGTATGCAAATGAGTTCCATGTTAAAACAAACCAGCATGATTTTAATTGTGTTTTTAGTTAGTCCATTTACAAGATGTGGGCAGTACTGCCAAAGCTGGCACTTATTGTCCCTAACGAATTGTGCTGAGACAGTAATTTCATGATGCTATTGGGTAGAGACTTGTAGGACTTAGACACAGTGACAATGAAGAAGCTGCAATTCATTTCCAAGTAGCTGCGGTTCTGACAAAGTCTCTCTGACCCGAATCAAAAACACTGGAAACACTCAGCAGGTCAGGCAGTATCTGTGGAAAACAGTTTGCATTTCAGGTCTGAGAACTGAGAAAGAGAGGAAAACATGTTAGTTTTCAGTAGCAAAGAAGGTAGGAGGGCAAAGGGATTATTAAAGGTAGGGTGAGACAAAATGTCTCAGTTATGTCCAGTTACAAGCAGAGTATGCTATTTCATCTGTGTTAACTCATCCTATTGGAGATGTTCCCTTTGTTCTAAACATTCCCCTTCCCTGATACTGAAAACTAACATGGTTTTTCTCTCTTTCCCAGTTCTGGTGAAGTGTCTCAGACCCGAAACATTAACTGTTTCTCTATTCACAGATGCTGCCTGACCTGCTGACTGTTTCCAGCATTTTCTCTTTTTAATTAATTTCCAAGTCAGATTGGTGAATGATTTGGAGGGGAAGTTGATGGTCTTTCATTCCTCGTCTTGTAGGTGTAATAGATGATAGATTTGGAAGGTGTCACTGAAAATCCATGGTGTGTTCCTATAGTGAATTATGTGGATGGTGCACACTACAGGCACATTGCACTAGTCACGAAGGCACGTACCACTAGAAAGGACAGCTTCTACCCCACTGTGATAAGACTATTGAACAGTTCCCTTAAACAAAGAGATGGACTATGACCTCACGATCTACCTTGTTGTGACTTTGCACCTTATTGCACTGCACTTTCTCTGTAGCTGTAATACTTTGCTCTGTACTGTTATTGTTTTTACCTGTACTACATCAATGCACTCTGTACTAACCCAATGTAACTGCACTGTGTAATGAATTGACCTGTACGATTGGTTTGTAAGACAAGCTTTTCACTGTACCTAGGTACAAGTGACAATAATAAACCAATACTGATACCAGTGAAGGAAATAAGATAAACACAGGCCCTTCCCAGGTTACAACAGGGTTCTGTTGGTTGGAAATGTAGCTGCCCAGCAATATATTTAAATAAAAACATCAGCCATCCAAGGGCAATGTGTAGTTAAACCAGGGTATTTAACTCAACTATTCAGATATTGCCATGAACTGAGTTCCCACACAATAGAAGATGCCTGCAGCCATTGGCAATTCCATCTGCTGGACACCCAAACCCCCGTTTATATGTCCAAGCTGTCCAACCAAAGTGCATAAGGTATTTCAAAGTTGGGCTTTTGTGACCTATGCACAGAATGCCAATCAAAGGGGCTACTGTTCCTTCATGATATTGAGCTTTTGGCAATTGTCGAGGCTGCACACACCCTGTTAAATGGAGACTATTCCATCTCCTTCCTAACTTCAACCTCTTATGTGGCAGAAAGGATTTGGGACATCAGGTGAGTCATACAATTTGTACTCTAATTCCTGACTGTATTCCAAATGAAAACTACCCTAGAGGACAGCAAAATTGTGAGTTCCGTTTCTCTAGCAAAAAAACTTTTTTAAAAAAAAAAGTAAAATATTTAACCTGGTGTCACCAATTCCTTGGAACCTACACATTAGGAATCTGTAAAAGAGAAGACCAATGTGAAATACCTTATGCACTTTGGTTAGATAGGACAATTAACATTTAGGGACTGATAAGTTGCTTTGTTTTATTTGTGTTTAAGTTGACTGATTAACCTCCCCATTTGTGAAAATTGTCTAGCCTTGGATATTGTACTTCAGTTGCAATTGCTCCTAATCACCATTCCTAGTCAAACCACCAGAGATGTAGAAATGTTCCTACAGGGATCTGCCTGGCCGTTAGTTATATTTGTATAATAACATTCTGAACCATCCTCCACATTTTAAAGATATTAAAGTCCAATTTGCTGTTCTTTTTTCTGTCACACTGTCACAAAACAAATGCCAATGAGTAAATGGATGGAAATTATCCTGAAGATAAAAATGATCATTTAACTTGCTTGCTGTTAAGTCATCCAAATGTCATATGCAAAAAATCTTCATATCCTTTAATAGCCCTCACTCTTAGCCACAATGCTGTTGTTTTTTGATGGGCTCTGCTTTGGTACAGTTGTGATGTGTGTGAGTCAGCACTGCCTTCTGCCATGTCTCTTATTTGGCCAGTGTGGACCCCATCCTCACTGTGTCTCCAACTCTTAATGATCTTTGGCACCCATGTGTTAACAATGTGCCATGTTTTGACACTTCCAGTTCTTTTCCCACATCATTTTGAACTTCTGGGATTAGCAACTTTTTACTATTGAGAGTGGAGTTCTAGTTTCCTTCACAAGACTGCTCATCATCCCTTGGATTGGGGTGATGCAGAAGTCTGGGATGCACTGACTTGGATGACTTTGCATTCCTCAGCAGTGTTCTCCACCTTTCTGTTGGTCCATGAGGTGATGATGCCCAGTGATTAAACTAACAGTCTTTTCACAGCTTCTCAGACTAGAGTACCAGTTGAATACAATATACCTGGTGTCAGTCGAGGTCAACTGTGAAGATGTGCTAAATGTACCTACACCAAGATATCAGAGCAAGGGCAACTAGTGACATGTCAAATTGACTCGGGAGCAACTCCAATGTATTTCTGAGCCATTAGTCTCGAGGTAGTGCAGTTGAGCCCACTGAGTCGTGGAACAAAAAAATTGATGACTTTATCCATCTGTTCTGATACTTCAGTCTGTAGCCATTTCAGATTTGTACGATTCATGTTGGTCACTCCGTGGACTTCATCATGCACTGTTTGTAGAAATGGTTTTCCAATGTACATCACACACATTTTTCCCCAGGTAGGGGACTTTTCTTTCAGCCACTCATGTTCCTGTCTTGCAACAACTTTGCACTGCTTTTCTTTTTCTGCATTTTGTCTTGTGCTTCACCACATGTTTTTCTGTCAATTTACCATCTAGTGTTTCTCAGCCTGTCTTTGGATAGTCCTGCTATCTCCGTTGGGAAGGATCATGCCTGTTGTTCAGTATTCTGAATCAGACATGGCACAACATTTCATGGAGCAACATACACAAAGTGCTGGGGGAAACTCAGCAGATCAGGTAGCATCTATGGAGGGAAATAAACAGTCAACATTTTGGGCTGAGACCCTTTATCAGGACTGGAAAGAAAGAGGGCAGAAGCTAGGTCCCCTTCCCTCACAACCTGCCCATCACCCACACCTTCCTCCTCCTGGTTCCCCACCTCTTTCACTTCATTCCCTGGTCCACTGTCCTCTCCTGTCAAATTCCATCTTCTTCAGCCCCTTGCCTCTTCTTCCTGTTATCTCCCAGCTTCTCATATCATTCCCACTCTCTCCCCTACCCCCACCCACCTACCTTCCCCCTCTCATCTGGATTCACCTATCACCTGCCAGCTTGTGTTCCTCTCCCTACCCCCACCCTTTTATTCTGACTTCTGCCCTCTTTCTTTCCAGTCCTGATGAAGGGTCTTGGCCCAAAAAGTCACCTGTTCATTTCCCTCCATAGATGCTGCCTGACCTGCTGAGTTCCTCCAGCATTTTGTGTGGGTTGCTCCAGATTTCTAGCATCTGCATTCTCTCTCGTGTGTTCACAAAATTTCATAGTTTCGTCAACCAGCACTTCTGACCCCATGTCTCAGTGTTTTTCCTCAATCTGTCTGTAAGAAACCATGGCTATCCAGCAAATTAAGAAACAAAGTAGCTTATTCATAAAGAGAACTAGCAAAGAGCTGTGTTTTCTCTGGAAAGGCAGAAGGTTACTGGCAAGTTCAGTAACAGTGCAGCAACATCATGGAGATGTTCACATGCTTTATTTCTGAAAGTGTTTCCACCCAACATTACGTATGTTATACACACACCCATAATGTTAAAACTTCTTAGCTGGTCATTGCTTTTTTTTCCAAAGATGTTGGCTGATAAATGAGCGATTTGGTTGCTGTTCCTCCCATTGGCTGATCTTGTTGGGCAGTAGCTGAGATAACAGTCTGCTTTCAGTTGTGATGCAGGGTCTTGACCTGAAATGTCGATATTTCCTTCCCCCCCACCCCCCACAGATACTGCTCAACCTGCTGAGTTCCACCAGCAGTTTGTTCTTTTGCTCCAGATTCCAGCATCTTCAATCTCTTGTGTCTCCATGGAAGTGCAACGATCTTTCTATCTGTGGTCTCAAAACACTAACTTCTTAAGTGTCTCTTCATACCTGCATCCCCAATGATGTTCTAGTAAGCCTAGGATCACCTTTTCTGATGTCATACCTTCTTTGTAATGAAGAGACTAGAACTGTATGTTCTTCCAAAACCCAGAGGAAATATAAAAAGCTGGCTGAGGCACCCAGCACCATTTCTTTAATGGGTAGAATTTGTATGTTGCATCACAATTGGATCACAGTGAAACTATACACACTGTTACAGAAAGGCTTCTGCATTGTGAAGCCAATTTACTGGTTGACACTCCTCAATCTGCATCTAAGGCCCCTGCAGTTTGTCAGGAATTACACTGCCAAGCCTACAGTTCAGGAGCTGACAAATAAAGAGACTGTGACGGCAGCTGCAAAGAAGATAGATGGAGGTAGGGATGAGGAGGCTGAAGTTAATTCACTCCTGTCACCACAGATGATGCTGTGTGTTCTTTGCCTGCCTGTATGAAGTGGAGCCAGTTACTGTACATGGTTTAGTACATATTGAGAAAAGTTCTGTGAAATAGAAGTTACTAAGTATCTGGCTGGCATTTCAAAACACCAGCTTCACCGAATTGTTCGTTTTTAACACTGCAATTTTTTAAATGATGGAAGTTCTTCAGTTTTCCTTTCGGTTTTAACATTTTCACATTATCTTAACATTTTGCTATATCTACACATGAAATTTATTTCTCAGCTGGGACAATTGGCTCTTTGGAATAAATACATTCTATCGACATTGGCAATAATTGATTTTCCTCTTGATTTCCCTCCTGTAGTACAATGCTGTAAATTTAACAGCAATTTGCACATATTTAGCACCTTGTATACAAAGAACATGTTACAGAAGAGAAGAGTTGCCAAAAAAAAGATTAAAGTGGTCAATCCTAAAGAGCCTTTTGAACATGTGTGGAATGGGAATGTTGGCAGGCAGGGTTAAGGAGAAATTGAGGATTATTTCAAGGTTTTGTTTATGCTACTTCTGTGCGCAGCTCGGAATTGTCCAGAATAGTGAGGAGAGAGAATTCCTTTCAAACGTTACACCTGATCTGAGGGTGACATTTTTCCTCTACTTGGCACGACCCTTTGATTCCAAGTTTTCTACACTAGAATTGCAATGTCTTCTAGAACATGTAAAGAATTTGTCAATCATTTTCCCATTAATTCTGCTGACCATAATTTTCCTATTCATATCTGTGATTGCTTTTTGTTTGCTGAAGTAATTAGTGAAGCTTTAGTGATTTTCTATATATTGTGATGCATGAACATAGAACAGTGCAGCAAAGAAACAGGCCCTTTGGCACACCATGTCTGTACTGGCCATGATGCCAATCTGAACTAATCCCATCTGCCTGCACATGATCAAAATGCCTCCATTCCCTGCCTGTTCATGTGCTTGTCTGAATGCCTCTTAAACATTGTTATTGTGTCTGCTTCCACCACTTCCCCTGGCAGCGAGTTCCAGACACCTACTGCTGTCTGTGTTTCTTAAAAAAAACTTGCCTCATAAATCTCCTTTAAACTTCACGCCCCTCACCTTAACACTTTGCCCTCTAGTACTTGAATGATCATGGCATGATCCATTCAACTGGGAAGACATGGCTTATTGGTATATCAATGGTTGCTTATGAACATTACTCCAAATTTAGAATGAGAGTAAGAGCATCTTTTATTTAAGCTCCTCCCCTGGGTTCAGCAGTTTATTATTTCCCAGTTCATTACTCTTAGCCTCCTCAGTGCAAGGTGAAAAGATATATGGATGTGCTACTGCAGAAGCTAGTTCAGTGTTATCTTTGCCTAAAGGATATAGAGCGTAACTTCTTTGTCGCTCCTGGTCCCTTTGGAACAGAATGAGAAGCAATTTTTTGTGGGGAGGCTGATGGAAGATGACTTTCCCCATATTCTCCCACTAAATGGCACCTCCTGGTCTCCGTTCCTTTGTGACATATCGCCAATCAAATTTCCCCAGTCTCATCCCAATGGAGGCAATGATGAAGTACCTCTGAATTTCCCAAAGCAACATAGCTGAGAAACCTGAGGTCATTTAGCCACTGTTCACAGAGGCCCAGCAGCTGTTTGCATTGTGAAACAAGAAATTAGAGGTCTTTTAATTCAGCATTCCACAGCCAGCAAGTGATTTTAAAGCAATTTTTATTTGCCCTTTGAATCAGCAGCCTCGTGTGAGAAAGAGAAGGCTGGGTCTTCAGTTCCCAGGACTCAAAACTCTAGAATGTTCACTAAAACTATCCTTCTCTACTTCTCTTTCTCCCTTTAAGCTACTGATTAAAACCTATCACTCTGACTAAGCTTTTGCTGATCTCGCACAATATCTCCTCATGTAATGCCATATCAAATTTTGGTTGATGACAATGGGTGAAGCACTCTGTTCTTCACAATATTAAATACAAGCTGTTTTATAGCAATTTTATTTGTCTTAGGATCCTGTGCTTTGAAACTACACAAGTAACCAGAAGATTTTACTCCCAATTTTGTGAACCACTCTCTCCACTGGCATTCACAGAGATGACTTGTTATTACAATGACAAACATCATTGCTAGTGAACCTGAATAGAAATTAAAACTTGAATCTAAAGCTAGAAATTTATGTGAAATGATACTAAGGGCATTTAAGTACATACCTTTGGAAATAAAAGTTATGTAACATCATCAAGCATGGTGTGCAGAGCAGTAAAAAAGCTCATGTTAAAAATGGTGATAAAAGATGCATTACTGAGCTTTAATGAACAAAACATGTTTGAATTAACCTATAAGATGTAACTTTTCATTTGACAAAATAGACCAGGAAAGGGAAATTATTTTGCCATGGATTGTTTGAAAGTGATGGAAGTTTAATTTTAGAACTCCTGAAAAAGATTTTAATGTTTCCACTCCTATCAATCTGGTACCTTAGCCAGACACCTGGAACCTGATCTGCATGAATTTTCATAACATTTTGCAACCCATTTTATCTGACTTTATAGCCTTCAAAAGATAAGGAAAAGTATACTTCATGGTGGATGAGGAATGATGAAACTCTTCAAACCAGAGAACTTGGATTTAATTGGCGCTTTCTCCAGTTATTACAAACTCAGTCCATTATACGTCTGTGTGAAGGAGGAAATGCAAAATCAAATCAGTGTGAATATTGCAATATATTGATACGGCAGATAATCAAAAATCTTGTTGTCTCATCACAGATGCTGCAAAGGAAAGAAAAATGACATCCAGAGCACAGCAGACATCTAAACCTTTCATGACAAAGACTGGGCTGACCCTGCTCAAAGAATGCTGTGGATTCACCTGCTCCATCATGTAAAAGTCAAAGGTTGTAAAAAACTGAATATGTTGCAGGGATCTCTACAGAAGTCTGCATAGGATTATGAATATTTCAGTGGTGTATCATCCCATACTGATAATTGTGTAAATCTGGGTCCCATTCATACATGGCAATGTGATTTATTTATGGGACTAACAGCCAGTGACCAAGGTACTGTGGGAGGTCTTTCAGCCCTTCGAGCTATTCCACTATTCAATAAGACAATGGCTGGTCTAAATATTACCTTCAATTATCTTCCCTTGATTCATTTCTTCTCTTAATAGCAATCTGTGAATCTTAGTCATGATACATTTGATTGACCCACCATCCACTACACTGCAGATTTCCACTGCACATTGTGTGAAGAGTGCTTTTTGATCTGACTCCTGAATGCCCAGCTCTAAATGTAGTGACTCTAAATTCCACACCAGGAGAAATTGTTCCTGCTCCATTGAAGCCTTTTATCACATCAAACACCTCAGTTCGATTACCCCCTACCTTTTAAATGCAAGAGGATACAAGTCACATTTATGCAATCTATTTTCACATTTTAACTCTTTAAACCCTGGTATCATTCTAGTGAATCCCCTTTAAGGACTGTGGTCAACACAGAACTTTGTATCCTGATGTGGTCTGGCCACTGATAAAGATCAGCATTCCATTTGTCCTTGTAATTTCTTTGTGGTTTTGCACTAGCCTTCAGTGAATTGTCTGCCCAGGGACCCAAATCCATTTTGCTCTTTAACAGTTCCCAGTTTTTCTTTATTACAAAATTATTATTTCTTGGAAAATGACCTCACATTTCTTCTCCTCCCTGATCCAACTGGCCCCTATCACTCTATCTCTTTCCCCTCCCCCACCATCTCCGTCTGCCAATCACCCACACACTCTTCCCATTGCTTCCCCTCCCCACCTCGCACCTTTTATTCTGTGCTCCACCATCCTCCTATCAGATTCCACCTTCAGCCCTTTGTCACTTCCACCTAGCACCTCCCAGCTTCTGACATCATTCCCACTCTCCTTCCTTCCTCATCTGCCTCTCACCCCACTCACCTGGATCCACCTAGCACCCACCAGCTCTTGCTCCACCCCTTCCCTCCAGCTTTTTATACTGGCCATCTCCCCACTTTCCAGTCCAGATGAAGGGTCTCGACCCAAAACATCAACTGTCCATTTCCCTCCATAGATGCCACCCGACCCACAGAGTTCCAGCGCCTTTTGTGTGTTGCTTCACATTTCCTCACGTTGGTTCGTCTTCCATAGAGTTCATGTGTAACCTGTTAATGTCCTCCTTTAACATTCTCCTTGCATCTAACAACCCAGTGTGCCTCCTGAACTTGGGTCTTCTGCAAACTTGGATATACAGTTTTGCAATTGTATCCAGTGAAAGTTGAGGACTTAGTACTTATGCCTGATGTACATTTGTCACAACAGATTACATGTCATTTACACCTGTTTGTTCCTTACCTCCTGATCAACCACAAATTCCATCAGAAGAAGAGTGAGCAGGCAGTCCTAGATCATAGCAGATGTAAGCTGTAGGAAAGTAGAAAGCCTACTCTCTCCTTTCAGATTACAACCCCCTTTTTCAAACCTAGGGCTGACCTAAGACTATAATTTCTCCATTGGTGCCTCACTTAAGGTCTATCTGCATCTCCAGGCACACCAGCAAATGTTCCACGATACTGCTATCCCACCAATAAAATGATCATTTGCTTTAACTTGTCCTATTTAGCCTGCAGTGCTGATGTTTACATCCCAGTGTTAAGTGAGATCTTACAAACGTGTCATTTTCTCTTTGACAAGGTGATGATCTTTCTTCTGAACGGAACTCTATGGGCTTGATTGAGTATTTTTATTCATTCATGAATTGC
The DNA here is from genome assembly GCF_009764475.1 of Pristis pectinata. Classification (NCBI taxonomy): domain Eukaryota; kingdom Metazoa; phylum Chordata; class Chondrichthyes; order Rhinopristiformes; family Pristidae; genus Pristis; species Pristis pectinata. The sequence continues at coordinate 24,870,545 of NC_067422.1, forward strand.
ATACACAGCAAGTTTTTTTTTGCAGAGCAACACATGAAAAATGCTGGAGGAACTCAGTAGGTCAGGAAGCATCTATGGAGGGAAATGAACAATCAGCGTTTTGGGACAAGACCCTTCATTTTTGCTGTACTTGAAGAGTCCCTTGTGTCTACACGTGATTTTGATCCAACTTTTTTTTCAAATGTCACATCACCTATATGGGTAAAAGAATTTATCACCTCCCCTCTTGATCCTGATGAAGGGTCTCAACCAAAACGTCGACTGTTTATTGCCCTCCATGGATGCTGCCTGACCTCCTGAATTCCTCCAGCATTTTGTGTGTGTGTTGCTCCAGATTTCCAACATCTGAAGAATCTCTTGTGTCTCCATTTTGATGTAATGGTACTCACTTGTTCCTTATTTCCATGTAGTTTTGGGAGATTGAAGTGCACCCTGTGCACCATGATAAAAATGACTGTATTTACTCACTGTTTTCATAGGATGGGATGATAGGATAGTATGTCCCAATGGTTTTGAAGAGCAGTCCATATAGTCTCACATTTCTACTGTTACCCCATACCTGTATCTTTTCTCCTTCATTTTCACCTGTTGTTTCCAGCACTGCATTCCAGTCACCCAGTGCAACTCCATTTCATAATCTAACCCTTTCAGTGCTGGACTATCCCATGCTTCACGGATGTAAACAACTGTTCCAGAGTCTCAGTAACTTTGGGGAAAAATAAAACCATTGACTTTACCTTGCATTTTGATTATAAAACACAGCTGTCAACTTGGGAAAGAGCCAAAGGTCAGATTTCAATATGTATTTTACTTATATATTCATATGCACTTTAATGATAATGTGGAACGGAATACCTTGTTTAATAAAAGCAAACTGGGGAACAAGCTAAATTGTTTCAAAGAATTAGAATTTATTATATTAGTCAATATAGGAAGAAAATGTAGTTAGGATCACAGTGCAGGATGTCTCCAACTCCACTAGTGGATGCTAAAAGTATTCATTACAAAGGATCTGCTGTAGTTTCTCAGTTTTACTGTACAGGAGGAGACCATTTATTCCATCAAGTCTCAGAGCTGTCCTGTCCCATTCCCACCTCTTGTTTCCCTGCAACCTGTTCTCTCTGACTTGCCCATCAGCTCCCCTCTGATTTTCCTACCACCCATCTCTATTGCAATAGCCAATTAACCTACCAATCAGCACACTCTTTGGGATGTGGGAAGAAACCAGAGCATCTGGGGGAAATCCATGCAATCATATGGAGAACATTTACTCTCCACACAGATAGCCAGGATTGAACCCAGGTTGATGGAGCTGCAACAAAAAATATCTGCCTTAATTTAGTCCAGAAATACATTTTACTTATGCAGTAGCCAATAACATTTATTTAGCCAATTACAAAATGTACAATATTGCAACTATCCTCACTTCACCATTCTTATTGAACTGAATATCCATCACTGAGCTGTTGACATTGAAAGGATTTGGGCACAAATTGTGACTTCAGTCTAAATAAGAACAATTCGAAAAGAAAACTTTGAGCTTTTGTTCCAAAATGGTACAAGGTTATCCCCTGTATAAAAAAAATTGAAAAAGTTTGATTACAACCACAAAGTCAAACTCGAGTTCATTGTCTTATGCACAAGTACATGTATGCACAAGTACATGTATGCACACGTGGAACGAAGAACTTGCTTGCAGCAGCATCACCGGCATTTGGCAACATATAATTAGCATTCACAATACTGATGACCCGTGAGCAATACCCAGACATTCCATGACTCACCAAGAGATGCATGTTGGTAAACTGTGTATATTTTTTTTTGCAAACAATGAACTTACTACAGTAGATACTGGGTGATTCAGTCACTAATAATACATTGGCAAGTTGTTGAACTTAATAAACCATGTGTTTGTGTACCCACATGGATCTCCTATAGTATTAAATATTTGATCATATGTCTCTTGACCTAAATATAATTCTCCCATCCCATACCTCAAACCCACTATCATCCTCTTCAATTCTTTTGGGCATTGTTCAGTATATTTACTCCGTGTTAACTAATCGAGAGAGAGAGAGATGGAATAAATTCACTCTATATAAAGATATGCAGCATCCAGACGAGCAATGAGCAACTAATCCCTATGAAGCCACTTGTTCTAAAGAAAATAATATAATCCCCATTTAATAAGTGGAATGGAAAGTGCACAAAAGATGAATCATTTATTACTAATGGCTACTATGAAGAAAAGTGGTTCATTGAAGAAGCAATCACTCTTACAATTCTTGGACCTTGTGTCTTGGACCTTCTGATGTACAGCACGTATCAAATCAAAGAGGAAACCTGTTGATTGATTACCTTTTCAATACACCTAATGTGACTATTATCAATGGCATGCTTAAGAGCTGTTCCATCCATTTAGATGTCCAAAATGTATAACATTAAGTAAAAGTTGTTCTCCTTCCTGTGTGTTTTAATTATGAGCACTTGATGAAACAGTACCTCAAGTGGTTTGGCATCATTATTCATGCACAATTACTAACATATTTTTGGTTCCATCAGTCATCATGTTTCAGCGTGCTATTAAACTATATAAAAGGATTTTTTATTTTGCATATAATGGTTATGCCTTCAGAATATTCACTTAACAATTGTTGTAGCTTCTGCCTTTCATTTCCTTCCAACTTAGTGAGTTGCTAGAAATATATCTTATATTCTGGATTCACTCTAGCTATTATAATGCATCCTTATATTAGGTGTGGTTCAATGTTATACTCAGCATAACTAACTCAAAAGCAGATTAAATGTGCTTTTGTATTGTAAGGTAAGGTATTTTAAATGTTCAGAACCTTGTAAGACATTATGGAGTTATGCTTGCTCTATAGCTTTATCTTGTCCAAAAAAAGCATGCTTCTCACAGCTAGGAAACACAGCTAGAGAAATCCAGTAGTGTTTTGCATAGATCAATTGTTAAGCGTGTGAAATAATGTACATTGTTGAAATTAACCTACAGAGTGTTATAATGTGATAGTGCCTTGATATTGCAGTAAAGTCGTACAAAATGCATAAACTGCTTTTCTATGGGAATGGATTGCTATACCTGCAGGAACTATTGAATGGATGTGAGATGAATAAGTGGCAAAGATATAAATGAGGGGTTTTGGTAATACTATTTACTATTTCCTTACAATGTAGTGGGAGGCCATTTGGCCCAAGTTTCCATCAGTCCCACTCCCCCACTTATTTTCCTGTAATCTATTTTCTCTCACATGGCCATCAATTCCTGTTTGATTCTCCCGCCACCCACCCATACTTGGGACAATTAATCTTCCAGCACTTCTTTGAGATATGGAAAGAAACCAGAGCACCTGAGAAAACCCCATGCTGTCACAAGAAGAACATGCAAACTCCACATAGATAGTACGGGATGTCAGGTCCAAATCCAGATCACTGGAGCTGAGCTAAGGCATGATTTTGTAAGTTACCAAATCCCAAGATTGTTTCTTTGCTTGTAATCTCTGCCACACCATCAGTGACTTCATCTTGATCAGATGTTTTATTTTTCTTTTCCTATGCTGTTCCATCACCATTATAGCCTCACAAAATGAGGCAAAAGGTTCAGAATCTCAGATAAAATCAGACTAATATTACAACGAAATTCAAGACCTGATAGAACCTCAGATCAATTCAAAGGGTGAATTATGAAGAATACATTTCTACTTGTTCATTGTAAACAAATGTAAATTGGGTTCGCAGTGAGGAGCAAAGATTGAAAGTAACTGTGATAACTTCAGTACAGCTTTAGCAGCTGGTATCAGGTACTCGAGCTATAATTTCTTTGTGACTGTATCTTCAAAATGACAGGGTAGACTTGCATCAGGTAAATTCTAATAGTCGTATATAGATGTGGGGTTGATTTTCTTGCTCTCTTTCCTGAGGAGGTAATGCTTATGTGAAGTGATTTGTGCTTTCAGCATGTATGGGTCACACACTCCTCTGATCATTATCTGTCACAATGCCTGGACGGTGAGAGTAGAGTCAGAGCTATTCTACGCCTCTTAGGCTTTCCAAATTGGGGATCACCACTGTAATCAAAGTGTTATTTCTGCTTTATGGAGAATAGCCAGTAAGCATCCATCACCAATCATGTCCTGGTGTCTTAGCTTCCCACTCCATTCTGATCAGATGAAATCTGGGTTTAAGGTCAACCTATTCTGTTTACATCTTAGAATGGGTTTCTTTTCCCCCCGGTAGGGTAATGTGAGATGGCAGTGTTGGGAATATCAGCCTGTCTCATTATAATGTCCCTGGTGCAGATGAGGTGCACTTTGTCTGTCAGAACTCCCAGGGCAATATGAAAAGTTCAAATGCCTAGCATCACCACTCTCTGCCCTTATTTTTTTCACTTTGTTTCTGATGTTAATTCACTCAAACCACCACAGAGCCCAAGAGAATCAGCTCCATTTGCTTTCTTTGAAACACTGTTGGAGTATACTGCAGTATCTGAGCAAAATTCTGGAGGAGCAGTTATGTGTTTGACCTCTGATGTTAATTATTACTATTAATAATGAGTAATAAATAGTTTTGAATTAAAGCTACAATGTTTGATTCCTTTTCTTAAAATAAACTGTGGGAAAGTTAATTGTCGTATCCTATCACATCTGAGACTGATTGTATTAATCCACAACAAAATGATAGGATGAAAATTATCCACCTTTGCCAAATACATGGATCTTGTGGAATGTGATGATGACAGGTTCAGCCCTATTGAGGGCAGAGCACAACTTTTATTCTAGAAATAAGACCATTAAAGGCAAAACTGGTTATATGCTCTATGACCAAGGAAACTGGAAGAGCAATTTTCAAGTTGTTCACTCTTCGTGAGCAAGATTTTGACTTTTGCTGGGAATGAGCAGTCAAAATATGAAATTTAATTTTGATATTTTATCAAGAATAAGAATTTTATTAAGTTTTTCTACCAATTTAATGCAATTATGCAAACTACAGACAGGTTCATGTGGTTCTAATGGAAATGGAGTTAAGCTTCAATGAGTATGCAACGTCTGTGTGGTGTCCACTCCATATCAAGTATAAACTTAGTGATATATTTCTTAGACACATTAACTTGTCCATATTTAATTTGTCTCTGCTTGACATCATTGGCACTACCAGCATTTATTGCCTCCCTTAATTCCCTCCATTCTTTGTACTTCATTGGCTGTAAGGCACTTTGAGAGTTTCTGAAAGATTTGTGAAAGGTGCTGTATAAATGCAATTGTATCTATATTTATCTTTGAAATGAGTGGTTTGCTAGGTCATGTTCAAGGACAGTTAAGAGCCCACTAAATTTCTGTGAAACTGTAGTTAAAAAAAGTCCAGACCAGGAAGGGACATATTTCCTTCGGTAACGATTGGGTTTTTAAAATGATCCAGTAGATTTATGGCTATCATTACTGATATTAGCTGCTTAAAATGCCAGGCAATGACCATCTCCAAAATAGGAGAGTCTAGCCACTGACCATCAGTGAATCTCCCAGCCACTTCATCCTGTGGATCATCATTGCCTATAAACTCAACTTGATCAGCCACTTAAATATTGTGGCTACAAGAGCAAGTTGGGTGTCTTGCCTTCTAAGACTGGAAAGCCTTCCACCATCTAGAAGTTAGGAGGGTGAGGAATACTCACCACTTGCTAGATGAATGCAGCTCTAACGAATTTCAAGAAGCCCAACATGATCCAGGACAAAACAGATTGGTACATCATTCACCACCCTCAACATTCATATATATTGGTTCCATTGGTACTCGTCAAACTACTCTGACAACACTTCCAAATGGACAAACCACCAAAAGAAATGAGGTTCATGGGAACAGCACCTGCAGATTCCACACCATGTCACACACCATCCTGACTTGAAAATATATTACTGGTGCTTCACTGTCACTGGGTCTAAATCTTGGAACTCCCTGCCCAACAGAACTGTGGGAGTATCCACACCAGAGAGACTGCAGCAGTTCAAGAAGGTAGCTCACCACCATCTTCTCAAGGTCATTAGGGATAGGCAATAAATGCTGGCTTTGCCAGAAATGCCCAGAAAAATGAATAAATAAATTAAAAACTGCAAATTTATTTTATTAGGAAATTCATATTCCTCAGCTGCCATGGCAAGCTTTGAATCTATATCTCAGATTATTAATCTAGACGTGAATTATTATTGCGGTGGTATAAACTCTATGCTCCATATCCCCACTGGATAATGAATGGATAAAAGAATCGTATGATAAATATTTGCAGGTATTAGTTATTGGATACCATGGAATCATTGATGCTTAAAAAACAGGTGGTCATTTGCTTCTACATATTCATGTTGACTCCAACACTAATCCCACATAGTCCTAAAAAATTGATCCTGCTTTCCTGCAAAAGATGTGATAAATTATGGTTCAGGTTTTCTGTGTCTACAACTCTATGTGTTACTAACCTTTACTTTGTTTAAATGTTTGGAAACTGATATCCGGGTGTGTATGGAAACCAAATTAAATTCAGCCTGTGATAACATCCAAAATGTACAGAATCTTTCCTATAGATATTTTTAAATATCCTAATAATAAAAATGCTTACGATTCAGGAGAGTGAGGGAAATCTCAAAACACAAGAGTACAAATTATGTTTCAGTGTTGGCGCTAGCTATAAAAATTACTGGTTCTTTCAACGGGTGATTCCACAACAATTGTCTGACCTGTAATATTGGATTTACAGCTCTAAAGTCTCATGAGATTCAAAAGTAATGTGAAGCCCTGATTGGTGTAGTTAGATAAGGATACACAACCCTGATGTAAAGGCTGCAGGATTCTCGAAGTGGAGTACAATTTCACATAACAAGTCCAGTTTCACTGAAAGATTTAGTAAGAGAGCAGGCAACACACAATACGATATGCACCACACCAAGTACATGCTGAGATCATTATTTTCAGTTTTGTGGGTGAGACTGATCTTGAAGGTTATTATCAACTGCAGAAGCAGTAGTAAATGTCTTGTGCAATTGATGCTTAGTCAGAATTTGTGTGAACATAATCATCGAAAGAAGCAATCTTCTTGGAAATATACCATTGTTTTGACTGGAAGCAAAGGACTCCAGAGACAATACATGGTGTCAAGGAAGCATGTGTGTGGGAGAAAAATTCCAGCACTATTAGTTGGTAGTACAGGTCTGTATGCTAATAACAAACTGATGTGGAAGTATTTTTATTCTTAAACTATGATATTCCTTTAAAAATCTTGAGGGGCATATTTTTCCTCTCATTATATTTTACAAGACAAGGTTTTGTTCCACGTTCACTGTGCAACAGCAAAGTTTGATGTGGGGTGAGAATTTTGCTTGATTAAAAGAAGGTAAATTCATATATAATTGATTTCTAAAATTTTGTTTGGACTGGAGCATATTTTGTAAAATTATGTGTAACTTATACATTTGAAAGAAATTAGATTGCCAAGCAATGATAAGCTGTCAATCTTTACTTTAACTCTGTATTTGCTCAGCTATATATTTTGAGTTCAAAAAGGAAACATTTATTTCTATTCTGTAGGTCCATTATTTCCATCTGCTAACAGTTACTTAATCCAATCATCTCTGATGCCTCCTCTTCTAGTTTCCCATATCCTCATCTCAGTCAATGTGTTACATAGAACTGGGATCAGTAATGTGTTCTGTGCATGGCACCTAAAACTAGACTGCAAGATGCAAGATCACCTTACTGGCATAATTTTCTGGGTTCTGGGCAGAATGTTTGCAGTGCATATTGGCTACAAAGACAGGTACCAACACTTTTAAAATCTTGCTTGATGCCATTTGTATGCTGGACTTCATTGAATATCTCAAAGGGTTGTGTTTCAGATGTATTGTGTATTTAAAGGTTTATAATCAAACTTCCTTATATCTTGAAGCAATTGACTTCAAATGTAATCAGGATAACTTTGAAGTTGAAATAAGTGACAGTGATGATGTCAGCCCAGAGAGATTAAAGTGTAACAGAGCTAAAGAGTTCATTGACTATCATATCAGAAGTTCACAGTTAATGAAGCCTGTTTTTCATTGTCATGGGGAAGAGTTATAGCAGGAAGTCTTAGCAGAGCAAAGTGGCTTTGGAGGTGACCACAAATGTTTTTGTGAATTCACTTTCTTCTAAGAATTTAAGATCAGATATGTCATGAAACCTAACATGCATGTATTTTATACACAGTTAAGTCAATTACTGTGCTGTATATCATGGAAGTCTGTTCCATATACTACACTATCTAGTGTCTGATACTTGTTAGAATGTGTTGTTGTAAACCAGAGACACATTTGCCCTTCATTAGTCAGCAGTGTACCTGACAAGAGGCAAACTGGAGAGAGTAGGGTGATATTCAAGAAGCAGGATTCTATTTTTTATACTAATACCAGCACCACCCCACCCACCTCATTCACTTCATTATTGAGTCCTCTTTTGCATAATGGAACATCTGTCTATTTTAAATCAGAGTCTAATAAGTGTACGATTCAGCTTGGATACATCCTTCCATCAAACTTGTACTCTCTACCAATGCTGGGTCAATTTGGATTACTTGCCCTTGGACACATAATGGATCTGCGCACTGATCTATTATGTGTACTGAATAATGCTGGGACTTGGCATCAGTTGTCTATTGCCTTCCCAGCCTCTTAACAGTATCCTGTGCACAGACTCTAGTCCTTGTTTGACACTATTTTGTAAGTTAGGTGTTCACAGTTTGAGATGGTAGAGATGCAGATCAGAGTTTATGATACTCCTCTGATGCTGGAAGATATTCAGAATTGTTCTGATAAGAACCACTGACTATGTTTGGTGCTAACCACTTCCTGTCAGGAGCATAGTACGTATGGTTTCTGCTGCTCTTTAACCACAAGTGCAGCAAGATCCATTGTTACAACCAGCAGAAAAAAAACTTAAGAGTTTATCTGAAGGGTTTTCCTTTTCTGTGCACCATTAGTTTATAGCATTGATGACCATTGTTGTTTGTTAAGGTCTTGTTTGTGAGCATTCAGAGAATGAACTTATAGCAATTTGTTCACTCACTGAGCTCTTTGTTACATCAACTGATGAACTTTACGACTGGTGAAAGAGCAGTGTTGGGCATCATTGACTCAGAGGTATCAGGGCAGAAAGTCCATAACCATTCTAGTGCACTGTTGCTATAATTCTGGTGGGAGAACTGGAATGAGACTGTGATCATCGTATCATCAGAGACTCTATTGGAAGGCAGCAACATCTCCGCCCACTCCAAACAACTTTACCAATGCATGGCAAAATGGAAGGACGAGTGGGTTCAAGGGCTTCTCAAGAGGGTGTCTCTGAGAACGAGCAAAATGTAAGCAGCAGTACCCAACTGCCAAATGGTAGAGCTGTGACCCATCCAGGGGTCTAGAGCTGGCACCCACTGGACTGGCTAGCAGCTTAAGGCCAGTGGGAGCCCCCATTGTTCTCGTGCTGCTGCTCGTACCAGTCTTAATTGGATTCCATCCTGGTAAAGGTTGTAATTAGCACAAGAGGTTGCAGAGAGACTCAACTCAGCACCTCTGCTGGGATTCTCCCCTAAACTTATAAATATTTGGCCTTGCTGCTCCAGATGTCTATCAGTCTCATTCCTCTTCTATTATCGTATTAAAACGATGAACCTACAAATATTTAGCCACTTCTGTTACAGAAGCCATATTGAATCTGTAGAAAACAAACTTCCATGCAAAGTATTCCATGTTGTTATCTGGATTTTTATGGATGGAGAATTTGATGAAGTGCCAGTTTATACTGAAGTCTGGCCCTATGTATGTTACCCATCTATTTCCAGCAATTCATCCAAAAACAATACAAATATTTGGAGTGGCCTCTTGCAGCTTTGTTGCTAATTATGACACAAGTGATGACCACAGCTCTTTAACTTTCAAAAGCAAACATCCCCTTCCCCTGTGCACCAGTGTGATCCCAGATTCACTATGAGCAACACAATTGGAGGGTCTGAACTGTGGGAGGTTTTGTGTTGTGGCCCCACGTTCCAGAACAGAGGTTCCCAAACTCTGACATCTCTACGGGAGAAATTGCATAATGGCAGATATGGCAGGCCATGAGGATTTTCTGTGACGATGGTGGTGGGGCACGTTGTTGTAGAAAGGGTGAGGGAGGCGGTAGGTCATGTGATTGGGAGAGAGGTGCCCGGGAAGATTATCAGGGAGGTCGGCAGATGACCACGACTGGCAATCAGAAGAATCCACCAGATGTTCCGTGGGGTTGGACAATTAATAATAATTGGATTGAAGGAGTTAAAGTATAAAACATACACTGGGAGGGGTTGTATTTGGAAGTGATCATGCAGTAAAGAAACTGGATTGAGACTACTCTAAGCTTAGCATGTTTACGGTTGGAGGAGGGAAGAAACATTTATTCACATTAAAACTGCAAATTATGTACAGATCCCAGGGATGTAAAGGAAATGAGCTACAGTTATTCATTTATATTTAAAATGTGACATTAACAAAATATAATAAAATTTATTTGCAGATCCACCTCATAAAGATGATCAGTTCAGGCTTTGTGCAGTCATTTATGCCCATCGCAAGCATCACTCTGCACCATTAACAAGCATTAAGGAAAGAACAATTCTCGATGTGTCATCCATTTAGTATCACATTTAAATGTTTACATTTTCTTCAAAAGAATCTGTTCTCAATTTATTCAGTTTTAGCATTTGGTGTGTGACTCATTTTGAATCCAGCTCAAAAGCCAAAGCTTGCTGGTGCTTGCCAAGAAGAAACAGCTTGCATGTCACTATTTGTAAGTTTGCTAATTTTGAGAAGTGAAATTGACATCTTTAAGCTATTTCAAGTCCCCGGGTTAGGATGTTATTATTCAGAAGCTGAATAAGCTTAATGCCATTGCATTATAATAGTCCGCTTAATGCTTTTTTCACCAAATTACACATTTTACATATCCCCAGAAGATACAAATTAGATGGGATTTGTCGAAGGAAGCTATAAAGATCCTAACTTTGAAGTTGCTCTTTTAATTATAGGAAGAAATAAAATAAAATGGATTATTTTCATTCATAAATTATTTTGTTATCACCTATTTATCTCATGTGAATTGGAGATTGATATGAATGGTACTACTGTCAATTCGATTACTATTTCCTGAAGGACTGAGCCATGTTGAGAATGAAATATTATCAGACATCGATGCTATAATATATTAAGTTATATCAACTGGCACTTTTATGGGCAGTGCAGAGAAATGTCCATTATCAGAATAAACTTGCATTGATAACAAATGCACATTTCGGAGAATGTTTTTCCCTGGTATAGTTCCTTGACTGGATCTGGTTACTATTCCATGAAGTATTTAATGTCATTGCAGACTTTTTTTGAACCAAAGTTTCTCTGTCACTTTGTTAGCCCTTGCTATGATCATCCTAACTTGTGTGATTGGACTGCAAAGATATCAAAAATATATAGACACAATAAATTAAGAAATAATTGTCTGGAATTGTGACCACTTTTTGTCCATTTTTTTAAATGCTCGTGTTAGATTGCTCCCACTACCTGCAGACTAGTCATTGGTCACAGATCACTCAGCTTCATGGAACAGCCAGGCAGCAACATTGGAAGCTGCCGATTAGTTTGCAGTTGTTTCTGAGTCATTGAGCACCCATCTGGAAATAGGCCTGGGGCATAACGGGGCACAGTTCCTCTGACAGTGGCATCAGTCATGGAGACGATGAGGTCAAAGGTTATGCAGTGTATGTTTCCTCTGCTGGTGGCAGAAGTTGGAGCCCATGTGGGGCAGATCAATGCCCCTCGCTGTTCATTCACAAAACAAGCTAGGAGCACATCGGGCAAGGTTGGGTGATGGGATGGCAATTAAAAGATCTGCACTGTCACATTAATATCACACACGCCACATCCCCCAGCCTCAGTGTCCTATGGTCAGCATGATGGACCATTAAACAGTGGCGCTCCCTTTTATAGTCACAGCCTTTCTCTGAAATCAATTCTGAATTAGATCAGCCATGATCATATTGAATGTCAGAGCAAGCTTGAGGGGCCAAGTGGCCGAATCTTGCTCCTGTTTTCTTGTGTTAGTGTGAGCTGCACGCTACAACCGCAGGGTCATTGATCAGCCCATACCTCATGGTGGGCTTGGGACCACTTGCAGCATGGGAGTCAATCAGACTAGCTTGTCAATGGAGTAGGTTGGGGGGGAAGCGTCGGGGAGAGGGAGAATCAAGGCGCACAGGAGAGTGCCACCTCCCAGCTCTCCTGTATTTCCTTTAACTTGCATGGCAGCCTTTTCTGCTGCTGTACTGGGATGGCCATGGAGAGGATTCCTTAAGCACTGGTTTACTTCCCAATAATCAGTGCAGCAATGACACAGCACTGTCAGCTCTGCAAGCAGCTCCCAACAGGAAGCTTGTATGCCTTGCAGATTCTATGTGAAATACTTCAAAGCACTACTTATAATACTTCATGCTCAATTCTGTGAATTTTTCCAGTAGATCTGGGTGGGTGAGTTTAGTGTACCAAAAGAGAGAGAACTCCAATTTCTAGACATTTTTTTTATATATAATTGCACCTTCATCACCCTAGGACATCCCAGAGTGGATCAGAACCAATGAAACAGAAACAGTAACTGAGGATGCTGATAGTCTGAAATGCTGGAAGTACTTAGCAGATCATGAGTGAGATGCAAAGTCAACATTTCAGGTAATGCCCTATCATCAGAACTGGAAAAATGTTAAGAAAAAAAAGTATAAGGAGTTTTAAGATGGAGTGAGAGTGGAAGGGAAGAATGAAAGGAAAGGTTTTGAATGTAATGGATCTTTGCTGTTTTGTTCTAATATTCGTTCAAGGGATGTGGAATTTGCAGGTTGAGCTAGCATTTGATTGCCCATTCCTAGCTGGCCTCGAGGAGGTGAGCTGCCTTCTGGAACTGCCGCCGTCTTTGAGGTGTAGGTATGCCCACAGCGCTGTTGGAGAGAGAGTTCCAGGATTTTGACCCAGCGATGATAAAGAAATGGCAATATATTTCCAAGTCAGGATGGTGTGTGGCTTGGAGGGCAACCCTGGTGGTGGTGTTCCCATGTTTATCCTGTACGTATTATCCCTGTAATTCATGAATCCATGCCTTAAAGGCAGAAGTTCGTTTGTCTCCGAGCCAAAGTTTACACTGAATGAAACAATGGAAATATTTATTGTGAAAAGCACCCAAATCCCACTCAAGAGAGGTGACTTCAGAAATCTAGGCTGGCACTGCAGTGCAGTAACGTGGAAATGCTGGAGTTGAAACACAGGAGATGCTCTGCCTGATCTCCAGGTGAACATTAAAGATCAAAGGGCAGCACTCTGAAGAATAACAGCAGTTAACCTCAGCATTCTGGCCTATTAACATTTCAAAAACAGATTACATGGTCAGTGTCACATTGTCCTTTGCAGGACCTTACTGAACTTTGACAGTATTTGGCTATAAAGCACTTTGAGATATTCAGAAAGAAATGTGAATGGTAAAATTATAAGTGTAAGTCCTTTTTTTCATCCACTCTTGTACCTTTGGTTAGAGTCATTTTGCTCTTGAATATCTGCAGTAAGCATGACTCATACATTGAACTAAAATTGGATACAAGCCACCAGATCTCATTGGAACTGTCCTTTGCCTGTGCTCAGTGCTTGACAGCTCACCTAGTCTGGATGCAGAGGACTGATTGAGGTGACCTTCTACAGGCAAACTCAGGGCTGTCTTAAAGTCTTGGGGCTGATCAAGCTTGGAAGCATCCAGGAAACCTGTGACCCTCTTTAACATGAGATAATGCTGTGGATGGAGCCTCAGCTACTGTCAGAGTTGGGACAGTAATTTTTTTAATGTCTCTAATGTCAGATACATTTAAAAACTGTTACTATAGATGCAAAATTATTAAAAACAATACAAAAATAATTTTAAAAGATTAAAAATATAAAGAACAACATTCAAGGAAAACAGATTAAAACTACAAAGTAATTAAAAAACATTAAAACAAAGTGATATAATTAAATAATGAATCATTTATCTGTTGTCTTCCAGCAAGACAGAGCTCTGCTACTGGACTTTACACAGCGGAATGACACTTCGCTCAGCAAGTCTCAGAGTGCCGCCTTCAGTTGCAGATGGACATGACTCTGAGGCTTCCTGACATTTAGAAGGCTGGAAACCTGAAACTGCCCACTCCAGTCAGCGAGATTAGTCTCATTATCACTGTGATGCAGGATGGTTGATCATTAACTAGTTAAACATTATTTCTCTTTTAAAAACAGAATATGCTGGCAACACCCAGCAGATCAAGCAGCATCCACAGAAAGAGAAACAAAGGTTAACACTTAGAGTCATAACCCTTCATCAGAACTCTATCTGTTCATATATTCCATTGAATTAAGCCACAGATGTCTGCCTTAACCAGATTTAGTTGACGAGGATATAGTATTAATCCCCTCATGAATTTCAAGCAGCTGATGCATTGTTTTTCTAATACTTTTAAGTAATTGAATTGTTGATCATGGATCCTTACATGGGGAAATGGATGTCTTTGACTTCTCTCTTCCGTTTGCTCACCATATTTTCCAACAATCTCTTGGTAGCTCACTCCTTTGATGCAGAGTGCCTCATCATTTATTTTGTGCAATGGGTCCTTTGGACCCTTCTGTGATAATATTAAACTATGCTCAGAACGTGACTCACTGTCAACAGCTAATTGGATCAACTTTTTAATACTATGTTGGGAGTTCTATCATGAAAAATATGTTTTGACACATTAACATCTTTATGTCTTCTACTTTCCTTCTGGCATTTGATTAAAGTTAAAATTGCTGGCACAGAAAACAGTCTCTGAATCCATTTTAATGGTAGAATATTTCTGGACATTTTGTTCTGCTCAAAAGTATTACAAATATTTTGTAAACTGTAAAAGGCTATTTTGTTGTGCCAACTTATCTCAATCCTGTCTGATTGCTACTCATCACCCATTATGAACAAGAACATAATCTAGTTTGACATTTCATACTAAAGTAGAAATGTTTTATTGGAGATATCAAATGAGACATGAAACTGAAACTCCGTCTCCATTGTCAAGTGGACGTAAAAGTGCCCATGGCATTATTCATAGAAGAATAGGAATCTAGAAACAGCTGTGCACCTGTACAGATATGATATGTGGTCATGACACAGCCTGTTCTAGTCATGTTGCAAACCTCAGTAACACCGAGGCTCAGTATCTTGTCCACTTCTAAACTAAAGATGCATGTTTCTTTTGAACATTGTAGAGAGTGAAAAGGAAATGGAGCAAGGTCAGTTTCAGGATGTTTGGCACATGGGAAGAGAGGGTCATCATTGCAAGACCTTACTGGATCAGGAGTGGGTAGGTTGGATCAGCAATCACGATTATGCCATTGTGAGAAGAACAGTACCTCGATTTGGAGGTTCAGGGGTTTAAAGGAAGTAGGATCAGGGATCTGGATTACCAGAGCCTCAGAGGGTCAGGCCTGGGTCATTGGAGTTTCAGAGTGTTGGAATCTGGGTCAAATGAGGAGGATGAAGGAATGAGGTCATTGTTTAAGGTGTCATGATCACAGTTGATGGAGGCCTTATGGATAGAAGTTAAGTATGGGGCTCACCTTAATGGGACTCCACTCCAATGCTCTGCAATGGAAATGTGTTTGTCCCAAGATGACCACTTCCTGGACAACATGGACTAATTTCTTGATGAGTGATGATGCTTGATGCTGAAAATGCCCCACAAATGTAATCCTTTCCAGGAGGTGTCCAGTTGAATTTTCAGGGAGATGCCAGATGAAACAGTAGTGGCCATGATAGCATTTTGACCCATCCAATCTTCAATCACATGTTGCTGAAACAAGCAGTGTTACATGATCAGATTTCTAGACCAGGAAGTTTTCCCAGTGCCCTGGAAACCAATACAACCATTAGATTCTCTGTTTGGTGATTCATTTTGCAGCTTGTGAGACCCTACTGTTTACAACTTGATTGCTAAGTTGCCCTACGTGACAATGGTTCCTGTCCTTCCAAAGTAACTTAACAGTTGTTGTGACCAGTTGGCCTATACTTACCTTCTAATCCTTAGGCCCTCATCCACTGTGACCAGTTGGGAATATTGTGCAGAAGTGAAAAGAAAGGATAAAAATATTTTCTTTCCTTCTCACATCCAGCTGGACCCATGGAATTTCATTCCTCCCCCAGGAACCCTTCCATTAGTTACAATAATCCACTGCAAAGAGATTTAAACTTTTTCTTAACATCTTATTTTTATACTTAAGTGCAAGGTCATATAGACTATTATACAGGAGCGATTCTTTCCTGAGGGAAAACATAAATGTGCTTTGATCACTGCAATGTTTCTTAAATGTCAGAAGCATCGAGCTATTGTAAAGATATAGGACCTGTGGTGAAATGCTAAAATAAAATAAGAAATATACACTTTTGAATCTAATACCAATTTTTACTAAGGTAATAAAATATTGTATTGAGTTATCAAGGATGTGCTTAGAATGCAGTGGCCGTTATTCAGTTCCCTTTAACTTCTATGTGATAACCGCATTCAATTCTTTGGAGCATGCAAATACAAGCAAACCAGAAAAAGAAAAGCTTTCCCAGAGATGATAACTCACATTGAGTTGCACTTATAATATTCATCTGCATATTTTAAAATAATTACTACAGTTAATTGTTATTATTATTCCAACTTACACTTGGTTTTATTTTCTCATTAGCTACCACACTGCAATAAAGCAATTTTTACCTATTTTTTTCTTTTAGGTTTTATTTTTTTAATATTGTGGCTAATATTCTGATAGAAGTGGGCACAAGAGAGTGTGTTATTTGTTAAACTTTATACTACTGCTGTTTAATCTCAACAAGAATGGCAATGAACTGATGACTTATCATGCCAGACATGTGGACAACTCATCAATAATGACACTGGGAGAAAATGCAATTAAACATGAGATGATTCACCAAGTTATTGATTGCCAATATAGGACAGAAGCAGAGCAGCATAGTGGAGCCTGATGTGCATAGAAAGTCCAGGAGTTAATGGTGGGAGAGGGCAATGAAGAATGCAGGTCAAAAGCTTCAAGGGAAGGAAGTGCTTAGATTAGACCTCACAATAAGGCAGTGGGTTTGGGTTATTCCATGCTGGCAAGTACCCAGGATAAGCCAAGCCACGCACAGCTTGGAACCTGAAGAAGTCTGAAAAGCCTAGGGGAATGCATAGCTGATCAGAAGACCATTGGTACTGGAAAAAAGAGGAACGTAGTAAACGCTACCTACAGAGGTGAAGGCACCTTTTCAGAACTTTGCTTTGTGGTCACCAAGAAATCTGGCTATAAGAACAAAAGTTTATTTCAGGTAACCCACTCCCTGTGTTCCCTTCCCACTCCCACTAGTCCACCGTCTCTCTCCCTTTGTTCACTTCTTTCATCCCTTCTCCCTCCCCGTTACCAAGACTTACTGCCTTCCCTCATCTGGTTCCATCTACCCATCATCCCTCCCTTATCTGGTTCCACCTGTCACTGACTCTGTCTCACCCCTCCCTCTCACTTCCAAATACTGGCTCTCTTCTCTCTACACTCTCAGTCCTGATATAGGGTCTTGATATGAAATACTGACCATCCCTTTGCCTCTACAGATGCTGACCCACTGAGTTCTTCCAGCTCTTTGTTTTTTGCTCCAGATTCCAGCATCCACAGTCTCTTGTGTCTCCGGGAACAAAAGGTCCAGCTGCTAAAGGACGTATCCATTAGTCTATTGTTTATTGAATACAGCTCCACCTTCAATACTATAATTCCAAACAAACTTATCTCCAGACTCCGAGACCTGGGACTCAACACCACCCTTTGCAACTGGATCCTTGACTTCCTGATCAACAGATCACAATCACTAAGGCTAGGCACCTACACCTCCGCCACACTTATTCTCATCACTGGTGCCCCACAAGGCTGCGTCCTCAGCCCCCAACTCTACTCCCTGTACACTCACGACTGTGTATCCAGATTCTGCTCTAACTCCATCTACAAGTTTGCAGATGCTACCACAGTAGTGGGCCGTTTCTCAAATAATAATGAGTCAGAGTACAGGAAGGAAACAGAGAGTTTAGTGACATGGTGTCATGACAACAACATTTCCCTCAATGTCAGCAAAACAAAAGAGCTTGTCATTGACTTCAGGAAAGGGGGTGGTGCACTTGCTCCTGTTTTCTTCAACAGTGCTGAGGCCGAAAGCTTCAAGTTCCAAGGAGTGAACATCACCAATGGCCTGTCCTGTTCCAACCATGTAGACACCATGGCCAAGAAAGCTCAACAGCGCCTCTACTTCCTCAGGAGGCTAAAGAAATTTGGCATGCCCCCTTTGACACTCAACAATTTTTCTCAATGCACCATAGATAGTATCCTGTCTGGGTGCATCACGGCTTGGTATGGCAACCGCTTTGCCCGGAACCGCAAGAAACTGCAGAAAGTTGTAGACACAGCACATCACGGAAACCAGCCTCCCCTCTGTGGACTCTCTATACATTTCTTGCTGCCTCAGTAAAGCCAGCCTACATAATCAAAGACCCCACTCACCTGGGACATTCTGTCTTCTCCCCCTTCCCATCGGGCAGAAGATACAAAAGCCTGAAAGCACATACCACCGGGCTCAAGGACAGCTTCTATCCTGCTGTTTTAAGACTATTGAATGGTCCCCTAGTACAATATGATCTTGCACCTTATTGTCTACTTGCACTGCACTTTCTCTGTAACTGTAACACTTTATTCTGCACTCTGTTATTGTTTTACTTTGTACTACCTCAATGCACTGTTGTACTGAATTGATCTGTATGAACGGTATGCAAGACAAGTTTTTCACTGTACCTCAGTACATGTGACAATAATAAACCAAATTACCAATTATATCCAGTGGAAGAAAACAAATTCAGAACCGGATCAGACTTTCAAATTCCGGGGAGCTGAATGAGCTTGGGCCCTGCAAAAACCCTATTACAGCAGCACATAAATTAGGTTGAAGGAATTTTTGCAAATTATTTTCAGATCTTGGCTGCATATTTATTTGGCTGAGAAAGGATATCAGAAATGCTGAGATATTTGGTTGGCTTGATTAGTGCTGTTTTCTGATTTTTGATTGATGGTTGTAGAAGCTGTCTGGCCTCTTGTGTTTGCCTACATCACAGTACTTCAAAAGCAATGAATCAGCTGGGAAATTGTTTTGGATATTCTATGAATGTGAAAGGAGCAATACAATTGCAAAGTTTCCTTTCTTTCTAGTACTTTTCCATGTATACCTTTATTTGAATTAACCAGAACAATTAATTTAAAAGGTGAATTTTTTGCAAATTTGTTCTCAGAATGCAAGCATCTTAACCAATATTTGTTGCTGATCTCTAGTTGCCCTCAAAAGCTGATATTCTTTCTTGAACCATCACAATCCTTAATTATTGGCAAATTCTGGTTTTCCTCTTAATAACTAACCTTGTAGTGTTGCAGTATGTGAAACATTACTGGGTCACTTCAAATGGTGTTAAGAGTCATCCACATAGTGTGATTATTTTTTTGATTCCATCTCACAAACTATTATTAAATGGAATTATAAAACTTATCAGTGTAGGGTTTGTTACAGATACATTAGGGTCAAATGAAAATTGGGTATTGAAATAAAGCACAGGAGTTAAAATGTCCTTTGCCTCATGATCAGTGGAGTTGATAGTTTGCTGCCAACATGGTTTGTGCCTGAGTTAAAATTGACCTTTATTGTCAATTTTGTGACTCTGAAGAATGCAACCCAATCTTCGTAGGAAAAAACTGGGAACTTTCAACAAATTTTTAAGAGGTCATTAGCTGGCACAATTGTCCCAGTAAAATAACCCTCCCTTGGTCAGCTGAGCACTTTCAGAAACATGGCCTGTGCTAATATACCTTCCATTAAGACCGTACTTTACATTAAGATTTAGGTTTGATTCAAACTGCATTCTTGGTACAGGCAGAAATTCATTCTCTCCCTGGATCCTCAGGTAATAGGTCTTTCTATGGAAAAGTGGATGATAAAGTGCTCAAGATGCTCATATTTTAGCTGACAGTTTATTGTAGTTGTAATTGGAAAAAAAATGCTTTGACTAAGGCAATATATAAAAGGGGGATAAAAGTGACTCCATTGGTAAGGACTCTTCTAAATAATGCTAGGTATTGCACCATGTATTACTAGCATTCCAAAACACTTGCATCTCCCAACTCCCAATGAATGGTGCTTCGCAAGTCATGATTGTAATTACTGTGATTGATTGAAGGAATTCTACAGCATACCAACTCTCACTCCATTAGACACCAAAGCCATTAATTATAAGAAATAAAATTTAGGTTTTTTTCCCAAACTCAACTACAGACATTTCCTAGAACAATATAATGCCAAAAACTATAAACAATTTCAAATGTGTTATTCTTTATCAAGAATTTTTACCACAGGAATAATTGGTATGCATAGTATAAATACAGGACTCAGCAAAAACAAAATTCCTTCAGACCCCATTCTTCTTAATATACTCACATTAATCTATGATTTATAAAGCAGTAAGCAAAAGTGATTCCAATTTTGTGTGACATCATTTGGGATTCCAGTGAAAGCATTTGTACTTCATAAAATCCTCTGAATGCTTTGATCAGGTTGTAGCTATGTAATTATCTCAAATAATAGTTACTCCATACATACATCTTGTAAATTAATGAAGCAGATTTAAATCTATAATTTAAAATGGGGGGGTATTTGCATAAACAGTAACAGTTATTGATTACCTATTAAACTGGATAACAACTCCCAGAGTAAATTGAACTGAAGTTTGAGTATTTCAATTTGATTGAATATGAACATTCCAGTGGTAGCTACCAAGAGTATTGAATTGCATTTGTATTCAGGGTATATTTATCATTCTGTGAATCCACACTTAATTAACTTGTAATTAGATAATGATTAAAATTATGTCATGTAACTCTATGTATATTCCATATTAACAATCATTGTTAATTTATCCGTCTGTCCCTACTGTCTAAAATGTTAAATTGCATTACAGTTAAAGTTCAGTATAAATTCACATTCCCAATTATGAAGTGATATATCAATGTTAATAATACCCAAATAGAACTCGCTCATCATTGTACCTTGCTAACTGCAATTTAAAGTGGCTGTGTGCTGGGCAGTACTACATTGTGAATTATATCATTTGACTGAATGCACTGGCTTGGCGGATTAATAGTTTTATGTCAGCTCAAAAGACGATTTGCACAGATAAGCTCCCAAAAAAGTAATTAAATGAATAGCTCACAGCGAATCTATTTTTGTTGTATGACAGAGTATTTGCAGTACCAAATCAGGGCATTCAGCCCAACTAGTCTATGATCTTTGCTCCACATGATTATTCTTCTAATCCCATTGGCATATCCTTTTATTCCTTTCTCCCTCATGTATTTAAGTACCTTCCTCTTAAACATATCCATGCAGATTAACTCCTGTGTAGAGTGGTACAATCTACAGACTAACCACTCTCTGGGACAAGTGCATATGCCTGAACTATCCATTACATTTATTAGTGCCTATCTTATTTTTGTTCACTCTCACAAGTAGAAACGCTGAGATAGGAATTTGCCCTTAGATGCTAAACATGAATCCGTGTATTCCACTTTTCTTCCTCAAATGTGGCTCCAGTAAAATTCTTAATTGGCTTGACAAAGTACATGCAGGCTGATCCCTTCCCTGGCTGGTGAGTCTAGAACCAGGGGCCAGAGTTTCAAATTAAATCTTGGCCATTCACTGCTGATATGATAAGAAATCTCGACACCCAGAGTGTAATGAATCTTCTGGAACTGTCTGTCCAAGAGGGCTGTGGAGGTGCGGTCCCTCAGTATATACAAATCAGAGATCAATACATTTTTGGACATTAAGGGAGTCAAGGAACATGAACTTCATACAGGAAAGTGTCTGATGAAATAGACCAGAAATGATCTTAATGAATGACAGAAGTTCCTGCTTCTGCTTCTTCAGGTCTGGATTTGTTTTAGCACCCCGAAATATGGAAATCATATTAATTGTCCCCCAATCCTCTTGTGCCATCCTCTTTTCTAATAGGTTTTTATACAATAGAAAACAAATTCTACAATGATCCTAATGTGGAACTTTAAGCTCCAATTTATGTCAGTAATGGGCATTACTTGAATATTGAAGTCATTAGGTTTGCCCCTGACTCCTGGAAGATATCAGGCATCCTAACGTAAATAAGGCACAGAGTGTCCAGTCCAATTTCAAGTCTGGTCAAAAAACTTCTAATCTACTATTCCCGCCGGCCAAAACTGATGTCTACAGGAGTTCTCTATTTCTCCTTGACTCAAGAAGTGGCAGATGCAGTTCAACCCAGATAAGTGTGATGTGGTTCATTTTGGTAGGTCAAATATGTTGGCAGAATATAGTATTAATGGTAGGACTCTTGGCAGTGTGGAGGGTCAGAGGGATCTTGGGGTCCATAGGACGCTCAAAGCAGCTGCACAGGTTGACTCTGTGGTTAAGAAGGCATATGGTGTATTGTCCTTCATCAGTCGGGGAATTGAATTTAGGAGCCAAGAGGTATTGTTGCTGCTGTATAGGTCCCTGGTCAGACCCTACTTGGAGTATTGTGCTCAATTCTGGTCGCCTCAGTACAGGAAAGATGCGGATGCCATAGAGAGGGTGCAGAGGAGATTTACAAGGATGCTGCCTGGAATGCGGAGCATGCCTTATGAAAGCAGGCTGAGGGAACTCAGCCTTTTCTCCTTGGAGCGACAGAGGATGAGGGGGGACCTGATAGAGGTGTATAAGATGATGAGAGGTATTGATCGGGTAGATAGTCAGAGGCTTTTCCCCAGGGCTGAAATGGTGGCCACAAGAGGACACAGGTTTAAGGTGCTGGGGAGCAGATATACAGGAGATGTCAGAGGTAAGTTTTTTACTCAGAGAGTGGTGAGTGCATGGAATGGGCTGCTGGAAACGGTGGTGGAGGTGGATACGATAGGGTCTTTCAAGAGACTGTTAGGTAGGTACATGGAGCTGAGTAAAGTAGAAGGCTATGGGTAAGCCTAGTAATTTCTAGGGTAGGGACATGTGCGGCACAGCTTTGTGGGCTGAAGGGCCTGAATTGTGCTGTAGTTTTTCTATGTTCTATGTTCTATGTTCTATGTTCAACTCACAGTTCTGATTAACATTCACACTCTCCTCTTCCTGTATTGTTTTCATCTGAGGTGTGATTCTTTGGAGAAAACTATACAAGTATGTCCTCCCTTACCCCTCCCTTTGTTTCTGACACACTCCCCAGCTCATTTGAAGTGTGATCTCAGATAGCCTCAATGTTCACAATATTACAGTCCCAAATCATAACAACAATCATTATTTTATATATTGCCTTCAGTCTCGCAAAATGTCCCAAGGTGCTTTACAGAATGCTATCAAACAAAATTTGATGAGTCATAAAGCAGGTGTTAGAACATGTGGTCAAAAACATGTCAATGAGGTGAGTATTAAGGGGCTTTTTAAAGGAGCAAGAGGGAAATGAGTAGCTTAGGGAAGGTATTTCAGAGCCTAGGGCCAAAGAGCTGAAATCATGCCCACCAAAAGTGGAATAGTATAATTTGGAGAATCTGGAGAACGGCTAACTCATAGGGTTGTAGTGGTACAGGAGATCAATGAAACAAGGGAGGCTGAAGTCACAGAGGTATTTGTAATCAAGGATTGGGATTTAAAATCAATACCATGTTTTACAGGGAGCCAACGTAAGTCAAGAAGCACAGGGATAATGGGCAAATGGGACTCCATATGATTTAATGCACGGGCAGTGTTTTGGATGACCTCAAAGTTATTGAGGATGGAATGAGGCCAGGAATGGAACAGACAAAGCTAGAGGCAACAAAGAATATGGGGGAGGTCTTCAGCAGCAAATGAGCAGAGGCGGGGATGATTTCCCAATTATCATGTATGATCATTGACCTGAAACAGTAACTTTGTTTACCTGAACTGCTGAGTGTTTCCAGCATATTCTGTTTTATTTCAGATCTCCAGCATCAATAGTATTTGCTTTGAATGATTTTTATGAACCATATCTCCATATAGTTTTATCTTCTTCGTGCCTTTTCTCCTTGCATTTGATAGGGTTTTGCCTTCCTTCAGTTCTGCTCTGCATCCTGAGGCAGAAGCTTTGATGAAACTGCTCCGGAATTGGGCATCCAGTTCACAGTGTTGCATATTTCCATTATTTTTGTATGTGTTAATTGTATTGTGTCCTGTAGCATAGAATCAATCATGGTGTATTTTTATTATACAGACTGATATCTTGTGATACTGTACATTTGGGCCCACACCAAGAGAAGTGGGGTTAGCAGGCAGATCATAATTACATCAACTTCATAGATGTGACTCAATCCCCATTTTAATTTCATGCATTCTATTCATATTTTCATATATCCACTGCAATATTGCTTCTACTAGCAATGATGTGTTATTATAATGTGACAAGTTTACAGTTAAATCTATTATAGATATGCACATGGTTGATATTGAGTGTGTAGATACAGAAAACTTTGAATATATTAGAGATGTTTTATTACTGAGGATTTAACGATTCTACACTGTGCCTGCAGGCAACCTCTCTCAGCACTCACATCCTATCATCCCTGTCTGATTTAGAACAAAAAGATATTAACTCTCTCTACCCAAAGAGGTAAAATATAATCTCTTCTATTCACACTTTAATTACTTTAACAGAATTCGATTATATTACCTTTATATTTACTGAGACCACAAAACGCTTTTTATTTGGTGTTGTTTGGAGATCACAGTAACATTTCCGGTTTGAAATCTCTTGTGAACACTTGGAAGATGATTCACAGCGTTTCTAAATCAAATTCCTCTTCATTCATCAGACAATGAATTTTAATTTTATTTAAACTGCTGCATTATTGACATTGTCTTTCATTTTGAGTTGGAAGGAATCTTTAAAGCAGGGCAACAGGAAGGCCATTCCAATTTTATGCACTGAAACAATGCATACCAAATAAGCATCTCAGTCTTGGCAGATTCCTACATTATTCATAATATCTATTGTGCTTTACTTTTTAGACTAAGTATCTGAATGACTGTCCTTAGTGAAATTCATCTGTCTTTGATTTATATACAAAAGGGAACCTTGACTACAACTAGACACATTGCTGCACATGTAAATTTTATCTTTCTGTGGTAACTTACAGTTTTAAAGCCACTCGTTACTTTGTTAGATGAGGCATTAAAAGAAAACCTAATTGTATCAGGAAATTATAATTGGGATAGGTCATATTTCATTAGCTATTTCTATCTGCTTGTGGAAAAGAATCTTAGACTTATTTGAAAGTGGAAGTCAAGCTAAGTCTTTCTGGAAAACTCATGTATTAGAACAGGCAATATTTTTGGTACATAATTTGTTTTAAATCTATTTGTGCAGCTCAGCTTACTAGTTAAACATTCTACACTTGAATTGCTTTGTTATTGTAGTGATTGTTAACACATGAAAATAGTGGAAAGCAGATGTAAATCTGAAGTAAATACAGAAAATGGTGGAGAAATGCATCAGGTCAGGCAACACCTGTGGAAAAGGTTCTCATGATAGGTCATTGAGCTGAAAAGTTAACTCTTTGCACTCCATAGATACACCCAAACCTGCTATGTTTCTCCAGCATTTGTTGTTTTCATGAAAATACTGGATTCTCATTTCGTTATCTTCCAACCAACTGTTCACTTGTCTTCACCTGACAAGAAAGTGTCAGTAACTTCCCCAACTCGATGTAGGTTAACATGACACTTGGTGGGAGAGATCAGATGAGGGAACATCCATTAACTTAACACATTCTTCACTTGCATAAATATGTGAGGCTTCCATCCATTTGTGGCAAAGACCTCAGCCACCCAAAAGTAGCAGTTCAAATGGATGCCAGAGGGGATGAAACAGTAAGGATCCATTTTAATGCCCTCACCTGAATCCTGCCAGGTGTTGTGTGAAAGTTCCTTCATAATCTGCCAATATATTGAATGTCACTATCCTGCTTAATTTAGATATACAATGTGAGTCTTTTACTATAAGAGAAATTTTCATTTATTGATCATAGCATCCAGTAGACTCTGAGATTTGTTATAAACTAATACATATCCACTTCCATTTTTTTTCCAGCTGAAATACTCCTTATCAGCAATTTATGGAAAGAGAGTAATATAAAGCTATTGGAGACACAACAGACTGCAGATGCTGTAATCTGGAGTAAAAACAAACTGCCGGAGGGACTCAGCAGGTCAGGCAGTATCTGTGGAGACAGAAATGATCAATGTTTTCTATTCAAATCTGCATCAGGACTAAGAGTGTAGAGGGTAGATACCCAGTATAAGGAGGTAAAAGGGAAGGGTGAAGCTATTTCCCCTCCATTATTAAATAATAAACAATACAGTGAAAATTATTTTATCAGTCTATCTAAATGATTCTCTGTATTACCCTGAGCTCAGCTGTTTTGTTTCCATTTTTAGATTAAACAATGGTTCTCTCAACTAATTTGTCAGAGTTTAATTATGTTGCAAGTAAGTTTCAGTTACAAAGTATGGAAATCCTCTTGGGCATGGGTATAATTATGTTAGCGGTGTACTAGTTTTGTTCGGCTAGTGGCAGTCTTGTCTTTAGTGTTCACCTCAGGCTCCGAGTTTGCAATCTGAGCTGACATCAGTCTTGGGCTGGACGTTGAGAACTATGATCCACCATGACCCTATTGGAAAGGAAGGGAATTCACTGGTGGTCATGAGTAAATTTCCTTTCATCAATCAGCACTGCTAAACACAGGTTAAAAGTCATTTTCAGTGTGTAATTTACTTGCTACATTTGGCTCTATAATCGTATTTAAAATTCAGGAGTGTTTTATTGTACACAAAATACTTGGTACAATTCAAAGCCATGAATCTAGAAATTATTCAGTGCTGGGAGAGGTATGTTAAATGACTGATGAAGGAGGGACCAATCCAAGGTTTGTGTGAGGAGCAGCACTGCACACTTCTATTTCCATAAGCCTAAGGTGGCTCAGATAGAACTCCAGTTGTGAGCCATCGATTTTAGGGGATGTTTCAGGGGAGACATGCCTGGAGATTTTGGGATGGGGTGAGGGGAGGAGGAAGAAGGCTTGG
Source organism: Pristis pectinata (assembly GCF_009764475.1). Classification (NCBI taxonomy): domain Eukaryota; kingdom Metazoa; phylum Chordata; class Chondrichthyes; order Rhinopristiformes; family Pristidae; genus Pristis; species Pristis pectinata. Next base: position 24,897,842 of record NC_067422.1, read on the forward strand.
CATATCAGTTAGAAAGTGAGGGGGTGGATGGAGACATGTGGAATTGGGACCTGGAAGGTTGAATAAGTGCATTTGGTTACATGGGGGCAGGGATCAGGGTTGTGATCAGATTTGAGGGAGTATAGTTTGAGGTTGAGGTGCAGTGCTATAGAGGGGTTGGAGTTCCCTTGGGTCAAGGTACAATGGTGATAAGCCCAAGGAAGATCCATGGTGATGTGTGAATATTTAACTTAAAGGGCTTCCATTCTAGATAGTAAATTGGTTTATTATTGTCACACGTATCATGCCATCCATATAGATCATTTCATCACATCAGTGCATTGAGGTAGTACAAGGAAAAACAATAACAGAACGCAGAATAAAGTGTTCCATTTACAGAGAATGTGCAGTGCAGGCAGACAATAAGGTGCAAGGCCATAACAAGGTAGATTGTGAGGTCAAGAGTCCACCTTATAGTACTAGGGGACTGTTCAATAATCTTAACATCAGTATAGAAGCTGTGCTTGAGCCTGATGGCATGTGATTTCAGGCTTTTGTAACTTCTGCTTGATGGGTGGGGGGAGGAGAGAGAATGTCCAGGGTGGGTGCGGTCTTTGATTATGTTGGCTGCTTTACCGAGGCCAGAAGTACAGACAAGAGTCAATGGAGGGGAGGCTGGTTTTTAAGTATCACTGAAGTAAGCTTCACTTTTCTTATGCAAGGTCTGCTTCTGTTGGGTTGTCCACAGTTTCTACAGTTTGCATATAAACGACTGAATTTCCTGCTGGTGGCCATTGATATCTTTGTGCAAGTCCAGGCAACTCTATGGTATTATGTCAGACAGATGGAGTGCTTAGAAGCAATTATGCTAATTGTGTTAAATTAGCTGTAAACTCGGATATAATTCTAGAATCCAATGCACATAAACGTGAAGGGTCAGCACCTTCATTTGAACTCAACTTCATTTTGCTCCACCTCAACAGAAAATGGTTAAGATATTTCATCCCGGTCAATGACAGACTATCACTGTGCTTCCTCAATCAACAAACAGGCCTGAAATGTATTTTCCTTACCACGCTCCTGGTTCCAATTCCATATTATCTGATTCTACTGTGCCTACACTACCCTTGTGGAACTCTTCCAATAACCTTGTTTCCTTGTGTCCAAGCCATAAAAGAACTACAATCTTTACAGGCAGTTACTTTCACCAGAGGCTTGTATTCCTGGACAATATGCCCTGTCATAAGGTTTGGTGACTTCTGCAGCATCCAGGCAAGGATTTGGAAACTACTTAGTCTCTTTTGATTTGCTGGCAAATGAACAAAGCTAGAGCTATCAACAGAAATCTGTCTTTGAAGGCAGTAACTCTTGACTAAACAGCAGTATCTGGTGCAATAATGAATCAAAGTCATACTGCGTGATACAGTCGTTTCTTTAAGGTACACTTAAACATGATTCTCACAAACCTTTAATGACTTTCAATTTTTGAAAATCATGGCAATGTGCTTTAATAACAATGCCAGTTAATTATAAGACTGATATTATAAGATGGACAACTGCAAAAAAAAGTGTAAAAAAATCAAAGCTGTATGCATCAACTGTTTCCTAGGGGACAGATTTCTGTGCTTGTCTGCCAGAGACTGAAATTACCCACGGCTTCCCCCACATATTTGAACATAGATGGGCTCCAGTACCAGCAATGACAAGATAACTAACCTGTCAGGACCTTTCACCTCTCTGTGTTTTCTTGCCGACAACCAATAATTTACAGCAATTCTCACAAATGTCGTTCTCCTGATTCATGCTACAAGGTACAAACAGCTCCAGGAAAGTACCTCGCAAAATAAAATTTAACCTGTAGAGTCATAATAGAAACAGTAAAGTATAATTGAATAGATAATTAGGGATGTTACATCAATAGAACATAATCCTCAAAATCAAATAAGTGAGCTTGATTGTTTCGTTTAAAAATAATGCTGTTGTTCAGCCAAATGACACTGACTAAATCTGCTGCTTATAGCAAACTTTCTGATACAAGCTACTTATATAATGACCCATGATATGCTGCCAAAATGCTGCTGACACCAATGGTGATTGTTATTATTTATGCTGTGGCAAACTCAGCCACAGGGTGGATGTACAATTCAATGCAAAAAATCCAAATGTTACTATCCAGCTCTGCTGTTAATTTTGTGGAAATGACATTCTATTATCTGTCACAGTATTGAAATGAATTGAAGTTGCTGTACTTGCACACAAAGTATGAACTAGTCTTGCCATGGAAAATTAGAGCTGGTCTGAAGAGACACAAGGAGCTTGATTTGGAACTGTTGCAGGTCTGTGCATGTTTAATTTAACCTAGATTGGTGGTCAAATTCTATTAACAATATACTAATTTTTACTTACTCCAAATGAGTCCCTCTGCAACAAAAAATTAACTACCGCAAGTATGGAGCTCTGTCCCTGAGGTATTTAAAACTGGATCTGACCACAGTGTCAATTGGGCATCCTAAACCCACCCAAGTCAAAATATACACCTTAGAAATTGCATTAGACAAGGATTTTTCTTCACCCTCATATGTATTGCACACTGTCAAGTCTATTAAAGGTTGTTCTACATCAGTTAAAGGAGTAAATGGAACATATGATAATATGGGGAATGTTATGTTGCAGGATTATTAACAACTTACATAAATTCATTATGCTATAAGAACCTTTCCATAATAAATATACGAATATTTATGTATGTTAAAATAAAAATGATAATTCAGTTTGAGCATGAGGGTATGGAGATGGTCCTTAATGTATCAATATTTCGGTTAGATCCCAACTAGATAGATCTAAACTAGGCAAAAAGTTAGTCTGTAAGATGGAGTTTGTAAATTGGTGGGATTTTACACCACTAAGAAAATAACTTCTTGCTTACTACTGGATTATTAAAAACACTAACAACAAATTAAGATGAGCGTAATTCTCAGCTTCTTGTTATATGTAGGGGTGGGTGGGTTGTTGGGTACATGGAGATAAGTGGAGGGGGAATGGGACATTAGTGCTTTGGGACAAGAGACCAACCTGGACACAGGGAAACTGCTTCCCCAGGAGCTGGCGTTGTCCCGAAGGACTGAATGGCCTCCTACATGTATAAGCATAAGATGTTATATATAATTACAGGGAGGTAAGCTTGTTTCAATCATCATGTGAACAAGAGCATAACCACATGGGTTGGTAAATGTCAGAAGATAGGAATGAAAAATTACCTAAATTATACTGACTCATGGTACTTGGACATGTAAATTCAAAATGGAAGGTTTAATCATTGAATATTGAAGAGAATCTTTTCAGTGAGAAATTTTAATTGAGCATTCTCATTAATAAGTGGCCATTGTAGGCAATGCAAATTTCACTTGGGCAGCAAGAGTGTTCGAATGAGAAGATTTTAAAGGGAATTGAAACAATAAGATTCATAATGCTTGATGTAATTACTCTTTCTCAATGTTCAGGTAACTATTTTTTTGATCTATTCTCCAATACAATTCCTTTGACTCTTAATGATTGATACCTTTTGCAATACATTAATTTGTTACATGCCACTTTTAACTTTATTCTCATTACTTTTAGTGTAAGTGCTGTAGCACCATTAGCCTTGCTGTTTATGTGTAATGAAACTAATTAAAGAAGGCGTATCAAAACAAATGAACTTGAAAACAAGGATTGCAAAAGGTGGTTGTGAGTCATTCTTTGCTGTTTCCCCCATGGTCTAGACTGCAGTCTCAAAGCTAGCCTCTTGTCTCAATGCACTAATGCTGCTAATGTTATAGCCTTCCTTCTATGAAACTCATATAAAATCAAATTGTCCTCATTTTTCTCCACTTGATAAAATCCAATGTAATTATTTGTGGTATCTTTGAAGTTTGATAAACGGGAGCAATTTCTCCATCAGCGTCCCTTTATTGACTGCCTGTGAAGGTTTCAACCATGCAGCAAAAAACATCAAAAAAGAGATAAAAATTGTTATTTTGCTATACTTCTGATGTTAATGGACCTTGGTTGTAAATCTGCAATGAATTCATAAAATGACATTGCTATCTCATCTCTGAAGCCCTGGACTTGCTTCCATGTGTCCAATTTCCCAGCTTTGATCTGAATAGATCTGCAATAATTTAGTATCTGTACCCTACATCACTGAAGTAAGTGGATTGCAGCCTATATTGCCGAGTCAAATAGTTTATAATTCAACATAATTCTTGGAATACTGTGTCCTCCTCATCATATTCCTGCATTTGGCTTTAATAAGAAAATTACCAAATAAATTATTTGTGAATGGATGCAGAGTTCCTCACCTCCAAGTCCATGGTGAAATTTTTCATCCAGATAGGTGTTCATCTACCTTAATCACAGTTAGAAATTTTGTGCATTGTGATCATTTTAAAGCTGAGGCTTTAAAAGGCATTGGTCAGATCATGTTTGAAGTATTGTGAGCAGTTTTGGGTGCCATATCTAAGGAAGGATGTGCTATCATTGGAGAGGGTCCAGAGGAGGTTTACAAGAATGATCCTGGGGATGAAAGGATTAACGTATGAGGAGTATTTGATGGCTCTGGGCCTGTACTCACTGGATGTGGCGAGATCTCATTGAAACCTACCTAATATTGAAAGGCCTGGATAGAGTGGACTTGGAAAGGATGTTTCCAGTAGTGGGAAAGTCTAAGACCAGAGGGCACAGCCTCAGAATAAAAGGATGTCATTTTACAGCAGAGATGAGGATGAATTTCTTTAGCCGGAGGGTGGTGAATCTATGGAATTCACTGCCACAGATGGCTGTGAAGGCCAAGTCATTGGGTATATTTAAAGTGGAGGTTGATAGGCTCTTGATTAGTTAGAGTGTCTTAGGTTACAGGGAGAAGGCAGGAGAATGGGCTTGAGAGGGAAAAATAAATCAGCCATAATTGAATGTTAGAGCAGACTCAATGGGCCAAATGACCTAATTCTGCTCCTATGCCTTATGGCTTTATTTTGAAACAAATATGAAACAGCTTCCAGGAATTATTTATTCCTTTCCCAGGCCGCAATTATTTTCTTCAAATATTCTTTTTAAGATTCCCTAATTCAATGGCTGACATAATAGGTAAATTACTGCTTTCAAACCTCTGTCTGGAAGGCCATTGATTAGCTTTAAGATTTATGACTATGAGTATGTGGTTACTGAGTTTGCTTTAACATTTTTAAATAAAAGGGCACTGCAATTAGTTGCTTTATGCAAAGTATATTTTAATGATGCAGTGTAGAAAGCCATCTGGTCCTTCAAGTTTGTATGAGCACTTTGAATGATCTGTTCAATGTCTTCCTTCCCTGCTCTGTTCCCATAACCCTGCATTTATTATACACCAAGTACTTATCTGATTCTAATTTGAAATATTTTTGTAACTGCTTCCATCACACATAGGAATTTTGGGGAAATTGGTAGAGAATGTTGATGTATTGTGGGAGAGTTACTTAATTTCCTTAGAACCACAATTTTTAGATACTTAAATCAAAACAATCATTCTCATGGTTAAAGATTCTCGACTTCCCTACAGAAGTTTGCTTCTTTTTGACTTGACTGCAGGCTTCCAAAAGGCAGTGACTTGTACAGGTAAAGGTGGAACACAAAGGGATCAAAGGCTGACTTTCAAAATGCAACCTTTCTTTAGTCCTTTTGTAATGATAAAGGATAATTAAAATGCTGAATGTCTCCCACTTGGGAATCAGGAGGATGATAGAGTAGGGTCTCTTTTCAGGAGACAGCTGACTAGGAAATCAGTAGCACAAACTGGGAGCCTGACTGTAATCAAAGAGTTCCTCAAGCAAGAATGAGAAAATGTTGTCATATTTAATCAAAGGTCAGAGTGGACCACTTCTGTCTTTTCAGTGCGTCAATCTATCCTTCTTAATGAGGCAATTTAAATGCTGTAGAGATATACCTCTTCACAATCAGGACTCAATGTGGCATGATGACACAGCGTGCAGGTGACTCAGTGTGTTGTGTAACAAGTCAGTGATTTCCAATGCCGTACATTCCCAATCTCAGGCAATCTGAGGCAAAGGGAATCATTAATCTTCTTGGATCCCCTTGTGGTTCCCTTGGGCAGCAACTAAAATGTCATTAGATGCTGGTCATATACTGTTCAGCAACAGGAGGGGAGATTTATAACATTCAGAATCTCTTTGAAGAGATGAAATAAAAGTAAAATTTGGTCAGCCCTTTGTCACTTCCACCTGTTGCCTTCCAGCTTTTGACATCATTCCAGTCCTCATCTGCCTATCACCCCCCCCCCCCCTCACCAGGAACCATCTATCACTCCCCCTCACCTGGATCCACCTATCACCTACCAACTCTCGCTCCACCCCTTTCCTCCACCTTTTTATATTGGCCGTCTCCCCCTTTCTTTCCAGTCCAGATGAAGGGTCTTGATCCAAAACGTCAACTGTCCATTTCCCTCCATAGATGCTGCCTGACCTGCTGAGTTCCTCCAGCGCCTTTTGTGTTGCTTAAAATTTGCTGTGGTTCACGCTGAAGGGAATGTGGTCATCATGGAAGCAGGAGATGTAAAAAACCTGGGATCCATGGAATTACTCTTGACATTCCCTTGCTCTTAATGTAACCTCAGCAACGGAACACTACAGACCACCTCTTGCACTACCATGGACTTGTTTTCTATTTGTGTTTTTGCATTAATGTCTTGTTTTGCACGGTCTTTTTTTTCTTCACTGTCTTGTATAATTTATGTTCAGTATGTTATCTGAATCAATGTGTCTGTGATGATCCTGCATGCAAGTTTTTAATTGTACCTGTACCTCACCGTACTTGTGCATTTGAGAATAAACTTGACTTGACTTGGTCAGAGTGCATTTGTTTGTGAATAAAGGGAAAGACTTTGGAACATGTTTAATTCAGATGTGCAAGGTGTTGCATTTTGGAAAGTAAAATCAAGATAGGATTTTCACAGTGAACGGTAGGACCCTGCGGAGTGTTGTAGAACAGATGGACCTTGGGGTTCATGCGAATGGTTCCCTGAAAATGGACTCACAGGTAGACAGGGTGGTGAAGAAGGCTTTTGGCATGTTGGCTTTCATTAGTCAGGGCACTGAGTATAAAAGTTGGGAGGTCATGGTGCAGTTGTACAAGACACTGGTGAGGCCGCACCTGGAGTATTGTGTTCAGTTTTGGTCCCCTGCAATATGAAAGATGTTATCAAACTGGAAAGAGTGCAGAAAATATTTGCATCTTGTTGCCAGGACTTGAGGGACTGAGTTATAGGGAGAGTTAGGACAGGCTAGGACTTTATTCTTTGGATCATAGGAGACTGAGAGGTGATCTTATAGAGGTGTATAAAATCATGAGGGGCATAGATAGGTTGAATGTAGTCTTTTTCCCAGGGTTGGGGAATCAAGGACTAGAAGGCATAGGTTTAAGATGAGAGGGGAAAGATTTAATAGGAACTTGAGGGGCAACTTTTTTTTCACAGAGGGTGGTGTCTATGTGGAATGAGCTGCCAGAGGAAGTGGTTGAGGCAGGTACAATAACAGCTTTTAAAAGACAGGTACATAGATAGGAAATGTTTGAAGGTTATGGGCCAAATGCTGGCAAATGAGACTGGCTTGGATGGGTATTTTGGTCGGTATGGACCAGTTGGGCTGAAAGGCCTGTTTCCGTGCTGTACGACTCTATGACTATGATTCTATGACATAAAGAAAAGTTCACATTATTCAACGGACCAGGCTGAAAGCTTTGGAGTGCCACAGGGAGAGTAACATATCTGAGCTGAACTTCTGGAGTGTGACTTTGACATGCTCGTTGGAGCAGAGGTGTTCTATAAAACAGGATTGTTTTGTCTTGGACTGACTTTGTTCTGGAATGAGGACAATTGGATGTGAGGTATTGATCTAAAATGTATTTTCTGGGATATGGGTGTTACTGCCAATTTCACCATTTACTGCCTTTCACAATTTGCAGAGAAACATTGAACCCATCAGTCGTTAGAGCTTTTACTCTCCAACTCCTGACCTGAATATGAAGTTACATATTTTCATAGAAGAAAGTCATTTTAGCCCATTGAGTCCACGCTGACTCACAGACCAATCCCATTCCCACACTGATTCTCCCCCATTCCCATGAAATCCACCATATTGTACCATTCACCGACACACTAAGAGCAATTTACAGCAGACAATTAACTACCAATGCACATCTTTGGGATGTAGGAAGAAACCAAAGCACCTGAGGAAACCCACGTGACCACAGGGAGAAAGTGCAAACTCCACACCGATGGCCCCAGAAGTCAGGGTTGAACCTGAGTGACTGAAGGTGAGGCAGCAGCTCAATTACCTGCACCATTGTGGGACGCACAAATCGTCCTGTTTATTCCTCCCTGATAGCTTAATCTGGCTGCATGAGGTGGTGTGCAGCCTTGTTCTGTTTCACCCTTGAAATTCAAACCACATATTCAATCAATCATTTAGACTATTTATTACTACCACTTAAATGTTTTCAAACCCCACCTTTACCTCACTGTAAACTGTAATGCTTATCTGGGGCTTACAGTGGAATCAGAGTCTGTGGAAAATGTGGGGAGCAGGCCATGTGGAGAGTTTGAACTGGATACTGGATAAAGAAAATTTCACTCCTAGAGTGGAAGGCCTGGACGGCAATCTCCTTTTAAAAAAAATGAAAATTAACTGATCATCTATTTATCAAGCAACATGACATCCCCACTAAATGATTAACAACTTTGAAGAAGCTGCTACAAATTAACGAGGAACTTTTAGAAAATGAATGGGAAATTCTAGGGACTGAGAAATGATTTTATTTCTTGGAAGTGTGACAACCAAACTTAAATTTTGATACAAAATATTGTTAGGTTTTCCTGAAGTCCAAACGTTTCCTTTCTAGTTTGAATGAAATGCTTTCTGACTTTCAATTTATGCTAGTGTCTTCATTTTTCTAAAATTTTCTTAATTAGCTAATAATCTGTTAACAGACCGGAGATTAAATTGATAGGGAACAATGAAGGCATGTCAATGATTGAAAATGAATAGAAACAGTGGTTCCTATCAAACAGATTTAACAGCATTCTCCTAATCCAATATTTAAGTAATAGATAGGACTGTTCCTCCAGTTTCCTCCCACATTCCAAAGATGTACAGGTTAGGAGCTTGGCGACAGAAGAGTGGTGATACTTGTGGGCTGCCCCCAGCAAATTCTCTGCAACGCAAAAAGACACATTTCACTGTGTGTTTCAATGTACATGTGACTAATAAATAAATATCTTGTCTTATCTGTATCATCTACAAAAATGTCACTGCAATTTGCCTCACTCTTCGTTGGATGTAAGTGCAACAAACAGGAGGCACTGAGTGCTGGCAGTGGTGAAAGCTGCTGAAAGGTTTAGGAAGATAAGATGGAATAATGCATCATTTTGTGGTCATTGACACTTGGACTGATTTTGATCATGTTTTTTTCTTTGTCTTTTTTCTTGTTTCTCCCAGGAGAGTACATTTTTGTTTACAGAAACATGCAGTCAATCATATGTATAACCCCTTACTGAAGGAAGCAAATAGTCAAGTTCATGATGTTTTCCCACAATCCATTACAAAACCGTCCAGCATTATTAATACTGGGTTATTTTCATTATAACTTACTTGTCTCCAATTTCTTTTGTGCAAAATCACCAAGCTTCCACTTTGTATCTCCCTGAATGGTGCAGCCAAAATTAGCGACTTAGTTAACTAATTGAGCTCAGTCTTGCATCTTCCCAGCCTGTGGCCCAGAATATTGATTGGTCAGCAAGCCACTGAACAAAGCTACCATTCAAAAGTTATTTTGTAATTTTGTAGATCGCCTCAGGATCTTACTGCTGTGGAAGTTGCTGCACTTCTTTCTATGTGTGTGATTGTTTTTGAGTGATAATTTGCAATTGTTTTCTGGCTGCCCTACTTTGAGCAATGTCTGTGGGGTTTTTCTGTAACCGGATAACAGACCATCGCATTGCAGGTGGAATTAATTGATGAGGGTGCTTGGAATATATGATCGGTACCTTCTCTGACATGACGTCTTATGGTGGAAGGTATTTTCTCAACCTTACCCACATAGGAACTCTGGTTATCTTTTTATCCAGCCATTGTAGCTGGAGCTCATACCAATACCAACACTGAGAAATGGATGTATTTTTCCCAGGTTCATTCTCAGTACAGAATCATCACCAGTTACCTGCACCATATTGCCCTTGGGAAGGTGACAGTGGACTTTCTTTTTGAACCTTTGTAGGTTATATGCAAGCAGGAAACTATAATGTATGCTAGTTTATATATTTATTTTTGTGTTGCTACATTTTATGGCTTCACTTACTTACCATTTTCCTCAGGCTTCGGAAACTACCAAAAATAAAATGCTTGTTTATATTGTTGCTGCCGTAGAGGAAACTGTCAGGCATAAAACATTGATACTAGACGACACTTACTGTGCTGTGGGCTCAGCATAAGCTGCTTCAAGGCACATTTCTCTGCAATAGATTTATAAGGAGAAATGTCGCACAGTTAATGGTTTGCAAGTTAAAGTATTCTCTGAGGTAAACCATATGTGACAGGTTTCATTTAACATGTCGGATACCTGCCTATTAAATAATGTGTACTTGAGACACTGAAACAGTTCAGAAATACAGCTTATTAACATGCAAATAGACAAGACTTGGAACAGCTACAATATCCCTAACTTATTTTCCTTGAAACTTCTGGTTCTGATACAAAGAAGTGGTTCTTGATGATGGATTCCATGTATAAGAACAGCATGTGTGCATGTAATTTTTCTGCTATTTAATCTGCCACCTGCTGCAGCCAACAGTAAATCACATGGGATATTTATTTTGAACCAAGCAGTCTAAGATCAAAAGTAGATGCCCATGAATTTTGAGAACTGAAGCTGACTTTCAATTCCCATCATGAGGCCTACATTCTTCCAATTTGTTTTCCTTTGAATTCCCCTCCATACTTTTGGTAACAGAGGCTTCATCTTAATCCCAGGTTGCAATATTTTAGACTTAATCCCTCCTTGTTATGTTTTACTCCCAGTTTCCTTATAAATATTGCCTTGGTAGCATCCTGTAATTCTTTGCCTTTCAAAGCTCAGTGTCATTATCACTTGCACATAGTATAAAGTAATGTCTTATTACATCATATATGCTGTTTGAGTAATATTTAATGTGGGAGCTATTTTTGTTATATATTAGTGGGAGAGTTGATTTCTTCAACATGTTTTTGAGTAAGTTTTGAGTTTTAATCAATCAATCCTTTTGGATGGTACCTCTTGTATAAGGTGCCAGACTTTATCCAGCTTAAATTAAAGTGGCATGCAGTAAAACTCCATTAATCCAGCACATTTGGGACTTTGGGATGGCCGTCGTCGTGGCTATCCCTTGAGGTCGAGGATGATGGTCTTCATTCTATTGATCTATTTATGGGCTCTCAAGTGGCTTATGAGTCCAATCTTGGCTCTGAAAGTTCTTCCGCATTCAGGACAGGTAGTTCCAGATGGCAGGTCGGGCTTTGGTTGTTGCTGCTTCTCTTTCCATCTTCTCTTTTTCTCTAATTCTGCACATCTGTTGGCTTCAAAAGTTGCTGTTCCTTCTCGGATGATGGTTTGCCAGAGTTTCCTGTCCTTGGCATTAGTTTCCAAATTGTTGATGTCAATGTTACAGTTCTTCATGTTGGCTTTTAAGACGTCTTTGAATCTCTTCTGTTGTCCACCTCTTTTACGTTTGCCTACTTTAAGCTGGGAGTAGAAGATTTGTTTCGGCAGACGTCCGTCTTTCATCCGAACAGCATGACCGCTCCACCTTAGTTGGTTCTTGATAACTTAGGCTTCAATGCTTGTTGTTTTTGCTTCATTTAGCATGCTGACGTTGGTTCTTCTGTCTTCCCAGCTGATATTTAAGATATTTCAAAGACAGCGTTGGTGGAACTTTTCAAGTGCCTTGAGATGTTGTCAGTATGTTGTCCAAGTTTCTGATGTATACAGGAGCGTTGGGATCACCACTGCTTTGTACACTAACGTTTTAGTGTCTGTTCGGATGTCACAATCATGAAAGACTCTTGTTCGGAGACATCCAAAAGCTGTTCCAGCACATTCAAGACGATGTTGGATCTCATCATTAAGGTCGACACTGGAGGAGAGGTGACTTCCAAGATATGGAAGGTGGTCCACGTTTTCCAGGGTTGTTTCGCCAAGTTGAATTGATGATTCTATCTGATTTGTCTCAGTTGGTGATGGTTGGTAGGTGATCTGAGTCTTCTTGGAATTGATGGTAAGTCCAAGTTTCGTGTACGCACAGTTGAAGGCAGTCAGAATCTGTTGTAGGTGGTTTTCTGAGAGAGCTGCAACACAGTTGTCATCTGTGTATTGGAATTCGATGAGGGAACTCGTGGATGTCTTGTTTTTGGACCTGAGACAGGCAAGATTGAAAAGTCTGCCATCTGTTCTGTAGATAATTTCGATTCCTGGGGGTAGATCGTCCTTGATGATGAGGATGATTGTTGCAATGAAGATGGTGAACAAAGCTGGGGCAATCACGCATCCCTGTTTTACTCCTGATTTGACTTGAAAAGGCTCACAGTTACCGTTGCTGACCATGACTGTGGCAAGCATGCCATCATGGAGGAGCCTCAGGATTCGAATGTATATCCATAGGTGGATAGGACATCCCATAGGAGTTCCCTTGATACCGAGTCAAAGGCTTTGGTGAGGTCGATAAATGCCATGTACAAAGGCTGAAGTTGTTCACGACATCTTTCTTGCAGTTGTCGTGTTGTGAAGCTCACGTCGATTGCTCCACGTGATGGTCTAAAACCGGCTACTGTCTCCGGAAGGATCTTCTTGGCTAAAGGCTTGAGCCAGTTGTTCATGATGTGGGTGAGGATCTTTCCTGCTGTTGCTAACAGGGAAATTCCACAATAGTTTCTGCATTTGGATTGATCACCTTTCCTTTTGTAGATGGTAACAATTGTTAAGTCTCTAAAGTCTGCTGGTACGTCTTCATTTATCCAGATCTTGACGAGAAGTTGATGCAGTTGGTAATGAAGCAGGTTACCTCCAATTTTGTAGACCTCGGCTGATATTCCTTCGAGTCCAGCGGCCTTGTTGTTTTTCAAGGTTTTGATAGCTTCCTTGACTTCTTCAAGTGTTGGTATTTTGCTTAGGGAGTCATCAACGAGCTGTTTTGGAATGTCGTTAATCATATTCCCATATCATGGGATGGTACCAGACTAGCAGACCTTCCAGTTTATTGGATGTTATTTTATTTATACTCCAGCACAGTCTTAATTCACTTAAAAAAGTATATTTGACATGGTGACATTTCAGCAAAACCAGTAATTTTAAAGGGAATGTGGGAAACAAAACCAGGTGAGTTTAAAAGGAGTGCTGGGACCAGAGCCCCACTGAGTGGATATGAGGGCAAGAAATGGGATCCCTCATGAGTGGTAGGCAGTGCAGGAATTGGGGCTCTGCAGGGTAAAAAGGAGTGTGCAAACTGGTCCCTAGTGAATAGGGAGCCCGGGAATCAGCCCTTAATGAGTGGACGGGGACCGCAGGATCTGGGGCCCCAGAGAGTGAAGGGAACGCAAGAATTGTGTTGCCCCATGAGAGGAAGGGAATGTGGGAACCAGGACCTCAGTGACTGGACAGAGATTGCGGGAACTGGGACCCTGGCAAGTGGACAAGGAACACAGCAAATGTCACCTAGTGAGCCAGATGCTAAACCATCAGGGTTTCTGAATGGTCAAATAGCAAACTATCATGGCTTTACTGCACCTAGTGTTCAAATGTTTTCTTTGGTTTTAGGGAAAAACCTCTCAACCCCACACTCATCTCATCCATGGTGTTGTGTTCCAGATACTGAAGGTTTATACTGGATTTCAGGGTTCTCTAAAATGATATTACAGTAATTTCTCAATCCAGTCACACTCAGTAGTATTGTCAACTGAAGAAGAGGCCCCTCGGGTGAATTGTGGAATGAACTCTTTCAACTGACAAAGTTTTATCACAGGAATAATATAATGATATACAAGTATGCATAACATATTAGGTAGATTGTAAAAAAGAAAATGATTAGCAAGGTGACTTTCTGAAGAAGTTGTTGGTGAATGCCGTTCTTTGGCTTTAATGTTCTTTATAATAAAGAGTGCCTGAATGTGCACATCGTGCTCTAACTGATCAATAACCCAGAATCTAATGGGAGGGGAGAGATACTCATGTTCACCTCACCATACTCACCATTCACCCAAGTACTAAACCCTCTCCTCCAGGACCAAAGTCAGTTCTGATCTGATTGGTGAGGCCTTTCACAGTGCAAAACCATGTGCTTTGACAGCTGATTAAGTCATGCTCCCAGGCCAAGCTGTCTGTCAGATAACTTGAATGCCCATGAATATCTCTGACATTCATAAACATTAAAAAAAATCATAAACTACAACAAATTAAACACCTTAAATTGTTAAAATGATTTTAAAATTCAAACAAAAAGTACTTGAAAAACATTTTAAAAAATCGTATTTAGATTAATGATAAAGTTGAAGGGAATGTAAAACTTACCTCATCGCTTTAAGTCATCCAATGAAGTGAATGGAGTTACTGAACTTAAGTAAAGCTTGGAAAATCTGGCCTAATGTTTTATATATTAAAAAAATTCTTTTTCTTTTTGCACACTACCTACATTTATGAAATCAAAATTTTATCAACAACTTTAAAGCTTTGTTTGGGAATGAATCTTCTTATAGGTTTGTTTTTTAGGAGTTCAAAGGCATATATTGACTTTGAAAGGAATGTAGCATATAATCAAAGCTATTCTTACCAATAACCAAACAGAGCGTAAATATTATGAAATAATCACATATATTTGAAACATTTGCTAAAAAATGAATTATGTAGAATTCACCACACCGCCATCTTCAAGGAGAACAATTAGCCAAGGCACATCGAACTGGAAAATACTTAGTCCAACAACCCTTTGTTTAAGCCTTTATTTCATTCTGGAAATGTACATATTCCAGTTAGGTGAGCTTCATTTTAAATAAAAATAACTCTCAAAACTTGATTCAAGTATATAACCATAAAATCCATGCTTTTTTGAACCTAGTGCTGACACAGTTAGTTTAAGTCCTTTCTTTATCAGTTGTAGTACTGACTGGCTAGCCAGTTATTGACTGAAGGTTGCTAACAGAAATTCACATTATTATTCTAGGGATGTGGATGTTGCTGAGAAGACCAGCATTCATTGTCCATCCCTAAGTTCCCTTTAGCAGAGTGACTTGCCAGGCCCCTTATTAGAGCTGCTGGGTGTCAGCCACATTTCTATGGAACTGGAGCCACATATTGGTCATCATGGGCAAGGATGAAGATTTCTTGCATCTGAGAACACTTGTGAACCAGATGAGTTTGGTGTTTCCTGGTCACTATCTCCTATACCAATGTCAGTTTTTTAATCCAGATTTATTCAGTTCCATTAACTTATATTCCCCAGCTGTAGAATCGTGTGTTGGACTTCAAGTATGCCAGCTTCTGCAGAAGGACATGTGTGCATCCCTAATGTTATTGGGTAAGTTTTGTGCACTTGCCCATAACTTCAGCTTTCTTGGATGACTATAGAGGGGATTCAGGAGCCTGTTTATCCCCAACCATTCTGTACCCATTGTACTGTTGTGCAGGGTTCAGATTTGTCTACCTTAATCAGCAGGATAGACTTCTGATATCAATTCAGTAAGTTAACCAGCGTATCACTGTTCATCTATAAATAATTAATCAGTCCTGAAGTTGAACTTGTCTGCAATCTTAGTTTTAGGAATTATGTCATTGAAATCCTTGCTCTACAAATCTTATTTCTAGAACATAGAACATAAAACATTACAGCACAGTAGAGGCCCTTCAGCCCATGATGTTGTGCTGACATTTTGTCCTGCTCTAGGATCTATCTAACCCTTCCCTCCCACATAGCCCTCCATTTTTCTATCATTCATGTGCCTATCTAAGAGTCTCTTAAATGCCCCTAATGTATTTGCCTCCACCACCTCTGCCGGCAGTGTGTTCCACACACCCACCACTCTCTGTGTAAAAAAAAACACTTGCCTCTGACATCTCCCCTATACCTTCCTCCAATCACCTTAAAATCACGCCCCCTCAAGTGAGCCATTTTCACCTTGGGAAAAAGTATCTTACTGTCCACTCGATCTATGCCTCTTATCATCTTGTGCACCTCTGTCTTGTCACCTCTCATCCTCCTTCTCTCCAAAGAGAAAAGCCCTAGATCGCTCAACATAACCTCATAAGACATGCTGTTCAATCCAGGCAGCATCCTGGTAAATCTCCTCTGCACCCTCTCTAAAACTTCCACATCCTTCCTATAATGAGACGACCAGAGCTGAACACAATGCTCCAAGTGTGGTCTAACCAGAGTTTTATAGAACTGCAACATCACCTCGCGGCTCTTGAACTGAATACCCCGACTAATGAAGGCCAACACACCATACACCTTCTTAACAACCATATCAACCTGCACGGCAACCTTGAGGGATCTATGGACGTGGACCCCAAGATCCCTCTGTTCCTCCACACTGCTAAGAGTCCTGCCATTAACCTTGTATTCTGCCTTCAATTTCTCAGGAAGAATATTTGTGCTTATTTCTTCCTTCCCACTCCAGGACATTTTAATTCAGGTGGAAACTGCCACTTGTCTGTCCTTTCTACTAATCAGCACCACAGCTTGAAGACCTGTTGCTTCACCCCACCAGAGGCCCGGGTTCAATCTTGACCTTGGGTGCTGTCTGGGTGGAGTTTGCATGGTCTCTCTGTGACTGCACGGGCTTCCTCCGGATGCTCCAGTTTTCTTCCACAACCCAAGACGTGGTTGGCTGGTTAATTGGCTCCTGTAAATTGCCCTTAGTATGTAGGAGTGTGTGGAATATGGGAAAGTTGATGGGAATGTGGGGAAAATAAAAGGAGTTCAAGTAGGATTAGTGTAAAAATGGTGGCTTATGGTTGGTGCAGACTTAGTGGACTGAAAAGCCTGTTTCTGTGCTATATCACTCTATGATTCTTTCTCTCTCTTTCTCTCTCCCCAGTGTAAGAAATAACAATTGTTTTGCCTGAATTCCCACGAGCACAAAAGTTTTGAAAGAATTAAATTCCTCGTAGACTCTTTACGCAGTATTAATTTCAAGGAAACAACACTGTGCCCAATGGCTCATCAAGGTTGAACTGTTGAGATGAGGTTCTGAAATCATTTGGCCTCTGAAAATGCATTGGTATCTTACACTTCACAATTTTCATTTCAACTTTGCTTTAACCTGCAAAACCTTTGGCTTGTATCAAATAATCTAGCAATACTGAAAGTGGTACTGTACTGCAAGAATACAATAAAAAGGGTTAATATTTCACTGCATGAAGGTAATTCAAACCTGAATTGTGTAAGTAGAGATCCCTTTTATGGGAACTATTATGAATCCATACTAAGAGGCAGAAAAATTGTACGAAATACTCAGAACTGTACAAAAATGATAGAAACCTATCTTGTGGAACTATGTAGAATTACACACAGGGACAGCTTATTGAGCTCAACTGGTCTTCGTTGGTGTCAAGATCTACCCAAGTCTCCTGCATACATTCTATCCCTTCCTTTATCCCTAATGTACTTGACTATCTTCCTGTTAAATGGATCTGAACTATTAGCCCAGGCTACTTTATGTGCTGGCAAGATTTGTATGACTCTTTGCGCAAAGATGTTTCTCCCAAGTTTCTTACTTGATTTGTTAGTAGTTTTCTTATGTTAATGATCTCTAGTTCTGCACTCTTCCACAATTGGAAACATTATCTCTACCTTTATCCAATCAACCCTTTCACTCATCACCATGTAACTACCTGTTGAAGAGAGTGAAACGAGCCCCAGCTCTACAATTAGTTAATTAAACAACTTACACCGCAATAAAACATTACAGATTACAATTTTTCTCTCTTTTTGCAAGATGTCCATTAATTATACAGATTTGACTAAAGATGCTCATTAGTTTTATAAGAGAGATTGACAACAATCTGTGTGAGCATTTCCTTGTGTGTCACAAGGGTGGGGGTTAGTTTTAAACTAGCTGTTTGTGGTACATATGCTCAGAATTATCCCTCAAATGTGCTGCACTTCTGTTACCTAAGTCTGCTTTGTCTTATTGGTAATAACAGTGAAATTTCATGAGCATTTCTTGTTATCCTACAAAAAAAATCAATTAAAAACAGTTAACAATGAATTCTTACTGCTTGTTAAAATAGATTGACCACTTATATGTGTTATGCATTAGGGAAATATCATAATATTTAAGTACCATTTATGCCAGCCGTACCACATCTGTTAATAGGCCAGAGGCTGCAGTGTAAAGTCATCCTGTCTGATTGTGTGATGCATGTAAGCGTTTATCTATATTTTATTATTGCAACACTCTTTGGTGCCTGCCCATCTAAGTCAGAATTCACAGAGATGAGTGATTTTTTTTTCAGCTTTGTTCTCCATGGACAAGATTACTAAAAGGCCCCTTTTACAAAAACAAATGCAGCCTGAAAATTCCTGTATTTAATTTAGACATAAAGTGTTCTAGTGTTTGATAAAATGTGAAGCAGTGGCAATTACTAAATGATGCCGGAGTGTTCTCTGACCAGCACTAGATGTTGATTTTTAGATACTGGGTATGGGTCTTAAAATAAACTAAACATGTGAAATGACTACAATCCAGCCGAAAGAACAGATATGATGAGTCTGAGTAATGAATGAAAATTCATCATTAAAATTGCCTTTAACTAAAGTCTTCATTGCCCTGGCTCTTAACTATTTGCCAAGGAGTTACTTCTCTGCTCACTCTTCATTCTTGTATGATCATAGACTTAAAACTAACCCCTGCTTTTCAATAAACCAATGGGATCAGGTTCAATGGTACTTACATCTGCCAAATATTGATTTCACTTTCCATAACATGGCAGATAATAATGGACTCATATTTTCTTTCCTGAGCCATTTAAAATGAAATTTATCAAAATGAACAAGGAAAAAGTATCATCTAAGTATGAACTAAAAATTAATAAAAATGTCAAATATCACAAAACAAAGAGAGCACAATGCTAAAAAGATGCTGGGCTTGTTGCAACTGCAAACCTATTCCAACTTAAGAGTTTCACTATGCTTCAGGTTGTCAATGCAACATGGATTTTGAAGTAAAAGAAACCGGTCTTTGTGAAAAAGGTGAAATTCATTTTAATAATTGTGTGTGAATTATAGAGACTTTACGAAGTGATGGCTTAAAATGTGCACCCATCTGGTTAGCACATTGACAGTGAAATGTATCATTCATTGTATCAGCTATTTCTATCTGGCTTCCTTGTCTGGATAGCCCGAAATCCATGTGGGGAGAGAGTGGGAAAGTGGTGTTGAGGTCAAGGTTGGATCATCCATGATCTTTATTTCAACAACCTATCCCTGCTCCTTTTTTTATGTTTTTCTAGGGTAGCACAATGGTGCAGCAGTTTGTGACGCAGTCTCATGGCTTCAGGGACCTGGGTTTGATGCTCTCTCTCTGTGACCACGTGGGTTTCCCCAGGTGCGCTGTTTCCTTCTCACATCCCAAAGATGAGCTAGCGGGTTAATTGGCTCCTGTGAATTACCATTCATCTTAGGTAAGTGGCAAAAACAGAATCAAATGGGAATTGATGGGCATGTGTGAGAGAGAATAAGTTGCAGGGCTACAGGGAAATAAAGGGAGAGGAAATCGCACATGGGATTGCTCCTTGGGAGCCAGCACCAACCTAATGGGTTGAATGACCTCTCTCTGTGCGGTTATAAGATTTGGAGGTCAAATCCTCCAAGCATATTAATGCAAAATATTAGAATTGGATTTGTCAAGAGTCCAACCATTATTCGTGACCAATAATTCATTGTTTAATTAGGCTAGTTTTGAATACAGTGAACATGCCAGTAAAGAATTAATGTTATTTACTGTAAACAATCATTTCTATTTTGATGGTTTCTACTGGAGTAGCAGGTGTCTTATTAACATTCTGTGTGGCTTAGCGTGGAACATTTGCAGTTGAAGTAGGCAGTGACACAATAAATTTAAACAGCTTTAAGTTCCAATCAAAGATTTATGATTCCTCAATTGCACATAAGACCAGACAGTTGAACAGTGTAATGGCTTTTTAGAAAAACTCTCCCTTTGCACAAGGGAACAGTGTAACATAGAAAGCAGCCTCTAATTCCCCAAGGATATTGTCATTTAATTATTACATGATTTGTATTATTATTGACCTGAGATATCCTGTAAGATTATTTCAAAATCTTATTAGTTAATTTTGAAATTACAAGGACTGTGCTTTTTAATAGCTTGCTTCATCAATCTTCCATTTTCCTGTTACTTAGTTACCTTTAGGTCATAAAACATTCCCTATAATTTTCTTTATCATTAAAGTTAAATATGTGATATCCTTAAAACTTGGAGCTGATTTTCCTCAGGCCCACAAAATAATTGAATCTAAGTGGTTTGCTGGAGTTGCTGAATTTAAACTGATGGTTGCCAAGGCTTCCTACAGGGTGCTGTGAAGATAATCCAGGAACTAAAAGGGAGCTGCAGCCTTTGAGGGGCTCTGCTGCTTAAGGGATCATATCACCTTGGGCCCATTGGAATGCCGGTGGAACAACCAATGAACCATGAAAGCAAAGTGAAAATTCTCGGGTGAACGACATTTAAGCTCACAGTTTTAAAGGCACATTTTCAAAGCCTTACTTATTTGTCTTAGGAGGTAATCTTAGAATTGGCATTGACAAAGATGAAATCTCTGTGGCATCAACAGAATAAAATAGTGTCAAATCACTCAGAATGTCTGAGAAAAGGCTTGCTATTTCATGGGTCATTTGAGAAACAGCAACAACTTTGTGTTTATAAAGTTTCTTTAATATAGTGCTTCACAGGAGCAATTATCAAACAACATTGTCACCAACATTTGTAAGGAGATACTAGGTCAGGAGACAAAGCTTGGTCAAAGTGGTGGTTTTAAGAATGTCTGAAAAGACACAGGGGAGGTAGAGAGGTGAGTTGTTTAGGGAGGCAATTGAAGGGTTTAGATTCAAAGCAACTGAAGATGCAGCTGCCCATAATACAGTGAGGAAGCACAAGAGGTCACAAATGGAGGAAGCACAGAGATACAATAGCATGTATTTTCCATGCCCACACGGCACGGTAGTGTAGCGGTTGGCGGTTATTTAAGTGGAAGCTAGTATGGATAAGTAAGATTACGGGTGACGAACAGGAATTGATATAAATTAAGAAAGAACAGCAGTTTATAGAGAGAGGGATGAGAGAGGGCAGCCAGGAGTTTGTTGGACTAGTTAAATCAAGAGGTAATAAATCCATGCATGAAGTTTTCAGCTGTAGATGAGCTGAGGCAGGGACAGCAGAAATAGGCACAGATATGTGACGGCACAGATATGTGACGGCACAGACATGTGGTTCAACTCTCATTTCAGGTCAAATATCTCGTGAAAAGTGCAAGTGTTCTGGTTAAAGCATTTCCTGGTGAGTTGATGGCTAAGGAATGTCTGTGGGGACTGAAGCCAATCAGAAAGTCTTTCCAATGTTTAACTGGTGGAAATTTCTGCTCATTACTTTATAAGAAGGAGAGTTTAGATGCAGAGGGGGTGTCAAGAGATAAGAATAAGGTAGAACTAGGTGGCATTAGCATAAGAATGGAACCTGATAATATGCTTTTGGATAATATAGCTAGTGGCAGCGTATTCATGGGAAATAAAAGAGTGGCAAGAAAAGTCATGGGGAGAACATAAATTTTGGGAGTGAGGGTGCAGGAAGAGAGGCCATTGTAGATAATTCTCTGTCTACGGCTGAATAGGTAGGAATGTACCCAGATGAATATGATCCTTCTCAACTAGATGATGGAGGAGGACAATGATCTGCTCAATCATGTTAAAGGCTGCAGAGAGATTATGAAGAACAGAGTGGGGTTTATTACCTTAGTACCATCACGTTAGATGCTATTGGTAACTTTGTTAGGGCAGCTCTGCTGGAGAAAGCTTTCAATGTGCGGCATGGAGGAATTTGAAAACGAGGATGAGTAGCTGAAGCAAGACAGAGCAAAAAGCAGGGATAAGTATTTTTCACTACTGCAGAAGGGAAGTCCTAAAGGCAGCAGCACACAGATTAGCAGAGGATGGCTGGGCCCATCAGCAGCAAGAACACTCCCCTCCCGGTGATCCTATAGCCCAATAAGATAACTGTGCTCCTCCTCTTCTGGCCTCTCGATTTGTTTCTGATTTGAATTGCTCTACCACTGGGAGCTTTGTCTTCAGTTGCTAAGGTCCCAGGTTCTGCAATTTCTTTACTAAATGTCTGATTTTTTAATTTCTTTCTTTAAAATGCTTCTTAAAATCCAACTCTTTGAACAAGCCTTCAGTCATCTGCCTTAATATCCCCCTGCAACCCATTGTCAAACTTTGTTTGGTAATACAACACACAGAGTGCCTTGGAACATTTAGTTATGTTAAGGATGCCAAAAAATAAAGTGGTTTCATGTTGTTGTGCCAAGGACATAGAAGCTCTGCCAGAAAAAAAGTATAATTGTCTCCAAGAGGAAAAAGCAATTGTGAACATTCACTCAGATGCAAAGCTGTTTGCTTGGACTGAGACCATGCCCTATTATTTCTTGTTTATTGCGGTTCCAGTTAACATTTTATCAGCAAAATGTGGTTTAGTCTTGTGCTATCTTGAATAAAAGAAAAACATCAACATATTTCAGCTTCCCTCCTCCTATTCCCACACCATCATTCGTTATAACCACACTGGTCTTCCACTTTCTTCAAGTTACATTTGGGTCCTATGATGTCACTTTGTCTACTATTTCTTCCCAGACAGATTACAGGAGCACCCAGAACTCTCCCTGGCATCTTGCTGTCGTGGAACAGTAACACAAACTCATCTGTAGGGGCCAAACTTTTAAATAAATATTAAGACTTCATAATGACAGCTACCAGCAGGCAAAAATTGATTTAAAAGCTACAGTTCTTCAGAAGCTTTCTCAATAAAAATTCTACCAATGTTTACAAATTACAAGGATCTTGATAGACTTCCATGGAGCTTGCATTTCTCCTGACTACAATATTACTGCTGCTAATCTAGGCAGAAGTGAAACTTTCACCCGTTCTATCCCTCTGCAAAAGGACATCTTCACGTGCAATTCAAATCATCCAACTTCATGCTGGTCAATACACTTGGGTATAGCTTGTACATGTTGGGTACAGTATACAGCAGAGAAAGGTCATTTGGCCCAAATTGGTCAGTGCTTATTCTCCACATGAGCATCCTCCAGTCCATTTCATCTAATACTTCTGGCAGTGCTGGAAAAAAATCATAGCTCAATTACATTTCAAACTAAAGAATATTAAGTGATTGTGCTGATGACAAAAGCTTTTCTCAGACCGGCTTGTGCCACTTAGTACCTGAGCCAAAATCAGTCGCCTTGCTGAACATGATAACCTGGCTTCCCGGCGAGACTATAGTTCTTCTTAGCAAATCTATGCCTCAACTTCCCAACATAGATTGATAGCTAAAGTTTATATATCTGATTAAATAATCAGAAGTTATTTTGAACTGGGACTTCAATCTCTTGCCTTTTTCCGCAGGTGAAGTGTCAGAAGTTGACTTTTGATGCCTTAACTCTGTAGAATTGATATTATGCAGCACACAGTGTGATACAATTGTCTTATAAGTCTCCTCTGTGGGATATAAAAGAACTCCTGCGGAAAGAGACATCAAAAGTGAACCTTCCATCTATGATAGCAGAGGCCAACTCGTACACTTTATCTGACAAATTTAAATGGTGCCATGGAAGTAAAATAAAAGGTAATTAGACATGTGATATTATTAATTTCATCTGAAAAAAAAGATTCAACGTTCATGCATAAACACAAACAGTGCATGCTTCCAGAATAGTTCACTTATGGCAGGATGATTAGTGCTGTTGGAACAAATGCTGCTTGTTCCTAAGCATTTTTACAGGTGCATAACAAAAGAGTTTATTTGGTCATACATTGATATTTAATGTGCGGCTGTATTGTACAAGATGAAGGGTCTGTGGCTTGGTGATTGTTTTTTGATTTAACCATCATTTTGGTGATGGGATGGTTAAATTTTATTTCAGCTCCCCTGGGCTGCATTCTACTCTGAACCAACATCACCAGAAATCAGATTATTTGTTTATCTGATTTCCTGTTTCCAGCTTTGTTGCAAAGTTTATTATAACAATGACTCTAGGAAAGAATAATCCACTGGATGTCAAACCTTTTGGCATGAAGGGTTTGCTACTTCACGTAACTGAAAGTTAAATCCCCTGAAAGATAGCAACTGTTGGTCAAATTGGGCTCTGGTGTGATGTGAACAGACTACTAACACTCTCAGTACTCATTACTGAAGGATGTGACTTTAAGAGTGTGTTGTAATTAAAAAGGGACCTTCGTTCATTCTTAGCAAATTGTATGAATACCAAGTGAAGATCTGATGCATGGCCCTGTGACTTTTCATTTGCTCTCCTTTTGCTGTGATGCATCACACTCATTTTGAACTAAAGAGAATTCATCTTGTGGAAGCTTAGGAGGTTTCCCAATCATTATGTGTCTCTTTGGTGTCTTGCTTTTGCCTATTATCATTACTTCTCCTTGTGTCAATTATTACAGTTGGAGCTCTGCATTATCTTGAGGTGTCAACTACCTTTTCCGAATAAGCCATTTGTTTTTGCTTGATCCGCTGGTTCATCAATTTTAATGGAGTAGCAGAATTACTCCCCCTGTCTGCCAGCAATGTCAGAGACAAGGTATAAGTTCCTGACATTTGAAATCAGTAGTATTAGGGGAAACAAACAGTTCAAGCGGTAACTGGATTTCTTTGGGCACTTGTCATTGTTTGGTCAGTCTTGATTTAACCAAGAAAACTGGAAACTTGTTGACTGGCAGACTGCACAAAAATGGGCATTGCTTAATTTTTCATCTCTGAAATCTCACATTTCTACATAGTAATACCTAAATTAATATGTGAGTGTTCATAAAAATAAGGTAAAAGTGCATGGTGTGAGTAAAAGTTTTAATACATTTACCTTAACCTTAAAAATCGTTCAGAAAAAATACAGGTTCTATTCAGCTCAATTCCTAAAAATTACCATATATAGCTGAGTAAAAAATTTATTAGGTTTGTTAAAGGTTTAGCATCCTAGTCCTCCCATCTCATCAAGCAAGTAGTTTGTCACAGCTTTAATGCTTTTGCATCAATTGTCCTGTCAAAAATGTTTCACCTGGTCATGTGGTCCAGTTTTCCTTGCTGAAATTAGCCTTAAACAAAATGCTTCTAAGAGATTGGAGAACTGAGTCCTCAATGGTAGAGTGTGGGTTCAGGCAGCTGGACTTCATCCTCTGGAAGTGTCTTCCTGACATTCTGTTTTTCACCTTGCTTCTCTTCCCAGCCTTATGAATGTTTTGAAAACCTAAATGTTTCACCAATGTTATGTTCATGCCTCTTAATATCCCTGAATTTGAATCAATTTTCAGTTTTATTTCTATATGGCCTTTTTATGGTCTAAGCCAAAATGATACTTATTTTTATGTTGAAAGTACAGTTGTATATGAGTGTAAGTGTGTGAGACACGTCAGCAATACTAAGATGATGCAAGTTAAGCAATTGTTATGGAATACATTCTAGCAGTTTGGGAGGCACGGTGACACAGCTAGTTGAGCTCCGACTTCACAGTTCCAGTGACCCGGGTTCAATACTGACCTCCAGTGCTTTCTGTATGAAGTTGCATGTTCTCCCTGTGACCACACGAGTTTCCTCCGAGTGCTTCGGCTTCCTCCCACATCCCAAAGACATGTGAGTTGCTGGGTTAATTGGCCACTGTAAATTGCCCCTAGTGTGTAACTGAGTGGTAGAATCTGGGGCAGTTGATGGGAATGTGAGGAAACTAAAATGGGTTAAAGTAAGATTGTTGTAAAAATGGGTGACTGATGGTTGGCGTAGACTCAGTGGAATGAAAGGCTTGTTTCTGTGCTCCTCTATAACTCTATGTTTTTTATGATCCTTGCTAAATATAGAACATACATATTTAGAGAAGGTTTATTTTTCCTTTTTCTTTCTCTCACTCATACTTGGACCAATGGAGACTATTTCCATCATACGAGGAATTTAGATTTTCTTGTAACTTATTGTTAAAACTAATCTATTCTTTTTCAATATGATCATGCTCAACAGAATTGGCAGGGCTAATTGCTGTTGTTAACAGATGATAACCTGTTTATTGCATGAATAATTGTCAAATACATTTAATTATTTGTTGAAAGTTGGGTTGGATGGTACTGAGGACTTTATGCAGACAAAATTCATAAGGAAAGGCTACAGATGCAGCTTTTAAACAAATCAATCAGTCTTGACTTGTGCTATTTAAAATGTCAAATTAATTAACCTCTTGGAGTCATACAGATATACAGCACGGAAACAGGTCTTTCGGCCCAACTCATCCATAGCGACCAAGTTGTCTACCTGAGCTAGGCCTTCCCTATCCATGTACCTGTCTGAATGTCTTTTATACGTAGTAACTGTACCCGCCTCTGGCAGCTCATTCTGTATACCCACCACCCTCTGTGTGCAAAGGTTGCACCTTAGGTCCCTTTTAAATTTTATACTCTTGAACTCTTATAGAGTACTTGGGAAATTTAAGTTTGCCATTTTTATCCATAGTAATACTTCCAATAAAGATTTTGAGACATAGTGGTAGGAATAAAAATGGTTCTGTTGAAAGGTCATTAACCTGAAATGTTAGCTCTGTTTCTTTCTGTCCACCAATGTCTGACCTGCTGAGTATTTCCAGCGTTTTCTGCTTTTATTTCAGATTTTCAGCATCTGCAGGTTTTTTTTTACTGTTTGGGTAATTTATTATTGTGTGATGTAAAATGTGGCTGATCAGTTACTGGTACACAATTTCACTATTAGGTCATTAAGCACTACTTACCTCTACACCCTATTGTTACTTTATATATGACACCAGTTCTAGAGACAATATTGCAATAAATTACAATGAAAAATATACGCAATCCCACACGCCTTTCACTAGGCACAGAAGATACATCTTCTAAGGAAGTTAGATACCACTGGAATGAAATGATCTGAATCCTAGAGATGTCTAAACAGGCAACTGTTTCTGATGTTCTGAAGTCAAAAACAAGTCTGATGTATCAGATGCTAAGCAACACTAGCATGGAAGTTTGTTTTTGTACATTTTGTGAAATAGAACTGCTTTTCAAAATTGTATGTGTTTTAAGCTTCTCCCTCCATTCCTCAAAGGCTAATTTTCTCAAAGTCAGTTGGCTTCACAGAGAGCATGACTTATCCTGTCCTTGGTTTAGTTTCTTGTCTTTGTCTTTCTGAGATCCAGATTGGATGAGCTTTCATTTCCCACCATTGAACTCCATCTGCCATACACTAAATCAAGTCCGTGGCTCTTTTTAATTTCTCGCCCTCATCTGTACAACTTACTGTGGCATCTACCACTGGGAAAGAAATTGGATTACTGGACAAACATCAATCAATTGCATTATTGCTTCTGACTTGGGGACAATGCTAGATTGCCAAACATTCATTAAGTATTCATCTTCCCATTAAATTGTTACTGGCAGCTTTAAGGGTTTTGACTGTGATGTTACTGGCACATTACTGAGCGGTCCCAATTTATCTGAATAGAATATTAAAAGTTTGCCCTCAAATTACCATGAGAGAGAGAATTTTCAACAACAACTTTACTTAAAACCAGTTGAAAGGAGCCATGTTATTTGGATGTTTCACAGCTCTCTGAGTGTTCAATATTCCTTTTTGATTTAGATTCTGTATGATGCGGACCAGGAAAACGGGCTGGCATACAGAAAAAAAATGTGATAATGTTCTAGTGCTTTTAACTCCAAGAAAGATTTGCATTCATTCCTCACTGCAGCGTTCTGTTGACAACAGCTAAGGTTCAATTTAAAACCACAGAATACATAAACACTGAAGTAATAAGCATTCTGGCTGACATTTTTCGGGCTTGATCCGTCTGGTGTAATCGGCTAACACTTTATAGCAAAGCATGACGCAGGTCTATCGAGACTGAATAAAGCTGAGAAAATGTCTCTTCCCAGGGGATCTGGTGACTCACTGACATTCTGCGTCATTCAGTCTTTGACTGAAAGAGCTGCTCCATTTCGAACAGCACAATTGTTAGGCTGAAATGCTCTAATGCCTTTGGAGTGCCTAGAGAGTGAACTTAATGTAGAGATATTGATAAAATAGCAGGTTGCCATGTTCTTACCCTTGTCATTCATTTCAGTCAATTTATTTTGGTGTGGAATTTAGGGAACATGATTATTTGGGAAAAGATCCATGAAAGCTGAAGGATTTTAATCCCACTTGGGGTCAGTCAGTAATTAAACCGACAAAATTTCATCAATACAAGTGTACGCTGATGATCTTTAATCAAGTATGATACATATTTTACTGTTTCTTTTTCTTGTGCTATTGAACAAGGTTAGGTTTTTTTCAAATATCATTTCATCCTTCACATATAACTATTTACTTTGTACTTCACTGCATGCCTTATTTAGAATAACCTTAATTCCAGCACCTACAAAAAGATTATTACAATATTAACCAAATAAATAATAAGTAAATATCTTGTGCTGTACCAGCAGCCTATAACCATGAACATTACCAGCTGGAATCTAAGAGACAAGGTTATACTTTGAATTTTTTATGAAGGCCTATAGATTTTGGCATAGTGTGATCTCTCTGCATCTAACTCCCTGAAGCATTCCGTTTGCACTCTACAGGCTGTTAAGTAATCTATAGATATAGTGTTAATTTATAGATTTCCAAGCTGATTAATAGGTGCTATATCAAGACTTACTTTGGCAGGAGAATTATTTGAATCCTTTTAAAATAACAGACCCTCCAGCATGAAAGCTGTTGAGAAGTACTGTAGATTTACAAAGTGGACCAATAGTCTTCAGAAGAAAGTTCTCTTAACTAAAGAAAGGGTAAAGGTGGTGGATATGATTATTAGGTGGTGCTCATAATTATCCAAAGAATGTTTTATTAGCATCCAACTAATAAGTGCTAAAGGACAATGTACAACTGATCTGTATTAGATAAAACCTGCCACAAAGCCCAGCATGATAATCTAACTGAATAATTGGCTATTTTTATGAGAAAATGCCTTGTGCTATTTTAAGGGCTAAATTAATTAAACTTTCAGGCACTTCAATTGTAAGATTTTATAAAACACCATTTAAACCTTGGTGAAGAAGCATAAATTTGAAAGCTAAACGCATTGTCTTAGCATGCAGCTGAGCTAAGGAATCCATAAATATGCAGATCTAATAGAAAGGCCTGGCCTCACATTGGCATATCTCTTCGTAGCTAAATCTTTTATTGATTCTCTTAACATCCAAGTCCCTATTTCAAATTATTATATCTGGGAAAAGTATGCCTTTCATATTAGATACAGCAAATTTTGTTTAAGATCATAGTATGAACTATGCCAATAAGCAATAATATTTGTTTCTATGTGCATAAATAATCCCAAAATAGTTGGTTGCATTTTCTTTTCTTTTTTATAATGTGTGTGTAATAAATACTGTGTATAAACAAATACATACAAGTGAATTTAAGTATTTATGTATGTGTATCATATATAAATATATCAGACCAGCAAAGTAGAATGTACAGACTATCATTTGCAGAAAAGTCTGCACTGCACTGAAAAACAACCTTGCAAAGAAGGCTTCAAAATACAGTTATACTAGAAGCCCCTTGTGATACGACCCTACTGTAAGTTAACCTATCGGTATACTCTACATTCCATTGTCGTAATCTAAAATTTCTGCTGGCATACCCAATAGACACTTAAAGGTCATTAGTTTTATATAAGTGAGGCAGGGGGAATAATACTGGTTGGGCTGTGGGCTCACCGACTCTGGTGGGCCCACAGCCCAACCAGTTAAGACTATGGTTAAAAATAATACCTGTTGATTTAAAGAAACATCAAAAGACCATTCAGCCCCTCAGAGAATCTGGTCTGCGAACTGTCTCCATATACTTGCCTTGATTTCTTAATACCCTTGGCTAGCAAACTCAAACAATCTCAGATTTAAATTAATTCACTGAGCAAACATCTAATTCCTATTTTAGGGGAGTTCCACAAAAAGCAATGCAGGAACTTACCAATGCAACATTAAAAGCATATAAAATACAAACAGAAAATGCTGGAAACACTCAGCAGGTTGGAGCAAGGGGACACTTAGTTTAGGTCATCAGCTAAGTCCAAAAGAATGTACTTCATTTTGAATTTTGTCAATCAAGGAAACCAATTAGGTACAGTAACAAAAGTTGTAGTAGGAAACAGCAGAAACAAGTACAAAGCTCAGGCTGGTATACAGTAAATGATGACAAGGTACAAACAAGCAGAGGAAGGTTAGATGGTAAGGAATCAGATGGCTACAATGACATTGGGAGTTACCTTAAGAGTAGGACAAGAAAGTCAGTATCAAAAGAAACCTAAGCTTTAGATAGTCAGGGACTGAATTAAACACAATAAGAAAGAGGTGAATTAGGAAGGAATGTGTCTCACAACTCAGACTATGAATCCACAGTTTCTAATCCTCCATCACCTCCCCTGTATCTGGGGAAGATTTGAAGCTTATGGCAAGCCCACCCACCCCAACTTTCCTTAGCAACTTGGGATGCAAGTCATTCAGGCAAAGTAGCTTCTTTACCCTAAGCACAGCCAATACATTCTGCCGATCAATTTTCATACCATACATTATCTCTACCATCTGTCTTCCTACTGATACTTTGTCAGAATTCTCTTAATGTAATAGAAAGCAACCTTTAAGTATTATAGCTTTAAGTATTCTATAACTGCTCCAAGCACACATTTGTTCCTAACAAGGACTGCTGAACGTTCAATGACAGCATTGATCAAAATTTAAATGATGAAGGATGTGCGGTACTCTGGAAAGTACAAAGGGAATAAATGGAAAATAATTAAATAATGCAGTGATCTTAGCTCCTTGTTTTCCCACCAAAGCTGCAAGCTATATTTTAGTGCAGTATGCATATCTAAACTCCATACCAATACACATAGTACATTAGTAACACTTCATCTCAACTGAATTTGTCTGAGTCAGTATTATCTTACTTCATCCATCGGTTTTGTGGAAAAATATCTACTCTATATGCTCAAATGTGCAACAAGCTTTGACTGTTCAATGAATTAATACTCTCCTTGCCTATGTTGAAGTCTGAGTTTTATCTGACACCTGCAATCAGTTAATCATTGCAACTGCATTTTATATTTTAATTAAGCAGTAAAATTGGTGCTGCAGCATTTTGCATAGTGTGTGGGATGTTAAATAAGTCAAACAACTTAAAGCACGATGACTCATACTTTTCTTGTGGGGTTTGCAACATAAAATCCAAATGTGTATTTAGCTTTTTGTTCATATCTCAAGCAGTTAAGTGTTTTGTCTGGAATTGATTCCTCAGGGGGAAAAGTCAGGTATTCCAGTACTAGGCCAATTAATTATGGACTGAAATGGCTGAATGCCCACAGAATTTAGTTAACACATAAATTAAAATGCTGAAGGAAATGTAAAAATTCTATATAATCAGAACTATACTTTAGGTTTATCTACTTTTGCCTCCATTAATTAAACAATCACATTGGTTTAATTTGAATATACAAATTTTATTATCCATTTCTCATGTGGTTGCAAAGTGTATCAGTTACAAAACGCAATTAATCATCAGATACTCTGACAGCACTCCCCAAACACTCAGCTTCTACCACCATGATGGACAAGGGCAGCAGGCACATGGGAACACCACCGATGCAGGTTCCTCATGAAGTCACACATCATCCTGACTTGGAAATGTATCACTGTTCCTTCGTCATTTCTGGGTCTACATCCTGGAACTCCTTACCCAATTATATTGTAAAATACCTTCACCAGAAGGATTGTAGTGATTCAAGAAGATGATTTTGCCAACACTTCCTTACTAAAAATAACAGAGATACCGATGTCATGTAAAACAACTAAAAAAATGCAAAATGTGATCAAGAAAATAAATACTTTCACACTTCCTTCAGAACTTTATGCCAATGAAGTACTTTCGCAATGTTGGAGATATTTATTCTCTAGAATGATAAGTTCCATCAACATTTGTGACTGGTTGCAGTAAATAAGCTAATAGATCTTTCCCTGTTCCACTTATAAAATCATAGAATAGAATTATAGAATTGCTATGGAATAGAAGGAGGGCCTTTGCCCTTTGAGACGAGCCCATTTCCAAGTAACAACCCTGTCAGTCCCAATAAACCACCTCATTCCTCACAGTCCTGTGAAATCAGTCCCTCTCATATGCCTATCCAATTCCACCTCCACAGGCAATGTCTTCCAAATCATAAATACCATCAAAATTTTTTCCTCAGACTCACCTTGTACCTTTTGTCCAAATTTTCAATCTGTGATACTGCACTGCTCCCCCTCCCCCCCACATCACTCCCACTCCCAACTCCCAGATTATCTTATCTAAACTATCATGATAATGTGTACTTTTTATCAAATATCTTCCCAACCTTTGCTTCAGGAATATTAACCTCAGTTTTACCAGTCTAACCTGAAAACCCTCATCCTTGGAACAGTTTCAGTAAATCTCTTCTACACCTAGGTGTCCAGAGTTGGGCAAAATACTCCCGATTTGGCCTAATCAGTGTTTTCTATAGTCTCAACATAATTTCTTTTCTTTTGTACTCTTTGTCTCTTACTTATGAATCCCTGGATCCCATATGCTTTACTAATTACTCACCTTAAATGGAAAAATTAAAGACAAGCCTCACTGCAATTATGGTTCTGCAACATCGGTTAATGCCCAGAGAATAAACCAACTGCAGTCTGTAATAAAAACAGAAAGTGCTGGAAACACTCTACAGGTCAGGCAGCATCTATGGAAAAAGAAAAAGTTCATGCTTCAGGTCGAAGGGGAAAGGTAGCTAACCTGAGTGTTTCCAGCATCTTCTATTTTTGTTTCAGATTTCCAGCATCTGAAGATATTTTGATTTTCATCCACTGTGGTTTATGCTCCTTCAACAGAGGAACAGCAGAAAAGCTCAAATTGTTCTTAAACCCAATTATGTTTAGCGAAACTTTATTGTGACATTGAGCTCCTGAACATACTGGCATGTCCCAGAAGAAGACAGCCCTAAGGGTGAAAAAAAAGTTGAAGGATAAAAAACAAAAGACTTTTCATTGCAAGATCCTGTTGCTATGGTATTATAGTAGTTCATATTTTTGCAGATCAAAATTGGACAGAAAATTCATAACTTATCTTTGCAACCTCTATACATCAACACAAATCCCTGAAATTATAAACTGTGTCAGATTCACTTTGTTATGCTGCATGTATGTGATCCAACAGGGACTTTAGAAATGAGAGAACAAAAAGGTAAAAATTGAATGCTGGAAGGAATAAAAACCATACAAAATGAAATTTAGGGTAAAAAAAAATAAGGAACAGAAAAATGCATTGTAAAATCAGTTATATGAAAGCTGTAAAGCAAAGTTATGCCATTATATCCCCACATTGGTTTGAAGCATATGCACCTCTTCAGGCATAAGGAAATATAGAGAGGACCAATCCAACAGTGTTAAGAAAACGGAAAATAAAACAACTTAGAGACAGTTTAAAGTTTCCTTCCAATGATAACTCATCCTCTCAGGGGATAGCAACACTAGTCAGGTCTCTGGCACTGTGACCTGCTCTGAGGCTCAGAGGGAAAGGGTGCAGTCAGACAGGGCGATAGTTTTAGGAGACTCGATAATGAAGAGGGCAGACAGGAGATTCTATGGCTGCAGAAGATTTGCCAGGATGGTGTTTTGTCTCCCAAGGGCCAGGGTTAAGGATGTCTCTGAGCAGCTGCAGGAAATACTCGAGGGGGAGGGCAAACAGCCAGAGGTCATTGTACATGTTGGTGCAACAACATAGGTAGGACATAGGACGAGGTCCTTAAGAATGAGTATAGTGAGTTCGGTAAGAAGTTAAGAAGCAGGACACGAGGGTGGTGATCTCTAGGTTACTCCCGGTGCCATGTGCTAACGAGGTCAGAAGTAGAAAGATAGGCCTGAAGAATTTGTGGCTGAAGAGCTGGTGTAGGAGGCAGGGATTCAGGTTCTTGGACCAATGAGATCTCTCCTGGGGTAAAGGCAACTTGAACCAGAGAGGGACCAATGTCCTTGCAGGGAAGTTTGCTAATGCTACGTGGGAGGGTTTAAACTAGATTGGCAGGGGGGTGGGACTCTGAGCAGGAGCAAGTCATGGCATAAAGCAGTAGCCAGCGAGAGCAAGTTTAGTAATCAGGATAGCCAGGGGCACAGTAAAAGCAGGGAAAGGAATACCCAGTTAAACTGCATTTATTTCAATGCACGAGGCTTAACACGTAAGGCGGACGAACTGAGAGCATAGATTGGCTCTGAGGACTGGATTGTTATTGTCATAACATAAACATGGCTGAGAGAAGGGCAGGACTGGCAGCTCAATATTCCAGGAGACAATGCTACAGGCATGCCAGAGATACAGGTAAGTGAGGAGTTTACTGAGGAGAAAATCATGGTTGCACAAGAGATAAGGGAAACTAGTGTAGATGTTTTCAAGGAAATACATACTACCAGGGAGGAAGTATTTGCAGCCTTACAGCGCGGCAAGGTGGATAAATCCCCAGGCCCTGACCAAGTGCATCCTCGGACTTTGTGGGAGGCTAGAGAAGAAATTGCAGAGGCCCTTGTGGAGATATTTGCTTCATCGTTAGCCACCTTCCTGAAGATTAGAAGGTGGCTAATGTTGTTCCATTATTTAAGAAAGGTAGCAAGAACAAGCCAGGGAACCACAGGCCGGTCAGCCTGACATCAGTAGTGGGGAAGTTATTGCAGGGAATTCTGAGGGACAGGATCTACCAGCATTTGGATAGACAGAGTCTGATTAGGAGTAGTCAGTATGGCTTTGTGCATGGAAAGTTGTGCTTAATGAACCCCTTAGAGGTTTTTGAAGAGATAACCAAAAAGGAAGATGAACGTAGGGCATTTGATGCTGTCTATTTGGACATTAGAAAGGCCTTTGACAAGGTCCCACATGGTAGGCTGGTCTGGAAGGTTAGGTCTCATGGAATCCAGGGAGACCTAGTTAAGTGGATTCAAAATTGGCTCAGAGGTACGAAGCAGAGGGTGATGGTTGAAGGTTGTTTCTTGGAATGGAGGCCAGTGATTATTGGATCGGTGTTGGTAGGGGTCGGTGTTGGGACCCCTGTTATTCGTTATTTATATAAATGATTTGGATGCAAATGCACAAGGCTTGATCAGTAAGTTTGTGGTTGACACGAAATTACATGTTGATAGTGAAGAAGGTTATCATAGATTACAGGGGGATCTTAGTCAATTAGGGAAGTGGGCTGAAGGGTGGCAAATGGATTTCAATACAGATAAGTGTGAGATGATGCATTTTGGAAAGTCAAACCAGCGTGGGACTTATACCATGAATGGGAGGGTACAAAGGAGTGTAATGGAACAGAGGGATCTAGGAATACAAGTGCATAGTCCGTTGAAAGCAGTGTCACAGGTAGACAGGGTGATGAAAAAGGTGTTCAGCACACTGGCCTTCATCAGTCACGGCACTGAGTATAGGTGTCGGGACATTTATATTGCAGTTGTATAAATCATTGGTGAGGCTGCACTTGGACTACTGTGTACCCTGTTATAGGAAAGACAATGGTTAAACTGGAAAGAATGCAGAAAAGATTTTCAAGGATGTTACCAGGACTGGAGTTATAGGGAGTGGTTGGCCAGGCTGGGTCTTTATTCCTTGGAATGTAGGTGAATGAGGGGTGACCTTATAGAAATGTTTAAAATTATGAGAGGTATTGATAAGGTGGATGGTAACGGTCTTTTCTCCAGGGTAGGGGAATCCAAAACTAGGGGGCATAGATTTAGGGTGAGAGGGGAAAGATGTAAAAGGGACTTTTTCATACAGAGGCTGGTGAGTACATGCAACGAGCTGCCAGAGGAAGTGGTTGAGGCAGGTACAATAGTATCATTTAAGAAGCACTTGGATAGGTACATGGAGGGATGGGGCTTAGAGGGATATGGGCTGAACACAGGAAATTGGGACCAGCTGGGTAGGCGCCGTGGTCGGCATGAACTCATTGGGGCGAAGAGCCTATATCCATGCTGTATTACTCCACGACTCTATGACCATCAAGCAAGACCTCACTGTCAGCTCAAGCTCAATCCACAATTTGGGAACATGCTGTTTGTATCCTATAACCTCACCAGATCCAGAAAATCAATGGTGAACTGAATCAATGCAGACATGCAAAGTAAATATCTGATTTAAAATCCAAACTTTGTACCTCTTATCTTTGATGTTCAAAGATAACAATGTATCATAAACCACATGGGAAAAGTGGGCACAGATCATGCTATATCTGGCCTGCCACATTCATGCCCTGCCTCTAAAAAACATTGACAATATTTTTAAAAATCCATAATAATGTCAATTAAGAACAGACTTAAATACTTACAGACAATAAAAACACCAAATGGGATAAAAAACCTTTAAAAAATTACATAATCTTCCCAATTCTTCAGGCCCATTGAAATGAATAGGGTCTCCAAACCAATGCCAGATGATTGGAGAGGCAGCTTCCTGAAAGCCTGGGTTTATAGTTGCAGAAATTCCAAACAGCAAGCCCTTGTATGTCTGGGGCTGACTTGCTAGGGAATGGCTGAACCTTTAATGTTCCTTTCAGAACCACCAGACACAGCCAGCTCAATTTATCTCATAATCAAGACAGAAATATAA
This sequence comes from Pristis pectinata, assembly GCF_009764475.1. NCBI lineage: Eukaryota > Metazoa > Chordata > Chondrichthyes > Rhinopristiformes > Pristidae > Pristis > Pristis pectinata. The sequence goes on from NC_067422.1 coordinate 24,934,852, forward strand.
CAAACAAACACAGTCTGGCTTTCAAGTGAATTGCAACTCTAACAAGGTAGAAAAGGTTTGAGTGAAATTGGTATGCAAGTCACACTGGTGTATAAGTCACTTTCTCCTTTTCAAATTCAGGAAAACACCTTTCTTGAGTTGAAAGTACATCTGGCTTTTTGCCTAAAGGAACTAGGTCATCTTGAAGAAAAAAAATAGATTCAAGTTATGAAACCCTAATTATTCCATTAATCGTGTAATTGTTTTACAATTTTGTGACCAATATGGTTTATTAAAATATGAACATGAGAGTACAGATACCTACAAATCATGATTTGGAAAATAAAAGTTTAATCCTACCAAGCCTATTTTATTAGACAAACCAGTGCATAAATTACACAGGATAACAAGTTGCCCCTTCATCCCACACACCATCTTCTACACATTTCAGCTCTCTCTAAAAATACCCATAACATAGACCTTTACTCTTGTTTTACAGTAATTCTTGAGATATGTAATTGTTTTGTAAAATAATATCCTTAAAGATAAAAAAAACAAATACTGCCATCTTCTGATAATAATTTGAACAGGCTGTTACCACAGGTAAAACTGCAGTGATGTTTTTCTTTCTTTTGTAAGCATTTACAAAATTCACATTTCTTTCTAGAGACTAACTGGTGGTTCTTCATTATATCTGTAAATTTTCTAAAGCAAGATTTGATGACTGACAGTTTCATATACCTCTGATCAGTCAGCAAAAGTGGCACTGGTGATTTGATGTCTTGGAATCAATAGTCTTATAACAGCAGGATAGGAGCTTGTCCTTGATCCTGGTGGTGTGTGCTTTCAGGCCTTTGTATCTTCTGCCCAAAGGAAGGGGAGAGGAGAGAGAATGTCCGGGGTGGTGGGGTCTTTGATTACGTTGACTGCTTTACTGAAGCAGCGAGGTGTAGACAGAGTCCATGGAGGGGATGCTGGTTTCCGTGATGCTCCAAGATTCACATCTACCCCATTAACTTTCAACAAAGCCAACAATTTAATTGTTCATATATATTTAGCCTTATGCAATATTGATTATCTTTAAAATGTATTAATACCTAATCTGTACTATTCTTTGAATTTTAAACATCAAAATATCTTTGTTTAAAAAAATCCACCAGAGGTCACCATTGAACAATTTTGTTTGTAACTCCCTCTTTTCTAGATTTGGGTTTTAGCAAGTTCAACATTTAATGCCCAACCCTAAATGCCTTTGAGAAGGTGGTGGTGAGCAACTTTCTTCAGTTGCTGCAGTCTTGTGATATGGATGCTCCTACTGTACTCTGATGTGAGGTTTTCCAGGACTTTAGCCCGGCAATGATGAAGGAACAAAAAATATATTTCCATGAAACGTTAGTATATGACTTGGAGCAGAACTTGTAAATAATGATTTTCCCACATACCTGCAACCCTTGTTCATCCAGATGGTAGAGGTCACAGGTTTGGAGGGTGCTGGCAAAGAAACCTTGGCAAATTGTTCCAGTGCTTTTGTTGACATAATACACAATGAAGTAATGGTGCATTAATTGTTATCATGGTAAAACAGCTTCATTATTTGAGAAGCTGTTTATGGAACTGAAGTCTCTGCAGCTTTCAGCAAACACTCCTACTTCTGAACTTATAATGCTCATTGATGAAGCCATTGAAGGTGGTCAAGCAAAAGGACATGGACCTGATGAACTCCTGTAGCAATGACGTGGGACAAAGAAGAATCACCTTTATCAACCATGGTCATCTTCCTTAGTGCTGGCTACAATGCCATTCAATGAAGAACTTTCTTACTGAATCCCTGTGAGTTCCTCATTATAGAAAGGTAGAATCATGGAATTATTATGACACAGGAGGAAGTCTGACACTATGACACCTCATTTCCCTACTACTCTGTGCTATGACTGAGCCCTGCACACTGACGAGCATCTTATGTGCTCGGCCTGTTGATGATTCGATGCGGCATGACTTCAGCAGAGCAGGTCACCCATCCCAATTGTGGTATTCTTGTGGTTGAATTGTCTTAATCCATTAGCATGATCAGAATTGAATTATATTTCAGGTGGGATAAAATAGAATTTCAATCCAGCACATACTTATAATGAGCATTTATTACATTTCAAGTTGGAAAACAGTTAAAGTTGAGTTATATTTCTGGTGAGAAAATATAAATTCCAAGATTTCTTTTCCCCACCTCCCTCTTTTATTTCTTTAGTTAGTCTAAGTTCACCACAATACTGATGAAATGCCATTCTGTAAACAAATTGATCCTTGACACACAGTGGAGTTTCTATTGAAATAGCTCTATGTTGTTTGCATTTTGAGGTGCTATTTAATGTGTTTTATCTTAATAACCATCTGAACTTCGCATTTCCTCAGACTTCGGGATGAATTCTGACTCTTTGGAGCCTAGGTTGTTACGGTGTTGTGAAGTTCAAGGTCTTGTTGATACTTTAAAACCACAGGGGGTTAGAGAAGAGAGATTTATAAACTGCAATAAAAATACATAGTAGTCCTTCCAATCTCTTTCTTCTTACTGCTTGCACATTTATGGAGCCCTCTTGGTTCTCTTATCACATGCCGGAATATTGGATTTTCATTAAGACTGGTCCATGTTCGAAGACTCAGCTGCCAGCCTAAATGAGTATGTCACCACCATCACAGACTTTATCAGCAAGTGTGTTGAGGACTGTGTACCAAGGAGGACAATACGGGTGTTCCCAAACAGGAAACCATGGATGAACTGGGAGATTCACTCCCTACTGAAGTCAAGGACTGCTGCACACAAATCTGGTGATCCTGATCAGTACAAGGAATCGAGATATGACCTTTGGAAAGCTATCAGGAACGCCAAGAGTCAATACCGACTTAAAATAGATTCCCAGGCCAGCCGTCAATTATGGCAGGGCTTACATACCATAACAGGCTACAAGATGAAGACGGGCTGTGTAGTTAACAACAGCGCATCCCTTCCTGATAAGCTTAACGCATTCTATGCGCATCTTGAATAGAAGGGAAGTGGATTGTCACCACCCACCCTTAAGCCTCCAATGCAAATTAAACCCATGGTCACCGTTGAGGACGTAAGATCAGTCTTCCGGAGACCGAACACGAAGAAAGCATCTGGCCCAGATGGTGTTCCTGGCTGTGTGCTCAGATCTTGTGCTGATCTGCTGGCAGAAGTATTTGCAGACATATTTAACCTCTCCCTGCTTCAATCTCAGGTTCCCACCTGTTTTAAGAAGACAACTATCATGCCAGTAACGAAGAAAAGCAAGGTAACATGCCTCAATGACTACTGACCGGTGGCTCTGATATCCACCATCATGAAGTGCTTTGGGAGGCTGGTCATGGCACGCATCAACTCCAGCCTCCCAGACAATCTCAACCCACTGCAATTCGCCTATCGCTGAAACAGGTCTACAGCGGATGCCGTCTCCCTGGCCCTACAATCAGCTCTGCAGTATCTGGACAGTAAAGACACCTACATTAGACTATTGTTTATTGACTACAGCTCTGCCTTCAATACTATAATCCCGAGCAAACTTGTCACCAAACTTCGAGACCTAGGACTCAACACCTCCCTCTGTAACTGGATCCCTGACTTTCTAACTAACAGACCGCAATCAGTGAGGGTAGGCAGCAATACCTCCAGCACAATTATTCTCAACACTGGCACCCCACAAAGCTGTGTCCTCAGCCCTCTACTCCCTATGTACTCATGGCTGTGTGGCCAGATTCTGCTCTAACTCCATCTACAAGCTTGCAGATGATACCACCATTGTAGGCCATATCTCAAACAGCGATGAGTCGGAGTACAGGAAGGAGATAGAGAGCTTAGTGGAATGGTGTCATGACAACAACCTTTCCCTCAATGTCAACAAAACAAAAGAGCTGGTCATTGACTTCAGGAAAGGGGGCGGTGTACATGCACCTGTCTACATCAATGGTGCTGAGGTCAAGAGGGTTGAGAGCTTCAAGTTCCTGGGAGAGAACATCACCAACAGCCTGTCCTGGTCAAATCACGTAGATGCCACAGCCAAGAAAGCTCACCAGCGCCTCTACTTCCTCAGGAGGCTAAAGACATTCAGCATGTCCCCTTTGACACACACCAACTTTTATCGATGCACCATAGAAAACATCCTATCTGAATGCGTCACGGCTTAGTATGGCAACTGCTCTGCCCAGGACTGCAAGAAACTGCAGACAGTTGTGGACACAGCCCAGAGCGTCACGGAAACCACCGTCCGCTCCTTGGACCCTGTCTTTACCTCTTGCTGCCTTGGCGAAGCAGCCAGCATAATCAAAGACCCCACCCACCCGGGTCATTCTCTCTTCTCTCCTCTTCCATCAGGTAGAAGATACAGGAGCCTGAGGGGACGTACCACCAGGCTTAAGGACAGCTTCTACCCCACCGTGATAGGACTATTGAACTGTTCCCTTATATGATGAGATGGACTCTGACCTCACGATCTACCTTGTTGTGACTTTGCACCCTATTGCACTGCACTTTCTCTGTAGTTGTGACACTTTACTCTACTGTTATTGTTTTTACCTGCACTACCTCAATGCACTTTGTACTAACTCAATGTAACTGCACTGTGTCATGAATTGACCTGTGCGATCAGTATGCAAAACAAGTTTTTCACTGTACCTCAGTACAAGTGACAATAATAAACCAATACCAATACCAATTTCTGGTTATTTGAGCCACAGTCCATCTTTACTATACAGCTGTCCAGCCACACAAATGTAGATACATGTTGTCAAACTCTTTGCACAGGCATGGCTATGTGGCCTAACCAGAGTTTTATATGGGTACAGCGGGAATAATTTTACTTGTATTCCTTGAAGCCACACTTATTTAATCTCACCTGACCTTGTACGACTGTTTTGCCACCTCAGGTAGGTCTGACTTTCCAGTTGAACACAATGGTATTTGAAGGAAGGATCTGTGGCAAGGGCTGAAATTTTTTTTTATTTTCAACAATAGCTTAGCCTGTTGCTTGACTAGTCGGTGTGATAGTTCTCCAAACTTAGGAACAGGACCCCTTTGGTGCATCCCCGAATGGCTGGATGTGCCTTAGTTATTGTCTGAATTTGATGCCTAAGTATGGTTCATCCTGTTTTATTTTTAGTTGTATTGTCATGGTAACCAAGTACAGGTCCCAGATTTCCTTTCCCAAGTAAGCAGATGGATTTTTACCTGTGATTCTAACTTGTTATCTCAACTCATTTAATTAACTGAATTTAAACCTGAAACAACATAACTTGAACGTGTCTCTGTATCATTAAGTTAATGTTCTTAACCAGTAGACCCACTTTTGTCCTTGAATAGCAATCTAAAAAAATTTAAAAATAGAAATCAATATGTCAAAATTACATTAGGTGGTATAATCCTGATGGGTTACTCCAAACAAATGATTTAGCCATATGAAACAAAAGTTCCTGGGTTATTTTGTTATGAAGACCAAATGTTTTTGGGTCTTCCTTCATCCTCTCATCTATGAACTCAAACTTGCTCAACCCACCTTCACTCTGGACCCATGTTTTATTCTTGTTTCTTTCCTATTTCATGTTATACCCTCTCCGCACTCATCTTGTCCATAATGTCTAACACCATTCCTCTGATATCATTTTTACTAACCTACAGACTATTCAACTTCATTTCATGCCATGTATGTTTTCTTATGTTTTAAATGGCTCCCTCTCCTCAAGAACTCTCTTTCCTTTCAATAGCACCATCTTCCCCATTAGCACTTAGTCTACTGTTGGTTGGTCCACTTTTGCAAGCACTCTCCTCATCTCCAGTTTTCCCTTCCACTCCAAAACCCTTGGACATAATGGATCAGATCTTGCTGGCATAGACCCTATTGCTCCAATCATTGTCAGCAGAACTCCATATCCTAACTTACCAGGCCCGGATTCAAAGGGGTTACTTTCCTGGCTCAAAGTGTCCCAAACTCCAGTTGCATGGTCTAAGTATGGCAGGGTATCCAATGGTGGACTGAAGAACTCTTAGTCCCAAAACTTCTCTGTCAAAGCTGTATAGCTTGATATTCAGAATTTCATGTATATAAAATTAGCTATAAGAACTTAATTAAATAATTAAAATATGAAACAAAACCAAAATAATTTGAAAAAAGGAAACTCACCTTGCCCTTTATTTCTTCCTCCACAACCCAACGATCCCCAGTTGAAATCAATGAGGTCACGGGGTTCCTGGCCAGGCCCGCTGTAGCCCCATTTCACAACTTGTAAATATTGCCAGACAAACAAATCACATAAGTACATTATGTGGTGCTCACTTACACACATTCTGTTCTCTTGCAGGACAAAGCAGCATAAAATGAAAGGTAGTAACTAATCTGCAGGGAACAGGTTTGGCTATGTGGAAGAGAAAATACTCACTATCCCTGGAGTAGCCTCTGTTGAGGATGTGCCAAGTCCGGGCAATCCCAGTCCCACTGCTCCCTCACCTCATAAGCTGCAGATGGTTTAAGTATGCATCCCTTAATTTCCACTCTACCACTTACCCTCAACACAGTCATACCTTTGAACCCTCCTCCTTTCAGAGTGTAAGCTAGCCAGGTGGTGGGAATTGAAGAGCAAGTGGAGAGCGGTCAAGGTGTGATTGCCGTCACGAAATGCAGAAATGCAGTCACAATCTGATTGTTGCAACCACCAGTCCAAATACAGATTGTGCACAACTTAGAGGCAAGTCTAAAGGTGGAACATGTGCTTGATGAATCACTGGACACTTGACTTGCAGCCTTTTCAATGGCCCAGGGTACCACAGATGGACCTCTCTGGAAGGACAGGTTACACGTGAATTCTGCTGCGGAGGACTCACATGAAGTAGCTTACTGCAGGCCACAGAATGACAATATTGTGGGTTGTTACCAGGATACCGGGCATTAACCTGCAAGACACACTGTGTGTATGGACATGAACTAACAGGACATTGATAGGATGGGATCTTTTTTTGGTTGAGATACATCTCAGAGTTGACCTGCGATGTTTACAATGTGATTTGCACACATGTGGTTGCACTCTACACCATGGGAGAAATTGCAAACCCTGAAAAGCCCTCTGCTCATTTGCCTGTTGCTCTTAGCTAGGATCATGGAGCCATAGAGAGACATAGCATGGAAACAGGACTTTCAGCCCACCATGTCCCCATGGACCATTAACTACCTATTTACACTAATCCTACATTAATCCCATTTTTTGGCAAAGATCTAAAGTATCGTCAATTTTCTTTAAACCAAGATAGAGAGTGGCCACCCTGATACAATAGTGCATACACTATACAGTGTTCCAAATAGTCCCAACTGCAATCTGACAGTGACCATCACTTGCAGAATGGTCCTTACTCTGCTCTGAGATTGGGACAGTGACTGAAGAAAGCACAGGACTTTCATGAAAACATCCTTATTGAACCTCACACATGTCATCAACTGTTCCTCTTGTTTTGGTTCAGATAATTGCTCCTTGGACACTTGGACCCCTATGGATTCTTGCTAAGAGCTCTTCCCACTACACCTCCCCTCTTCCAGCAACTCATCCTGTTATCCATGCCCATTACTTTTTCTCCCAGTCGTGATACACTCTGAGGGGAATGATTATGAAGGCACCATACTAGGAACAACAGGTTTCCTGCAGTAACCAATGTACTGTAACCCTGTAAAACTTAGCAATTTTAATAAATTGCAGAGAGAAGAAAACACTTGTACAAAGCTGGCGGCAAGCAGTAGATATCAACCAGCATCCAATCTGTAAGCAGCTGATAGCTTTAAGTAGCTTTGGCAGGGAATCACTCTTGTTATTGAACATATGTCCCACCATGTGGGTTTAAGAGATGTTATTTGGAATGACGACTTACAAAATAATAGTGCAAGGAATTAATGTTCCACATACTACTTGATCCACCGAGTTCCTCCAGCAGTTTGTTTTTTTGCTCCAGATTCCACCATCTGCAGTCTCTTGTGTCTCCTGTCAACATAATTTCCTTCCTCTGTATTGTATCTGAAAGCAGTAGCTGTACTCATGTTAATGCCTTCACCAAAGCGGTATCCAGTGAGACTTGTGCCTTAGACATGCAAGGAACCAGATGTCGCTTTGTATTAATTTAACACTCATAGCATGCAAGGAACCAGCCCCCTGGAGCTGAATTTTGTGTCCTGTAAATCTATGTCCTGGTGTCTCTAAATCCTCTCTTATTTTGCTTTATGCTAGCACACTGCTGGTTACCGTCAGTCAGTCAAAAGGCAGTTGATATATAACTTCCTGATAAGTTATTATACATAAGAACTGTTACTCCAAGTCTACTGGAAATACTACTAGGTTCACTGGAGGACAATTTTGTGTCACAGTGGTGGGAGATCCATCTGCATATCTGCACAGAGTCCTATTAATCAGCAAATATTCCAATAGAATCAATCAGTTTGTACAAGCATTTGCGTTATAAATATATTGCTTGTTTGCACTGCGTCTGTTTTATGCCACTGTCAATACAGAATGTACAAACCAAGCAGTTGATAATTGCAAGGTCACATTTCAGTCAGCTTTGGAAGGTATCCATGCCCTGTTGCAACAATAGATATTTTTTGAGCCTGTTTGAAATTCCAAAATGGAGCAACCTCTAATTACTGAAGATATCCTTACTCTAGCTGTTGTATTTAAAGAATGTTTGTGGTACTTCATTGTTGATTCTTTCTTTCATTTTGGGTTGGGAACAATCCAGAATATATGTCCTGCATTGGCGATGGGATGGGGTTGAAAGTTGCAGGATTGGGGTATATAGCCAGAAACTTCCTTACCAGGATAAAGATATCAATATGTTTTTTCTTCAGGTGGTAAAATAGGCAGGAAGGCACTGAGAAAAGGTAAGTTTGTTTATCCAAATGATATCACCAGGCAATAAATTATGATGTTTGGCATTTCTATTTATTAAAAGTGATTCTACCAACTCATCATTACGTTCCTCCAATAAATGACTTCATTCATTGTTGTTTTTCATTAGTTTTTGGGATATGTGGGTCACAGGTAAGGCCAGCAATTATTGCTATTTCTAGCTGCCTTTGAGAAGGTTGTGGTGAGGCAGCTTTATGAATCACTGCAATCCATGTGGTAAAGGAATTTCCCGAGTGGGTTCATTCATGTAGGAGGTTCCAGGATTCTGACCCAATGACAATGATGGCAGAGCAACACATTTCCATGGATGGTTTGAACCTTGGAGGTCTTGGTGTCTTGCCTGCTGCCCTTGCCCTTAAATGGTAGAGATGTGGATTTGGTAGGTACTGTTGAAGAACCTTTGGTAAATTGCTTGCAGTTCATCTTATGGATGTACCAGTGGTGGATGGGAAGAATGTTCAAGGTGACATATAGGGTTAAAATCAGGTGAGTTGTTTTTTCTGGGTGGTCTTGAGCTTCTGGAGTGATGTTGGAGCTACACTCAATGAGGTAAGTGGAAAGTATTCTACTTTAGTCCTGAAGTGTCTTGTAGCTGGTGGAAAGGTTTTGTGAGTCAGTCACTATAGAATACTCAACCTTTGACCAATTCTATCCATGCTATTTGTATGTTCAGTCCAGTCAAGTTTCTGGGCATTTGTAACATCCCCATTTCCCCCACCCCTTCCACAACCCAAGAGGAGGAATTTGGCAACAGTAATGCCTTTTCTTGCTTTGCGGAGATGTTAGACTCTCTCTTGATGGAGATATCCATTATTTGGCACTGATTAGCATAAATGTTACCTGTCACTTATCAGTCCAAGTTTGAATATTGTCCACGTTTTTCTGAAAGCAGGCATGGATTGCTCCAAGATCTGAGGAATTCCAAATTGAACTGAATGAATCATTATCATCAGAGGATATCAGTGAAGATAAATAGTACAACCAGTGGTTTTCTCTGCTTCCCAGTTCTGAGTAAGGATCTGTAACCTGAAACATTAACTGGTTCATTTTCCACAAGGCTGCCTGACCTACTGAGGGTTTCCAGCATGTTCCATTTTTATTTCAGATTTCCAGCATCAGCTGTTGTTTTGATTTCCATTTGATGGTTGTTTGATACCATAGTTACAAGCCCTCACATGATGTAAAGTGCTATCTCATACTTTTTAAGTATTTTGTAATATTACATTGACAACAATATCTTGTGGTGCAATACCATTGATGTGCTGAGATCATGCTGCAATTTTAATATAAAATAAGTAATGTTACATACCAGAGTAAGAGAAGATTGTACATAATTTGGATTGAAACTAAAGCAAAATGTGTAATATTCACAATAGACAGTGAAATATCGAATTACTGAATTTAATGAATGCCTGCAACAAAAATGAGCTGAGGTTATTTCATATCTTTAATTTCCATTCATTTGGAAATGAAATTAAATGAAATATTTCAGAGAAGACTATGTTCATTTTGTCAAAATCCTTAAAGCTATAGTATCTGTGAAACATTTTATTGTTAGTTCAGTTCAATCATAAAGTGCAATGGCAGTTTCAACATTGAAAATTAGTTGGCGTAAATGAAAAAGAAATCTGCAGCTCTTGTGAAATTTGCAAACAATTGAGGGAAATTATAGTTGGCCTGTGCAAAAGAAATCAACATTTAATTTCAAGCACTTGAAACAGGAATGCAAAATCTCATTACTTCATATTATTTTTGCTTTGGAGCAAAAATAAACAAACTGCTGGAGGAACACATTGGTTGAGCAGCATCAGTGGGGGGAAAGGATTTGACAACGTTTTGGCAATTCAGTTAAACAGAACAGAAATCTATTTCATTTGTTTTTATCAAGCCAAATACAAATTAGACAATAAATGATAATGACTTACGGTCCATTTATATCTTTTTTACCTCCAACTAGGGTTTTTGAATGGAACTCTTTACCCTGGAATACACAACAGCTTTCAAAAGACATCTGAAGGCTACACTGGACATCCCCTCTTCCTTCTTTACCTCTCATAAGAAGAGACTTTTCTGTTTGCCAGACTATAGTACAACATTGCGATTAATCTTCATGTTCCTAAGAAATGACATATCTTAAAACAAAATTTCACATAAATCAACAGCAACATTTAGAGTTGTTCAGAGCATGTGGCCAAGTAACAGAAGAAGGATAAATAAATCAAAAGCCAATGAATTGCTCAGTTCATAAAATATTGGGCACGTAAAATTAAAGCATGTTACATAAACATTCTGTGTACTTATAAAAAAAGATGTAACATACAGAGGAAATTTAATGGTAAGAAGGAGCTGAATTAGTTCCTTACCATTTCCAGTTTTCTGACTGTAATATCACAAAGGATAATTTAATGTGTAGTGAAGCACAAGAAATCATTCAAGACTTCCCAATAGATTGTTCACATTAAGTAAATTAATAGAACAATAACATAGCCAGTCACAGATAGTAATCATTTTTACATTTAAAAAAAATCATTTTGAAGACTTTGCTTTTGAAAAATTGTTACAACCACAGAAACATGGTCAGATATTGGCAAAGGAAACATGCTGACTGTAGGATCAATGTCCAAATGACCTTAGAAGTAAGATTAGAAAAAACTGTATTATTTCCAAAGTGGATCATGCAATTTCCAATCAGGGATCCTGTTTTTTTCATTCATTCAAGGGATGTGGGCTTCACAGGCTGAGCCAGCATTTAATTGTCCTTCCCTATTTGGTCTTGAGAAGGTGGTGGTGAGCTGCCTTCTTGAACCACAGCTGTCCTTGAGGTGTGGGTATACAATGTTGTTAGGGAGCGAGTTCCAGGAATTTGATCCAGTGACAGTGAAGGAACAGTGATATATTTCCAACTCAGAGTGGTGTGGCTTGGTGGGCAACTTTCAGGTGGTGGTGTTTCCATGCTTTCACTGCCTTTGTCCTTCTAGCTGGTAGATTTCATGGGTTTGGAAGGTGCTATCTGAGGAGTTGGTGAGTTGCTGTAGTGCATCCTGTAGATGGTACCAACTGCTGCCACTATGTGGGAGTGAGTGAGTGAGTGGCTGTGGATGGAGTGCCTATTAAGTAGGCTGCTTTGTCCTGTATGGTGTTGAGGTTCTTGAGTGTTGTTGAAGCTGCACTCACCCGGGGAAGAGTATTCCATCATACTTCTGATTTGAGTCTTGTAGATTGTAGACAGGTTTTGGTGAGATAGGAGGGGAGTTACTGGCCATAAGATTCCTAGCTTTTTTAGCCATGTTGTGCATTGGGCTACTCCAGTTTGGTTTCTGGTCAACGGTAAACTCCAGGATATTGATAGCGGGGGATTCAGTGATGGGAGTGCCATTGAATGGAAGGGAGTGATAGCTGGATTTTCCCTTGTTTGATATCATCATTGCCTGGCACTTTTGTGGCATGAATGTCACTTGCCACCTATCAGCCCAGGCCTGGATATTGTCCAGGTCTTGTTGCATTTGGATGTGGACTGCTTCATTATCCGAGGAATCGCGAATGGTGCTGAATATTGTGCAATCATCAGTGAACATCCCTACTACTGACCTTATGATTGAAATAAGATCATTGATGAAGCAGCTGAAGATGGTTGGGCCAAGGACACTAACCTGAGGAAGTCCTGTAGAGATGTCCTGCAGCTGAGATGATTGACCTCCAACCACAACCGCCTTCCTTTGTGCTAGGTACCATTCCAACCAGCAGAGGGTTTTCCCCTGATTTCTATTCACTGCAGTTTAGCCAGGGCTCCCTGATGCCATACTTGATCAAATGCTGCCTTTTCTCAAGGGCATTTATGGTCACTGTCTAGAGTATAAAAGTATAGTACTGAATGAAAACAAATATAATGCCTTGCTCTTTAGCGTTCTATTCAAATATACATTAGCGAGAAGGTGGGTAACCTTCTGCTAACAAAAATGTTGCATAGAGCAAAAGATTTGGAAAATACCAGAACTGTGCAAAGATAAAAATTTTGCGACCGATTGTATCTCTTTATTCGCTATTGATGTATGAATTAGTTCATCATATGATCTGGAAATGTACCTGAAAAAGATTCTGTGTTTAATCCTAAATTTGTGTTCAGCTGATTAATTCGGTAGGATTGTTGGCCAGAGTACGACTCACATCAGCACTCCTGGACTAAGGTGAGAAAATTAAACCTTACTGCCCACTCTTTATCAGTCTTCAGTATTGCCAATAGATAATTGTACATGCATGTGGAATGATTTTTAATGAGGACAGGACTGGTGAAGATACGAAGCCCTCATGTTGAACAACCAAATGATTTTTGTGCATAAAATTGAGGTGGGGGAGGGAACTGGATTTTAATTTTAATGTTCCTGTGATGATCAGCAGGCAGATCCACATTTTCTGGTTTCAGACAGGAGGACGGCAATAAAAAAAATCTATAAAGAATAATGCTTCACTTGATTTGATATTTTCTTCTCACAATAATACCCTCTGCATTATGATATTAATGTGGAAATTATTACTTAGGATGGCTTTTAGTGTAGAAGATCAAATCAAAATCTGTTTTATATAAGGCTGATATGAACACTTATACCAATGGTCATAGGGTGATGAGAATTCAATCTAAAATGTTACTGTCTTGAAATATATATTAACTAATTGATATATAAAATCAGTATGCTATTAACTATCCAGTGATCTTAACATTCACCGAGGGAGTTAAATAAAAATGGCTGTTCGTATCTACCTTATATGAGGTGTTTGTTACAAGCGCAGTTATCTCTTCCATACCAGTTGGTGCGCTACCTGATCTTTGATGACAGATACGCAAACCTCTGCCGTTTCAAATTAGTGAAGACGTTTTTGATACCAATTCGTTCATCACACATCACAAAACAATGTGTGTTCTGGGAACTAACCTGTCAATATTGTTACTTTTGGCGTTGAAATTTACAACGCTGTCAGGATAATAAACGGATGACTTCGGATTGCCGTAAAATTTACCAATTATAAATTTCTGCACAGATACTTCGGTAAAGGCATTTAGGTTGCATCTGAATTTATACCCATTTTAGATTTAAGAGCCTAACGCAGCATTTCGTCTGTGAGCCCTATGTGGGTTGCGTCTATGAAACCAGACGGACTACTGATCCCACTAGTGGGTGATGTAATGGCTTGCGTGTGATTTGGACCAAGTGTCCGCACGCCTCATTTTGCCTTATATGGACAATGAATAACCTCTCGCAGTCACGCGGTCCAAGTCAATGAAACCAGATGTTGGATCTGAGTGATAAGGTGGAGGAAAGCCAATTAAAATAGGAAGCCTTTATAGATGAGTGCAAAAAAAATGCTTGATGGATGAGTTGGATTAAAGACAATTTTAAGTACACCACGAAAAGTATTTTCGGCTTTCTCTTGCTTTAAAAAAAACCATCGGATGTTCATACACGTGCGTAGAATTATTTAGACTGATTTATTTTAAGACTGCAATTCATAAACTATTAAAAGATTTTATTGGACCGACATTGAGGAGAATAATATTTTTAGAATACAAATCAAGATTAGTTCAATTGACAATTGAAATATCTGTTTCAAAATATGTTAGCGTTATTTTTTTTTAATTCAAAAGATGCAATTATACTCGTAAGCGCCCTGCAGCGCTCATTAAAAGTTTTTCCACGTAGTGGAGATGGTTTTGCCTGTTGGTATTTTGCACGTTCAGTGTTAATAGACCGCAAGTCACAATAGCAAGACGCTGGGGATTTTTGTCACTGGGGGCGCTGCAGAGCCGATGGTATTTGCAGTTTCCCCCGCACAGACAATGATGTCATTGGTTTGCAGGACACGGTTCACCAAGTCACTTCACCCCATGGCACTTTGGCAAGTGTTTTCCACTTGCTGGCTTTATTATATATATAAAAATAAGAATATAGAACATAAAATATGTGTGCTTTTTGCCACATTTGAATACAATTTTAGCAGAAAAGGGGGAAAGGCCAGTTATAAATTATTCTAATAACTTGCTCACGTGCATTCCTGCTATTACCAATCCAGCCATCTCCCATCACCGCAACCTAACCCAGAGACGGAAGTGTCCGGAAACGCTGCGGTTAATAAGAGAAAGATCCAATCTGAATTTGGGCAGTGCTTTAAATCTCCCTGGAGATAGGGTGATGAGCAGGCTGAACAGCCAATTGCAATTGTAGAACGGCAGTCAGCGGAAGCCCAAATGATTGACAAGCATATTGGGCCAATTCAAGTTGGGAAAAGTACCTTCTTTTATGAATGAGGCGCCAATCAGTGATGAGGAGGGTGGGAGTTGTACAATCAGCTTAGGTTGAGGTGGAGTTGCCGTTCGACCCTTTCATTTGGGAGTTTATACGTTAAAAGTGAGGGAAAACCGTGCTTCAGTGAGGTGAAAAAAAGAGTGTATTGTTTTGACGCTGTTGTTGCTCTGGGGAGGTTGTGAGAAACGATTTTTCTAATTTGTAGGGGCACTTTATTTTAAACGAAAGGTAAAATATTTTGAGTTGTGACTACATTGTGTCCTCCGCGGGATCGTTCGCAACTGAAACGTGTAACATTGTTACCGTTATCTGAGGAATTTTTGTCTTGGCTCAATCAGCCGTGGGTGAGGTAATTGAACTACTCTGCTAAACTGAATTGTTTCAAGCATAGTTTAGTTGTAAATGATTTATTTATTTAGATTGAAAATCTCGGAGCTACCTTTGTCACTTCATGCTTTCCGTTTTGGCATTCATTTGGTGTGTTTTTTTTCTGCATCTCACTTTTTTTTAACTCCAATTTATATTTTGCTTACCATGCATTCTTAAAAGTGTGAACTTGTAGAGATTTGTTGTATTCAAGGGGGGACTGCATGTCTGCGGGCAGAGAGACTACAGCAAGTGAAAAGTAAGCCACGTTCTGGAGTGGGAGCTGGTCAGAACTCGTGAAATACTCTTGCATGTGTCCACTCAGCCACAATGGGAGCATTATTTTTTTCATAACTGTCGAACTGTGGGTTTTGAAATCTTAGAAAATCGGTTCTGAAGGTACCAGCACTGTATGCTGGTCATTCTTATTTAAACTCCACCAACGAATACAACTGTAGGGCAACTCTCGCTAGAATTCTGAGTTTTTTTCCCAGGTCATTCAAATATAGGACTTTATGTGGGTCCTCTGGCATCTGCCATTTATCGCATTGGATAAAAACAGCTGTGACTTCGCATGTTTGTGTTCTGAGCATTTTGTACTCTTAATGATGCAGCTTGTTGTTCACCATTCTATTTATAGTACCTGCATAAGCCCGAGTGAAGAAACCATCGAAGTCGGGCAGCATCTGTGCAGAGAAAAATATTAATGTTATATTTTAAGGTTAATGATTCTTGATAAAATAAAATCGCCCAGAGACATTCTTTCCTTCCACAGCTGCCCGACCTGTGGTGTACTTCCAACATTTGGATTTGCAGAATTTTACTTTTGTCGAACATCTTTTTGAAAGAGAGCGCTTAAAAGGCAACTGTTGGGTGAAGTAATTTGCATTGAATCTTAATTTACTGAATGCAAGTCATTGTGTAGCTTGTCTCTCTTGCAGTCAATGAGATACTTCTGTTGTAGCAACCAGTTTTTTTCCCCATGCTTGTATTTTTTTTGCTGTAGGGGTTCTTTCATAACTCTAGCAGTGCATTATTTTAAATATTGAGCACCACAGTGAGATAGCAAGTGGCTATCACTGACGGATGGGAATATTTTATTTATAAGGGTTGTCTCAGATTTTTGTCAGAGTAGGAGCTATTTTTGTAATTGTGATAATGGTTTTTAAGGGAATTTGGGTATTGCTGGCAAGGCCAGTACTTCCTTTGGGAAGGTAGTGGTGAGCTGCTGCAGTACCTTCTAGTGAAGGCATTCCCATTGGTCTGGGTTTTAGATTGTGGAGAGAAAAAGTTGTATTTCCAAATTATAGTGGTGGGAGATGTGGGACCTGCATTCCCATTTGCCCTCGTCCTCTGTGGCATAGATCATGGGTTTGATGGCTGCTATCAGAGTAGCCCTTGAGTGATTTGCAGTGCACGTTGAGAATGGTACACTTCATTGTGTAAATGAAGGGAGTGAATATAATTGCCACCCTATTAACTGCCAATCGGGTAGACTCCCCTGAACCATATCAGGGTGCTTATGTAATTGGAGCTGCATCCATCCATGCAAGTGGCCAATATTTCATCACACTTCTGATGTCTGCTTCATAGATAACAAGGCTTTGCAGTCAGGAGATTTAGAGGAGGTACTTGCCAGCAGTACCCAGCTTACAACTTGAAGCCACAACATTTTTGTGGCTGGTATTGTTTAATTTCTGGCAAGTAGTGAGGCCATGATTTGACTGTGGCAGACTTTTATAGTTAATACTGGTAAACATCAAAGGTTACAAATTCTTGGAGATGGTTGTTGCTAACACTTGTCTGTTGCAAATGCTGTACATGCTTGAATGTCACATTGGTCTGACTGTGCATTCATAGCCTCCCATTTTTTAGCAGTCATCATATGGAATTGAACATCCCTCTTGCACCTCTGCCCCTTTTTGGCTTAAAGAAGGAAGAATATTAAAGCAGCTAAAAAGGTTGGAGCCAAGGTACTGGTGTGGGAATTGTGGGGTTGTAATTTGATCTCAAATTACATCTATTTTTCTTCATTGTATGTCTCCAGCTTTTGACGTGACTTCCCTCGTTTCCACTAACCAGTTTTACTAGGGCTCAGTGAAGTAGAGGGCATTGATACCTGTCTCTGGAATTCTGCACTTTGGCCCATGTTTGGATTAAGGTTGTTCTGAGGTCTACGTTCCTGACAAAACCCAAATGGGGCATCAATGAGCAGGTTATTGGTTAACGTCACTTGATAGCAGTGTCAACACCTTCCATGGCTTGAGGACAGGGTATACCTTGGGAATTTCCCACAGTGGCTAGATGACAGTGCTGTAACTAGAATAGCTTGTTGGAGATATGGCTAATTTTCAAGTATGAGCCTTTGGTTCGGTAAGGTTGTGTGGTCTGTAGCCTTTGCCGTATACAGTGCTGTTCCTTGATCTAACATGGAGCAAATTGAACTGGGTGAAGAATGGTATCGGCGGGGATCTTGGGAGGAAACTGGGATGGATTTGGTACTTTGTTTGGCTGAAGATTTGCAGTTGTCCCTAATGGTATTCATGCAGAGTTTTGTCACTGAGGATTCTGTTGTTGGACCTTTCTTCACAACCCCCCCCCCCCCCCCCCAAAAAAAAACTAGTTGTTTGTGTGCATTGTTAGCCATGGCCACAACAGCAGATCTTTAGTTGTAAGGATTCCTTAACTCTGTCTGTTACAGGAATGGAGTCCTAGGTGGCAGCAATGGCAGGTTGGTACCTAGTGTTACTCATGGCATCAAATTCCTCACTTCACTATACTAGGGTTTTATTTTCCATTTGCCATTTAGTTATGTGATTTCTTATGAGCGAGTTCAATTCTGCTGCTCACGATGGCTTGCACCATAAAACTCAACATCCATAAAATGCAGCAAGATGTCTGTTGCAAAGGGAGGTAGCCTTGATGTGGCAGTGTGCTTGCATACTGCACACTTAACTGCATGCCTTGAGGATTTGGTCATTGGACTGCAAGAATCTGCAGTTCCATTGACGGTATTGTGGAGTGTGGTCTTGGTTTTACTTGCATATTTAATTGAGTATTTGCACTTTTACTACTCAGTTTTATCCTTGATCTAAATTAAATGACATCATAAAGGTATTTGGAAAAGGGGATGATTCAGATATGTTGTGAAATTTTGGATACAAGGTCACTTCAAAAGTGGTTGAAGTGTCCTCAGATAAAATGTAACCCAGACTATGTATGAAAAGGAGTAATGCTGGTTACTGGGATCTTTATCAATTTTTTTTTTGCCTTTGGGCATGAAAGGAGAACTAAAACTTATAATTTGCTGCAGTCTTTTTCTTTTGGAAAAGAGGATAAAGCTGAATAACTACAGTCTTGCATCATGGACAAATTTATAAGAGACTTAAGAAGTTGTAATTCGGCATTTGGAGCAGAAAAGGACAGGCAGCGTGGACTTGAGGCTGTTGTATCTGACAAAGAGGGTTGATTAAAGGTAGAACTTCTGATGCAGTAGCATGAATCATTTCACAAAAGTCCCACATAGTTGTGAAAGAGGTGATGGGATCCAAGAGAGAGTGCCAAGTTATTTATATGGTGGGTGAAAGAATAAGTCAATAGGAATTTGGTGTCTGGTGGTCTGTGTGCTTTGTAGGGTCCAGTACCAGTCTCTTTTGTGCTGTAAATTATTTGAACTTTGACACTAAAATTGGCAATTTTTCCCCAAACTACTTAATGTGATTACTTTTGTGGAGTATATGGAGATGGATTTAACATGAATTGTGAGTTGCAGAATAAACCTGAGGTGTTAGATGGTGCAGTCCTCCCTCCCTCCCTGCCGATTCAATAGTGAAACACTTAAGGACGTTGGGTTTAAACTATCATTGTAGTTGGACAACACGTGTTTGTAATGGCTGAAAGTTCTAAGCTTGAATATCACTTTTTTTTAATCAAGCCTTTCCAACTGATTTGGAAAACAATGTCATCTCATCACCAAACCCCAGTGTTCATCCTCTGGGTTGGAGTTAAGCTCTGCAGTGTCATTTGGGTTGCTTTAATCTTGCAGGACAATGCCTGCCTAAGTGACAAAGTAAATAGAACTTGACTGGAATTTTAAGAGAATGAGCAAGAAAGTATTTCCAGGGTTGATTCAAGTATTAGGAAACTTAAAGCTACACAGGAGAAGGACAGCAAAAAGGTGTCAAAAGTAACTGGAAGGAAAATATGGGAGAGTGGGAGGTGAAAATACTACACCATTGACATTGGCAGTTACCTGTGTTTTTATGTATATTGTCTTGGGAATTTGACAAATACAAATTCTCAATAGTTTTAGTGAAACAAGGGAGGAGACTTTACACATTGACATTGAAGACAAAGGAGTTCTTGATGGACTGGAAGCTCACGAATGCATATTCAAAAGGGAGGATGTATCCAAACCAGGGTGCTATGGAACCCATACTGAAGGCAGAATAATTGAATTCTAAATGAACTGCTCTCTATAGGTCATATTAATGTTTCAAATTTTGCTCATGTAACTCGTACAGGACTTTGGCCTGGCTTTTCTCAGTGTACTGTAGGAACAAGTACCAGTTGAGTGTCATGGGCAAGTTATCCTTGGTAGTGAATTACTGCATTTCTACTGCTGAAGGCACTTTCAGGGTGTTAAAGCAGTTTGATAGCAACCAAGCAGTGAAGGGACGATGATATTTCCAAGTTGAATTGCTGTGCAGGTTGGAAGTGGTGGTGTTGCCACATGGCTGAAGCCCCTGGCTGCCTTGGTGATTGAGGTCATGGTTCGAAGGTGCTGTTAATGAATCCCTGGTGAGTGACTGCAGTGCACTTTGTAGATGATTTGCACTACAGGCACAATGTACTCTGGTTCTGGAGGGAATGAATGTTTAATCTGGTGGTCAGACTACCAGTTGAGCAGGCTGCATATGTTGTTGGAATTCTACCCATCTGCGCAAGTGGAAAGAATGCTATCACACTTTGGATTTGTTTTATTATTAGAAAGGGGTGACTTTTTCACAAGATTCTCGTAACATGTTCTTGTAGCCATTTGTATTAGCATAGCTAGTCCATTGGAAATTCTGGTTAGCAGTTGATAGTGACTTGGCGGTGGTAATGTCATTCCATGTCATTACATCTTGTTGAAGGTGTTTGTTATCCACCACTAATCTGCCTGAATGTTTTTGTCTGGCTGCATCCAGACATGGATCCTTCACTTTCTGAGAAATTGTGAATGGAGTTGGATGTTTTGTGGATATCATCACTTCTGACCTTGTGATGGAAGGGAAGTCATTAAAGTGGCTGAAGATGTTTGGGTTACTGCCCTGAAGAACTGCTCCTGAAATGATGTCCTGGAATGACTGATGGCCAATAACCAGTTTTTTTTTCTTTTGAGGTATGCTCCAACTACTGGAGTGTTTGTCCCCTTAATACATGCAAAATATTTGGAAAGAAATTGCAGGATTTGCTCCTTTACTAGGATCAGTAAGTATTGCAGCCCACATGGATGATCAGTAATTAACGAAAGGGAGGGAAACTGATTGTTATGGACAACTCTACTCCTGCATCAACTTGCTGCTGGAACGTATCCCATACCATGACATTCTGAGATGCTTTCTGGCAATTCTTCCTTATCTATTTTGCATAAGCTTCGAAGTGTCCACTAATTGGCACCAAGTTCTGTTTGCCTGACACCCTTGTGCCTGTTGACCTACTTTGGCTCTAATTTGAAAAGAGCACAACATTTCCAAAACCTCAGTGAGCTTGCCCTTTCCTACCTCTGTACTGCATTGCACCATTTCTGGACTCCTGTGTATCCCCGAAGTTAATCACTCCTCCATTGGCTGTTAAAGCCCTTGGATTCAGCTTTTTTATTTTGCACTTCTCCTCTTTTCAAAGTGTTCCTTGCACCTGACTTTGTTCAAACCTTTCATCACTTGTCTTGTGGACTCCTTTTGTTTTTGTGGCTAGGCATCAGTTTTCTTAATGGTTCTGAGAAGTGTCTGGGGACACTTGCTATGTTAAAGGCGTTAAATGGAAGGCTTGGAGATGTTTGATGAAGATGATCAGTCCGGGAGTGCCTGTCATTGTGTGAGTTACATAGACATTGGTTTGATCCCTTGCTCTGACAATGGATGTAATCAAGCTCATGCCACCACTTGAAACAGATGTTGCAATGAAGTCTTGTTTTCTCTGAATAGCAGCACATTTGGGGTAGGTTTGCCATTGTTCCTGACCAGCAAGAAAGTAAGGGGCATATTCTAACTTGAAATAACAAGCCCTTGGGAGCACAGTATTCCCACTGAAATCCTAAAACTCAGCAATGAAGAACTTCAGTCACATCCACAGTCTTGTTGCCCACATAATAGCAGAGGAGAGTATTCCAGGGGATCTCAGATACTGTAATTATCTTCAGAGGGTCCTCCCTGTTATCTCCCACAGGGAAAGCCATTGCTAGGGTCCTCCTCAACCACAACCTCCCAGTGCCTGAAGAGCTATTCCTCAAATCAGTGTGGATTCTATCTGTCGAGCAGCACATTAGGCATGATCTTCACTGTATGACAACTCCAATAAAAGTACGAGGCACAACACCAGATACTTTGTTCTCGCCAAAGCTTCTGCTCCATGAATTGTCTCCATCTTGTGTGTGCAGCATGAAGGTACGTATGCCATGATACTAACCAATATAACAAACATGTCAGTGAAGACCAGTGTCAAACAAGGCTGCATCATTACCCCAACTCTTGGTCTTTCTTGTGGCAATGTTATATTCCTGTCTTTGGAATGGAGCTGATCTTTAAACTAATGGGAAGCTGTTTAACCTACAGCAACTACACTCCTGAACCAAGGTTATCCAAATCAGTCAAACTGCAGTATGCAAATGACACTTGTTTGCAAAAGCTCAGATCAAACTTGAAGTAGTCTTTATTTTCATATGAGCCATAAGCAAGATAAAAATCCTCTATCAATCTGTCTGCATGCACCACACTGCCTCCTGACAATAAAAGTTTATGATGAGACTCTGGATGTGGACCACTTGCCACACCTTGAGTTCCACACCTTGAGTGCTACCTCATGGCAAAGTTGGATATCACCAAAGTTCTCCACTGCCTTCAATGTGCCAACAGACTTTTGGTTGATGGATGACCTCCCACAGAAATCATGGTCTACTGGACAGCAGCAGTCCCTATCTTTTTCATGCTACTGAGACCTGGATCACCTTCAGCAGGCATCTCAAGACATTGGAAATATACAGTGCAATGCTGTCTCTGTAAAATTTTCCAAGTTTATTGGAAGGATAAGCAAATCAATAGCTGTCCTCGCCTGGCCAATCTCCTTGTCATTTGAGGCCCTGGTTATCCTCAGTTGGCTTTAGGCAGGCCATGTTGTTCACATGCCCATCACTAGACTTCTGAAATGTACTTAATTCTGAGCTCCTTCATGGGAAGGAGATGATGACGCAGATAGAGAAAGATTAAATGATGTGCACCTTTGAGCAACATGCCAGCTGAGTCTTCAGAATCTCTGGCCTGTGATCACTCAGTTGAGGAGTCTCTCAGGATGGTATTGAGAACCTTGGCCATGCATTGGGAGCTTGTCATCCATGTGTGAGAGGTGTCCACTGCTCAAACCACCTTTTCTGCCCTATCTATGCAAGAGTCTGTGGTTCTCAAATTGGCCTCATTACTACCTCCAGAATGCACCCTTGATTGGTAGCTCCATAATGTGCTGCTTCTAATGCAGTGTGACTTCAGTAGATGTAGTCTTCTGTAATCTTTTATCAGGTATTTTGTTTTTGATTAAGTACTGACCAAGTCTGGAATGGTTTGTATTTCAGCTCAGTGACTTCATCAGGATATTTCGGGTTGTTAGTCTCTCATCCATTAACTCTCCTCCACAGAAGCTGCCTGACCTGAGTGTTTTGCAGTTTTTTTTTTGTTTTCAAAATTTTCACCATGAGTAGCTTTTGCTTTTCAGTTACTTAAGCAGCACATTTTCTGCAGTAACCTATACCAGAAAGAATGATGGGAGAAGCAATTTTGTTGGTAGTGTTCCCATCAGGTTATCCTACCACTTGTTAACCTTATTCAGAATTTTGGGAACACTATGGAAACTTGTTAATTGAGGATCACAGCAGTTTGGGATTCTTGCAGTTATCATCTGGGGGCAAGGGATGGGTTGGTGGAAGCTAGAGAAGGGAGGAAACTGATGGAAAACAGTACTTAATAGTACTTGCATCTTGATTACAACAGTCAAATTTGCAGATGGCACTCATCTGAGTAGACAACTCCTGTGAAGATGACTTGTAGGGATTGTGTTTTAATGTGCATGTGGCAAAATGATAAAATTGGAGTGTTTATTTCACTGCATGGAATTGAACTTGCAGAGATGGATGTTGAAAGAATTTGGTTGAACACCCTGTTGCTCAATGTCCCACTAGTGAGAAGTATTAAGCAAATTCAACAGGATGCCAAGGTATTTTGCCAGAACATTTTGCCAAAACATTTTGAATTAATATCTCAAAGTTGTGCAAGGCTCTGGCCAGATTATTACATTTTGATTTTTGTGTACATATGTATCCTTAATGTAAAAGGACAATTTATGTTCTGGGAGGAATGAATTTAAGTCTTTAATTTGTCTGTAAGTAACTGAAATTGGTGCAAATAATTGCTTTTGCTTGGGTAATTATTTGTATTTTTTAAAAAATGCACACGCATAGCAGAAGCTCATCAAAATGCCCTGCATCAGATATTACTTGACCTTGCAGATCCAACAACGTTTTAAGAGCCTGTCTTGATCCAAATCAAATTGTAATTTGAACTCCATGACCTAAGTGACGCATTCACTTTTTATAAATTGACATGAAAACGTTTTTTGTTAACCCAGTAATGTTGCTATGTAATTAGGATACAAATGTACAAAAAGACAGTTGGCTTTTAATAAAGACCTTGCCCAAATTTAATATAGGCATGGAGGTGAGAGCAAGATCAGGATTTCTTTTTAAAGCCTTTGATCAGATGTGGGCCAGCTTGTTGCTTTTGTGCCATTTCTTTGTTTGTATTCTGTTGCAATATTTAACTACTGTTTGTGCCTTCATTAAAAATTGTTCTAAAATTCTTTTCAGAATTCTAAAAAATATTTACTCATTTTGTTCAGTGAATACTGAACCCCAGTGTACTTTTGTAAGCTGACATTTTCCCTCTGGTTTCCATTCTGCTTTTGGCTGTAAAATTGATAACCAGCCAGTGTTTGAAATGTCTCCAATTATTAAATTTTAACAAAACTAAATATGACATGTAGATTTGTGACCCTCACAACTTCTGAAATGATGCCAAACTCTGGCTTAAGTCCAAGATTTTGAGTTGATTTGCGCAGAATGAGTCCATAATTTTATTGCACACTTTTTAAAGGGTTTTAGTCTGTTGACATCCATTATGAAAGCCATATCCACATATTATAGGTGTCGATAAAAAGCTTGGTGCATTGTTATACCTCCAAACCTGTAAGCAGCTGCACTACTTGCACTGAAGTGGTTGATTATAACCTGACGACAGTTTTTATTTTGACTTTTTTTTCCATTGCCAAACTGATATGGGAATTTCTAATTGCTGTCTTGGATAACAGTAGTTGGTTAGTGGCCCATCTTAATGTTTGGGAGAAACTTTGTGGGATAAGTCAAGTGAATGGAACTTGTGACTGAGATATTTGAGATGCCTTGTGTTCAAATGGGGATGTGTAAAACTGAAGCATAGGTATTTCATTAGGGGTCTACGTGAGTGGGATATTCTGGAGAATGCAAATGCTTTAAGTGAATTAAACCTGAAAGTGTTGGAAACATCTGTGGACAAAGTGTTTCAGATCAAAGGCTCTCTGTCAGAATTGGAGCAGAGAGAAAACGAGGTTGGTTCTGAAATAGAGGCTCTGACCTGCATCTTTTTTTACACTTGTATCATTATGTACATTAGGAAAAGACTAATGATCAGAAATGGGATCTGACAAATGATCAGAGATGGAATCAAATGATCAAGATTTATGATCTAAACTCATTCACTGTAACAGTGGCAGAAAACTAATTTTCATGTCATGACTGCAGTAAGATTGGTGTTTCTTCATTTTGTTTTAGTGGGGTTAGGGTGTTGATGAGGTTAACATTTACATGTGAAAGGGGTGATGGAACTGCTTAGAACTATTGGTTTGTTGGAAAATACCTTTTAATAAGTCTTTGAGGAGTTCCCAGTTTCTGCCACTTTTTTTTTGGATTCAGGGTCAATCCTAAATTTATTTTTATTTCATGATCAATCAAGTGTGACCTTGGAGAATTTGGAAGTGCTGGTGTTCCTGGTAGGTTTAGTAGTTGGATCTTGGGGTTAGAAGTTGAAGAAATCCCTCTTCAAAATACCTCAGGGAATGTGTAGATTTTGCACACTATAGCTGTGGTGGTGGAAGGAGTGAAAGTTGGAGCTGTGCTTGTCTATGATAGTGGAAAGTATTCTACCATGTCCAATCTGTTTTGTGAACAACAGGAGGCTTTAGGGAATTGGAAGTGAGACATGTGCTGCCTCTGACCTGCTGTGCCACTGTGTTTATGTGAAATGGACTAGTTGCATTTCAGGTTGATGACTTTTGTGAAGACGTTGATGTTGGATTTGCTGGTGGCAATGCTTTTGAGTGTCGGAGGTGACTAGACTCTGTTCCTGTTCGCTTCCTGGTACTTTTGGTATGCCTTTTTAACCTGCCACTTACTAGCATGGGTGCAGCAGTAGTTCATTATCAAGGGACTCTAAATGTGATGTTCAATACCATCTGTGAACATCACCTCCTAAGAGCAGTTTTAATTGATGTCATTTGTGACCGGCAAAACTATGACCTGACCCCTGGATTTTGGGATCAATTGCTATCTATAGATTGCTGATTCAGCTGTTTCACTTGTGCAATTTCTTCCATTAATTACAAAACATTTTGAAGATACTCACTCAAGATCAGGCAGCATTGGAAATTGTTCACATCTCCAGTTAATTGCCTTCTGTTGGGGGGGGGGGGGGGGGAGGAGGAGAAGTTTATTTTCATTTCAGATTTCCTGCATCTGTATTTACTTGCTTTTAGATTTCTGTATTGTGGTTCCACCAGGGTGATGCCTCCTCTTTGGGTATGTCTGATGCTTTCCCTGGCATGCTGTTCAATGTGCTTCTCTTTGAACCAGGACTCATCCCTTGTCTTCTGTTCAGTGAGGGATATGTTGGACCATGGCTAAAGGTAGTTGCTGTGGAATACAATGCTGCAGTACCTTGTGGATGCCAGATTTTGAACTGTTGAATTTTTGGATCTATTCCTTGTGGCCTAATGCTTCCAATATGCCACATGTCCTTGTATGAAAAATGGAAGTCACTCTTACCAATATGGCTATGGTGATGGATATATAGTAGATTTAGCAATAACCATGTAGAGTAAGATTTCCCTTGCATTGATTTTCTTCCTACTTCTTTTGGTTTGTGTACTCTCTTCCACCCAAGAATTTTTTTACACCATATAACTTTGTTAACAACATTTTCATGGATTCTCTTTTTTTTATATATAGGTGAAGTTTGGCTGCTCCTAAATTCCGATGGCGCAGCGGAGTCTCCAAGAAGACCCAGAGAGGTATCTCTTTGTGGATAGGGCACTGGTTTACAACCCTGCTACTCAAGCTGACTGGACTGCCAAAAAACTTGTGTGGGTGCCATCAGAACGTCATGGTTTTGAGGCTGCAAGCATTCAAGGGGAGCGAGGCGATGAGGTCGTGGTAGAGCTAATGGAGAATGGCAAGAAGGCTCTGGTCAACAAGGATGACATTCAGAAAATGAATCCACCCAAGTTCTCAAAGGTGGAAGACATGGCTGAGCTAACCTGCTTGAACGAAGCATCAGTCTTGCATAATTTGAAGGATCGATATTACTCTGGTTTGATTTATGTAAGTTTCAAGCATGTAAACAATTTTTTCAAATTTTAGTCTTTGTAGAAAGTGACTTGATGTACCTTAGCTGAGGTTGCTCAAGCTGGAAGAGGCTATGTGAGATGTAGTGCATTTGCTGTCTTTTTTTAAAAAAGTCCTGTTGGGTGGGGGAAGAGGAATTGACAAATCTATTCAAATTACAGAAAGTTCTTCCCTTTGAGGGAACTGGAAATTCTTGTCTTGCTGCTACAAAACTTATCCAAGTTCAATCATTGCCTCGAATATTGCCAGCTCTTCCCTTTGCCTTGTACCCCTTCCTCTTGAGAAGTGATAAATAATGAAGTGTCATGCCTATCAGTTAAGTTATTGTTTAGTTATTAAATGATAAAACATGGGTATTGTGTATTTTTTGACTGAGTTGTTTGCCTGTTAACTTCCTATTATATTGACTTGATTGGCTATCCTGCATCCCAGTGTCTGTTTAATTCAAGATTTTCAATCATGATACTAGTTATACCACTTGCATTATACAACCTTTTTAAGAGGTTTTA
This sequence comes from Pristis pectinata, assembly GCF_009764475.1. Taxonomy (NCBI): domain Eukaryota; kingdom Metazoa; phylum Chordata; class Chondrichthyes; order Rhinopristiformes; family Pristidae; genus Pristis; species Pristis pectinata. Next base: position 24,962,904 of record NC_067422.1, read on the forward strand.
AGCATGCTTGCCATTCTCCTTGCGTCAGATCACTGGCGTTGCTTTTCATCTGCTACTTGTTAGCTCTGTTGGACAGTGATCCAGTGCTGGAAAGCTGAGAGTTTCCATCTCCTGATCTCAAGTCTGTCCCAATTAAATGCAAATATGCATCTTCATTGGTTGTAGAGTCCACTGATTTTTATTTTTGAGATGCACAGTATTTCCCATAACTTAACACCTGATACAGAATTGTCACTCTCTCAGAATAAAGTTGGGTGAAGGGAAGTTACTTTAACATGCAATGGATTTGGTATTGTGATGTTGGGTTAAGCACATTGTTAGAGCAGAGTTCTTGATTTGAAAGTATGTGATGCTGCCCAAGAAGCAGACCTGTTCCACCAACTACCAATGGCATTTCCCCTCATCTTGGCAATAAATATCCAACAGATACGATGCAAGTTCCAGCCACCCTTTAAGCATATGAATGTTTTAATAATCCATTTGGGAAATGATCACTTTTAAATGTCACTTAAGTTCTTCCTTATTGTCTACAGGTTAGCCTGGTATGCCGGAAACAATTTAAACTATTGTTTTCTTGAATGTTAATTTCTGAACATTATATGATTGTTGCAAGTTAACAGCTGTGAAAGACCGCAAGCAGACAAGTTCCATTTCTTCGTGTCCAAGATGTATTGTTCCATTCATTGTAGCATTTGATGAAATGCCTTGATTGGATTTTTGTTTTGTTCTGTTGTGATGCATCCACATGTCCTAGAAAATTAACAACGAGCTAATATGTATTGGGGGCATTACTCTGGGTTCACTTAAGATTTCTGCATGAACAGTTTCTTCAGAATGAGAATTTTGAAGGTTGCAGAAATTGCCAAGTATCATCTGTTGAATGCAGATGCTGGTAGGGTGGCAGACGAGAACAGGGCAACTGTATCCAACAGGAAGGTGTTGAGAGCAGAGGTGAGGGAAATTGTATTTTGGGTTTCAAGTATCTGCAGGTTTATTTTTAATTCTTTAAAATCCCATTTAGGATTTTTTTTAGATTATTTGTAGGTGGAGAATTGTAGGTTTGGCATTTTTAACCTTGTATAAATTAAGTTTAGACCATCTGTATTTTTAGGGGAATTTTGGGTGGGTTGAATTTATTTTTTGGCGCCATAACTGACTTGTGTAAAAGGAATAAGAAGGTTAATGACCCTTCCCCATTGCCAGCCTCCGTAGCTTTGAGGCCTTGTTCAGTAACTTTGACGTACCTAATCAATATGACTAGTAGAATAGCTATAAGATAATTCAGTTTTACAACTTAAGGATATGACAGATTATTCTGTCTGGGTTGTTAATTTATTGACTATAGTTGAAAGTCTGCCAGGACTTGGAACGAGTTCTGTTGTACTTGGTTTCTCAGTATTATGTAAGCACTTTTTGAAGGCCCACTGAACTTTGTAAAAACATTCTGAATAAATGCCTGGAAATATTATCTAGCTGCTCAATGAATATTCTATTATCCAACAATTTTCTCCTTTTCCCATAACTCTCCCCTATTTTGTACAAAGGAACTTGTGTTGAGGGTCTGTTTGTCCCAATGGGTGTGGTTCACAAGCACTTGCAATTTGATTTGATGTAAAATATCAAGAATCTGGTCATCAGAGCCAAGGGTTGTTGCTCTCATTTACTGTGCAGGACTGTTGAGGTTTTAGTGCAGCTTGGTAACTGCATCTGATGATCCTTGATATTTTTGGACAGTGCCATCAGTTGTTAATGTGCTCAATCTTTCTTCCACCCCTGGGGATATTTGGGGGGGGTGGGGAGGGGAGGAGAAGGAGAAGTGTTGTCTTTTTTTATATAAGGAATAAATATTACTAATACTAAATTGTCTGCATGTTCTCTTTCTTAAATGGGTGAAGTCAGATGAGTTGCTGTTGCCTTGTTCAAATTCAAATGATGGGCAGAACTAAGGGCAGGGTGTGAACTTTTTTGCATGTTGTGTTGCATTCTTTCCTTCAGATTAAGTACAAATATGTGATGGTTATTAATCCAATAAAGAATTTGGATGAAACTTGTTAACATTTGAATAAATCTGGTATTCTCAATCATGTGACATTATTGATCCATTGAAGGAAATGGAGGGATATTTTAGGGTCAGGTGAAGTAAATCTGGAGGATGATTCTCTGGAACTTGCCTTTGCAAGATGTATTGGGATGAAGTCAGGTTTTAGTGAAACTAAACATTTTAAACTGCATATGGTCTTTTCAAAGTATTCCATTATCACTCTTACTCCCATAATGTCAGATCTACACTGTCTGCCCTACAGATTGAGGGCATACTATTGCAATGTCCATTACTGAATTTGTGGGTGGGTCGTCCTCCTGAACTGCAGCCAACCCCAATGTCACAAGTAGGAAAGGTAAATATAAACACAGCATCTGCTTTGTAATCTTAAAGTGGGGACAGTAGCTAAGGAGGTATCTTGGGCTGTAACAGCCCAGTTATTAATACCACAAGCCCAACAGTAATTGACCTCTTCTGCAACTCCCAAGATAATTGACATCAAAACTAGACAGCATGTTTTTGTAGTTACTCTCATGCCATGAAGCACAAGAACTGAATATTTCATCTCACAAGCTGAACATGTAAATTGTGTTTGTGTCCATGCAGTCAAATTCAAATTGTTCAATCAAAAATGGGCTATAACAATGGTGCTGCCTCTAATGTAGGTCAGTTTAAATATAAGCTAGCTTTGCATTCCTCTGAAGATGAATGTGTTGTTCATTACCATGACTGATTTAGCTGTATAAACATTCCTTAAAAATGAGGCTTGTAACCATAACCATGGCCAGGCTGAGCCTTAATTTAACAAAACAGCAATCAAACAAAACAAACTTAAGTGCAAAAACATTTCTAAGTGATTGTAACCACACCTTTCCTCCAATACACTAGAGTCTGGTTGCTTTGTAGTACAAGGCTGAAAAATGGAAAATTGGTTTTATTTTTGATCTATGGGCCAGTTTTGGGTTTGGGATTTAAGTGTCTGAGTTTAATTTCTAGGTCCCAAAGTTAATTGCCTCTTCGTTGGTGGTTTTGGCCCATTTTTGGGGGAGAAACACCTTTTTGGCTATACTCTGCAACAATGAGCTAGAGAATTCTACTAACATTTGTTTATCAGTTTTAAATTTGACTTGTGACAGCTTGAGGCATTCTTTTATATTTGGGCTTCCTTATTTCTCAGATTGTGCTGTGATCCAGTGGGGAACCTATCTGGACCTGATGCAAGGGGCTTATTAAAACAAGTGTTTCAATTTTGGGTGGGGAAATGCAGAACTAACTTCCCAAAATTTTGATTTCACACTTGATGTATTCTGTGGTCATGATTGCTCCTTCATTTTTTCATGAAGGGGTAGGGTACAGCTGACAGTGGAGGAAAGAGAAAGTGATTCCCTTTCAGGGATCGACCCAAATAAAGCCCCTAATTTCTTGGAGCAAAATTCTGCTTGAGAATTGACAATTAACTAACCACCTAAATGCAATGAAAGGTCATTTTGCATGATGTAGACAGCAATTTGGTTCCACGTTTGTGTTGGAGCACAAACTGCTATTCTATGCCAGTGAATTTGATCATACATGTACAATATTACAAATGTTGTGAAGCATCATTAATAAACAAATTTATGTTTAAATCAATTTAATTGGAGAGCGAAGGATCAACTTGGTTGGGTCCCAGGAACTAAGATACTTGGAGTGACCAAGCAGCAACTTAAAAGCTTTCAATAAAGATCTTTTATTGAAGCAGTACTGCCTCGTGGTTTTAAAATGACTGCCAGTATTTTCAGAATTTTGGGTGATCAGGCATTCATTTTTACTCTGCAGCTTAAAGTTTAAGATGTGCAACAGCAGATTTTAAATACTTTTAAGTACCATTGCCATATAAACTAACTTAACCATGCTTGATGCAGATGTGCTTTTCCCACTAAATTCCGGAAGGGTTGCTCCCAATTTCCTTTCAACTGCTCAGCAAAATAAATGTGAAATATCTTTCTGTTAATGCACACAAGTGCTGGAGCAAATCTGGCATGGGCTCTAATCCTGAACAAATGTGACATTATAATCCAATGTCTCCCTTCTGACCCACATTGTTGACATGAAAATGAGCCACTCAGTAATGAGCTTTCTATATTTATTTTACCTGACAAACAGGCCAAGGGTTCAAACCTTTCTGCCAATGCTGAGATTCATGCACCTCAGATCTACATGATAATTACAAACTTTCCTGCAGTTGGTAACTTGTGCTCCCAAGCTGCCTGGATCCTCAATGTTCTGGGCAATGTAATATCACTTTGTGGGGTTGGGGAAGAGTATAATCTCTGTCTATGATGCAACTGACCAAACTTGAGAGACAAAATGTTTGAGTTTAATTTCTACGCTCCAGACTCTATTACCTTTGTCACTAGTATTTTTGGCCTGTTTGATAAAACCCTTTTCAGCTATACTCTGCAACTATGAACCAGAGTTCCAATAATTCTGTTTATCATTTTAAAATTTGTTTTGAACAGCCAAGGCATTTATATTCAGGGTCCCTTGCTGGCTTGGTCATATCCACCCTGTCAAAAACTGCTTAAACACTAAAATATTCAAGAAAACTTGCACACACTTTTAAAACCTTTTGGTTACAATTTAGATTTTGTTTTTAAATGGAGTTGATATTTGCTCGCTCACACAGATTCCTCTCCCATTCAAGTAAATGGAATTGCTGCTCCTGTGCCAGGTTTTACCTGGTATAGATCCAGTGGGCAAATTTCCCCAGTGTAAATGCTAGACAGCAGCTTCCAACTTTGCTCTTGGTGATTGGCTTCCAATGCAGTCCTCTCAGAAAAAACACCAGGAAGTACATTCATGACTGAGTTTAGACTTTCTGGAATTAAGGGAATGAGAATTATGGGGTCTGTCTGTAAAATGAACTTGAAGCCCAGGATCTACCATGATATTTAATGGTGGAGCAGATCTAGGCGGCCTTGTGGCCTACCCCTTTACGAAGAGCAGCCAGCAAATTTACACCAGAATTCCTATCTTTACGGTGATCCCCTGAGGGTGAAAAACCAGCCATTATCATGGAACTGCCAACGTTTCTCCCCTTTTTTTCCCACCCCCTTAAATCTGGTCCTATGATTGAGAAACTCATGTTATTTCCATTATTACTCAATGAAAGAGGGCAGTCTTTGTATTCCAAGTGATGAGAATAAGGGGAGGAAAACAAATGTGACCTTGCCTTTCAATTGCTGAAGCAATTCGCTGACTACTGACTTCAAAGGAAACACACCATGAAGACTAATTGACCTGTGCAACGTGGGTTTTGCTTTCTGGTTTGCAGTTGAACACTATCTGAATAGATTCTTGATATACAGCAGCAGTGATGTCATCAATCTGGCTGAGGAGCCTTTTGCATTGAATTCTCACTATGCAATGCAGAGCTATAAAGTGCTAATTTTATTTCTTGAACAGTATTATAATTGAGCATGGATTTAAGGAAGAAGCCAAAATGCCAAACATCAGTGTTAATGTTGAGTGATATTCCAGTCAGGAAGATTATTCAGTAGTAGTAACATATTAGTACTGTTACAGCTTGCTCAACCAAGCTTAACTTTTGATTTTTATGACAGCAATATTAATTTAAAATTTGAAGATTGCTTCAAATTGCTAAAGCATACACCTACTGAGGAGCAGTGCAACAGTAGCAAGTTCTAGATTTCCAGATTTAACTACATGTCAGGAGATGCCAGGAGTTACTGTCAGTTTTACAGAGTAATGATGGCAAGTGTTGATAGTTTTCCTATCATTGCAGCTTCCAAACTATTTGAGTTCCAGTAGTGGATTTACAGAAGTTTTCTACAAAGATGAATTTGGCTTGTGATGCTTCTGGCTGATTATCAGCCAAATCAGATACTGTTTATTTCTTAAAATAGCAGAATAGGTAGGAAGATTTGAACCGTTTCTAAAACTATTAGAAAAGAGACTTATCAGGATAAGAACCACCAAGTCACATATTCTTATGGAAAATAAAATCAAAATCACAAGCTGGCAGCATAGAATTTATTGTCCCAGTTAGCTGGTAGTTACTGTAAAGTAGTATAGAGTTAATCCCAGTTTCATCTTGTGTTCAGTCCCAAGTTCGTAGTGGCAAAGGGTTGGTCGTTTAGAAATTCTGATGGTTACTTACAAAATGGATAATTATGCAGAACTGAATGTTTGGATTTTGGAATTTCAGAATAGTTTTACATGAGTCCCAAAACTTGCAATGCTGATTAAGTGAGATGCTGAACAACAATATTCTTGCCTTCTAAGCATGACCTTTGATAGGGGAGTGTGGGGATATGAAGACTAGTAGTTTAAAATGTGTTTTTTTTCAGTTTTTTTAAAAAATTATGTTTGTGATTCTTGGTGTTGGACTGATATCTTTTGATCTTAGTTATATACCACTATTTAAAATGCTATTTTTCTTAATGATTTCTGTTGTTTTCCTCGTTTAGACATACTCTGGACTGTTCTGTGTGGTGATAAATCCATACAAAAATCTCCCCATTTATGCGGAACAAATTATTGACATGTACAGGGGGAAAAAGCGACACGAGATGCCACCACACATCTATGCCATTTCTGAAAGTGCCTACAGAAGCATGTTGCAAGGTAAGATGCAAATCTGGATTGTCTGGGAATGGAATAAGTAATGTAAAATTCCTTATGCTCATTTGTATTGTTGCGTTTGTTGAATTTGTAATGGTTTTCAAAAGGATGCAATGGAAGGAGAGTTTGGGTTAGAGATGTCATGAATTTTTCCCAAACCCTTGGGCCATGCATCTAACCTGACTGATATTGTGTGGTGCTTCCTGTGGTGTGACCCTGCAGGGCTTACTACTTTATTTGTTCACATGAGTGGCCATTTATTGTCCATCACTAATTGCCCTGATCTGAGGTGGCAAGCTACAAGCTTTAAGAGTCGGCTGCATTGGTGGATCTGGAGTCGTACAGGACTAAATGGTAAGGAGGCCAGAAATCCTTCCCTGAAGGACACTTGGTGAATTGAATTTGTGCATACCAATGCAGAGCCCAGCTTTAATTCCATATTTATTTAATTTTATATTCCTCTGCCAGTAGTGGAATTTAACTAGTGGACTGGACTAATGAATCTGGTTGCTCGTCCAGTAACAAACAAGATGCTGGAGGAACTCAAGTGGGTCAGGCAGCATCTGTGGAGGGAAATGGACAGTTGATGTTTTGGGTCAAGATCCTTCATCTGGACTGAAAGATAGAGGGGAAATGGCTAGTACAAAGAGGTGAGGGCAAGGGGTGGAATGAGAGCTGGCAAGTGTTGAGTGGATTCAGGTGAGGAAAGGTGACGGGCAGCCGGAGTGAGGAGTGGAAATTGTGACGGGTGGGCGCGGGGATGATAGGTGGAGGCAACAAAGGGCTGCAGGTGGCATCTGACAGGAAAGGAAGGTGGAGCATGGAATTGACTAAGGGAGGTGGGCAGATGGGAATAGTAGGGGTAGTGGACCCAATGGGGAGAGTGTGTGGGTGATGGTGGAGAGGGGAAAAGAAATGGTGTGGTTGGGGGACTGGTATGGGTGTAAGAGAAACTGGGTAGATCAGAGGGAAGAAAGAAAAGGGATGGAGGGTGACACAAGAAATTCTGCAGATGCTGGAATCTGGAGCAATACACACAAAGTGCTGGAGGAACTCAGCGGGTCAGGCAGCGTCCATGGAGGGAAATAAACAGTCGACGTTTCGGGCCGAGACCCTTCATCAGGACAGGAAAGGAAGAGGGCAGAAATCAGAGTAAGGAAGTGGGGGGAGGGGGAGGGGGAGGAGCACACGCAGACAGGTGATAGGCGAGCCCAGGTGAGAGGGGGAAGGGTGGGGGAAGGGGGAAGATGTAATAAGCTGAGAGATGATAAATAGAAGAGGCAAAAGTCTGAAGGAGGAGGAATCCGGTCAGTGAGGGCAGTGGACCATGGAATAAAGGATGGAGGAGGGGAGGAGAGGAGATGGGCAGGTCATCAAGTTGGGGTAAGGGAGCTACAGGAATAAGGGAAGACAAAGGAGTGGTGGGGGGAGGGGGGAGGAAAAGGTGGGGTTACCGGAAGTTAGAAAAATTGATGTTGAGGGCATCGGGTTGGAGATTCCCAAGGCAGAATGAGGTGTTGTTCCTCCAACCTGCGCCTGGCCTCAATGTGGCAGCAGAGGAGGCCATGGATGGACATGTCAGTATGGGAGTGGGATGTGGAATTGAAGTGGGTGGCCACTGGGAGGTCATGGCTGTTGCAGCAGACAGAGCAAAGGGTGAGCAGTTTATCTGAAATTGGAGAATTCAATGTTCTTAGTCCAGTAACTGTTTTAAAAAAAACAAAGAAGAAAATTCCAAGTTTATGCTACATTTGCAGCAGAGGAGGATGAATTGGGGAAAATTCCTACAGTTCTTCAGGAAGAGATGACATATCTATGAGCACCACTTGTAGTCCAGAAACTAAGCTGATGGTGTGGGTTGGAAAGGGAGAAGAATGAATCACTGGATTAAGATATTTTCACAAAAGGTCTGACCTCTTCTGCAGGAAAAGCTTTCATCCATTCTTGTAGGTGGGACATTAAAGCCAAATGAGCTACTGTGCTTGTGTTGGAGTGAGTGTGGTATCAAGTGAGTTTGGGGTTAATCCTTCCAAACTTAAATCTTGGCTCATGGTAGGACCTTTTGAATTGCACATCCACTCCAGGGCCTTGCAGGTTTTCTAGGCTGGTACTGCTGTCCTGTACTGAGAGACCCCTATTATTGCTAGAGATGACTGGGGTAGGCCATGTAGCTCCTCTACTCTGGTCTACCATTAAGGTCATGGCTGATTGCCATGTCTGATCCCAGTTTTATTGGTGTCCAAAAATTTATTGCTCTTGTCCTTGAATACACTCCGACATCCACAACCTTTTTGAGATGGAGAATTCCAAATATTTACAGACTTGTGCAAAAAAATCACTATTTTGGTCTAAATACTCCGCATTGGTATGGAGTTGCCTTCCTTTGTATGTGTTTAGTAAGTCGGCAATCCAGATTCTGGTTTTGGAGGAAGGAGAGTGGATGGAATTGTGGATTATGAAAGAATATGGGCAGATACTAGTAAATAGTGATGTATAGATCAGTATTTGTCTAATAGGCTTAAGTTTTATAGCAGAATGTGAATTTACTTGACTCTATACTTCCTAGTTAATGAATACACTCAGATGCAGGAGGTATAGCTTGTCTTCCAATCGGCTGAATCTAGCTTGGTGGTCCTGCTATAACTCACTTGGAAAAGGCCAACTCACATAAGTGAACTTGAACAGTTGGCTTGGGAATGGTGTCGTGCCAGCCATGACACCATCAGGTACTTGGCAGCACACTCCACTCAGAATTTCAGCAAACTTTTTTTCCCCCTTATTGGTTTGCTCACTTTGACCTGAGTGGATGTGATGCAGTTATAAAGGTGAATAACTGAAATGCACATTGAGAATGAAAGTTGATGATGATAAACTGCAGTGCTTAAAATGGCACAAGAATTGGTGCATGTAAGTGTTTTTGAACATCAGATGTTCATAACTGCTGTTACAATACATGTTGGGCCAGCTTGGAAATGAACCAAATTTTTGACTGTTAATGTAAGCCTAAATCGCTACATAATGGTTGTTTTGTTTAGAGGTTATATCATAGTGAAAGCCAACATGGTTACTGAGTTTTTTTGTTTCCATATCTTTCAAGATTGAGTAGAGATATGCCAGGTGGTCTAGTCAGTTGCATGGGCATGAGTTAAGCAAAATGGACTTTAAACAGCTGCTTAGTGATTGCATTGTTATGGTTTCACTACAAGAGACTAAATGTTAGCTTTAGACTAATCCTTTGTGTGCAGCTGGATGAATTTTGTGATCGTTTTTATTGGTAAGCAGCTGTGTTAGTCTATCTGGGTAAGAGGAGTTGTAGTTGCCGTGCAGTTAAATTACAACTGAGCTAGTGATCAGGGTTCTAGACCTCTGGTTCCCAAATATTGAGCACAATTTCATCTAATTGGTAATTTATGCAAGTTTGGATAATATGATTAAATAACCTTGGGTCAGTTCTTTGAGCAGATGTACAGGTTTACATAGTTTCTTCAGTGGCATTTTTTTTCCACTGGAATATGATCCTTGAATTGCTGAGAGTTGTTCCTGCAACCTTCACATCCTTGTTCATTCTGTGTTCAAATAGTTACAAATGGACTGTACTCCAGTCACGTATCCTTTCTGACATCAGGGTTAGGGGAGGGGTGTGATAGATGGACATTAGGATATAATTTTAGTTTGTCCCATTTTGGTACATTTATATAGGTATTGGTAGTAAAAGTACATTTTGCTTTGTGTAGAACTGTCTGGTTGAAGTGCCGACTGGTCCCACAGATAATGAGTGTAAGATCCCAAATGTATAATCACAGATCATATGAAGCAAGGGAAGTCAAGGACAGCATAAAAACAAGAGAGGGCATACAATATTGCAAAAATTAGTGGAAGCTAGAGGGTTGGAAGCTTCTAAAAACCAATAGAAGGCAACTAAAAAAGCATTAAGGGGAGAAAAGATGAAATATAAAGACAAGCTGGTCAATAATATAAAAGTTTTTTTTCAGATATATAAATAGTAAAAGAGGCAAGAGTGGATATCAGGCTGCTGGAAAATGACGCTGCAGAGAGGTAGTAATGGGGAAGAAAGAAATGGCAGATAAACTGAGTAAATATTTTGCATCAGTCTTCACTGTGGAAGACACCAGCAACGTGCCATAAATCCATAAGAGTTGAGGCAGAAGTGAGTGTAGTCGTTATTACTAAGGAGAAGGTGCTTGGCAAGCTGAAGGGTCTGGAGGTAGACAAGTCACTTGGACCAGATGGACTACATCCCAGGCTTCTGAAAGAGGTAGCTGAAGAGATTGTGGAGGCATTAGTAGTGATCTTTCAAAAATCAGTAGATTCAGGAATGGTTCCAGAGGACTGGAAAATCACAAATGTCACTCCACTCTTAAAGACGGGAGGGAGACAAAAGACCGGAAATTATCAGCCAGTTAGCCTGATTTCAGTGGTTGGTAAGATGTTAGAGTCCATTATTAAGGATGAAGTTTCGGGGTACATGGAAGCACATGATAAAGTAGGCTGAAGTCAGGATGGTTTCCTTAAGGGGAGATCTTGCCTGACAAATCTGTTGGAATTCTTTGAGGAAGTAACAGGCAGGATAGACAAAGGAGAGTCACTGGATGTTGTTTACTTGGATTATCAGAAGGCCTTTGACAAGGTGCTGCACAAGAGGCTGATAAACAAGATAGGAGCCCATGGTATTACAGGAAAGGTACCAGCATGGATAGAAGATTGGCTGACTGGCAGAAGGCAAAGAGTGGGAATAAAAGGGGCCTTTTCTGGTTGGCTGCCAGTGACTAGTGGTGTTCCGCAGGGGTCGGTGTTGGGTCCACTACTTTTCACGTTATATGTTAATGGTCTGGATGATGGAATTGATGGCTTTATGGCCAAGTTTGTGGATGATACAAAGATAGTCGGGGGGCAGGTAGTGTTGAGGAAGCAGGGAGTCTGCAGAAGGACTTGAACAGGTTGGGAGAATGGGCAAAGAAGTGGCAGATGGAATACAGCCTAGGGAAGTGTACGGTCATACACTTTGGTAGAAGGAATAAAGGCGTAGACTATTTTCTAAATGTGGAGCGAATTCAGAAATGGGAGGTGCAAAGGGACTTGGGAGTCCTAGTGCAGGATTCCCTACAGGTTAACTTGCAGGTTGAGTCGGTAGTAAGGAAGGCAAATGCGATGTTAGCATTCATTTCGAGAGACTAGAATATAAAAGCAAGGATGTAATGCTGAGGCTTTATAAGGCGTTGGTCAGACCACATTTGGAGTATTGTGAGCAGTTTTGGGCCCCATATCTAAGGAAGGATGTGCTGGCATTGGAGAGGGTCCAAAGGAGGTTTACCAGAATGATCCTGGGAATGAAAGGGTTAACGTATGAGGAGCATTTGATGGCTCTGGGCCTGTACTCTTTGGAGTTTAGAAGGACGAGGGGGGGATCTCATTGAAACCTACCGAATATTGAAAGGCCTGGATAGAGTGGATGTGAAAAGGATGTTTCCAGTAGTTGGAGAGTCTTGGACCAGAGGGCACAGCCTCAGAATAGAAGGATGTCCATTTAGAACAGAGATGTGGAGGAGTTTCTTTAGCCAGAGGGTGGTGAATCTGGAATTCATTGCCACAGAGAGCTGTGGAAGCTAAGTCATTGGATATCTTGAAAGCTGAGGTTGATAGCTGCTTGATTGGTAAGGGTGTTAAAGGTTACGGGGAGAAGGCAGGAAAATGGGGTTGAGAGGGAAAAGTACATCAACCATGATCGAGTGATGGAGTAGACTCGAGTCTGTTGGTGGCGCTCCATGGACTAAGTCATAATTTGGTTTTGGTCCAGGCACTTTTCAATCTATTATTTACCACCCTTTAATAAGTCTTTTACAATACTGGCATAAGTTTAATCTTGATTTTTAACTGTGAAAATGACCAGCAGATCTAAAGCCTCTGCTAATGGTAAAGGTAGTGGAGAACAACCTACTTTGGAAGCTATTTCTAATCTGGACAGAAAGTTTGATCGGAGCTTTGCCGAATTGAAGTCTATTTTAAAAGACTTTGAAGGAAAGCAAAATACTCTTATCCAAGAGAATGCCAAACGAAGGCAATTAATTGCTGATGGAGTAGACTCGATGAGCCGAATGGCCTAATTCTGCTCCCATGTCTTATGGTCTAATGGAACTATTTTTTGTTCGACAAAACTCCCACTTATTTCATGATTAATTATGTAACTGCATTGAATCCCATGTAATTACCAGATTGAGTTTAAGCACAACCATGCTTGATGCTCTGTTGCTTCAGCAGAATAAGTATAGGAAAAGAATAGCCAGCTACAATATGTGTGAAGAGAACAATCCAGTTCAGTAGATGCAAACAGGAAAGGCAAGGTATTAGCTGCAGAGGCTGTTTATAGCAGTGTACTTGAATGTAACAAAACAAAAAAAAACGTTTGTGTTCTTGGAAAGCTACAATAATGTTGAAGGCATTGTAATTTGAGTATCAACTTTTGAATAACAATTGTTTGCGTTGCCCTTGGAGAGAAACTGGAAGAAGCAAGCTGAAGTAGAAACGGTGGACTCTAAATACTTCTATTGCAATGAAGAAGTCTACATTAGCTTGCTGCAATAAGCATATTTAATAATATTGCAGACAATATGGAATGGAGATACTATACAAGTACCTCATTCAAAAAAATTTTCAGTTTCAGAACTGAATTTTTTGTGACTGACTTGAGTTGGAATCATATTTAGAATTTTGATCATAAGCAGCAAGGCAGATGTGGAGGAAAATCTTTTAATGTAGAACTCATTGCTTGTGAAGGAGAAGGCTTCCAACAGGGGACTGGGCAGGCAAAAGGAAAATAATTTGTGGGGCTTTCGGGGTAAATGGGAGACTGGAGTTGATTGAAGTGAAACTGATGCAGGCCCAAATTAATCAATTCTGTGAATGTACGTTAGCAAAGAATTTTTCAACTTTCCTAAAGGGAGGGGGAAAAGAGACTTCAATTTCTATGTGACTTGCTGGAAAGTGCTTCAGGACCTCTTAAGAAATACAAGTAGGGTCCTTGGGTCCTGCCTTTGTTACTAATTTGCCTACCAAAGTGGTTTGGTTTATTGTTTCATGTGAAAGACAGCACCTGGCTTATTGAGTTGAGTTTTGGAGCTATTTGCCCTGGGTTTAGTGACATCAGATGCATCCAAGTAGAAAATGCATCCAAGTAGAAAATGCATTCAGCACCTGCTGACATTGCCTCCTGCTGCAATGTCTAATCAGTTACCTGAGGATATTGTGGCAGTATCCCCCAGTTGAACCAGAAGTCATGTTGTGTATGCTTCTCCAGTCTCTTCAAAGGTTAAGGGAAGGTGAGTAAGCCAAGGGCGGATATGAGTCATTATTGATTTGGTTTGTAGAAAGTAAACGTGCAGAAAGACCATATGTTTGGATTTGTAATTTTGTGAAATGATAGAATGAATCTTTCCCAAGTGAGGTTTCATTGTTTGACATCCATTTATATCTAGTGAAATATTGCCCTTGCACCTTTTGTTTTGAAAATTCTTAATTGTCAGTTGTTGCCAACTTGGATAGAGGGCTGGTCACATGGGAACTTGAGAGCGAGGAGCAGGAGTGGGCCACTTTGCCCCTCAAGCCTGCTCTGCCATTCAATAATAGCATGCTAATCTGACTATAACTCTCACATTCATGCCTACTTGCAATGATCTTTTGCCCACTACTTCTCAAGACTCTACCTCTGCCCTATAAATATTTTTTTAAAAATGGTAGAAACAGAATCTTTAAGAGCTCCAGAGACTTTTGACATTCTGAGAGAATTTTGCCCCTTATTTTTAAATTGTGATCTTTGTTTTAGATTCTCCCACAGGAGGAAATGCCTTCTCCTCATCCTCTGTCGAAACTCCTCAGGAACTTGTACCTTTCAGTCAAGCCAGCTTTCATCTCAACTTAATTGGGTACAAATATAGCCTGTTCAATCTTTCATCCCAAGACAACCCTGCCCATTCCAGGCATCAGTCTAGTATATCTTCAAACTTCCAACACATTAACATCCTCCTTTATGTAAGATCATTCAGTGCTGCTTACAGTACTCCTTGTGTGGTCTTCCATAGCCCTGTATAATTGAAGCATAACATTTCTCTGCCTTCCACCCCCAACTCCACTCCAAACTTATGTATTCAATTCCCCTTGCAATAAATATTTATGTTCTGCTAACTTTCAAAATCACTTGTATCTGAGCACTAACCACATTGTCTTTTGTAAATCATGCACTATGGTACCCCAAGTCCCCTGCACCTCAGAGCTCTGCAAACACTTATTTATATGGTATGCATCTTTTTGTTTTATCTGCCAAAATGAGCAGTTTCATTCTCTCCTGCATTATGCTCCATTTGCCAGATCTTAGTCCACACATTACATATCTATGTTCCTTTTGTAGTTTCCATGTCATCTTCAAACTTTCCTACTTTGTGTCATTAGCAAATGTATATCTTTTTGGTGCATCCTTCCGAGTCGGTTTCTACCATTCTTTTTAAATGTTTACAAGGCAGAGGTAGAGTCTGGAGAAGTAGTGGGCAAATGATCTCTGCAAGTAGGCATGGATGTGTGAGCTCCAGTCCTATAATTTCCCGGTTTGTCCCTTTTGCCCTTTTTTTTAAAACAAAGGAATAATGTTGGCTATTCTCCGGTCTGCTTGGATCTCACCTATAGCTAAAGAGGATGCAGTGATCTCTGTCAAGGCCCCAGCAATCTCATCTCTTGCGTATCTCAATAATCTGGGATAGATACCATCGGTCTCTGAAGATTTGCCTACCTTAATGTTCTTCAAAAGACCCAACACCCCCACCTTGATATTAACATTCATAGAATATCAACATACCCCTTCCAGATCTCCCTATCCCCATCTCATTCTTGGTGAATACAAATGCAAAGTATTCATTTAGTATCTTGTCCACTTCCTCTAGCTCTTGGCATAAATTCCCTCTAGTACTTGAGTGAACCTGTCCTTAACTACCCTCTTTTCAATGTATCTATAACATGCCTTAGGATTCTCCTTAATCAAATTTGCTGGGGACATTTCATGGTCTATTTTAGCTCTCCTGATGCACTGTTTAAGTTCTTTGCGCTTCCATTATATTCCTCAAGGGCCCAGTCTGATTTCAGCTTCCTAAACTTGTGCTTTCTTTTTTGACTAAATTCACAATGGCTCATGTCAGGCAAGGTTGTCTGACCTTGTCTGTCTTCCTCATGGGGACATGTTGGTCCTGAATTCTGACCAGTTGGACTTTAACTTCCACATGTCAGATCTGGACTTGCTCAATAACAGCTGCTCCTAATCTGCTTCCTCCAATTTGGCACTTTCCACTGAGGTCCAGTCTTATCCTTTTCCATCACTATATGGAAACTTAAAGTTATGGTCACTGTTTCCAAAATGCTCTCCCACTGATACTTTTATCATCTGGCCAAGCACATTTCCCAATACAAAGTCAAGTATACCCCCTTCTCTTGTTGGACTATCAAGATATTGTTTCAAGAAACCCTCCTGGATGCATCTAACAATTTCTGCCCTATCTCAGCCTCTGGCACTAGAGAACTCCCAGTCAATATTGGGGAAATTAAAGTTGCCTATAACTACCCTGTTGCTTTCATATCTTTCCACAATCTTGCTACATATCTGTTCCTTTACCTCCCATGGGCTTTTGGGAGGCCTAAAGTATAACTCTAAGGAATGGTAAGAGGCACCCATGTTGTATTCCTCAGTAAACTAAAACTCTAATTATCAACTTTTTGCTAATGCATCTACTGAAGATTTGTATCTCCTAATCATTTTTGTAAGATTATTTGATAGTTTTGGATTGATCAGCATTTGGAAATAGTTTAATGAGGAAATACTAGGCTATTTATAAGTGGATCCAGCTGTCTTAAATTTGGCTAAGTGGGAAAATTTTTTTTGCAATATTACATTAACTTGAGGCTGAAAGTTATGAAGCAGTTATGTTCCTAATAACAATGTCATATGATGAATGCAACACAGTTGCAAGATTTCACTAAAGGTGTACTGTCTTGGTTGTGATGGGCACCAGTCTGAAAACTTGGCATGCAGGCATCCCTGACCCATTTAACTGAAATTATTGAAATCTTTTGCTTTTTGTATGCTGAACTTTGAACTTCAGTAGTTTACACCACCAGTATTGTGGGATGTAGCTTTAAATTGTTTTGTTAAGCTGAAGAGTTAAAGCTTAAATTTTCCTGTAAAGTGAGTAAACCTTGGCATTGTGTGTTAATGGAACAGCAACTTCAGATAAGGACAGATGTGCAGTTAATCTCAATCCAAATGCCACTTCCTTAGTTGCACATCTTTGCTGTTACCTACATGGAAATGGCATCTGGCATCAACATTGGCTATGGATTTGTACACTGCAAAGTCACACCCAGCCTCATTGATCTGGTAAAGCAGGCCCTTGTTAATGGCATTTCAAGGTGTTGGTGATGGGCAATAAATATTAGCCTTGTTAATGTCCAGTTAGAAATTCAAAAATGAGTGGTCAAATTTAAACCATCTGTAGTATACGTACTGTTCGTTAGTCCTGGAGGACAAGTGTGCAATGGGGTAACGTGTCCTTTCTGAGGTATTGCCAGATTTTTTTAAAATGAAAGATGTGCAATGGTGTTTTTTTTTAGCAAATCCATGTATCAAGGTAAAATTCTCGGTGGCTGTCTGGAGTTTGCTAACTGTTATTTAGTCAAATTCTGAAAATTAATTGCTAATTTTATTTGGTGCACACAGAATGTATTTGAAATAAGTTGCAACAAATGGTTTGCTGGAGGAACTCGACGAGTTGAGCAGTATCTATGTTTGTGGGGGAAAAGAATTGTTGATGTTCACGTCAAACCCCTGCATCAGGACTCCAGCAGACTATTTGTTGCTCCCAGTTCCAACATCTGCAGTCTCATGTTTCCTAAAGTTGCAGTTTGATTTACTGCTTTGGTGATCCTGTTAATCCTTTCCAAATTTTTTGGTTGGTTTATGGACCTTTTTTTGTTTTGGAACATAGAACAGTACGGCACAGTATAGGGCCTTCAGCCTAGGCTGTTGTGCCGATCTATATAAACCTACTGCACAATCAATCTAACTCTTCCCTCCTACACAGCCCATAATCCTCCATTTTTCTATCTAAGAGTCTTTTAAAGGTCCCTATTGTATCAGCCTTTACCACCACTCCCAGCAGTGCTTTCCAGGCACCCACCACTTTATTTTTTATGTAAAAAAAACCCTACCTCTGACATCTTCCCTAAACTTTCCTCCTATCACCTTAAATGGATGTCCTCTGGTATTGGCCATTGCCACCCTGGGAAAAAGGTGCTGGCTCTCTATTCTATTTATACCTCTCATAATCTTGTACATCTCTGTCAGGTCATGTCTTATCCTCCGTCATTCTGAAGAGAAAAGCCCAAGCTTGCTCAACCTTTCCTCATAAAGACATTGTTCTCTAATCCAGGCAGCATCCTGGTAAATCTCCCCTGCACCCTCTAAAGCTTCCAATGATGAGGCGAAAACTGAACACAATAACCAATTTTCTTGCTTAACTTTTTTAAGGTGCCTGTAATTTAAATTTGCATTTGTGATCAATTCAGTAAATTGCTTTCTGAGCTATGAAGCTGACCTGCTAACTCATCTTGATTTAAGTGCTTGACCAGTTTTCAAAGAACATGATATCTTCAATCATTAAACACAAGTTTAATTCACACCATGCACTTATGAATTTCTTGAAGCATTTTCTATGCACAAGATGGGAATATCTTAAGCATGTAGTCATTCTGGATTTAAAAAGATGAATTTAAAATGCCATCTCAAAGCTGGAGTATATTCATCCTATTAGACTAAAGTGACAGTTTATTTTTATTTTTAAAATAAAAAATAAGCTGTCCCTTTAGTCTAATAGGATGAATATACTCCAGCTTTGAGCATGCTGATGACCTGTTTACGCATTTGTCCATTTCTTAAATTATTCTTTGGCCTCTTGGGTTACCAACTTCTCAATTTTGTGTAATTGAGCTGTGGATTCTTTCTGATGAGGGACTGGGTCACAATTGCTTCATTTGGGCCTCTGGCAATCACATCTGGATTTGAATCCTGGTGTATCATGAGGCTTGTTACTTGTACAAACCCACTCTCATCTCCCTTAAGAAACTGAACATTAAGGATGAGGCCAGAATTTCATGTCTTGCAAGTGGGCAGAAAATGAGCAAAGAGAATTGAATGATGGTTAAATTTGGCCCCTTAACAATAAAGTAATAAATTGGGAGGATGTTGTGGATTTATCAGTTTAATTTATAATAAGAATTAATGTGGTCTGCATAGTAATGATACTAGTTGATCTGTTGTAAAAGTTTATACACTAATAATTTAACTTTCACCATTAGTTACAACTTTGTCATCCGTAACATTGGATATAACTTGCTATTAAAATATTGTACTTTTTTATATAGCTGATCCATTTGGTTTTGTGCAGAAAATTTGTTTTTGCTTCATGGAATTTATGGTGGAAAATGTGTCGAAATTTACTTAATTTAAATGCTTGAATAAACACTTTGCATGAATAATGACCTTTTCAGCTCTCCTTGACAAGCCGGAAAGAACACTTAAGGACATGAGTTACTTAATGTGGCCAAATACAGCGCACAATTTGTTGGGTGCTGCTTGAAAAAGATGTTCATATGATTAAGTAGTTTCTCTTTCAATAACACAAACTTCTCTTTGACAGCAGAGCAAGGCTTAGTTTAATGCTTTCATGCCAAGCACGAAATGACCTTTGAATAATACTGCATGAATAAGCCATTAGACGTGTCCAATCTTTCCCACAGATCACAAAGTAGTTGAATGCAGTTGCACAAGGCTTCACAACATTCGCACTTTCTCTTTCTCTCCTTCCTTGCACAAAAATCTTTGGATCTAAGCTAAGGCATAGTTTTCATCCAGATGAGTGACAGGACATGTGACATTCGGGGGTAAAAAAACAGTCAGCTCGGGAAACTCTGGGTCAAGCAGCATCTGTAGGGTGGGATAGACTTGGTGCTGAGGCATTAAGTCGGTATTCAAAACTGGTGTGATAAAACTGCAGATTTTAGTATCTAATTCTTTTACATTAGTTGCATTATATGGTGCACAGTTGTCACAAAACCAAGTTTTTAGTAATTGAGCATCAAATGAACTGGTAATTAAGTTGTTTAACCATCCACCCCTAGCCTTTACAACTTAAAAATCTGCATTGACTTTTATTGTACAAGGATAGGAGAGGGGTCTGTTACAAACCTGGAAAGATCAAGGTATTATGATACAGGTGAATTACTAATTTAAGCAATTCAAAACCTTGCTTTTGTTTACCGATACTGAATTACCAGATGTATTATTTTGAAGTTTGAAGTGTTAAATGAAATTTTTATTTCAACTGGGCTTTGTGAAATTCATGAAAAAGCTGGTTAATGTAAAAAGGGCCAGTAACTTCCTGAATGGACTTCCTTTTTAAGTATTTTTGGTAAAACAAAGGTAAAGTTTTTAAGTGTTTTCGAATTGTGCAAACGCAAAACTATTTTTTAATTATTTCACATCATCTAAATGAGAATGGAAAACGAGTAGAATCTGATCTAAGTCTGAAGGGAGTAAGTTTTTTAAGTCTGTCACATTTTTTTGGGTGAGTTGAGCCCACACTTTACATTGGTATTCCATTTGCCTTTTCACTCCTTGTCGTCTTTGTTTTAGAAGACAGCATTGAGTATACGGAAATGATATCTAGTATCAGCCAATGCATAACTTGAATTTTTTTTGATGGGGCAAACTCATGAAATGAGGATGTGCGTAACAGCAGCTTGGGATTCTCTTCCTTGGTATCTTTACTTTCACTACCCCTCTTGAGTTTTCAGCAGTAGAAAGCAAAATATTCCTTTTGATTAATTGCCATTTGGAAATTGAGTAGCCATAGTTCATATTTTATTTACCAATGAGTTAGAAGTTCAGATATTATTAATATATGTTAACCTGGTTTTTGAGGAATTCGTGACTTATTACTTTATTTCATTGGGTTTTAACCTGATGAATCGTATGGACATTATTAGTTGCTTTTGGCCCTCTACTGTCATGTATCACTGCAGATCCCTAAATAACACTAAATTTTGTCTTATTTCTGAATGTCTTTTGCTTCAAAACCTAGTGTCCAGAATGTACTGAAAAACTGTCGAAGACATCTGAAGATGTCTGGATTTTTTTTGTAATTTTTTTGTACAATACTCTGGGAGAAACTTTTGATTTTAGTTGAATTTTCAAACTGTGGTATTAAATCCATCTTTGCCCTCCTATTCTGCATCCAGCTGGAAAGCTGTTGTAAATTTCTGGGTTGCCTTGTTGTGATTTTTCCCTTTTTCCCCTTTTCCCCCAGTTGACTGCAGTTCTCTTCTGGAAAAAATTGGAAATTTTTTTGCCTTTTACTTTTTACTGCAGTCAATAAGTTAACCGATTCTGTACTTCACACTCTAAGAAGGTATTGTCCACTCATTTCTTTGGGATGATGTCTGCCAGTAGCTATTTTGAAAGTTGATGTTTAGGTTGGCAGTAATGGATGAAGCTTATCTTGGAGAAAATAACCAGACTGTGCTCTCC
Source organism: Pristis pectinata (assembly GCF_009764475.1). Lineage (NCBI taxonomy): Eukaryota > Metazoa > Chordata > Chondrichthyes > Rhinopristiformes > Pristidae > Pristis > Pristis pectinata. The sequence continues at coordinate 24,984,203 of NC_067422.1, forward strand.
TGACCTTCCAGGATTTCAGCACTAAAATTTTGGCATGTTTTTTTATTCAAACAAGTAATTTATCAAGTCTATTTGATTTGACAGCCACACAAGAGCCTGAGGAAACCATTTCACATTACTTTTTTTTTTGGAAACAAATTTTCCTTCCTGACACTTTGGTTTCAATAATAAGCCAGTGATGCAAAGCTGGTGCAAAAGAGTTTAGTGTCAAGAAATTTGAAGGCTTTTTCATCTGTACATCTGATGGTCCTGGCTGGAGAACTTGCAGGTTTAAGAACATTTGGTAGTAGAAAATGGTTGTCTCCTACTACTGAATCTGCAAATCTTCCCTCATCTAAGGCATGAGATTTGATCAGTTTGTCCCATGCTGTTTTATTGTCCTGGAGTTTTAATAGCAAGGATTTGTGGGGGGGGGGGGGGGGGGGGGGGGGGGGGGGGGGGGGGGGGGGGGGGGGGAGGGTGGGGGGTAGTTCATTGAATTTTATAGTACAGGAGGGGGTCATTTGGTCCATTGTCTTTGCCAGCCAAAATTTGAGTTTAGGTTGATCCTATTTCTCAGCATTTAGTTCCTGGCCCTGCAAATGATTTGCTTTTAGGATATGAAATTTCAGTTGGACTTGATAACCCTGCATACAGGGGATATCTCTGAATGTTAGAACTACTGGTAGTGATAAATGAGGCTGCCTTTACTGGAGTCTAAGTGGCAAACTTAGTACTGCTACAGGAGAACCAGCTTTCATTGCTAGTTGTGTGTTTGGTTTACCTGTGTTGGCCAGTGAAGTCATTGCTCCTTTACTGGTCCGAACCCCTTCACCACTAGGTTTGACTTTTGAACCACTTGCATAATCTCTCATCTATACAATGTGTACTATGATGTTTGGATATTCTGCAGTAATGACCTTTCGCAAGACCACTGCATTAAAGGCAGTGGGTTTATTCTGAGAATCTGGATACCTATATATCCTTTGAGGAAAAATGGAAAACTATATGTATTGCACTCTGCGATGTCTGAAGTATAATTAGAACATATTTTCATGTAATTGAAATCCTTAATTGACTTTTTCATTTATTTAATCAAAGTTCAGTTTTGCTGTAGCCTCTTAAATATATTTGATTCCACGGTATAGCAAAAACTGATCCCAAGTGTTTTATTGTGCTTGGTACCTATAACAAACCATATTTATGAAAGTACACTTTTTAAGGCCGTGCGAACTGGAGTCTTTGCTAACTATATTGCTTTAGTTAAGATCTGTATTAAACTTTCTTGATGGCCATCTGACTGCCTTCTCTGTATGAGAAGATGGAATTTAGCTTCATATTCTGTATCCTGTGGTGAATAATACAAATTTGCGTCAATAAATCACATTGCATATAGTTACCAATCAGTGTACTTGCTTAGGATTAGCAAATTGATGAAAGTACATGGTTATAACATGCTTGAAATTGGTTAATTTAGGAAAAAGCAACTATTTCTTTTCCACAACTCTCCACCTTTTCAAACATGGCAGAAGAATGTGGATTTATAAAATCTTAGTGTTGAAGCTCATCCCAAACACTGCTTTTTCACTCTTATTGTTAACTTTGGAAGAGTTCTGTTAAATGGAATGTGAAAGGGCCATACATGGTCAAGGCTAAGTTTTTTTTAAGTAGCATATTATTCAAAATAACAAAGAAGTGAGTACAGCTTTCCTGTCTGGAATGGTTGGAATGAGCAGTCTGTAACGTTATTTATCCAGCCAAGACAGATTAACTAGCTCCAGTGAATCCCCACGGTGATCTTGATGTACAAGCGGTGTACTTATGTGTCAGGATCACTTTTTTTCGATGCCAGCTTCTTGGATACAGTTTTTTTTAGTTATTTTGGATTACGTTGTTGCAGTTGATAAGGATTTAGAAATGATGTCATTTGTCTTTCATGGAGGAAGGGTATCCGTGCATGTCATTTCTGTTAATGTGATATTAAACTGCAATTGTAGTTTATTATTCTAATTCCAGGCACTATTGCCTGGATGGAGTCAATGGATGACAATTATTTTACGATCTAACCTTTATAAATGGGTGGTCGACAGTCAATGTGGACTCAATGGGTCGAAGGGGCTGATTGAAGGCCACATCTCTATTTTAAAAAAAACATAACATTGCATTCTTCCTGTTTGAAATGGCCTAATGCTTTTTGAAGACACAATGCTTGGAAAAGGTTATTGATCAAGAAAATCTCTGGTAGAGCATATACCCTTAAATCCAGGTGAATGTAGAACAAGGTTTCACTGTGCAGATCAGTTAGACAGTGTACATGTTCAATATGATTTAGACTTTAGATTCTTATGAGACACATTATGGGAGACACCATATAACATGCTGTGTTTTTTGGGTGGCCATTGTGTGAACTAAGATTTGCAGAAGCTACGGCATCAAAGGTTGTGGATAATAAAACCTCCTAATGAAGGAGGTAATATACTTACAGGCTGAAGGGAAATGGGCATGTAGGTCTAGTTGGCAAACTGGAAACAGTCACATGGCATGGGGATTGGTCCTGGGGCCTAATACCTTTCACTTGCCGTGATAAAAGAATTTAAAAATTCAAGCATTCTGTCTAATGAGCAGAAATTTATCTTGGCTTAGTAAAAGTGAATAAGAACTTCTGGTGTTTCCTGTGGGCCTAAAGAATAAATTTTGCAGGACGTCATTAGTGAAAGATCCAAGAGATGGGCTTCAATGTCTGAAAGCAACTCTTCTAAAAATTAAAATGATTTCCTCTTGGCTAAATATCATTGCCACAGTTAGCTTTTGTACTGTGGGCAGCTGATCTACAGTTAAGTCAGTTGGAAATGGGATTATTACATTCATTTATATGGTTTCCTTAATTACGGTACATTCTATGCCAACAAAACAATTCCAGCTCTTACTTTTAATTTGAAACTGGCTGCCCATGAAACATCGGGAATGATTCAAAGGCTTTGTGAAGTTGAAAAATGAGCATTTGAGGTAAATGGTATTCGTAGCATTTTCTGCCACAGATGGGTTAATATTAAGAACAATTTGCATGGTGTGAAGTTTTGATCACTTTTTTTAATTATAAATTAAGGAACTGGGAACTGCTGGAAGTGTTTACTTTTGCTGCTCTATTGTTGACTCCTCTCCATATGGCAGCCATTCAAGAGAATGCACTGTTTTATTGTAATTAAAACATAATGTGCTTCGCAAAGCAATCAAGCTGGACTGTAATGTCAATTTAAGTTGTGCAGAATTAGATGTTAACTTCACTGCAGCAAAAAGTGCACAATATTGGTCTAAAACATTAACTGGTCACTTTTCTGTCTAGAAAATGAGTCTTCATAAAAATTACCATAAAGCAACATTTCGCACCCCCCCCCCCCCCCCCCCCCCCCCCCCCAAAGGTGAGTGGATAGAAAATAAACTGGGTGGCAAATTTTATAGTCAATTTAACATTCCTTGAGTGTGGCAGAGATTGACACTTGAACTACTTTTCAGTACACTTTTGGTTATGGTAATCCAAGGGTCACTTTTCAGGAAGAATGTTCATTATGCACTTGCATTGATCCAGTGTAACGTGTAAAACCAGGCTGGTTTCCCATAATCACACCAAGATTTATATGGTCAGATCAAATGCTGATAAGTTGCAGTGGTAATATTTGCTCATTGTTGCAAAAATTGCACTCATGGCTCTCTCAAAGAGATCTGAGTAATTAACAGCATGGGATGGGCACATATGCTGCCTATTTAAAATGTTTATTACAGCCTCTTAGCCTCTATTTCAAGTTGATATCCTATCCAGGAAGCACTCTACAGTAGTTTCTTGTGTCAAGACCCTGTAGGGAAAATGGGCTTTGATACCCTACAGATTGGACCAAATCAGGGTAAAAGTGAGGTCTGGTTTCTTAGTGTTGTATCAACAATGTCAGATAGTGGGAGTAAGCTCTTTACATTTAAGTTGATAATCTAGGATTGCGTGCAGTGGAACATTAATGTTGGGTTGTCATAAGCCATCCTTTCAGATGATTAAAATGATGTCCAAGCCCACAATATTTAAAGAAATGGCTTTTTTTTATGTGAGGCAAGGAAAAGATGAAGCAAGTGGTTCTTGGAATGTGATTATGAAGTTGTAATGAGCACATGATTGATCAGTCCCAAGGGGTATAAGATTACTACCTTCCTATTTGAACAAAAGCAAAATTCAATGGTTGTTGGGAACCTGGAGTACTGGAAGCACTCAACAGGTCTGACAACTTGACCATTCAGTCCTGGGCTGTTCTCCTTTTTTCTGATGGTGTTACTGGTATCTCTTGATGAAGGGCTGGGAAAGAGTCAAAACACTTTCAGAAAGTACCTCAGCCAGCATTGGTGGACAATGCAAGAGAAAACTTCTGAGGCAATTTTCGTCAGAACTGGAAAATTGTCATTGAAACTTTTTCACCAGATTTGGTCAACAATCTTAATGCAAGTGCTATTTAGAGTGAACATTGTAGAAAATGTTTAACTTCAGAATATTACAACATATATATGTGTGCTGGTTGAAATTGGTCTTGTCCCATTATCATGTGGGTCAGGTCACCGACTTTTTAAAGGAAACATTTGTGGTAATGTATGAGGGATTTGTAGAATCCTGAACTTCTGAGCAATTTTCATTAATCTGTTTATAGGGAATTTGGAGTATGCTGCTTGGAATGATCAGTACAATTGAACATGAGAAAATTTGATGTTTGTTTTTGCTTTAGTATGTTTGGCTATTAAGAACCATCTTTTAAGTTTAAGATACCCAGTCAGTTTTCTTCTATACCCACTCAGTTGCTTGCACTAATTATGTCACAACTTTGTAGTGGCCTTGAGTTATATTTGGGCAAATGTTGGTCTGTCCAAGAAGTTGATGTCAGGATGTTGATAAATGGATTTGTCACAGTCATACAGCATGGAAATAGGCCTGTCAGCCCCCATCAGGCACTTATTTACTATAATTCCTTTTTGTTCTTCTCACATTCTCATTAACCCCCTCCCCAGGTTCTGTTGCTCTCCTACACATTAAGAGCAATTTACAATGGCCAATTAACCCAGATCTTGAGGATGTGGAGAAAACCTGAGCAGCCAGAGGAAACCAATGCTGTCACAGGGAAATTGATAATTTCATTAAGATTGGAGCTGTGGTCATGATCAAACCTGGGTTAGAACATAGAACAATTACAGCACAATTCAGGCCCTTCGGCCCACAAATCTGTGCCGAACATTTCCCTACCCTAGAAATTACTAGGCTAGAAGCTGTGAGGCAGCAGCTCTAGTACTTTGTCTCTGCCACCCCTAGAGACTGCAGTTAGTCTAAAGTACAAGATCTAATCTTGATTTAAGTTGTATAAGATCTGAGAATTGCCTTATTTTTCAATCAAAGTTGTTTGGTTTCTTGCTGGTCTTAGTTAGGAAAATATTTTTCGAAACTACCGACATATATTTGGAATGTGAAGTATTTCCCTCTGCAACAAAGTGTGGAGATTTATTTTGTGTGGGCACTTAGTGAAATACAGGATTGTACTTTATGGGGAGAAATATTTATTCATTGAAACCATGAACAATGTAGACAGATGTGCAAGGTCTGTCTTGATTCAATGATGTTAGTTAATGACTAAGAGGTTGCTGAGTGTGAAATTGCAGGGGTGGCAAAATTAAATGCACAGTAGGTGATCCCAAATTGCAAATGACCCAAACTTAATGTGTGTGACTCAACTTGGACAGGAATGATTTACTGGTGCATTACATCAATAAGCCATTGAGTTTCCATGCCATGTGACACACTAAAATCTTTCTCCAGAAAGTAGATGGTATTTTAATTTGCTCAAATATGTGATGTTGAGGTTCTTTTATGCTCAGATCTAAGTGATTAGAGAGAACGTGGGTTTGAAATAAAAAAAATGCCTGTGGTTTATAATGAGGTAATCTGGCGCCTAAAGCAATGTTATAAAGGATTCTGCTGCACAACATGTGGACCATTAAATCTATATCCAGTTCTGCACATTTTTTCCTGTTGGAGTCGGGGCTTGATTATTGCCATAATGTTATCCAAATACTTGATGGTTACTGTGTCTCATAGTTGGCTGGTTTCTATAAAACCATATTCGTGTTTGAGATGGCTGTTGAAGGATACTGTTGTCACCTAACAAAATTGGAAGGTAGTCATTAGGAATAAAGAAAAAGGTCAGCATGTATCCAGTATTGTTGGCAACAACAAATACCATAGTTTGTCTTATAACTTGAATTGTTAAGTCTTTAACACTTTTTCCTGGACGTTGATCCAAGGAATGAATTTCATGATTAAGAAAATAGACTGTGAGGTGAGCATGACATATTAGCATGTGGTTCCTTCAAATTAAAACTTATTCATTTCAAACATTCAGTTGTTAAGTTCTAATATTTTTGTTTGTCTTTGCCTGCGCTGCACCTGCCTACACGCCTTTCCACCAGCTCCAATTACTCAAGGGCAATATGTAAACAGGATATTCTTCCATTTTTTTAATTCTAGTTCCTTGCATGAAAAATAATTTGGGACCCCAGGGGATATGATAAAATCCAATCCTGTTTTTAACCTGCTCCCTTAAATAATATGCAGTACAGTTTGCTTGAGGAAAAAGATTGTCCCTTTCTGCTACTGCCTCCACCTTTCTCACTGAAGCTTCATGAAACAAGGTCTACTGTCCCTGATTAAGATCAGCCAATTTGTCAGATTGGGTTTCACCTGAGATCTTTTCAGCTAATCGAATTGTGGAGCCATTCATAGTTGGGTATAAAGGTGGGCAAATGTAGATTAGTAGGTGTAAATGCCATCTATAAAATGACCAATATTTGGTAAGAATTGATACCACTAAATGCGTATCTGCTGTGAAAACAGAAACTTTTGGAATAAAACATTGAGATTCAAACTGAAATATGAAATTTAACTGAAATCAATTTTCAGATGTTGCAGATCGGAAATAACTGAAGGATCTTCAACCTGAAATGTTAACTGTTTCTCTTTCCAAAGGATACAATTTCAGTGGAGTGTTTTCAGCATTTTCTGTTTTTGATACTACTACTTGGCATCCCAAAACCTTAGTTTGTGTATGACTATGTTATAATCAAGCATCAATAAGATGTTTACAAGAGTATAAGTTTTTGAGATAAAAGTTCAACTAGCCTTACAGAAAATGTAATCACTTGAAAAGGATTGTACCTGATGTATGGAGCTGGTGTAGTGATTTGATTTTAATGCAGTGAATTCTTTACCAACTTCTACTGTATGATTTGAAATATTTATCCATTTCACCATAAGGGTATTTTTTGGGTAAGTAAATTCACCTGTAGCAATGATTTGTAAACATTAAAACTGAAGTCTTAATCATTTCCAACAAAATTAAGAAGCTCTTTTAGTCAGTTTCATCCTATGGTTTTACATTTCAGTTGCCAAGCTGCTAAGCTTTGCTGGTGTGCTCCACAATTTCAAACTTGACATTTTGAAATGTATATTTTAATACTTATAAAGAAGCAAACAATAGTGGACCTCTTCCTAAAGACAGAACAGAGAAGTCTTTTTAAAAAAATCCTTCCTGGAGAGAGACTTTAATGCAAAAAAAAAATTTGCTTTTACAATATATTCTGTGTTGTCTAAGTGTTTTGGAATGACCCGAGGTTGTGGAAAGTGCTATATTAATGCATTCAACTTTGAATTGGAGAATATTTTTATCATAGAACTGTTACGCAAGTACTAGTGAAATATTATAGTCCCATTGAACTACTGTTCCCTTAAAATTCCACATGGAACTTTCAACATTTATTTCTCCTTTGTTTTTTTCACATGATTTAAAAATGTGCATCACTGACTTGAGAATAATCAAAAACTAGTTGTGAAGCTGAATCCCAATTGGATATATATTTTCAGAAATGACAGTGGTCTTCATAGTTTTGTGTGGAATGCCTTTTAAGGGGTGTACTAACAATGGGATGGTAAGTCATTGTCCTGGTCCAGTTCAAAGTTAGTTGGCTCTCTGCTGTTCCAAATAATTGAACTTTAATCACTGACCAGATATACTTAATCCAAAATTGGCAGAACTATTTGTTTTGAGAATTACTGAGAAATGTGGCAGTTTTGTTCTAATCCATTTGAGCTCTGGTTACAATTTAAAACGGTGCATCATCAGTATGTGCTTGGCTCTGTTCTATTTTCTATGGGGAATGTCTCAATTCAGACCACATTGTACCAAGGATTGTCTCCTTGATCAAGGTTGTTTGAGTAGAAGGGATGACTTGACTAATATTTTATAAATGGCTGGTATCTATTGCAATTCTGATTCTAATACTCATAAGCTTTATTCGGAAACTGTCTGCATGGAGTCTGAAATGACTCCAAGTCTCGATTCATCCTAACTTGGAAATGTATATATTCATAACTTTGCCCTCAGTGCTGTTGGAATATTCTAGGATAAAAAGGTGCTGGAAATGCTCAGCAGGTCAGGCTACATCTGTGGAAAGAGAAACAGTTAACATTTCTTCATTGGAGCTGGTGAAAGGAAAAAAAGTTGGTTTTAAGTTGTAGAGGGTGGGAGGGGGCAATGCAGTGGGAGAGGCAAACAACTGAACTAATGATACAGATGGATGATGTTACAGCAGAAGTATCCAGTTCTGATGCAAGTTATCTGAAGTAGTTGAATTGAATATTGAATCCCAAGGATTACAAAGTGCCTAGATGAAAGATAAGGTGCTTTTCTGCAAGTTTACATTGGACCTCAATAGAACAATGAAAGAGCTGCAGGCAGATGAGTGGGATGGAGAATTTGGTGGCAGTGGACAGGCAACTGGAAGCTTAAGGTCCTCCTCGTGGACTGAATGGAGGTATTCTGCAAAGCAGTCACCTAATCTGTGTTTGATTACTCAGTGTAGGGGAGGCCACATGAATACCAAATATAATGCACTGGATGGGAAGAAATGCAAATGAATAGCTGCTTAATCTAGAAGGACCTATCTGGATCCCTGGATGGTGGGAAGAGGAGGTAAAGCAAGATGTGAAAGTTCCATAAGAAAAGGGGTGGTTGGTGGAAATGGAAGTGTGAATCAGGGAGTCTCAAGAAATGAAGAGAGGAAAATATGACTGGTGATACAGCACCTTTGGGCATGGCAAGGAGGAAAGGGAGTTCTCCTGGCCTTCCATCCATTACATAGAACACTACAGCACAGTACAGGCCCTTCGGCCCACAATGTTGTGCCGACATTTTATCCTGCTCTAAGATCTATCTAACCCTTCCCTCCCACATAGCCCCCTATTTTTCTATCATTCATGTGTCTATCTAAGTCTCTTAAATGTCCCTTATGTATCTGCCCCCACAACCTCTGCAGGCAGTGCATTCCACGCACCCACCACTCTCTGTGTAAAAAAAACTTACCCCTGACATTCCCCTTATACCTTCCTCCAATCACCTTAAAATTATGTCCCCTCGTGTTAGCCATTGTCGCACTGGGATAAAGGCTTCTCATTCCATGCATCGTTCTTCAGTTTCCAGCACCTTAAATGAGATTCCACCACCAGATATGTACATCTTCCCCTCTAAGAAACACTGACGTTTCCAGCATTCACCCAATTCATTCCAAGTTCACCAGCAACAGTTGACCTCCATCTCATAGCTTTGTGTCCCTTTTGTTTTCTCACTCTGTCTTCAACCTATTGCCAGATGATTCTGTAAACCTTGGAATCGCTTGAGCAACGTTGGCCTTGCTATTTTGTCCCCCTCCCCCTTCCCAAGCCTGCCATGCCCTCTGAAATGTAAAACTAACTTGTTTTCTCACATAGCTCATTCTCTGTTCCTATCCCTGAAGTGCATGGACTTGCTGTGGTAAAATTATGAATACATTTTAAAACTTGCTTTAGACTTGTGTAAGATTTTGTTTGAAGAGCTGAAAGGCAGAGACAACATTTGTGAAAGATTGAAGAAAATCTTTGAGTTTATGAGACATGCATCTGAGGCAGTTGCTTGAGGGAGTGAGGTGCCTTCTAGTATGTAGGTCACCTTGCAAACTTTTTTTAAACATGTTTAATCAACATTTAAACTACATTTATTCCAGCTCTAGTTATTAATCACCAAAATAAATCCATGCAGTCAGTTTCTGTTGGAATTTGAAGGACACCAGTGAATATGCAGGACTCAAACTGTGAGACCAACAATTACACTTGATAAGCATTCGAAACAAAAACACAATTAATTGCCCTTTGCCTAATTACTGTCTGGTGAGCCTCTAGCTGTGTTTGCCTCTAAAATACTAACCTTAAAGAAATTTATTGGGCTACGGAAATATAAAGTTCTGAATATAGTTTTCCTAAGGATGTGAAACTTGGCAATGTAGAATTTTTGTTTTACACAGTAAATGGGACACACGGAAATCATTATCAATGGTGAGCTGTTCCAGATTTATAAACTGTACAGTTCATAATTAGCTCCAATGCCTGAAGCCTGATTTTTTTTCCCCCCTGTATTGGCAAAGCAAAAGTTGTTCTATTGCTCGGTGCTTTTGTTTTGCTCTTCATACAACTTGGGATATAATGTTTAAATGTCATTGTGAACAAAGAATTTGTTGAGCCTGGAACATTTGATTATCATATCCTTGCCTGTTGATTCAGGACATGTAACAGTACAGAAAAATTGCTCTCAATTTGCAAGTGAAGTCTATAGAAATCTGAAGATACTTGTTGCATTAGTAATTTATTTAACATTGCAAGTTCATTATTATCCTTAGAAATTGAAAGAGCTTGTTTTGTAACTGATTGGATTACCAAATAAAACTTGAAATGAATTTGATAACTGACCTATAATATAAAATAATGGGCAATAAAGACATTTTCTTTCTCGTAACAAAAAAAAATTGTCATAGCTTTACACTGGTGACCAGCGTCTTAGCTGAAAATATGTTCAATATGTCACGTTTCTTTCCCGTGTTATATTTACGGTTAATTATTGTACACATGGCTTCAGTGAAACGTACTCATTATTCATTTATCAGATGCTTTGCTGGCAAGGCCTGTTTTTATCACCCTCCCTCATTCCCCTTGCAAAAAGGGAGGTGAGCCATTTCATTCAACTGCTGCAATCCTTCTGGTAATTTATTCTGTAGACTTTAGACCTGATGACGGCAGCAGAATAATAGTTAGAAGATAGAACAGTGCAGCATAGGAACAGTCCCTTCAGCCCACGATGTCTTTGCCAACTATGATGCCAATCCCATCTGCCTGCACATGGTCTATAGCCCTTAATTCCCTGCCTGTTTGTCCAACATCTCCTTGTAGGTAATATACTCTAATCCAGGCAATTTCCTGGTGAACCTCTTCTGCACCCTCTCCAAAGCTTCCACATTCTTCCTGTAATATAGTGAACAGAACTGCACACAACACTCCAAGTGTGGCCTAACCAAGGTTTTATACAGCAGCAACATGACTTCCCTTCTTTCGTACTCAATGCTCCAACCAAGAAGGATAAGTATGCCATACACTTACTTTACCACACTGTCAACTTGTGTTGTCACTTTCAGGGAGATATGGACTTCCACCCCAGTATCCCTCTGTACAGACAAGTGACTTCATTCTACTGCTGACAAGTTCCTTGTAGACTGTTGAAGGGCTTTGTCTTGTTATTTGCTGCAGGATACTTGGCTCCTTCAGCACTGTATTTATATAGTTGAGTTTCTGATCGTGGGTTAGTGGGGGGGTACATCATTGGTACTGCTTTGAATAACAAGTGCTTGGATCTGCTCTTGTGGGAGACAGTTGATCATCATCCATCCAAACACTGCTCTAGTTGTTTGATAATCTCCTGTGTGGTACTTCATTGAGGAATTTCTAGAAATACACTATATTAGCTGGATTGCCCTGGTTTGTTAGTGCATTAAATCTACAACTAAAATAAAGTTGGCAAATGTGATTTCCCTTTTATAAATCCATATTGTCTGTCTAATCCTATTATTTTCTGTGTCCTGTTAGCACTTTAATGGATTCCAGCATTTTCCTATAGCCGGACAGGTCCATAAGTCCCTTTTCAAATAGGAGCTTGTTATGTTTATAGCTAGCATACTCTCGTATTCTACTTTGCCACATCTGTGCTTTGGTCCACTAAATTCTCAAATGTTCTTGGTCCTCAGGCTTGCTGTGCTTTTGGCAAGATTATTAGGCATTTCTTTGCTATCATCTGTAATTGACAATCATGATTTTGACCACTTTTTTTCTGTTTTTAATCCCCTAAATATTACTTGTATTCTTTGTGTTTACTGCATACCTTAATGCATTTTTCTTAACCACCATAGCCAATTCCTTCTTGCTGTAAGTATACTTGCAATTTGAGAATCAAGAGGTAGTCTAGAATTGTTCTGCTACTGACAGTTTTGGGATAATCTTGCTCATTGTACCATCTGGCTGTACCTCGTCCTTGCTGTAGTTGGAGTTCATGAGTGGAGGAGGACAAAGGCAGACCAAAAACAAGTAACGTAAACCCGTGTCTGTTGTTAATGCAACCCAAAACTGAATCTCTCACTTATTGAGTCCTAGTTTTGTCACTCATGTTGTCATAGCAATGTGGCCAGATGGTCATCTTTGAAACCCCAAGGACACAGCATTGTGTCGTAAAATGTCAGGTAAAAACAAAATGCTGGAAAGGCTGAGTAGGTCATGTAGTATATGTGGAAAGAGAAACAGAGTCAGCACTTCAGGTTGAAGTCCCTTTTTCCCACAGATACTACTTGACCTGTTTTTATTTGAGACTTGCAGCATCTGCAGTTTTTTGCCTTTCATTTAATGTGAAATGTCTCTTGATTGGAATGGAATTTGACCTTTCTATTTAAATCAAATCTAAAGCATAGCATTTTTTTGAGCATCAATTAAGCAATGAAAATAAACACTTCAAATAGTATTGCCTGTTCCTCAATTCTGTTTAGTTTGTCCCTCATCTGGTGGCCAGAAGTTGCATTGTTACAATTGTACTATTTTGATAACTTGTAGACAGCTAAGTCCACTTCATGTACCTGAGATTTTAAAGGACGATGTTTCAATGTAATCAGTTAATATAACCACAATGTCGATCATTACTGACTTTTATCTTTTGTCTTCTTCCAGATCGTGAAGATCAATCGATTCTTTGCACGTAAGTACATGTTTTGAATGCTATATAACAATGTGTATTGTTCTGTTGGCTTTTATCCTGGCATTGGCCAAATGTTTTGGAATTGCAGTCAAAATAGTACTTTAAAAAGTTAGTCTGTGTTTAAATTTAAAGTGCATAGAATTTCACCAGCAATTGTATACTTGCAAATATTTGCTTATATACTCCACGAGCTGCTTTACTAGCCCCAAACGTAAAATGTGAATCAGATGATAGAACTGTGCTATTTGTTTTAACCAGTGAGGAAACAGCAGTCTTGAAGAATTTGAATCTATTTACTATATGAACTCTGCATCCTCAAAGTACCATTCATGTAGATAATGGGAATGCCTAAAAATTCAATCATTTAGTGCTTCATTTTTTGCCATGGATGATCACTGTTCATTGTAAAACAATGCGCATGTAAAGTGTCTAGATTTAGATTCATGACCTTCGTGGCAGGATACGTCATGTATTATGCAAGTAGCCCACAGAAGAGACCTGAAAATGGGCAGGATTTTCAGTTGTGAACAAGTGGTCCACAAGGTCTGTGTGGCACTTTAGAAGCAAGTTTCTAATGTGCCTGTGAAGCCTACTCTAACACAGGAACCCTGATTCTGTTCTATCTCCTTTAACATGCTATCCTTGAGAGCTTACCATCACCCGAATGCACAGCACCTTATCTCACCATTCCACGTTGCAAGCGCTTAAGCAGAGGTGCTCAGAATTGCGAAGTCCCAGGTAGCACTAGAGATTAAAAGATGCAACCCATTTTCCCCACCCACCACTTCAAAGGACATGTGAAGAACTAGCTCTGAGCTGAAGCAGTACAACTGATTAATGCCCGCTTTGGGGATTGAGGAGTGATGAAAGGTGAAAACCCAGGGTTGAATTATGATGGATAAGTGTTGAAGACTTTGAACCTTTGGAGGGCTAGAGTGTAAGTATTCTAAGAATTGCTATGTAAGGTGTGATTTGAGAGATGTGAAATGTCTTGCTGTCCTGGGGTAAATGATCTATGTTTAACAGCCTGCTTTTATTATAAAATTAAGGACAGAACAAATGTCCTTTCAGGTTTGAAAACTAAAGGTGCAGGTTAGTTTGAATGTTGCACAGTGCAAGCAATTTTTATGTATTTTGGAACACTCTGAAACAGTGAAATTAATCTGGTGGGATGATTTTTTTGTCAAGATTGACTGGTTTCCCTCTGATTTTGTGGGTGGCTAATGAGGCCAATGTGGAACTGCAGACTTGTGCCCAGATGGGGAAGGTCATAGTTAATGGGGCAGATGGCTGGGTAGTTTGTCAGGTGGTCAGCTCCTCCCTCCGGTTTTTAAACCCCTTGATGCCATTCTGAACACTGCTCCTCCATTTTGATCAGTTATGGGCCAAGGATTTGCAGGAGCTAGTGGTAATGTTGCATTTCTTCATGGCGGCTTCAAGCACATCCTTAAATGTTTTCCTCTGCCACTCTAGTACTCTGTTCCATCGTAGAGCTCTGAACAATGTGTCTTTTGGAAGTCTAATGTTGGGCGTGTGAATGATGTAACCTTTATAGCGTAACTGAACGTAATTGGGGCCCAAATATCAGGAATATTGGCTTGAGAGAAGTCACTGAAGTTGTTTCACTCATCTGTCCAGGGAATTGTGGATGTTAAGGAGACAGTGATATTTTGCCAGTGCCTTGAGATGCCTCAAAGACGTTCGTGCTTAACTTGGGCTTCAGACAAATATATAAAAAAACACAGACAGTAATCAGTCCTACACTTTCAAGGTTGAGTTCAGAATGTGGAATTCATGTCCTTCTTGCCTTTACCTGAAATGAACATTCTATCAATGGCTTGCCTTGGTTGGAAAAGGCAGTTCTTGTATTTGATATGCAGAATGACAGGAGAGGTTAGGCATGCAGAAAGCAGTCCTGGCACAGTGTCATCTTTAATTTGGCTTAACCATTTTCAGTGTTTTTGCATATAATTTTGTGCTACAACTCTGGCCATGTCTCTTCACCTGAGCCCTAAGGAAGTCAAAGATTCAGTGGTAAAAAATCTTTTGGACTATGACTAGTGGCCACTTTGTAGTTCCCATTTGGTGTCCATGTCACAGCTGAATTATTCCTTTGCAGGTACAGCCATTTGGAAAACCATTTTTTTCCCCTGTTTTCAAATGCAGTACTATATTGCAACTAAACTTTAACACAAACAAAAATTAGACCAGTTTTTGTTTTGCTCAAGTTTGCATCCCATTTAGAATATTGCTTCACAATTTTCTCTCCTGTTTTCATTTGTATCTCTTGCACACAGATCACCTTCACCCCAATTCCTCTCTACATTTCTCATGTGGCACCAAGGCCACTAGTTGATCTCTACTTGTTTCCCTCCTAACTAAGAAATTCCCATTGTTCACTCCCTTCTTTGCAATTTAAGACCTGTTTGATTTCTATCTTTGTTCTCAACGTGTGAAAGGTCACTAACCTCAAACGTTAACTCATTACCTTCATAGATGCTGCTTGACCAGAATATTTAGCTTTTCTTTTCGTGCATACCTGTTCAACCTCAGAAATTTAACAAAATAATTTGCTGTTAGAATTCTAAACTCTAATTGTTATTAGTAAATTTGAATGAGATGTCAAATATTTGTCCTTGTTAAGTTGTGCAACCTACTTAACAATAAAGTTTCTGTCGGCAGTAGACATCATTCCATTTTTCTTGCTGAGCTGTCTGGGTTTCTTAGTCTTTGGCAAAGTGCCAGTGCTTGTCACTGATCTGGAAGGAAACTGCTCAGCAGACCAAGTGATCTCTTAGGTAGGGATTTCCTTTCTTCTGATCTCCAGCATCCTGCAAGTGATATCATCAGTCAGAACAGCCAATTGCGTTGAAGAATTTGCAGCAAACGAGGAGGTGCAAAGTGCAGTTTTTAATTGAGATTAATATAGGGTGACTAACCTGAAGCCTATGTATGAACGGATTGGGTATGATTCCATTTATTTTAGTAAATAGAGAGTTTTGAAAGAAGAGGGAATAACAGCCCTCACACAACTGTTTTCTTGGTCCTCAGAGGTGAATCAGACAGCGATCCTGCATTAATCTGGTATCTAAAATCTTCCCCATTGTGCAACAAGGTTATTTTTGTAGTGAGAATTGTTCATAAGCATCTGAACTTGCTGGTATTTAAATTTAAGAGCTGCAGAACAGTTTGCCCTGTGGAAGAGCAAAGAATTACTTCTGGATTTCAGCATTTGTCTTGTGTGTTCTCTAGAACTTTAGTTCTATGGTATAACACAAACTGAGTCTCCCAACTGCAAACTGACTCTCCCAACTGCAACCACAATATCTGGGCCATTACTGTTAGAAACTCAGTTTCATATCCAATGGTTTCCTTATCTGATTTCCCACGGAGTTGTACACAAAGACACAGTCTCTTCGACTCACCACATCCATTCTGATCATCTTGTAACCACCTACACACATCCCATTATTTCCCATCCTCATCAATAACAACCCTCGCTGATTCTCCTGCCACCCTTCTACACGAAGGGCAATTCCAAGTAGCCAATTAATAGACCACTATTAATATATTGAATACTTGGGGGAAGACCACAGATCACAGGGGGATTGTGCAAAGTCTCGACAAATAGCACCCAATGTCAGGATTGTCCCTGGGTCTATGGAGCTGTGAGGAACTGCACTAACTATGGCACTATGTGTTGTACTTCAGCTATTTGTAACACCAAATTTACCATTTCTTTAGAAGTCTTCTGGAGTACCATATTTCAAAGTATTTGCATAAATTCCATTTTCTTGCATAATTGTTAAAATGTTATTTATGCTGACATGATGCCTGCATGTACATAAACCTTGAAGCAGTGACTTTTTTGTTCTTTCCTCATTCCAATTTTGAGCATCCATTGCACACAACCCCAACATTCGGAATTCATCTAGCTTGCACCAATTTTAAAGGTGTGCATCTTTTTCCTTTTGAGGTTAACTGAAGTGAACACTGTGTCCTGCCAAAGACTGCATTTGCTAAATGGCCTTAGCTTTGATTTTGGGGAAGGATTTTAAATATTATTGCCTTAAAAGGAAATGTGGCTGTAACAGGGCTTCAGAGAATAGAAATAGCAGTTTGGCTTTGAATGCCAACAACAATGGATACCACACATTTTTGTAAACTAATTCAGGACTGATTACAGGTTCCTATCTAGATATCAACAGGAAATTTACTGCTTTTAAAGCAGCAGGGGATGTGACCTCCATAAAAAGAATGTGACCTGATGTTCAGTCATGCATTTCACAGATTGACTCAAGTCACTCTTATAATGAATTACCTGCTGTGGTTACTCCATGATCAGTTGGTCAGTGTGACAACGTTGTCTAACAAATGTTACTGGGTGTCAGCATTGCAATGCCAACTGCTGCTATTTCTTGTGTCATTGCTCCCTTGTTATTCCGTAGTGCAGTTTATGTAATTAAACTGAAATTATTGCTGAAGGAAAATATTATTTAGTCCTGAGCATGGAGTACACAAAGAATGGTTTAATGGTTTTGTCATTTTCCAGTACTCTTCAGAATTCATTTGATACAAATGTATTATTGTTAACACTGGTTTTCCACATTCACCTATCTGTTTTCCTTTGAAAATTAAGGGGATTTGGATTATGAAGAAGTTGAGTTGCAATGGGTAGATAAATAAATACTGTGCTGAAACTTGCTCAGTCTAGCCCATTAACAAGCACACCTCTTCCATGCTGCAATTCCATGACACAAGTCCAAGATGAACTGACTTTTGAAGAACCACCTTCTGTTGGTTCTCCACCAAAGTGCTGAAGAACAGGAAGTATGCTTTGGACCATTAGTTTCACCTATTTACTACTTGGGAGCAATCCTGTTTTCTAGAATGTAATATGAATTGCTGGAGTATTTAAGCATTTTGCTGTAATAATGATGTGTGGTTTTGTTGTGGTTCAAGATGTTTCATGTTTTTACCCTGAGATCAGCTATTTTTATTGTTGCCAATGGGAAAGATTTGTGTAAAAGTCTAGGAGCCTAGAAGATTTATTGTTTATCTTGGGGATTTTTTACAGTGTAGTTTGTATTCATGGTTGCACTCTTGTTACTAGAGTTGGCACTAGCCTGTTACTGCAATGGCCTAAGTAATATCATAAGTCATACAGTTGTGTAGCATGGAAATGGGCCCTTTGGCCCAACTAGTCCATGCTGATTAAGATGTCTATCTGAGCTAGTCCCATTTGCCTCAGTTTGGCCCATATTCCTGAAACTGTGTCAAGGTTATGAGGGAGTGACTTTCTGCTGACTCTTTTCAGCTGGTAATCATAGCTGACATTTTGGAGAGGGTCCATGAAGAACCAAGGGCCCACTGAGAACCAAAGTTTCTCTTGGGGGAGAGGGGGATGACTCCAAAAATAAAGTCCTCTTGTCCCTAGTAGTGACTAGTGTAAAGAAACCTGAGCTCCCTCTAAATTCTTTCAGGCATAAAAAGCATATCTGGCCTGTAACTGGGCATTAATTTAGAAGTAAAACACTATTACTTCAATGGGTAGAGCAAGTTAAGAGGCTATTAGATGCATGAATATGCAGGGAATAGAGGGATATTGATGTACAGACAGAAGAGATTTGGTTTAATTTGGCATCCTATTCGGCATAGACATCGTGGGCCAAAGGGTCTGTTCCTGTGTTGTACTGTTCTATGTTCTGTTTATGTTCTAAATCCCTTCAATTTTCGTTCCAGTATTTAAGCCTCTGTAAATAGATGCTGATTCATCCATGTTCTCTTGCCTCTTTCAGCTATTCAGCTGCTGAACTGGCCAAAATATAGGCAGCATCTTCCCCTTTCAGAAAGTGTATATTGTTTGCTTTGTCTTGGTTGCTTAATTAAAAAATTTCTCTGCTTTCAGCATACAGGAAGAACATGTCACTAAAACCTAGATGTTTAATGTGACCTTGGGCTGTTTGTTCAACTTTACTGAAGTTAATTGTTTCCTAATTTTTTTTAATATAGAGGAGAATCTGGTGCAGGCAAGACGGAAAATACGAAGAAAGTTATTCAATATCTGGCCCATGTAGCTTCCTCTCACAAAGGACGGAAGGACCACAATATTCCAGTGAGTTAAGTTTTCCATAAAACTCTTTTGACATTAATCCCAGGTAATTGGACAGGTATGCTGGTTACAACATTTTCTGATGCTAATACATTAATGCTGTTGTGGCTTATGATTGAATAATGCAACTAACTGACAATATTGTGTTGCAGAATATTGAATGCAAATGTCTCATTGGTATTCACGATATGGCATATGGATATCTCCTTGCTTACAGCTTTAAGATGGTTCTTGTAATATCTATATGCTGAAATAACCTGTAATGTGAGAATTTGCATTTTAAAGTGCTGTTCTGTTTTGCTTCACGGAATTTTCAAAATGTATTTTTTTCCAGAAAATATGGTGATGACCACTATGAAATGATTTGCAAATCAGGAAAAAAGGGTTATTAGAACCTTGATACAGCATCAATTGTTGCTCCAATTTGAGCACAAAATCCTGGCTATAATGTGAGCTGTAATGAGAGAAAGTGACATTGATAGTGGTGTCATTAGTCATTATTTAGCTTTGGTATTAAACCAAGGCTTTTTCTTTTTGAATCTTTTAATACTGGGAAGTGGGCACTGTGGAATGGTATTTCCACATTTATTCCTCCAATAAATGGGTTTTAAACAGAAAGATTGGCTGGTTATTGTCACATGGTGAAATAATTGCCTTTTGGGTTTCTTGCACTTCAAAAGTACTTCATTATCTTTAAATTTCTTTGCGGCATTATTGTATGTGAAACATACAGTGAACCCAAGTTTATTCTTTGTTTTGTATACTACAGGATATTGGGATTATATAAACCAGTTTATGGTTGCAAATGTTAACACCTTTTGGGGTGCTTGTAATTTTGTGGTCCTCTTTTGAAAATATTTCGTGTTGTGGTGAGCCCCTCTTGTATTAGTTACAAAACATTCCAAAAGATGTTCTCAGCATGGTAAGAGCAGATGTTTTGAAATTGCTATTCCTGCCCCATCTGCAATTTCCACATTGGGCTCATCAGATACCTCAGAAGCCTCAAAACCAATGGACGCAAGTCGTGCTTGATTCTGAGAGTCTGTCTGAGATGAACAAAAATGTCAAGAGCTTTTCCTAATCCCATGCGCACTTCTGCTTCCCAAACTGGCATCACGACTGTTTATCTGTGGAAAAAACTTTCCTACCTAACTTTTTTTAGATGTGTATATACAATATATAATAATCCAAAGGATAAAATACCAGCCAATTCCTTCTTACTATATTTAATCATTCAAGCTGGAAGTATATCCTTCTTGGCATGCTAATTGCTTAACCAAAATAGTCTTCCAGCTATCTTCACTGATCTGGACAAATACCTTCATATGCTGTTAACACTCCACGGGTCAGGCAGGATCTGTGGACAGACCTCTCAGAACTGAAAATATTGTCATTTAACAGGGCCCCAATCTTTCAAGTTGCCACATACCTGTTCCAGATCTCTGCACTTTAACTATGAGAAATATTTTGAGATAGTAGTTCATTATATAGTGCAAATGAATTTAACTTGTTTTCTTTCCAAGATTATTATTGCCTGAAATTTAGTTTTGAAATGCTATTATTGCAGTACAAAACCTAGTACCTGTTATAACAGCCCCTGTCAAGTCAATTCTTAAGTGTTGGATAAAAGGGAGTTTTTTTTTAGTGCAACTCTTCTCGGACTAAAGTACTGTATAAACTCTATTTCATGGTGGTGATCATTTCATAAATTGAGTCCACCAAGATTTTTAATTCCTTGAGCAAAATCTGCTGTCTTGTGCTTCATTGAAATGCTTGCTCTGTAGAAGTTGGAGAGATGTTCCCACCCGTTTTGAAGTTTATGCATATTTGAAGTTTGTGCATATTTCCTAACAATACTATTTAATTTGTTTGCGACAAGCAGCTCGAATCGCCTAAACCAGTGAAGCATCAGGCAAGTGTTGAATGCTGTTCAGTTTAACTATTTGCAGCATGTAATTGACAGCTTTTTTCCAGTTTGATTACATTTATTATTCTGAATCATCTCTGCATGTCTTATCCTTTTGCAATTACACTGAGAACTCTTGAAGGAAGTCAATAGACAACTTTTCACACAACTGTGTCTTAAAATCTGAATTGAACTGATTTGCACGTTATATCAGTTGTAACAATTTTGTAAATGGACCTTTCACTGTTCAGTTTTGCAACTGTTGTTTTGAACAGCATTTCAATGCTACTATGCAGATGACAGTTGAACACCTATGACAAAATGTGTAATTTCCAGCTAAACTGAAGAGTCTCTCCCAAATGTTGATACTTTTCATAGGAGCATTTGTTAGCCTGAAGCTGCTTCACTTGAATTTATCTGTATGACATTTCTAGTAGAAAATGGCATAACTTGGGCCACAATTTATTAATGAAAAGTTATTGGAACATTAGAAGGTTGACTTCTGTGGCACACCAGATTTTCAAAAGCAACTTGTTTGTAAGAAGGGATTTTCATTTCAAAAAAGAATACTGCCTTGAGAGGAAGTTACTGTCTGGCCTTTATATGTGAAATCGTCCTTGACTGTATTGTCTTCCCCAGTGTCTGATCTTTTGATGTCCTGCTCATCTCTAGAAACCTGAGCATCTTATTAGAACTTTGCCCGTATTGTTCAGCTGAAAACAAATTTTACCTGCTTCCCTTAAACTCCATACAATGGGTGGTGATTTGTTCATTCCTTAACCACTCAAAGTTCTTTGCCAACAGAGGAAACTTGCCAGCCACAATTGGCAATAGTTCAAAAAATTGATGTTAAAATGGTTAGTGTGGCATTCCCATTTCTGCAATATAGTGTTATCATGTCCATTTGTTTAACAAGTTTCCAAATTCTTAGATAAATCTCTGGTAGAATCTTTGTAGAATCTCTCTTGGTTGCAATCCAGACTATAGATGCACTTTAAAATCAATCTGTCGCTAAAACTTTAACCAGCTTTTTAATCTTGATTATTCCAGCGCTCTTCAGGCTGGTTTGTCATCATCCATCACCTTTCTATCCCATGAGCCTGATATTATCCAAGGTTTATGCCCACATCCAAGATTCTGCAAAGTTCTGTTTGCCCAATACCTCCAAGCCTTAATGGCTTGCTTTAGTTCTCAGTCCACCAATAACTTTAAAATTCTTACCTCAGTGTCTGAAACATCTTAAATGGCCTTTTCCTGTCCAGTCACTTACTCCTCTCGCCCTATAACCCTCAAGACTTTTGTCCAACTCTGTCTTCTGTGCTATAATGACTCTCATCCCTCCTGTTTTCCTTGACCACCAAGGAAACTCATGAATATCTTGAATTCTTTCATTTTCTTATTGGGCAATCCATAATGGGACATTGTCGTAGTTTAAATTCTTGATATAAATGATCAAGTTACTGATACTGGAAATGTGACCACATAGATGCTGCACTTGTGCATCAGATTTGATAAAATAAAACTAGTTATCCATCACAGGGCATTGGGGGGGGGGGGGGGTAGAAATGGAAAGTGGAAGAGATGAGAATAGGGAGGAAAAAGTCCCATTAATTCAATTTAATGCTGTGTTCTTGAGAGTGTGGGGAATTATGGTTAAGAATGTTGAGCATGTAAAATAAAATATGTTGGGGTTTAAATATAATCTTGTGATTATAGATATTTTGTTCATTGGTTGTTTAAGCCATTTGAAATGCTATATTTTGGGTTTACTTCAATATAACTGACCTACCTAGGGCTAGAGAAACTGAAGATGCTGGAACCTAGATGAGAAAAACAAGATGCTGGAGGGACTCAACAGGTCAGGCAGCATCTGTGGAGAAAACCAGTCAATATTTTGGGTCAGGACCCTTCTTCAGGACAGAAGATAGGAAAAGGGAAAGCCCAATAAATAGGGGGATAAAACAGAGCAGTGATAGGTGGACAAAAAAGGGGAGGTGGGGTGGGCACAAGGTGGTGATAGGTGGATGCAGGTTAAGAGATAGTGATAGGCAGATACAGGGGAGTAGGGAGAGCAGATCCACCAGGGGATGGGTCACAAGTTGGAGGGGAGGAGAGGGAAAGGAGAGAAGCTAGGAAAGGAAAGAAAAGGCAAGGTTATGGAGGGGGGTTGGTTTACTTAAAGTGGGAGAATTTGATGTTCATGCTGTTAGGCTCTAAGGTCCCAAGACAGAAAATGAGGTGCTGCTCTAGTTTGTGTTTGGAATTCTCCTGGCAGTGGAGAAGGCAGAGGACTGTCATATCAGTGATGGAGTGGGAGGGGGAATTGAAGTGACTGGCAAGGGGGAGATGCAGATTGCAGTTATGGATGGAGCATAGGAGGTCTCCTCTATATTGGCAACACCTATGGTCTGTCCATAGCAGTGATCTGCATCTCCCCGTTGCCAGTAACTTCAACTCCCCCTCCCACTCCATCACTGATATGTCAGTCCTCGGCCCCCTCCACTGCCAGGAGAAGTCTAAACACAAACTGGAGGAACAACACCTCATTTTCCAACTTGGGACCTTGCACCGAACGGCATGAACATCGAATTCTCCCACTAAGTAAACCAACACTCCCCCCCCCTCCCAACTTTGCCTTCTCTTTTATTCCCTTTCCTGGCCAATCTCTCTTTCTCCTCACCATTCTTTCCCCTTCTCCTTTCCCTCTCCCCCCCTCCCCTCCCCCCATGCCGCCTGCCTCCGTACCTGTGACCCATCCCCTGGTGGAGCTGCTCTCCCCTCCTCCCCAATACCTGCCTATCACTATCTCTTACCTGCACTTTGTGTCCAGCCTGCTTCCCCTCTTTTGTCCACCTGTCACTGCTCTGTTTTTCCCCCCCTATATATTGGGCTTCCCCTTTTCCTATCTTCTGTCCTGAAGAAGGGTTCTGACCTGAAACATTGACTGTTTTTCTCCAAAGATGCTGCCTGACCTGTTGAGTTTCTCCAGCATCTTATGGTTTTTTTTCTACCTACCTAGGGCTGATCAGGTTCACTTTGGGATTGCATTGCTATATTGAGATGTAAATTTTTAAAAAACAAAATGAAACACTTCTGCCAGAATTTGTAAATTGTGCCTTTGATTTAATTAAATTGCATGTATGTAGTGTAACTTTGCATTCAAAGTTAATGTGCTTCCCGTCTCTGGTACAGATCTAAAGTAGTTTGAGTAAAACTTGTGTTGTCATGTCACTAACATTTTTATTTTGGTATGCTATCTGTTTCTGCCCATTGACTACAGAGTGGAACATCAATGTTGTATGTGAGTAGCATGTAGTTTTAAGTCCATTATTGTGACTGGTAATAATTTCATATTTAATCTCACAATGGGCACAAGAAACAGGATGCTATTGGTTTGTTTGCAACAGATGAGGTATTTTGCCTCTAATTACAACAAGCAAATAGCATCAATTCTTGATTATGTCTTGCCTCTTGCTTTGCATGACTTTACTGCTTTATCTGCTGAAGCCAAAGCAGCCCTGCTCTTTTCCTTCATTACAGAAATGCTGCCCTGTTTCCAAGGTATTTATCAAATGAAAACTCTCTTGTGCTTTGCCCTAAATCATTTGTTTATCCTGTTTTACTCAACATTGAAGGGAATGTAAACACTTAAAAGCTACCATTTTTTAGATTTGAGACATTGCACTTGAGATTATGATCTTTTAAGATACTCAAATGTATCAAGTTTATTATTCTGCATCTTGATTTATCCCCACCAATAGTCTTGGCATTCATCCCTTGGTGCATTTTAATGTAACTATTTAAAATGCTTTCACACGTGTTTGAGGCGTGCAATTTACTTTATAGGGGGCTGGGTTTTTTTCTAGTATTATGTCTTAAATGGCTTTATTGAATACAATCTGAAGCTTATAACAGATTTAGGAATGTGTTTGGGGCTCTAACTATATAATTTCCTTATTTTTTAATGTCTTCTTGTAATTGCAGCCAAGAACCTAATATACCCCACCCTGCAAAACAATAAATGGAAAGTAGTTTTTTGTGCAGTATGTCAGGAACTTTCTTTCAACTTTTGGAAGTTGTTTCTCAACGCCCTTCAAAGCCCTTTCATGTTTGTTAAGAAAGCTGGCTTCTGAAGAATATAAAGAACGGGAATATTTTATTTGCTGTTCAGAAATGTGAATCTGGATGTACTAAATATTTGACCAACAGCAAGCTAAGAGATTACATGTGAAGGACATCTGTTTTCCAATATACCTAGCCTAAATTTTATTCGGAAATTCATCTTCTGCTTTCAAAAGTTGTAGGGTCAGATAGCAGCATTCATTAAATGTGCCAGATTTCTGAGAGGCTAAAGTCTTGTTAAATAATCAGCTGTGCAACTCAGAGAAGCAGTTTTGTTCCACTGCAACTGTTTCTTATCGGAGATTGACTTGAAATGCACATTTCCTCCCTCTTCCCAGATATTTAAACCTTCACCTTGTCTGTATGCAATGAAAAATAAGGAAGATGCAGGCCCATTTATAATATATGGGCTCTAATGAAATCTTTGCAGAAAATATCTGCAGCTTTCAAGATAAGGATTTTCTTCTTTGCCTTAATTGAAATTACTTGCTGAATTTATTGCCCTCTTGTAGTTAAATGAAATACATTTAAAAGCGTGTATATTGTTAAGATTTGTATGTTGGATGTGATATAATCTGAAGGTTGGTACTGCATATTTTTATTTTAGTCTGGTTTAGCAAGTAAAATTGCCATCAGATGGCAGTGAAGCATGGTGGTAATTGCAGTATCAGATATTTATCATGATAATGTTAGGGTAGTTCAACTGATGCAAGGTGACTTTTTTGTTTGAAGATCAGATTGAGGCTTCAGATCCAGACATGGACAAACTGGTTTGAAACTTGTTTGAGATTTTAAAATGAGTGAGGAAAGGTCAAGTGAAATTACAACTGTTAGTAGGACATTTGTAACTTCAGTGAAACTAAATGCAGAATTTCAGGAGATCATTGTGTATCAGTTGAATGCATAGTATGTAACCCCAGTTGTTATGTCACTTAACATACTCAAACTTGCTTTTGTCACTGAAGATGTGACCTCTTTTAACCACTGCTTAATTGCTCCAACGAGGAGCATTTGAGTGAGAAAAACATGCGAGTTGATATTAGTCAGAGTTCAAGCAATAATCTTGCTTCCTGTCCATGGCATTTTCAGGCTACTGGGAATGTTGTTGACATCACCCATGCTGAGATCAGCAACTCTGTCCAGACCTGAAAATCGGCCTGAGAGCTTCCTGGTGTGAAGGGTCTCAATGTCCCCTGTTCTTCTGCTGCCAAACAGCCAGGAAAATCTTAAACTTAATCTGATTATCCAGTTATTTGTGTTGGTGTTTACATATAGGCTGACATGGCTGTAAGTACAGAAAATGCTGGAAATACTAACAAGTCAGGCAGCATGTGTGGAGACAAAAATGGAGTTGATATTTTCATCTCTGAAATCACACCTGAAATATGAACTTTTTTTCTCTCCACACATGCTGCCTGACCTGTTAAGCAGTTTAACATTTTTTGTTGGGGTTTTTTATTATTGCTTTTAGCTAATGTGCTAATCCTGGACAAAATTTTACTTTGTGGGACTATTTGATGTAAATTAAAAATTGTTGCTGAAAAATTAAATCATCCTAGGAAATGTGCAGATTGCTGGTTCATTTATTTTTTTAAAAAGAAACACAGTACAATAGGTAGCCATACAAAGTTGTTTTGAATTTCCCTTCCATTGCTAATACCAGGAGGGGATTTGTGTACTGAGATTTTTCAGGATGTGAGTTTTCAAAAAAGCTTAACGATGCTCAATCAAACTGTTTTAAATTAATTCACATTTTAATGGATTGTCAAATAGGGAATGTTACCATCCATTAAACTTTGAATTCATTTAAAATGGTTTGATGACAAATGTGTGAAGTCGACAGAAGATGATTTGCAACAGCAATTTTTGCATTACACCAAGTCTACAAGGGATAAAGGCATGGACTTCCAGCGTATAACAAAATTGCAGATTCCACGAGGGCCCTTCATACTCAATGCACTCCTACTATTGATTGTAGTGATAAGTGCAGGTAGTGATTGGTTTTGAAATTATTAGGTGCAGCAACGTAAGCCAAGACTGTGCTCTATTCAAACCATTCACAGCAGAAACTCAACTGACACGGGTGGTCTGGAAATGGATCACTAATTAAACAGACGGTGGTTGATAGGTACTTCAGTGTGTACATATATGTAGATGCATTTTGTTAGGGAAAGTCTTGAGGTATGGCCTGGAGCTGACCTTGCATGAGTGTGGATCTGCAAATAGAAAATCAGCAGACAATGAAGGCTGTGTATAGGTGTTTTTCAATGAATTGAAAGCCATGGTTTTGTTCTTGGTGGGGTTGGTTGAAGTTTTTGATCTGGTTTAATGAACTGATGGTGTATTGGCATGAATGAGGGAAAAATTGCATTAAGAACAATCAAAACACGTAGTATGATCTGGTCAGAGAGCTGCACGAGTCTGTTCTGCTTTTCAATGACTGGCTGATCTGATCTGGACTTCAGTTCCACTTTCCTGCCTGATCCCTGTGATTTGTCTGGTCCAAAGATCTGTCTTGAATATATTTAATGGCTCCATCTACAGAATTCCATTGGTTTGTCACTGTTTGAAAGAAGTAACTCTTCCTGCTCCTCATTCTTAAATGGGTGGTCACTCATACTCATTTAATGTAACAAATTCTTTTGCTGCTTCATTGGCTGTAGTATGGATCTATTGGTTGCAGGGAAATCAGTGAATTGCTATTCCAGTATTCTAGTTGATGATAAGATACAATTGGGAAAGCTAAATTTGAAATATAAACAGAATTTTTTGGGGTGAAAAGTAGATTCTGAAATCTTGTTTATTCCAACCAATTACATTTAACTGGTCTTTGGTCAAAGGATGCCTAGTGCACCAACCAGCAACTATCAGCTTGGCTATCCATAAACAATTGAGACCAGAAAAGGAGATTAATAAATTGAAAATTCCACAGATAAATGTGTAATATCGATAATCTGCACGTGATACAATTTTGGAAGCTGCAAGTAGCAATTTTCTATTATAAACAAAAGGAGAATGTAATATTTTTAACATGAGCTCTGAGCTGTGCTGTCATTTGGATGTTAATAATATTTCTTTCGGAATACCAATTTGCATATTAAGTGATTACATGAGAAATATTTTATCTGATGAAGGTGCAATTGATAATTCTGGAAGATGCCCTTTGGCCCATCACATCTATGCTGACCATCATGTCAATTGACACTGATCCCATTTAGAACAATACAGCACAGTACGGGCTCTTCGGCACACAATGTTGTGTCGACCTATATAAACCTACTCTATGATCAATCTAACCCTTCCCTCCTACACAGCTCATAACTTCCAGTTTTCTTACATCCGTGTGCCTATCTAAGAGTCTTTTTTTAAATGTACCTATTGTATCAGCCTCTACCACCACCCCCAGAAGTGCATTTCAGGCACCCACCACTCTCTATGGTTTTTAAAAAAAAATGTAACTACCTCTGGCATTCTTCCTCCCCCCACACTTTCCTCCACTGATCTTAAGCTGGTGTCCTCTGGTATTGGCCATTGCCGCCCTGGGGGAAAGGTGTTGCCTGCATTAATTCCATATCTCTCTCTGCCCTGGTCATTCAAGTTTCTGTTCAGATGCCTCTTAGAAGTTATTACTGCTGCTGGCAGCTCATTCCAGATATCAACTATTTTCTGTGAAGATTTACCCCTCTGGTCACCTTTAAGTCACCACCTCCCCTTGAACCTATCCCCTCTAGTTTTAGGCATCCTTGCCGTTTTGGAATTATCAATCAAGTGTTCAGCAGTGTTGAACTGAAGCCAATTAGAGGTTACAGTTCTAAGCATTAAACATATTGCTATTTGTGAAGATGAGCTAATATTTCCAGACTAGAAGGTAAGGCAGTAGCAGTGAATGCAGTAGCAGGGAAATCACAATTAGCTTTGTTTGAAAGCATATTGAGCAGCTTTTGACTTTCATGTAGCGAGTCAAATGCTTTCTACTAATCTTAACTTTGTGCAGAAGGTATGGATATTAGAACTCTATAGGTTTGCAATTTTATGTAACTGCTTAGAGTTCAACATGGTGCTCCTCATTGTTGCTTCCCAGTGGGGAGGGGAAGGGTGTATATTACATGAAAATCAAACTGCGGATGCTGGAAATCTCAAACAAAAACAGAAAATGCTGGATATTAGCAAGTTGGGCCACATCTATGGGCAGAGAACCAGAATTGGCCTTTCAGGCGAGGGACCCTTCATCAGAACTGAAAAGGAGACACAAGTTTGTAAAGCTGCCGGGAGGGTGGGGAAGAGGGATGCCTTTGATAGGGTAAAATCAGGGAGACCATGGAGATTGGAAGGAATTGGAATTGGTTTATTATTGTCACTTGTACAGAGGTACACTGAAAAACTTGTCTTGCATACCATTCATACAGATCAGTTCATTACACAGTGCATTGAAGTAGTCCAAGGTAAAACGATACATAATGCAGAATAAAATGTAACAGGGTAGAAACAAGGATATCAAGTTGATGAATGAATGGGAGCAGTTAGAGAATGGGGACATGGACCGAAGAATGTGGGTTATGAAATACAGAGCGGGAAGACATGCCCAGCAGCTCAGGCATGTCCTCCACTCCCAGAGAGAGTGAAAGGAAGGGGGGCGGGGGGGAAAGAAACAGCTGAGCTAATATTACAAATGGATGACTGATGCAGACAGATCAAGTTCCCTGAAGTTAAGAATTCTAGAATAT
The DNA here is from genome assembly GCF_009764475.1 of Pristis pectinata. Lineage (NCBI taxonomy): Eukaryota > Metazoa > Chordata > Chondrichthyes > Rhinopristiformes > Pristidae > Pristis > Pristis pectinata. The sequence goes on from NC_067422.1 coordinate 25,014,215, forward strand.
TGCAAAGTGCCCAGACAGGAGATGAGGTGCTGTTCCTCAAGCTTGCATTGGGCCTCACTGACAGTATAGGTGGCCACAGACTGACAGATCAGAGTGGGATGGGGATTTAGAGAGGCAGGCAACAGGAAGCTCGGGCAACTCCTATGGACTGAATGCAGGTGCTTTGCACAGCCATTGCCCAATCTGCGTTTGGTTTCTCCAATCTAGAGAAGACTACATTGAATGCTGAATGTTGTACACTAGATTGAAAGAAGTGCAAGTGAACTGCTGCTTCAACTGGAAGGCTGTTTGTGTCTCTGGATGCGGGGAATGGAAGAGGTGAAAGAACAATTGTTTCATGGCCTGCAGTTCCAAGGGAAAGTGTTGTACGAAGGCGGATGGTTGGTGGGAACAGAAGAATATACAAGGAAGTCATGCAGGGAGAGGTCCTGTGACATCCTGAAGGGGGAGGAGAGGGGTAGATGTATCTGCTGGTGAAATCTCTTTTGAAGATGGCTGAAATGGTAGAAACTGATTTGCTGAATACAGAGGCTGGTGGGGTGGGAGGTGAGGACCAGGAGAACTCTTATCATTGTTCTGTCCCAGAGGAGAGGTGAGAGCAGAGGCATGCAAAATAGATGATGTGGTCAGGGCTTTGTTAACAGTGGTAGAGGGGAAGCTGTGGTTCAGAATGGAAGACATTTCCGAGGCCCTTGTATGGAAAATCTCATCATTGGACCAAATACTACAGATGGAGGAACTGAGAGAATGTTATAAAGCCCTTACAGGAGGTAGGATGGGACGAAGTTGTTGAGATAGCTGTGGGAGTCGGTAGGCTTGTGATGGATGTTAGTAGCTAGACTGTCTTCTGAGAGGGAGACAGATATCCAGAAAAGCAAGAGTCAGCAGTTGACCATGTGAAGGTGAGGGCAGGGTGGGAATTGCCAACAAAAGTAATGAAATGAGTTCTGCAGGAGGCAATACCAAAGCAGTTATTGATGACTGGATCATAGATGGTCATCAAGGTGTTTATCACTATTACTTATATGCACAGAGTACTTGAACTATCTTGAGTACATGGCAAATAATGCAATGGGCATGCACTCTGTCTGCAACAATAACTGGTTGTGACAGAATAGCCTTTAAAATTTTTGAATGCTGCTTTGAACTGGGGACTTAACCAGTGCATAACTTCAGCTCTGCTAATTAATCTCTTGAATAAACTTGGTTATTAAACAAGTGCGAAAATGTCCAGAAATCAAATGAGAGGTGGCAAAGGTGATGACTTGGACTTAAATGGTCCTTAAAATATAGCTTCGATGGCAGTCGATGAAAATGTGCTCATCTTCAGTAAAGATATTTCTGTGACTATTTCCCTCGTGATTTAATTTGCTTTCAATGCTCCAGGTTTGAGCTACATGCAACACTGATCAGTTTATAATCCAAGTCAAAAGCAATTGTATTCTATCCAATTTAATATTACTCCCCACTGAAACCACTACTTTGAACTTGCTCTTTGGATATACAAGTGTCGGAGGATTTTCTGTGAACTACAGAAGTAGGAAGAGCTTGGATCAGTGTTTCAATTCACAAGCGAATCTGTGGTGTTGGCATTGTGGCTTGTGAAATAATAAAACCATGGAATAAGTTTCAACAGTTCAAAACGATGCAGTACAATCTGTATGTAATCAGAAAAGAAACTTTACCAGATCTAAGTCTTCCATCGATTTGTTAAATGCTGTACCAATTGCATAGTGGAAGCAGTGCAGTGCAAGTATCTTGTTTCTCCAGTTTAAGAAAAAAACTTAATCCATTCTTTTGGCATTCACATCTGACTTGTGTGGATATTTGAACAGCTTCACTTTTCCTGGCTAGAATGCAGTTGCTTTCAGTAACATTATCTTGATTGCTTCTGCATGTTGCTTCTATCAGGTGCTAGTCTCAACCATTCTTGATTATATTAAAAAGCCTAAAAAATTACAAAGTCTGTGTCTCACTAATTTTGTTGATGTGCAGAAATTGGGGCCGCCATGGTGGTATCGCTTTAGTAATTTTTGATTGTTGTAAACACTCTTATTTGTCTTTTTTTTTAAAAGGGAGAACTGGAACGGCAGCTTCTGCAAGCAAACCCTATACTAGAATCATTTGGCAATGCCAAAACTGTGAAAAATGACAACTCTTCACGCTTTGTAAGTAAACTAGGTCAAGTTTTGAGGGTGACATACTTTTCATAACTACCAATGCTCTAAAATATATTGTGTACATTTTGGTTCCAGTCCAGTTCCAGATTTAGCTCTAACCATTCAGATTGATGTATTGGCTCAGTGCTGAGAGAGTACTGAGTTTTGAGAGGGTCAGATAGAAAGTGTGTAGCATACAATGAGAAATGGGAGAGCTAACTATTTTAGGATCTGTCCTCCACCCAAATTGATCAAAACAAATCATTGGGGCTTTCATTATCACTCAAACTTTTTGCTGTTTACAGACTTATAGCCACGTTGAGCTGTAAACTATCATTTTCTCAACTAATGAGCTGCAAATGTCTTAAGTTATCGTCTGTCTAGCTGGGTGTCTGTTTGAGGCGGGGGATAGACAGATTTTCTTTTTTTCCTCAAATTCCCTTTTCTGAATGTGGATAAAAATTCATCAATTGGCCTAGAGGTGCAACTGAGAATTTTATTTCCTTCTGTATTGATAATGTTTTACCAAATATTATTATTTTGATAGTTGGTAAATGTAGGCCATAAGGCATTGTGTAATGTTGTATTTAATAATGGAATATACTGTCATATTTGTATACTAGCTTTTAAAGAGTATTAAGCTACTTTATGAAGTATTAATGAATGATATTGTACACTAAGCCACAGAATGCAAGGCCAAAAGGCCACATTTGTAGGTTTTAAAGAGCATCTTAAATGTGGAAAGAAGGTTAAAGATAAATTCCAAAGTATTACTGCCTTAGCTAAAATCACAGGTGTCAGTAGTAGTGAAAATTTGGGTCAGGATTGAAAGAGCACTATTGTTTAGGCTTTCAAATTTAGTTGTGGTACTTGGCTATATTTTGGTAAAATAAAAGCAGTGAGTTGTCAAAGAATTTAGCTTGGCATTTATTCTTAAATATGAAAAGCAAGTTGAATCCATGTGACTGTTCCTGCAACAAAGAAAACAGTATTGCTATTTTATCTTGTATAGCTCAAAGTTTTACATTGGTTATTTGTCAAAATTTGACTTTGCCGTGGGCACTCCCCTAATTGCTCTTGCATGTTTGCTGTTTACCTAATAGGACTAATGATTATAAAACACTATTCAAGAACACTGGAAGCCTTGATGTCACTTAATGATGCCACAACCTGCATCTTTATGTGTGTGTGGTATATATATTTCTACTGGGGAAATGGTGAAATAACTTTTAAGCTTTAACTTTTCAGAAGTAAATCCATTTCAGAAAACAATAGGCATCATTACTGCATTTTTGCTCTTGACTGGCCTTTGGTTAATAATTTAGGATTTCTCCATAGCCAGAGGCAAGAATAATTCCATTCAAGTAAAAGTGTTCCCCTTCCAGTTGGACTCTTGACCTATACTATTCTATCAACTGAATCACATTCAATTTGGGGGATTTTCTTTAAGCTGTTGGAGGAAGGGTAAGGCTGCAGTTGACCAGGTGATCACATAGCTAATCTTTTTTGTGCCCATTATCAAAATTCATCTTGAATTCTGATATTTTTTGGGCTTTAGTTACCCATGCAATTTTGAAATGAAATCAATGTCCTTTGGCCAAATATGGCTTTGTGGGGGGGGGGGGGGTGGCGGGAGCTTGCTTTGTGGTGGAAAGCAAGTTCCTGGCTCAATTTGTTTCCTTGAATATAAACTAAGGTGCATTTTCATAACTAGGGATAATTCAGGCAACTATCATCACACTGCTCTTGTATCTATTGAACAGCTTTGGGCAGTATGATTGAGAGACCAGGACATAACTTTAGTGCTGTATTGACTGCAGTTGGGATAAGACTTCAACTCACATATTGTCATGACTATCTAATCTGGCTTTTTGAATCGGAGAAAGAAAATTTATTTTTTAAATAAACTTCATTTTTGTGCCATTTTAAGTTGCACACCACATTATTCTAGTAGGATTTTAGATATTGGGTGTTAAAGGGAAATAACTGTGGATGAAAAACAAAATAACCTTAGCACAATAAGGCTAGCAGTTATAGATCACTGTTTAGTTGTGATATTTTTAGACATAGACAAGTAATTTCAAAATGGATTATTAAATTTAGTATGCAATGCTCTAACTATTTGCAAGAATCATATGCTCTGTATACCTAAATGATAAAGTGCCAGTGAAGGTTGAAATGTACATTAGATTTTAGTTTTGTGGATGAGCCAACAATATCTTTGCGTACAACTTTAGGGAGCAAATCCATGCCTGGCAATTGTTTTAATCATGTGGTAACATTTGGCTGATAAGCATCAATATGACTAACTTTTTAAACTGAAATTACCAACCTGGATTGCAAAAGCCAAACTTGAATTCATTCAATCTTTGCCATATTTGGAGTTTTGGAATAGAAAAAGGATTTGTTTGCTTAAATGTTTGAGGCTGAAATGCTGATTCCAGAATAATTGGGCCAAGATCTTTAGAAGTGTGAAATGCTAAGAACATTGTAGCCAAAGTTTGAAATATTTGATCCAAACCAGGGCATCTGCAAATTATTTTCATGTTTTCAGACTGTTGTGCTGTGATTCTCAATGTCTTTATTCATAAACCCAGTGGACATCATTGGAGCTTTAGAAGTGGAAAGGCCCATATCTCCAGCCACAACCTCTTGAATATAAAAACTTAAAATATATATAGCAAACAATTGATTATCAAATGGAGTTGGTAAAATTACCTGAAAAATTTTCAAATATTAAGTGATACTGGGGGGAAGGAAAATTTGAATGACTGGTGACATTTCTTAATGCATTTTCAGTTCCAAAGCTAGATTCCAAACAGTTTATTGCTCTTGAAGTCCAAAATATTTCAAGTGTTAAAAGAAAGATTTGAGGACAGATAAGTAAAATGTTACACTATAGACATGGTTTTCCTTGTTGACTTTTCCAGTCAAGCATCAGTTGTGGCTTTGAGAGACATTCTCCCTAGAGTCCGTTAGTTTGGATTGAAGTTCTATGACTGGGATGAACACAAAAATCTTGTTTCATGCTGCACTGAGAATTTACATCCACCATAGCCAGATACCTCAATCGAGATCACCAAAAACAGATTATCTAGTTATTTTTCATGTTGCTGTGTGTATGCAAGTTTGGTTCATGCTGCCTGCTGGAGTTGGCTGAGCAGAGGATTTGAAATCTGATCTGCATCAGACCTGACCAAGACCATTCTGAACCTAATATGACCTGAAAGTTCTTAAAATTATTTTGGTGCCTGCCATGCACAGTTTAGTCCTGTCAGGAAAACACGAGGCTGCAGATACTGGAATCTTCAGCAACAAACAATCTGCTGGAGGAACTCTGCGGTTTGAGCAGCATCTGTCTGGGGAAAGGAATTGTCGAGTCAAAACCCTGCATCTGTGGAAAGATGATCTGTTAACATCTGAGCCTTTATCAGAAACCCATACAGTCACTTGCCCTTCTAAATCTAGTTTATGGCACTCAGTACTCATTTGTCCATTGCTTTATGGATCACCTTTTTTGTTTTCAGTCTGCAGAAAAACCCTGAGCTTCAAGTTACGTATAGTATACTCTAATTCTCTTCCCCACTCCTACTTCCTGTGTGTGGTCTTCTTCTTCATTCTGGGCACATTACAGCCTATGTTGATTTTGAGTGACCCACTTTCTTGGTTTGTATCAGAACTGTCCAGTTCTGCTGCAGTGTTATCCATCTGTAATATTAATGTGTTTTTTTTCTCTCTGCTGACATAGCCTGGACATTTCCAACACCTGTTTCTTTTGGTTTCAGTTCTCTATCAGCTCTGGCCTGCATTTCACAGCTTTTGCACAGCTTTCTTTCCTACAGCCCTCATTAATACATTGTCCAGATGACTCTGTAAATATTGGAATTATCTGGGCAACCGTTGCCCCTCCCTATCAAAAAAGATTTCCGTTGGCCTAACCACCCCCTCCTACCATCTCTGCAACTTTAACTTGCTTGCTTATTCTTTCCAGTCTGAATGGTTAACTGTTTCCATGAGTACTGTCAGTACACTTGTTCTGTATATTTATTTTATTTCTCTTTTTATTGTTGAGCTTTCCTTCTTTCCTACCTTTTTGCTGGGTGTCCAATTCCTACCATCCTGTCTTTTCATTGACGATAATAGTGGGGTCCACAGTGGTCAGTGCTCCTGCCTCGCAGTTCCAAGGACCCAGGTTCAATCCTAACTTTGTAGAGTTTGCATGTTCTCTCCAACTGCATGGGTTTCTCCAAGGTACTCTGGTTTCCTTGCATGTGCAAGTGACGGTAGCCGACTAACCGACCCACCATTCAAGGTGTGGGTTTGTAGGCTAATTAGTCTTGTAACTTGCCCCTCATAGGAAGAGTGACAGGGCTGGTGGGTGGGGAGGGGAAGCTAGCTGATAGGAATGTGAGATAAACAAAAGGATGAATGTAGGATTAACATAGACAGATATTTGGTATGGATGTGGTGAGCCCAAGAGCCCGTTGCTTTGCTGTACAAATCCAACATTCTCTATGAATAGGTTCCTTGTCCTATTTTGTACAAATTAAATTTTGTTCAATGATGTAAAACTGTTTCTTAAGGATCCAACAAAGTTGGAAGTTGCTTCATAAGCCAATTATATGCTGGCAGCAGGATCTTTAAATGTAGAAGAGAACCTTCTGTGAGAAGACTTAATTCAATCTTCTAACTAACAATTACATCTTCTGTAAGAGATTTTGGAAATGTACCTTAAAAGTACAGGAGTGAATTAACCATTTATAAATAATAAATTAGCGTCGGATTTCCATTGTATAAGATGCTTATCAGTAGCTGATTGAGATGTCATTGTTTAAGACCTCATGTACCTATTATTGACATCTTTGTTTTAAAACCAAATTATAGAGCATAAAAGAGTGGAGTTATTCAGCTGTGGAGAAAATGCATGTTCGAATTAAAATAAAACCTCTGGCCTTAACCCTTCAGTTCTTGCATTTACTATGCAAGTTTCATTTTGTAGCTTGAACAAAGAATTTCAGTTATAAACTTGTGCTGGGAGTGCAAAACTGTGTATAATAAATTGGATGTTCTGCAGTAAACTAGTGCATCATTGGAATATCAAGCGTTAGAACTCCATAGGAATGTTATTCTTGATCATCAGTTGCAGATTATTTAGAACTGATCCAGGTAGAGATATTATTTGAGATTTGTTCTCATTGCTATAAACTAATTTTATTTATAGTTGCCTTCCTGGCATCCACCCAACTACTGTTAGTATCCTGCTAGCTGACAAAGAATAGATACTTAATGTGGTATGGTGATACTTAAATAATTTGTAGGCAATAAATTAAGCTTCACGGGTACTTAGATAACTTCTTAATGGTAATGACTCAAGTGTAGTGAGTGTTAAAATAAATGTGACCACAGCTGTCTTATGTTCCCAGTTCCCTTAACAATCATATTCTTAGCCAACTATGAGATTTGTCAGTAGGAATTTCAACGCTTGGTCTTGAGAGGCAAGCAAAAATCTTATTCTTTCACAAATCTTTAGCTGTGGGCTTGGTAATGATAACCAGATGGAGTAGAGCTGCTTGCGTAAAGGGTACTTCACCTCCACCTTCATCCAGCATAGCACATTTATATCCTTGTATTCACAATACTTTCTCATGCAGAAGCCGTAAATTAAGACTCAAATGATTGTGCATTATTTCAAAGGTCTAATGCACTTTCCAGCCAGAAAGAATAACAAAATATTTGAGGATAGATGAAGTATTTGGAACACCAAGTATGCTGGAGGTGGACTGCTTCAGCTTTCTGTGAAACCCAATACTGAAAAGCAAGTTCAGATTCAGCTGCTTAATCTGATGCTCAAGTGGTAACGTCAATGGAATCGATTCCTCTGAATGGGGCTCCTCCTGATATTGGTCATGAAAGTAGAAGTTTAAAACATACTGAATGGAAAGATGTTTTTAACACCAACTTCCTACTGAAACTAGAGCAAGCAGATAAATGTCCAGTTAACTTAAAACCCTGGTATATTCCCTATTCCTGGGGTGATATGAAACAAGAGGCTAGAATGGCAAAAATATTAACATGTAGAATACTCTAAGCTTTGTGGCTTGGGTAGACTGTTCTGAAAGTGTGTGTGAAGCAGGAATATTTTCAAAGTTTAAAATGGAATCTTTATGAATAAGCTAAAATCCCTCCTTTTTAAGTGCTGTGGCTTTCTGGCATCATTTGGGATTTTTTTCTTTTAAGCTGTGCTTAAGTGAATGTCTTGTGTAGGTGTTCAGCCATTTACTCCTGGAGTTTGGCTGGATTTCCACTTTTAACTGTTGGTGCATTCTTTCTGAGTGATCTTTACTCATGAATTTACAAGAAAAAAGTGCTAGAAAGGATTATTGAAGAGATGCTTTGTTTTCTTTTTTTCTTTCAAATTAAAAGAATCATCACAACAGTTTGAAACATTATGGCTTGGGCAACTGCAAAGAAATGCTTTTCTACCTAGTGGTGGAATGTGTAGTAAATCAAAGTTTACTAAAATTCAGCCATGAAATTATCAAAATTGGTTTATGCCCAGTTGGTATTCATTCAGCCTTTTAACTTTGTACTTTAAATTCTTCTCCTCTTCTACCCTTCCTCCCCCTTCAATTTTTATTTACTTGCATCCTTGTTCTCTTCCCATCGACCAATCCCCCACTGAGTTTTCTGCTGTACAGCACTCAGTAAAGCATATTCTTTTAAACAGTCTTCTGGGAGCCATCAAAGTTGCTCTTGATTTAAGTTTTTCAGAATGAAAACAATCCAGTTACAGTGGAGCAATATGACTTCAATCCTCCAAGGACTACAAATTAGTAACAGATACATGTTCATATGCTGTGCCGATACGAGTGTTGGCAGTACTTTGTGGAAGAATTTTAAAATGTTATGGTTCACGTAGGAAGTTTAAACTTGTGAAATAGCAATTTGAGCTATTTCTTAATAAAATTCCATAAACCACACAGCTCATCAGTCATGAGTCTTAGACCGTAAGATATAGGAGCAGAATTTGGCCATTTGGCCCATCGAGTCTGCTCTGCCATTCGATCATGGCTGATTTATTTTTCCCTCTCAACCCCATTCTCCTGCCCCCCCCCCCCCCCCCCCCCGTAACCTTTGACGCCCTTACTAATCAAGAGACTCCTCCTCATTTCTATTATAAAGGGACACCCTTGTATTCTGAAGCTGTGCCCTCTGGTCCAAGACCCTCCCACTACTGGAAACATTTTCTCCATGTCCACTCCAGGCCTTTCAATATCCAGTAGGTTTCAATGAGATTTACCCCCCCCCCCCCCATCATCCTTCTAAACTCCAGTGAGTACAGGCCCACAGCCATCAAACGTTAACCCCTTCATTCCTGGGATCATTCTTGTAAACCTCCTCTGGACCCTCCCCAATGACATCAAATCCTTCCTTAGATATGGGGCCCAAAACTGCTCTCAATACTCCAAATGTGGTCTGATCAACACCTTATAAAGCCTCAGCATCACATCCTTGCTCTTATATTCTAGTCTCTCGAAATGAATGCTAACATCGCATTTGCCTTCCTTACAACCCGACTCAACCTGCAAGTTAACCTTTAGGGAATCCTGCACTAGGAATTCCAAGTCCCCTTCAATTTCTGAATTTACTCCCCGTTTAGAAATAGTCTACACCTTTATTCCTTCTACCAAAGTGCATGACCATGCACTTCCCTACGCTGTATTCCATCTGCCACTACTTTGCCCATTCTCCCAACCTATCCCAGTCCTTCTGGAGACTCCCTGCTTCCTCCTATGCTTCTGTGCTTCAACCTAATTTTGTATCATCCGCAAACTTGGTAACAAAGCAATCAATTCCGTCATCCAGATCATTAACACCGACCTCTGCAGATTACCACTAGTCACTGGCAGCCAACCAGAAAAGGCCCCCTTTATTCCCACTCTTTGCCTTCTGCCAGTCAGCCAATCTTCTATCCATGCTGGTACCTTTCCTGTAATACCATGGGCTCCGATCTTGTTTAGCAGTCTTATGTGCAGTACCTTGTCAAAGGACTTCTGAAAATCCAAGTAAACAACATCCACTTACTCTCCTTTGTCCATCCTGCCTTTTACTTGAATTCCAAAAAAGTTGTCAGGCAAGATCTCCCCTTAAGGAAAACGTGCTGACTTTGTCCTAGTTTATCATGTGCTTCCAAGTACCCTGAAACCTCATCCTTAATAATGGACTCTAACATCTTACCAACCATTGAAGTCAGGCTAACTGGCCTATAATTTCCTGTCTTTTGCCTCCCTCCCTTTTTAGAGTAGAGTGACATTTGTGATTTTTCCAGTCCTCTGGAACCATTCCTGACTCTAGTGATTCTTGAAAGATCACCACTAATGCCTCCACAGTCTCTTCAGAACCCTGGGGTGTAGTCCATCCATTCCAGGTGACTTGTCTACCTTCAGACCTTTCAGCTTCCCAAGCACCTTCTCCTTTGTAATAGCAACTACACTCACTTGCAAAATACTTATTCAGTTCATCTGCCATTTCTTTGTTCCCCATTACTACCTCTCCAGTGTCATTTTCCAGCGGTCCGACGTCCACTCTTGCCTCTCTTTTACTCTTTATATATCTGAAAAAACTTCTGGTATCCTCTTTTATATTATTGGCTAGTTTGCCTTCACACTTCATCTTTTCTCCCCTTATTGCTTTTTTAGTTGCCTTCTGTTGGTTTTTAAAAGCTTCCCAATCCTCTAGCTTCCGGCTAATTTTTGCAATATTATATGCCCTCTCTTTTGCTTTTCTTCTGCCTTTGACTTCCCCTGTTAGCCACGGTTGCCTCATCCTCCCTTTGGAATGCTGCTGCTTTGGGATGAAATGATCCTGCATCTTCCGAATTACTCCCACAAATGCCCGCCACTGCGGCTCTACTGTCATCCTTGCTGGGGTTCCCTTCCAATCAACTTTAGCCAGCTCCTCTCTCGTGCCTCTGTAGTTATCTTTAACTCAACTGTAATACCAATTCATCTGATTTTTAGCTTATCCCTCAACTGCAGGGTGAATTCTATCATATTATGATCACTACCCCCTAAGGGTTCCTTTACCTTTAAGGTCCCTAATCAAATCTGGTTCATTGCACAACACCAAATCTAGAATTGCTTTTTTCCCAGTGGGCTTGACCACAAGCTGCTCTAAAAAGCAACCTCGTAGGCATTGCACAAATTCCTTCTCTTGGGATCCACTGCCAACCTAATTTTCCCAATCTACTTGCATATTGAAATCCCCCATGACCACCATAACATTGCCCTTCTTGCATGCCTTTTCTATCTCTTGTTATAATTTGTACCCCACATCCTGGCTACTATTTGGAGGCCTGTATATAACACCTATTGGGGTCTTTTTACCCTTGCAGTTCCCTAACTCTAACCATAAACATTCTACATCTTCTGATCTTGTGTCACTTCTTGCCAAGGAATCGATTTCATTTCTTTTAAACCAACAGAGCCACCCCACCCCCTCTGCCCACCTGCCTGTCTTTTCGATGGGATGTGTATCCTTGGATGTTTAGCGCCCAGCTGTGATCTTCTTTCAGCCACGACTCTGATGCCCACAGCATCATACCTGCCAACTTCTAACTGCGCTACAAACTCATCTACCTTATTTTACATACTGCACGCATTCAAGTATAATTCCTTCACCGGTGTTGTGTCACTGATTTGAATTCAAAAATGATATTTTAATTGCTGTTAATGGAATCACAATAGAGTAAGATAAATTCTGACCCATAGTGATAAACTTTAACAAGGGGAAGTGGTGGGGAGGTAATGAATTTGATAGACTTAGAGTTGAGCCTAACTTTTTGCCATCAACTTCCATCTTCTTTTGACGAAGGATTGCTCAGTTCTGCAGTTCACTCATCCCATTCGGCACTCGCATTTGTGCATGATCTTCACTTGTCAATTTTTATTAATAGACAGTACATATTCCTAGATTTCAGTGAGGTAATACAAGTATTTGTCAGAGGTATTTGATCCCCTTGTTGGCTTTACTTGGGTATTTGAAGTTTTCTAATAAGTGTTTAATTTTGGAATCTTCAAAAATGAACGTGACTTCTGTACATATAAAAAAAATCTGATTATATATGCACTTCCCCTTAAGTTTGGGGCAAATTCTATTACATTGACAGAAATATTAAGACCATATGACTTTGATAAAATGCTCCTTCTCTCTTGCAGGGAAAGTTCATCCGAATCAATTTTGATGTCACTGGCTATATTGTGGGGGCCAACATTGAGACCTGTATCCTCTTCACTGCTGCGTTTTAGAGAGGGTGGTGGCAATAGTGTGCTGAGGTGGTACATAAAATAACCTGAGCTTATGCCTGTATTTGTGTAAGAAGTGTTCAGCACTGTGATTTTTCACAGTAGCAAACTGTATTTGAATATGGTGGTGTGAGGGGAGAAAAAATTTTAAATGAGTGCAACTTTGGTATACCTTCACTTTGAAATCGGATGACCATGTTAACTCAGCAGCCATTTCATCCTTGCTCTATCTGAAACCCTAACAGCAAAAGAGGAAAGGGAAATTGCAACTTGTTGTAAAAGATTATTCTTCCATTTGGTTTATAGAGTATAAAAGCAGGAGGGTTATCATAAAGCCATTTACTACTGTTTTAGATCCCAGTGGAATATTATGGTCAATTCTGTGCACCATTGATTAGGAAAGATGTGGAGTCACTAGACATTGCAGAGATGTGCCAGAATAATTCATGGAATGTGAGAATTCTGTAATATGGAGAAGCTCAACTGGTTTTCCTCAAGAGAAAAGATTAAAGGAAGATGTAATGTGTTCAAAATCGGGGTCATAGAGTAAATTTGAAACGGTTTCCATTGGCAGAAGGGTTGATAACCAGATGATGCAAAATTAAGGGTGACTTTGAAAAGAACCAAAAGAACAAATGAGGGGAAAATAAAATTTATACAGCAAATTAAGTTCTGGAATGCACTACTGTAAGGATGGTTGGAGCAGACTCAAAAAATCCTTAAATGCAAGTTGAGTTCTGTTGCTTTAGTTAAATCTTTGGGCAAAATTGGCTTGTGGGATCCCATTCAATATGAAAGACCTTAATTTGTGCTGTGCTTCAAACTTGAATGGAATAATGGTTAAATCTCTATTTTAATTACATTTATTGTATATTTAATGTGCATTTTGGTTTAACTGGTTTTCAGCCATCGGTAGGAAGTTGTGGTTTGGCTTTACACACGGGTATGTCATTAACATCAATAAAGGGTTCCACTGTTCAAAGTAAGTTGTGAAACTATGAAACCATGTAATTCGGTGCGTAGAAACTGTTCAAGCAGAGGAGCCCTGTAATCTTTACCTTTTTAACTAGGACAAACTGGCCAAATAGCTTTGTTAGCAGGTAGATGACAATTTATAATTGCAAATAGTCTTACATGGGTTGGTAAAACTTTTTGGTCTATTAGGCCCAGATTCCTTCCTTGAAAACTTGTGAAGCTCTAAAATCAGCTGCTGTTCCTCATGTCACCATCTCCAAGCAAAACAACTTGGTTATCAGTTTGATTTTGTTAACTAACCTATAAGGTACAAATTTTTATGTTGCCAAATGTTCAACTGTTTCACATTCAGCACTGTTTGAGTAAAGTTTATATTTATTAGGATTTTGTTCACAGCTTAAGTGTAGACTGCTACAGAAATATCTGCATTTTGATTAACTGATCAACATGTTTTAGTAGTTGCAAATCATTTAGTAACTTGACTTGACTTTGTCAAGATCTTCTGGAAAAATCCCGTGCAATACGTCAGGCAAAGGAAGAACGAACGTTCCACATTTTCTATCAACTACTTTGTGGAGCAGGAGAGCATCTTAAATGTAAGTCAGTTCTGTAATAAATCATGTTGAGTGTATTCTCTTTTACCTCCTGCCCCCCCCTCCCCAAAACCACCACCAATTTTCATCCATCACCCACTCACTAGTCTCAAATGTATGAATTCAGCTTGGGTACAGAAGAATTTAAAAAAAACTGCTGCTTTTCTTCATCCCAAGTATGATGGGTTAGAAAATCGAGGTCAGGTATGGTTCAAGAACATAAACCACCATTTCTTTCCAAATTTCATTGGCAGTGAGACATCTGGGATTGATCTTGATTTCATTTAAGGCTTTGGTCTCAGAAGTGGTTGCAAAATACACAAGCTGGAAAGTTTACAGTCTTCGCTAAAATTAGACTTGATGTTATCCATTGTTGATTTGCACAAAATTTCCTGAACAATGTGGAAAGCATCAGTGCTTAATTTTTATAATGCAAATATTTTGGCTGCTTTGAGAGAACTGGAATGCTTTAGTGTTGACCTGTTGTCTAAATGTTAAGTGAATACAGTTTTGCAATGTTCTGTCACTTCAGTTAAATTCATATTCTATTAGTTTATGGGTGTGGTGGGATGAGTTTTATCTTGCATTTCCTTCATGTATCAGTTTGTTGCTCTAATTGCTTAATGGGTTAAAGCACTAACCATACAGACTAGGTTTAACTCTGTGTCTGCTGCACTAGGTCCTGTTGGCCTCTATCTTAACTAGTTAAGAGGATATCACGGCACACAGTGAGGTTCTGCAAGACTTACATTTCAATGATTTGGATGTTAGTATAGGGGCTAAAATAAAAATTTGCTAATAGTACCCAAATTGGTAAAGTTAATGAGAAACCTGTATGTGGCCAACAAAGTTGTAAATGGAATTTGATCTGGTAAAATAAGGTCTAATATTTGGGAAGGGCATACAAGGCAAGGGAATGCTGCAGTGAATGGCAGAATTCTGAAGTGGAAATGAACAAGGATCCTGGAGTGCATGTTCAAAGAGATATGAAGGTAGCAGGACAGGTGGTTAAGGCAATGTAAGGGTTACTTCATAGGCTGAGATACAGAATACAAGAACAGGGAGACAAGTGTTAGAACTAGAATAAAGGCTTGACCATAGCTAGAGTGTTCCGGCTGTCATAGCCGAGGAAGGATGTGATGAAACCAAAGAGGGAACAGAAGAGATTTGAGGATATGCCAGAGCTAAAGAATTTTGTTAATGATTGTTTACCTATACTGAGATTGGTTACCTTTAGGAAAACAGTGGGGGTGTATCAAATTGAGATCTAGGCAGGAAAGACCCATTTCCCTTTTTGGAGGTGCTAATAACCTCAGGATGTGGATTTAAGTAAATTTGATAGAGTTGAGGGGAAAAAAATAGACTTGGGGATTTCTCTAATGTAGTAGCTTAGATCCCCTCTGCTGATTTGCCACTGAGTAATCTTTGCTCTGTGTGTACATTGGCTCAGCAGGCTGGGGTTCAACTCTGGTTTCCACTGTCAAAATGATGTTTATTAATCTGTTAATGTAAAACTTATTATGAAGCTGACTGGATTTTTGGAATCTCAAATCAGCCAGGCATTGCACTTGAGGGGTCATTGTAAAATGTGGGGTGGTTGGAGTGCTGCGGGAGCCTTTCGTTTGAGACAGACTTGTTTAAATTATCACCTTAAACCTGTTTTATGCAATTTTTCCCATCTGTTCTTAAATAACTTGTCCTCTATTTAATAATAGAATTTGCTGGGAGGATCCTACCCTTCCTACAATATGCTGCCTTAATTTGCAAGTAATCATTGCTATGAAATCAATGTTGATGTTTTTTTTAAAAAAAAATTATTTTTGCATTCAGCTGATTTGCTGCTCGAAGGATTCAATAACTACCGGTTCCTATCCAATGGGTATGTTCCTATCCCTGGACAGCAGGAGAAGGACAACTTCCAAGAAACCATGGAGGCAATGCACATCATGGGTTTCTCCCATGAGGAAATCATGTGTAAGATGCTGCTGGCTACAATATTTATAACCAGTCCTTGTGCAAGTGTCAAAGTTATTGAAGGATTCTATGATAGCTGTGTGATGAGAAAGCATGAAGATTGAATGATTTTAAATGGAGATTTTTGAGAAGAATGATGTAAAATGCGACAATATTGTCTGGTGGATGGTTAACAAATAGAGAACATCTTAATAATAGAACCTAATGAGGTTACTCTAAATTGGTTTCCGGTCCACATCAGAAAATTTATTCATTTGTACAATTTTGTAGCTGGAATCACCAGCACTGTGTATGAATGGTTCAGAAACAAATGATGTAAAACACCAAACTCCCTGGGCATTTTGTAAGTTTAACACCTCTCCAACCACATGTAAACTCTGCAACTAATAAAAAAACAAACTCTGCTTTAGATTTTAATAAAATATTTCGGTCTTGTAGACTTCAAGATCCATTTGCTGATATCAGATACTTAAATGGGAGAGAAAAACTAAACATTATACTTTGCACACTGCTTGCTTTTCAGTGCATTTGGAAAATCTTGAATGCAAAGATTATAGTCAATATATTAACATTTGTTGGGCATATTGAGCTCTGGATTTATCATCTGAGAGAAATGATTTGCCTATAAATTGAATATGAAGTTGAGATACAATTAACATAAATGCAACCTTGGCAAAACTTATTCAACCTCTCCTAGCTCAGTATCTCATTATTTTCCTGGTTCAGCTGTCTCATGCAGGAAGATAGGATTTTTTTGGTACATTGCTTGGTTTTTAATGTACATACAATATTAACTTATTGAAAGCCAGTTAAGAATGGAATTCATATTCTTCTCTGCAAGCTAAATGGATTTGGATTAAATAGTTTGATTTTTAAAATGCAGCAGTGTTTTTCTTGAATCTAATTAGTCAACATAACTTATTCCAAAAAAAAGACAATATTTGCTAAGAAAATGCTGGAAATATTTGGCAGGCCAGCAGCATTTATCTGAAATGTTAACTTTCTTTCCTTTGCACAAATTGGCTGACCCGAGTATTTCCATTTTCTGTTTTTTTTTCCAGATTTACAGCATCTTATTATTTTGCTGTTGCGTTTTCCTAGAACCTAGTTTCTGCATTTCATTTGAATGTGATGCTAATTCCACTGTGTTCGCTCTCTTGGCCCAAACTTGCAGTGTAATATGGTGGTAGTTATGCAAAAGGATGAAAAGGAATTGTAGTGGAAAGCAAACAGCAGATCATTAATTCCTTCAATACAATAATACAGCACACTTCTAATGTAGTTTTAGCTTCCAGTCAATAGTAAAAGTAACATTTAATGTGTGAGCAATCATTAAATTTACATATAGGCAGATATAATCAGAGGACAGTCTAAAAAGATTACAAATGAAGTCTGAGTACATCACTTTCTCCCTTTTTTTTAAGCCCACCTTTAACAGTAGTGTCCAAGATTTATATTGTGCTAAAATTTGTTCAATATATTTCAGCACTTCAGTAGGAAAGTAACAGCATCAAACAATACTAGATGTACAAGCTTGTTTTTCTGGAATGAGCTGTGGTAGAATTTGACAAGTTTGCCTCCCAGATGAATATTTATTCACTCTAAGAATACTCAAATATTTGACATATTTTGTCACTTGCATTCTTTGCATTTTTTTTGCTTGTGGTCTCACATGTTCATGTAGCTGGTGTTGCATGCATGTTGTCTTTGGATGGCTAGACATCTGGAGTCCATGATGACCCAAATGTTGAGTGGTATTTACTGGAGGAGGAGTTGTTGCAAAGGTATGCCTAGATGCATACATGGCTTATGATACTTTAGGTCTCCAATATTTAAATTTCAAGAGCACTTTTTCTCTCGAGGGTTTTGTACTATTTTAAAGTTGCATTCATATTCAGATTATTGCAAGTGCTTTTGCCAAGTGCTTTTGTTTTACTGTAAATAGTATTAATGATTTGTCTGACACCTGAACAAAGTACTTCTGGTTTACTTGGCACTGCCCAATTTGTATTCCCAGTTTAACTTCTATACAAACCTAATGTTGCTCCACCCATCAGTAAAAGTTGAGCTGCACTGCCTCACCTATATCCACCGATGTCACAATGTTTATTTTCTTTGTTAAAGCAGAGATGATTGGTTGGAAAGATGGAATCTTAGATTTGTGGGAAACGTGCTAACACCAGACAAAAATCTGGGGGTTACTCCATGTTATTAGAATGATATACAATTTTCTTTAACCTGATATTTGATAGATGCTTCATTAAATTCCATCCCGTTAATTGTTCTAATTTAATATCACAGCAATGTTGAAAGTGGCCTCATCAGTCCTGCAGTTTGGTAATATTGTGTTTAAGAAGGAAAGGAACACAGATCAAGCATCGATGCCAGACAACACTGGTAAGTTATTTCATCAGTTCCTATAGATTGTCATCATCAATTCCAACATAAGTGGGCATTAAGCTTTTTGCCATTTTTTTGAAATGCAGGTAAAAATTCCATCATGGGTCCAAATAATATACATTTTGGTAGGAAACATCATTACTCTGGCAATCCTGTGTAAACTCTTCATATTCTAACCTCAGCTGTCTTTCCTCTTCTAAACAAAAGCTGCTGAAACTATTTGAAGTTCTATACCACCACCTTGGCTGGGTTAATTGACACATCAATCTAAAGATCAACCAGGGATCTCATTTCCCCAGTGGATGCAAATACTTAAATTGCTGGAAGAGAATTTTTTGTGCATAAAATATGAGGAATGTATTTGAACTTGATTCAATGTCTGTTTAATCACACACAAACCCAGAAACTTAAGGTACAGTAGAAGATTGCACCAGAGAGAGCAGATTTTCCCTTCACTTCTGTTTTAAAAGAAACAAAATTAGTTTTTTGAATTCCTTTTTATAGAACTTTGGTTAGACTTTGTGTAAGGTTATGGTCTCTCCTAATTATAAAGAGAACCACCAGAAAAATGAAGGTTTTTGGAAGAATAACGAAGTCTGAAAATCAAAAACCTTTAGAAATGAATGATCAAGCTTTCTTTAAAAAAATAACAAGACTGAGAGCTTGATGTTTTGAGAATTCTGATAAGCTAGGTAAAGCGTACATTTTCATTTGAAATCCCCAAGTTAGGGGGCCGTAAATAAGGGTCCCAAATAAATCAGTACAATCCTCTGTACCCAAGGAGGGGTTAGAATGTGGATCTCAGACCACAGTAGTAGAGTTGAATTAAGGGAAAGACTAGGTGTATGAAGGTGAAAGGAATAGAGGAATGTGTTGATAGGGTTAATGAAAGCAGAATGATTTTTCAGGCATAAACTGACACATACCTGCATGATGAATAATGGTGTTCTTGGGTTAAGTTCTATGGCATTATATTGACCATATTTGCATACAGGTTTGCAGCACCAAATATTATCTTTCACCTGCAGTGTTTCCAAAAATCATCCTTGCCCATATGCCTACATCTTCTGTTTGCTATGTTTCTTCAATTTTTTTAAAAGGTGCAGTAGTCTCTGCCTCACACTAATTATCTGACAGTGTTCCATGGTTTAATGACTTTATCCATGAAGGAATTTTGCCTAAACACACCTTGCTTTTTGCTCACGCATACACACTATATACTTAGTTGGGTATTGGAAGGCAACTGCTGCTAGTATGATATTTAATACCTAAGGGAGCAGAATATCAAGTTGGGAGATGTACATAATTGTACTTCTATTCTATTCCAAATTTTGATGGCATCAGGCCCCCATTGAGGGTTTATCAACAAATTGGCCTGTTTTTGTTTAATGCTGGTCTCCAGTTTGAAATATTTTTACTTTCAGTAGTTTGTCTTCCATATTCAAACCTAATAAATCAAAGTGAGGATTTATCCGTAATCAATTACAAAATCATTCATCTTAGAGATGCTGTCCATAGAAAATTTTGACAGCATGTCTGTTGAAAGGGGATTTGTATTTGGACTTGCATGGAATATTATGAAGTCACGTATTTCGAGTACCTTATAGATTAATGAATGTCTTCTTAAGCTGCTCAGAAACTCTGTCACCTGCTGGGAATGAATGTAATGGAATTCACTCGTGCTATACTCACACCACGCATCAAAGTTGGCCGAGACTATGTTCAGAAAGCGCAGACCAAAGAGCAGGTATGGTTGAGGCTTGTAGAGATGCAAATGAATTGAAGCTGCTGCATTAGTTTGATATGTTTTAAAAAAAGAATATTTTGATTCAAGGCTGACTTTGCAATTGAAGCATTAGCAAAGGCTACTTATGAACGCCTCTTTCGTTGGCTTGTCATCGCATCAACAAAGCTTTGGATAGGACAAAACGACAGGGAGCTTCTTTTATTGGCATTTTGGATATTGCTGGTTTTGAAATCTTTGAAGTAAGTCCATTTTGATTTTCTAAAATCCTATCCCTTCCATAACTTGTTTCCCAGTAGAATCGCAAGAGTAACCGGGTAGAAAATGCAACTTGTTTTCAGACAGACGTGTGTCTCAAGATTGGGTTTTGCAGACTGGCTTCTGCATAGAGATCTGCTTAGCTTAGCTCTGAGCTCGAGTGGGTGGTGAGGAAAATGGTGGTGGGACATAGTGCAAAAAGAGCTGAGATGGAAGTTACAATACAGTCCCAGGATGAGACTATGATAAATTTGAATGCACTGAGCTGGGGTGGGAGCAGAGCTAGGGATGGGGAAAGAAAAGAAAACTTGGAGAAAATTAAATCTTTTGCAAAAGATTTGGAAACAAAAATCCAGTTGCATTTTTGCAAAATTCATTTTCCTCATTGATCTTCTAACCAGTGCATCTAGTCCCCAGTGAATGAAATCATGTGTATGGCATGCTCCAAAAAATCACCTCATTTTTGATATCTGCATTTAAGGCTGATAAAAGAAATTTCTTGGAGGAAATTGAGAAACTTTGGAATTTTCTACAAGAGAAGACAGTGGATGCTCCACCTTTGAGTTCATTCTGGTCTTTGGGGATTGTGAATCTTGGATATCTGGGATGAGGTTGGAAAGATGACTAGAAGTGAAACATTAATGATACTGTAAGGCAGAATGGGATTAGTGGAAGGAGGGGGGCAGGGCCTTTTGACCCACCCTAATTTTCTTGTTCCTATGTTTAGGCTCAACAGACAGATTTTGTTCTAACAGAAATATTACTTTTTACTGCAGCTAAATTCATTTGAGCAGCTGTGCATCAACTACACCAATGAAAAATTGCAGCAACTGTTTAATCACACCATGTTTATCCTGGAGCAAGAAGAATACCAGCGAGAGGGCATTGAGTGGAATTTCATTGACTTTGGTCTGGATCTTCAGCCTTGCATTGACCTCATTGAAAGACCTGTAAGGATAAGAATTCTGCACATTGATTTGTTTCATAACTACCACTTAAGAAATATAGTTTTCAAATTATCTCATCGACTTCATTTGGGAATAAATTGACTAGGTGATAGCAGACATAGGCAAGTTGATGAAAGTGACATAAAAAAACATTATGAAGACACCTTTAACAGCAGGGAGAAAAGAAAAATAGTAAGTTCTAAACAGTAGAACCTGTGGAAATGGACAGAAAGTCAGGGTGTGATGCCCATCATTTGAAAACTGCCCTGTACCATCTTCAAAAGTTGCAAATGTATTACCCCCACACACAGAACTAAATGTTCAGGACTTCAAACTAGTTTATACCCTTTAACCAAACAAGCCACAAGACTGCCCTTAAATTTTTAGTCACTCCAGTGGAGAAGTAACTTAGCTCAATTTGGGTGTTCAGTTTTGGACACCATTATCTGCGAATGCTTAAGGGACATGCAATTTTTTTAAAAAACAGAAGTTGAAGCTATGGTCAAAAAATTCTAACTTAGAAGATTTAAACACTCCTAATATTCTGTGAAGAAAATGGTTTGAAGAATATTAAACATCAACTTCAATCTGTTAAGTATTTACTTGTTTTGCCAGGCAAATCCTCCTGGTGTGTTAGCTCTGTTGGATGAGGAATGCTGGTTTCCTAAGGCTACTGATAAGACATTTGTGGAAAAATTGAGCCAAGAACAAGGTACTCATTCAAAATTCCAAAAGCCAAGACAACTCAAAGATAAAGCTGACTTCTGCATTATTCATTATGCTGGCAAGGTATGTCTACTAAATGGAATGCTAAATGTTGAGAATAGATTGTACTGCCTGTTCGTAACTTCTTAAACTGAAAACCTTAAATGGGCACTTGGGTCAGGTAAACAGCTTCAAGCTGGTTTGTATAGGTATGTTTTTAGGATTATGACTTCACTGGATTGTAAGTTTGTTGGATGATGTACCAATTTATTTAAATAGAATTTGTTACCATGCCTTGGCACACTGTTTTTAAGCATTAATCATACTGAGAAATGAACAATATTATCTGACTTTGCCTTAGGTAGAAAACTTGTTTATTCTTTCTTTCTAGTCCCAGTGTAACAAATACAAAGGAAATTTTTTAATGTAACTCTTGACATGTACAACTATCCCTTAAAAGGAGTTGTTTTTCAGTTCCTCAATGGATCTGTACATCACTCTTAATTTTAGCAACTTTTTTTCCGCTCAAGAGCATTGGTGACCAGGCCAGCTTTAGTTCCCAACCCTAATTACTCTAAGTAAGTGGCTTGCTGAGCTTTTCTGAAATCATATTGGGGTGTGGAGCGACCCTGTGTAAGGAAAGTACATTTCTTTTTCCCTTAAGACATTTGGTTTAAGGACAAAGGACATTTGTGGAACTCCAATTTCACCATTACCACTACTAATACTGGATTGTAATTCCATTTTAACTTGTTTAATTACTGGAATTCTAGCTCTCTGGCTGACAAGGTAGGATTGGAGTTGACAACACACCTCCTAGTCCACCAACTTAACCACTGTGCAAAGTGGTTTGACGCACAACTACTAATGTATAGAGATACGAGACTGCAGGTGCTGGAATCTGGAGCAACAAACAAAATGCTGGAGGAACTTGGTGGGTCAGGCAGCATCTGTGGATAGAAATGGACTGGCTGATATTCCGGATCGAGACGCTTCATTGGCTGGAGTCCAGAAGAAGGGTCTCAACCTGAAACATTGACTGTTCATTTCCCTCTACAGAAGCTGCCTGGCCCACTGAGTTTCTCCAGCAATTTGTTTATTGCAATGAATAAACTTTTCATCCTTGAGGTGCAATTATCCTGATATACTGCTTCATTTAGTAATTTGAATTCAAACTAGGCTTTTTAGCTGGGTTCTACTTAATTTGACAAGAAATGCTTTTTCCTAAAGTAAAGCAATTGCAGATGAAAGTGAGTGATTCTTTCGAGGCGCTCTGAAATGTAGCAATTTCCAGGAAGTATTTTGCAGTGGTTTTTAAATATGCCACAAGTACCAATAGTGACAGATAATCTGTATATAATAATTTAAAAAAATTTGGTACCAGGTGGATTACAAGGCAGATGAATGGCTTCTGAAAAACATGGACCCACTCAATGACAATGTTGCAACCCTCCTTCATCAATCATTGGACAAGTTCGTGGCAGAGTTGTGGAAGGACGGTCAGTAGTTGTATTTTTTTTAAATAATATTTTGTGAAGATGGTTTATATATTCACTCGGCTTTCTCTAAATGTTGTTAAATTGCAGTAATATTTATCTCAATAACTTTAATTCTCAAGCTTGAAGTACATTTAGTTTTCGAGTGGGTTTTGGAGATCCTGTTTCATTGTTTCTCCTAATTTTCAGCATTTTATTTGGACTTCTGAATGCTTCAATGATCAGAATCAGGAAAAGTTAGAGAAACAGGTTTAATGTCGAGAATAGGAGAAGAAAAAGTTTTGTGAAAGGCAGGAAAGAGTAAGCGACAGAGGCAAGCAACTGTAGATGCTGGAATCTGGAGCAAAAAGCAAACTGCTGGAGGAACCCAGCAGGTCGGCAGTATCTGTGGAGGCAAAGGGGTAGTTGACATTTTGGGTCAAGACCCTGCATCAGGACTGTTGACTATCCTTTTGCCTCCAAGGATGCTGCTTGATCCAAATAACAAAGGATGATGGCCCAAGGTAAAAGAGGGTGATAATGGGATAAGCAGTCTAGTCTGAGGTTTGACTGGGAGAAGCAGAAGGATTATCTAATGATCAAAGGAAAACGCAGCAAATACTACAAATAAGAATTTTTTTAAAAGCTGGAAATAATTATGTAAAATTAATCAAATCTGAGCACCTGGCCTTCTAGATGAGATACAATCAGAAGATGAGGTGCTGGTCTTTAAACTTGCTTTGATCTTCAGTGGAACAAAGTAGGAGGCCAATTCTGCAGTGGGTCAAGGATTAAAGTGACAGGCAACCAGAAGTTCAAGGGCACACTTGTGCACTGAACAGAGGTGTTCCTCCAAAACACTTGACCAATTTAAGAAAGGCCACTTCAGATGGAGTGGATACTGCATATCAAATTGAAAGTACAAGGAAATTGCTGCTTTACCTGGGAAGTGTACTTGGTGCTTTGAATGGTGGGAACGGAAAAAACGAATGGTATGTGAGTGCACGTGAAAGTACTGTGGGAATGGAAGTGTATTTTGGGGATATCGGGGTGGGTGGTATATCAGTGACCTGGAAGAAAATGTCCTGGAATACTGTGAGGAAGTGATGTGCTTGATGGTGGAAGTTGTGGAGATTGTTGCACTTAATGTGCAGGGTGGAGGAATGGGCAAAAGGACTTCTTTTCTAGGTTCTGGGCAGGAGTAGAAAATGTGTAGAAAATGGAACAAACATGATTGAGGGCCTTCAGTTATGCTAGAGAGAACTCCACTTAGAAAAGCCTGTCAGAAATGCTGGTTTGGAATGTGTTGTTGTCCAATTAGGAACTCGAGACCTGAAACGAGAATAAAATTGGAGGCCTTGCTGGAGGCAAGTTGAGAGGAATTGTAGTTGAGAGATGGTGTGTGGGTTTGCAGTGGATATGGCAGCTTATCTAAACATCGAAATGGAGAAGTCCAGAAGTAAAAATGACCATGTTGAGGATAAATGTTGGCAGCAAAGTTGATAAATGTTTTAGTTGGGCAAGAGTAGGAAGAAACATAATCAATATATTATAGAGACCATCCAAGTGACTTCTTTCTCATGGAAAAAAAACTATTTCTCTTTAGTCACTTCCTCAGTGGGGTGTTCAGCTTCTGCAAGACTTCGGCTTTGTTCTTGTAAAGCCTGATGGAAACTTGAGAAATGATGCCTTATCTTTTGGTTTGCACATTATAGATGTCTACACTTGAGAGTTCAACATTTTTAGCATTTATGACACTTTATTTCAGTGTTTTCCTTTAGTAATTTCAGATAATTCAGCTTTGCTCACTTAAACATGTTCTAGAGATGTACAGCACAGAAATAGGCCCTTCGGCCCATCATAACCATGCCAACCTTTCTACCCATCTACACTAATCCCATTTGCCTGCATTAGGTCCATATCCTTCTATGCCTTGCCTGTTCAAATGCCTGTCTAAATGTCTCTTAAATGTAGTGATTGTTACAGATTCCATCACCACCTCTGTTAGTGAATTTCAGTTAGCAACCATTTTTTTTACATTTAAGAACTTTCCCCTGAAATCCCCTTAAATCCCTTCCACTCACCTTAAACCTCTGCTGTCTTGTTTTTGATACCCCTACTATGGGAAAAAGATTCTATCTACCCTACCTGTAATTTGTTACATACGTCTATCACCCCTCAGCCTCCTTCACTTCAGGAAAACAAGCTCACCCTCTCCCCATAACTGAAGTCCTTCAATCCAGGCAACACCCTGATGAATCGTTTCTACACTCTATCCAGCACAAGCTACAGAATTCCTGGCGATCAGAACTACGCATACTCCAAGTGTGGTCTCACCGGTGCTTTGTAAAGTTGCATCCTAACATCCCATGTTGCACCGGTTCTAGACTGACTTTTTGTTTCTTGTTCCTTTCCCACCCTCTCGCCCTGCAGTATCATTGGATATCACTTGCCCTTCACTTCATCACATTCCTTTGTTCTGTCCTCCTCTTCCATCTTTTCCATCACCTTAACCTTTTAAAATCTTCAACTGAAACAGTAACTGCCTTTCCACAGATAATGCTTGACTCAATATTACTGGCTTCTCAATATTTTTCTCCATCATATTTATCTTGTGCTTATGTCGAAGATCAGTGATTATTTAATTGGTGGTGCAAGCACGAAGGGCTGAATGATCTATTAATGTTCTGTTGATCTAGTAGTCCAAGAACATCTCGCTGCTTTTGTAATTCGTGAGATTTCACATTGCATAAGTACAACATAGTGTTTTTTTTTTAAATCGCAAATTATTTTTGCAGTTGATCGCATTGTGGGTTTGGACCAAGTCGCTGGAATGAACGAAACTGCCTTTGGTTCCGCTTACAAGACAAAGAAGGGCATGTTCCGCACAGTGGGACAATTGTACAAAGAGTCCTTGGCCAAACTAATGGCAACTCTCCGCAACACTAACCCCAATTTTGTTCGGTGCATTATTCCAAACCATGAGAAAAGGGTAGGTATATTTCCAGAAAGGGGGAATGGCAATCCCCTACAGTGCCATTATAAGAACAAAGTTACTCATTATGTAAAGATCTTTCAAAAGTGACTATGAACCTGGGAGGATTTCAGCAGATTGGAAGATCAAAAATGCAATGTCCTTGTTCAAGATGGGAGAGAGTCAACAAGTAGGAAGCTATAGGCTAGTTAGCTCAACATCTGTTGGGAAAATGCTGGAGTCTGTAATCAAGGAAGAAATAGCTAGTCATTTAGAAAAGCTTAATGCAATCAAACCAAATCAGCATGGTTTTATGAACAGGGAAATCATGTTTGGCTAATTTGCTAGAATTCTTTGAGGATATAACAAGCTGAATCGATAAAATGGGACCTATAAATAGTGTTTGGATGCTCTGAAGCCGTCCAATAAGATTAAAAGGCTAAGGCATGAGATCACAGTAAATGGAGTTTGATGTTGGAAAGTCTGAGAATATATAGTTTGGTAGAAGGCATCAAAAATGAGCTATTATCTAAATGGGGAAAGAGGCAAATGATTGGTGTGCAGTGGTATCTGGGTGCTTTTGTGGCTGAAACAAAGACACGGAAATTGATTAAGAAAGGTAAAAAAAAAAGCACACTGGCCTTTATTGCTCGGGTGTTTGAGTTTAGAAATGTATTGTTATAGGATATTGGTGAAGCTGCACATAGAATACTGGGGAACAGTTTGGCCCCCATGTTTAACAAAGGATACAGCAGCATCAGAGGCTGTCCACGAGATTCGTTGGGTTAATTCTTGGGATCGGAGGGTCTCCTGTCATAAATAGCTTAGAGTTTAGCATGTTTTCTTTGGAGCTCAGAAGAATGAGAGGTAGTCTTATTGAAGCACACCCTTGGGGGGCATGACAGGGTAGATGTTGAGATGTCTCCAATAGTGGGAGAGATGGTCATACAGCACAAACATGCCCTTTGGTCCACCACGTCCATCCCAGTCATAAAATACTCATCTGTATGAATTGCATTCACCGGCACTTGGCCTGTAGCCTTCTGCAGATTACTGCTGTAACCATGTGTTGATTGTTCACTTAGCAAATGGCAGTAATATTTAAAGGGAAATTCAATGAAATTGCTTGATAATTTGCTAATGTACATGGCCTCGTGTTTTGCAGGCTGGAAAGCTGGATCCTCATTTAGTTCTTGACCAGCTGCGCTGCAATGGTGTATTGGAAGGAATTAGAATCTGCCGTCAGGGTTTTCCAAATAGGATCGTCTTCCAGGAGTTCAGACAGAGGTAGTGTGTTTGCAGGGGGCGGGGGTTGAATTACTGACTACAAGTGTTCTTTAATTTGCATACATAATGAATTCTACATGTGCTCTATCCAGTTGTTTTGGAAACTGATGTATCAAATTTATTGATCAATTTGATCTGTTTTTGTAATTCTAAGATGGTACCAGTCAAAGGGGTCATTAATGAATAGAACACTAGTTGGTGCATATTCTTAATTTAATATCTCACCTATAGACAACTTCTCCCACCCAGCTGTCAAACCATGTTGGCCCAATATATTTCAATTTTGTTGTATTGTCTTTAGTTAGTTCTACACTAAACAAGGGTGAATGGAGATGAGAACTGCCGTTAAGGTAAGATGGAACAGTTGACAGGATGAATCAGATTTATTATCACTGACATATGACATGAATTTTGTTTTATGGCAGCAGTTCAGTGCAAAGATATCAAAAGCTGTAAATTATGAAAATAAGGAATAGTGAGAGAGTATTCATGGATCGTTCAGAAATCTGATTGCAGAGTGGAAGAAGCTGTTCCTGGATCGTTGAGTATGGATCTTCAGGCTCCTGTACCTTCTCCCTGATGGTAGTAACGAAAAGAGGGCACGTCCTGGATGGTGATGGTCCTTAATGACGGATGCCGCCACCTTGAGGCACTGCCTCTTGAAGATGTCCTCAATGGTGGGGAGGGTTGTGCCTGTGATAAAGCTGGCTGAGTCTATAGCCCCCTGCAGCCTCATGTGATCTTGTGCATTGGAGTTTCCCTACCAAGCTGTGATGCAACCAGTCAGAATGCTCTCCACTGTACATCTATAGAAATTTCTACGAGTCTTTAGTGACATACTAAATCTCCTCAAACTCCTAATGAAGTATAGCCGCTGGCATGCCATCTTCATGATTGCATCAATGTGTTGAGCCCAGGATAAATTTTCTGAGAGGTTGATGCCCAGGAACTTGAAGCTGCTCACCCTTTCCAATGCTGACCTCAGTGAGGACTGGTGTGTGTTCTCCTGACTTGCCCATTCCTGAAGTCCACAATCAGTTCCTTGATCTTGCTGATGTTGAGTGTGAGGTGGTTGTTGTGACACCACTCAACCAGCTGATCGATCTCACTCCTGTACCCCTCCTCATCGTCATTTGAGATTCTGCCAACAACAGTGGTGTCTTTGGTAAATCTTGGTTGAATAGAGCTCTTTTATAACTTTGCACAAATTTAATCATTTGACTTGCCAAATTTCTATTCTAACCAAAAGCAAACTATGGATGTTGGCTGAAATAAAACCAGAAAATACTGGCAATACTCAGCACACCAAGCAGTATCTATGAAAAGAGAAATAAAACAAAACTTTCGATGATGCCTTTCACATGCTGATGAATCATTAGATGCAAAATCTTTGTTCGCTGTACAGATGTTGCCTTACCTGCTAACCAGCATTTTCTGTTTCAGTTCTAGGCCAGGTGAGGTCCATTTGAAACTGGCTGCTCTATGGTGAATTTTGGCTCTAGCAGTGGGGCTGAATTTGCTTAACAGACATATTTTGCACAATGTTCTACTGCAAAATTGGGTTAGGAATGTTTTTGTTGGTCATGGAAAATGGACTTAAATTTAGAAGCCATTTAATCTAATCTTTCTGCACATCAGGAACAGTGTAGAGGAGCCAATGTTTTGATCTAATGTGAATTTTCTTGGTAGATTAAGCTCTTCATGTTGAAGTAACTATGTATGCATGTTCAAAGGGAAGATTGGTGTGTGGAAGTATCAACTGCATGTTGTTTAAAATGAAGAGACAAATTTAAATTGACAGATTTCTTAATTTTAACAAGGGGATGAAAAGGATCTTTTGAAAGTTGGATGTTTGTAATCAGTTTGTTTCCTTTCCAGGTATGAGATCCTGACCCCCAACTCCATTCCAAAAGGTTTCATGGATGGCAAGCAAGCCTGTGAACGAATGGTAGATAATGTGTTCTTTTGTCATTATTGTAGGATTTTGATACTGCGCAAGATGCTTGCTTATTTATTTATTTACTTTAAGATTGGACAGCACAGTCATGAAGTAGTTAATTCTGCTACATCATAGCTCTACAGATGTAGGTTTGATTTTGACGTTGGATGCTTTTGTGGAGTTTGCACATTCTCACTGACAGCTTGGGTTTCGTCCCTCATGCCAGAAATGTGCTTGTTAGTGGATGGAAGGAGAATTGTATGGGGTGGGGCACAATTTATAGGATGCAAGAGGAAAAATGAGGTTAGATCCATGTGGATGTCGGTGTGACTACAGTGGGAAGAGGGCCCATTTTTGTGCTCTATGATCTACTTGGGAATGCCTATACATTTCTTTATGGATATTTTCTCTTGTTTACCTTTTTCTCTTTACTCTGAAATCAGATACATGCCTTGGAATTGGACCCCAATTTATTCCGTATTGGCCAGAGTAAGATCTTCTTTCGTGCTGGGGTTCTAGCGCACTTGGAGGAAGAACGGGACCTAAAGATCACGGATATAATCATTCTCTTCCAAGCTGTTTGCCGTGGATATTTGGCCAGGAAGTAAGTTCTACATGTTCCAAGTTAATTTTTGTTGCTATCCAGAATGGAATCCAGTAGAATTTTGAATGATAGCTGGGATCTGTTGTAAATGATTTTTGACCAGTGAATGAATCATTTTTTCTTGTGAACCAATAAGTTTGGGGGAAAAATGGAGTTAGTCAGATTTAGGAGAGGAGAATGGTTGTTCCAACTGAACGTTAGAAATTCGCGATAACCAGGTCCAAAACCTCAATTTGGTATTAATCTACTGTGTTTAGAGAAACTAGTCAGATAAAATGAATATTTTCAATATCTGTTGGGCAGTTCTTTGTTTGGCTATCACTCAAACCACAGTGCAGTGCCTGACTTATGAATCAATCCTGTCTTCTCAAAGAAAAATCTTAAACATTATAAACTCCTGCTGGTGTAAAATGATCTTTTCATCTTCCCAAATGAATAACTTGTGTCAAGCTTGCTAATGGTTGATTGATGGCATTAACTACAAGAGAAAAATGCGTAAGTTCACTTCAGGTCACAGAGGAAGACTGAGGCTTGTTACTAAAAATAGCATGTCCCTCCTGGGCAATTTAATATCACAGCTAGAGTTTGGAGCAGGAGACGTATACTGATGGAGCTTTTTGTTACTTAACCAGCTTCTGGCTGCTGCAAAAATGTCATATACTTTTGTCTGTTGTACACCATTATTGTCCTTTGTCCTTAAGTCAATGTGAAAACTGATGCTGCTTAAAAGTCAGTGCATTTCTCCAGGGTTTTTAAGGGTATTGTGCACAAATGTTTATGATGTAAGAGGACAAGTAGATCATGTGTACAGCTTCTATAACATGTCAACTTTCCTTCAAAGGGTTAAGAAAAATGGCCTTTTTTCATAGAACAGTGCAAATATATCATTGAAAGCTGTCCAGAATTTGTTAGGCTTCAGCCCATGTTATTATTGGGCATTTATCAGAAAGGAATACTGTGAACAGTTACACCTTTAGTTGTAATTCAGCATTAACACTATTGGATGAGCTGCATTGCTCTGCAATCAACCTTTCAAAAATTTAAGCTGCTCTTAAATCACTTTTTCAAGAAGTTGCAGGGTTTAGATTTGTGCTCGTGTATTTTTTCAGAAAAGTGGTTCACTGTATTGAAGTTGGTATTTAACAATATAATGATCTTTTTAATCAGATATATGCTCCTGCTTTACCACTTAACCTTGAAGTTGCAGAAATTGGAAGAACTGAATCTGTGTCTTACTCCTGCAGGAGGAATATGTCTGGAAGTTTTGAAATGTTACCCTTATAAATTTTCTCCTCAATACTACTGTTTCCCTCTCCCATGTCTAACTTGACTCCAATTAATTTCCTTTTGTCTGTATTTCATGCTATCTCCTATATTTAACGAGATAAACTCTGCCTACCTTTGCTGAGTCTTGATAACTTGTTTCCAAACTGCAGTCTTTTGTCTGTGTGTTGCAGTGGAGTTAACCATCAAAGCTGCTGGAGAATAGAATTTTGTCTCCTTGACAAATTTAGACAATGCTAATATAATGTGATAGAAAAGACAAAAGCAGCACAGCTAGTAGTCCTGCTGCATCACACCTCTCGTGACGTGGATTCATTTCTGACCTTGCGTTGTCTGTGTGGAGTTTGCATGTTCTCCCTGTATTTTGCTCTGGTTGCTCCAGTTTCCACTTGTATCCCAAAGATGTGGGTTTGTAGAATAATTGGCTGCTGTAAATTGCTCATAGTGTGTGGGGTACTTGAGAGGATGTGGGAAGAATAAAATGTAGGATTAGTGTAAATGGGAGCTTGATGGTCAGCGTGGTCTGAGAAGCCATGATATATGCCTTTTATGATATTTACAACTGAATTAGCTTAATCTCTAAACTAATGCTCTTCTTTGCTTTACAGAGCATTCTTAAGAAAGCAACAACAGTTGAGTGCACTGAAGGTTTTGCAAAGGAACTGTGCAGCTTACCTAAAGCTCAGACACTGGCAGTGGTGGCGACTCTTCACAAAGGTTGGATTTGCATCTTGTCTCCACAGATAGAGGTCCAAAATAGGTCACCCGGACTTGCAGATGTTAGCTATTTGCTCTAAGACAATGAACTTCAGTATGCTTGGATTTGTATTTGATGTCGTGATGCACTCAGGATCACTCAGTTTTTATTAAGTGATGAATTTTCTAAAGAGATTGACAGAGGTGCTAAAATATTTTATTTTTGTTAGCAAGACATCATTATTTACTATGTTATTTTCTTGGTCTTTTAGGTTAAGCCACTGTTACAGGTAACCCGTCAGGAGGAAGAATTACTTTCTAAGGAGGATGAGCTGACAAAGGTGAAGGAGAAACATGTAAAGGTGGAAGCAGATCTTACAGCTATGGCAAGAAAGCATCAGCAGGTGTGTAGACCCATAAACACTGTACATGGCCTCTAAGTTCCATGGCAAATATTTCTGAGTTGTAATATGACCTAAACATCTAAAATATTTTTTCCCCAGAAGTAACATAAATTAGAGGAGCCAATTCCAAACAAATAGCAAGATCTGGGGGTATTTTTTTTTTGCATAGTTTGAAAGTGGCAGAGTAGCTTTTTGGGGGTATCGGGAAATATATAGGAACCTGGGCTTTGCAAGTAGAGGCAAAGACTAAAAAGCAGAGGTCATGAAGAATTACAAGAGACTGCAGCCATAACTGGAGTATTTTCCAGTTCTTTGGCCATATCTTATGGAAGAAGTTAAGACTTTGCAGAGGGTATTGATGAGAGTAACCAAAAAGATTCTAAGGACTTCAGTTTTACAGACAAACTGGAGAACCTGTTTTTGTCCTTGGACAGGGAAGATTTTTGAAGGGATTGAACAGGGGCATTTCAAAATAATAAGCGTAGATAGTAGATGATGAGAAACTATTCCCATTGGTAAAGGGTTCAAGAACTAGGGGACACAAGTGTGAGTGGCAAAAGTGACATGAAATATTGCATGGTGAGTTGTTTGGGAATGGAATGTTGTCAGAAGTAGGACTGGAGACAGATTCAATTGCTGGGTTTACAAGAACTGAATAAGTGAAATGTTTGCAGGGCTGAAGAGTGGGACTAGCTCTTGTATTGAACCAGTATGATCTAGATGGGCTGAATGGTCTCTTTCTAAGTTGCAACTATTGCGATTGTTGGGTTCTGTCTGGAGTCTGACTTGCCACCAAAATGTGCTTGACAGTTTAATGATCTGTGTTTCTGCTTGCAGGCTGTTGATATTTGACTAACTGAAAAGTCAAAGCATTAAGTCCATTTAGGTTGAAGTTACTAATGACTTCCATGCTTTGTTCTCTGCTATAAAATCTCTAAGGAGGTGTGGGAGAAAATGTAACAACTGAAAGGGGATGAGGTGGAATTGAAACCTTTTTAATTGCTTAGTCTAACTGCTGGGAGGAAGGGGGGAGTTGGATCCTTCCACGAAGCTTATAATTGATCATTCTGTTTGGTTTTGGAAAATTGTGATGGGTTGATCTATGTTATGCCAATGCACTTGTGAAGTTGGTTAAATGTGGGAATTTAATGTCTGCGAATGAATTTTAATTAACGATAAACTTTAAAAGAACATGATTGTTAGGTGTTGTCTACAGCAGTATATAGCTACCACAGTTGAATTGGTTGGGTAGGAGCTTGGTGTAAAAGTGTATTTTCATTTGAGTTACCCATCTTTTTGTGAAGGGTTTTGTAAGTGTAATTTGTCGCTTGGTGTAACTGTAATGAATGCTCCACCTAGATAATTGAAGAGAAGAATATTCTGGCTGAACAACTGCAAGCCGAGACTGAGCTCTTTGCAGAAGCTGAGGAAATGCGGGCACGTCTGGCTCATAAAAAGCAAGAACTGGAGGAAATCTTGCATGACTTGGAAGCAAGAGTAGAGGAAGAAGAAGAAAGAAACCAACAAATGCAGAATGAAAAGAAAAAAATGCAACAACATATTCAGGTCCGTGCACAGATGCTAACATTTAACCTTCATTTTGAAAATTGTAGGAGGGTGGATACTGGGCATTGCCACTGTAAACTACAATTTTATTGCTTGAGGCTCCTAATTGATCGTGAGGTTGGGTAATTTCAGTGGAGAGCACATTCAGGCAACTTTGGTCATTGATCTGTAAGTTTTTGTGTTGTTAAATCATGAGGTTCCAGAAAATATTTGCTCTGCGTCCATAATTTTTTCAAGAAATTGATGTAACGTAGTGCTTGAAGTTCAGTTTTTCCTCACTCCTATCTCCCTGTAACACCCTCTTGCCAATTGTCATTTTTGCCCTCATCCCTTATCTGTCAAATCTTTTAAATGATTCAGACAAGTAACATTTCTCAAAGTAGCTCTTGAATAATTCTCAAACACTCATTTATTTACTTATACGGATATGATCTTTGACATCACTTTTATCATCAGGGTTCTAATTCGGTTGAGGTGAAACAATTATGTGCACAAATCTGAAGTTACTATTTGGTAATGTTTTCTTACCAGGATCTCGAAGAGCAACTCGATGAAGAGGAAGGAGCTCGGCAGAAGCTTCAGCTCGAGAAAGTAACAGCAGAGGCTAAAATCAAGAAAGTGGAAGAAGAAATCTTGATGTTGGAAGACCAGAATTCTAAATTGGCCAAAGTGAGTTACAGCATAGGAGAAAAAGAAAATGGTTTTGTTTTTTTGAAAATTGTAGAATAAACAAAAATGTAATAAGTAACAATTGCACTTTAAATGATTAGAAAAATGTTCTCTCTGTTGAACTATTTGTGTTTCATATTTCCAGTAGTTTAATTTGTTTGATTCATTTCATTTTTGATTTAACCCCTTGCCAAAGTTAAGGCTGCTTTAAATTTCTACTGTGTATTCCTCAGAAGACAAATGAACAAAAATTCCTTCCCTAAACTGTGTGCTTTTACAAGTGATATTGAGGCTATCAGAACTTGTCTTTAATGGGATCTAAGCTCTTAATCGCCCAGCATCATATTAAAGGATGCTTCATTCTGATTTAGATTGCGTGCCTTCCTTTCTGAGTTAGGTCATTAATGATTTGTTTCCCTGACTTTTCAATAGTAGCTTAAGTTGGGAAAATAGTTGGTTTTGGAAAATTACAACTTGCTATTAAATTTAACAAGTGATCAATTTAAGATGTTTTTAATACAATAGGAGAAAAAGTTGTTTGAAGACCGGCTTTCTGAGTTTGCATCACAACTAGCAGAAGAGGAGGAAAAGGCAAAGAATTTGAGTAAGATTAAGAACAAGCAGGAGATGATGATTACAGACCTAGAAGGTAAGGCGGCCTTGGTTCTAAGCCAATCCAGACATGCTGCCAATGTTATCAGTTCCACAATACAACTTGAGTTGTAGCTTTGGTCCACAGGTCCTCAACCTGAAGTGGATGCATTTAATATAATGATTAAAATGTGAACTTTTGAATCTGATAAATCAAAATGGGAAATAGGTTAATATTTAAAATGTGACCCATCAGGTCCCAAAAGGAAACAATATTGTATGCTACTGGACTCGTAACCCAGAGGCCCAAGCTAATGACATGGGGGCACGTGTTCAAAGCCTTCCATGGTAGACTGTGAATTTCAGTTAGTTACATGTAAAATAAAACTGGTGATCTAAAATAAAACTAGTAATTTTGGTAATTAAACTATCAGCTAATTATGTAAACCCATCTGTTTCACCTGCCCTATGCAAGTCTAGACCGATAGCAATATGATCAGCTCTTAACTGCATTGTGTAAGTCAGTGCCTCAGTTAGCTTTGAGTAGTTTAAGAAGATTGCTCACTACAGTTTCCTCAAGATAAGCTGGAGATAGGCACATCCTGGGAGAAAAAAAATCATCTCTTCAAAACAGGTTCTCAATGGATGGTTAAAATGGTGCAGGGCCTTTCAATTTGGCTTTTACTTTTTTTAAATAATTGTAAAATTTGTTTATAAAAAGTTAATAGGCTTGAGTCTTTCTTAGCTCAGCTGTTGCACTGGAATATATACTATAACTCTTGCATTCACTGGAACAATCCCAAAAGTTTTTACAAAACTTCTGCCCTGGCATTCCCTTCTGTTTAGTCCTGAGGCATGGTTCCAGAGGGGACAGCAGTTTGTTTTTGCTTTGAGCAAGTGCCTATATCTTTGTAAATCTGACAGGCTATCTGTCACAGAAAATTCGTGTCCTGTAACTAGTAGCTGCTTGTGGCAACTTCCCATGGAGGAAGCTGGATAGTTATGGGCAGTAGAAATCCAGTAATTTAATTTAAATCTGTTCTCTCCACCTAGGCCCCACCTGTGCAGACAGTCCAAATGTCCTTTTATTTCCTGCACAATAAAGTAGCATGGTTTTATGAAAGCATAAATTATGCAGCTTGAATGTTTTGCTTTGTGAAATATGGTTGATGGCAGTAGATCAAAATTCTTACTTTGAGTTCTGGCAGATAGGGCATTCAGACTAATGGGAGAAAAGAAAATGAGTATTCTTCATTGTTGATCTAATTATTTTGTGTAGAACGTTTGAAGAAGGAGGAGAAAACCAGACAAGAACTGGAAAAATCAAAGAGGAAACTGGATGGTGAAACTACTGACTTGCAAGATCAAATTGCTGAGTTGCAGCAGCAGATCGAGGAACTGAAGATACAATTGGCAAAGAAAGAAGAGGAGCTGCAGGCTGCTCTGGCTAGGTCAGTGACCTAAAAATCAATTCTACTAATTGTCGTGATATAGGCACAGCAGCATTTATGAACTATTCCTATTTGACAGTGATTTAGGAATTCTAGTATTGAGTCACAGATCTGGGAGTTGCTGTTGAAGTTCTGGTGTGTACCTGTATTACACCTTGTAAGTGTGCCAAGAGTGACTTCTTATGATACTAGATAGGATGTCAATCAAATAGGCTGCTTTGTATTAGACACTGAGCAGGTTTTGTTGGAGCTTCTCACATCCAGGCAAGTGGAGCGTATTCTACCACCTTCCCGACACGTGCTGGGTAGTTGCTGAACTAGTTTTGACGAGTCAGGAGGTGAGTCTTGGCATTGTAGACTAGTTCTAGCAGCTTTAAAACTTGGACTTCAGGAATCTAATCACTAAAAGATGTAAGGATTGTAATCTGTGTAAAATTAAGTGGTGTCTTGATCCAAGTTTTCCAGCATCCCGGGGGAAATGTTCAAGAGAGTATTTCTACTGCACGTGGAGTGCAGAATTAGGGTCATAACCTTAAAAAAAAATAGAGCCAGCCTTTTTGGAAATTGGGAAGGTTTTACATGCAAAGCATGATGTTTGAAACTTTCTTCTGCAAATGGTAGGTGATACTGCATCAATTCTTAATTTTTAATCCAAGACTGAGGTTTCTTTTAGATCAAAGGTATTGCTGAATGTGAGGTCAAAGCAAGTATATGGATACGGGTCAAAAATTGTCCATGGATCAATAGCTGAAGGGGCTAAACTTCCTGCTCCTATTCCTACACAAGCGCAGTTGGGTGTCCTGTGTTTCTGTTGCTGTATTATTAAATATTGTTTTATTTTGGACTGCACATGGATCCAATCTGCACCAGGAAACTAACCTGTTGAACTCTGCAAACAATGTCTGAATTTGAGTGATGGTTATGGCTGGGACTTAAACTCTTGTCAGTTTGAGTCTGTAGGAGATTTGCTAACTGGTGGAAGCATAATGAATGGAGTGATGGATGTTTTATTCTTCAATCCATGGTTTTCTTTCAGAGGTGATGAGGAAACTGTTCAGAAAAATAATGCTCTCAAGCTAATCCGGGAGCTGCAGGTTCAGATTTCTGAGCTGCAAGAAGACCTGGAATCAGAGAAGGGTGCCCGCAACAAAGCAGATAAGCAGAAGAGAGACTTAAGTGAAGAGCTGGAAGCTTTGAAGACTGAACTGGAGGATACTTTGGATACCACAGCAGCTCAACAAGAACTGAGGTAAACTTTTTTTTACACTGGAGCAATGAATTTATTTTAGATTTACTTGATTATACCACCTGATTTATACAAAATTTTGAAATGTTATAATTCCTTCAGTGTTTTTAAAAATAAAAGGTGTACAGTGTACTGTACATTTACTTTTAAAACAATAATTCAGTCATTTTGTGAATGAAATAACAAAATTAATCTGTCTGCAACACTGGAAAAGATTACACTAAAACTATTCAAATATCTGAAAGGTAAAGCAAAATTCTTGACTAAATTTACATTATCATTAAGACCTTAAGATTGCAGCTAAGAGGCAGATGAGATGTTCAAAATTGTGGGAAAATGTAATCTCTTGTTAGCTGTAATTTTCAAAAGTCAGGCTTATTTATGTGGATGAAGCAGCTTCAACCATAAGTACTTGTAAATCATTTTGTGCCTTATGGCTGATATTGAGAACCAGCTCCTGTCTGTACTTGGCAGATAGCCATCATTCTTCATGAGGATGATGGAGGTGAGTGAGCAGGCACACAGCACTGACTGAAGGTGGGGTTGCCTCACTGCCTTGCCTTGCCCTGCCTTGTCCAGACCATGAGAGTGGCTGCCCAACATTTGGTCCTGGGAGCAGCTGTCATCAACTGCCACTCACTGATGGGTCAGAATGACTTCACAGGACCTCTGTGGGCATTTCTCTGTATCCACCATTTTGGCAATATCCTCACAACATGGAAGAAGACACTTGGCCCACCAAGTCTCTGACTCTCAGAGCAACCCCAGCAGCCCCATTTTCCACATGCTCCCTGTGCCAAACTCTGCCAAGACCCACTAGGGGCTATTTGCAGTAACCAATTAATAACCAGCACTTCTTTCGGATGTGGGAGGAAACCAGCACACGTAAGAGAAACGCATGCAGCCACAGGGAGAATATGAAACTCCACATATAAAGCAGAGGTCAGAATTACACTGGAGTTCCTGGAGCTGAAGCAGCTACACTGCTACCCTTTCTGTGGCAATCACAAACCTGGGCCCAAACGTGCTTCTGCACCACTCATTAGCCACTGCAGCTACATAGTCTCTTTCCCTTTTGTTTCCCCTTTCCTTCTGGTTTCCCATTGTCTGGAACAGAGTTGGCCAGTAAATGAGGCAATGATGTTGGACTCTGCCTCAGGCCAAATCATTGCAGTAGAGGCCTAACTGCAGATTCTGCAAATTCCACACATTGCATTTAGGTTTGTCTCCTTGAATGTAACAAGTTATACATTACGCTTCAAGAAAAAATGTCCCAGGAATTTTCTTGCTTTGATGTAATTGAGCAATTTTACTTTGACATTTTTTCCTTATTATTCCTCTTGAATGTGAGGATTTGCACAGAAATGTAGTTCTGAGTGCAGGTGTACTTATTGTCTCATAGAACTGACCTTTTGTCCAGTAAAGCCATACAATGGCATAATTGGGACTTGCCCCAGCCAAGCCTGACATCTTCATGCCCATTCCCCTTCAACTCTGGAACCTTCCTGTGCAGTGTGCTGTTCTCCTATTTTACAGACAGACTGTGATAAAGTTTATGTTGAAGTTGATAGCATGAAAAAAGCAAGTCCAATATTTTGGATAAAAATTCTGACATGTCTGTTACTTGAACTAATGACAGATCCAAACGTGAGCAAGAGGTGGCTGAGCTGAAGAAGGCCATTGAAGAAGAGACAAAGGCCCATGAAGTTCAAATCCAGGATATCCGCCAAAGGCACAGCACAGCCCTGGAGGAGCTCTCGGAACAACTTGAACAAGCCAAGAGAGTCAGTACCACGGAACTTAAAGTACACTTCGAAATATACTCACAGAATGGGATTGAGGGCTTTGGCTCATTAAACTGTGCATGCAACAAAACATTTGGCAGATGTCAAATTTATAGTATTTAATTCAGTTACCAGATGCAACCCTGGAATTTGCCATAAATGTTAGAAAGCCTTGGATCAGTATGACTGTGGTATAAAATAGTCTGAGGAGCTCGCTCAGAATTATTATTTCTTGAATAAATCTTTCCTTAGTTGAGTGGGTTTAATTATTCAATGCTCATTAAAAGTGAAACTCTTAAATTTTGGTTACAAGTGAGAACTTGAACAAGTGACTTATAAATTGTTTCTTTTTCATAAACAGCACAAAGGCAACTTGGAGAAGAGCAAACAGGGTTTGGAAAATGATAACAAGGAGTTGGCTGGTGAAGTTAAGAGTTTGCAACAAGCAAAGGCTGAGTCCGAACACAAAAGAAAGAAGCTTGAATCTCATGCACAGGAGTTGCAAATCAAGTTTGCAGAGAGTGAAAAGGCAAAGTCTGAACTAGCTGATAAGACCCACAAACTTCAGGTAAGAACCTTGAGATCAAAATTTGCAGCAGCTGAACCACAAGAAATGGATCTTTTTCTGTGCTTTGGAGTTCTTTGGTTTCGTTTTGACCTAGGACCTCGTCTGTAGATGGTGTATATTGAATAAAACAAATGCTTTTTTGTTTTCTTTTAAAACTTCGGGAGGACAATTTCAGAAAAAGCTGATGTTCTTTTTTTGGTCAGTCAGCAGCTCTGCATCAATTGAAATGTTTTTTTGATACTGTGTATTAATTTTAGCATCCCTAGTGGATGATCATATGGCAGATGGAAGTCATTAACAAAGGGCAGCAGTCTGGAGAGGCTACCTTGGTTATGCCAGAAGTGAACCTGTTGTGTATCTGATATGTTAAATTGATTCCAGATTCAGTTAGCTTTTTACAATTCTAACAACAACTTTAAGTTTGTTTAAATAACTTTTTTTCAGGATTTTTAAAATATTTCATCCTATTATCTGATGGCAGTAGTGCAGAATATACTTGTTAAGATACTGGAAATGTTGTATTTGAAATTGATGCCAAATATTCAGTAAGATACATAAACAATCTCATGTGAAGTTTCTTTTGCAAAGACATACACATTGTGAATTTATCCTCTCCTTTACTAGAATGAATTGGACAATGTCTCTGGACTTCTCGAGGAAGCTGAGAAAAAAAGCAATTAAACTACCAAAGATACTGCCAATTTGGAATCTGCACTCCAGGACTGCACAGGTACATGAATTGACATTTAACTTTTTGTTAACCCGCAGATCTTTAGTTGGGAGGAAGAGAAATGGATCACTTTGTATAAGTTATCAATAATATGAGGGAAGAACTGTGTGGATTTTTATGATAATCTTGCATTATTTCCCTTTTAAAATCAGCTTGATGATGATGAACTCATCCACTAATGGAGAAGGGTGTGCACAGGAATCGATGGCCTTTGGATGCACCACATAATTGAAACCTTTGCATTCTTGTATCGGGGGAGCTGGCTGTGTCTTGCCTATTTCCAGATTGTAGGCTCCTGATCAAAATGAAATGTCCAAATGCAAATGGTATCAAAAAGCATGCTGGCAATCTGAATTGAAAACCCAATATGCTGAACTGGGTCATCTGAGAAGAGAGAAACGGTATTAATGTTTCGGATCAATGACCTCATCAGAACTGATGGCTTAAATGTG
The DNA here is from genome assembly GCF_009764475.1 of Pristis pectinata. Lineage (NCBI taxonomy): Eukaryota > Metazoa > Chordata > Chondrichthyes > Rhinopristiformes > Pristidae > Pristis > Pristis pectinata. The sequence continues at coordinate 25,055,994 of NC_067422.1, forward strand.
TGATTACTTTTGCAAAAATGTACAATTATGAATTTAAGGAGTAGGAAAACAGTTACATCTGGAGTTGATGACCCTTTCATCAAAACTGATGAGGTGTCATCAATCTGAAACATTAACTATTTCTCTCCAGAAATGTTGCTGAGGATCTTCAGCAATTTGTTATTGCAAATATTGCTTGTGGTCATACTCTGGGTACAATGAAGCTTTGCATTGAGTAATTGTATCTTAAGCAACAGAGGGCTAAGGATGAAGTTGCAGTGTTTGTCACCTTCATTTGGAATGAACCAGCTTCATTTGCATTGAAGTTGATTTTTGGTGAGAGTCTAATCCCTGTCCTAAAAATTAAGAGGTTTTAATGTGTGAGGGTCAGAGTCACAGTGGAAGAAAAACAAACAGGAATTTTTAATCTGCCACAACTTGTGTTTTTGCATTTTTTCATTTGTGAATTGCACTAATTTAGCAATATGATGTTTAACTATCTTTGCATTGCCTTTGATAGGAGCTGCTTCAAGAGGAGACGAGGCAGAAATTGAACCTCAGCAGTCGAATTCGACAACTGGAAGAAGAGAAGAACAATCTCCAAGAACAGCAGGAGGAAGAGGAAGAAATAAAGAAGAACCTTGAAAAACAGTTAGCCTCTCTCCATATGCAGGTTAGTTGTTGGACCATGTGGAGGAAACTGCTGCTATGGTTACTGGTCCTCTGCAGTCAGTTCTGTTTTCTGTATAAATGTCTGTTAAAGAATTAAACTGACCCTGAACCACTTTGATTCAAGTTCAAATAAAAATTTCAAGGTGCTTTAAAAATCGGGTTTAACAAAGAAATGGAAGTTAAAGTATTGACAGACCTTCTTTCGCCCTATTTAGTAAATTCTGTGCAGAGTATCAGACAACAAATTGTTCTGTAAATATTGAACTTTTAATCTTTTAACCTATGTCTCTTCAAGAAATATTACTGAATTCTTTGAAAAGTAACACAATATTGCAGATAAAATTTTACAAATAATCTTTTTATTGAGTATTTAATACTTCTATTTTTCTACTTGCAATGTGTATCTGCTTTGCAGTTGAGAGCCAAAGTCATGGTATAACAAAAGTATTTCTTTGAATTCCAGAAAAGAGGCCAGATGCAATAACTAATCTATTTTTTTAATTTAGCTGGTTGATGCAAAGAAGAAAGTGGATGAAGATGTGGCGACAATAGATGGGCTGGAAGAGGCCAAAAGAAAACTTCTGAAGGATGTGGAAGCTCTCACTCAACGCTTCGAAGAGAAAGCAGTGGCCTTTGATAAAATGGAGAAAACCAAAAACCGTCTACAACAGGAACTTGATGATTTGTTGGTGGACCTTGACCATCAGCGTCAAATTGTCTCCAACCTTGAAAAGAAACAGAAGAAATTTGATCAGGTACTTTTGGTTGAGTAAAGTGAGCCTCCAACAAATTTTTTTTCCAACCCCAAAATTATTAACATATTCAACAATTTTATGGCTCTGCAATACTGGTTAAAAGGCTCAAGTTAAATATATATTTCTTTGTGACTCAGACTATGTAGCTTGACGACTATTCTGTTCTTGGCCTCAGCATCTGCATCATAGTTCAGTTGAAATTACTAAATTGGAAAGAGCTAAAGAGAATTAAAACCAATTTGAAATGCACACCTTAATGGAATCCTAAATAGATTCTATAGTTGGTTAAAATATTATAGATTAATGCAAAATAAAGATTATAGCTTCATTATTCCAAATGAACTTTGCTTTGTTAATCAGATGCTGGCTGAAGAAAAGAGCATTTCTGCTCGCTATGCTGAGGAAAGGGATAGAGCCGAGGCTGAAGCCAGAGAAAAGGAGACAAAAACCCTGTTGTTAACCCGAGCACTGGATGAGGCTCTTGAAGCTAAAGAAGAGCTGGAGAGACACAACAAGCAACTCCGTACTGAAATGGAGGACTTGATGAGTTCCAAGGATGATGTGGGCAAGAATGTAAGTTGACTTAAAGAACCACAGAGTAATGCATAACTAAAGTACTTCAGCACTTTAAGCTAGCCTTCATATGGTTCAGTGCAATCATCAGTAGTTAAGTTTTTAAGATGAATTTAAAATGGTATTGTATCCCAAATGGATTGTATTTGGGTTTCCTGTTGCAACACAATTTGTCACCTCCATGAGATTTGTTGCTGCACCTGTCCATGTACCATTAGGCCTTTATCTGAAGTTGGAGGGAAGTAAGAAGTCACTGTGTGGTTACCTGAAATGGTTAGTTTAATTTTTTTGGTTTTGAACTAATTTGTCAATTTCAAGGTTTTTAAAATGGCATGAACAGCAATTGCCTGAACACAAATATTGTGACATGGGCATCAATGGAAAAAAAAAATCTAGCAAAATGCAGTAGAAGGTTCAAGATGAAAATCAAGAAATAGCCTTTTCATTTGAAACCATTTGAATAAATAGAACCTGCTGGATCCTTTTGAATCTATTTTTTTTCCTCTAGCAGTAGAGTGAAAAGGTTTCAATGGATATAACTAGTATTTAAATTTTTGTATTTCTCAAAACTGAAAAATAACTGTCAATTTGGCACTTATGCTTTTTTCCCCTCTTGGCATTCTGTCTATTTAAGGAGTTATTCCTATTGTGCAGTTATGAATTTTTTTCTGCAAGTTTTTAGCCTTGTCTGAAGTTGGAACCCCAAGTGGTTCCCATCCAGTGTAGGACTGCATCCCTGGAAGAAACAAAAATACCTTTGCAGCTAAGCAGCCAGTAAACAGAGTTAAAATGCATTTTTGATTTTAATATTACTACAGTACTAGATTACTTTAATGTTATGTACTGAAAGATATTAGATGTTAATAGTAATTTTAACATTAAGTTGGAAAATGTTTTGGATATTCTGGTCTTCATAGCGTGACAATAAATCTACAGGCTAGTATAAATGTTATGATGTAAACTTGCACACTTGGTTTCAAGATCATTTACCATTACCTTATCACAACTGCTTTGTTCAATGGCATGTAACATCTTGGTATGTAGCAAGGGAAGGTGAAGCTTTCCTCAGTTTGGGAAAAGTCCAGTTACCACAGTGTAAACTTTAAATTGTAGCTCCTGAAAAACAACGTTATGACCCTAGAGTTGATCGATAAATAACTGTACCTGATCGATCTTGTCTTTTATTATGGAAGGTGCATGAACTTGAGAAATCCAAGCGGGCCTTGGAGCAACAGGTGGAGGAGATGAGGACTCAGCTTGAGGAGCTGGAGGATGAGTTGCAGGCCACTGAAGATGCCAAGCTTCGTTTGGAGGTCAATATGCAGGCCATGAAGGCCCAATTTGAGCGAGACCTGCAAGCCAGAGATGAACAGAATGAAGAAAAGAAGAGAATGTTGGTTAAACAGGTAAATTCTTCATCAGAAGATAGCCTACTCATCAATGTCCTTTCCATGAATACAAAGTAACGTGCTAAAGTAAATAGTGTTAGTTGTCTCAAAGTAACGTGCTAAAGTAAATAGTGTTAGTTGTCTCATTATCCCAGTCCAACATTCAGAATTAAGTTGTAGAACATCTGCAGTGATTCTCGTGAGCACTCTGCCACAATATTTGGTTAACTTGAATGGCTGCAAACTGACCTGCAACTCAGTTACACCAGGTTCTGGGTTCACCCTTTCATTCATGTATGACCTTGTATAGCCAGAGCACCCAGTCATCTGCTTGAGGTCATTTACACACAAGTGGCTCTAACTTCCTGACCACTAGTTAAGACTAAAGATGTACTTAAGTGTGCATCAACGATAAATTTGCCTACTCATCCCATCCTGGCTCACACCTCATGATGGAGGAGGCTACTCACACCGCATTCTGTACCAGTTCACTTAGCAAGCCCATTCCCCCACTTGGCATGGATGTTACATAAACCATTAGGTGCTTCATCTGGTGTCTTTGATCCCAAATATTTTGACATGATCAACAATTCCTAGCTGTTGGAATATGCTATTCCCAACCCCAATGGATATTTTCTTTTAACCATTGATCATACAATTAATTTCAGACCAGCTACATGGTTATTTACTTGAGTTTAAGATCTGGGATTCCAGTCTGATTTAATATTTGCAATTTAAATGCTATAAGGTTAATACTAGGATTATCAGTCATTCAGTCATGGTGGAATTCTTGAGAGCTTTAGTTAATTCTGGCATTATTCAGAAATTTGGGCTAAGTATCCATTATATAAAAAAAACATTTTATATTTGATCCAGCTGTCAACACTAAACACCTGAAGCAAAGGGCCAAACATTAAGCTGGAATTTCAGTTATAGGCATATCAACAGACCCAAATTAAATACCTTTACTAATAGCTTTTGGTTGAATGTGATTACGTTTGCAGTGGAGGTGCTTTGTGAGAATTGTGACAACAGCAGCTATAAGTGAACCCAGTTCATTGTCAGTGACACCAAGGTTAACGGTATCTGGAAGACTGAATGATTTAGTTTCTTGGTGATTGGAAAATGTTCCCATTATCGAGTCATTTTCATAGAGATCTCCCTTTCAACAACTTCATTATATGAACTCTACCAAATATTGAAGAAAACTTTGGCAAGAATTGTCTTGAAACTGCACATTTTAGCCCATCTGCTTAGTGGTTGCTCATTAGGCCACTTAGCACTAATGTTCTGATCATTTAAACTAGACCTTGTTTGTGTTGATAAATAGGACAATTGTAATAGTGAACATAAGAACAACAATGTGGCTTTGCATTTTAAGCATTTAGCATTTAAATAAGTAGCATTAGATCTAAACTGAATAGATGGTCACATTACCATGAGGTTGAGCTTGGATTTAGTGATGCTTGGAAAGAGTGAGAGTTTGCAGTTCAGTAATTTTATTAATGCATGCCGTAGGTTCGTGAGCTTGAAGCAGAGCTGGAGGATGAACGGAAACAGCGTGCTCAAGCAGTTGCTACAAGGAAGAAGCTGGAGATGGACCTGAAAGACCTGGAAGCGCAGATTGAGGCAGCGAATAAAAGTCGCGAAGAGGCAATTAAACAACTTCGTAGGCTTCAGGTAAATCATTTTAAACTTTCACAATTATAGTTTATTTCTGCAAATAAAGGGATCGTGGTTCTTGAAGTCAAAAACTTTAAACTACTGCAGGATGCAGTTTATAATGCTTTTTAAGTGAGTGACTGTATAGTTGAGCAACAGTGAGCTACATTAAAGTTGTATAAAGTGTATTTCATTGCCTGATGAACTTGGAGGATGTAAACAAAGTTCACACCTTTTTTCAGGCACAGATGAAAGACTACCAACGTGAGCTGGAAGAGGCTCGTGTTTCCAGAGATGAGATCTTCGCTCAGTCAAAGGAGAATGAAAAGAAGCTGAAGAGTCTAGAGGCAGAAATTCTGCAGCTTCATGAGGTCTGTTGATCCAAGCCGCCATACTTTGTTATTTAGCCATCAACCAATCCAAGGAGAAATCTCATGCTTATGTGCAGATAAAGCAAGTTTGAGTAAAGAAATTGCACATCTGGTACAACCACGTGAACAGAATTGAATGGTTTGATGATTTGGTCAATGGACAAGCTTCTAATTTATTTAATTGCAAAATTTTCGAAATAAATTACAAAAACTCTGAAATTGGGAAAATGAAACTATCTGTAGTTGGGCTTCTAGCAGGGCAGGCTATATTGAGCTGTGACTGATTAAATTATGATCTATAGATATAGTATTGTTCCTTTAAAATTTTATACAACAGTATGACTGACACAAAACAACTCCCCGTGGAAGCAGTTTTTTTAAGTTCAGTGACTGATAGCTCATCTCAATATATTGAATTTGGCAGCCTAAAATTAATTGGATTTTGGCTATTTTTATATTGCAGCTAAATGTCTACAGCTTGTTCATGGCTTGGATTATATCCTAGAAAATGAAACATCCAAGATTGTCTGTGGCACAGTATAGTCATCAATATAAAATTACAGAAATGCACTGATATACTTGAGTGTGAAACAAACTGACATACATTTCAATACAATTAAATCTGAGGGCATCTATTTGCATCTAACTGATAAAGTATGGAACACCTCCACAAATAAAAGTTGATGATGGCTTAATTGATTTTAAATGTAGTAAACATTTTGCAAGCCAAAGGTACACTGGGTATATGGAGCCAAGGTTAAAGATCAGGCATGATCTCATTGAATGATAGAAGAAGTTAATAGTTCTAAAACTTGATGTACGTTTGAGGAAATTTATTGCAACACTGATTTACTCTCAAGAACTGGTATTTTTTTTAATATGCCTGCCATATGATGTGATCAGCTTAGCTGGAGCCCAATGACTGATCTGTGCCTTTGGGCCTTGCATGGAACTAAACTTTGCGCAATTTTACAGGAACTGGCTGCTTCGGAGCGAACACGTCGCCATGCGGAGCAGGAGCGTGACGAGCTGGCAGATGAAATTGCAAACAGCACGTCTGGAAAGTAAGGAAGCGTGACATAGGCCCATTACCCCAGTTCTTAATATAAACTGGTTTATTTAAAGCACTTGAGGTACCAAGATTTAAATCTAAATGAAATTCATGTGTCAACAGCAATAAAGACTAGATCTGATGTCTCCAGAGTTTGCAGTTGTCTGAACATACCCAGCTGTAAGATGTTTATAAAGGGAGCCAAACTGATTCAAGCTTCATGGTTTTCTGAGGACATGTCTGCATCTTTTGAGTAAAGGTCAAAGTAGTAGTTGATTTAAAGATTGTCTTTCAGTTGTAACATTCATATTTTACTTAATCTGCCTCCACAGTTTTATTCCCAGAACTGAGATGTACTGCTTCATATAAATCACAGATGTCACATATTGCCACATTTCAGGGCACCCTTGGATAACGTGCTTTCCCAAAGACTTTTCTCTTTCTCCTAGGACTTTGCTATCCTCTTTAGTTTCACAGATACCTATACTGCTTGTCCAAATTGTCATGCTTTGTGTTGGCTGGGTCTTGGCGCCAAGAGACTTCTGGGACAAAACCTGATTTGGTTTTTGACCAATGTATGCAAAGCACTTACTATGAAACAGTATTCAGCCATAGAAATCTTATGCATACAAGTGTCTTGTTCAACACACTTGGAAAGGAGAGTGGGGTGACGGGGAAGCTGTATGTAAGCACACATGATGTCTTAAGGTTGCAGATGGAAACTGGTGCATATTTTCCCCCAGCCATATTGCTCTTGCAACCTGTCTTTCAGTCAAATGCTAGAAACAAATCTCAGCTAATTAATGGCATAATTATTGAAAAACCAACTCCCTCATTCTTGTGGATGATAACTTTTTTTTTACCTCTAGGTATTTGTTAATAGGTGGCTAATGCAAAATTGGAATAAATTTTTCATGGTTTAAGTCAGTTCCTCACATTTTTGCGCCCTACTTCTAATGGCACATGTCCAGCTTTTGCCTGATGTTTATATCCTCCACTCCAGACCATGTTCTTGCTTTTACGTTGTTGGGAAATCTTAATTATTTTCACCAGTCCTTGAAACTGTGTAGTTTTATCCTCATGTTGGTTTCTGGTTGGGAGCTTTAACAATTCATTATACTCTGTTCAGATCTCTGAATTTGCTTATTATTTCTTGGAAGCTCCCAGAGATTTTGAAGCCAAAGTAATTGTCCAGCTTGATAAGGTCCACAAATTGTTTTCCTTTAACCTCCACGATTCAATTCACAAGAGAAATGCCTCCCTAAATTGTGCTCCTCTGTAAATTGGCAGCAGTGAGAGTGGTGTCAGGATTTTTCCATCTGTATTTCTGGATTTTGTTTTCCAGTCAGGTTACACAATAGAATATGCAAAGCAGCACAAGGAGAAATATACTTGTACATTTGGCAGGATCTGGTTGCTGCACACACGATGGTTGCTGGTAAATTTCAGTCTTGTGAATTGCCTTTACATTTAAAGGTACTAAATAAATGTGAATCACTTGATTCTGCCTGCTTGCAATCATTCTCCATTTCAGTTTAGATTTTGTGTGCTTCACTTGGAATATGAAGAATGCGTAGTGAGTGATGGATTACTTGGCTTTGTATTTTCATTCTTTGAATTTGTATAATCCATATACAAAACTCTAATTTCTAAGGATATGGGAAATTAAATAACTGTTACCCAAGCACTGCATACCTGGTCAGTGTGTCACAGCACTGGTACCTCATTAAATAGCTGATTAGCCTGAAATTGAATTTTGAGTAGTTTTATTTCCAAAATAGAACATTTAAGTGCACAGCCAGTCACATTTCCTGAAGCTTAGGGCTACATTTGAAATCTTAAATTCCAGTGTTAATGTGTCCTTGTCATGGTTCCTCAGGTCTGCCTTACTGGATGAGAAGCGTCGCCTGGAGGCTCGTATTGTCCAGTTAGAGGAAGAGCTTGAAGAAGAACAGAGCAATATGGAGCTCCTAAATGATAGATTCCGAAAGACCACGATGCAGGTTTGATCTTTTTAATTGGTTGATTAAACTTACTGTTGTGTAAAGCTTCCCAATGAAAATATTTTGTCAATCCTTTTAGCCTTTGACATCTTTTTACTTTAGAAATCATGTTCATGTGTAGTTTGCATACCAGAAATTTCTAACCTGTATGACCCTGTTACTATTGCTTCTGTGGTCCTGGATGTAATTAAATGTTAGTAATTTGTAGAAAAAGGATAAAGTACAGTACAGGCACCATCACACATAGTTCTGCAGCAGCTGCATTTACTTTGGCTTTTAGTGGAATGCTTATGTTGCCAGCTTCTGTTTGAAACAACCCGGGTACCCTGGTCAGAGATGGCTTATCTTCCTGCTTTCTAGTGAATTAACAAGTTCCTTTTAAAAATACTCCAGAACAATAATTCTAAATGATTAGAGCCATAATTGTCAGGGCTGATACTCTTACCATAATGGAACCCCACGTTGAATGCCCTAAACACATTCTAACCAGCTATCATCCAGCCTTCATCTTTGTGTGAACAGAATTCTTAGTTATTTTGGATACCCTATATACTAAAGGACAGCATGAGAGTTAGAAGTCATCCCAGCTTGGAAACCAAATTTTCAACTGTCTGGATCTTTCTCCCAATTAGCTTGGATGTTTTATGGAAAGCTGATCCGAAACGGTGGGATTTTGACAGATAAATTACATTGGAATCTTCCTACAAGTGATCATGAAATGGTTTTTAATTTAAAATGGGTTCAGTTTGTGGCGTGTTGATTTCTTATTCCATGCCGTCTGTTATCTGCTGATTTCAGCTGGACACAGCATTCTTTTGCTAAGTCAAAACATTCCGCTTCATTTTGATACATTTAGCTTATCAAGGTTTTGCAAGCCAGCAGGCTATTGTAGCATAGACCATACATAGATACTGAACAGTTGTTGGAAATAAAAGGAAGGTTATTCAGAGTTCAAACATGAGAAATCCTTTCCAGCAGTGGACATTCTAAAATTAATTCTATTTTATGCACCTCAGTTGATGACGTTTAGTGATTTGCTCTTGATAAAATTTGCTTCCTTTCTCCAAACTTAAATTTCAATGCAACTTGTAAAATTAAATTTAAGAATGTTGTTTCGCTCACCAAGAGTCAACTTGGCCAGCAAGACATCAGACACTTTGCTGGATCAATACTAATATGAAAGCCAAAGGCTTGGAGAGAAACTTGGCAATTATTACGCTCATGAAAGACAAATCCTGGATTTCTGACACATAATCTACTTGTGGTTCAACTTTCTTTGTGGCAGGTTGAAACTCTGAATTCAGAACTTGCTAGTGAGCGCAGTGCTGGACAGAAGAGTGAAAATGCACGGCAACAACTTGAGCGCCAGAATAAGGAACTAAAAGCCAAGCTGCAAGAGCTGGAGGGATCGGTCAAGTCCAAATTCAAGTCAACAATTTCAGCATTGGAGACTAAGATAGCACAGCTGGAAGAACAACTTGAACAGGAAGCAAAGTAAAACAACTATATATTAAATTTGATATGAAGCAGTTGATGCCTGGTTCCTTGGAGGTTCACTCGTTGGTTTAGTAATGCAGTGAACTAGTCCCACTAAACACCAGAAAATGAATGTGGCTGCTTGAATTTAACTGAAGGGCATTTTTTTTTCTAGAGGCCTGTATTTCTGTTGTAAAGTGCACTTGATAAATTGGCCCCAAATCAAAACTTGCAAGTTTTGTAGAAGCAGTTTCCTTTATTCCAGAAAAATACTCATTGGAAATTTTTGTTTTGCTCATGAATAATGACATGTTCCTAAAGCTGGATTGATGTGATTATTGTATTAGATGACAAAATGAGGATAATAATTAGCTTGAAAAACACGATGATGCTAGAGGAACTCAGCAGGCCAGGCAGCATCCATGGAGAAAAGCAGGCGGTCAACATTTCAGGTCAGGGCGCCTGAATAATTCGCTTGATTAGTGCAGATCTGGTGGAAGGAGTGCAGAAGAGATCCACCAGGATGTTGCCAATGGAGGGCTTCCATCACAAGGCAGGGTTTGATAGGCTGGAGCGCAGAAGACTGTGGAGTGACCTTGTTGTAGAGGCTTATAAAATCATGAGGGGAATAGATCGGGTAGATGGTCACAATGTTTTTCCAAGGATAGGGGAGCCTCGAACTAGAAGACACAAGTTTAAGGTGAGAGGGGAACTATTTAAAGGAGATCTGAGGGGCAAATTTTTCCACATAGAGGGTGATGGGTATGTGGAACAAGCTGCCAGAGGAGGTGGTAGAAGTAGGTTTAATCAGTGTTTAAAAAGCATTTGGACAGGTATATGGATTGGAAAGGAATAGAGGCATATTGGCCAAATGCAGGAAAATGGGATTAGCATAGATGGGCATCTCAGTCTGCGTGGATGTCAGGCTGAAGGGCCTATTTCTGTGCAGTTTGACTCTGACACACAATTAGTGGAATGGCACTGTGGTACAGCTAGTAGAGCCACTGCTTCACACCTCTGCCCAACCAGGTTCAGTCCTGATCTCTTAAAGCTATCAGTGTGGAGTTTGTAGGTTTCCTCCAGGTGCTTCAGTTTCCTCCTACATCCTAAAGATGTGCTGATGGGTAGATTAATTGACTGCTGTAAATTGTCCCTAGTGTGTAGGTGAGTGATAGAATCTGGGTAGAGTTGATAAAACCAGTGGGTGGTTCAGGGTTGGCACAGACTCAGTGGACCTAAGTGTAGTCTGTGCAGTATGAATCTGACTTTAATTTTGGTTAAAATAATTTAAGCCTTGAGCTTTGCTTGTGGTAGCTTATTTAAGCTCCAGTGTTAGTGGCACTTCATTAAAGACATTAGTGGTGGAGCAGGCAAGCCATCAGGGAACAGATGTGTGATGTTTGTAGTTCAGAATGATGTAGACTTGACTTTTGACTAATTGATGTGTAATTTTAAAAATGTAACTTAAAATGTGGCAAGTGATCTTTCTCTTTATTCAGTACAATCTCCTATGCAGTTAGCCATCTGCTCCACTTACCACTTTGATTTCCAGGAAAGGAAAAGCATCTGTGCATTTTTCCTGTACATTGGTATTGGGGATTGTACATGCAGCTGGGAACCTGGAGACAATGGGGATGGATTCATCTGTCTATCAAACATGTATTCTGTTCATTCTAGTGTAGTGAAGTGAATTGAACAGAAATGCAGCAATATGTTGACGTTCGGAAAATCTGAAGGCATTAGAAATTTAAAAATGCGCATGTTAGAATTGTCGGCATTGTAATAGTTCGCATTGTTTTTTCAAATTACCATTGTGTATGTAGCACTTGAACTGAAGGTTTTGAAATTTGGTGCTCCGAATTTCTTAGTGAGTAGAAATCTTAAGAATTTTATTTCAATTAGTCAAAAGTGCATCATCTTGTACAGGCCCAATTTGGTCCTTCTAATAACTGGTCTCTATCTCCAGAAAAGAGGAGCTGTGATACACAGGCTTGTACTATGATCAAATAACGTACCTTGGAACTGGCTTCCTCAATGCCCTGAATGTGTTCCTCAACAAAAAAAAGCTGATGAACTTATTTCCTTTTTCAATTCATCCAAATTGCTTTGGAATTAAATTTGTTTAGATATCTTCATCCTTCCATCAGTGTTTGTTGGAGCCTGCTGCTACTTTTCTCTGAGCCTTTGCCAATTTGATTTGTACACTGTAGTAGATCTGGTTTGTTTTTAATTTGGTGACACTTTTATTCGCAGAGAGCGAGCAACTGCTAACAAGTTGGTGCGCCGCACGGAGAAAAAACTGAAGGAAGTGTACATGCAGGTGGAAGATGAACGCCGACATGCTGATCAGTACAAGGAACAGGTAGCATTTCAGCTTCCAGTATTTCTCAAAATAATCTTCCACTAATGGTTGATGGGTTAATTGGCCACTATAAAGAGCCCCTAATGTACAGGTGAGTGGTAGGATCTGAGAGGAGTTAGAGTACTACAGCATGGAAATAGGCCCTTCAGCCCAATTGGTCCATGCTGACCAAGATGCCCATCTAAGCTGGTCCCATTTGGCCGATATCCCTCTAAACCTTTCCTATCCATGTTCCTCTCCTAGTGGATTTTAAAAGGAGTTGATGGGAATGTGAGAGAATAAAATGGGTTCAGTGTAGTATTAGTGTAACGGGATGATTGATGGTTGGCATGGAATGGTGGGCCATGTTTCTGTGCTGTATTACTGATTGTCTTTAACTGACCAGGCAGAGTGGCTTTTACAGTGGTGATGGTCTGCCCCCAGCTTGCCTTGCTGTCAATAGTGATGTTTGAATATCCTCCATGTGCTAATATATTTAAAAAATGGTAGAAGAATTAAAATTGTTAAAACTCTTGCACATTTGAAAATGGCCTGTACTTGGGAGCAGCCCAGTTAACTCTGAGGGTAGAGCTGATGTTCAGCCATTCACTTGGCTCTGAAGCTGCTGCTGAGCCTGTGACAGCTACGGTAGTCCCCTTCTAGGTATTAAAAAAATGGGAAAAAAGACAATTGCTGGAAAGTTGGTTTAAATGGTTTTGTGTGTTTTAATAATTTAAATTCTTTCAGGTTTATGTTTTAGCATATCAAAGGCATTCCTAATGGATCTTGGCAGAAGATCTGCTCCATGGTCCATTGGTGAGCTGTACAATAGATATGAAATCAATGTTCCCTTGTTCTACACATCTGAGTTTAAAATTGCCCTCATTTTCTGAACAAAATTGTTCACGGTGCCTTGGGCTTATGTTGGATATACAGGGTTAGATTTTAATTTTGGTGACACCTTTTGTACCTCATGGTTCTACTATAAAAACTATAATTGTATAATGGAGGAGTGATGGATGGGGAGGGACATTTGTGGAAACTGGGCAGAAGCCTCAGTTGCCAGTCTCATTATGGGCACTGGTTAGATGGTGCACAGAACCCTAAGCTGCAGTGTGGGTCCTACTTGCCATAGGACCCCAATTACATAACACAGACCTGTAGCCTGGCACTGTCCCAGTATTTCAGAAGGGCCTGAATTACTGTCCCATTTAATCATAAATTTGTCATCTTAAAACTGCCACAATAAAACATGAATCCTATCCTGCTTTGCACTTGGAAGCCTAAACGATTGGACCATAGAAACTTCTGGTAGTTACTGAGTTGCTCAGCAGTAGAAAGATGAAGATCAAATGCTTGGTGTTTAAGTCTACAGGCAATACCTGATTCTAACTTCCAGAAAATTGATATGCTTTTTTCCCTTTCTCCAGGTGGAGAAGTCAAACTCGCGCATGAAACAACTTAAACGGCAGCTGGAAGAGGCAGAAGAGGAAGCGACCCGCGCAAACGCAGCCCGTCGGAAACTCCAGCGGGAACTGGATGATACCACGGAGACTGCTGAGGCGATGAACCGTGAGGTTAACACTCTGAAGAGCAGGCTCAGGTAGAGCTGGTTTTGATCAAAGATCTTTTAAGAATTTAGCAAAAAAAAAGCCTGGATGAACTTCAGATGGAATTGGGATCACAGTGCTTAAATTCTACACTGTGTGACTTGCCAGTTCTGAGGCCTTTGTCATTTGAATAGAGATCAGGAGTTACTTGGATGCTACCAATATCAATGAAATTTATGGCACAGGAAGCCATTTGGCTCACTGTGACCATGCTGGAAACCTCAATGTGTTTCCATTATCATCTATCATCTACCTTTCATCTTGTACCAGCACAGTAAGCCATACAACCCATTGATTCCATGTTGGCTTCCAGAGGAGCAGCCCCATCCCTCTCATTTCCTGGTACTCCAAATTATTGAAATCACTTTTGATTCTTTTTGACATGACCTACATGAAGTGATAAATTACAGTGGCGAAGTGATAAATTACAGTGGCCAATTGACCCACAAGCACATCTTTTGAGATGTGGGAGAAAATGGGAGCACCCGGCAGAAATGTGTGAGCATGTGCACGTTCCACACAGTACCTGAAGACAGGATTGAATCTGCATCCCTGGAGCTGTGAGACAGTGGCACCAATTGTTGCACCACTGTGCGAGCAGCGTTCTCCTCTCAGATTTCAGTCAGGATCAAGATTAACTTATCAACAAGAGTCACTAGATGTGATCAGGCAGTAAATCATATTCTGCTACCTTCATCTCCTTCCTTATCCCTAAGTTCAAGAACGTTTAACTCTGATGAGATGTAGTGGTTGATTCGGGCATTGGTGTGGAGGGTTATGGTTCAAAATCACATGGATCAAGTAATTACTGAGGAGTTAATGTTATATACTGTTGATTTGTTGAAGCAAACCAACTTAACAGCAATTTTGGGTTTCCACTGAACAGCTGCCTGTGTATCTATCTGACAGAATTATTTCAATTTGACTAACTCAAAAAGAGTGAGAAATTGATATGATTACTCAGCGGAGATGTATGTATACTTGGTATGTTCTTTAATCGTCTCTTCTGTCCCCAATCCCCATTCTGTGCCTCTTATTTCCTCCGCAGTCACAAAAATTGTAAGTTGGGTAATGTAGCGCTACTTCAATATTGGAATCACTATATATTTGACATCAGGTGAAAAGGTTGAAGTTGAGGAAGCCTATCAGAGGCAAATGGAGCATTCCCACTTCCCACCAGTTACGTTATCGTATCTTGAGGTACAGTGCAGAAACAGGTCCTTCAGAACATCAAGTCCTGACTGACCACACCACCCATTTGCACAAATTCTGCATTAATCCTGCATTCTCATCAACTTCCACCACCCACCTACCCCACTTGACAAATTACAGCAGTCAATTAATTTACCAACCTACATGCCTTTGGGATGTAGGAAGAAACCAGAGCACCCAGGAGATACCCACACAGTTACAAGGAGAATGTGATAATTCCATACAGACAATGCCCAAGGTCAGGATTGAACCAGGTCTCAATCCTGACCTGTGAGACAGCAGCTCTACTAGCTGTGCCACAGTGATGCCCTATTGTGACCTATTTAAATGTAATTTATAATTTTCTTGGTACTAAGCTTGTCAGGCAGTGTGCATATTACATTCAGTGTCACCAGGAGGAGACAGAAATGCGTGTGAGCAGTGAGACTTCTTCATCACATTGGTCCAGGCAAACATTTCAAAGATGAAAAGGATTTCTTTTTCTGCTGAACCGCAGTAATGCTCTGACCACTGTTGTATAAGAATTAGTACACGCCATAAGCTTATTAACAAAACTGCTTGAAAGCCAAAGTTCAGCAATGTATATTTCATTATTGCTTGTTTCGAATGCGGCACAGTGTATGCATGGATCCAAAGCACTTGCTGGTTTTTTTGAAAGTCAGTCACTTGATAATGCAAGTTGTTGATGCTCAGTTTGTTCCTGAGTCCAGTGGAAAAAATTGCTATAACTATGTCGCATTGGCATGTAGTATTTGGCAGTGAGGTATTTACAACTCTAGTTCCATTCCTCAGGCGAGGTGGTACCGGTCTGACGTTCACCACTAGTCGAACCGGAAGGCGTGCACTGCAGCTGGAGGGTACTGCACTTGAACTCTCGGATGATGATGTGGACAGTAAAGGCGGTGGTGACCTCAATGAATCATTAAACCAGGCAGAGTAGAGTCATTTCATGGTTAGCGTGGAACTCCCTTCTCTGATCAAAGAGAAGTTGAAGATTAAAATGATTACTGAACTGATGACTTCTGATTCTTTCCTACCTATTTTTATTTTTTATTAAAAAACAGGCAAGTTATCAAATAAGCCATTGTCCTCTTGCATCTTAATTTTCTTTTTGTTTCGACTTACTGCACCCTACATATTATATCATAAATTTTCTTTGATTATCCAGTACTAATTTGAGCACATTTTGAATGTTGAATTACACCTGAACCCAATTAAAATCTGGACATTAGGGTGTATTCAGAAGGAGTCTTGTGTATTGTAATGCATGCTACATGTACAAATAAACATGTATATCCATATATAATTTTGTGGACAATGGCTTAGAATTTATCAAGTTATTAGTCTGCAGCCTATTGCTGCTTAAAGACCAAACTGTGAGCATTGCTGGATCTATGTAAACAAGTTTTATAATAGGGAAAGAGAAATTGAAATAAGTCTACTAGGATGGCAGTATCTGGTTAGCACCATGTTCAATGCAAGGACAGGCCTGCATTTTTAGTGCCAACATACACTTTGAGTAACCAGGGACTAATGAATAACTCAAATTTAGCTACACTGAAATATCCTCGAATTACCATCAGTCGCAAATTTGTAACTTAATTCACTCGTGTGACTTAAAATGTACATTCACTCCTATCACTCCAACTTGTTGGAAATCTTTTCAAATTGCTGGTGGGGTTCATGTAATTTGCACAAATCATTTTGAAGTACAACAATTGGAGTTTTAATAGCTATCTTGTGATTTAAAATGTTCTTTAATTGTGTTTAGTGTTTGAACTGTGTTCTTGTGTTTTCCCCATTTAAGCTGCTTTTTTGACTTACACAGTGGACATGAGTACTTCAGACACTTTTTTTTGATATCCTAATCCATTCCTAAGTAGCAATTTTACCCCAAAATATGGATGAAAATTTTAATTGTAATGGACCCAGGCCCAGGATGATTGGCCTTTCTATTTTACCATTGAAGTCTTTGAACACTGTTCTGATTAGCTGCTTTCCTACAATCTGATCCTATATGACTTCACTTCTAAGTAGTGTTCAACTACTGTTTTTTTTACATATGGGGTGATGGACATTTGATTTTCCAAAGTTCATAAAATATTTGCATAAGTCTCCACAAGCTACCAGATGCTGCATGTTTCAAAGTCATACAAATAGATTCATATCAATCTTTA
The DNA here is from genome assembly GCF_009764475.1 of Pristis pectinata. Classification (NCBI taxonomy): domain Eukaryota; kingdom Metazoa; phylum Chordata; class Chondrichthyes; order Rhinopristiformes; family Pristidae; genus Pristis; species Pristis pectinata. Next base: position 25,073,264 of record NC_067422.1, read on the forward strand.
TCCAAACAAGAGTTCCATTAGAATTTATGTGAAGAGATTTCATAAAAGTGCCTTAGACACGGCTTATAATTTGGTTACAAGACCAGGCATCACAGTCAAAACTGATATAATACACTACGCTGAGTATGTAACCATTAAAATGGTTTTATATTTTATGCAGCTGTGCTTCATGCCTTGTACAATCCCTGTGATCAGAATTTATATAGGGGGTTAACTCGGTGTTTTGAATATGTACCTTGAGCCTTCTGTACCATGCAGGAATTTCTTAATATCTTTAAAGCTTTAACATCTGAAGTATTTTTCTGTACCAGCTGTTGACCACCAGGCACTGTCACTCTCATACCTTTGTATACCTGTATTTCTAAACAGCTATACCATTCAATAAAAAATTCTTTGGAAGCAACAATTTTTTTAAGAAAACAATAAACTTAAGTGCAACATTTTATCCTGTGTAATCCTTTTACATTAGACAAACTTTACCTGTTTAATTTATTTCTGACCTTCGCTGCTTTTCCAGTAATTCTTATTTAATGTTGTGTTGAAAAAGCTAAGTCATTTATTTGCTTTGATGGTTTTAAAATTTGTGCTGATTTCAGTTGGGTGTTGACATATGGACAAATTGTATTACGTTTTTTGGAGATTTCAACCCTGCTGTGTTCCCCCTCTAACCTAATTGCCTCTATTGAAAAGAGCCACAGCCTTTATTTCTCCCCCTATCCCCTCCCACCCCCCCCAAAAAAAAAACAAAAAAAGGTTGGGACAAGAAGGAAGTATGTGTATGCAATTGGAGTAGGATTTTATTTTGGGTTCCCTAAAATATGCAAAATAGTGAAATTTGCAGTTAGTTTTTTAAATAAAAGGCCCTGCTTCTCATACAGAATAGATGTGAAGAATAAAGTGAGTATCCATTTTAGAAATGAATACTTTTGCTGTCTTTCCCTAATTTTGTTTTTCCTAGTGTTTCAACAGTCTGAGTGCATTAATGATCTGGAATAAATTTGTTTGGCTTAATTAATGTGGAATTTTCTGGGAGTAGATCAGTGGGGTGAGTGAGATGCACACTGGGGCACATCTCAATGGTACTCTTTTTTAAAGTTGGACCAAAGTTGCTGCCAACATTCTTTGCTGAGCGACATGTTAAATAACGTCTTAACCTTTTGGATTGGAGAGCACCAGCTGAGTGGAGAGTACATCCTGATCCTAAAATCTAAACACTGTGGTGACCAGGAATTGTGTGGTGCAATGCCACCAGTGGCTGGGAGGGTATAAACATGCTCTGCCCATGTAGAAGCTGGGGCAACGGCTGTCAGCTGATTATCAAAAGCTGTGAACTTTTAGAAATGTTCCTGGTGATCATAAACTACAAAAAAAATCAATGGAAACATTTTGGAAAACATAATTCATAGTTGCTCCTTCAGTGAAACCAATTGGTTGGTTATGACTGTACCAGCTGAGTGGGCAGATGGTTGGAAGCTCAGATTCCATCACTGAATGCTGAGGTGTTAATTGTCACAGCAGAGTTGGGAAATTGCCGCTGCAGAGTAGCCAGCAAGTTTTAGGATTTCCCTATCTGGGAATCCCAAACTTGGTGGTAGTTAAGTGGTAAGTTCATATAGCTACTAGCAAGTTCTATTGAACATAGAACATTACAGCATAGTACAGGCCCTTTGGCCCACAATGTTGTGCTGACATTTTATCCTGCTCTAAGATCTATCTAACCCTTCCCTCCCACATAGCCCTCCATTTTTCTATCATTTCATGTGGCTATCTAAGAGTCTCTTAAATGTCCCTAATGTATCTGCCTCCACCACCTCTGTTGGCCAGTGCGTTCCACACACCCACAACTCTTTGTGTATATTTTAATAAAAAAACTTGCCTTTGATGTTCTCCCCCCACCCCCACCCCCCCCCCCCCCCCCCCCCCCCCCCCCCCAACCTTCCTCCAGTCACCTTAAAATTATGCCCCCTTGTGTGAGCCATTTTCACCCTGGGAAAAAGTCTGACTGTCCACTCGATCTATGCCTCTTATCATCTTGTACCTCTCTATCAAGTCACCTCTCATCCTCCACTCCAAAGAGAAAAACTCTAGCTCACTCAATCTATCCTCATAAGACATGCTGTCCAATCCAGGCAGTATCCTGGTAAATCTCCTGTGCACCCTCTCTAAAGCTTCCACATCCTTCCTATAATGAGGCAACCAAAACTGAACACAATACTCCGTGTGGTCTAACCAGAGTTCTATAGAGCTGCAACATTAGCTGGCAGCTCTTGAACTCAGTACCCCGACTAATGAATGCCAACACACAATACACCTTCTTAACAACCCTATCGACTATCAATGTCCTGTTGTAACCTACAACAACCTTCGTGTCATCTGCAAACTTACTAACCTACCCTTCCACATCCTTATCCAAGTTGTGTATAAAAATCAGAAACATCAGGGGTCCCAAAACAGATCCCTGTGGAACACCACTGGTCATCAACCTCCAGGCAGAATACACTCAGTCTACAACCACCCTCTGTCTTCTATGGGCGAGCCAATTCTGAATCCACATAGGCAAGTTTCCCTGGATCCCATGCCTCCTGACTTTATGAATGAGCCTTCCACGAGTGACTGGTGCCACCATGGCTCGGGGGTTGGGAAGAGGTGTGAGGAGAGTAAGGGGCTGGAGTTGGGTGGTGGGGGAATCAACCAGTTCCCCATCCTGAATCTCCTCACCCACACAAGACAAAGAGCAAAGTAGGACTGTTATTCATGAATGGCCTCCTGCCACCCAGACCATGAGCAAAAGACATCTGTTTGGGCAAGGTTAACGATAAGCCGCTTTGTCTGTGTGACTGTCTCCTCATAAAAATTGTGGTTTTCATGACGAATGATTTTGCCAAAATCTAAGAACAATATTTCTGGCTTGGATAAAGCCTAGCCAGAGCTTAAAAGCTCATATTAATTCACTACTGGATAGAAATGGCTGGCAACTTTTGAGGAAAATATTTCACTATTTGAAATAGAAATTTAACTGAACATTGTGTAAAAAGCCAGTTAATTAATAACTGGAGTTTGTCTGTATTGTACTCTGATCTTAAAGTTATAACCTTTATCCCAGAAATGATCAAATAGCACTGAGTGCTGGCTGTTCACTATTGTGTAACTGCCTAGCTGGAGAATTGATAAATGGTTGTTCCAGCATTGTTTGCTCTTTGATCCTGGTATTCAGGTTTAGTATTATCTGGTTTCTACCAGTAAAATGCAATATATGCAAATTGTGAGATTATGCACTGTATAGATGAGCTCAGACCCCTCTGTATCCCTTAACATTCTGGTGCTGTAGAATGTGACCTTGCCTGAGCTGACACTTCACGTCAATGGATCTTCAGAACTGGAAGCTACGGTTTCACAGATGGAACCAGAACAGAGTGATGAGGTGAGGCAAGAAGGCGAGACTGCAGATGCTAGAATCTGGAACAAAAAAAACCCTGGAGATGTGAAGAAATATTGATGTGACCTGCTTAGTTAACTGACTAAAATTTTTTATATATTAAAAAAAATTTGGCCAGCATTTTTATAATGGAAAGTAGAAAATGCACCAAAACTTGTTGTAACTAGGAATGCAGTAACACTGGTTCAATGAGATGCAACTCAGGGAAGTAGTAAAACCCATTGAAAGAAGGTTTACGCTTTTACAGTTTGAACTCAATCTGCCAGCATTTTGACCATGTCTATTCTCCCACCTCCCTCCCCTGCCAAAAAAAGAAAATACTTGGATATATCAATGATGACATTAATACTTCTGAGAAGGTTAAGAAAGGACTGAATGACGCTCACCTAGGCCGTAACAATTCTGTTTCTGTTTTCTAGGTAGATTCAGAAGACATTTGAAGTTCTCCACAAAAGACTGGTTAACAGAATTATAGAGTGAGAATGGGTTTAAAAGTAGTAAATAATCCCAGATTTGCTTAGTTGGAGGCGGGGGGTGGGGGCGGTGTGGTGAGTGGGTAGGGCTGTATTTGCTACCATGCCACGGTAAATGCCACTAATGATTGAAATTCCAACTACCCCCAACACTGATCTCAAGTCTCAACTCAAGTGGAGTAAAGGTAATGTAACTGACCCCGAAAAGAGGGACCAAAGCAGATTCTCACCATGTTCTTTGTTTGTCTACTTGATTTTCTTTTTTGTCTGGTGTAAAAATCATTACCCAACACCTGGATTTATTTAAAGCAGGTTTCAGATCATTCCAATGATTAAGCAAAAATCTTCTCAAACTTTATTTTCATTTTGATAATTTTAAAGGCTCTAGCAATTTTATAAGTGGATAAATTCAGGCCTGGATAAAATGTATCCAGGTTCTTGGATCAAGGAATGAAATATTACAGGTTTTTGACCATTTTTCAAGTGTTCTGGAAGATCAGTTAATGTGATCCTGTTTTTTTTTTTAAAAAAAGGAAAAGGATAAAGGCATTGGTCCATAAATCAATCAGCTTAACATCTCTAGTGGGTAAATGATTGGAAAATATTGAGGAACAAGGTCCCATGTGGCAGGTGTCAGGAATCACCCAGCGGATCCATGGAGGGGTGTCAAGTTTGTCTCGACATTGGCTCCGTGGGAGTAGGAGGGAGTAATGGTTGGTGGGGGTTTGGTTTGAAAGGCTGTGTGCAGTGGGATTCCAAAACTTAATATTAGGTCCCTTGCTTTTGGTGTAGATATTGACTGGATTTCAATGTTAAGGATCATGATTAAGTTTGCAGAGAGTCATCAAAATTGGCAATGTGATTGAAAGGCAGAAAACCGGAAGCTGCAGAGAGATGTGTTTGGATTAGTTCGTTGGATACAAAAGCATTTAGAATTCACTTGGAGCTGAAAGTTGTGGGGGATAAACGAGGAAAAGAAATAGTTAAATCCAAGGGGGCACAGAGGGAGATTGAAGAGCAGATCCACAAATCCCTGAAGGCAACAAGACCAGTGGATTTAGTGGCTAATGCGAGAGTTTATTGGCAATGCCATAGAGCGCATGAGCAGGGAAGTAGTACGAGAACTGCATTAAGTAGGAGTACTGTGAACCGTTCTGATTATCGTACTACAGGAAGGATGTGATTGCAATAGAGGAGATTTACGAGGCTGTGGCATAGCTGGGACTGTTTTGGACAAAAGATAAGATGTAAGATCTCTTTATTAGTCACGTACATCAAAACATACAGTGAAATGCATCTTTTGCGTAGAGTGTTCTGGGGATAACCCGCAAGTGTCGCCACGCTTCCAGCACCGACATAGCATGCCCACAACTTCCTAACCTGTACGTCTTTCGAATGTGGGAGGAAACCGGAGTACCCGGAGGAAACCCACGCAGACACGGGGAAAACATACAAACCCCTTACAGACGGCAGCCGGAATTGAACCCGGGTCGCTGGCGCTGAAAACATAATTGCGTATTTAAAAACCAAGGGATCCAGAAAGATAAATGGGAAAGGGGCTATTTTCCTTAGGAGTAGGGTTGATCACTTGAGGGTGTGGGTGTAAATTAATTGGTGGTAGAATTACAGTTAAGTTTGGGAAATATTTTCCTCAGAGGAATCGGAGTTTGGAACTCTGCATGAAAGGTGTGTCAGAAGAAACCCTCCATATTTAAAAAGTTGTTTTTGTACCTCAAGGAGCCATAACCCATGACATGGAGCAAAAGCTGAGAAATGGGATGAACCTGAATATATCTTTTTATGAAAATCAAAAGAAAACTGCAGATGCTGGAAAACTGAAATAAGAGCTGAAAATACTGGATACACTCAGCAGGTTGGCAACCATCTGTGGGGAGAGAAACAAGAGTTAACTACTCAGATCATTGACTTTTCTTAAGAACAGGGTTATTGAGTATACTTGACAGAAAGGGTCTTCGATCTGAAACATTGACGTTCTTTCTTTCTGCAAATCCTTTAATGGTCTGTAGGGAAATGATGGGGTGAATTGTTTCCATCCTCTGCTGTGATTTACTGCAATTCTATGAAATATCTGTTCATTTTTCCAGCTCTGAGAACGTCTTAAATATTAACTCTAATATTTACTATGATATACATTTTACCATTTGCTCCATTATGGTTTTTAATTAGAATTCTCATCTTATGACATAGACTCAATAGGCTGATTACCCAATGCTGTTTTTTTTTAATGAGTAACCCCATCAGCCCTGTTTCCCTTCCTATTCTCTCGCACATTCCCATCAACTCTGGTTCCCCTGTCAGCCGCCCCCACTAGGGGTAATTCACAGTCGCCAACTAGCACATCCTAGGGATGCAAGAGGAAATGGGAGCACCCAAGGGAAACCCAAACAGTCACAGGGAGGACATATAGGCTCCATACAACTGACACCAGAGGTCAGGATTGAACCCAGGTTGCTGGAGCTGTGAGGCAGCTGCACTACCTGCTATGTTACTAAGCTGCCCTTATGTTTGACCACTGCCTACTTATTCAAAGCACTCTGAGGGATCGCTGGTGATTAACTTATTTCAGCTGAATGCATTGTAGCATCTTTAGATTTGCATTGTACATTTTGTGGATCGTTACTTTTCATAATCTCTGCCTTGTATTAATGATCATTGTGCTGATTCTATTTGCCCAGTTTCTGACGTCAGTGGTAAAGTGACTGCTCACTACTGACCTCGAAGGAAGATCCGGCCTTCTCTGGTGTGAAGCTCACCTTTCCAGAGGTAGATTGCTGAGGGCTGTCAGTTCCACAGGATCTCCGGTGTTAATCAGCAGTGATCACATCAATCAGATGGAGCATCAATCACATTGAGGAATTCTCGGTCAGCAAACATGGAAGCAAAAGGTACATTTTCTAACTAACATTTTAAACATTTTGCAGAGTGTAAGTTCAGATCATACACAAGGTTATGGAAAAAGCTAAAATATTAATCTTTACAGATAAAAATTAAAGATTACTTTTAAAAATAGTTTGATAACGTACAACTTTAATTATCTGTCAGGATCTTGATCCACACATACAAAGTAATTTTTCCAAGGTCAGAAAGAATGAGCAGTCATTATGGCGGAGTACACCATCAAATATTAGCTTGTGCTTGGTTGCACGACGTGCAACACTTCTGGGTGTTTACAGGGACTGACAGTGAGTGGAATTGCACCAGCTCTGACTGATGTTTCAGAAGAATGCTGTCAGGTAAGCAAATCCTTGACTTGTGTGGGCACAAAGTCTGAAGTGAGCTGTCGAGTTGGGAGTGAGAGTGGTGATCCTGATGTCCCTGGGATTCCCCAGCATTACATGGGGGATTTTTTTAAAAAAAAACTAGATCCTGGAGGAACTCAGCGGGTCAGGCAGCATCTGTGGAAGGAAATGGACAGTCAATGTTTCGGGTCGAGGACCTTCATCTGGACTGTATTACACAGGGGTTTTGCCACTGTGATCTTTCACTGGCTGGATCTGTGCAGAATTAGAATTTCTATGCATTCTGAGTATCTTCAACTGGAGATTGGTTGGAGAGAAGTTTCTTTTTCTTATTTTAATATTCCAATAATTTCTTGTTTCAATGTTTTGAACATTATTTCAATACTTTACAGCAGTTTTAATAATTTTTGGATATTTCTAAATGTCAGAGATGTTGTCAAGCTGTTAAAAATGCCTCCTAGCTTTGGCTGGTGACAAGACTCCAACCCCAGCCCTGTGTCCAGTTGAAGGGTGTGAGGGTGATCGTGGAGTGGAGTGGGGCGGGGTAGGGACGGGACCCCATTCTCACCATCCAAGGTTGGAGAGTCAGCTCATCCATCCTTCTGCTTCTGGCCCACGTAAGTGGGGGCTGGGAGGGGCTGCGGTCAGTGACTCCTGGTGGTGGAGCTCATTTCACCCCAGTAGATCCTCACTGAGGATGAGCAGGTAGTCCCTGACAGTGGGATTGGAGTTTTGTCTTTAGCTGTGCATCTGCAGACTAAGATGGCTATTAGTTTGGATATAATGATGGCAAACACTGACAGTTTCACTCCTGAAAAATCAGGTGCAATTATCTTTTTCCCTCCCATACATTTTTTCACTTGTTTTTATTTAATTTTGTTGATGTAGTTTCATAAATGATCTATATATTTTTTTCAAAATCATTATATGACCCTTATCATTACAGCTTTTGTTCTGATGTCTGCTAATTGAAAAAGTTTGTAACTGCTTACTGCAGCTATGTCATTTGGACTGGTCACTCAGAAATATAGTCCTCGTTCCCTCGCCCTCATGAGCATGGACTTCACGTGGTTAACAAAAATATGGACACCAATAAAGCCTCTCTCTTCAAATATACCCTACAAATAAATGTGAATGTGCCATGTGATGTTATAAACACAATAAACTTTAAAATGTTTAAATACCTAAAAAAAAAAATGACATCAGTTAACAAAATATAAAAATTAAATGCCATCATAAAAATATATGCATCTTTCGTGGAATAACCTTGCGTACTGCATCACTTCAAGGGGAGATGATGTAGCAGTCAAACCCCTGGACACTTGTGGTTCATCTGCTGGCTTGGCTCTTGTAAAGAACACTTGTCCAGACCCTCCACTTCTTGTTTGGAAGGCTTATAGATTCATAGAACAGTACAACACAGGAACAGGCCCTTTGGCCCACCATGTCTGCGCCACCCATGATGCCAATCTAACTAATCCCATGTGCCTGCACGAACTCCATATCCTTCGATTCCCTGCCTTTCCCTGTGTTTGTCTGAATGCCTCTTGAATACTGCCATCATGTCTGCTTCTACCAGCTCCCTTGGCAGCCCCTTCTGAGCACCAACCACCCTGTGTGTCTAATTTAAAAAAAACTTGCCTTTCACATCTCCTTTAAGCTTTACCCCCCCTCTCACCAGTGTTTCAAATCTTTTTGGTGAGTACACGGTTCCAAGGATAGTGATTCAGAGGATAATGAGGACTCACTATAATGCAGAGGTTGACTGTACCTCCTTACCAAGAAACCAAGACACTTGTATTCATTGGTCTTTGACGATAGTTGGCTAAAAATCCTAACCAATGTCATGGGGAGCTCATTAGACAAGATATCTTTATTCATCACATGTACATCGAAGCACACTGTGAAATACATCTTTTGCGTAGTGTTCTGGCAGCCCCGCAAGTCTCACCACGCTTCCGGCACCAACATGGCATGCCCACAACTTCCTAACCCGTATGTCTTTGGAATGTGGGAGGAAACCGAAGCACCCAGAGGAAACCCACGCAGACACGGGGAGAACGTACAAACTCCTTACAGCGGCCGGATTTGAACCCAGGTCGCTGGCGCTGTAAAGTGTTATGCTAACCGCTACACTACCGTGCCTGCCCTTGAAAATTTCTTGAAGATACTTTTTAACAAAGTTTTATTTTGATTATTTCTACCAAACTATTGCTGAGTTAAGTGTTCTTCCTGAAAAGTGGCCCAGTGGTGGAGCCATCTCTCATCTCCAGTGACCCAGCTTTGATTTTGACCTCCGGTGCTTTCTCTATGGGTTTGCATGTCCTCCGTTTGAATGCATGTGTTTCCCTTGGGTACTCTACCTTCCTCCAGCATCACAAAAGATGTGCTGGTTGTTAGGTGATTGGTTACTGTAAACTGCCCCTAGTAGACGGAAAATGGGCATGTGTGTGAGAGGGGAATCGAGGGGGAATGGGATTGTTCTGAGAGCCAGCATAGTTGGGCAGGATGGCTTCCTATGTTATGAAATACAAAACATTAACTTGGTTTCTGTCTCCACATGCTATCTGAGCTGCAGAGTATTTCCATCTCTTTTTGGCCTTTGATTATAATTAGTATAACGTGCAAGTATGAAGTAAGCTTCTTTTAGACTACTCGGGTTGTATGAGTTGATCTCCAGGAAATTGGTGTCAAACATTGGAACAATGGACCAGCAGCAAACAGTGTGGAATTTGCTACCATTCAGACAATTCTGCTTAAACTGAGGATAGAGGGAGTTGCCCCTGGTGTACCCTAACACTACCCAACGTTTGATATCACACAATGCTGGCTGAGACCTCGGACCATGTTGACATCTACTCTTTCAAGGGCATAGCAAAGCAGAGAAGCCATAAATCTCCACTAGAAATGCAAGTATGGCAGATGCTAAAGGTGAGCCTTGACCTAATCCAGCTCATAATTTTAGATATTGACTAAAGTGACCTTTCAGATCATTTTTCAGCTACGTCTATTTTTGAATACTCAAAAATATCAGGAAAAATGATGAAAAACCATGTGAAAATGCTAAATGTGGTTAAAATAATGGGACTGGGTGAAGGGAGATGACAGTAAAAATGTTCCTAAGGTTGGTTTTATTATCTGATTTCCAAGTATTTTGGTTGTGTCCAGTATTGACCTCGGAAGAGTAGATGTCAACATGCTCAGATGTCTCAGCCAGCATTGTGTGATATCGAACATTGGGCAGTGTTAAGGGCACACCAGGGGCAACTCACTCTATCCTCATTACAGCCATCAAGTTAGAAGCCAGGTTGTAAAAAGAAAATACAACTGTTGGTCAACCAAAGATCAATGATAGCAAAGGGAGAGAAGACCTTTGTCTCATTTTCAGAAGCTGCCTTTGGATTGAATATGAATTTTATGTCTGAGTGGCTGCAAGTAAATTCAGACACAAGTTAAGTAAAACTATAGATGGAGTGCAGAGCATAACGTCTATCAAAAGCTAACCTGGCATTTTTGTTTTTTCCACTACCGCGTCTCCTTAAAAGGTTCTCTTAAACCTTTACCGATCATGTCTCCATTGTTTTTAAGATCGTGTAGTGGGAAGACATCGACCTTTTCCGAGGTTGCTTAATTCAATCAGTTTTTAGTTCAAAGTTATTTGCTCCTGCTTAAACACAATCTGCTTGATGGATGCAGGAAAACGGCCACTGAGAGCAAGGACTTTACCAGAAGCCAGTTTGGCAGCAATAACTAACTTGTATTTATGTAATGTTCCTTGTGCTTCTCCTGCAATTAATTACTGATCTGCACAAGTACCTGGTATTCTGGACAAATATATCCAATTTGACTTAGGGGTGTGTCAGCTGGAACAGCCATCAGTTGACCTATTTTGTGTTGAGCTTTGGTGAACACTTGGCCAGGGATTATAGAACATCCTGATTCTCCCAACTATTTTAACAGACTTTTAGCTTCCAATTGAACAAGTTTGACTGCTTTTACCATCCTATCCTGGAGTACATCCAAGTCCATGCTTGGTATCACCACACAGTGAAACAGGAAAAATGAAAGCACACCTTGCTTCCTCTTAACCCCCCACTTCACAGAATAAGAGTTCTGAATGTGTGTAATCTAATGAGCGAATTTATACTGTCAAACTTTTCTTATTAATTTCAAACTGCCAATGCTTTAGGAAGAAACAGGCCTTAGCATTCTGTTAAACTTTACTGCAATTTTTAAAATACATTCAGCATACCTGCCTTTGAGTTGGCAATATATAAATGCCCTCTAATCCTACTCGTAAATGCACATCTAGAAATAAGATAGATTCTCCACACTTTGTGTGATATAAGGTTTAGATTTTACATGACTGTCCTTTCCTTTTGTTGCAGAATAAATTATAAATTTTGATTTGAAGTACAACTGTGAAGCTGAGATTGCCTGTATTAATGGAAACAGGAAATGGAAGGAGCATTACTACTTGTATTTTCTGAAGCAAGGTCAAGTAAGTCACACCAGTCTTTGCAATCTTTCTTCATGTTCTAATGCGAATCAAAATGGATAGATGTGTGGAGAACGTTGTGCATCTGTAAATGGAAAGACCATATCTTTCCAACAAAGAAAATTATTATACTGCTGCTTAACTTGGCATAGTTTTACCTGTGAAACAGTTGACCTGGACGTTAACTACACATGCAAATTACCTAATATCTACCATCATGTACACTTAAATGAGAATTTCTGAAAAAATTAAATATAATTAAGTAAAACATTTTTCTCTTTTCGAATCCCTGATTGGTACTTGAACTTTAAAAGCAAAACTTTTTATTCAGTCTACTTTGCCTATAATTAAATGTACATGCCAGAATAAGAGGAGGTCTACAACATGCCTTCTGATGCAGAGAGATTTGCCACAATCACTTGCTTTTTGCTATAAGAGTCCAGTTTAATATTTTAGCTTTTGGCAGCTAAAGGCTATCATTGGTGTTAACTATCTTGGAGGGAAATGTTAATGACATCTTACCCATTACAAAGGAAACTCCACCCAGCCATTTGAGTTTTCAGGATACATAAATCACATAAATCCATTCCAGGGATTTTAGTACATTATCTAGGCTTATCAAACATGCTGACTTTCAGATTAAACCAAGGTTCTGAATTACCCAAGAGGATGTAAGAAAGATCCTGTGACATTAATTGAAATCCAGGCACGTTTTCTGCACATCCTGATAATTATCACTCCCTCGTTTCCAAAACAGGTTTTCTGTTTTCATCTCAGATGTTCAGAGGCACAGAGTTTTCCATTAGTAATTTCAGATAATTCTGCTTACATTATTTTCACTTCCCTTAGGCTCATCTTTTATTGGGTTACTTATCCCATTACCACCCTTTTTCATGCATATTTGCATCTTCTCTACAGCTTAAAGTCTGTTTATCTCCAATCTTTCCCAGCCTAATGAAAAGATACCAACCTGAGTTGTAATGGTTTCTCTTTTCACTGCTGCTGTCTGACCTGCTGCATAATTACAGCATTCAGTTTTTAATGATCAAGTAATCTATTGTAATCACTTTGTTCATTGAGACCTTGCTTGTTGCACTTGTCAGGTTTCCTTATATTACAATAGTGATATCACTGCAAACTAAATCTTTGAATTAAATACCTGGGAACTGATTTTTTTTTTGACCAGCTGGGGCACAGGCAGCCCAAATCTAATATCAGGTAAAAATCAAAAACACTGCAGATGCTGGGTATCTCAAATAAAATCAGAAAATCCTCGGAAACGCTCTGCAGGTTAGGCAGCATGTGCGGAAACAGGAAAAGTGTTAACCTTTTCAGGTGTGAATGAAGGGTCTTTGTCCAGGCTGTGAACTCCATGTGCTGCACTTAATAATCTCACAGGCAGGTGGAAATTGAACTGTGCGGTACCAGACCATGACAATAGTGTCTGGGATCCTTTATTTGGGGGGGATGTTAAATATACCTAACTGAGCCAGCTTGTCGCCGTGATGATGATCCTTTGCACACATGCAATATTTTTAAATGCATGTCTTCAGTCACTGGGAGAGATTTAGAAGTGGCTTTTTTTTTAAAAAATCTGAAAATAATGCAACTTTGAAATATTTACTTGCAGTTTTCCCCAAATGGAATATTCTAAAGAAACAACTCGGGTTGTAGGTCATTGCGAGTCTGACAATTCTCAGTGAAGTACAGTAAAAATTCACTCTCCAAATGTGATGAACTGATCCCAATTTGTTTGGTGGTATCTGTGGTTACCAAAGAGCACAACGTCACCCCATCACATTTATTTACTTGGTTGCTATTTTGGCAATACTTCAAATATAAAGCCATTGTAAATTCTATAAAGGAATTAAATTAATGTGGGAACATAGAGTATTAAGATTATAACTTTAGATAATCCCTCTGCTGACTTGTTTAAATTTAGTCCAACCTTCTAATACCAGTCTGTGATATAATAGATATTGCTACGTGGACCTGAGATTTACAAAAATAATGTTAAACAGTTATATTGAACACAAAAGAAATACAAATATTAGGATTACTATACATATAAACACACACGAGAATATATAATGGACTCTTCACCTTAAGTATTGTTTTGACTTGGTTACTAATATACATCAGATACATTAAATTACATTATCAGATGCAAAAATTACATTTTAATACCTTTTTCAAATATGAAGACATTGCATCTTTACTATAGCCGACATACCACTGTTTTAAAGAATCTTTACCTTGCTTTGCCATTGGATCTGTGTTTGCAGAGCTCCACATCAATGGCTACATTTAAAGATATTTTTTCAATAAAGCTATCATTCCAAGTAAAAATGAACGTGAGTGAAATTTTTTAAAAAATGATAAAGGACATCAAAATCTTGTCTGCCACACAGTCTGAGTCTCCTAACTAGCCCTGATATTTGCTTCCTAATGGTCCCATAAATTAATTAAGATTTTACCCAGATACAGGGAATTTTTAAATAGAATTCACTCCAATAAAAGTTTGTGATAATTTTGAATGTTTGCTGCACTAAACAATTTCCTGCAGTGTTACTAACAGCTAGAGAGGATGCAGTATGTAACTTGAGTGTGAAGATTTTCGCACCAACTCTGGACCAAGCATGAACATTCATTTAAATAGAGGTAACAGCACCATCCACTGGACAAAATAGGTATTTACCTTATTGCATCACACTGTGACTTCAGTGAACTGTTATTCCAATTATGACCAAAGAAAAAAAAACTAGAATTTCCTACAACAAGAACATAGATAAGCTGCTCGGTAGGATGGATTAGTAATTTCAAAGGATAACTACTTGTGTCTTCCTGAGCTCCTCCCATTTGCCTGCGTTTGGCCCATATCCCTCTAAGCCTTTCCTAACTGTGTACCTGTCCCAAATGTCTTTTAAACATTGTAACTGTACCCGCCTCTGCCACTCTGACAGCTCGTTCCATGTAACCACAACCATTTGTGTGGAAAAACTTGCCTCTCAGCTCCCCTTTGGGTCTTTCCCCTCTCACCTTAAGCCTGTGTCCTCTAGTTTTAGACTCCCCTACCCTGGGAAAAAGGCTGTGACAATCTGTCTTATCAGTGGCCCTTATGCTTTTGTAAACTTCTGTAAGGTCACTCCTCAGCCTCCTTTGCTCCATGGTACACAATCCACCCTATCCAGTGTCTCCATATAACTCAAGCCCTGCAGACCCAGCATCATCTTTGTGAATCCTTTTTGCTTAATCACATCCTGCCTATAGTATGGCGACCAACACTGCACACAATATTCCAGCTGCGATCTCACCAACGTCTTATACAGCTGTAACATGACATCCCAACTCTTGTACTCAGTGCCCAGTCTGAAGGTAAGCGTGCCATGTGTCTTCACCACCACCATGTCTATGTTGCCACTTTCAGGGAACTATGTACTTGTAACCCTAGGTCTCTCTGTTCTACAACACTCCCCAGGGCTGCCTGGCCCGCTGAGTATTTTGTGTCTTTATTTCAGATTTCCAGCTTCTGCAGTTTTTACTTTACTTTTGATGTTGTCCTTCTGCTTATATACACCCAGTGAAATTGAGTGGTGTTATAGCCATGATAGTATGATCACTGTGCAGTAGCCCTGCAATTGATGCACACTGCTACAAACTTCGGACATGCGTGAGGTCATTCGGCATTTAGCTTTTTCTTTGTACTGTCGAGCACTCAAGGGGAACGTGTCCAGTATCAGAGGGTTGTGTGGGGGGAGAGGACCAGCAACCAGACGCCCAGTTGGGGCTTCCATTAGGAGGCGTCAGAGGGGTGGGGATGTTTGGGGTGAGGCTGTGAAGATGTCAAGCTTGGGATACCTCTGTGTGTTTCCATTGCTGCTGTGCTATGAAAAGTGGATTTGCCTGGTAATATCTGAAAAGGAATGATGTCACTTGATGCATTTGATGCTGAAATTATATCAAACATGCAAGTATGACTCATGCCACAAATAGATTAGTCAGATTTTCAGAGTGTATCACAGAATGACCTGGAAATAGTCCTCATTATGTTCCTCTTGTGAACGCTGTCTCCAGCCACCCAACTCCAAGACCATAAGACATGGGAGCAGAATTAGGCCATTTGGTCCGTCGAGTCTGCTCCGCCATTCGATCGTGACTGATTTATTTTTCCCTCTCAACCCCATTCTCCTGCCTTCTCCTTGTAACCTTTGATGGGGTTGTGAGGGAAAGAACCTATCAACCTCTGCTTTAAATATATCCAATGACTTGGTCTCCACAGCTGTCTGTGGCAATGAATTCCACAGATTCACCACCCTCTGGCTAACGAAATTCCTCCTCATCTCTGTTCTAAAGGGACATCCTTCTATTCTGAGGCTGTGCCCTCTGGTCCTAGACTCTCCCACTATTGGAAACATCCTCTCCCCGTCCACTCTATCCAGGCCTTTCAATATTCGGTAGGATTCAGTGAGATCCCCACTAATCATTCTCATAAATCTCTTTGGAAACTTTCTGAAACAACCATTTTTAAGTTCAGAATTTATGCCATGCCATTGCTAATATTACCCACTTCCACATTCATAACATTGACTGACTCTAAAATAGGTGCTATAATGGACAACGAATGTTATCAAAAATTACAGGGGGATCTTGATCAGCTGAGTAAGTGGGCTGAGGAATGGCAAATCAAGTTTAATTTGGTTAAGTGTGAGGTGTTGCATTTTGGAAAGTCAAATCCAGGTAAGAACTTCACAGTGAATGACAGGGCCCTGAGGAGAGTTGTAGAACAGAGGGGCCTTATGCTACAAGTACACGATTCACTGAAAGTGGAATGACGGGCAGACAGGGTGGTGAAGAAGGCTTTTGGCACACTGGCCTCCATCAGTCAGGGCACTGAGTATAAAAGTTGGGAGGTCGTAGTATGGTTGTACAAGACGCTGGTGAGGCGTTCAGTTTTGGTCACCCTGCTTTAGGAAAGATGTTGTTAAACAGGAAAGAGTGCAGAAAAGATTTACAAGGATGTTGCCAGGACTTGAGGGACTGAGTTATTGGGAGAGGTTCGACAGGCTAGGACTTTATTCCTTAGAGTGTAGGAGATAGAGGTGATTTTATAGAGGTGTATAAAATCATGAGGGGCATAGAGTGAATGCACTCGATCTTTTTCCCAGTGTTGGGGAATCACAAAACAGGGCATGGGTTAAGGTGAGGAGGGAAAGATTTAATAGGAACTTGAAGAGCAATTTTTTTTACACACAAAGGGTGGTGTCTATGTGGAATGGGCTGCCAGAGGAAGTGGTCGAGGCAGGTACAATAACAATTTTTAAAAGACAGTTGGACAGGTACATGGATTGGAAATGTTTACAAGGTTATGGGCCAAATGCTGGCAAATGGGACCAACTTGGATGGGGCATCTTGGTCAGCATGGACCAGTTGGTCCGAAAGGCCTGTTTCAGTGTTGTTTAACTCTGAAACTGCTCCATGACTTTACTTCTAGTTTTGATGTTCTGTCCTGTTCTGATTTCCATAAATTTGAGCTCATCTGAAAGACATGGAACCCTCAAGCTTGCATGTTACTTCCAGCTAGGCAAATCCTCCAGACTGAAATTCCTATTGTTTTCAAATCCCTTCCTGTTCTCATCCCTCTCTAATTTCCTCCAGCCTCCATAATTCATTGTGGCTTCCACACTAGAACACCAGTCTCTTGCTCATTCACAAATTTAATTGCAGCACAGTGGCATATAGAGCTGCTACCTCACAGTGTTGGGTACCCGTGTTCAATTCTGAACTTGGGTGATGTCTGGGTGGAGTTTTCATGTTCTCTTGTGACCAAGTGGGTTTCCTCCCACATCCCAAAGACGTGCAAATTGGTAGGTTAATTAGCCAGTAGCTAAATTGGGGAGGGGGTTGATGGGAATGTAGAATTTTAAAAAAATAGAATATAGAATTGGTGAAAATGGGTGATTGATGGTCAACACAGACTCTGTAAGCTGAAAGGCCTGTTTCTGCTCCATGGCTCCATTGGCATATGTCTTTCAGTTACTCATACACAACATTTTGGAACTTGCTTCCAGGCTTTAAGACGCTCCTTCAAAATGTGCCTCATTGAATAAGCATTTAATTGTCTTCTCTAATATCTTATATGTAGTTAGTTTTAGGATGCTTTTGCTGTATTAAGGATACAATATATAAAAGAAAGTGTTAATCAAGAGTAGTGTGATAAATAACATTTTTAATTGATTTAAAGGATGGCGGCTTAGCTAATAGCTTTTGAGATAGTGGAGGTGATCTACTACTGTGAACTGCTGCAGTCCTTCTAGTGAAAATACTTCCACAGTGAATTCCAGGATTTGGAGTCAGTCATGATGAACTGGGGGATATATTTTCAAGGTAGGTTGGTGTGCGACTTGGTCTTTTCATGTACCTGCTACTCTTGATTGGAGTGGTCAGGAGCTTTGAAGGTGCTGTCAGAGTAGTCCTCTATAGGTGCTGTACAGTCTGTTATACAGCAGTGCATTTATTAGATAGTACACAATAATACTACAATGCATAGAGAAAGTGGGTGTTGAGTGAGGTGGATAGGTGTGTCTTTTTTAAAGTCAGATTTGCACATTTTAGGCGTTGATTGTTCATCCTTAACTGGCCTGTAAGATGGAGACTAGCCACGTCCTTGAACCACAGGTGGAGTACCAGGATTTAAACTCAGCAACAATGAAAGGAAAGGCAGGGTGGTGGCGACTCAAAGGGAGCTTGTAAGTAGTAATGTTCCCATTTGCTAGATGCACTTGACCTTGAGAGTAGTTAGTGTGGTTTTGGTAGGTGTTGTCAGTAAGTAACTGCACACTGCAGCCACTCTGCGTCTTTGGTGGTGGGTATGAATGCAGGTTGCTTTGCAGTGGATGGCGTCAAGAATCTTGGGTGTTTAACAACAGAAGCCGTGAGTGTGGTGGACTGCACTCATTGAATGCAAATGGAGAATATACCTCACACTCATGATTTGTGCCTTGCAGGTGGAGGAATGGTTTTGGGGTGGCAGGAGCAGAGTCATTCACTACAGGCTACCCACCCTCTCGCCTACTATAATAGTCACAGTATTTGTGTTTCTGGTCATTGGAAACCTACGCCTGGAAGTGAATGTTTTGGGAATTCAGCAGTAGTAATGTTATTGAATGTCAAAGACAGGTAGTTAGATTCCCTTCTGGAGGAGCTGGTCATTGCTTAATACTCACATGGCATAGATGTTACCTAACCTGTTTTATTTTGAACTTCAATATGGTAAAATGTTGGTTAATTTATCAAACTCAAGTCTCTGCAGTGCCAGTCTAATAGTCCTGAGATAAGAGTTTAAATTGCACCAGAACAGTTAATTGAAATAATCAAATAAAAGGGCAACAATTCTGTAATTTAGGACAACATGTGCAGGCTGGTTGTTGAGCATGCTAAATGATCTCAACTCTCATCTACAGTGCACATTTTAGAAGTTGTGAAAAACTATCCTGTGCAGACAAGCTATAAATAGACTGACCTTGCACAGGTGGCGCTGAGGTTAGACTTGATCTGGAGGGTCCTATTTTGGTGTTATTTAAAAGGATTGCTTGACCTTACCTGCGCTCCTGCAGTGAATTGAAAGCATCTGTCATCTTTATTAGTGCCTCTCTCACCTTGCTACTGTCCTCAGGCCAATCTATTGACCCATTGCCATGTCAATATCTTTGTTCCAGGAGTTTTACCATGGCAGGAGTTCCCAAAACTTAGTGCAAGGCTTGTTCTACAGACACTACCTTGGGTTTCATTGCAATGCTGAGGCTCACACAAACCTGTCATCAATCCCTCCAGTGTCACTCTGCTTCAATACTCCTTTTCAGGCACCTTACCATTTCTAGCATAGTGTAACAGTAATTTTGAAACTACTGACCTTAACCAAAGTGTCCTATATCTAACATCAGACCCTGTGACATATTGGTGTAATAAAATCATTACTGCTTCCATTTACAGTGTATGTTAATCATAACACAGGAAGCAGGATATTATGGAAAGGAAGTGCACGTTACGAAGAAAAGTTCATATACCGGTAGAAAGACAAGTTTTATTTCCAGTTCCTCCTTTTGATATATAGGCCTTGTACAAATTAGTAATCATTGTTTGTTCAGTGTCATAGTTACTAAACCTTAATCTGTACTTTAAAAAAATAAAGTTTAGTACGATACTTTCCACAGGCTTACCAACAACTCCTGCCTGTATTCCATTACATTTTAACAGACTAACACACTGCAGCTGTTGAAAGAACAAATTTATTACTGTAAGATTAAACAGCAGATTCTACAACATATCATGATTTGTTACAACTGTATGGTAAACGTTATATTAAACATGCCATATAGAATCTGAATAAATAATGCTACAAAGCCCAAGCTATGTACAAATGTCTTGGGAAATTATGTTTACAAACATATACAGTAACAATGTAAACAGGTAACACAATTATCTGAATTATGCAAAAAAAAGTGATTTGAGTTGATGCATAGAAACAAATGCTGCAAATAATTCAAATAAATTGTATTAGTTATCCAACTTTTGCATTTTTTTTAAAAACAAACCATTTGCACTTAAACAGTGCTTAAATATATCTTAATAAATCTGACATTAGAAATCAAGAATTGTACAGTACAACATAAAAATTACAGGATTTGGTGCTTTAAAATATCACCAAATCCAGGCACATAACCAAGAAACCTAGACCAATATCTGGAGAGTCACAACCGTACAAGTGGCATGAACAAATACCATGTATACCACATTATCTTTGAATATGTAGACTTTTCCAATACTGCTTGGAATTTAAATTTTGAATGTCTGTTGTTGCTGTAACGCATAATAGGAATAGCATTAATATCAACAAGAAATCTAATTAACATTTTACCAGAGGCAAACTGGTTAACTGAAAATCTCATCCAGAACAAATGAAAGTAGTTCAGAAATTTCTACACACTGCAGTGCACTCCATTTGTAGCCAGGTTACAAAGGTTATCCTGTTGTTTGTCGATATTTTCTTTTTTAAAAAAAAGGTGCAGTATGGCTATTTAGACACTGAGTGGCAGCATGCCAGGTGGGGAAGAAGGTGGTGCTGATCCAATTCCAGCAGGTCCTTGGTCTAGACCATTTACTGCCCTACATTCAACAAAAGAAACTCGTTACAGTAATGCATTTTACACAACAATGCTACAGTAAATGGGATCTAACGACCTGGCAAATTCTGATCAAGATTCAAATGTTAATTATTACAGTTTCTAAAGTGTCTCAAGACAATTAGAGTTCACTGTTCTGCGTGGGTTTCCTCCCACATTCTAAAGACATATGGGTAGGTTAATTTGGGGTTTAAAATGGGTGGTGCGGACTCATTGGGCTAGAAGGGCCTGTTACCACGCTGTAAATAAAATTTAAAAATTTTTTTTAAATTTAAAAAAAGCTCATTTCCCTGGCTTGAGAGAGTAAACTTTTATATAGACTAATCAATTCATTTGCTTTGGTTTCCTGCTGAGTCTATTTCTGGAGATTTGACTTCCTTCAATACTTTGTCTGTATCCTGCAGCATTGCCTGACCTTAAAAGTTAAAGAGCTACATTACTCTTCTACTGTTGTAATCTGGCAAAACTCTACATGAAAATATTAAAATATTCTATTGGAAAATGGCATTAGATTATAAATTACAACTAAATGATGATCTCATTAGCGATTATAGTCTGAAACCTACATGATAGTTAACATGTTATTTCAAACTTCAGGAGTTGAACTGATTTGCTCTGGTTTCTTTCAGTAGCACAATGTGCATGTTGAAAAATTCGTAAAGAAAACTATCCCAAGAAGATTGGAATGCTCATGAATTATCTACATTAAAAAAATTAATAGATGTGATTTTATAATTGATTTGGAAAAGGGAAACAGCAATTTTCATATTTCAAAATTGACTTTTATATACAATCTAATGATCATATCTAATTACAAAATTTATTGCATCTGGATAAAGCTTCTGTAAAACTACAAAATAGTTACATCTAAGCATTGATAGAATATTTTTAAAACAAAACTACAGAAAACTTGAAGATCGAATGTACACACTTGTTAGTACTAGTTTAGCCATGCCTCAGCTTTCACAGTACAAGGAATAAATCCACAACCAGGTTTTTTTTTGAAAAGAAAACATTGTGTATTGGGTAGAATCAATTTTGAAAGTTACTCTTTTATTTAAAGCTTTTCTGATGACATAAACTTCCAGCTATATTCCAGTATTTAAATTTCCATTTCAAAGTTCAGCCCAGTACACAAAACTTTAGTTTTGATTTGACCATAAACCTCCACATTTAGCAAGCAGTCCTTGTGTTATGCAGATACAAGACTTCACCAGAAAAACTTTCACAATTCTGAGAGAGAATCTACCCAGAAACTAAATGTTTTGCGGTATATTTGCCTCTGTTTCTTGTAAAGAAACTCAATAATGTGTAATCATGAACTCATCTAAAATGCTGTTTCCAGACACATGCACACATATGGCTTAAAAAAGATTGAATTTTGGCTCCTTGGACTTCTGACATTCCAAATCCCAAAATACACTCTCAGCCACTTTCACTCTCTATTTGGTTCCCCTTCAAGTGGAAAAATGTGCTCTACTCAATGCAATTGTACCAACAAAAACCCGTGTTTATTGTATACAGTATTTTTAATGCAGCAGATCCTACCAAAGTGTTTCAGAGAGCAGCATTACCAGACAAAATTTGACACCAAGGTACAGATGACCAAAAGCTTGGGCAGAGGCAGAATGACACTAAGCAGAGAGAATTTTTTTAATCTTAGCTGCATTCAAAGACAAGTTATAACATGCCATGGGATTAAACTAACAGGCGGGTATTTCAAGTCAGAGTAAGATTTAGAATTACCAAGAGCTGAAATTTGAGGAATTATGCTAGATGTGTCATTTTAGGGTAGGCTCTTACAACTTGCCACAGAACACTAAAATCCCCGTGCAGTTAGTGAAACTTAAGCCTAAATCCAGGTGTTAATACTGCTTCCATTTAACATCACCATTGCGACAGCATGCAGGTGATCACTTCGGAGGAATACAATAAAATGAATTACCCATGATATACTTGGTGAAAAGGACTTTCTCTTTTCTGATAAAAAGAAAACATACTGAATCAACTTTATATACTCATGCTGGCTACAAATTGAAGTTTAAACCAGTTTAAGATGGTTAATTATTAAAATCACTTAATTCATAGCTGAAATTAAATTCTTGAATGTAGAAATTTATTCTCTGGTGCATGCTAAATACATGATGCAATAATCTCTGTGCATAGAACTTTACTGTTGTTATTCAATTCCACACACTTCAATAGAACTGAATTTAAGCAGAGGTAAGTGCATGTGTTAACAGAACAAATTTTACTTCCAACTACTGTAGGTGGATGGCAGAAGAATTAGGGAGAGTTGGTATGTACCTGAGAGAGAATGTATTACAGGAAGGTAAGTGGGAGAGTGGGACTGATGAGAGTGCTCAGAGCTGGCAAAGAATTGATGGGATTAACGGCCTCCTCCCATGTTGTTAGGGGTGTTGAGGTCACAACTTTATTGATTTTCTTCCCGAAAGAGAACAATTCCTGCTGAAAACATTTCTTAGGAGCTTACAGCTAACAAGCATCTCTCGAATGGACTAATCATGCTTGAGCTGAAATGGTGGAGATGGATATTTTCCCTTGCAGTGTGCATGCCAAGTTAAATTCTTTCTGTACAATTCCTCATTTTGCCCATACGTTAAATTCCAAGCACAAAACACTGGATAGTAGTCCGGAGAGGAATCCTAGCAGCTTTTTCCTTACTTAACACTGCAACACAACTGACAATTCCAGCTCAAATTGGCCAACTGCATATAGATGTAGAATCAAATTGAACTGTCCCAAATCAACCTGTATATATCTATTGATGTTAACATTCACTTTACCATTAGAACAGATAATTAAAATCTAATCTACATACTTGTTCCACATGAATAGAACTGGTTAGAAGTAAAAAGATAAATGATTATCAAAATTGTACAATTGATATTAAAATTAGTTAACATTTAATATATCTGCAGTTAATTATAAAAGTACTTTTTGGGATAGTATTTCATTTTGTAAATTACTAAACATCCAAGTTGAAGGATTTTATTCGGTTTCTCTCATTAAAACCCCATGCACCTTTACTTGGTTACATGTGGGAAGGGGATGAACAAACTAGAACACAAGTAATTTCCCACCAATTTGTAAAGAATGATAATCCAGCTCTCATAAGCAGAGTATCAAACAAAGTTAATGGTCTTCAGATGCAAGGAAATGCCTCAGGTATCAATGCCATCAGAAAACGAGGCAATAACAAAAAAATGTCAGAGTGCTAGCGTGTTGAATGAAACAGCACATGGCATTTAGCTCTGCTTCTTAAATGCTGTTCTACTGAAGTCAATGGAAGTGAATTTCAGTAGCAGAGTTCCAGGCACAAACAAATGTGTAAATTGTGTTAAGCATAGCTAACAGAATAGGCACTTCTAAACCCAAGAATTTCATTTTACCTATTAGGTGTTTTAGAGCAATTACTTTGTTTGTTAAACACTAGAATGACAAAGCAAAGTAAATTTGTCTGCCAAATAAATCATATTGCAAAATAACAGGATGTGTTTTGGTCAGCAATGGTGCAGCAAATGTTGGGGAACCACTTCAAGAAACAATATGAACTGAGGATAAAGCTCATTATTACAAACATATGGCACTTTAATTTGCAGAATATTATTTCACGTAGAAGATTTTGAACTTTTTTCTTCTAGTACAATAAACTTGATTATTTTGAAATCTTGCCATAAGCATCCTTTGTAACTTGTGGTGAAGAAATTATGATTTTAAAGCATTTTTTCAGATGTAGGTATAACTGGCAAGACCAGCATTAATTCTCCATCCCCAACTGCCTTGAGAAGGTGTGGTGTGCTATCTTCATGAACCACTACTGTCCTTCAGGTGAAGGACAGTGCTGGTCATGTGGAGCCTTCCAAGAGTTAAACCCAATCACAATGAAGGAATAACAATCAATTCAGATCAGGTGAGTGTGCAGTCAGGAGGGGAAACATAGCATTCCCACGTGCCTGATATCCTTATCCTTCTTGAGAAATGGCATCACAGGTTTGGGAGGCACTGTCAGAGTTGCCTGGGCAAGCAACTTTAATGCATTTTGTAGATGGTAGACACTGCAACTACAATGCAGCAGTGGTGGTGGGAATGAATGTTTAGAAGCAGTGGATGGATGACAATCAAGCAGGTTGCTCTGTCCTAGTTGATGCCACCTTTGATTTTTTGGCAATTTCAGATTATTCCATCACAATGCTAACTTGTGCTATGTAGATGGAGTTAAGGCTTTGGGGCATCATGGTATGAAAAGGAAGCTCTCTTCCCCCAATCTGTTCTTGATCCACACTATTTATGTGGCTGGTCCAGTTGAGTTTCTGGCCAATAGAGATTCCCTGGAAGTTGATAGTGGGGGACTTAGCAAATGTAATGTCATGGAATGTCGAAACAAAGTGATTAGATTCTCTGGCAGGTGATGGTCATTACCTGGCACTTGTATGGTACAAATATTACTTCACATGACAGCCCAAGCTTCCTGCCGCAATCAGCCATGGACTGTTCCATCAGACCATCTTTTTAGAATTCTAAATTTTAAATGTCTATTACTAAAGTTGGTTTAGATTTCAGCAAGTCAGGTGAACAATTTAATCAGGGAAAGCAGAGAGTTACTGAGTTTCAAAGTGGGTGAGTGGGTTACAATACAAATTGGTTAGATGTTAGAACATGTAGAATGAACATTAACAGTTTTAACTAAATAGATTAAAGGGTCTTTAGTTAGCTATTGCTCCTCTATACAATATCTGGAAGTATTTTCATTTCTTGACAGTAATATCAGCCACAAAAATAATTCAAAAAATACAAAATAAAACAAGTTCTGATTTAAAGCTGGATCTATACATCTAAAAGTCAGATCTGTTCCACAGATATTGTGTGAAGGGATATTAAAATCAGAATCTTGTTAAATCTTTTGTTGGCAGAGTAAAAGAAAATTGTGCCAAGTGCATTCACTACTTTAAGTTTGAGGCAGAAGGTTATTAGGAGGGGTGTGGGGGCTGGCATGTTATTTTCAGTGTGATCTACATACCATTGATCAGCTGCTTGATCAAAAGCAACAGCTGCCTGGTGGGCAAAAGAGGAAGTTTGAGCAAATAAAGAGGATATTTGCCACCACCTTCAACAAGATTCTACCATCAGACACCTTCCTCATCCTTCCCCTTTCAGCATTCCAAAGGGATGGTTGCTTTGTGACTCCTTCATCTGCTATTCCATCTTCACCAACCACACAATCATTAGCATCTTTCCAAGCCATCGCAGGAGGTGCAACACCCATCTTTTTACCTCTTCCTGTCCCACAAACCAGGAATCTAAAAATTCCTCTCTGCTGAAGCAGCTTCTTCCAATCTAATATACTGCGTTCAGTGCTCACAATGTTGTTTCCTCTGCAATGGAGAAAGCAAATGCAGACTGGGTGGACCACTTAGCAGAGCACCTCACCGCAACTTGAAATTAATTTGCTTTCTCACTTTTCCAGTTCTGACAAAGGGTCTTCAACCTGAAATGTTAATTTTGAATCTCTTCCCACAGTTGCTACCTGACCAACAAAGTACAGAGTTAGTGTCAATCTTGGAAAAAGCTTTTAAATTTGTTCCACTATCCTCTTCCTTCCAGAAGCCCTTGTAAGTTTGTTTTGTTTTGAAAGTTATGATTGTATCAGCTTCTGTCTACATTGCATTACAGATCATAATAATTTGCTATGTCAAGTCTAACATCTTCCCTCTGGTTCTTTAGCGATGACTCTATACTGATAACTATGAGTGGCAGAGTCCCAGAAAAGCTTCAATATTAGTGGATTTACTGACAAGAACAGCTGTGTTATATGTTGATGGATCTTAAATACTTACCCTTTGTCAAAGTACGTTGCAAGACCTGAATTTGAAAACTTTGCACTGTTGACCATAGCAGAGGTGCCAATGCCATTCCCTGAACCGTAACTTTTCCGCGTTGCTTGGTCCTTTGCAAAATTTCTGCATGCTGCTAACTTTGATTCTAAGGCCTGAAAAGTTTTATGCATTAGTTAGCAGGGAAACCAAATAAGAAAATGCCTGCAGAACAGCCTAATCTAAATAAAAGCAACACTCATTTTCCATTAAATAAAGAGGACTCATAAGCCTCCTGCCATCTACCTCTCTGCTCCCCTTCCTCCCACCACAAAAGCACTGACTTCTTTCAAACTAGAAAACAATTACAAAATAAGAAGCTAAACAGGAAAAGGATGCAAGGCTTTTGTCTTTAAACAGAAGCATTCAAGCTAACTTAAAATCAGCCCAAATTCTCAATTCCGAAAGTAGTGAACAACAATTAGATGGTACAAAGAATTTTTAAAAAAATTTAAATACACAGACTTTCCCAAATGACACAGCTGAGCATACCTTATCTAGGCAGAAAATGAGTTTATTTCCCATGCTTTATCTCATCTCTCCTAACAATGAATCTTTTTCTGGTATATGTCCATGGGCAATCCTTTGCCATTTAACAGAACTAATTATTCATCCCCTACAAATTGATAGGCAGCAAGCCGTTTATGTTGAAATTCATCTCAGCATTTACACAATGTGCAGGGGTCTCTGATGAACAGGAAACCTTAGCCTTCTTCCCTTCCTTAGTTTAAAATAACCATAGTGTTCTCTTCCCAATTAGCTACCTCAAACCATGCAAAATATTCACTAAATAATGGATTTGTTGCATACTTCTGTATGAAGAATATGTCTAAAGATAACATGTTTATAGAGCACCTCAAATTGTTGATCATGCTTTAAAACAGAACATGCAATTACTTTTAAGATAAAAGCTGAATTATAAAACACCTTTTACAGCCAAGAGGAATTTACATAATTGTTGAATTTATGAATGTTTGCTTCATTAAATTTTCACTATAACACCATTCTTTATAGTACACCTCCATTTAAATTTTTTTTGCCGAGAATAGCTCACTACACTCGTGTAGTGATGCACTGCACCAAAATATCCAAAATGTGTTTCTTGGTTTACAAAATTTCACTTAAAAATTACTTTTTTTTACAGGAACGTATTTCTTATCCAAATTAAGGGATTACTGCACAGCTCATGAATTACTTAAAGTGTAGTCAAGAATCTAAGACAGCAAATAAATTGTGATAAAAATAGTAAATACTAAATTCTCTACTGTGTCTGACTGTGTCCCAGAAACAAAAAAGGTGATGGACTACCCAGTTTTAGTACAGTTGGCTGAAGATAGCAGAATACTGATCTTCCTTAAATAGCGATGTAGAACCTTTGATGTTTCATTAGCAGGCAGACATACTAATTAAAACACATCCCAAAGGACAAATTCTAACAAAGAATACAAGGAACGAATTAAACAGAAACTTACCCCTACTTTTCTTAAAAGATCGCCAACAATATTTAGTGCAGATATTCTAGCTGATGGAGTTAAAGGAGTAGTGCCATAGCCATTTGGTATAGCTGGAAAACAAACAGCTTGGTTTTGGAGCATGTACATATTGGGGGAGACTCATATTTACAGTACAGCACACCCACATGTTCATTTTAAAAAGATGATTAGAAATAAAATGACAAGTCATTTTACATTATTGAGGTGACGAGACCAGATTGTGCACTACATCACTATGCATGCCCATAGAATTGCATGAGCTAGCACACTGCTATATAGAGAGGACCAAACTGTAACTTAAGGAAGTACACCATCACCACACCAAGTTATGTACTTAGGTTTTTTGATAACCTCCAGTCATTTGTACCGAAGGTCATTATGTTGTGCACAGAATTTCAAGAAGTGTGTTTAGACTTGGCACACCACAACCACACACCGGTGTGGTACCTCTGGTGTGAAGCTTCAATTTTACATCAAATTTCTTGGCTTGTACTGGAGGGAGAAAAAGAATCTTAGCATCCAATCAACTTTATTGCTTGATTTTCAAATTTGCTCTTATATTTTCTGAAAGTCAAAAGATAAAACATAAAAAAAACATAAAAGTGAGTTCTTCCATAGTTAGAGTCATAAAGCACTACAGCACAGAAACAGGGCCTTCAGCCCATCTAGTTCATGCTGGCCTGGTTTTATGCATAGTCCCATCTACCTGCACCCGGACCATAGCCCTCCATACCCCTCTCATTCATTTACCTATCCAAACTTCTCAAATGTTACAATCGAACCCACGCGCACCACCCTCTGAATGAAGTACCTCCCCCTCAGATTCCCCTTAAATATTTCACCCCAAACCTATGACCTCTAGTTCTAGTCTCACCCAACCTGAGGGGAAAAATCCTGCATGCATTCACCCTATCTATACACCTCAATTCTGTATACTTCTATAAGATCTCCCCTCATTCTCCTGCGCTCCAGGGAATAAAGTCCTAACCTATCCCTGTAACTCAGGTCCTCAAGTCCTGGCAACACCCGTGTAAATTTCTGCTGCATTCTTTCAAGCTTATTGATATCTTTCCTGTAACTAGGTAACCAGAACTACAAACAATACTCTAAATTTGGCTTTACCAACATCTTATACGTGACATTCTAACTCCTGTACTCAATGCCCTAATTTATGATGGCCAATGTGCCAAAATCTCTCTTTACGACCCTATCTACCTGCGATTCCACTTTCAAGGAATTATGGATCTGTATTCCCAGGTCCCTTTGTTCTACTGCAGACCTCAGTGCCCTACCATTCACTGTGCAAGTCTTACCCGGTTTGTCCTCCCAAGGTGCATCACCTCACGATCTGCATTAAATTCCATCTGTCATTTTTCAGCCCATTTTCCCAGCTGGTCCAGAGCACTTTGCTAGCTTTGATAGCCTTCCCCGCTGTCCACCACACCCCCAATCTTGGTGTCAATTGCAAATTTGCTGATCTAGTTTACCACATTACCATCTAAATCATTAATATAGATGATAAACAACAATGGACCCAGCATCGATCCCTGCGGCACACGACTAGCCACAAGCCTCCAATCAGAGAGACAACCATCTTCTTACGCTAAGCCAACATTGGATCCAATTGACTACTTCATCCTGAATGCCAAGCGACTTAACTTTCTGGAGCAGCCTCCCCTGCAGGACTTTGTCAAAGGCCTTGCTAAAGTCCATGTAGACAACATCCACTGCCTTCCCTTCATCAACCTTCCTGGTAACCTCTTCAAAAAACTATTAGATTGGTAAGACATGACCTACCACGCGCACAGCCATGTTGACTATCCCTAATCAGGCCCTGTCTATCCAAATACTTATATATCCAGTCCCTCATAATACCTTCCAATAATTTACCCACAACTGACGTCAGACTCACTGGCCTATAACTTCCCAGCTTATTCTTAGAGCCTTTCTTGAACAATGAACAACATGAGCTATCCTCCAGTCCTCTGGCACCTCACCTGTGGCTAAGGATGTTTTAAATATCTCTGCCTGTTTGCATTGTTTCTTTTGGCACAATTTTAATTTTTTTAAACTTACTTTCTAAAATGCTGGACAATTGTGCTGGTTCATGGCAGATTTTGAATTTGGCAATAAGTGAATGTGGAAACTTGATGGGAATAAACACTTGGGTGCAATTTGCATCTGGATGACCAATTGTATTCAAAACTGAAATCCGACCAGAATGTACAACTTCAAAATGAGGATTTGACTTTGACTGATTACATACTTTGCCTTAGAGTTGATTGTTCTTGAGAAATTAAATCATATTGATCAAGTGACTATGAAATGCTTCACCAACCATCAATACATTTTGCCATCTCTGGTCAATCTCCCTCAATACACACTTTTAACATTATTTTAAGTGTCAACACATTCGAGGAACTAAATGTAGTTATGAACGGTGCCAAACCTATAATAGTTGCATTTAGAAAACCTGCACTGAAACTCACCTAAGTATTAACTCTGTGCCTGTGAAAAGGCTTCACCACCTACTTATACAAGTTCAATCACCAAAGTTTGTAAGCTTGTATAGCTGGGCAATTTAAACAATAGTTAGTCATGTCAGGTACAATGTACACAGTAACCAAAAACTCGGAATGGGTTGGGGCATGGGTAGACAGATACGCACAGGAATATTATTGCATTACGATCTGTATGAATGTGCCTTTAACAGTTTTGAGATTCTTAAGTATTGACATTTGAATCACCTCATTCACGCAACGTTCTATCTTTGACTTGGCCACCTGGCTTCACCAGATGCGAATGGATGGCTCCATAGTTTATCAACTGGATAACTAATTGAACAATTCAGTTTTATCAAAACCCTGCTGAGTTAAACTGGTAGCCTTCTTAGATTTATGCCAGTTTACTGTAAACATAACAATCTATACCTGTACATGTATACAGAAACTCAGAAGAGTTTCTGGTAATTACTAGAAAACCTGTATCACGTACCTTTAGGTGAAGCAAAACCATTGTCTGCTGTTCTTCCTACAGGTGTAGCTGGGAGAGAGAGTGAAGCTTGAACAGCAGTATCCATCTTCTCACACTCCAATGTTGGTGAACTAGGGGCAGATTTTCTTGTTACTTCCTGCCTTTCTCGTACTGCTAACTCTTGTCGCAGATCTAAAATATTCACAAGACTGCAGTTAAGCAAAAGATTTCATTGTTGCACTAAAGAATAATTGTTGCGAATTTTAATTTCATATTGTCACTTAGTTAATAATGCTTACTATAGTACCACAGGACCAAACATCAAAATAACCAACTTATATTCCATTACTAACAAATAATTGGTAATTGGTTTATTATTGTCACATGTATAGAGATACTGAAAAAATTTGTTAGCATGCCATCCGTATTGATCGTTCCAAACATAAGTACATTGAAGGGGTAGAGTAGAGAATGACTGGGGTGGGAGGGGTCTTTGGCTTCCCCCACCCCTCCTGAGGCAGTAGGAAGTGTCGACAGACTCAGTGAAGGGGAGGCCGCTTTTCATGATAGACAGGGCTGTGTTCACAACTCTCAAAGCAGTTGCCATACCAAGCTGTGATGCATCTGGATAGGATGTTTTTTATGGTGCATCCAAAAAATCAGCGAGGGTCAACAGGGACAAAAATCCCAAACACACTATTACAGCACTTTGGATCAGGTACAATGTATAATGCACTTCCAAGCTGAAATTTAAGTTAGTGTTCAGGACTGAATATAGGTAAGGTTGCCTTTATGCAATACTGCCATTGATCATAAAGCACAGTATCCTGGGGGAAGCACATTGATCTGCTTCTTTCTTGGTCCCACTAGTCTGCCTTTTCTAAACTCTGCATCAAGATCTGGTTGTTGATCTCCCACTGAATTAACATTGATGTCCAGCAGCTGCAGTTCTAAATGCAACCAGCACATGCATTGACATCAAATTTCCCACATGTCACTAGAGCACTTGGAATAAGATATTTGAATTTAATGTGGGCAATCAACAACTTTGTTGATAAGCAACTTGAGGGATAATCTAATTGAGCAGAACAGAATAGCTGGAGAGCAGCCAGTAATAAATATAAACAAATTTGCTTTCATGTTGTATGTCATCACTTAAAGGATAACAGCACCAATGTTGAATCATTCTCAAATAAAAATTAATTGTATTAAAAACAGATTCCATAGTGATTTTTCACTTTGATGAAAAAGTCATGCTACGATTAAAAGATATGAGAATTACAAAATTGAAATAACAATGTAATTCACACATGTAATCACAACCCTTTGCAAGAACAACAGAGGCAGAAAAGGTTCACTGGACAAGAGTTTATCACCTTCATTATTACACATCAAACTTGTTCAACAGCAATATTGTCCTTAAAAGTAAACTCACCTCTTGCTTCATCTTTTAACCTCTGAACAGAAACAAGAAGCGATTCTTTCTCATCAAGTTCACTTTCTAAAAATGCATTTCTTTCAATTGCTTGATTCAATCGCTGTTCAAAATCTTCCAGAGATACTATGGTAGCCCTAAACATTAACAACAGTACAATTACATGTGAAGGCTCTGAAATGTTGATGGAGCGTTCCCTTTAAAAAGTATTTCACTGCTCCATATCAGCATTAAATGAAGAACATTTTAACAAACTTTATGCAGCATTTAAAATGAAAGAAAGCATTTTGTACAATGTTAACCTTGCTTCCAACAGGCTGGTTCAGGCAAGGCCAACATTTATTGCCAATTCCTAATTCCCCTTGAAGTTGATGGTTCACCACTTTCTTGACAGTTCTGATCTGCCATTTACATGGTAGTCAGGCTTTGGGAAGCGAGTTAATTGTTATAGAATATATGACTTTGACATTTTAAACATTGTTCTTAACATAATTTGCATCAATGTACATGATCAAAATGCTGTTGATGGATCTCCAACTGAACTTAGTTGCCGGAAAGAAAGTATTGTTCAACATTTTATATAACATTTTTAATGCAGGAAATATTCCAGAAGTACCACTGAAACAAACCAAAGTGACACCAGACAAAAGTTGACGACTTTAGGATAAGCATTAACTTGATGATATGAAATCAGAGCAGCAGCAGGTAACATCAGTCTCTCTCCTCAATTCAATAATAATATCTGATATCTGACCTCTTATCGTCTGCTATTTCTAATAACCTTCTGTTCCCTTAAAACACAAAAATTACCTGACTTTAATGAAATCTGTAAAAATAGAACTTGGTAAGGGCACTGCTGCTTGACTAGACAAGAATAGGGTGACCTGTCAAGCTAATCGCTGCAGAAGCAGAAAAAGGAGAAGGAAGATTGGATTCAAGTTGCAATTGGGCGGTGCAGGCTCTTTGGGCCAGAGGGGCCTGTGTCCGTGCTGTATAAATAAAGTTATGACTTTGATCAGGGCCATTTCAATCCTGTGATTTGGACAAAACTCTGACTGCAGACATTCAAACATGGTGACTGTGGGAAAGACAAGCTCATATTTGAGTGGTGGAAGTAAGGCTTTAGAGCGATTTGGTGGGGATTGGGAAGTTGGAGAAAAGGTGGTGGTTTACGAGAACAGGGCTTTATTTTCAGTGGATACAATGCCAGCAGATTTGAAAAGTGGTGAAGCAAGAGGTGACAAATACGTTTACAAATTCAGCCATTGGAGTTGTCAAGGAGTCAAAGTTAGGAGATCAAGTGGAACTCCCAGACAATATGAACGTGGAGAGACCAAGAGAAAAGAGAGGAGGAAAACAATGCAAGATCAGAAGAAGAGTTTGGTCTGGTGGGCAAAGCAAAGGGCAGGATGTGGGAAAGGTAGCTAAATTGATTATTATTTGATTCTGGCTGGCAAATAACTCGAGTGCTTTGTACTCATTACCTATCAGTTTTAACTAAAAAAAGTCAATTTATTAATTATCTTAACATTATGATCTCAATATCTAGGCAAGTTCATTTTTTTGAATTTCTATTTTGCAGATTTCCTCTCAACTTTTAAAATAAAGCATGATTAATAATTTTGTGTTTTGTTTTAGTTCACATGGACAATATGCCTCAACATACGGCTCTTCTGGATTGAAACTTCCCACATTTCTTTAAAACAACCTAATTCTAAGTAGGTCAGAGTAGCACATCCAATGACCATCCTGTCCAAATCATATTAGACAAGATAAATTATAGAACTAGGCTTGGTTGTTGTGGGCGGATAAACCACTGAGGCAGTTTCAATTTAGTTTTTTTTTATTTTTATTGAATACTACAAAACACAAGGAAACTAAGCAAGTGCCAGAAAACTCTAATTTCCATATTCACCATTATTAATTTGTGAAAAGAAAAATCCATTACGTCTCAGTGATAGACTAGTTTACTACACTAATTGGAATTTCTCTCATTAAAACCATTTAGGACTGGTATTTTGTACTGTCAAGACATTATTGATGACACAAATTATGATCTTAACAAGCCTGGACACAAAGTAAACAACAAAGCTGTGCAGTTTCATTCAAAAGATAGCAAATTGTTCCAATAAATTTTTGAAATGTGTCATTCACACACTTATCAATGTTGGAAGAGTGAAAGTTTAAGAATATAAAGGTCTTTTGACAGATGAAAGTCAGATATATTAAAAAAGGTGCAGGTTATGAGTAACTGCAACATGATAGGATATAATGAACGTGGCTTATCTCAGACACTTAAAAAAAGATATCTGTCGACATATAGTCTTCAAAGTTCCCTACCACTCATTTTCTTCTTTGCAGTTCTGCCTCCAGTTATGATTGACAAAGATAGATTAAATATGATCAATATATAACAGTATTACTTTAAATTGCAACTACCACCATGAAAGAAGTCTCATAATGCCTAATGAGAATGAATGGTGCCACAGGCTCTATACTTCAACAGTTAAGACCAAAAGGAGACAAAATTTATACCATTCACTCATTAACTTCTGAAGAACCAATGCAACAAATTCTCAAACTAAACTAATAGTAATGTCCTGTTCTGGTGCTTCATCTTACTTAAAATAAGTATCTCTTTCTATTCTCGATCCACTAGCTTGTTCCTTCTACTTCCTCTGTATATAATTTCATGACAATACACCTGTTTTCTTTTCCATTGTGTACGTTTCTTTCCACATCATTTAATTTCACTGCTTAAATTGATAAACCATGGAACATGAACTTAATGAGATCCCAGATACAACACTGATATTACTGCAATGCTTTCAGTTTGGCATCTAGTAATTGATATGCTATCTATAAGATAGCCCAGAAGTCCAGTTACGACAGTCACTTCTGTATGTACAAAAATCACACCCAAATATCTTTTCATGCAATGAAGTTAATTGTAATTGCATTGTCTTTTCTTTAAGACAATGTAACAGTAAACCTCCAGTAATTGTTATCCTCTAATTGTACTGATGCTAAAAAAGGTTCAGAAACAAAGGTTTGGAGATACAAGGGGTTTCAAACAAAATTACAAACAAATGATCACATACAAATAAATCAAATTGGTCCTATTTAACACAAATAAACCTCAGGAAACTATGTCCTTACCTTTTAGCTCTTTCTAAATCATCATTTGCTTGCTCCAATTCCCTAACGTATTTATGCAGTTGATCTTTGATACCTCTGGTTTGACCCAAGTCATCTTCTAGCATAGATATCTGCTTATAACTCTGTGCATATTGCTGTTCAAGTTTTTCCTAGGTGAAAAAAATAAAAGAATTTGTATTATTATTATTTTGATTTTCTTTAAATAAAGACGCGATGTTTGATCTCATGGTACCCATTTACCACGGGGCAATTTAAATTCAACTCTGCCTGCGCACCATTCTAATGGAATTGTGGTATTTACAAAGAAAGTGTCTTCAAGGTCATTATTAATTCCAAGAAATACATCCTAAATTAATCATCTTAGTCACCATTCAAGTAATTTCAAATTCTAAATGACCAAACTATTTCATTGCAATGATTATCTTATTGCACAAGTGAATATGCAGATCTATTTCTATACACTGCCATTCACTGAAAAGAAGATTGGATGGCACAGAGGGTTAGAAAATAGGCTTTTCACCTCTGGGACCAGAATTCAGATCCAGCCCAGACTTAAAGGGAAATGTCACCTCTTCTTTCAGGCAGCAATAAACCCTATTCTTGGTGACGTATATTGGTAGCACACTCTGCCAGCACGGTGGCAATCTCAAGATAATCTACACAGGTAAGCAGCAGGGAAAAAATCTTGTAATCACCATTTAGAGCAAAAATCAAGTGAAATGAATTGCTAGAAAAATAAAAGCCTGTGGGATTGCAGTGGCAGCATGAATACAAAATTAGTTATGGGATAAAAAGCAAAGTAGCAGTGAATAATTTCTTTTCCCAGACTGGAGGAAAGCTTTCAGATGTGTTCCCCTGGGATTGGTATAAGACCACTGGCCTTTTCAATATATATTAATGATCTGAGCACGAGTACACAGGACATTAATTTCAAAGCCTGCAGATGAAATAAACTCAAATGTAGAAAACAATAGTGGTAAAGGACTTCAAGAAAGCACATGCAGTCTAGTACAACGGACAGGCATATGGCAGATGAAATTCATTGTACAGAATTATAAAACAATAGTTTTTGCCAGTAGGAAGAAGTGAGGTCATATGTACTAAAAAAAAAAAAATTTTTTTTTTAAAGGGGTTCAAGGAGCTGGCCAAATACATAAATCATTCGTCAGGATATTAAGAAAGCAGATTTTAATATGACACATTGGATTGTTGACTTTGATAATTGATGAAAGGAAGAACAAAAGAAAATTATGTCATATAAAACACTGGCTGGAGAGCAGCTGACTACTGTTGTTAATCTGCACACCAAAATGTACAAATGAACAGAGGGCACAAAAGAATAGTACCAGAGTGGAGGGACCAATTATGTAGAAAGGTTAAAGAAGCTGGGGTTAGTATCTCTTTTTGATAAAGGAAAATAAAACGAGACTAGTTCCAGTGGCTTCAGAAAGCAGAATACACAGATTTATGGTGATCAGCAAAATAACCAGGTAAGTTAACTGGCTACAATTGTGAACGCACCACTTGTAAAGGTGATGGACACAGATGCTGAAGAAAATTGGATAAAAAATTTGAAGGCTAAAAAACTAGATCTTAGAGAAAAGAGCAGGAAAATTAGATTGATAAGGATCAGCATAAGTCTGATGGGCTAAATCATGACACCCACCTGACCCCAAACGTTATACCATACTATTAGTCCATTCTATTTGCAAAATAAAACAGGACAGCAGGATGTTATAATCACTGGTAGACAACCATTTCAGGGCATGTAATGTGGACAACATCTAATATCACACCATTTCATAAAAACCTTGTGAAATGAGATCCTGCAGTGTGAGGAAGAGGAACTCAATACCCATGATGCAAATTTTCAAACTATAAACACAAATGTTCCGGAAGGACTGAAAAGTAGCTTCAGCAGCTCTTACTGCAGCAAGGATATTCCGATATAATATTTATAGCATTGAAATACTTCCAGCAGTGAAAGGCATTCAAGATGGGATTAATGAGGGTAGAGAGTATACTCTTTTTCCTTTTCACGACTATTTGTTTGGGCTGATCTACCAAAATAGACTGAACTACCTATAATAGTCTTTAGTCATGGACCCAGAGAGATTCAGAAGGGAAACAGGCCCTTTGGCCCACCGAGTATCAACCACACATTAACACCAATCCTACATTAATCCCTTTTTTCTTTTAAATTCTCCACACTTTCTCATCAACTCTCTGCAGATTCTACCACTCACCTACACACTAGGGACAATTTACAGTAACCAATTAACTTATCAACCTGGCACTAAAGTGCTGTCTCTAAACTACATGGTCAGCTGCACCCCAGAAAGTCAACCAGAGATTCTGAGTAAATGAAACAGAAATAAAACTATTTATTTTTAGGTTTAGGGATATTTTGTATGGATTGCCCAAATATTGCAGCTAGTCTCATGTTAAAAGCTAGTACATGAAGGATAATATGAACACCAGCTTAATATTAATGCTGCTGGAAATTCAGTTTACCTTTAATACCTCCAAATCTAGCTTTAGTCTTTGGTTGTCAGATACTAAATCTCTATTCCTGTGTTCTGCCTGTTCCAATTGTGCCTCCAACTCAGCTTCAAGTTCCCTGCTTCCTTCTTGGAATTCTTCCAGCTCCTCCCGTGTTTCCTGAAAACTGAATCACAAGTTCAACAGGTCAGAATAAAAGAGCAGAGGATGGTCAAAATAAACAGAGGATAAATAACCAACAACATAATATGGATCGAGCCACAAAAAGAAATCATTATTGATGCAAGTCCCAGTCTGTCTAATTTGGATAATATCAACAAGAAAAGCAGTTATGCTAACAATTAGTCACCACTCCCCATGAATATGAAATAGAGAAGAAATCAGGCATGATTATTATTAAATAACTACTTTTGGAAAGTGAAAAGAAACAAAGTTAACTTTTCAGGCCTGATACATTAACCCTGTTTCTCTTTCCACAGATGCTGCCCGACCTGCTGAGTATTTCCAGCATTTTCTATTTCTATTGATTTATTGCTTCTGGAAAATATTGGGAGCCAATTATTTCTGCAGTAAACAGCCTTTGACTAGTATTATAAAAACAGAAATTGCTGAAGATACTCGGCTGATCAGGCAGCATATGTAGAGAGAGAAACAGTTAACATTTCAGGTTAATGACCTTTTCTGCATTGAAAAGCGAGAAAAAGTGTGTTTGAAATTGTAGAGAAGGGGTGGGAAGAACATGGGGTGGAGGTTAGCAGAATCCAACTGTGTTGATGTCATTTCAGAGAGAATGGTAAATGCTTGTTAATCATAACTGATCTGTCTGGAGGAAGTGCAAATAGGAGGAGATGAACAAAGACAGGAGATGAAAAGAAAACAAAGTAAACACTGCTAGAACAGTTGCTGCTGCTGGAAATATTCAGCAGGTCCAGTAGTATCTGTGGAAAGAGCGAGCACACAAAACTGTTAATCTTGCAGGTTGATGACCTTGCATCAGAACTGGCCAATTCTGACACAACAGAAAAGAATGGATACACAAGAGATTGCAGATGCTGGAACCTGAAGCAGAAATGGACAGTCGATGTTTCAGGTTAAGACCCTTCATCTGGACTGGTCCGATAAAATGGAAGCAGTGCGAAAGATAACCTGCCAATTTAGGCACAGAGATAATTGGGTTTGGAGAAAACTACCTGCCTTAGGTCCAGATTTTCCTTGCTGTTTACTGGAATCAACCTCCCAATCATAATATACAGAACTGGCAAGCTTTTATAATCGACATAAATCCGCTCGACAGTTCAATTTCAGTGACTTTTGAATAACCCCCTAAATAAAATTGAAAGCCAGTAAGGCAAACACAGTATTATTATTAACTATGTTTTTCAGCCAGTAAGTTTCACTGTAAGTTTAAATGCAGCAAAAGCTAGTTCCAAATGCTGAAGATTTATATATGATGTGATCTTAACACAAGATTATTTCAGAGGATTTTATTTATAGGGAAAAATGAAACTATAACACTGACATTTATTAATTTGTATGATAAAGGAAACAAAAATTTCAATACAAACCCAAGTACCACAGTAAAAAATTAATACCAGACCATGCTCCTATGATATCTAACTGTCCACAATACTGGCAAAATTTCAGCTTTACAAATAAACAATTGCACAACCATGCTGCTATCACATGCAAGTGTATCATATTTAAAGTCACGAAGTATCCATTTACAGGGAACTGAGTAAAGGAATAAAAATACAGAATTGAGTCATACCAATTGAAATTTCAGAAAATTTTATAAAGAAAACACAAATACTTCAAATTAGTCTAAATGATTAAATAATACAAATACTGAGAATAAGAATACACCATCTTAAGTACCTCCCAAATAACCCAAGGAAATTGATGCCTTTAACTGATACTTTGAATTTATTTCTACAAAATTGTACCAACTAATTAAATGAAAAGGAACATCTCCAGTCAAATCCAAGGTCAAATTTTTGATACATTTTATATAACAGTAGTAAATCAACAATGAACAGCTTACTCGTTTGGGAGGTGGTGGGGAAGGAGTGGTCTTAACATTAAAACCAACCATACATAGGGTGTTAAAAAGGTAGTCTAGAGAAGGGCCATTAAACAAATAACTATGACATAATGTTAACAGTTAATTTCTAGAAAATGTCACAATATCCATACTAATTACACCACCCTCAAGCAGAGCATTATGTGTAGGTTTTGAGCAATCTCACAGGCTATTTCATTGATTCAGTACCTTTGTAAGTACCAATTAGTCAATGGCTGTTCTAAAATTATAGGGATATTGTTTTGTAGCCACTAATAACATTGTATTCAAATCTGTAAACAAAAGAGCTACCTAAAAGTGTTTTCATGTTGCAGTAAGGGGTGTGCAATGTTTATTGTAAGCAGATAGTTGCTTACAATAAACATTGCACACTCCTTACTGCAACAGTCCAACTTATGTCCACTTAAAGCACACTATGGAATGGCCCACTGATCAACATTTCTGATGAAACTGCTTTAGCTGCAACTAATTGAACACGATAGAGTTACTTCAAAGCCACACATTTTAAATGTTTGTAGAACTTCAACACCGATCTTCCATTGTGTGTGAATTACCCAACAAGCTAGGGTCTTCCAGATAGCTGGTCTTAGCAAGTCTTCATAAACTTTACATTTGCTTGTAGCTTTGTATTCTGGAGTATTGTTACTTCATGCACAATGCAAAAGCAGCAATATTATTACGACTATTTCACTATTTCAGCAGTGAATCATTGTTAAGTAACAACATAGCCACAAGAAATAAACACAAAATATGTACAGCAGCTCTGTAGTTTCTGGGAATCTACAACCAAAGAACAAACACAAAGAAATCCTACAAGTTCTGAAGCACAACAAGCATTCTGAACTATTTTTCTAGATGTATTTGATTCACTGACAAAATTCAGCATTAGCATTGTGTGGTATAATAAAACCTGATATTCCAATTCAAAGCACCGGATAATATGTACCAGTACACAGAACAAAACAAAATACACTCTACTTGCCAAAAATAGAATCAAACACTAAATCCCAGTGGATATTATATACAGCACTGATGCCTAGAGTGCAGTTTGTAGCAAATCTAGTTTATAAATTTATATACTCATTATATTAACTTGAACTCAAATATCATCCAAAAAACTTAGAAACTGAAAACTTAAAATCTAACAACATAGAAAACATTCAGTAAAACAGACATAATTTTAATTGGTTGACACAACCTTAACCATTGTAATAAAGTGGGAATATTTCTAAAATCAAAGCAGACAGCAGAGGTGAAAGCTAACTTGGTGTGCAATGTTTACCTTCACAGATTTCTTCCTGCAACTAACATAGTTCAGAACCTAACCTTTTAACTGGATTTTCTAAACATTAACTGTTTAGAGAAGTAATTACATGAAACAGTCACCTTTCGTTAGGTAAAGGCCCTTATCCACTGAAGCAAAAAGGATCCAACACCACCTTCCTCACATTAAGAATCCCTTCAGACTCAAAGTTCAACTAATTTGCTTTCCTCATCTCAAAGCAAACACAACTTGCAATTCAATCACCTAAATGAGGCTTTATTTATGCTGTTAGTCATACATTTTATTTCCTTTTCCCATGGAAAATAAGTCTTTCAGAATGTCCATTTTTTCTTTTCATAATTCGAGGATTTAGAGATTCCCTGCTTCTGGGGCTGACTTTTAAATCTTCATTTTTCTTCAATATTTTTATTATGGAGCACCATACACCAAGTCTGTAGCCGATATACAAAAATTCAGTTTACAGCTTCTGAAATAGGGGGCTACGTGGGAGGGAAGGGTTAGGTAGATCTTAGAGCAGGATAAAATGTCGGCACAACATTGTGGGCTAAAGGGCCTGTACTGTGCTGTAGTGTTCTATGAAATCATTCTAACTCACTTGCTGACATCACCTCAGTTTTCAAGATGCTCTTTACCTAGCTTCAACACAAATCCAGCAAAGTAAAGAACTTAGCTATTTCTGGTGTCAAGTACCCACTCCAATTATCTTTTATCAAAATGCAAGAATCCCAAAGTTATGGAAACTTTCCCCATTTCCCAACTCTCTCCTTCCAGCTTTGATCTCTATCCAGTGTTCCAAAGCAAAATTAATCACATTTTGCATGTTAATTAACCAGACTTAAACTCTCTCAAATACAATGTTCGCGAGGTACTCACAGTATGAATGTCATATACAAAGCTGGGGGAAAAAAGATTTTATTGTACAAGTAAAGGATTTACAATTGTAGTTTAAAACTGACAGTTTCAAAGAGGAACACCATTAACCTGCCCAACATTTTAAATTGTATTAATCTTTTTCTTGTGTTGGACATGGAGATTGATACACACACCTACCCCCAGAAAACCACACAGACAAGCATTTCCTCACGTACCTCAATTTGCATTCAGATTCTCACTTGCATCCAGTAACAAAACCGCTGACCCACATTTTCCTGAACAGATATTTGAATTTGAATGTATACGAATTCAAGAGACAATTAGGTGATGTATCCAACAGCAATAGTTACTGATATTATATATAAGTGCAGAACAGTATTTCAAATGCAATTACATCCAGAGAACTGAAATGATAAGCATTGAAACAAAAAAGTTTCATCTGGACATAAAGATCACATGCTAAACCAAAATCAGAAAATTTCTCTCCCTCCATAGATTTCTCATACTTATGTCTCAATCTGCTCACAAGCTCTTTAAAATACTTCATTATTACAACACCAGTACTGGAGGATATATCATTAAGTTTTCATGACTGTTTAGAAAAACCAACAGTGCACCAAAATTTATCACAGTATGCATTTGGGAAAATCCTCATAAGCCAAAGAACAATAATCTGACTGTCAAGTAATGTGCAACGATTATGACATTTATGTTCAGATGAAAATAAATATATGCAACCAATACCAACCTTTTCTTATATTTCAGGGCCAAGTCTTTCCAATATTTAATTTTTTCTTCTGGGGTTGCAAATTCTGGGTTTTCCTCATCCATGATGAAATGAGCCTAAAATGGCAAGAAAACATTATTAATTTCAGTTCAGAATAATTGCTGGAGCAAGATTAAGAACACAAATTTCATCTCATATGCAGAGCTGTTGGTTAAAACATGCAACATTTTGTAACCATTTTTTTAAAAATAGGACAACACAGGCCATATAAAATTGCTAAAATCAAAAGTAAGCCAACATTTTACATTAAATTTACAAAGTTTCATGGGTTGAAGACAAATCTACATGTAATTAGCGCCATGCCAATACTTCTGCCTATTAACACCCCATCAGCCTACTCTCAAAGTAATGGAAGGCATGGCGAGAAACACGAACAAATGACACCTCCTCTCCCACAGCCACTCAGCTCCAGAACTGACATCAAAGCTCCTAACAGTGAAAAGAGAGTTGAGTTCCAGAAGACTGATTGTCCTTGACATCAAGGCAGCATTGGACCAAGTTCTGCATCAAAGAGTTTTAGCAACACTTAATTTTGAGGAAGAATGACTCTCCTTTTGCACAAAAACACAAGGTTGTGGATGTCAGAGGTGAATCACTTCCTCCGGCAGGGCAACATCAGAGGTTCCTTAGGGGAGCGTCCTGGGCCCAATCTTCTGCATTATCACTGGCCTTCTCTTCATTAATGAAGATGTTCACGAATGATTCAACAGTGTCAACTCCACAGCAATCAGTTCCACTTACAACCAGTCAGTTGGTAAAATAATGCATGTCCACTTGCAGCCAGTTCAGGCATGAATTGTTAAATGAGCAAATGATATTCTAGTCTTTATCTAGCACTATTTTGCACATCTCGAACAAGCCAGAATCTGAACACTTTTTACTGACATTCAAAAATAATACCAACACCAAAACAACTATCATCAAAACACCTTTGAACTCTTTTTATGTAGCTTCAGTGTTGCCTGAAAATAGAAACAGCTTCTCTACATATACACCAAAAAACCCTTCAATAATCCTATAAACTTCTTTTGGATCACTCCTCGGTTTCTGAAGATAAGGCCAAGCCTGTTCAATCTTTCATAATTTCAGTTCTACTAAAATCCTTTTTTGCACCTTCTTCAGTGCTTCTATAAATAGTCAACACTTCAATTAGTCTAACCACGGTTCAGTAAATTTACAACAACTCCTCTCCTGTTTAGTTCTATCCTTTTGAGGAATTAACCTCAGTGCTTTGGTAATTTATGGCCTTATTAACCTCGAACATTATCTTTAGTGATACAAGTTTGAGGCAGCACAGTGGCACAGCTGGTAGAGCTCCTGCCTCACAGTTCCAGTGACTCAGTCCTGACCTCCAGTGCTCGCTGAGTGGAGTTTGCATGGACTCCCTGTAACAGCATGTGTTTCTTCTGGGTGCTCTGGTTTTCTCCCACATACCAAAGACTTGCAGTTCAGTAAATT
Source organism: Pristis pectinata (assembly GCF_009764475.1). Lineage (NCBI taxonomy): Eukaryota > Metazoa > Chordata > Chondrichthyes > Rhinopristiformes > Pristidae > Pristis > Pristis pectinata. The sequence goes on from NC_067422.1 coordinate 25,118,049, forward strand.
AATTGACTGCTGTAAATTGTCCCTCATGCATAGGGAATTGGTAGAATCTTAAAGGAGTTGGTAGAGATATAGGGAGAATAAAATGGGAACAGTGTACTTGGATGTTTTATGGTCAACATGGACTCAGTGAACCAAAGGGCCTGTTTTCATGCTACAGAACTCTATGATCTCTCTCTTTCTATAACTCTGGAATCCCAGATTCCTCTAATTTCTAAGGAATATGTAATCTCTTTATTTTCCCTACCAAAAATAATCTATATTGAAATTAATTTGACAATAATGCATTAATTCTTCTGCATTTTGTCACCTATCTTCTGCTGTAACTTCAATCTCCAATTTAGCACTGGTTGCAAACTTTGAAATTGTTCTTTTGATTCTAGAGAATTAAATATTTATTCTAATGGGAGACTACTGCATAAGTGGCCCTTTCCACATCAGCCAATCTACTAAAAGTATCCAAGTTACTCAAAACATACCTGCCCACAACCTATTCAACAATAAACTCAAACACCCATCACTCCTTCCTCCCAACATGCTCATTTGAATTGTTTTGTAGCGTCATAGATTAAACAACAAGAGGCAACTGATTTTCATTGAGACAACAGCATCCAGAACCATCAAAACAGCATTTCCAGCTGTTGGCAGCATATCTGGAATCTCACTGTACTGGTTTTAGCACCATAAAGAATTTATCCATGGCCAATCATATTTAATCATCTGCAAAATTAGCCTCTTGAACTGTGCAATGCAGATCATGTTGCTCATTCTCTGCTGCAACTGGTTGTAAATGAAACTAGACTTTTACGAGATTTACATCTAGATAAAAAGGCACTAACAGTAGCTGAACTAAACAGCAAACAAAACCAAATGTCTGACATCACAAAGTGTATGATATCAAAGTCAATGGTAACAGGTATTGGCAAGCAAACTTGACCATGAATATTAAATTCAGGCTGAATGGCAACTGCATCCTCAGTGGGTATGCCATGGCATAAACTTAAATAATAGTCATAGAGAGATACAGCACCAAGTCCATGCCAACCATTACGCACCTAATCCACTTTATTCTCCTCACATTCCCATTAACTACCACCAGAATTTCTCTCTCACCTATACATCAGGGGCAATTTACAGTGGCCAATCACCTACTAACCCGCACACCTTTGGGATATGCCACTGTGTCGCAAACAGTGTGCCCACAAAAAGAATTCACTCTTTCTGTGTCAACTCTCAAACAAGATATTATAACCCACCAATTCTTGACACCTGCTGACCTTGTGAAGGCCAAAAGCCAACTTCTTTGTACTTGCCATGGTCAATCACGCTACCACTGAACATAAAGCCATCGATTCGCAGAATGTCACACAACTGATCTCCTTTGAAGAACTGTCCTCAACTCCCTAATCTCAATCAGTCCACTTCTATCTCCCTCCCAGAAACTAGAGGTTGGACTGCCCTGGTGAATTCATCATTTCACTTGGTTGTCACCCCACAAAATTTTATTTCTTCTTACATTTCACAACTTTTTTTTGACCCCTTAATCAGTGTCTTTCCACCTGCATTTGAGGTACTATTGATACTCCTCACCATTTTAATAAGTTCCAACTTTTTGGTCTTAATAGCATCATTTTCTTCATGGATGTCTCACCTTGATATATCTCCATCCCCCAAAAGGCAGACAGCCCTGTTTCTTTCTCAGATAGAGGCCAACCCACCACATAAAAACCTGGCTAAACTTCTTTACACATTGAACAAATTCTCCACTGAGTCCACTTACAAAAAGAAGTTTCAGTAAGAGCCATGATAAGGTCCAAGCAATGCCCCTCTTTATGTGAGATGTGAAACATTCTTTTTCAGGACATTGATGACAGTTTCCCATTTCCTACTCTCAATTCAGGATTCCTGGCACAGTATGTTGACAGCCTGACTAGAGGGAATGCCATATTAGGTCTAGTTTTAGGTAATGAACCGGGTCAGGTGACAGATCTATCAGTGGGTGAGCATTTGGGGGATAGCGACCACTGCTCCATAACCTTTAGCATCGTCATGGACAGGGATAGGAGCAAAGAAGATGGGAAGATATTTAATTGGGGAAAGGCAAATTATGAGGCTATAAGGCGAGAACTTGCAAGTGTAAATTGGGATGACACTTTTGAAGGGAAATGTACTATGGAGATGTGGTCGATATTCAGGGATCTCTTGCAGGATGTTAGGGATAAATTTGTCCCGGTGAGGCAGAGAAGTAATGGCAGGGTGAAGGAACCATGGGTGACAAGAGAGGTGGTACAACTAGTTAGGAAGAAGGCAGCAGCATACATAAGGTGTAAGCAGCAAGGATCAGATAGGGCTCGTGAGGAATACAGAGTAGCAAGGAAGGAACTTAAGAAGGGGCTGAGGAGAGCAAGAAGGGGACATGAAAAGGCTTTGGCGAGTAAGGTTAAGGAGAATCCCAAGGCTTTTTACTCGTACGTGAAGAGCAGAAGGATGGCTAGAGTAAAGGTAGGTCTGATTAAAGACAAAGGTGGGAAGACGTGCCTGGAAGCTGTGGAAGTGGGTGAGGTTCTCAATGAATACTTCTCTTCAGTATTCACCAAGGAGAGGGGTCTTGATGACGCTGAGGACAGTGTTGGTAAGGGTAATGTTCTAGAGTATGTAGATATCAAGAGAGAGGATGTGTTGGAGTTGTGAGAAAATATTAGGACAGATAAGTCCCCGGGGCCTGACGGAATATTCCCCAGGCTGCTTCGCGAGGTGAGGGAGGAGATTGCTGAACCGTTGGCTAGGATCTTTGAGTCCTCGTTGTCCACTGGGATGGTACCGGAGGATGGCGAATGTAGTCCCCTTATTCAAAAAGGGTAGTAGGGATAGTCCAGGGAATTACAGACCAGTGAGCCTTACGTCTGTGGTGGGTAAGCTGTTAGAAAGGATAGGATCTATGAGCATTTAGAGAATCATGGACTGATTAGGGACAGCCAGCATGGCTTTGTGAAGGGAAGATCTTGCCTCACAAGCCTGATAGGGTTCTTTGAGGAAGTGACCAGGAAGATTGATGAGGGTAGTGCAGTAGATGTGGTCTACATGGATTTTAGTAAGGCGTTTGACAAGGTTCCGCATGGTAGGCTTCTTCAGAAGGTCAGAGGCCAAGGGATCCAGGGAGGATTGGCCGTGTGGATTCAGAATTGGCTTGCCAGTAGAAAGCAGAGGGTTGTGGTGGAGGGAGTGCATTTGGATTGGAGGACTGTGACTAGTGGTGTCCCGCAGGGATCGGTTCTGGGACCTCTACTTTTAGTGATATTTATTAATGACCTAGATGAGGGGGTGGAAGGGTGGGTTAGTAAGTTTGCAGATGACACAAAGATCGGTGGTGTTGTGAATAGTGTGGAGGGCTGTCGAAGCTTACAGAGGGATATTGATAGGATGCAGAGCTGGGCTGACTAGTGGCAGATGGAGTTCAATCCGGAGAAGAGTGTGAGGTGGCACATTTTGGAAGGACAAACTCCAAGGCAGAGTACAAGGTAAATGGCAGGATTCTGGGCAGTGTGGAGGAGCAGAGGGATCTGGGGGGCAGGGTTCACATCCACAGATCACTGAAAGTTGCCTCACAGGTGGATAGGGTGGTTAAGAAAACTTATGGGATGTTAGCTTTCATAAGTCGTGGGATAGAGTTTAAGAGCCGCGAAGTAATAATATAGCTTTACAAAACTCTGGTTAGACCACACTTGGAGTAGTGTGTCCAGTTCAGGTCACCTCATTATAAGAAGGATGTGGAGGCATTGGAGAGGGTGCAGAGGAGATTTACCAGGATGCTTCCTGCAAGAGTATGGTTTATGAGGAGGGACTAAAGAAGCTAGGGCTTTACTTATTGGAGAGAAGGAGGATGAGGGGAGATATGATAGAGGTATACAAAATCTTAAGAGGAATAGATAGAGTGGACAGCCAGCACCTCTTTCCCAGAGCACCAATGCTCAATACAAGAGGGCATGGCTTTAAGGTAATGGGTGGGAAGTTCTAGGGAGATGTCAGAGGGAGGTTTTTCACCCAGAGAGTGGTTGGTGCATGGAATGCGCTGCCTGGGGTAGTGGTGGAGGAGGCTGATACATTGGTCAAGTTCGTTAGATAAGCATATGGAGGAATTTAAAATAGAGGGATATGTGGGAGGAAGGGGTTAGATAGGCTTAGGTGTGGTTTGAAGGTCAGCACAACATGGTGGGCTAAAGGGCCTGTATTATGCTGTGTTGTTCTATGGTTCTAATCTGAACTGGAAAACAATTTATTTGGCTGCCTCTTTCCATCTTCTCTTTCAATGTGGCCCTTCTCCAACTTCTCCCTGCTTTGACTTCTCCATCTCCATCTCTGGGAGTAGCCAGTGACTAACATTCACTATATGCCCACAGCTACCTTGACAACACTTCCTCTCACTCCACTTGAAATCCTGGTCCCAACTGAAATGGCAGCAAGAGTTTAAACTTCCAGACCGGTAATCCTGAGGCCTAGACAAACAATCAGCAACAGGTAGAGGACTTAAGTTCAGTAAACAAATCTGGAATGAAAAGCTATTATTAGTAACATTGAATATTAAATTGTCCAAAAAAAAAATGAAATAATCATCCTTACCCAGTCTGACCTATGTGCGATTCCAGGCCCTTGGCAATGTGGAAAACTACCAACTGCCCCCTGAAATAGCCTGGTAAATTCACTCAGATGTATCAAATCATTGTCAAAACACAAGAATTGTGGCATTGCTCCAGACTCTAATTAACCCCATCATAATGGTGCAAAGATCCCAGTCAACCCAGCAACATCAACAGAGTGGTTCAGGGATTCCTCAACAATGGCTCTGGACCACATTAAGACAACAGGTCAAACAAAGGCAAATTGAAGTCCTGATTATCATAGAACAGTACAGCACAGGAACAGGCCCTTCAGCCCATGATATTGTGCCGAAAAAAAGAGATCTACAGCTTTTCTCAGCTGGTGATTCAGTAATCACTTGGTGGAAGTACTGACAGCAGTAATGGTATTGAACATTGTTGGTTGGGGAACTACACCAAGAGTTGCTCAGTGACATTCCAGCTGGGCTAGCTATGGCTAACTAGTCTGTGGCAGACGATTAGAGAACCTACTAGATTTCATCCTCATCAATCTGCTTTATTAATGCATTCGTTGATGATAGTAACAGTTGTCGTGACCACCAAACATGCTTTGTAATAAAATCCAAGCTTTACATTTAATACATCTTCCTTGTTGTGTAGCTCTATCCTTCTTTTAAATGGGATAGATTCAGATCAGATCCAGCAGGTCAAAACTAGACATCCATCAAGCATTGTTGACTATTTTCCCACCTCTTCCCTTTCCCTCCCTCCAGAATCATAAGGTTTCCCTTATCTTCACCTTCCATGTCATCTGACTCCACTTTCAACAGTTTACTTTCTATTAAATACAAAATATCTGTACAACTTTTTGTAAATGTTAGAACATTAATGCAAATTTAAAACAGTAATACATGTTCCAATGTTATTTTTTTCCCACAGACTAAAATAACAAGAGGGATGGAAGCGAAGCAACCTAAGGAAACTGCATTCAGAAATATATACCAACATGGAATTTTATGTTTGTAAGCTTCATAAATTTCAAAACTTGTAGGTAATTGTATTAATTTGTTTACTTGTAGGCTTCAGTGCTTGGGGGAGTTTTTTTTCCTTGGAGATAGAGGAATAATTAGAAGGAAAGTCAGGTGATAAGGCATTCTGGATCTTGGGTATTGATGTAACTTTTCCATACATGGCAAGAGCATATACATCATTAGATCATCTGTGTTAGTGTCAAGGGGAATCTGTGATGATTCTTCCTTTTTATTGGACCATCATCTCACAAAGCAATGTACACCGCAATAATTTTCAAAGCAGCACAGTTCTCTTAACTTGACTTTTATTAAGCAGCACTACATCAACATTGTTTGCTCAGATATCCACATTTAGCACACAATTTGCTGATGTACCTCATTTTCATCCATATAATGAGTGTTCATCAGTTTAACTAAATTTGTTATCGTGCCTGCTCTGTTACTACCCATCTGGCAACATTCTTAATTCCCCACTGCAATAAATCCAATAATGCATCACTGATTTGCTCGTTTTTTAATGTAATTATAATCATAACTAATTTGAAATGGCACAACTCACTGCAGCCAATTTAATGCTTACACATTAAAAAAAATCAATTTGACAGTCAAAATTTTAACAGGTTAAAACTTGCAAGACATAATACATTTTACCATAGTTCACACATGTGCATTCAATTTATGTTGTAATATTGCACTAACATCAGTTCAAAAATTTAATCTTTTCATTGATCAATCAAAAGCAACACATCTTTCTTTTCTAATTAACAATAATAAATAGCTTTAATTAGTTCTTTCCATGCCATTTGGACTGCAGAAACAATTCCAATTTTTCCATCAGAATCTTTTTGTTCTACTCAGTGAGTTGTTAAGATCAAGGATGCCCAAAAGGGCATTGAAACAGACTTACTATTAAATTCATAAAAAGAAATGAAAATACTTACATGGCTGAGGGGAAAGAAAACTGAGAGGGATTCACGAGCACAATAAAACATAGGAACATAGGACCAAGTAGTTTCTTTCTGAACTATGTCATTCTATAAACAATATTGCCACAGAGATTATAAGCCATTTTAAGAAAATGAACTATCAAGCATATTTATAGTAAGTAATGAGAGGATATTTTGTAGGCTGCTGCTTACCAAGAACTAAAATGTTGTTAAATTCAGTACCAATAGGCATTGCATGAATCTTACTATCAAAAACATAAGCTAGGAATGCAGTAGACGAGATGAATATTAAGCAGATTTTTAGCAGATAATTGCATGGATTTCAAAATTCTGAATGGACTGCATTAGATTGATGCCACAGCATTAATTTAACAACTGGCATATCCAGAAATACATGTCAGGAAGTAAGAATATAGGGCTGACCACGTAGGATAGAGATGAGGGAAAATTTCTTCCCCCAATAAGTTGTAAACCTTTGAAATGTTATGCTTCAATGGCTACTCAGCCATTAAGGATTTCCAAGACAATGATCTTTTTTTTATAAACAGTAAGGGAATAAAAGTATATGGAATTCGTGTGGTAAAGTAGAATTGAGATTGCGGACCAGTTGTAATCTTGGTGAAGCAGGCTGAAGTACCAAGTACAGAAGTACAAAGGGACTTGGGGGTACTCGTGCAGGATACCTTAAAGGTTAACCACCAGGTCGGATCGGTGGTAAAGAAAGCGAATGCTATGTTGGCATTCATTTCGAGAGGTATAGTGTATAAAAGTAAGGAAGTGTAGATGAGGTTCTACGGGGCACTAGTGAGGCCTCATTTGGAATATCATGCGCAGTTTTGGGCCCCACATCTTAGGAAGGACGTGCTGACGTTGGAGAGGGTTCAGAGGAGATTTACAAGGATGATTCCAGGAATGAAAGGGCTTACGTATGATGAGCGTTTGTCGACTCTTGGACTGTACTCACTGGAGTACAGAAGAATGAGAGGGGACCTCATAGCGACATTTAAAATGTTGATAGGAAAGGACAGAGAAGATGTGGCTAGGCTGTTTCCCTTGGTGGGCGAGTCCAGGACCAGAGGGCACAATCTTAGAATTAGAGGGTACAGTTTCAAAACAGAGATGAGGAGAAATTTCTTTAGCCAGAGGGTGGTGAATTTGTGGAACTCCTTGCCACGTACAGCAGTGGAGGCCAGATCAGTGGGGGCATTCAAGGAGGAGATAGATAGATATCTAAATAGTGAGGGTATCAAGGGATATGGGGATAAGGCTGGAAAGTGGGATTAGAATAGGTTTTTTGATTCTCCCCATTCCCTTTTCCTTGGAGCAGACTCGATGGGCCGAATGGCCTGCTTCTGCTCCCTTGTCTTGTGATCTTGCGACCACTGCCTACAATGTTCATGTGAATTTACTCAGAATTCAACCTATAATATTGATAACAGCTTACAGTAAATCACAGGAGGTAATACAAAATATTATGGGGGTGGGGGGGGGGGGGAGATTCTACAATGAAAAAGTCCACACATTGAAATGTACATCTGAAAAAGTCTTGAATAGATCATGCTTTATTGAAGGGATTTATGATACTAATTCCCGAGTAACTTTTTAAACCAAGCCTATTAACAAAACATACTGTAAAGAAAATTTAATTCAAATTCAGTCAAGAGTTTACAACCTATTAAAAACTAAATTTCCACCATATTGTATTCAGAGCTTTCCATTTAATGTAAACAACTCCACCATAACTGTAAGTTTCATTCATCTACATTTTGCAGCTGTGATAGATATTCATCATTTGACACTGCAGGAGGGTAATTAGCACTGAGCTATTCTCACCAATCTCAACAAAACATTACTCAAGGGTGCATATACTGAAATGCAATTTAATTGCTGCAAGAAAGAATAATCATCTCAGCCAATAATCTGAAGAACAATTGAAAAGATGTAATATAAAACTTTTACAATTGTCTGTTGTTAGTAAGGTAGCAAAGCGGTGAAAATTCAAAGCCTGAACAAAACTGTCTCTGTTGGCCAGCTGCAAGAGTTTGACAAGAATTCCTTCTGGGTGCAGGTAAGCAGTTAAAAATGACAGTTTTTCATGTATTCATCTTCTCCGCCCGCCCACCCCCCCCGCCCAAAGACTGGGTATCACTGGGCAAGTTCAGCATTTACTGCCCATCCTCAATTGCCTTCGACAAGGTGGTGGCAAGCTGCCTTTTTCAGACACTGTAGTGCTGTTGGGTAAGGAGATCCAGGACAGACAGAGAGACAATGAGGGAATGTCCATAATTTCCAAATCAGGATGCTGTGCAACTTGACGGAGAACTTGCAGGTGATAGTATCCCCATGCACTTACACAGAACATAGTATCTCCCATGCACTTATACAGCACAGAAAAGGGCCCTTCTGCTTGCACATGCTTGATATCCCCCCATTCCCTGCTTATTCATGTGTCTCTCAAAATGCCTCTTAAACATTGCTATTGCATCTGCTTCCACCACCTCCCCTGACAGTGTATTCGAGGCACCTATCACTGAGTAAAACAAAAACTTGCCTTGCAAATCTCCTTTAAACTTTCCCCCTCTCTTCCTAAACCTATGCCATCGAATATTTGACATTCCCACCCTGGGAAAAAGACTGACTAGCCACCCTATGCCTCTCATGATTTTATATACTTCTATAAGTTGCCCCTCAGCCTCAGAGGCTCCAGAGAAAACAATCCAAGTTTGTTCCACCTCTCTTTATAGATAATACTCTTTAATCCAGGCAACATCCTAGTGAACCTCTTCTGCACCCTCCACATCCTTCCTGTAATGCAGCAACCAGAACTGCACACAATACTCCATTGTTGCTGTCGTCCTCCTCTGTGGAGAGGTTTCCGGTTTGGGAGTTTCTATTGGAGTATGTTGAGCAAGTAATACATTTCTTGATAGAATACATTCACTGTGTGAGAGAATGAATGTTCAGGGTGGTAGATGGGGTGCAAGACAACTAAGCTGCTTTGTCCTGGATAGTGCTGAGTGCCTTAAAAGTTGTCGGAGCTGCATTCATGTAAGCATGTGGAGAGTATTCCATCTTGTGCCTAGCGCTGGTGGGAAGGTTTTGGGGTGTCAGGAGGCGAGTTAACTCCTGCAAGATACCCAGTCCCTAACACTCTGACCTGATCTTGTAGCTACCACCCAAATGTGGCTGGTTGAATTGAATTTCAATTCAGTGGTGGGGGAACTCCATGAAGGTAATGCTGCTGAATATCAATGGCAATGTAATGGTTAGACTCAATATTGTTAGAAATGGTCACTGCCAGGCACTTCTGCGGTACAAATGTTACTTGTCTTTATGTCATGATCAGTCAAATTCAGAATGAAACAAGATTTGAGAACATGAAGAATGGAGATTTTCTTGCTGCTGGACAAGTAATATAGGTATGATGGCATATTATTAAAATGCAAATTCTTATTTTGCCCATACAATCCCATGAATCATTTAAAAGAGTTGACAAGGCTATAGGGTGGGGATGGAGAGGCTACTATTAGATTTATTGAGTCTGTACTGGCTTATTCAGAGCTAGTATAGACTCAAAGCTTCCTTCCATGCTGTGACCCTGCAGGGATTTTGAGATATGCAAGAATCCTCAAAGTTGACATGATACAAAAATAAACATTAAAAAATTAAAATTCTTTAAGAAAATCAAGACAAAACACTACAGCGGTAACTTGAATCCTCCTCTTAGCTACCAATCTTAAACTGTATTGTATAAAAGATGGAGTGTGGAAGGAAGGTACACAATTTGGTGATCTTTGCAGATCTTAACTGGACACATAGTGGAACCCTGCCGAAGAGACTACAGGTGGTCCACTGACTATATCGAAAATAGAAGAATTGGGCATTTTAACATAACCTACCAATAACTTGAAAAATACTCTTAAATGCAGGGCATTTTGCTCTTTTCATACACAACCCCATAAAACACATTAAATATTACTTCATGTTTTACAAGATATATCATCTGTATGCATATATAACACTCATCATCTAAACCAACTATGGCAAACATCTCAAAGCGAAGTCCAGTTTTACCACATTTACACAAAAGGTATGCTTATGAAACCACGCTGATTATGGTTTCCATACCAACAATCCAATTAAAACTTCAACTGGGCTGACACAGTAAGTTCAGTACAGCTTCCTCTAAACTTATTCCAATCGTTTACTTTCCAATATTCATCAGAATTCTTATAAAACAAAGACAACTCAAAGCAAAAATGATGACTGTTTTTCTTATTAGTAGTCATCTTTTTTTGATCAATTAAACCAAATGTTCATTTTACTTCATTTGTGTGGCTAGTGTACTGCTGCATCATATACAAAAGAACAAATTATGGGGACTTGATTCTCTGCTAATTTTTATTATCATTGGAACTTGGCAAGTGGGGGCTAGGGGCTCTCGAGGACAAAAGGATAAATCAGAATATACCAAGCTCATGTGACATGACACACAAGTACGAACTTCAAAAACACTATTTATTCTTATGCCTTAAATTACCAAAAAACAAAATTATAATCCTAAAAATTAGCAATTTTCATCACTTCCCATATTTACTAAAAACTGTTTCTTAAATTTGTGATAAAGACTCAAAAGTTTGACTTGCAGCTACGTGTCCAAATAATTCACAACAGCCACAATTCATATCAATATGACTACAGTATTTAAATCATATTGATGAAACTAAAAATTACATTACATCAACAGAATTATCTAATACAAGTTGCTCAATGAACTCAAAAGAGAATTATTGGTATAAGCAAGAACATAACAAATAAAATAACTGAACTGGAGACACAAAGGTAATATGAAATGCTGTACAAGAATGTTGATTATTAGTGGTCACATTTGTCTTCTCATGTCATCTGGAAACAAATAGTGCATTTGTCATATTATTTTGAAAAATAAAAGAACATTTTGAATGTGAATGCTGGCTAGTCTCCCCATAAAAAAAAGTCTCAGAACTGACCACACAATACACAAAATTTTCCTACCAATAATATAATAGTCACCTGCAGTTTCAATTTGATATCACATTGGTGCACTTCATACACAAAAGAGGAATAGGAAATGATCAGAACTCTAGCATTGATGTCAGGTAAGAAAGTTGGAGTATGCATGGACAACATCAATATGGAGTATGTTTGTACAGCTTCAATATATTAAAGTTATGGTTGGCATGCTGGTCAAACTGACACTCAGATTGTACTGTGTAATTCTTCAAATCCCTCATGCAAATAAAATCACAAACTCAACCTATTTTTGTTTATTAGTGAATACAAAGCAATTGCTTTAGCAACTAATTTAGAAAACTAAAATTAGGATACAATCTGCTGGTGCGTTCTGCGTGTGAAATGAACAACACGTCTACTTAAAAGAAAGCCTCCAAGGCATTGGAGGATCCCTGAACTAAAATCAAACAGCCTTACTCTCAAGCCACACAGAAGATGTTTAAAATTGGATACAAAAGAAACGAAGTACAGCATTCTACTTAAATAGAAGTTATCTAGAAAATACGTGCACCTTCTTACATCATTAATTATTGTAGTAACTTGAAAATTATACACAATCAGAATTGACAATAAACCAATGTACAAATAACTACTGACCAAAAACAGGATACTTTTTTTTCTGGGAGTATCCTGTACACCGAAATTCTCTATATTCTAAATCGGGTGGTTTAGGTCACCAGTAAACCGAAGCTCTAACGTGACACACATCTGCCGTTTGACCATGGTTTTCAGTTGAAAGAGCACACGAACAAAAGTTCTCAAACGCAACTTCAAATTTGCGGTAACCTAACACTTGTCATCGGAGTAACTTTCCGTGCTGTACGATCAAATCAAAAGCCCAGAGGTCGGAGAAAGGGGACAGCCTAAGCGTAAACAGACCTACGAGTAGCTCAGCCAGAAATAAGCCCGGTAAGGATCAATGTTTAACCTTCATTGCAAAACAGTACATGCCGTCTGTGGAAGGTACAGAACAGTACGAGGGCTCCGGTCCCGCCCGGGGCCGACAGTAGTCCAAGCCCGGGCAGTCCCACCGCGACAGACCGCCGTCACTGACGGGTGAAGCAGCCAATTGGAAGCGAGCCGGCAAACCGCAGCCAATCGGTAACGGCATCAAGGGCGGGTCCTGGCCGAGAGAGGCGTACCTCAGGTCTGGGCCTTTTTTTCCACCCCTCCCACGCAATAACCTTCCCTCCGCAGGGTGGCCGAGTTCACGGGGCGGGAGAAGCCCCTCGGTAATCCTCGGGGCGATCGGGCCCGGCCGACGCCGGGTGTGAGGGAAGCGGCGAGCCGGCGTCGGGCTTCCCCCGCCCCCCGCATTAAAGAGGACGTGGCAGCGCCAGCTGTCACCGGCGACAGCCCCGGGCCGCCCTCACACAGACACCAGCTCCTGCCCCGCCGGTTCCTACCTGCACATCTCCGACACGAAGCCCGCCCGATCCCTGCCGCCGTTAGCACCTCACCCACGCCATCAGCAGCTCTCTCCCCCTCCGCTCGGCGCCGGCTTCCTGTCCGCGCATCACTTCCGCTCCGGCTTCATTGTGCGAGGGATCGCGCAAGCGCGCGGCCGCGAGCCCCCGTTACCGCCGCGCGCGTCAGCGGCCGCCCGTCACTCAACCGACGTCACAATGGTCGGATCCCAGCCATGTTCCTGCCACCGCCCCCCGCTCCTTCCCTGCAGGGACTCGTCACCGGCTATTTCTGTGCATGACATCAGTTCCAGAATAAGTTTATATCCTCCTAATATTTTGTTCCGTCTTAGTCACTGAAGGGAATGCACCGACTTATGATTTTACAGCTTTACTGTTTCCTGTAAACGTCTGCTTAATGAAGTTTTCGGTAAATCCCACTTTCTGCAGGTCATGCTTCACTTACAATGTACACCAGCAAAGTTGCAGCACAGAATTAGATTACTCATGACTCTGTCGGCCGGTAATGCTGGACAAATGAGATTTCTGTGAGGGTGCATAGCAAAATGGTTATGTTACTAGACTCAAATCCAAAGGCCTGGATTACTCATCTGGAGACAATTTTGAATGCATGATGGCATGCATGAATGCATAGGGAATTTAAATTCCATTAACTAAATCTTTCGATTTTTTAATGTAAAAAACGAGTATCAGTTGAGGTGACCATGTTTTATTGTACAAACATCTGAATCACTGATGTCCATCGGGGATGGAATCCTGCCAGCCCTTATACAGTCTGGCCATTATGTGTGTCCAGACCTGCCATTGTGGTTGATGATCCTTTACTGCCCTCTGATATGGCACAGCAAGCAACTAGGTTCAATTAAGGATTATCATTCTCTGCCAGTAATATCTGCATCCAATGGATGAACAATTTAACAATAAATACCTAATTTTTGACAGATTGGAGGTTAGGGCACTAAGTAATTATCCAACTAGTTTTAAAAAATAAAATTGGTTTCTTCCTCCACCTCCCTTAAAGCAGTGAGCTCCACTTCTAGGGTGAGAGTTAATCTGATCCTCCCAAGTTATCTTAAATTCCCTTAGTTACTGACTTCCTGGCCACGGAAGGTAGGTCATCTTCACCATTTCTAGGTCTTTCCTAATTTTATACAACTTGATTAAATCTCGCTTCTTCCTCCTGTTCTTGGAGGAGAAAATTTCCAATAACTCTTTATATCTAAAATTTTGCTGCTCTGGCAACATCTTCATAAACTTACCCAACACTCTCTCTAATGCTATTGTATCCTTGTTTCCCCGAGGCCAACCCTTGTAAAGAAAATGACAACAAACAGAGGCAAAAAAAAAGTACCCAGGATTTGGCAATTATGAGTGTCAAGGTTCTCAATGCCATTCCAAATGCTCATTTGTCAGTCATGGATGAGAGATTCCCAGCAGTCAGTCAGTAGCATTTCTTCGAAGAAGGTTTGAGCACATCCTTGAATCTTTTCCTCTTGCTGCCTGGTAATCTCTTCTCATGACAGAGCCTGAAATAGAGTGTCTGTTTTAGGAATCTGGTATCAAACATGTGAATTAAGTGCCTGCTCAATATAGCCTACTGAATGTAACTGCACAACTCTCTTTCTACTGGCATCCCCCCTGACTTGGCAAGACCTTCCTGCTTGGGTGCATCTCCATCTCTTCCTCTCTGATTCCAGTACATGGAAGGTCCACAAGTGAGGCTGTTCTACATCTTTATTCCCGCCCCACCTGCTTGCATCTGAGGCAAATGGGAACTGCCATCCTTACCATCAAATGCTTCCATCAGGGATCTGGACACCATGCAATATGTTTTGTCCAGTGGCAATTAAAACATCATTTTGAACAAGCTCTTTGAGATTGGATGGCCTCCTTAACAGTAATAGCAGGACCTCCTGCCTTTTACATCTACATGACTTGCAGTTTTCCTGCCTCTGGCATTCACTTGACCTTTTTTCCTAATGAAGGCACTTCTAATATCTATATGGCATGACTGTACGGAAGACTACATCACCATTACCATTTCCATGGGCTTCCTCCTTGCCGGCAGTTCAGGGTTGTTTTCCTGAACAAGACAATTTACTTTTGAAATACTCAGTAACATCTGTGAAGAGAGAAACAGAGTTAATGTTTTAGATTGATGACCTTTCATCAGAAACTTTACAACATCAGCATATTTTACACTGAAGAGGAGGGGTGGAAATAATAAAAAGAATGTCTATGAATAGAGGAGACCGAGAGAAAATGGATGACACAGATTAGTGTCAAAAGAGATAGGGTGGCAATAGCTTATTAATGGCAGCTGGTCTGCCTGGAGAAGGTGTAAGTAGAGGGAAAATAGAAGAGAGGGGAACAAAGCTAGAACTGTGAGAAACAGAACACAGCAATTATTGGAAACCTGAAAAAGAAAGGTAATTCTGAAAAGGCCTCGAAGGTCAGGCAGCATCTGAAGAGAGAGAAAAACTGAGCTACATCAATATGGGCCAGGGACTGAAACGCAGATGTTGGAAATCTGAAACATAAACAGAAAATGTGGAAACGTTCAAAAGTCCAAGCAACATCCGCAGTATGCAGTGTCCTAACTGTGGTCCAGCATGGCTTCCAAGATCTTACATATAATGACTCACCCAATAAAGGCAAGTGTTCTTATGCACCTATCCTGCTACCTTCACAACTGTGTGGACATGTACTGTTCAATGTACCTTGCAGTATCCAATTGTCTCTCCAGATACGTTACCTCATAGTTCTCAGGAATGAATTCCATTTGCCGTCCTTTTTTCTGCCCACTTGCCCAATACATTAATATCTTCCTGAAGTCTACAACTTCCTTGACCTTACTGCCAATTTTGGTATCACTGGCAACGTTCTAATCATTGACACATGATATAAGTCACTGATTCATTCAATCATTTGTCATCTGTTAAATTCCAAGTCAATCGCTCTCTAGTTGTGGTTAAACCGAATTAGCTAAAATGTACTCTCTCCCCGCAGTGTGATGACCCCGAAAATGAAAGAAAGACCAACCTTACCCCTGTCCCCAGAGATGCTGTCCGACCCATCAAGCTCCCTCAGAATTACTGATCTCACACCAAAACTAGCCAGTGTTGACACAAACCGCAGAGGCTGGTTACATGATATTGTGGAATTCAGATCTGATCCCCGTGGGCTGTGTCATACCTTGACGGAAAATGAGATTTGTTCCTTGAGCTTACATTCAGCTTTGTTGGCAAAGAGCCCAGTGTCAGAGTAGGATGGAGAATTAAAGTGACAGGTACCAGGAAGTCCAGTGACACTGCTGTGGACTGAACAGATACTGTATATTCTGTAAAGCCACCAGTCAAAATGCATTTGGTTTCTCCAATGCACAGGAGATCACATTGTGAGCACCAAATGCAATACATTGGAAAAGTGCACACAAAATGCTGTTTCACCTGGATGCTCTGATTGGACAGTCCCTGGATAGTAGGAAGAGAAAAGGTAAAAGGATATGTGTTGCATCTCATTTTCTATCAATGTTTGCTCCAATTTCCTGGGGATCAGAATCGAATTCCGCAATATCACATAACCAGCCTTTCCAGTTGTGTCAGAACTGGTGATTATATGGGAAAGTACCTTGTGAAGGTGAGTGCATAGTGGTGGAGATGGAAAAGTGAATCAGTGAGTTACAGAGGGAACAGTCTCCTCAGAATGCTGAAAGGGGAAATGAGGGTAAGATGTGTCAGATGGTGGTATCACTTTCACGTTCTTCAATGCTCTTTCCATACTTGTAGCTACTCTGCATTTTCCCTCATATGCCAGATCTAGAATGCCAAATGGTTTTGTTTAGAAATCCAACCTAAGCTGTTGTTTGCCAGCCTGCACACCAAGTGATCCCACACATCTAAAAGAATATGATCGTTTTAGCAAGTCAAATCAGAGACTAGAAGATTTGTGTAATTTGAGAAAGTTTCTGAAGGTGCTGGATTAAGATGTCACTTCAACATTTTGACAAGTGTCCTTGTAAAAGACCTCATCCATGATTTGTGGAGCTATTAAGCTCATTAACATTTTGTCCGTCTCTGGCCCTATGACTAGCAACAACAGCAATGTTATTGTCTTCCTGTTTTCACGTATGGCTGCATTATTCT
This sequence comes from Pristis pectinata, assembly GCF_009764475.1. Lineage (NCBI taxonomy): Eukaryota > Metazoa > Chordata > Chondrichthyes > Rhinopristiformes > Pristidae > Pristis > Pristis pectinata. The sequence continues at coordinate 25,135,243 of NC_067422.1, forward strand.
AAGTTGTGTCCTCCCCGGGACCTCAGTGACATCATTTGCTCTCAGGACCATCTCTCTCTGTTCCTTGTACAGGGCAAATGGCTACAATCTCTCATGCTTTTCAAGCTCATCAACATATCTGCGATGTGCACTGCCTGACATGTATACCACCTGCATCCAGAGAAACACACTCGTGTTTGCCTTACTGCCTTGCTACTTCCTTGGAAGCAAAATCCCAATCTCATCTCCAATGTTCTTCTAAATTGCTGCTCAGGAGCAGGGTTGAAGTTTCTGATCACTTCAGGTTACCAACACTCAACTAACAGCAGTGTCTAATCCAACAACATAATCAGAAGTTATATTGCATAGTTATTAAAGATACATAAATGCTCAATATACAACACCCACTTCAACATTTGAAAGGGAAACTAATTTTGCTTCTACGACTTTGAGCTGTTCTTACCATTGAAATTGTGTTAGAAATACATCTTTGTTAAATAATCCCTTTAATATCTCCCAGACAAATATAGTGTCAGATCTAGAAAATCAATCTTCTGGTTAATAGATATTTACATTATTAAATAAGGTATCAACTTATTAAATCAGATGATTTATTAAAATAATAAATATATGATTACATTGTGTCTTGACTGACAGTGTTTCCATGCTGAGAAAATGGAATGCAATTATTTATTGATAGAATGTGCTGCCGTGGCCTTTGGCCCTCTTCGAACAGTTTCTTCTAAATGAATGTTTCCAAGGTTTCTACTTATTTGCAGTGCATGCTGCCTTTCCTTTGGCTGCACGATAGCATTACTTGGGCTGTTTATCATACTTATTTGAGCAGATGAAGTGAAACTGTCCCACTTGTATAATATGTTGCTAAAAAAGTGGTTCAATGAGAGAAGCAGGGGCTGATATTCCATTTGTTGACAGCAGCCCGAAGTCTTTGCAGCCGTCTGCCATCAATGCTGTTGCAAATCACTCAGGCTTGTAGCAATAGTCAGGTTTTCACCACCACTCCCAGATGTATACTCCTCCCAAGACCACAGACCTGGGCAAGGTGTATGTCTGTTACAGGTCTGAGGCAAGCCAAAGTTATCATCTTCCAAAATTCTATCGATTCCAGAATAATTCCTACTATTTAAAAAAAATAGGGAAAGAAAGTGGGGAACTATAGGCCAGTTATTCTGACAACACTAGTAGGGAAAATGCTAGAAATTATTACTAAGGCAGTAGTAACAGGGCACTTTGAAAATAGTAGTAGGATTGGACAGAGTCTAGTAGATTTATGAAAGGGAACACATGTTTGTCAAATCTCTCAGAGTTTTTTGAGTTTGTTATTAACAGTATGGATAAAGGTGAACTAGTGGATGTGATGTTCTTGGATTTGTGTGGCATCTTACTGGTCTTTAATAAGTGCCACACAAGGGATTATATAATATGTTTGCATGTGGGATTGGTATTGATTGAAGATTGGTTCATGGATTGTAAGGTTGCGACTAGTGCGGTCCTGCAGGAACTTGTTCTGGGACTCTAACTGTTCACAATCTATATTAATGATGTGCATGAGGGGACCAAGTGTAATATATCTAAAATTGTCAATGATACAAAACTGGGGGACAATGTGGTTATGAAGAGGATACAGAAAGTCTTAAGTGGAGATATAGACCAGGTATGTAAATGGGTGAAGACATAGAATTTGGAATATAATGTGGAAAAATGCAAGTCAATGTAGTAAAAATAGTGAAGTGCGTTATGTCTTAAATGCGAGTATTGATGTTCTAATGCTCTGTGCGTCCTTGTACATAAATCACTGAAAGTTAACATGCAGGTACAGAAAACAATCAGGAAGGCAGATGATATAATGGCCTTACTGCAAGCAGATTTGAATATAAGAGTAAAAACATCTTATTGCTATTATATGGGGCCCTGGAATTTTGTGTATAGACCTAATCTCCCTGCCTAAGGAAGGATATACTTGCAATAGAGCGAGTGCAATGAAGATTCATCAGATTGATTGTCCTTTGAGGAGAGATTAAGCAGACTGCGCCAGTACTCCCTTGAATTTGGAAGAATAAGACGTGATCTCAATGAAGCTCCGGTTTCCTCCCACTTTGCAAAAACGTACGGGTAGGTTAATTTGGGGTTAAAATGGGCAGCGTGGACTCGTTGGGCTGCAAGGGCCTGTTACCACGCTGTAAATAAATAAATAAACAAACAAACAAACAAACAAGAGTTAGTTATGTGCTTGACAGAGTAGACACAGGGATGACCTTTCCTTAAAGATATCAGTAACTGTATGGAGTTAACCATTTAGGACAGATGAGAAGGAGTTTCTTCACCCAGAGAGTAGTGAATCTTTTCTATCTAGAGGGGATGTGAAGGCTCAGTCACTGAATATATTCAATACAGAGATAAATAGATTTTTAGAAATTCCAAAATGAAGGGATATGGGGTTAATGTAAGAGAGTGGTTCTGAGATGAAAAATCAGCCATGATCTTATTGAATGGTTAAGTGGGCACAAGGGACTAAACAGCCTACTTCAGCTTCTGTTTCTTATGTTCTTCTTTTCACAAATAAGAATCTACTGTGGAGGTGATCATTACAATTAAATAAAAATCTGCCTCACTCATGGAGTTTGAAGGTCTCCAATGGAATCTATGTAAATGGAGAAACTTTAAATGACTCTGAAGTTAGCAAGGTATTTATAAAGAAGACAGAACCACAAGTTCACATAAGAAATCCGGTGTTGGCATTATTGTTGCTTTATATAGTCACCTCTTCCTGTTCATTGTGTGGAACTGCAATATCTCTCAAATCAAGATGTTTCTTCAATCCGCTGTTGTAGTTGTGCATTAATCAATTTATTTTCTAGTCCTGTGGAAGTGGACATGTGATTAATTATGGTCCATTTGTTAACTTTCTGTAGAATGTCACCTCATTACTAGGGCACTTAACAAGTTTATCTTGTTATTAAAGCCAGAGCATCAATAGCATTTGCTATAGTCCTTGCTGATGACTGAGGGTTCTTGAATGCTATCTGTTATTGTAGTAAAGACTTGCCACAATAAGTGATTTCTTCATCTACCATTGAAAGCTTATAAGACAAAATAATTGTCTTCTCCCCTAATGAGGAAGGATCTATAATAGAAATGAAAAATGGCAGAAATACTCAGTAGATCAGGCATCATCTGTGAAGAGAGCAAGAGTTACTGTTTCAGGACAAGGCCCTTTCATCAGTTCCGTGTTCTCCTCCACATTTATCTTCTTGCTGCAAAGTTTTGCAGCCCTCCTTTTCCACCATGTCACCTCATATCAAAGGATTTTCCATGGCTTTTGGGAAGAGAGTTCCAGATTATCATCATCCTATCATTTGATTCCACCCCCCACGCCCCTTTCCAGTCACTCAATATTAAAAAAAATATATTGATTTGTCTATCTCAAATCTAAAGTGCCATCTTCAACAAAGATCCACATTTAGTCACATGTCCCTTATCAACATATTGAAATGTTATCTGCTCTATTTCTTGATGCTAAAGATCCTCACTGAGTGCCTGAACCAAAATTCCACATGGTGCATTTGTGCTTCAGAAAGGTCAACTCTTGCCATACTACACATTAATACAAAAGAGTCTAGTGCACACTTGAAAATACAAACTGCTTTATACCTAGTGCATTTCAGATTTAAAAGTTTGGTGAATAATAAACTCTTAACAGAAAAGCTGTAATTACCACATAAATAATATATGGCTATAGTAAACTACTTTTTCATTACTATTCAATTATTAAAGTCTTCAGGTGGAGACCATTATTTTTAAATAGGAAATGATATCTTAATGGAAAATTAAAGCTAAATGACTATATTACAATCTTACAGTAAGTGTATCTTTGTTTGGCAAAATAATTAAAATGAAATCATCTGTAATAAGTCACTTATGCTTTTAACATGTTTTACCTGCAGAGGGCAAACATGTACCAAATTTGAAAGTTGCTGTTATGTATGAAAAATGGTAAAAGTTCATGTCTTCAATGGCCTATGGGTGAGAAGCACATATACTACAATGTTTTAAAATACATTTTTTTTTGTAAAATGTAACATAATATTTTTGAAACATGGACTAAAAAGCAGATGTCCTGGGTGGGGACTAAATGTGCTGAGAATGGCAGCGTTGGGAAGCTGTGTGCATCAGGGATCGACTGAAACAATTCCCTTTGGAGAGATGGTGTATATCTTCAACGAGGTCAAAGGAGTCTTCTTCTCCTTCTCCCTGGGTTTTTTCCCCAACTTAATTCCACAATCTAGGTTGGCACATGATATTGCATTCAGGATAACCAAAGCCAGGGCTTCCTGAATGCTGAACAATTTAAAGAATAAGATGAAGTAGAGAAAGGGGGATGTATGACACATTAATCCCATGAATGAGAATCTGGCCAAATACAGAATGATTGAATGGATATATAAAAAAAGAAATAAAAAGGGCAGAGAGAGAATATAAAAGCTGTCTGACAGCTAACATAAAAGAGAATTGAAAAACCTTCTGTAGGTGTAGAAATAATAAATGGGCAGAATGAGAAGGATTAGGACCAATGGGGGACCAAGAGGGAGATCTGCATGTGGAGGGAGAGTCCATAAAGGGGATACTGGCCTGAGTTTGTTGCATCTGCCTTTATGAAGAAAGAAGAGAGCGAAATAAAAGTTTAAGGCACTAGATAAGCTAAAAATCGATAAAGTGAAGAGTTTGCACTGTAGTCTGTTAAGGGTACTGCATGCCAGGATTGTGGAGGTGCTGGGTATGACCTTTCAATCCTACTTAGACATGCTGCTGATGCTAGCAAACCAGATGACTGCATATATTGCACTCCTGTTCAAAATTGGATGCAAAATAAGTCCAGCTATCAAGCCCAGTCACTTTAACATTAAACTTCAGTAATGTGAAATCTGCTGCCAGCAATAATCAGGGAGAAATCAATAGTTGTTTGTATAATGGATTAATAAAGGAAAATCAATACGATATGATAAAGACAAATGTTTTTAACAGATTTTATTTTGATAAAGTAATACAGAGTGTGTATAAGTTGATGTTATCCACATGGACTTTCAAAAGACAGCCAAAGAGAAAAACAAAAAAAAAACCTGCAGATGCTGGAAATCCACAACAAAAACAGAAAATGCTTCACGTAGTTGCCAGACCTGCTGAGTGTTTCCAGCAATTTCTGCTTTTGTTGATGCTTAAACTTGTCAGAAAAATTGAAACCTACACAATCAAAAGGTGGAGAAAGATAAGTCGTGGCACTCTCCAAAAGATGGCATTCCCTAAGAACCACTGCTTTTCTTGAGATAGACCAATGACTTATGTTTGGGTGTTCCGGGCCTTAATTTCAAAATTTGCTGATGATACAAAAAATTGGATATGTAGTAAACAGTGATGAAGATGGTGATAGACTTCTGGAGAAGGTGAACAGGCTGATAGAGTGGGCCATCATGTGGCAGATGATATTTAACATATAGAAGTACAAAGTGAAGCATTTTAATAGAAGGAATGAGGAGGCAATATAATATAATATACAGGAAAAGAGGAACCAAGCCATGATGGGACTTAAAAAAGCAACTGAGATCCTGGGCTTTATAATTGGGATAGAGTATAAAAGTGAACTTAAACCTCGGAAAAAAGGAGATTCAGCATAAATACTGGTTTGGTCACTGCCCTATAGCGATAATACATTGACCCTTCTTATTTAATGAGGGGACAAGACTCTCTTTAACATAGTGTGGATTTTATGGCCTGACAACTTATAAGCCCGAAACGCAATGTCCATGCATGTGTCTGTGTGAATAAAATCCCTCTGTGTGGCAGATTTTCCCTCTTTCCACAACTTACCATTCTCACAAAAATGGGAAAGAGAACATATAAACTACTAACCAGAAAATGAAAGACAAGTAGAGATCAGCTAGTCCATTTGTGTCCTCCCAATGTGACATAACTTCCTGACGGTGGCACTAAAAATGATGATCTAGTGCATTCAGTACTAATATCTCTTGAATTAGTACAGATGGTACACCTGCAAGTCATTAAGAGATGAGAATACTTGGTGGAGGTGAGATGAGCTAGGACATAGTTTGGTCCATTATTAATGCTGGCAGGATAAATTGCAGAACTGTACATTTGAAAGTTTAATTGGAATTAGAGGTAGAAAAAAAGATTATTGGTTCTAGTCATTGTAATCATATGAATGAAAATGAGTGTAAATGGTGAACAGCAAGTACAATATCTCTCAAGAATGACTATGTCTGGTACTCTGGAATTTTATATTTGCTGTATTGTTGCATGACATATGTTATGGATTATCTGTATCAGTAGTTCCTGCTATGTTAAGCCTTTGATCACAAAAAGTACAATACCTGTCACGTGAATAAAACTGGATTTTTTTTGTATTCAGCATCGATGCAAAAATCAACAAGTATGTTACTGTTCAAAAATATCTTACGTATTTTCAATATGGACCCACTTTCTTCTTTCCAAAATATACAAAGCTGTTCAGTTGTCTGTAATCCAGCAATTACTAAGGGAAAGGGGAGCAGCAATGTTGCCTAGTGAGTGTCTACACTGGATTCTTAAAATCAGCATAGGTTTGAATGTTAAATTGTGCAGAGCTTATTATTGAACCAAATGCAAGATTCATAATAGGTGCTTAATAAAAAACAGACAATGCTCAGTTAAAAACTGACAACAAACAAGGAACCATGAACTCTCCTATATACATACCACTGGATAACAAAAAACTGACAAAGGAAGAAAGGTTGCAAAAATAACATTCACATTTTGCCAACAAGACAAGAGCATGATAAATTCATTAGTCAACAATGGAACATTATGTACAGCTTGCCTTCAATTACAAAATGACGAAGGGGACCGACAGTGTTGAGTTCTTAAACAGTTACAAATATAGTAGAATGGAACTGTTTTTAATCAGCATGGGTTAGGAGGGCTCCTAGTGAATTGGCAAACCCTTTTGCACCATGCTCAAATTTCTTCTTGAAAAGTAGACTGTGGGAAGCTGCAACTGGAAAGATAAATCTGAATTAAAATGCTCACTTTAATGTGGAGCCAGAAAGAGCAGCATTGCACGTTAAAGCTGTGGGCCTTTGCCACCTTTGGCCTTTGGCCAGCACCCTCTTTGGTTGTTCTATCTCCACCTCCCTCACTCCTGGCGCAATCTTATTCCTAGTCTATAGACCTTTGTGGCATTTCAAAATTACTTTCAATGTCCATAGAGAGCATACTTTAACTCCTATCAACACAAACACATGACTCCTGACAATATACACAAACTTCTCAAAAATTGTTATCATAAAATGCATGCCCAAAACATTGAGTCCAGTTGAAGGGTCTTGACCCAAAACGTCGACTGTCCATTTTCCTCCATAGATGCTGCTTGACCCACTGTTCCTCCAGATCCTTTGTCTGTGCTCCAAAATATTGAGTGATGACTTATTTATTCAGAGTAAGTTTAGTTAGTTTCCTTGTCAACCAGGTTGCCCCCACCTATTGAACATCATATTCACTTACTCTGCAAGAATGTTGTACAATGATTATGGTTCCAGAAAATGGATGGATCGAGACAATTAATTCCAAACCAAGTAGAGATACATAACTCTCTGTACTGAGACCAACTGCCTGTGCAGTCATCCAAGTAAACCTTAGATTTTCATTTTAATTTCACAAAATAGATTTTATTTGTTAAAAATAAATTTTAGAAATACAAAAACACAGTGCATGGCTTTCTTTACATTCGTAGTGTCATTCAGCCTTTACATTCACAGTGTTATTGGCTCTGTGCATTGGTAGTGTTCACATATTCTGCATACAGAGCACCATTGCCACTCATGTGGCCTCCTGGGATGATACAAACTTCCAGTGTGTGAGAGGCTTCTACACAGCCCCTCAAATCTAGTGGCAGAAAGCCCTTAGACTACCATCCTTCCCCACAAAGACTTTGCATTGGCTGCATCGAGCTTCAGTGCATCCCTCAGCATGTTCTCCTGTAGCCTGGAATGTGCCAGTCAGCAGCATTCCTTAATGGACATCTCATTATACTGGAAGACCAACAATGGTTTTGGACACATCCAAGAGCATCTGTCACCAAATTGATGATCTTCCAGCAGCACTTGATGTCTGTCTCCTTTGCTTGTCATGATATTTCCGATGATCATGTTGTATTGTCAATACGTAGACAGTAGTCAACTTCAAAACAATTCTCTTTCAAAGGTTGTTTAACCATAAACTTCCATCAACTCTTGCTTCCCTTTCCCTGATGTAATTCAGTCCAGTAGTTCAAAGTGACAGGATTAGCCCACTTTAGCGGTTCCTCAGATCAAATGTACATTTTACTGATTTCTTTTCCTGACCTGTGAGTGGATGATTCTACATTCAGTGAGTCTGTTACTACCCATAATGCTCACAGCCTGACTTACAGCCAGCTCATCACAGTTTTTGCACAAATTAGACAATGTCTTTTCTACTACTTGAAGGAGTTGTTCCTCAACTTTTGCTTCCATTTTAAATACAATGTCCTGATATTTGATCACCTGCAGCACAGGGGGGCAAATAGACTGGAAAACCTCCTACTGGACCCATTTCTGAATCAGGTTCAAACTGGCAGTCACAAGTGTTAAGTATTAAAAAGCCAAGACGGAATGTTCTGGAGGCCCGGCAGGAGAGGGAGACAGTGGATCCCGTCAGATAGTTCCCCAAGTAGACTGTCAAAGTCATTTGGCAGAATGCCTCATCACGTCAACTCTCAAACAAGCAGAAAAACCTCATTTGGCTAGTGGTGAGAAGAACCCGTCCCATCAGATCTTTTATGCACAGCCAGAGTCTCATGTTGGCAGTGGTGCAGATGAGGTTGTCATCCACCTCCTTGTGTATTGTTTGCCAAGAGATTTGGAAAGGAATGCAATGTTCTTTATTAAGGTTTACCCTGAGGAGCTGCTTAACACTGCCAAGTTTTCCCCCAAGTGCTCCGGTTTCATGTCCCAAATCCCAAAGACAGGCTGGTCAGTAGATTAAATGGCTGCTATAGCTAGACAGAAGGAGAATTGGGGTCAGGGGAGTTGATGGGCATGTCAGAGAGAATAAATGAGAAATAAGTAGGGGAATCAGACTAATGGAAATGCTTTAGGGGCTGGCATAGACCCATTGGGCTGAATCGCCTCTTTCCATGTCATAAGAAAATATGAGAATATGAGAACTACAGAACTCCGTGTTCTGCAAACGTTTCCCGGACACACGAAGACAAAGAGATACTGGAAGATTATCAGCTTGGTGAAAGGCACTCTTTGATCTGCCTAAAACTTGTTCGTCTCCAATGCAAGGAGCTGTCTGCAACTGAATGCTCCTGACTGGCACACTCCAAGGTGCAGGAGTGTTGCTGAGGGATGCACTGTAGCTCGGTACAGCTGCCACAAAGTCTTTGTGGGGAAAGGCCATTGAGTATCCTGCCACCACTGGACACTAGAAGCTGGACCCTGTGTTATGGGAATGTTTGGGACCGAAAAATTGATGGCATTGTAAATATTGCAGGTGAATGTAAGTGAATGAATATAACACCATGCCTAGTTTGTATAAACATCTATTTATGAAGAAATTATATATTTTCAGAAAAAAATTAAAAACCAGCAATTAATCATGTTTGTGGCTCAAATCATAGATTTGGCAAAGTGTTTACCAAAGCTCCATTTAATGTTGTAATACAGAAATTAGAACATTATGAAATTTGAACACAGTTACTGTATTGGAAAGAATGCACAAAATGTGTAATCCTCCAGACAAAGATGGCATCTACAAACTTTAAGTTAAGTGAGGGGAGAGAAGCAGGGTTTTGACAAAAGGTCCAGACCTCTTTTTAGAAAACTGGAGATTGGCAGTGTATTTGGCTAACTGTCTATTTTTACTTTACATTTTGACCCTTTGTAATTTTAAAAGAAAAGTTCCTTGAACGATTGTTGTTTTGATCAAGAAGTGGAAATATAAGCTTCAGGAATTGCTGTCCTCCTCAGATAGTTGGCTTTGTTACAGCTGGACAGCAAGGATTAGGGACAGAGTAATATTGGAACTGCTAAGATACTCAGCACGGAAGATAGGAATTTTAATTCCACAATACAAAGTTATTGCAGTTGGATAGCATACCTTGATTTAAAACAGCTGTAAGTTTTGAATAAGTAAACAGTACTTTAAAGAGAAATCTGTTCTCGAAACATAACACTCATACCAAGTGCACACTGTGGAGAAGAAAATAATAGACGTAGCAAAAAATAAGGGAGATTAAACCGTTGATTGGTATAACATTATAACTTCGGTAATACTTAGAAAACAGATCTTATTACACATAATGAGCAGTGTACATAGCTATTCTTCCAATCAAAGAATAATAAAATAATTGTTCCATAAAAATACTTAAGAAAGGTAAATTAGACAAATAGTGAGTCTTGCACACGTTGTAACACTTAATCTCTGCAACAGAATTACATGTATTTTCAGAGGATTGATAGAAACTGCCTGAAATTGGAAATTAATCCATGAAATAAAAATGGATTTTGATATATTTATAAACCAGAAGTCCTGTGATCTGAGTTAAATAAGTTTCTCCTTTCTAATGCCTTACCCAGAATACCAATAGATTGCCTTCAACCTCACACCCTGCTGCTATTATTTTTATTAATCCATCCCTGCACCACGTTTACCTCCCCCAACCCTATGGAGAACATGCCTCTTACTAACATTGCTTATCTTCCCCCACTCCTGATCCATTCCTGTTGATATCTTTTACCAGGCCTTTACTATTCTGCTGTAGCTATTGCTTGCTTACTAAATTCCTGCACATCTGCCAAGACTTTTTCTTGGCTTTGTTCTATCAGATTAGTTTACCTGCACTGTTGAAACCACCACTCTCCCCACTTCACCAATCCCATGGGTTACTTGTCAGCCAAATAGTTTCTCAGCATTTGCTGATCTGTCTTTCTTCCTATTCCATTTCTCTCTGCTCTTTCTGTTTTCTTTCTTCCTTTCTCCATCCCACCGGCTTTCCACTATCATCTGCACACACTTTCAACCACCACTTGCCCACCATAACATCCCTTCACCTGCCTCAATATAATTACAGTCTATGGCCTTCGAAGCTTTTTCACCTGCTTTACCTCCCCATATGCATTGACATGGGAGATTGACTTGTTAAAGATAAATTCAAGGTTCCCAATAACCTCTATTTATCATTTTTTAAAAATGGTGTAGTGTGATTTTCCAATGGAAATCCATCTTAATCTACCTCGAGAAGCAACCCAGTATCAATGCAGCTGTTTCTGGTTACCAACAAAGGAGGTGTTTACAAGTTTGCATAGACTGTTACCACTGGAGACTACAGCTATGTCTTCCAAGCTTAATCTGGAAAATAGGGGTAAAGTATAATATTTTACACAACTTGCTCAAATGCTGAATCCCAACAACTTACTACATTGCCGTTGAATTCAATGTGGAGCCTAGCAGCAGAACACAGCTTGGAAATTGCCAACAGATCTCAGCCAATAAGTTTGGGACATTTGCATTTGCATAGGAAAACCAACAAAATTCAGATTTTGCATGTCTGCATGCTATTTCTGCAGAGAAGGCTATCTGGTGATGGTACTGCACGTGAACATATTTTGGCAAAAGATCAAGGTCTGGATGCTGCCCTGTTTTTTTTCATGATTGTTGCAATGAGCTTGATCAAGCTGATCTCCAGCTGGAGGCACACAAGAGGATCACTGGCTATCTGCAGTCCACAGTTCTGCTCATTTCAGCTTCTATGCATGTGAGATCAACACACAGAAGTCAGTGAGAAGCAGGTGTTGGGTTGTGGGTGCATCTAACCTCTCAATCTGCTGCTGGACTCATGTCTGAACACATCAGCTGAACATTGATGTGCTGAACTAAGAGGGTGGATACTTTCTGGTACAAGAATTGCTACCCTATTTCTCAAACCTCTAAAAAGAGGTAGGTTAATGTAGGTGGTTTGCTTATTTTACTTTATTTTAAGGTTTATAATAACGTAATTATTTTAGGACATTTTAGTGAAATTTTAGAATTTTTCTTAATTAACTTAACATTTTAAAAAATTATTTATACTTATTTAATATTCAGAAAATAGTTCCTCAGGCCTTTGTCATCAATGAGCTATCATTGAGTCATAGATTTACGTTGCACGGAAACAGGCCCTTTGACTCAACGTCCATGCCAACCAAGGTGCTGACCTAAGCTATTCCTATTTGCTTGTATTTGGCTCATATCACTCTGAACCTTTCCTTTCCATGCACCTGTCCTTCCTGTCCATGTACCTACGTAAAGGCTATCAGGATGTCCAAAGTTAAGGAACAAGACTGGTGAAATAATAAAAGGAAACAAAGAAACAGTAGATATGTTAAATCAATTTTTCCATCAATTTTCACCATGGAGTACACTGCAAACATCCATAAGATAATTTCAAATAATGGAGGAACATGTAAAAACCCTAATCACAAGGATAAAGTATTAGAGAAGCTCATGAGGCTAAAGGTGAAAAGTCACCAGGAAGTGATGGCTAGCACCCAGTGATTTTATAGAGGCCGCCAAGATAGTGGACCTATTGGTTGAATTATTTCAAAACTTGCTAGATTCTGGGAGCTTACTGGAAGATTAGAAAACAGCCAATGTGATTCCCTTGTTCAAAAAAGGAGGAAGACAGAAGGTGGGGAACTTTAGGCCAGTTAGTTAAATCTATTGTTGGCAAGATGCAAGAGTCAATAATCAAAGAGGAAGTAACCAATCATGTAGGAAGGCTGAATTTAATCAAACATAGTCAACGTGGTTTTATGAAAGGTCAATCATGTTTGGCAAATTTGCAAAAATTCTTTGAGAATGTAACAGAGAGAGCTGATAGTAGGGTACCTGTAGATGTCATGTATTTAGATTTCCAAAAGGCATTTGACAAGGTGCTACATAAGAGGCTGGTGCATAAATTAAGAGCCCAAGTTATTGGAGGATGTGTGTTAGCATGGATTGAAAACTAGCTGTTACGTAGAAAAAAGAATTAGAATAAACGGGTCCTTTTAAGGCCGGAGGGATGTAACTAGTGGAGTACCCCAGGGATCAGTTCTTGATCCTCAGTTGTTTACTACATACAATAATGACTTGGAGAAGGGATGAAAGTGTAAGGTATCCAAGTTTGCAGATGATATGAAAATAGGTAGAAATTGTGATTCTGCAACAGGATATGGATACATACAGTGACTGAGCAAAACCCTGGCAAATGGAGTTTAATGTGGGAAGTGCGAAGTCATGCACTTTGGTAAGAGGAATCAAAAAGCAGGTTATCTAAATGGAGAAAGACTACAAATTAGTGAAGTTCAGAGAGATCTAGGAATTCTCATGCATGGGGTAGCAGAAAGTTAGCAAGCAGGTTCAACAAGTAATTAAGAAGTCAAACAGCATGTTGGCCTTTATTGCAAAGGAGTTGGAGGGTAAGTATAGGGTAGTTTTGTTATAATTATACAAGGTGTTGGTTAGGCCACACCAGGAATATCATCCACAGTTTGGATAATAGTAGCATTGGAGTACCAAAGGAAATTCACCAGGCTAATTCCTGGAATGAGAGTGTTGTCCTATCAAGGGAGGCTGGAAAGTTTGTGTCTGTGTTCCTTGGAGTTTGGAAGAATGAGAATTGACCTTATTCAAACATATAACATCCTAAGGGGAATTGACAGGGTAGATGTTGAGATTTATTGCTCATGGGAGAGGCACAAACAAGGGGACATAGCTACAGGATAAGGGGCAGGTCATTTAAAACTGAGATGCAGAGAAATTTCTTCTCTCAGAGGGTGGTGCATGCTGGAATTCTCTGCCCTGAGGGTGATGGAGGCCAAATCATTAGGTATATTTACGGTGGAGATAGATAAATATTTGAAAGATCAAGGAATTGGGGGTTATGGGGAACTGGCACAGAAGAGGAGTTGAGGCTAACATAGATCAGCCATGATCATATTGAATGGTGGGGCAGGCTTGAGGGACCTGATAGCCTACTCCTGCTCCTATTTCCTTGTGTTCTTGTGTCGATGCCGACACCTGAGGCCTGGTAGGTGCTGATGGACCAATCTGCCTTGCAGGAGGACTCTTGAATGGGTGCCCCTTCATACTTGGATCAGGTTAATGCAGGTGGCTGGGTACTGCATGTGGTGTGTTCAGGCAGTGGGTCAGATCCAAGTCAGTCCAGCCCATTCCTATCCAAAGATGCACTGTGGTACTGCACAGCAGGTTGCATTTAAAACCTAGTGTAGGCATGGATTAAAATTAAATTCCATGAGCACTCAGGCTTTCTGCTACTGAAAGTATGCTTCCTGTGTCTTGGCAATAATCCTGATGCAAGTCTTATACTTAAATGATATAATTAAAATATAACCTCTGATCTGTTTGCCAACTGAATTGCTATATAGTCAGAAATTGAATTGCTAGTAAACAGATAAAAAATACTAATGAAAATCCAGAGGGAGTGGACAACATATTTAAGCAGCACCAAATTAGGAGCTATGATAAGGAAATTGTATAGTCGAAGTAAAGTTACCATTTATTGAACTACCCCTTTACATGTTCCTAAAATTAAAATACTCCCATTTGATTTTGGATTGTTTAATTGGTGTGCACCTGAGTATTTCCAGTGATGTCAAACACTGTTTCCCCTTCACTGTACACGTCAAATGCATTTTCTCATTCTAATGCTAGATGTGTAAAATTAAGTAACAAGATTGTGCTGAAGAACATATATAATTTTACCGGTTTAGTAAAAAATGTAGGGTAAAGGAATAGTAAACAGGATAATGGTGGGAAAAAAAAAGCAGAGAGGTCCAAGGTTGAGGGTCACACTATCCTCTTACACTGTTGTTCTGGCAACCTTTGTCTAGGATAGAGTCCTGATACTGAAACCCGGACATTGGCTTCTTTCAGTTAAGTGACTACCTGTAGTATGTTAGTTGGGGATCTGTGCTCAGATTTCCATGGCACTTCAGGTGACACATGAAAGAGTAGACTGCATACACTGCGGCGTCTGCACCAGATGGGTATCGCCTATAGCCAGAGTTTTTTATCCCTGCCTCTTATTACTTTTACTCAACTATTGGCAGAGAAAGGCACATGCTGCTTCTTAGTAAACATATAGTCAAGTGGTGAATGGCATATGGACTTCTGAATTAGGAGCAGGACTAGGGCATGCAGCCTCCTCCACTGTTCAATAATACCATGGCCCATTTTTTCTTACAACAGAGACAAGATGGCATTCCCATCAATCCCATTCTGCCACTTTTTTCCCTGTAATCTCTTGGCTCACATGTCTATCAACTCCATTCTGATCT
This sequence comes from Pristis pectinata, assembly GCF_009764475.1. NCBI lineage: Eukaryota > Metazoa > Chordata > Chondrichthyes > Rhinopristiformes > Pristidae > Pristis > Pristis pectinata. Next base: position 25,150,635 of record NC_067422.1, read on the forward strand.
TCCTACCATCCACCCAAACCAGGGGTCAACTTGCAGTAGCCCATTAACCTACCAACCAGTACATCTTTGGGATGTAGACACAAGAGACTGCAGATGCTGGAATCTGGAGCAACAGACAATGTGCTGGAAGAACTCAGCGGGTCAGGCAGCATCTGTGGGAGGAAAGAAATTGTTGATGTTTCCGGTTGAGATGCTGCATCAAGACTCAAAGGGTCAGGACTGATGCAGGGTTTCGACCTGAAACGTCGACAATTGGGCACAGATATTTTGGATTAAGGTGCCACATGAAGACCAGGGTTGTGAATGTAGCAAGTCATTCTCTGATTGAAACATGTGGGGATGAGCTCTGATGAAAATATCTCCACTATGTTTTGTACATTTTGAGACCTAGACAATGAATGACAATTGATCAAGAACTGACATGATCTAGAGACACAAGATCTGGAATCTTGGAGCAAAAAACAAACTGCTGTAGGAACTCAGTGGATCAAGCTGCATCTGTGGAGGGAAAGGGACGGTTGACGTTTCAGGTTGAGACCCTGCATCAGGACTCAAAGTGTCTCAGGTCTTGCTTTCTCTCTTTCTCACTTTTGATGAAATGCCTGCGACCTGAAACATTAACTGTTTCTCTTTTCATGTATGCTGTTTGACTTGCTAAGTTTTTCCAGCATTTTCTGTTTTAATTCCTGCATATAGGTCTGAGACTGAGTCCCACTTATTATCTTGGTGTCTCAATAATACAAGACACCTTCAATTCCAGATCTATCTATTCAAAGTCCATCCAATAACTACAAGTAGCCCATCTGAATACTATTCACAGCCCATTCACTTATTGTTCATCATCCTTACCTGATCTTGATCTTCCAGGATTGAATGTGGATCAGTATTTTCATGTTGACTGACATCTTGTACCCTGCCATGGCTGAACCGGTGAAGATCAGCCTGATGCATTCCTGCCAAGTATCCCATCAAGCTTCATGGTTAGGTTAGATTTGTAGTTTATTATATTGGCGTACTTATACATGATTTTTACTATGTGCATTTAAATAAAATTCATTGTGATCATATAGAAGATTGAAGGCTGTTCTGTAGTTTATAGATTTCTATTTCCTGCCCCATTAAAGAAATATCTATGAACTAACAGTAAGTATTAGCTGCTAGCTGGAATCAGCTCCATACATTCAGTTCCATTGACTTTAATGGGTCCAAATGTGCAGTACAATTATAGTCTATTCTCACTCATTCATCTGTTACTGACCAAAGGTAAATCTCTCCTTCAAATTGTTTACTGTAAAAGAAGTTTTGCTCCATTTTGAAATAATGTAGTCAGAGGTGATTTGTATTGATGCAAATTATGTCAAGTATTCAATCTACCACATTTGAAATTAAATATTTATCAAATTCTATTATGAAACTGGTACCTTTCAAAAATTCAGCAAAGCTTAGTAATTGCTTTATGGCAGGCACTTTAATTGTTAAAAAAGTGTGGACTGGGGTTCAGCAGGGTGGATAAATATAATTAAAATGGAAGTGCAACCAGTAGCCAATCTCAAAACATCCATTTTTACTTTTAACTCGGGTGTGTTTGGAAGCAAGTGCATAATCCCACCCAGTGAAGGGGCATACAGATTACCATTGGCGAAATAGGCTATTTGAATAAGACTTACAATTATGTTTATATTTAAGGTCATGCACAGCTTTCTGGACTTCCTGAAAGTCATCAGTGCACAAATGTTGAGACGGATGTTGTCAATTCATGGGATTAATTAAAAGGCACAGATGAAGAAATCAATAAGAGCTCAGTGCTCACGGCCGCTTTTTTAATCCCCACTGGAAAAATGTTTATTGTGATTGTTTGATGTGAGAGGCCAATTTGTAGATTTTCAGACTATTGACACTCGGACTCTCAGGATGGATGATGTTGTAGCTACCTTGACCTGGGCTTCAGACAATGAACAAAATAACCATGTGCAGGGTTAATAGCCTCCACTGGAGAGACTTGCAGAGGGAAGGGTTTGTCATCGGACAGGAGGGCAACGGAGAGAGGAATGACAGAGAGGAGGGACAGTGAGAGCAATAACCAAACAGTAGAACAACGGAGGGGCTGGACACAGGGAGATATGTAAAAGAAAGGACAGCAACAGGGAGGTGAGTGACAGGGCAGCGGAGTGACAAGGAATGACAGGTGGGGTAATGGCAGTGAGGGCAGTGTCAGAGAGGGGAGCAGTACAGAGTGATTGACAGAGAGGATAATGTCAGAAAGAGGAGGAACAGAGCAGGGACGACAGAGTAGGCAGTGATGGGAGAGTAACAGAGAGGGAATTGGCAGACCGACACGAGTCACAGAGACTCAGCTTCCTGAGTCTCAGCTGGAAGAGCAGTACTTCTGGAGGCTGTTGTCACATTATATAAAAGCAGAATTATGAGTCCTGCTGGAAGAGGACCTGCTCATTACTGCAACTATTTGTCCTGCATTATCAGTACCCATGAAAAGCTGTGAATATCTTCCCTACTGTTACCAGTTTTGGTTCCAGGTACTCCAGGATCTGGAAGATTCCACTCTCTTGCAGTTAAATACATAGGGTAGGTAGTTTTCTTTTATTGCCAGGGTTGGAATTTATGTCAACTCTGATGACATTAATCAGAATGAATGGGAGTTGCATTGCTCCCAAAGATGCAGGACTTCACTGATGACATTGATTGCACAAGTGACAGTCAGAGTACTATCATGACACTTTGTCAACCACAAGGGATTCCACTCAATGCAAATAGTGCTGGCACAACCTCAAGAAAAGGTTCATGCAACAGTGGGCCAGATTCAAGCTTCCCTATTACTTTGGACCCGGAAGCAAACTTAAGGAGTAGCTGCTAGCAGCTATGGGATCCCCATCTATCCCCCATACCATCCTCATCCCACCAGCCACACTGCCCCCACCTCCTCACCACCACCCCCCTGCCACTCAGAGGGGTTAGTGGAGGCAGGTACTCCCACAACATTTAATAAGTATCTAAGCAAGCACTTGAATTGCCAATGCATAGAAGGCTAAGGAACAAGTGCTGGTAGATGGGATTAGTATAGATGGGTACTTGATGGCCGGTATGGACATGGTGGGCTGAAGGGCCTGTTTCTGGGCTGTGTGGCTCCATGACTTCATGGCAATTTAAATGATCAAATCAAGAACATGTCAGGCAGGTCCATTCCCCTCCTGGTGTCACATAATGCAGACACCAAACAGAAATATTGTACTAATGCAATTAATCCACTTTAAATGCACAATTAACGCTGCAAATTTTTTCAAGAAAGGGAGTAGGGATAACCCTGGGAATTACAGACCAGTGAGTCTTACTTCAGTGGTGGGCAAATTACTGGAGAAGATTCTTAGAGACAGAATTTCTGGGCATTTGGAGAAGTGTAGGCTGATTAGGGACAGTCAGCATGGCTTTGTGAGGGGCAGGTCATGCCTCACGAGCCTGATTGAATTCTTTGAGGATGTGACAAAGCACGTGGATGAAGGTAGAGCAGTGGATGTGGTGTACATGGATTTTTAGTAAGGCGTTTGATAAGGTTCCATGGAAGGCTCATCAGAAAGTCCGGATGCTTGGGATCGAGGGAAACTTGCCTGTGTGGATTCAGAATCGGCTTGCCCATTAAAAGACACAGGGTGGTTGTAGATGAAACATATTCTGCCTGGAGGTCGGTGACCAGTGGTGTCTTCAGGGATTCTGTTCTGGGACCCCTGCACTTTGTGATTTTTATAATGACTTGATGAGGATGTGGAAGGGTGGGGTTAGTATGTTTGCAGATGACATGAAGGTTGGAGGGGTTGTGGATAGTGTAGCAGGTTGCTGTAGGTTACAACGGACATTGATAGGATGCAGAGCTGGGTGAGAAGTGGCAAGATAGAATTCAACCGGAAAAGTGTGAAGTGATACACTTTGTAAGATGGAATTCGAAGGCAGAATACAAGGTTAATGGCAGGACTCTTAACAGTGTGGAGAAACAGAGGGATCTTGGGGTCCACGTCCATAGATCCCTCAAGGTTGCCATGCAGGTTGATAGAGTTGTTAAGAAGGCGTATGGTGTGTTGGCCTTCATTAGTCGGGTGGTATTGAGTTCAAGAGCCGTTTAAGAGACTTTTTCCCAGGGCAAATATCGCTAACATGAGGGGGCATAATTTTAAGGTGACTGGAGGATGGTATAGGGGGGATGTCAGAGGTAAGTTTTTTACACAGAGAGTGGTGGGTGTGTGGAACACACTGCTGGCAGAGGTGGTGGAGGCAGATATATTAGGGACATTTAAGAGGCTCTTAGATAGGCACATGAATGATAGAAAAATGGAGGACTATGTGGGTGGGAAGGGTTCTCCGTCCATAACTGTGATCTGCATCTCCCCATTGTCAGTCTCCCCCCCCCCCCCCCACTCGATCACAGATATGTCAGTCCTCGGCCTCCTCCACTGCCAGGAGAAGTCTAAGGCAAACTGGAGGAACAACACCTCATTTTCCGTCTTGGAACCTTGCAGCCTAATGGCATGATCATCGAATTCTCCCACTTTAAATAATCCCCACAACTGCCCCCCCCTCCCCACATCCCCCCAAACCATGCCTTTTCTTCCCTTTCCTAGCCTATATTTTTTCTACCCCCCTTTTTTCCTCCTTACCTTTGACCCATCCCCCAGTGGATCTGCTCTCCCCACCTCCCCCACACCTGCCTATCACTATCTCTTACCTGCATCTACCTATCACCACCTTGTGCCCACCCCGCCTCCCCTCTTTTGTCCACCTAGCTCTGCTCTGCTTTTCCCTCCTATATATTGGGCTTCTCCTTTTCCTATCTTCAGTCCTGAAGAAGGATCCTGACCCGAAACATTGACTACCTGCTTTTCTCCACGGATGCTGCCTGGCCTGCTGAGTTCTTCCAGCATCATCGTGTTTTTCATTTAGATTCCAGCATCTGCAGTCCTTTGCTTCTCTCAACAGATGTTATTGGTTGGGCCTGTAAAAGAAAGAAGTCCCATTAATTTTGTGCTTTACATGATCCCAGAATTTTCCAAAACATCAACAATGTACTTTTGAAATCAGTGATCTGATATTGATGTTTGCTGAGCATAACCTCATAAACAGCAATAGAATCATCCTTTTTAGTGCTTTAGGCTGAGAGAAAAATGTTTATCAGGTCAGCAGGAGAATTCTCTTGTTCCTCTCTAAATATGAAGATCTGTTCTGTCAATGTGGAGGTTGCTCTGATTTAACATCTCATCCAAAAGTGATACTTCCAACTGTGCATTAGTTGTTGGATGTTAAATTAAATGTTGTAGTCTCTGAACTGCGGCTTGAATGCCTGACCTTCGAACCCTGAGGTATGAGTCGACCACTGAACCAGAACTGGGACGATGCATGTGTGCAATGCTTATCCACGATGTAAGAAGGCTTGCTCTTTAATTATTGCATTAAACTCTGTTTCCCCTTTCCAGCCAGAAGAACAGGCTTCCTGTCTCTGAGATTGATCGTCGAGAATATGCTGCAGCTGAGACCAGAGCATGGTTTGACCAATCCAAGCCAGTCAGATCAAGGTTACAAGTACAATTTTGTTCAGTTGGTACTGTTTTTTTGGCAGCAATTGTCAAATTTGATGGTTTGCATTTCAATTGCCCTCTAGAAAGAAAGACATTATCATGTGATGAATGCACCATTCATTTGTTGCCAGAAAGTGAGCACATTGTCAAAGCTGGAACACATACCCAACAAAGCCAAATCACTTGGCCTTCAAATGAACACTCAGTATGATTAGGTTTCTTAAATGTCATTTCATGGAAACTGGTAAGGAGGTGCCAATGATATGCTGAAAAACAAAACAAGAAATTGAATAAAGATTCCAGGACTGTGCTAACAATGCATTATTACTTAAATTTCATTCTAGGTGAAACAATGATGACAGCCAACCAACACAAATGCTTGCAGCTCATGTTAATGAATAAAAGCAGATGCCATTTCCCTCAAAAAGATTAATTGCTCCCTCCCTTCTCACCCACTGAACATTTACTGATGTTAACCCTTGCATGTGCAAAGACAAAGGTTAGCCTCAATGAAGCCTTATGTTTAGCTACTTTACAACCAACTTTATAAAATAGTCAATTTTCTTGAAATAACTGACACCAGTTGGCTAGTCTTTCTGGGATCTACACATATGAGAAACTACTGAAAAGTAATTAGGATCCTTAATAAATCATCGTTCTGAACTTACTTGCATTTGGAACATGAAACAGCATAGAACCAAACACAACATGAAATCAGAAAAATGCATATTCTGGAAATCTGAAATAAAAACAGAAAATGCTGGAAAAACTCAGTAGGTCAGAAAGAGAAGCAGTTAATCTTTCAGGTTGAAGACCATCCATAAGATCCTGCTGAGTTGATCCCGCATTTTCTGCTTTTATTTGAGCTAAACACGAATTGAAATACTTCTAAATGTCTGAGAAAATGCACCAATGTGGCATCATTTGAATCAGTTGTTGTCATTTATTTTTTTAGGACAGCATCTTCATTAAAGCAGCATCAATTTACAATTGCAAAAATAGCAACTGACATTTGCACCTGACATTTAAATAGAACAGATTTTGAGTCACAGAGTTGTACAGCATGGAAACTGGCCCTTTAGTACAACTCGCCCATGCTGACTAAGGCACCTGCCTGAGCTAGCCCCAATTGTCTGTGCTTGGCCCACATCCCCCTAAATCTTACCTGTCCATGTATCTGTCCAAATGTCTTTTAAACATTGGAATTGTACCCACCTCTACTACTTCCTCTGGCAGCTCATTCCATATACCTTGACTCTCAAGTCCTCTTCATACCTTACCCCTCTCACCTTAAAGCTATGCCCTCTAGTTTGAGACTCCCCTACCCCAGGTAAAAGACTGTGACCATTCACCTTGTGTATGCCCCTCAGCCTTCTTCCTTCTGGGGAAACCATTCCCAGCCTATTCAGTCTCTCCTTATAACCCTTCAGTCCCGGTAATACGGCAACCAAAACTGCACACAATATTCCAAGTGCAGCCTCGCCAGTGTCTTGTCTAACATGATGTCTGAACTCTTGTACTCAATGCCTTGGCTGATGAAGGCAAGCATGTCATATGCCTTCTTCACTACCTTGTCTACCTGTGATGGCACTTTCAGGGAACTATGTGCTTGTACCCCAAGGTCTCTCTGTTCTACAACACTCCCCAAGGCCCTGCCATTCACCATAGTGTCCTGTGCTGGTTTAACTTCCCAAAATGCATCACTTCGCAGTTGTTTAAGTTCCATAAGATCATAAGACCATAAAATATAGGAGCAGAATTAGGCCATTCTGCCCATCAAGTCTGTTCCGCCATTCAATCGTGGCTGTTTTTGTTTTCATCCCCATTCTCCCACCTTCTCCCTGTAACCATAAACCCCTTTATCAATCAAGAACCGATCAACCTCTGCCTTAAGTATACTCAATGACTTGGCCTGTACAGTCCTCTGTGGCAACAAATCCAGATTCACCACCCTCTGGCTGAAGAAATTCCTCCTCATCTCAGTTTTAAAGGAACATTCCCTTTATTCTGAGGCTGTGCCCTTGGATCCTAGACTTCCCTCCTAATGGAGACATCCTCTCCACGTCCACACTATTCAGGATCCGGTACGTTTCAATGAAATCCTCCCATCTGCCGTTCCTCTTCCTACTTTCCCATTTGATCTAGATCATGTTGTAACCTTAGACAACCTTCTTCATCATCCACTAGACTACCAATTTTGGTGTCATTGGCAAATTTATTGACCATGCCACCTCCAAGTTGTTAATATATATGACAAACAACAGGGGACTCAGCACTGACCCCTGCGGCACACACTGGTCACAGGCCTCTAATCTGACAAACAATCTTCCACTACCACCCTCATACCACCAAGCCAATCTTGTATTCATTTGGATAGCTCACCCTGGATCCCGTGTGATCTAAGCATTCAGACTCACCCTACCATGTGGGACCTTGTCAAAGGCCTTGCTAAAGTTCATGTAGAGATTGTTTACTACCCTGACCTCATCAATCCTCTTGGTCACCTCTTCAAAAAGCTAAATCAAATTCGTGAGACATGATTTCCCACACGCAGAGTCATGCTGACAATCCCGAATCAGTCCTGGCCTTTCCAGATACAGATAAATCCTGTCTCTAAAAATCGCCCCCAGTAACTTTCCCACAACTGGCCTGTAGTTCCCTGGCTTGCTCTTGCAGTCCTTCGTAAATAAAGGTACAGCATTAGCCTCCAGTCTACAGAGGGATAAGCAAAGTGCTTGAGGTAGAAGGAAAGTTAATCAGCCTTCAAAGGTCACTTTCACATCAAAGTAAAAGTAAAAAGTTGGATTTAATTGAGGAAGTATTTTATTAATAATACCCTGAAGATAATATCAAAATATACAAGTAATATGTAAATTCAAAAATGTGCCTTATAGTCATGCAGCATGGGAACAGGGCCTTTGGTGCACTGAATCCATGCCAACCATCAAGCACCCATTTATACCAATTCTACACTAATCTCATTTTATTCTTCCACATTGCCATTAACTCCTGCACGCTTGAGAAAAGTTACAGTGACCAATTAACCTATTAACCCACAGGTCTTTGAGATAAGGGAGAAAACCAGAGCATCCGGAAGAAACCTATCTGGTTACAGAAAGAATGTGCAAACTCCACACCTGAGGTCAGAATTGAACCCAGGTTGCAAGAGCTGTGAGGTAGCGTCTCTGCTTGCTGCACCACTATGCTGCCTTATAGTCTCCTGCCTCAGACCCAATCTCCATGGTAACAGCCTCTTCTGGTATATATGCTGCAGCCTTCACCACATAGGCCATACCTAAAATATTCCGGCTCTTCTGGAAACAAAAGGTGACCTGACTTAATGGAGTGCGAGGTAAGGCACGCTGCATTGCAGGCACTCAGGGAATGACAGGGTGGAGAATCGGCCCCAGTGTTTTGATCATTTCTGCATTTTGCCCGTCAGCCTTGCCTGATGCACGTTCTTTAACCTGCCTCAGTTACTTATTATTCGAGAGGCTCCAGACACTGAAACTGAAACCTGAAAACCGTGCATGAAATTCAACAAGTGAATGTTGAAGCAGAACGTACCAGTACCCCGAAACTCCCAATGCATTCATTCCCATTTTATAACCTCTGAGAAAACGATTTAATTTTAATGAAACTGCTAAATAAAATAGTTTTAATTGAGTCCTGATGAAGGGTCTCAAGCCGAAGAGTTGATTGTTTATTTCCCTCCATAGATGCTGCCTGACCTGCTGAGTTCCTCCAGCATTTTGTGTGTGTTGATCCAGATTCCAGCATTTGCAGAACCTCTTGTGTCTTAGTTTTAAATTGTAGAGAAGGCGGGAAGAGGGATGGAAGGAAGAAAGGGAATATCTGCGATAGTTTGAGGCTGGGGTTGCTATGCAGACAAAATCATAAAATGCTGGAAAAACTCAGCAGGTCAAGCAGCACCTGTGGAGAGAGAAACAGATGATGTTTCAGGTCTAGGACCCTTCACCAGAAATAGGAGAGAAACAAGTTAGTCAGGGTAGCAGAGGGTGGAATGAAGGGAATGCCTCCGATAGGATAAGATAATGTGGCTGTTAAGGGGCAGTTAAGCTCTTTTGTCTGAATAATGTGCAGTGAAATTAAGTAGTTGAGATTGTTGTGTTAATGAGGGCAGTTAGAGAGTGAACAATACGAACAAGAAAGTTTGTTACCTGAAGTTGTAGTCTTCAATAGAATCTGGAAGGCTGCAATGTGCCCAGCTGGAAAATGAGGTGCTGCTCCTCAGACTTGTGTCGGGCCTTGTTCAGTACAGGAGAACAGTACAGGAGACCACAGTCAGAAGGGTGGGAGTGGGTGGAGAATTAAAGCTGCACACAATAAAAAGATCAGGGTTACCCCTGTGAACTGAATGCAGGTATTCCACAAAGCAATCAGCCAAACTGAATTTAGATTCTCCGATGTAGAGGAGACCACATTATGAACACCAAATGCAGCACATTAGATTGGAAGAAGCACATTTTGCATTTTCTCTTTTTGTTTCAGATTTCCAGCTAATGTAAGTTTTTTTGTTTTCAACATGATTTGCTTACTTGTGCTTATCCATAGATCTGTGCCACAGCTGAAGTTGCCAGATCCTTTGCATGTACATGACAGTAAGTACTGTTAGCATTTCTCATACTATTACTGGAAATTTAGATTTTTATGTTAATGAGAATCTTAAATCATGTCATTGTTTGGTAGGTTCTACAAATATGAAACACGTGTACCTTGACTTCCTGAAATTGCATAAATAATTTACATGAAGTATTTGGAGTAGATTTAATGACAATGTTTACTTGTGGTGCAAACTTTTGAGAATTGGAGCGTGTGCTCTCAAAATAGGATAGGATAGAATATCTTTATTAGTCACATGTACATCGAAACACACAGCGAAATGCATCTTTTGCCTAGCGTGTTCTGGGGGCAGCCCGCCAGTGTCACCACTTCTCCGGTGCCAACATAGCATGCCCACAACTTCCTAACCCATACGTCTTTGGAATGTGGAAGGAAACCGGAGCACCCGGAGGAAACCCACACAGGCACGGGGAGAATGTACAAACTCTTTACAGACAGCGGCGAGAATTGAACCTGGGTCGCTGGCACTGTAATAGCGTCACGCTAACTGCTACATTATGTGCCTGTGTCATGGTCAGCAGAGACATTGTGGGCTGAAGGGCCTGTTTCTCCACTGCACTGTTCCATGGAGGCACAATTTTACATCAGACATCAGCAGGTGCCACAAAATTTTCTATCAGTGCACATTTGTTAAATCTGTCCCATTTTTATGGGTCATTAGGTTAAATGGCTACACTAAATTTCTCCTGAAATAAGTGATAGTAACAGTGTCAGTGTTAACGGGCATCTGTGTGATAATAGGTTAAAGGAAGAGAAGTACGGGAGAGGGATTAATGGGCATCTGGAGAGCTGGCACTGGCTAAATGGCCTCCTTCTATTGCATAAGAACATTTAAGAAATGCGAGGGTAGGAACTTTGCTAACAAGGTCAGAATTAATTGCCCATCCCTAATTGCCCTGCAGTCCCGTCAAAAGGTAGAGCAACTTATACTCAAATGTGATTTCTACACTTGATGTTATGGTGGCATTTAAGTTTGAATGTTAATTTCACTACTCTGTTATTTTAGCAAATTTATAATCATGCATTCTGCTGAGCTTAAAAGAGTCAAGTGATTATGTTTTCAAGCCAGAAAGAGCTCCCTTTAGTTCATAAACTTTAAACTTGCTAAATCCTTACTACTTTACATCCAATTTTAGTCACATTCCGAGACACACTTACCTTTTTTATTCACTATTATTCTGCATTAGGCAGTGGGCTCCTGATTTCATTAAACGGTGCTCAGACTTTTACTTTACACATAATTTTGTTTGTAATCAGCAACTCTTGATCCACGCAAACCTGAATCATTTAATTTTAGTGAACATCCTCAAATGGAAGGGAACTTACTAAAATTTGCATGTCCAAAATTTTAGAATTCAAACTCCTGGTCTTCAGTTTTGTTAATCTAATTTCATGTTTATAATGTAATTCCATTTAATTCAAAAATATATTGACGGTCAATCATAAAAAAACTAATATAAATGAAACATGACAGGAGTATTACCAGCAGAATCTAAATTTAACAGATATATAGAGTTCGTTAGCGAGGTGCTACGAATCAGTTAGAGTCCTGTTCTGCTCGAATTTCATTTCCATGTCAGACTGGTACTGTGCTTTCCCAAATTGCATCAGTGTCTGGCAATGAACATTTTGTATTTCAGTCCTTTCATTTGTAGACTGTAATTATTCCTACAGCTGTCACCATTGCGTTCGTTGAAGGAAAAGTAGTTGAAATTTTGAAACAGCTGATGGTATGGGACTACGTAAAATACAAATGGAAAGTCAGCAGATGTCTGAGATTGAAAGAAGGACCTGCATTTAGATACCACCTTCCACGTCCCTTTCAGCGAGACCAACAACGTTGGCAATAAAGTACTATTTAATGTGTTGTCACTATTGCAGTCAGTAATCTGTAATTGTAAATAGATCGCTCCCCAGACCTGGGACAGGCTTTTTCGGTGCCATGGAGGTTGATGATTCGAACACCATAAACTAGGAGGATTTTTACTAAAATTTAATAATCTGGGTTTACATCTTCAAACTAAAACTTGAGCTCCAGAATGACTATCCAGTTCATCGAATATCACACTTCCAGTCCACAGCAGAGAAACTACTTCCAGCTTGGGTGATTGCCTTATGGAATACCTGCACTCAAAAAAAATAAATTGATTTTAACTGAACCGAACTGGAGTGTTTTGTTTATTATTTGTACCTGGAATGTGAGCAGCATTGATGACTTCTATTGACTATCCTCATTGTCCTGAAGGCGTTCAGAACCTGTAATACATTGCGGGACTGGCGTCAAATTAAGCTCGAACGGACCACGCGGGCACACACCTTTCCACAAGAACTGTAGGGAGAGTGGTAGCCTTTGCGGTTACTTTATCTAAGAATAAACCACAAGCCCCTTTCTAAACATTGAATTCCCATTCTGCGGGCTGCAAAACCAGCGCTGTAACAAATACAATGCCATGTCCAATCATATTTCCCCCTCACATTCCCGCTATTGCCGTTAAATCAAGAACTGCACCCAGCCAGCCATCGTCTCAGATTTCAGATCCGAAACCAACTTTTCCAAGTCTTAAAAAGCGGTGACAAGACCGGCTTGTTGCTTTTAAGGTTCCCAACGTTGGAAAATAAAAACCGAGTGAAATCTCATCGGTTGCCCAGGAACACAGTCCTTCCGCTTACAGTAAATGCAAAGTTCTCCTCAGCCGACTGGAAGTTGGTAAACAACAACCGCTGGAGAACAGCGGGTTCAGCAGCATCGGGGGGTGGGGGGAGAAATTGCCAAATTGTCAACGTTTCGGGTCGACACCCTGCGTCAGGACTATGTCCTTCCCACCCCCCCCCCCCCCCCCACAGATGCTGCTCGACCCGCTGAGCAGATTGTTTGTTGCTCCGGATTCCAGCTTTCCTGGGAAATGGTGCAGAGCGGTTAATAGAAACCGGAGACACAAGAGCCCGCGGCTGCTGGAATCTGAAGCAACAAGCGAACTGCGGGAGGAACTCAGCGGGTCAGGCAGCGTCTGTGGAGGGAAATAGTCGAGATTTCGGGTCGACATTTCGGCCCTTCATTAGGACCGGATCGGAAACCAATGCGAACAGAAAACGGTGTTATTTCGTCTGTTATAAGTTGTTATCCCGGACCTGAAATGGTTAGCAAAGGATGCCAAAATTTGACCTAACTTTTTCGCAACCGTAAGAAATAAAACGATTGAGACATTCAGTGACAATTCCGTACCTTTATAAATAACAGACAGTTTAACATTGCTGCTGCGGTGTCCGATTTGAGCAGCTGTGGATCTGATGACCATCAAAAGCCACGTCTGTTCCCTGGGGTGGGAATTCTTGGCTCCACAGTTCTGAAGCATCTCATGCTCCAAAAAATACGGTAGGCGAAGGATTCCACGCGCTCCCTCAGAGCCGCTCCAGTTGCTCAGAGAAGAGACTGAAAAATGGGTTGGTTGCTGAACAAGTTCAACAAGACTGGAGCGCTGATCACCTGCCAGGGGCACAAACCTCCACCTCACCGACCTTGTTGTGGAATGCGGATAGCAAGATGCAGTTATAAGCCAGGTGTTTCATCAATGCACTCCTGACAACACAAAAGCCTCAACATCTGGGAAGGCGACACCAAGGGAAAGGCTGCGTTGGATTTTTGGCTTCGCCTCTTGTCTGGGACCGGGAGCGGGACTGCTGAGAGAGTTGGGAGCGGCGGGAGGGGTAGCAATATGTCGGAAGAGGCAGGGTCCGAGTGCCCCGTTTGTTATGAGAAGGTGTCTCGCCAGAACCAGTCGCTCAGGACTCTGACTTGCAACCATATCTTCTGCCACGACTGCCTGGTCAAGACGATCATCAACCAGGAGGGGCAGCCCAAGAAGGTGGTGTGTCCCGTCTGCCGGCACGTCACCTTCCTGCACAGAAGGAGCTTGGGCTGGATCGCCAAGAGCAAAGAGGAGAAGCAGACGCTAGAGATTCCGCTGTCGCCCACCTTCTCGGAGCCGGGGAGCCCGCCGCCCGAATCTCACGGGGCACTCCCTCCGCCTCAACCCTCGCTCCTGCGCCGCTTGTTCGGCTCCTGCCCGCGGACTTTATCCTCGGCCCGGAATCCAGCACTAGGCACCAGCCAGATTTTCGTGATCAGCGGTCGGGGCAGGCCGATGAGCGAGGAGGAGGTGCGGGCTCCCGGCGAAGCGGTGGTCTTGGAGCACCGGCGCTGCAGGCTGCGCTGGGTGCTGGTGCTGCTCTGCTTCATTATCATCGGGGCCGTGGTCGCTGCCATCCTGCCCTGGGTCACCTCCTTCAAGTGAAGTGGCGCCGAGGACCCCCACGCCTGCGGTGGCAGGTACTGTACCTGTAAACTTTCATTCACAAGACGCACGTTTGCAAAAAAAAAACAAAAAGAGGATTAACGTGGAGCTGTGCTCACCTGTTCTAGTTTTGCTCTACTTTCCAAGAAAGTACTTCTTCGGCAACCCCTTGAGAGGCATGGGCCGGTTACAGGATATACAAATTGCACTTGTACAGGACTCTTCTAAAACAATATTTTTTTTAAAGTTGTAAATATTAAAATTGTGAACATTTGCTAACTCTTCTAAAGGAGTTACTAATCTTATTGACAACTTGTTCTGATTAAAAATATCTCGTGTTGCTGATATAAACGGATGAGTTGTACCGAATTGATTTAAGAACTCTTATTTAACATCGGTAAATGAATCAAAACTTCGCTCCTAAATACAGAGCAGCAGTTGTTACACTTGAATATACTCGTACTATATGTTGCGCACGTATAGACTAGCCACAGCGTACACCGTTTATTCCTTCCCAACGTCCTTAACTTCACGCTGTCCTTGTGAAGCAGTGTTGGCTCGGGGAATTGTAGGTTCGTGCATTACCTCAGGACTTCACTCATTATGGGCGACGTTATTGCAGGAATATTTCATATGCCGAATGTCTCTTTGGACTAAACCAAAGACCCGGTTTACTTGTTCTAATCATTTAATGTTAAGGAGAGGAGCTGGGATTTCTCAGGCTTTCCTGGTTTTCTCACCTTGCTCCTCCAAACCTCTCCGAAAACTGTCTGTGGTGCAGTGTGTGAATGACAGCTTTCGGCATGGCGCACTCACTGCATTTTAGAGTTATTCATACTATTCGAAGATCTCTGACACTTGAGAGAGGTGACAAGGAAGCACACGCAAATTGAAATACATAGATATTACAGGTTGTCCCCGAGTCACGAACGCCCGACTTAATGGACACCCGAACAAATGAACGAGCTCCCCATTATGTTATTGAATTCAAAAGTCCGGTGGAGGTCGGTTCCTCTCTATGGGACTATTAGTTCCCCCACCCCTTCCCCCTCTCTGCTTTTAGTAATTGTTCTTTCAAATTAGTCTTATGTACGTTTGATGCCATTCATTACAATTCTGTGGTTACTATAGCAAGTGATTTTTGTGTATTTTTATGGATAAAAGCGATTTATGGATGGATCCGTTGGCTACCGGGAAAATGCAAAGGTACAAAACATTGCAGTGTTACATTGGGAATTGTGACAGCCATCAAAAGGAATATTTTGCCCATAAGGACAATAACCTTAATGTTTGTTAAAAATTTGTATGTGGGTGTGGCTGTCAAGGCCAATCCCGTCCCTAGCTCCTCCTGTGAAGATGGGGATACACTATCATTTGGAACTGCTGCATTGCATGTGACAGAGGAACTCCAAATAGGTGTTCAGTGACCAGCTTCATGACACTGAACCAGCAACTTAAAGAAAGCACAATAAGTACTGCATGTGAGCTGTGAAGATGTGAGGCCACAGGTTGTTATGGACTGTCCAAGAAACCTTGGCAAACAGCTGCAGTGCAATCTTTTAGATCGTATGTAATGCAGCTACTTGCCAAAGCTTCTTCAGGGTGGAGACAGTGAATTCTTAAGATGGTAGATTAGCCACTGGTCGACCTGTTTTATCCTGGATAGTGTTAAGCATCTTGCGTTTTGTTACAGATGCCTGTCCCATCAGATGGAAAGTATTTCATGCCTGTGATCTGTAGATGCTGTCAAGGTTTTGAGAGTCAGAGGTTGAGCTGCTTATCATTATAAACCAAGCCACAGCATTGATGTGGTGGGTTCAGCTGAGTTTCTGGTCAGTAACCCAGGATCAAAAAGGTTGGGATTTCAGCAACAGCAAAAAAAAACAAACTGTTGGAGCAACTCAGCAAGTCAGGCAGCATCTGTGGAGGGAAAGGGAAATGGCCAGGCAATGCTTCAGATCAAGACACTGCCTGTCCATTTCTCTTTGCCTCCACAGATGCTGCCTTACCCGCTGAGTTCCTCCAGCAGTTTGTTTTTCACTCCAGATTCCAGCATCTGCAGTCTCTTGTGTCTCCTCTGACATGAATATTACCTGCTATTTATCATGGGTGTTCACCATGCCCTGCTGCAAAAGGTTATGGACATCTTCATTATCTGAATAGCTGCAAATGAAGTTGAAAGCTGTTCAAATCATTAATGCATAACTTTTATTCTAATCTTATGTTGGAGGGAATGTCATTGATAAATCAACCAAAAATAGATCAGCCAAGGAACTCCTGCAGTGGTGTACTGGGACAGAGGTAATTGGTTCCTGGAAATCATACAACCTATGACAGATGTAACTCCAGCCACTGAAGATATTACCTCTGGTCCTCATTGACTTCAGTTTGGTTAACACTCCTTGATGTCATCCAATAAAATGTCTTGATACCAAGGGAAATCAATTCTCACTT
Source organism: Pristis pectinata (assembly GCF_009764475.1). Classification (NCBI taxonomy): domain Eukaryota; kingdom Metazoa; phylum Chordata; class Chondrichthyes; order Rhinopristiformes; family Pristidae; genus Pristis; species Pristis pectinata. Next base: position 25,167,601 of record NC_067422.1, read on the forward strand.
CACCCTCTAGAATTTGATTCTTTCATCCACATTTTGACCCAGAGTATGATGAGTTCTGGAGCTGAACAATCCAGTCAGAACGCAAACTGAGAAGCAGTGAGCAGAATGATTGGTGAGTCGGTGTCACTTCATGGCACCCTAGGTGTCTTCTCCAATCACTTTGCTGATGACTGTGGGGTTAATTGAAAATGTTGTATATAATTGAGTTGGTCTTCATTTTATTTTTTTGAGGCAGGATCTACCTGGGCAATTTTCACATTTCCAGGAAGATGCCACATTGCAACCTTACTAAAAAGCAGGTTGGCCACAAGTGCAGCTAGCTCTGGAGCACAGTCCTTCAGTGCTGGAGCTGGGATGTTGTCAGGATCCAGAACTTTTGTCATGTGGCCAACAAACTCAGGATTTTCTTGATAACATGTGGAATGAACTGAATTTGACAAAGATCTGAGATGCGGGGGGTTGCAAAGGAAGACTCAGATAGATCATCCACTCTATACTCCTGGCTGAAGATGCTTACAAATGGTTTACCCTTGTCTTTGGGAATCACATGATGGCTTAATCATCATAAGTGATGGGAATATTAATGGAACCTCCTCCTGTTAGTTGCTTAATTATTCATCACCATGTATATAATAGAATGGCAGGCACCATAGTACAGGTTGGCAAATTATTTGGTTTCACTAAAATGTGCCATTGCAGTGGTGTGAGACTTACTTCTAATGGAATTTGCATCAACGTTCATTAAACTAGCTGTCTTCTGGGAGATAACTGTGCTGCATTTGTTGAAGTAACAACTGTGATATATTGGGTGAGATAATGAATGAATGCGGTGGTAGTTTACTTCAGGGATTCTGTTTCAATTCCAGCTCACACATGTGGATGCAAGTTTCCATTCTTTGCCAGCTGCAAGCCAGATCAGCACAGCAGTTACCCAGCTTCTAAATAGAACTTTTCAAACAAAGAGCTATGGTTAATTATTTCATTTGATAAAAGAAAACTTAGAAATGTTATTACTGTGGAATGCATCACACCAAGGGAATGGTTGATGTTTTTCTGTTCCTACACTCCCTTTTCTGGATTTTATAAAATATTAAGATAGAAATTTGAATTTACATTATGTCTTATCATGTACTTCAGAAATATCTCTGAGAATGTGTCCCATTCCACTGTGCTGCATAAGGTACAAACTAAACTGGCAATGGTGTGAAGATTGAGTACATCATCTTGAGCCAAGTGGATGATCTTTCTTGACTACCTTCTAGGAGCCCCCAATGTCATAAATACTAGTCTTCATAAGTCTTCAGCAAATTTGTTTCATTCCACGTGACACCCAAAAAATGGCTGAGTTTATTGGGCTCAGCAAAAGCTATGGACCATGACAACATCCTGGCAGCAGTGCTAGAGACCTGCTCCAGAACCAGCAATACCTCTAAAGAAGTTCCTTCAGTACAGCTACAACACTGACAACCTCATCCCACAGGGCAGAAAGTCACTAAGGTGTATCTACAAAGGTGCTAAAAATCCAACCTGACAAATTACTATTCTATCAGACTCATGTGAATTGGCACATTGATATGCAGGTCTCACATCATGGATCAGCCTGCAACTTTCAACCAGGCTGTACATTAACTGAGAAAGGGTAACATTGAATACATTCATGTAGCACAATGTCATAATCTATGCTTCAGTGCAACTCTTGGTCAATTCTCACAGATTCTGTTATCTGTTATTGCTCAAGCTGTCTTATAAATAGAACCAGTTTTGCAATATGAAAACTGTCCTGGAATGGAAATGAGGTTTGTGTTAATGAACACACAGCACTGGTTTTGTTATATCCATGTTATCCCTATGTGCCATGGAAATTATTTACTTAACGAATTGCATCTTCACAAATCAGGCCCACTGCCTGGACTCCATGGTCCATTGTCCCTACCCAGTCTGACTTGTTTATTTCTGAATGTAAAGGACTGAAGAGCTCTGACCACCCTGCCCTTGACCAGTGTCCTATATGGTATTTTATCTGAAGCATTGGAAAACTATTTAAAGTGGTATGAATAACATAAAAAGTAGCTTGTTTAAAAATAAGAAAATTAAAGGATATTAAACAATTAGCAAACAATTAAAAGGAAGTAAGGCAAGCACTTATCTGCAGCTACCTTTCCCCCAAAATGAATGAGGTTGCCATTTTTATGCCAGCCCTCCATGGTGTAAAGCTGAGAACAGGATGCAAAGTGTATCTGGCCCTTTACCTTAGTAGATCAGGGCTCTGCTCCTGGGTTCAATGATGGGTCCAGATACACCAGCATTTGACCAGCTCGTCTTGCACATCCACCTGTGACAATGCAGGTGGGGAAATATAAGACAAGCTGAATTTGAATGGCTGGTACCTGGTGTTCTCTTTGGACCTGTCAGCTTTCAATCAGCACGACTAGGCCCAATGTTAAAAGGATGGAGAATTTGGAAACTAGAACACGCCACTGGTCCAATAAGCTGATTTTATCTTTCAGTTGATGTAAATCCCATCTCCCTATCATGATGTGCTATGCTTTCTTTCTCCAGAAACATGTTAAATTAACTATTGTATCCACTTGTATTATTTTAAGTTGGCAACTCTCTTAAAAGTCTGAATGGGAATGCAGTTCCAACAAAAGTTAAGGGTGCATTCATGCTGCAACTTTGCATGACAGTTTTCACTTAAAGTGATACTAAGTGAATAGGATAGTCCTACAGTTGGTACCTACTTTGTTGGGATCATTACATGGGAAGCTCTAGAGAAAGTCTCACCCCACTTGGGTTTAATACTGCAATGATTGTATCCTCAGCAAAATGTCAAAACTGTTGCATTTAAAAGAGAACTTGGCAGAGTGCTTTAAAAACTTAGCTTGAATTGACTTAACTGTTTAGAAAATGGGAGGCTTCTAAAGTCATTAACATCCTGTTGCCTAGGACAGGAGTCCTGTAGGTGGGTATAAGTGGGCTATTCCCCCTTCTTAAATGAAGTCCAGACCAGGCATAGTGAGTGAGGCCAGAAACAGACTGGTAGCTGCAGTATAAATGAATCAGTATAGTTCCTAGATTTATTGCATTTTAATAGTTGAACAGTTTTAAAAACAAGCACTGTATTACACACATGGAGAATAATTTCCCAATTTTGTCTGAAAATAAGTTAATGTCAGAAAGGATTTAGATAAACTTTTAGCAATCTTCTGAACTTTCTCTGGCTTTTGTTGTGGAACATTGACAATGACTGCAAGAAGAACTGAAAGCCAATTGGGAATCCACATGTTCAGTTAATGTAGAGGTGAAACAATCCTTCATCTTTATATTATTAGCAAAATAGCTTAAGGTCCTATGAAACAGGGTTGTGGTATTCAGCTGATACATTAAATTTCTTCAAGTGAGAGTTGGACTTACTACTAACTGGGTGGAGGTCATTTTGTATAATGATCTCCACCCAGTAAACAAAGGTCAGGGTGGCTGTCTAACCTAGTGTTCTTGACGAATGGGTAAGAGAGGATTGCTTTCAGTTTATGGATGTGGATTTTTATCTGGTTTATTGTCATTCTCAGGAGATTTGGATGAAGAGTGTACCTATGGGGTTGACATATACTGGCTGTGTCTGGCAGTTCCTTAAATCCCAGACCTCTGTACGTCTAAGACACAGTGAGTGATTGATGCTGGTACATCAACCAGGTTATTTGGCCTACAGGAAGTGTAGAGTAATCGGCAGAGAGGTAGCAATACCCTGTTTGACTAAATTGAAATCAATTCAATAATACAAGAGGCTATACAAGAGGTGAGCAGGCAGTGAAAGCTTTTACTAGTAAAGTAATAGAAAACAATTCTATTAACAACTGTGGTAGATGTGAAGTGATAGGAAACACTTGCAGAAATTAGACAAATGTGTAGCAAAAACAATGTGATTTTATTAGGGGATTTTAACTTTCAGTCTAAAACACATAAGCTCGTTCAAGTTTGAAAAATCATGAATATTTGGAGTGTGTTCTGCAACAAAATGCAGGGAATGGAGGGAAAAAAAGAGGAAAACAATACAAGGTTGAGTAATGAGCCAGATTTTGTTTTAACAGACTAATGGTGCATGAACATTTATCTAACAGCGATCATAACAAGGTGTTCAAAAGGGAGAAAACCGAAGACATTTTGCTGATTGGGGAGTCCAGGAATGGGGATGGATACCATGTCTTTTAGAAGTGTAGATAGGAAACACTTATACACATTGGGGCAGGGGCTGTGGGGGGCAGGCTGGACAGAAATTTATAGCTCTTTTACACAAACGGCAATTGATGTTAATTCATTACTTAATTTTAAAAGTGAGTGTCATAGTTTTTCTTTTACAAAATATGTTCAAGGATTAATGGAGAAAAAAAGATAAAGAGTTAGCTCGCATTTTAGCTAAATAATCAGTTTTATTCCCCTGTTCCTTTAACTGGGTGTAATTTACAATAAAAAAAGGCACAAATGTGCTGTTAACCGATTAAAATAGTATATATTTATATATATTCTGGTAGATTGCTGAATGGCAATAACAAGATTTTAGGGATCATCAGAGATTGCAGAAGACCAATTCATCATCTTCAGAGTGGAGTTAGTTATTATCAAAATGAGAATTTATGTTGATTTAAGTGCTTGTCAGACCACATTGTTCAAGGAAGCAGAAAGGATTACATCATTGCTCATAGTAGAATTATGTGGACTCACTGAAAATTAAAATGAACAAAATGCCAAAATATAAATGTCAATGAAGCAGACTATTTAAGGAAAAAAGGAATCCTGCAGAAAAATCAAAATAATAATCAAGCTGAGAGCTGAAAGGAGTGTTTCTAATGTAATCAGTTATAAGAATAAAAGCACGTAAGAAATAGAAGCAGGAATAGGCTATTCCATCCCTTGCGCCTGCATCACCATTTAATAAGATCATGGCTGATCATTTACCTCAGCACCACTTTCCTGCAGTAACTCTACATACCTTGAGTCCCTTAAAATCTAAAAATCTATTGATCTGTCTTAAGATACTTGGTGGACTACACAGGCTACTTGGGTCATGAATTCCGAAGATTCACACTGTCCTCTATGTAAACAAATTTCTTCTCACCTGTCCTAAGTGACCAAACTTTTACTTTGAGACTGTAAGCCCTGCGTTTAGACAGTTTGGCTGGAGGAAACAACTCTGCACTTACTCTGTAAAGTTCCTTTAGAATGTTGTATGTTTCAATTAGATCATTTCACATTCTTCTAAGCTAAAGTGAATCCCATATTAATCTTCTTAGAATCTCCTCATATGACAAACTTGCCATGAGATTAATATTTAACATTCAGGTATTTGAAATAACCTTCATACTTAAATACTTCAACCATTTTGTTTTCATCAGTGAAAATGTTTGTAATGCACACAGTGGACACTCATTAGTTGCATTATCCTCTCGAACAGCACAATTGAAAACTTGTTTTTAGGTAGTATGGAAGAAGTAGAACTGTGAGTAAAAGGGTGGTGTTAAAGGATCCATTCACTTCACCAGGAAGCATTATTAGTAGAAAGTTAATAATCAGTTTCTGCTAGAATATATGACAGGTATCTGATTTGTAAACTTTAAAGATTGGTTTCTCAATTAGCTATTCAATATGTGCGAAGCCTCCCCAAGAGGCTCAAACAAATGGGAGATCAGGTCATCTACTGATTTTTTTTTAAACTCAGATGCAATTTGGTTTTCTTTTTGTCAAATAAATTGGGATAATTTTTCAACTTCCATCTGTTATACTCTGGAAACAATTATAAGGACTTGACCCTATAACTATCCATCCATTAACTTCAACAGATACAATATCAAGGGACTCTTCCCCCAAATTCCCAGCATGCCATCCCTGTGCACAAAATTCTGCGCCGAGAAGTCTTGAACATGCAAATGCACTCCTTTTATATTTCAACATTGTCTGATGTAAAACTATTGATTTAAGTGATAGCTTGAACAATAGTGTATCTTTCACACTTTTTTGGCCTGGTGTCTTTCTCTGTGACCTGCAGAATGGGGGCATGGTCATTGTAGGTTATTGTACTTATATGCAGCTTACAGTATTTTTAAATATTTTGATAAAAACTATATTTTTTCAGAATTATTTGTTAACTTTCATGCATATATACCTCAAATACAATATAACACGATTAAACTGGTACAAGGTAATAGAACCCATGCCAATTACCAGAATGCCATTTTTGCAGAGAACCAGTTATGCAGTTTTGCCACCTGTTACAAGGATACCAACAGCTCTGCATTGTACAGGCAGCTTTGAAAATAGTTAGCAATGAATGCTCTGCATGTGACTTAATCCTTGTCAGTATTGAAGTATCAGCTAATGTGCTGTTATTCCACATTGACTGGTTTATCATTTAGCATGCCCATTAATTCTATTTATTTCCTCAATGATTAGTGTGGCTTACCTACCTAATACCACTACATTGGTTTCCCAAAGTGTAGCTGGCTCATAACTGAAACAGACACAAGCTGCCGATTAAGGACCATGTTCGTATAATGACAGATTAAGACTTTCAACATCCCAGTTTGTCTGGCGTATAACTGTCATAATGTGTCTTTTAAATGAGATGCAGTGAACATGATGTAAAGTTTGAGGGCTTGGCGTATAAAACAAGCTGCAGTCTAAGACCATATTCATGAAAGGAAACAGGAAATACTGAAAATGCTCAGCAGGTCAGGCAGCATCTGCAGAGAGACACACTAAGTATTTTCAGCATGTTCTGTTTCATTTAAGATTTCTACCATCTGCAGTTTAGACCACATTCATGAGTTGGATAGCCTTATGTTGTGATATTTCTTAAAGTAAGCTTATTGTTGCACTTTTGTTCTCAAGCCCTTCAGGTACTCAAGACATTGGTGAAGCTGGATAAAACCTACTGCTATCATCATGCATTATTCCTGTCTGGAAATCATGTTGTCAGGGAAACTCTCATGGCACCCAGCACATAGGGCAACATGTTCACTTCAACAGACATTAAACTGCCTTCTGCCATTTGTTCACGGATGCACAACTGAATCTAAGGATTTTCTTACCCTCATTTTGTTCTTGCTCATCCTTTTTTCTCCCCCCCCCCCCCCAAAGACTTTCAGAAATTCCAAGTGCATCATATGCACTGGTTTTCATTCATCTATTCTGCCAGTTACAATCTCAAATACCTGAACACCTGCTCAATAAGATTATGGCGGAACTCAGCACCAACTTCCTGCACTAGCCCCACATCACTTGATATCTGGGAACCTATTGGTTTATGTCTGACAGAGCCTCTTGAACAGTGAATTCCAAAGATTCACCAACCTCTCAGTGAAGAAATTTCTTCTCATCTGTCTTGAACGGCTGACCCCTTATTTTGAGGCTGTGCCCCCTAGTTATCTGATTATATTTTTATATTTCAGAATGTCATAGAAGGTCATTTTGGTCCATCAAGTCAATGTTGACTCTCAGAGCAACCCTATTCATCTACTAATTTGCCATGTAACCTATTATTTTCACATTCCTATTAAAACTCCCCAGGTTCTACCACTCACCTGCATACTATGTGAGTGCAATTTACAGTGGCCAAATAACCCACCAACTCACAGATCTTTGAAATGTGGGAGGAAACACCCACATGGTCACAGGGAGGATGTGCAATCTTGACTTGGCAGCACTGGAGGTCAGGATTGAACTTGGGTCCTGGAGCTGTGATCTGCAGTATCTACGAGCAATGTCACTGTGGTGCCCCTGCCAGGGTGATGCAAAGGGAGGGTACACACCTAGTCTGACTAATCCTTCCTTATTCAACAAACTTGCCATCCCTCATAATATCTGATGGGTTTAGTTTTACCACCATGTTGAAGCACAAAATAACATAGCAGATGCATCCTCACTGATTTTAGTTATTTACAAAATAATAATGAAAGGTAAAAGCCAGAAATATAAATTGATATCATGGGAATTTCCAGCACATGACAAAGACTTACTCCATATTTGTGTCCTGGGACTTTGTATTGTCTGAATTTGTCTGTTGAATTTCTGTATTCACAATGACCTATTACTGTACAGACAAGGAAACTATTCTTCTCATTGGGATTCATTGATTAAATTCTCTGAACTTTAAACCTTCTACATGGGTTGCCTCAACATGTCAGAATCTTGATCAAGACTTTCAGTTTGAAGCAAGTTAAATTTAATCAATTTAGAGACTAGTTGCTAGTAACACTAGACCAGCAAACTCTTACATTTTATTTCACGCAAGATGACAGAGCAGGATCTTTATGATCATTATTGCTCCAGCTATCATTCTTTCTGTAAAACATTTTAATAAAAATTTGCAGCAAAATCTTATCTTAAAATGACTTCTGAAACACTGAGATGCACAATATAAATCCTTCAGAAAATGCAATGGGCAATCAAAGGTAATGACTTGAGGCCACCAGCTTCTGTTTTCAAGGTGAGAGTGCTGCCTCAGAGCCATAGATAACACTTATTACTGCATTTTTAAATACCTAATCTGAATTGAATAATTTAGCACAGTGAGCTCATCAATGAGATTGTACAATTAGCTTCAATGTCTCCAAACGAGTGCAGAAAAAGCTGAAGGCCTGAGCCATAATCTTGTAACAGCTACAGGAAGAGAGCTCGGCTACCCTTGTCTCGATTTTAAATACGGTAGTCTATGCATGCTGGAGATTTGATTAAAAAAAGGATAATGCCGAGTCAGTCGGGAACTGTGGGGAGTGGAACAGAGCAAACGTTTTAAGTCGATGAGTTTTCATCAGAACTGAAGAACCGGGGCTGTTGGACTCCCAGCGTCTTATGAAGGAGCAAAAAACAGAGAGGTGAAGTAACTCACACACACACACACACACACACACGCAAAACGTCGCTGAAGACCAGGTACGACAATTTTGCATGTGCTAATATAAAAGTGAACTGGATCCTGGAACTGCCCTTTGAAACACTCCACCACGCTCCGCAGACCAGCTCCTTGTTTGCTGTATGTACAGTTGCCAGGTAGCGAACGCAAACATTGCCAATGGCGTCGAGGGCGAAGCGGCGGACACGAAGTATCCGGTTTGAAATCGACGATTTTACATCTGAATACCGGGGCTCCATGTTACTGCTTCTGCTACTGAAGCAGGGGGAACAGAGAAAGGTTTGTATATATCAGTTGTCTTTCACTCTTACCATAAAATCAATAAACTTTGTTGCACTTACTTCCACTCATGCTTCTACATTAATATTTTTGCTTATGGTTAGTTGTTGCACCCTTTGGTTCCTGCGCTAAATCATTTTCACAATGAATGCAGCGTTCTACATTGTAGTTCACTTGGTTGCATGAAGCAGTCCACAGTGAGGAACAAGGCTTCACAGTCTAATACAACTCAAAGTTAATTTTCGGGGTTGAACCAATTAAATTTGAATTAAATAACAGAATTCATGCTTATACAGACTTTAGCATTACCCACCGTTAATATTTACAAAACGCAAATGCCTCAGTGTACTAAACATTCAGACTGGGACCCGTGCCGCATTGTGTCAACAAGATTCAAACACAGACCCTGGAGTGGTGTTCAGTGCACGGCTTCTGTTTTCTGACCTTATGCTGGGGCGAGGATGAAATGCCAAGTTTTGAACGGCACTGAAGGAGGGTTTAGTGCAGCCTAACGGTTCCGAACCGTGGCAGAACTAACACGGCGCCCTCCGAAACTTGCCACTTGCAGGTTTTGGGCTCTGGATGGGTAGGATGAAGTTCACACCGCGCCTCCCGCAGGGATTGCAATTCCAGAAACAAGTCAAAACATAACGCAGCACCCCGATTAAAAAAAGACTAAAACTATTGAAAAAAGCTGCAAAATTGCAGGCAAATAAGGCCAACAATGCAAAGAGACCAAAGCGTCCAAAATTCGGAAAGGCTACATTTGCAAAGCATTAAATCTGGAAACCCACAAAGACAGGTAGTTGCAATGGGTCAATAATCCGAGTAATTAGGGGATCGCACTGCTGGTGGAGGTAGGGGTAATAATGCAATAACTCTGAAGGAAGTCACCACACGCCGTTAGATGAATGACAGGCACTGGATTCCAGGGGGACATTGCCAATGGCCATTGACAACGCTTCGCAGCAGACAGAGCCCCGTACAGCCAAACATAGGGCTACCGAGAGAGGGGGAAAACACAGGTTAATCCGTTGCCCGAGCAACTGACTTCAACGCCAAACTATCAACAGAACATTAAGAATGCCAAAACAAGAAATAAAACACTGCTGACAGGTGAATGAGTGAAAGAAATGGAGGAAGGGCCGAACCCACGCTGCCTGGACACCGGCACCGTTTGTAAACCAAGGGCTTTTTTGATCGTGTTTCATAGTTCCCAGAGAGGCAGGGCGAGTTAATCTGAGGGTTCTTTTAATGCAAGGAATAGATTTCGGCCAGTTTACCGCGGCAGGGCAGCACACACATTACTGTCTAGGGGCTGATTTATTCAGAATGGGTTGGGATTGAGTGTGTCTACCACAGAGGTATACACCGACTGGAAATGTCTTCAGCAGGAGACGCTGGTGGAAAAAGCAGGCGCTCCAAGGCATTGCCGAGGAGCGATAGGACTAGTGTATTTCAACGCCTCCTGGACAGGAGAGCGATTTCAAACTCGAAAGAGGAAACGGTTGGTTTATCTTACACAGGAGATGCGTGAATGGCGCCGTTTCTAAATGGGGCGCGTGTCACTGTGATTGTACTAATTTGGCATTTCTATTGCCCTTTAGAAGTCACTTCTCCACAGACTTGTCCTTCTGTCTAAAATGCACCCCGACCTGGTTGACAAAAGAGAACTGGGAGGTAAGAGTAATTTTATTAGAAAGATAGAAGAAACGGTTTCTTAAACTTGATTGGTGGTGGGGGAGGTGGTTAATGACTCTGTGATTGAAAAACAAGACTCAAACTTCCCAAACGTAGCATTTTGATGCATTTTAGCATCAGATAAGCAGCCCGTGGAAAACTATGAAGACTTCAACATAAATACTTCAACTATTGTGGAAAATATTTTTTAAAAAATTGCGGATGCAGAAACCCTGAAATAAAAGCAGAAACTTAGCGGGTCAGTCAGCATCCATGGAAGGAGAAACAGAATTAAAACCTTGCGCTGAAATATTAACTTTGTTTCTCTTACCGCGGATGCTGCCTGATCCGCTGAGTTTCTCGGCATTTTATTCTTTTGAAAACAGAAAATAAAGTTGAGTGTCCTTTAAAAATAATTATACCTCTGCCCTTAGAAAGAATATGGAAAGGGCCAGGATATTATTCCAGACATGTGAGTAAGTTTCTTGAGTTAATATTGTTTATGTGCTTACATTTTTTGTTTAGTATCATGAAACACAGCACAGCCTGAATGATTAACACAAGTAGGCAATGATTAGAAGCCTAAAAACAAACAAGCCATTCAAATTACTCATCCAAGGATACATTCATGTTATAAAGATATAAATACATGATTAAAGTCCACTGCCATTGGCTAAAGCAGGGTTGTGATTGGATTACCCCCAAGCAGTTGCTTCCCTAGAATGGCCTAGACCTAAATCTAGGAAATTATATTTCAGGGAATTTAACCAATTATTACCAACAAAATGAACACCTCCTCAAACAGTTTGGCTGATGGATGGTACCTTGTACACTGCTCCTGGGTCCTAATAAAGAATACCAAGAATATTTGGTTTATGACACCAGTTGCACAGCCTCTATGCAAACAAAACAAATTACAGTCCAATATTTCCCAGTCATTGACCAGTAACCAATATTGCTGAACAACTTGGAGCTGAACAATTGAGGAGGATATAGGGGCAAGCTGATGGAATGGGCAGAAAGCTTGCAGGTGAAATTTAATTGTGAGAGATGTGAAGTGGGAGGGAGAATGGGAAGTATCGATATATGCTAGAAGGCAACATTATAAAAAGAGTGCATGAATAGATAGATCTGGGGGTACATTTGTGCTGTTCATTGAGAAAGTGGTTAGAAAGCATACGGGATCCTGGGGTTTTTAAATAGAAAGCTTTATAAATAGAGGCATTGAGAACAAGAGTGAGGAAGTCATGGCAAACTTTTACAAAGCACTGGTTTGGCTCCAACTGGAGCATTGTGCTCAGTTTTGGGCCCTTTAAGAAAGATGTGAAGGCAATGAAAGGGGAGATTTACCAAAATGATTTCAAGAATGAGGGACTTTAGTTATGTGGATTGACTGGAGAAGACTGAGCTGTTCTCTTTGGAAGAGAGGAGTTTGCAAGGAGATCTGATAGAGGTATTTAAAATAATGAAGTGTGTAGGCAAGGAATAAGTGTTCCTGTTGGCAGAGGGCTTGAGAACTAAGGACATAGGATGACGTGACCGGCAAAAGAATCAAAAGTGACATGAGGTAAAACATTTTTACACTCTGAGTAGTTAGAGTTTAGATTGCACTGACAAGTGTGATAATGGAGGCTGATTTAACATGGGCATTCTACGGAGAGTTAGATAAGAAAGTATTTGCAGAACTATAGGGAGAGGCCAGAGGAGTGGGACAAGCTAGATCACTCTAACATAGAGCTGGTGTGGACTTGATAGATCAAATGGCCTTATTCACAGTAGCTATGGGAGCAGAAGTTTATTAAATAAAATCTGAAATTAAAATAGTGATCATAAACTTACCAAAATTGACTAAAGTCCAATCTGGTTCACTTCTGCCTTATAAGGAAAGAAACCTGCCACTCTGACCCAGTATGGCCCATTCTTAACTGCAGACATACAACGCTGTATGTTTGACTCTGAACTTTCCTTTACACTGGCTTAGCAAGCCAGAGTAGTTAGTGAAAGAATGAAACAAATACTGATCCATCTTTAAGTCAAATGTTTTCCCACTCTAAACACTAATATTCCTGGTAAAAGCAGTGGAAATTGTAACACAACAGTTAAATTGAACAACTATTGTATCAGTACTCTTTTTCAGGGATTGATGCTTTGGGAGAATTTATTGAGAGGTCCATTTTCAAACAGAAGGGTCTGCTGAAGTATTTTATCACTGAGAAATCCTAAGGTGCAAAATTGCATTAACCATTGTCAAAAACTCTTGTACCAGGAAATTCTGGACCTAGGTTACACTGGGGATGAGGGATTAAATGGAATAGGTTAGTGTTGGTTGGGAGCTGCAGGTGTTTTTAGACCAACCCATCTGATGTCTGCAGCAGTTGGCCCTGTACATTGCCAAATGAGCTTCTCTATATCACAGCAATCTTTGATGTATTCAAAAGTGGTATTGTAGTTGAGAAGAAATGTGTTTAGATTTGCAATGCAAAGTTTTAGAATAGCAAATAGGACATGACATTTTTAGCTGCACAATCTTTCAAATGATTTAGAGACACAAGAGAGTGCAGATGCTGGAATCTGGAGCAATAAACAAACTGCTGGAGGAATTCAATGGATCAGGCCTGACCTGCTGAGTTCCTCCAGCAGTTTGCTTTTGATTTCAAATGATTTATCAAGTTTGGTTCTTGGTCCATCTATTCAGTTTTAAGTTATTAATCTGAGGCATTACTTTAGGCACAATGAAGGGAATTTTGCATTCTCAGGGGTGCCCTCTTTCAGATTTGAATTAAACTGGAACACTATCTGTCTGGTTGAACATAATGATCTATGGCAATACTTAGGAGAAGCATAGAGCAGTTCTTCCCAGAGTCTAGACTAGTATTTATTCCTCAACAAGATAGACTCTCTGGTCATTGTTGTATTGCTCTTGGCGGGACTTAGCTCTGAGCACTTTAGCTGCTTTGTTTCATATATTTCAATAGTGACTGCATTCCAAAACTACTTAACTTGTTGTAAAACACTTTGAAACATTATATGGTCATCAAAGGCATTATATAAGTGCAATCTCTTTCCTTCTTTGTTAAGGAACTCTAATGGGGAATTGACATATTCTACCCTCAACCATCACTAACTAAATAATTCATTAGAATTGGGAAAGTTTTCGACAAACAAATTATTGTTGCATTTATTGCATGACAGCTGTAATTATACTTCCAAAAAATAATCACTGGATTCTAAACCAGCTTAGAGCACTCCAAGGACATGTTTATGTAATGCTTAATTCTTTATCCTGATGGCAGAAATTCCAACTATTTTTTTAAATGGATGATTACCATTGCTTTAGTCCTGCTTGAACACCACAACACAACTCATTCTTTATCCTTTCTATTTCTCCATGAGTGCTTCATCTGGGAATGAATTACAAACAAATTTGTGGTCAGTAGTAAAAATGCTTGGTGCTGACTTGGAAAAAAAATTGCTCCTATAGATTTAGCAGCCTCCTGAGTGGTAGGTTCCACTTTTCTGATGTAACGTTTACTGCAGGTTTTCAAATATCCCTTTGGAGCTGGTGCCATTTGTGAAGGATCTGTGGCATGAAGTCTTCAAGCAGACTGACCAGATAGAAGAATTTTCATACTAGAAAAATAGATTTTTACCCTGTTTTGGTGTCTTAAACTGCTGCCTCAAATTACACGATGTCCCTTTGATTTGTCTGGAAAAAATTGTGAAATAAGATCGAAATGGCATTAGGATAATTTACACCCCAAAATTTATGTTAGAGCAGAGTCTGCATTACTCTGGATGGGACCTTGGCCAATTTAGTGTAGCTGCTTGTGTTTTGGTTTTCACCAATCTCAGAGGGTTACCAGTCCTTAAAGTCATTATCCTGACAGTAACCAAACAATAGGAATACCGAATTATGGCTGTCTTTGAATAGAAGAGACTGAAGGGGAGAAGGAGGAAGATCCTTGTTTCATTCAGTGTGACACAGAGGTGAAGGTATATGAGGACAAGGCCTAAAGGGATGTTCTGTGTGTCAGAGGTCAGGAAACCTGCCAGTACCATTGCCAGTACCATCATTGGAAGAGCCCAGCAGAAAGCATTTGGGCTGATATTGATCAGAAATGAGAGCCCCTACACCATGGAGGAATGCTGAAAAAAAGTAATGACTCACCAGATACGTCAAGGTGAGCTCTATGCCAATACTGCTCTTCCAATGACTCTTTCTCTAACACACACATACACACACTCTTAGTTACATGCTGTACACACCCCATCCTCTTTTACGTCAACTCCTAACCTCACCCTATCATTGAAATCTTTGGGTTGAGGGTAACCTGCTCTGTTGTAGCTACAAGACCAAAATCGCCAAGTCTGAGAAAACCTTGTTGTGTTCTTAGGAATGCAGAATTATAGCAGTAAACAACCAGCTAAATGACAATTTACATCCTTTGATTGGAAAACAGAAATGTCATGAGTACATTGGAATCAAGTTGCAGCGAACAGTTTTATCTACGTTTCAACTGAGCTGTATCTAAGGTGGAATGTTTGTTGCTGACACCAACTGAGGGAAATATTTCATTCCTAAACACTAACCTCATACACCCTAAACGATATTTACTATTTTATTTTTAAAACTGTTCTTACTTAAGACACTTTATAACAGCAATGTCAATTAGTAAAAAATGAATTGCTGTTATAGTATCGTTTGTGCTTAAGGGGGCAGTGAATTTCAAAGGAAGTTAACATTGTTCTAACGACTGTGTGCTATTCCATCTCAACACAGAGAAACGCCTAGTTACTCACTTATGCCACGGCAACTAGATTCAAGTTTCAGCATTAGCTATTGTAATTGCCATCAGATGAAAATGAAATGCAAAGAGAATGTGAGCAGCCAATATTTCTTTGCTAGGTGACCACAAACCTTCTCTACATTCTACATTATCATTTCAAGACCAAATCTTTATCAATCAAAGTGGGTCTGAGTGGGGTGGCCAAGAGGAGCAACTCTATTCATATTAATCCACTAAGAAGATTATTCTCCCGCTAAGGGAAACAAAGTACTATAGATATTGGAAATCTAATATTTAAAGGAAATATTTCAGAAATGTTCAGTGGATATGTGAAGAGAGAAAGGAATTTAAAGTTTTATGTCTATGACATTTGGTTGGATCTATTCTTTGATGTTGTGGAAATAAAATCAGATAAGGAATAAGATTGTTTCTATTATTTTTTCAAAGTAAATTACAGTGATGTCATCTTTAACTAGAAAATGAATCTGGTCACTCCCCAACAATGAACTCTTTCATACGTTAGATATTATCAAAGTCTGAGAGTGCAAAGGAATGCCAGAAGGTGTTCCAGTTAAGGTAACAGAGAGAAAGAATGTTTTTGAATTTGCTATGCACTTCCACCACTTCATATTTAAATTATGAGAATACATTGTTAAAGAAAGGAAACAATTGTGCGGAACAAAACCCATTTATATTGTGTAAGGATTAGCAAAAGAATTGAGATCCAAGAGAATGTAGACGCTGAAGGGTTTCAACCCGAAACGTCAACTGTTCATTTCCCTCCTCAGATCCTCCCTGACCCGATGAGTTCCTCCAGCATCTAGTTTGTTGCCAAAAGAATTGCTAGTTTCTGATTTGTTTAATCAAACTTTGCTTCCCTTTGGTCCCAAATGACATTGTAGGGAATTTTTTGCAGTAAGGCAGTTGCAAATATTTACGAACAAGGGGAAAATATGGTGTATACTGTAGAAAATGTAGTGTGAAGACCAGGAGATAAACATCAGCACGTACAGCCCTTCAGTAATATCAACATGCACCTAATTATGTCCCTTGACTCAGAGTGAATATTTCATGCTCCAAGTGAAACTTGTTCTCTATAGTTGATTAAACTCAAGAGCCTGTAAGTTGCCAGCTGAAAAAGGGTGCAAAGAGAACTTATTTTGTTTTGTGTATCCCTGAGAATGCCAATCTTAACATGCTAATTTTTTTTTTCAAATTCCAAGTTAGATTTCTAATTTGGCAAACTTCATTTTTATGCCAGTTTATAGACGACTGTATCCAAATTGTCAAATTAAGATCCAATCTGGAATAAGTTTTATTCAATGCCACTTTGGAACATGGAACTGAAACAGTTTATTGTGATGACTAAAGATCACATTACTTCCATGTTTATACCACATCATTGCGACACTATTAAAAACCATAAAGAACCTAAAACATTTCTCTGAGTTGTCTGCCTCAAGGTTAGATTTTGCTTGACACAAAGTAGTCATCATTGCTGTAGTTGCACTTAATATATTTGGTTATTGAGAAGTTGATAGAAGAATCTCAGGTCACACCCTTAGTATCTATCAGATTAAGTATATAAAATGCGAAATTTGACATCAGGCAAGCTTTAGTTGGGAGGATTTCACAGGAGGAAGGAGAATTTAGAACATGTTCAAATGACGATGGTCCTCCATTCTATCTCTTCATTACAGATCTGTACTGGCTAGAATTATATAGTCATCATTTAGGACAAAGAGCATTGTCCCCTCCTCCCTCGCACCTGCCTATCATTATCTCTTACCTGCATCTACCTATCACCACCTTGTGCCAACCCCGCCTCCCCTCTTTTGTCCACCTATCACTGCTCTGCTTTTCCCTCCTATATATTAGGCTTCCCCTTTTCCTATCTTCAGCCCTGAAGAAGGGTCCTGACCTGAAATGTTAACCGCCTGCTTTTCTCCATGGATGCTGCCTGCCCTGCTGAGTTCCTCTAGCGTCATTGTAGTTTTCATCTAGATTCCAGCATCTGCAGTCCTTTGTTTCTCATTGTTAATATAACCGTAGCTGAAGACAGAATGAGAGTCATCTGCAAGAAAGAAAGGAGATTGGCAGGAATCAAAAGATAGAAACACATACAACATGTATAATTTCAGCAACTGGTGTTAATTTTCTTTACAGGATATTGTAAGACATTATAAACTAACAGCAGTTTTATAAGATGTTTTGTGATAGAAATCTGTCCTCAGCTGCTTATACTTAACATACTTATGTATCAGTATGTTTCAGAAGTTGAGTACAATGTGCGGCAGCTTTTAGAAGTCTGGAATTGAGGATGAAATATACTAACATTGAATTCAATGGACTTTCCAAAAAATGTTGAAGAAGAAAAATCTTGCATTTATATATCATCTTAATTGTCTTAGATGTTCCATAGCCAATGTGGTATTCTGAGACCAGTGGTCATTGTAATTTAGGAAATGCAGAACCAACTTTGACAGAGCAAAGTCCCATGAACATCAATGGGATGGTGACCAGATGATTTGTTCTCACTGATGTTGGTTGAGTAACAAATATCAGAACAGAACACGGCGGGAATTCCCCCACTCTTCATAAAAATAATGCCATGTCCACCCAAGAGGGAAAATGGGATTTTGGTTTCAGGTCCTGGCCAAAAGTGGAATCTCTGAACATGCCACATTCTTTCTGTTGAATTGACGTTTCTCTCGAGTTTATGTTTTTGTCTCTGGAATGGGATGAGAAATGGGAATTTTCTGATTCAGAGCTGAGCAAACTTCTAGTGAGTGGAGACACAAGTGACTGCAGATGCTGAAATCTGGAGCAAAAAATAAACTGCTGGGAGAACTCAGCAGATCGAGCCGCATCTGTGGAGGCAAAGGGTTGGTCGATGTCTCGGGTGGAGACCTGCTAGTGTGTGATGGCTGACACCTTAGTGGGAGTATTTCCTTTGGTACAGTTGTCTAACAAAGCATAATATGAATATAACCCCAGGGTCAACTTGTTTTGATTGTGGATCAAAGGGAGTTGATATAACCTGGAGGAGGCAAAAAATGTATGAATTTGGCACAACATTCACAAAATTCCATTGCAGTTTCTCACAGTGTTTGAAAGGTGTTCAGAGATCCTTTGTTCTCTCCAGTCATTTTCCAAACTTTAAATGCTTTGAGCAGGCAGTAATGTCGAAACCATACTGGTAGCTCCAGGAGAAGAAAGAATTCTGTATCTTCAACAATGAACCTACATGAATAGTGAATCATCGAGGGAAAAGATTGATCCTTGTAACACTGAGGCTGTGAATGGGAACATCTCCATTCCCCACTCTCACCGCACACTTTGTTCCAACTGTGCGATGTCATTCCTGATCCTTTATTTGCAAAACTTCTGAGCTTCCCGTCAATGTTAGACTTATTCTTTTGGAAGCAGAATTTAACAGCATTGTAGATCATAGCACTGATAAGCTCTGCTGCCTATAAAGCTCACTTAGAAAGCAAACTAGAAGAGACTAATATGAAGCAATCTAGTGAATATACAACATACTGTATATATCCAAGCGTATATTGTGTGAAAGGTAGAATGTGTTAATATGCAAGTGAATTAACATCAAACTCCCAAAACAGACACTCTATTCTGAGCACTGTCATGAAAGGAAGTTAGAAGGTGAACAGAGAAAGAGATTTAAGGATGTGCTCAAAGCTTGCTTGAAAAAGTGCAACATCCTCACTAACTCCTGGAAACCTCTGGCCAAGGTGGAGAAGGAGCATTTGGGATGGTATGGAGAACCTCAAGGTCATGCATCAGGAGTACACAGAAGCTCGTCATAAGTGGTGGAAAGAGCTCACCATAGAACAGTACAGCACAGTACGGGCCCTCTGGCCCACAATGTTGTGCCGACCGATATAAACCTACTCCATGATCAACCTCACCGTTCCCTCCTACAGAGCGCTTAACCCTGCATTTTTCTTACATCCATGTGCCTATCTAAGAGTCTTTGAAATGTCCCTATTGTATCAGACCCTACCACCACTCCTGGCAGTGCGTTCCAGGCACCCACCACTCTCTGTAAAAAAACCTACCTCTGACATCTCCCCTAAGCTTTCCTCCTCTCACCTTAAATGGATGTCCTCTGGTATTGGCCATTGCTGCCCTGGAAAAAAAGGTCTATCTTTGCCCCTCAATCTTATACACTCTATGAAGTCGCTTCTCATTCTGCGTCGCTCTAAAGAGAAAAATCCTAGCTCGCTCAACCTTTCCTCATAAGACATGTTCTCTAATCCAGGCAGCATCCTGGTAAATCACCTTTGCACCCGCTCTAAAGCTTCCACATCATTTCTATAATGAGGCGACCAGAAATGAACACAATACTCTTAAGTGTGGACTAACCAGAGTTTTATAGAGCTGCAACATTACCTCACGGCTCTTGAACACAATCCCTTGACTAATGAAGGCCAGCATGCCATATGCCTTCTTGACCACCCTATCGTCTTGTGTGGCAACTTTGCGGGATCTATGGACTTGGACCCCAAGATCTTCTGTTCCTCCACACTGCTAAGAATCCTGCCATTAACCTTGTACTCAAGCTGCAAAAGTTTGATCTTCCGAAGTGTATCACTTCACACTTTTCTGGATTGAACTCCATCTGCCACTTCTCTGCCCGACTCTGCATCCTGTCTATAACCTGTTGTAACCTATGACAACCTTCTACACTATACACAACACTTCCAACTTTCTGCAGACTTACTAACCCACCCCTCCACTTCTTCATCCAAGTCATTTATAAAAATCATGAAGAGCAGGGGTCCCAGAACAGATCCCTGCGGAACACCACTAGTCACTGACCTCCAGGCAGAATACAATCCATCTACCACCACCCTCTGCCTTCTGTGGGCAAGCCAATTCCGAATCTACACATCCAAGTTTCCATGGATCCCATGCCTCATGACTTTCTGGATGAGCCCACTGTGGGAAGCCTACCATCTCCCAAGCTACCCACTGTAGTGCTCTGTCATCCATCTCCTACCCCCTCTGTGGCAAAGCCTGCAGTTCCCACATTAGCCACCAGAGAACCCACAAAATGGGAATGAAAACAAGTCATCCTCAATCCTGAAGGACTGCCGAAGAAGAATAATAATTATTTAATCCATAGCTGACAAATTTTAAAACAAGTGTTAATATTTCCACATTGTACCCTCATCAGTTTGCTGTCTGCTGATATGATGTTTCATGATATGCAAATAGCCCAGTTCTTTCAGACCTCACTAACATTTCTGAATCAGATTTAGATAACAATTACTCAAATTAGATCAAAACTATTTGTTGTTTCCTTGTTTTTCTTTAAATTTTAGTAATATATTAAAAAACAGTCAGATTAACCTGTGAGAAGCTAAGACAAATCTAATTCAGGGTCTCCCTCTTTGGCAGTCCCACTGTCTAGAGGACGACTTGCTTCCTCTCCGTCATTTTGAGGAGTGGAAGATGCTTGTGCGTGATCTCCTTTAACATGGGATTGCTGTTGCACACCAACTGTCACAAAGCCTTGACAGGGTGAGGTCTGAATGCAGGGGCTCCACCATGATGAAGACCGTGACATGCTGCCTGTGCACACACCATACAGATACTTATATCTGGATAGGTTAAACACACACAAATGGACTCTGACCGCACATCCTGATATGGACACAAATGCACATGCTTTTGATCTCACCCTCTTCTTCTGCCGTCACTCGTTCATTCCCTCCCTCCTGACTCCCCTTCACTAAGATTTTGATTGGCTCACAGAGTAGCCAGTGGAGCGTTGGGTTGCAGGTTCATGCCTGTGATTCTTTTGCAGGCTGTTACTAACTTGTGCCTGATCCAGGAAAAGAGCAATGAAACAAAAAAAATCAGGGAACCATTCAACACAGAGTGTTCATTTGCACATATCTCCATATTTTATTTTCATATCTTCTTATGACATTTGGCCCTGAGTCTATGCCAGTTGTCGGAGCATTCCCATCAGTCCCTTCCTGTACTAATTTCTCTATAACTTGGTCCCTCTCATTTAACCATCAATTCTCTCTGATTTTCCTGCCACCTACCTTCACCAGGGGTAATTTACAGTAAGTAGCTAATAAGCCTGCCAACCACATTCATTGTCTGCTGTGTTTGTAAAAGTAAACAGCTAGATTTTAGCAATAAGCTCATTTGTAACTCTGGCCATTGTAAACCTTTTTCTCTAATGAATGAACAAGAAAGACCACATCAGATTTATAACAACCTGCTGAATAATAACATGTTTGCCAAACTTTATTTTCCCATGAAGGCAGGACCCCATAAACAAACACTTTACATCACTTTGGCCCCTATAAACACTGTTCAAAGAGGTCACCTACACATTGGCATGTAAGCAGCTTTAGCTGCTCTATGGCAAAATTAAATTGCAATGTTCATGAGAGCATGAGAACATTAGGAATAAAAGCAGCATTTGGCCATTCTCTCCTTGTGCCTTATCATGAGGTCATGGTGGATCTTTTATCTCAGTTTCTTACATTGTCTCTGTGTCCTTTGATTCCCTTAATATCTAAAAGTCTATCAATCTCTCTCTTGAATGTAGTCAATGACTAAGCCTCTTCAGCCCTTTTGGGTAGAGAATTCTTCACCTTTGGATGAAGAAGATTCTTCACATGTCTGTCCTGAATGGCTGACCTCTTATTTTGAAATTATGACCTTTGTTTGTAGACATCCCATCGAGAGAATCATCAATCCTTCATTACATTTACAATTCAATGAGAGCATTTTCATTTTTCTGAACTCAAGCGAGCATAGGCTTAGTCTGCTTATCCTGTCTCCTTATGATAAATCCTGCATCCCAGTAACCAATCTTTGCTCCACTCCCTTTATTGCAAGTATATCCTTCCCTATGTATGGAAACCAGACCTATATCCAGGGCCCTATACAATTGAAACAAGACATCTCTACGCTTGTACTCAAATTCTCTTGCAATGAAGCCAACATCCCATTTGCCTTCCTAATTGCCTCTTGTATGTGACTGTTAACTTTCAACACAAACACTTTTCAATCTCTCACCATTCAAAAAGTACTCCAGCTTTCTATTTTCTACCAAAGTGGATGACGTTATGTTTATCATTATTGCATTGTGTTTGCTATGTCTTGCCATTTACTTAACCTGTCCATATCTCTTAAAGACTCCCTGCATCCTCCTAACAACACACTCTGCTGTATAGCTTTGTATCATCAGTAAATGTATTGCACTCAATTTCCACATCCAAATCAATGATATAGATTGTGAGAAGCTGTGGCTCCAGCACTGATCCTTCACTAGTCACATCCTCTCAACCTAAAATAACCTGTTTGTTCCTGCTCTCTGTCTGTTAACCAATTTTCAATACATGCCAATGTATTATTCTGACTGCTGTGTGCTCTAATTTTCTTTAATAATCTATTGTGTGGTATCTTCTCAAAGACATTGTCAATGACTTAATCATACTTTATCAATGACTACATCAGCTGTTTACCTTTATTTATTCTGATTAAATCCTCACAAAACTCTAACAGATATGTGACATATTCTTTCTTTAATAAATCATGTTGATTCTTCCCAGTCCTATTATTATCTTATAAATGCTCTTTTACTTCTTCCTTAATAATAGATTCCAGTACTTTCCCTACTACTGATGGAAAACTAATTGGACATTTTTTTCCTGTTTTCTTTTTCTCACCCTTCCTCAATAGTGGGGTTACATTTGCTATCATCCAGTCTGTTGGAAGGAAAGTTACTTCCATGGTCATCTCCTTCAAAACCCTTGGATGCAGGTCATCAGGTCCTAGGGATATATCATCTCTGAGTACCATTAATTTTTCCAATACTTTTTGTTTAGTGAATGGTAACTTCTTTGAGCATATCATTTACTCGAGACTTGTTATCCTCCTCTATTTCCAGGAGGTTTCTTGTGTCTTCTTCAGTGACAAGAGACACAAAATACTCGTTTAACTTCTCTGTTGTTGTTATTTAGCTCATATTTATATTTTTACATATCTGTGGTCTATATTTATGTTTCTCGCTACATTTCTTATGTCTATTTATTCTTTATCAATGCCTCTTTTGCTGAAACCTGAAATTTTCCCAATCCTCAGTCTCAGTGTATTTTTGGCAAATTTTAAGTCTTTTCATTCGATCTATTACTATCTTTAACTTTTCATGAAAGCTATGGCTGGACCTCTTTTCCTGCTTGTTTTTTAAGCCTTCGGGGAATATATTTTACTTGTGAACTCTGCATTAATTCTTCAAAAGTCAGCCACTGCTTGTTGACAGTCATATCCTTTAATGTAGTTTTCCAAGCTACCAGAGCTAATTCATGCTTCCTTCATAGTTTGCCTTGTTCAGATTGAAGATGGTAATTTTTATTCTCTGTTCCTTAAAGGCCCTTCAAGACTTGATAATCAATTAACCCTTTGTTATTACACATTACGAGATCTGAAATAGCCTGTTACCTGAATTCTGATAAAGAGCCTTCAATTTTGTCTTTGTACCATTTTTTCCCTTGTCTGGCTCGAATTGAAGATACGGTATATCTGTACAGACAGCGTCTTCCTGACAGACTTTTGTTATTACCCAGATTGCTACCCCACACTATTGATTTGTTCTTTGTTTTTAATTTTTTAAATTTTCCTCAGTAGAACCCTTTTGATATGAACAGAATACCCAACACCCTCTGCCACCCCACCATTAGGAAAACCTCCCTTTTCTACCTATAGCCTTTCTGATGTGGATAGACAATAATTAGAGTGGGAGGTGATATACTTATTTAGGATAAAATGGAAAAAAATACTAACCTGGAACCTTCCATACCTACCACTTGTTTAAAGAATTTTTAAACAATATTGGCTTTGAACAATTAACACAGAGATCACTCACAATTGTATATAGCATCCTAAGTTATGTCACAAGGAAGTATCTTAAAAAAAATGCCAAACCAAATGAGGAGACATTCGAATAAGATTTATCAGAAAGGTTTGTTTTAAGGAGTGTGCAATAGTAGAAGGGAGAGGACGAGGTAAAGACGAAGAAAACTCCTGGGATTAGGAAATTACCAACTGCCAGCCCTTAACAAATTTGGAAGTTCAAGCATTAGAGTTTGACCAGCAGAAGGATTCTCAGAGGACTGTAGGCTTTGGCAAGTTTACAACGAAAGGGCAAGGCTTTGGAGGAATCTGAAAAAACAGACTGGAATTTGAAAAATCTGGACTTTCTATTCCTAATCCACTGCTGCATTTCTACCAATCCTGCATTAAGTTGCCTCTTAAATTCTTTCTGTTCTAATATTTCCATATGTGGCTCAGTGTCAGATTTTGTTGAGAATCACTCACTTGAAGTTGCTTGGAATGTTTTACTGCATTAAGGACTGTTTTTGTTGTTCAGGAATGACTTATTCATTACTTTTTCAAATTAACCCAATTTCCTGTCAAGCCTTAAATCTCCCAATTCAATAATAAATTAATTCTGGCATTAGCTAACAGTCAGTTTTATGAAATATCACCAGTCTCAGACACTTATAGAAACAAGATGTTTTCCAATTGAAGCACAGAGAATTATAGCAAATATTTTCATGAAGTTAACATTTATTTCAGAGTAGCTACTTATTGGCATGAAAAGCATTTCAAGACTGGTGGATCATAAATTATCAGTAATTTAATTTTTATGAGAGAAATTGTAAAAGAGAGATAGAAAAATGTTGTTCTCATTTTGGAAATATGTAATCTCAAATTTCATTGTGTTGTGTGACAGGATACTATGAAACCTTGTTCCAGAAACTCCAGCGCTATCATCAAGGGGATACAATCACTGGACATCTGATGCTGTACCCTAACTATGCTGTTCATGTGGTAGAGGTGAGGCTAGTAACTGCCGAGCATTGTTAAATGAAGAACAGCAGGGACAGTATTTTATATAAATGCTTGACAATTTTTGGTTTTGTAGTTTTTGAGGGTTGATACAAGCTCATATATCATTAGTGTGGAAAAACCTTTAAAATAAACACTGTGAAATACCTTAAATATGAGAACAGTTGTAATACAACACATACTAATCCTTTCAGAGACTGTTTATCAGATACATTGGCTTCCCTAAGTAGTGCACAAGAAAGGAATAAACTCTTCTCTAGGTATGGTGCTAAGTTCCCTACAAGTAAATTAAACTTATTTTCTTATAATCCAGACACACACTTCTTAAAATAAGAATAATTTGATGCAAGTTTAAATCAGTTAAATTAGTTAAATTTGTTTTAATGATTGCTGAAGTGAACTTGCAGTTCATGGATTTCTGTAAAGAGAATTGGACTTAAAAATGCAAATGCATCCTGAGAATATCGATTCACGTAAATGCTTGTTCTTAGTGAAAGTTACAAAGTTGGTAAACATTGGAAGTAGATCATTAAACCTGCAAGTGGATCAAAATCAAATTGGGTAGATTAATGGGGCCTCTGGTCTGCTTTTTTTTTGCTTAGCTTGACGCCAAAATAGGTGACAAAATAAATGTACTTGTTCCCTGGAATGGCCAATCTTAGACCTTGGAAAAGGGGAAATACCAGATAACACTAAAGTCCTTTAAAGACACAGCCAAAAGAATGGCAGTGGCACAGAATGAGCAAAAGCTGTGGAGTTCTATTTATCTATTTTGTTTCAAATTTGGACTGATTTTTGAAATACTGCGAAGTAAAAAGGAGCATCCAAATGTCAGCTCTGCATTATACCTTCAGTGCAAAGTGTCATAGTATGGAGTGAGTGACTGAGAGAAAAAGAATGGATTTGGCTTCAGTACGAGAAGGTTTCACCTTCTTCACAAGCACTTAGTAGATCCTTAAGGTTGGCTTGGTTCTTGTTATGCAATGAGCAGAGAGGTAGCTGGAAAGTATGTTGTGCTTCAGTGTCGCTATTTTTTTGAAGGTATGAAATGGCTTTGGTCTTGTTAAAGTACTCAGGATTTTCCTGTGGGAAAACAACTTGAACAAAAATCTTGATGGTACACAGCTGGAGGAACTCAGCAGGTCAGGCAGCATCTATGGAGGGAAATAAACAGTCGACGTTTCGGGTTGACACCCTTCATCAGGACAAGAAGGGAAGAGGGAAGAAGCCAGAATAAAAAGGTAAGTTGCTGCATTGGTGCTGCTTCCTGCACCCGTGCTGAGCTCGTCAAGTTCATCAACTTTGCCTCCAACTTCCCCCTGCCCTCAAATTTACTTAGTCCATCTCCGACACCTCTCTCTCCTTTCTTGATCTCTCTGTCTCCATCTTCAGAGATAGATTAACCACTGACATCTTTTACAAACCCACCGACTCCCACAGTTACCTTGACTATACCTCTTCCCACCCAGTCACTTGCAAGGATGCCATCCCCTTCTCCCAGTTCCTCCGCCTCCACCCCCATGATGAGGTTTTCCATTCCAGGATATCAGAGATGTCCTCTTTTTTCAGTAAACGGGGTTTCCCTTCCACCACCATCAATGCTGCCCTCACCTGCATCCCCTCCATTTCTTGCACATCTGCCCTCACCCCATCACCCCACCCCCCGACATAACAGGGACAGGGTTCCCCTTGTCCTCACCTACCACCCCACGAGCCTCCACATCTAACACATCATTCTCCGCAACTTCTGCCACCTCCAACAGGACCCCACCACCAGGCACATCTTCCCCTCTCTGCTTTCCACAGGGATTGCTCTCTCCGTGACTCCCTTGTCCACTTGACCCTCCTTATTGATGACCTCCGGCACTTATCTCTGCAACTGTGCGAAGTGCTACACCTGCCCCTACACCTCCTCCCTCACCACCATTCAGGGCCCCAGACAGTCCTCCCAGATGAGGTAGCACTTTACCTGTGAATCTGAGGGTGTCATTTATTGCAGGGGGCCACAGGAATGAGTGAAAACAAAGGGGGGGGCAAAAAAAAGGAGGGGAAGGGTTATTGGAAGTTAGAGGAATCAGTGTTGAGGCCGTCAGGCTGGAGACTACCAAGGCAGTTCCTCCAACCTGGCCTCAATGTGCCAGTAGAGGAGGCCGTGGATAGACATGTCAACATGGGAATGGGAAGCGGAATTAAAGTGGGTGGCCACCAGGAGATCCTGGCTATTGTGGCGGACAGAGCGAAGGTGCTCAATGAAGCGGCCACCCAATCTGTGTTGGGTCTCACCGATGTAGAGGAGACTGCACTGGGAGCACTGGATCACCCCTTGTCTCTCCCCTCCCCCACCCTCATAACCTGTCCATCTATTCCCCACCTGCTTCCCTTTTTTCCATGGTCCACTGTCCTCTCCTACCGGATTCCTTCTTCAGCCCTCTGCCTCTTCTACCTATCACCTCTCAGCTTCTTACTTCACTCCCTTTCGTCCCCCCCACCCCACCCACCTACCTCCCCATCTCACCTGGACTCACCTATCACTTGCCAATTTGTGCTCCCCCCCCTCCCTTTTTATTCTGGCTTCTGCCCTCTTCCCTTCCAGTCCCAATTAAGAGTCTCAACCCAAAACATTGACTGTTCTAACCAGAACCATTTCCCTCTGGCCACTTACAGCAGCAAGCATACACCAACAATCTGTGCGTCACTGACTGCCACTCCTTCATTTTTGGCAGTATGTCAAATCCTGTAAAATATTTCAAAAACTAAATTTTCTTTAAATAGCTGCAATACCACTGGAAATGTATTCCTAATTGAACAAGTAATCAGCTGGCACCCCTGTGAAGTTTGGGAACTCAGTTTGAAGTGTGAAGATGCATTGGAGTCAGACTAGCCAAACAGGCACCTTCAAAAACATATGAAGTTCAGAAATCTGTTCTCAATTCATTTTAAAGATCATCATTTGATAAATATAATGCATGTATTCTCCAGGATATGTAACATTCAAATTATGCAAATTTATCTTTGTATAAAAAAATTCTGCTTTATGCAGATTTTTACAGGTATGCAGGCAGGCATGTGACTACCTTTGGTGTTGCAGTCTGTGGCAGTCACCATATACAGTATGTAGCTGCTTGGTAAATCGAAGCAAAAAACATCATATTTTGCAGTTGCAGTCATGCCGAAAGGTGTGAGGAACTGTCATGTGATCATATTAGAGATGAAACCTCATATTATGGTGCACCATGAAAACGGGCAAATATTATCTTTGATATCAAGCTCTTTGCTCTGGTGCAGCCACATTCACTGTGAACACCATAATGAACAAAGATCGTGAAAGGTTTGGCACCAATAAAACAAAGTAACTATTTGGAGTGTTTTCAGAAATAGGAAAACTATTAACTGTGGCCAGAGGATCAAAGTCAGCGCCATGTGCCACTTAGACTTTTGACTACGCAGGAAAAGGCTAAAGTTTGTATGGAGACTTGAAAGCGAGGAACGGTGAAACAAGGGTGGCACAGTGCTGTAGCCAGTGGAGCTGCTGCCTCATAGCTCCAGTGACCCAGGTTCAATCCTGGTCTCTGGCACTATCTCTGTGCAGTTGGCACATTCTAGCTGTGACTGCGTGGGTTTTCTTTCCCATCAGAAAGCTGTATTGGTTGGGAGGCTAATTGGCCTCTGTAAATTACCCCTAGTGTGTAGGTGAATGGAGAGAGTTGTTATGAATATAGGGAGAATAAAATACTAATTAATCCATGAGTTTTTTTTCAGAATACAGTATATTGATGCAGTGCATAGAATATGATAGAATCAGGACCTACTCCCATCAAAGCATAAAATGAAACAGTAAACATATATATCCTTTGGTGAAATCTGACATGTAAAATTTGCCTTATGGAATGCCTTCTGGAACAAAACTCTTCTGTGAATCGGGGACTTTTAGCTTCTGAGAAGGGCTATCCCACCATTTTTATTAGTGCGGACTTTTACATCTGGTGTTAAGTTCCATCGCCAATACTTCTTTAGGGTCTGACAGATGCATAAAAAGTATTGCTTTTAGTAATGATAGCCTGAAAATGTCCCTATACTCCAATTGATTCACAAGTGTTGAGAAAAGTTTATTTTCCCAAAGCCAGTTCTATTAATAGAAAGCTATGCCATCACTTAATTAGAATTAGGTCCCTTGGCTATTTTAGAAGGGTGTTTATGCTGCTTCATGAGCTTTGTCCTTTCCTGTCCAGGACAGCTTCAGGGTCATCATTCCATCCTGATTGCCTCCACCTAGTTCAACATTTCCCCTTTGTCTTGTGTGCAGCTCACACCTTCTCATTACTCTAATGACATTTCACAAACCTGCTAGATCTCATTTTTCCCTCACTGAGTCATTTGCTATTATGAAAAAAAAACAACCACATTCTGCAAGAATCTCTACACTGAAAAATCACTCCTTGGTTACCATCGATGGTCCAGGAATGATAGTCATTGTTGACCACTCTGATTGCTATCCACATTTTTCTCATGGGCTCTTGAACGGCAACTTATGGTATTTAGAGGTATTTTTTCAATGTGTTCTCTTGAACTAAGATCTATTTGGGAAAGCACCAGCTTGTTACGTCAATCAGACAGATTGATGAATCTTCATTGAGTGACATGGAGTCTAAGCTCAGAAAAAGTCTATAATGTACAACCTGTAGAATCATGTACAGAAAGCCAAATAAAGAGGGAAATAGATTTAAAGAGGTTTGAAAAAAATAGGAAGGGAAAAAAGAAGGAACAATCAAGCTTGCATTTAGATAATACCTCTCAGGATCTCAGAAGTTCCTATAGAGCTTCACTTTGCATTTCATAGTTGGAGCGTGGACAAGTGGAACAACCTACCTGACACTTGCAAGATTCCACACCCTTCAATGAGAAGAATAAGCAACTTGAACACTTTTGACTACCATTTGGTATGGGACAATTTTAGGTTGGGACAGTGGAAAATCTGCCTTGCTCTTGGTAGAGAATTGCCAAGGGACATTTTAACATTCACTTGTGAAGTCTTAAGATGAATGCTTCTTTGAAAAATACTGCTTCTGAGAGAAGAGCGTCCTCTGTGTATGGTCACAAATTAAGTATAATGTTCCTTCCCTACTTCAAGCAGTCATGGGCTAAAAGGAGTCAATGGGATGTCACAATTTTTCAAGGAGGCTCTAAGCACTTCATTGAATCTTTTTCTCTTTCCGGTTGGTAATCTCTTCCTGTCACAGAGCTTGGAATAGAGTACCCATTTCTAGTGCCAGGCACATGACTAAGGTGGCTAGTACCAAAGTTAGTGTAACAAGGGCCTTGATGCGGTGGATGTTGGTCTGGGAAGAGGACGTTGACAAGTAGCTTGCCTGTGACTTTAGTTCTGTTGGCAATGGTTCCCTCTGCAAGTTTTTCCTCAGTCCCATCAAAAAAGCATGGATCATAATAAATAGGAACAGGAGGAGGCCATGTGGCCCCTTGAGCCTGCTCCACTATTGCATAAGATCATGGCTAATCCAATGATCTCATGCACTTCCCTGCCTTCTTCCCACAATCCTGATTTCCTTTCTGATTAGAAAGCTATCTCAGTTTTGATTATGTTCAAGTATTCATCCTGGGGCAAGAAATCCCATATTTCTTCCTCATCTCATTCTTAAGCAGGTTTTTCCTTATTCTGAGATTCTGCAGCCTGGTCCTAGACTCTCCCTCAAAGGAGACACCTTCCCAATATTTATTCTGTCAACCCCCCTAAGAATCTTAGAGTCATAGACTAATACAGCATGCAAACAGGCCCTTCAGCCCAACTTGTCCATGCCGACAATCAAGCTAGTCCCATTAGCCCGCGTTTAGCCGATATCCCTCGAAACCCTTCCTATCCACATACTTATTCAAGTGCCTTTTAAATGTCTGCCTCATTTGCCTCAACCACTTTCTCTGGCAACTCCTTCCATATACACCCCATCCTCTGCATGAGGAAGTTGTCCTTCTGATCCCTTTTAAATCTTTCACCTCTCACCTTAAACCTATGTCCTCTAGTTTTTTACAATTTCCCTTCCATGGGAAAAAAAAGACTATGTGCTTTCACAGGGAAAAATAGCAGACAGGTGCAGGAGATAATTAGTAAAGTGAAAGGAATGCTGGCTTTTACTTCAAGGACTTAGAGTAAAAATAGGGAAGACTTACTGCATCTGTTCAAGATAGTACAGAAACCACATCTAGGGCATGATGAACAGTTTTGCCCCCCTTATTTAAGGAAAGTTCAGTGAAGGTTTGCCACAATGATCCCAGGTATGGAAGGATTGCCTTATGAGAAAGGTTGAACAGACTGGGACTCAACATGTTGGAGTCCAGAAGAATGAGAGGTGATTTTTATGGAAACAAATAAGATTGTATAAAATCATGAGGGATATAAGTAGGGTGAAAGTGATCAAGTGATGCAAATCATCTCATCCTTATCACCTGCTTCCTGCCTATTAGACAACCCCCTGTCTATGGTAATGCATTATCTTCACACCATGAGCTCTAATTTGTGAAGTAACCTTTTGTGTGGTATCTTGTCAAATGCCTTTTGAAAATCCAAATATATTACATCTACAGTTTCCCCTCTATCCTCTCTGGGTGATACTTCCTCAAAAAATTCCAGTGAATTTGTTAGGCCTGATTTCACCTTTAAGTAGCTGACTCTGCTCAATCAGGTTATGACTTTCCAACTGTTCTGTTATTATCTTCTTAGTAATTGATTTAAATATTTTTCTAATATTAGGTATTAGACTATCCAGTCCATAGCTACTCCTACTCTTTTTGAATAGGAATATTGCATTGGCAGATTTCCAATTCTCTTGTACTTCTACAGAATCTAAGAATTTTTGGAAGATTACAACTGCTGCATTGATTATTTCTGCAGCCACTTCTTTATGGATCCCAGAATGCAAACCATCCAGTACTGGGGATTTATCAGTCCTTATCCCCATTATTTTGCCTAATACTATTTCTCTAGTGATGGTGATGGTATTTATTTTCTCCACCTTAATTTTTAACGAGATGTCTATATCATCTTCTACTGTAAAGAGTGATGCAAAATATTTGTTTCCGTGCTAGTTCCATGTTCCCCATAATAACTTTCCCAGCCTTGTTCTTTAAAGAGCCTATGTTCATCTTAAATTCACAAAGCCTTACCAAGCAGATTGGCTGAGATTGGGAATCACTCGGACAAAGAATAATGAGAAACAGTCTTTCTCTGGCAGTTACTTGATATTTTTAAGGAGGTGCTGCAGTGTCTGCTGCAAGTCCTCATGGTTTCGATTCAATTTGCTTTTGTAGAGCCAAGATCATTGGACTTGGGTGCACTTACATTATATTTAGAGTTGAGGCCTGCACCAGTTCTGAAACTGGCCCAAAACCAAACTAACATTAAATCACAAACAAGTAACATGCCAGAGTACAATTTCATTCCTGTTACATAATCTTGCAGTTCAGGTTCAGGTGGTAGTTCGAAACAATTCAAGCTTTGTTCCAACATTTAAGGAGCTTATCAGTAACTCCTCAATTTCTTGAAGTTCTTTTCACACAATATTGATTTCTTTCTGCAATCATGTAATATTAAATTATTGGAACACAGCAATTGTAATTTCTTAAACAAAGATATAAATTCTCTATTTAGAACTTCAGGTAGCTAAACTAGATATCACTGGAGAGTGCGCTCTGGGATCACAATGCACGGTTAGCTTGCATCTATTTAGCCCGTTTTGTGCACAACAAAATGTTTGGTGCATTGGGAGGCCTGCCTGAAAGCATGCTTGAAATCTCAAGGAGGAAGGGAGAGTCTAGCTCCAACCTTGCACATGGCTCTATGTGGAGCCTGGGTCCTGTTCTTTCCAGCATGGAAGTGCGAGTTAGCTTCATTTCAGTACTTCTGAACCCAAGCAACAAATGATCGAATGACCATCCACTTCTCATTTAAAAGAATATTAAAATATTCTATTAATTCATGAATATGCATTGTAAACAGCTGTTGTCCCAACACTAATGTGTGTGGCACCCCACTGGTTACAGGTTGCTTCCGTGGAAATTGAGGCTCTGCAATGCAGACTCAGTTTGCAGCCTTTGCCATACTGTAGCGACCTTGTTATGGATACCAGTGTCACAGTGCTCCAGCAAAGTGTCCTCCAGCAAATTTCGAGGATTGCTGAAGATCCATCCCAGCGGAGTGGTGCTGATTCCCTCAGGCATGAACACGCTGTCAACTCTCAGGATGACAGCATTTCCACTTCACCAGTGCCTTTGCTGTTGCCTGTTAGCCTGCCAGCCTAGAATGTTGACCCACAGAGCAAGATGGCTCAATCTGTCCACGATCATGTTTCCACTCGGCTGTAGGTAGGGAGTGACACAGAGGAGATGATTGTGTCAAAAAAAAGTCAAAGGAAGAACCAACTGAGGGAAAGAGGCCACTTTAAGCATAGAGAGCTGAGGGAAAGGGATATAGTGAAAAAGCAGAGCTGAGCAGGTTACTGTGAAATATTAGTTATGATAGATTGTATTCTGTAATAGGGTTGGAAAGAAGTTGGCTCACAGCAGATGAAAACTGTGCTTCCCTTTTAATCTGAATAGAAATTGAACAGAGAACCAATGTTGTATCTTCCTCTCATTTTATTTCCCCATGAGAGATTTCCTCAAATAAAATTGCTTTGGGCAGCAATCTCAGTGCCAGTGACTGTAGATTTGACTTTGCCAGGTTGCACACAAGTTTATGGTTTCTCCCTTTGCCCAATCTGCATTCTGGTCTGCCTGATATACCTTTGTGGGTTCAGTATTTCTGGTGGCAGTTTATGTGTTTTACTTTTATGGAGTTGACTCAGCTTGCCCTGTGTACTTTTACACTTGTATAACAAGCACAACTTATCTTAAACAGCATTCCTATGTGACCTGCACTGCCTATTTGTATCCTTGGCATGTATTTCTCAGATCTGTGCAGTTGGTTTGCATTATTATTAAATTGGTTAATATTTAGGTTAGCCTACTCCGTGGTAAGTTAAAATGTTCTGACTAGTACATAATGAACACATTTGTATAGTTCAGCCTATATTTATATAATGATACAAAAAAGAAAATATGATGCTACCCATTAATTTCATGAGGCATATAACCTATTTAATCAGAATAATGCTGCTTCACTCTCTCCTCATGGACCAGAGACGAATATGAATGGTTGATATGGAGAAATGTCAAACACTTCCTGGCACAAGACCAATATAGATTACAGCTGCCTTCAACTGAAGAACTTGCTTGCCCTGGTTTGAGGATGGATTTTTCCATTACTGATACTGGCCTACCTCCTGTACTGTGAGATTTTATCAATGTCCTTTCAACAATTTCCATTTAATTTAGCTTATTCTTGTTTGAAAAATCATAACATAAAACTGCACAATATGATCTGTGGGTAATAAGTTAATTGTAGTTTTATAAATACATCACTGTGGAAATGAATTAGAGGGTGATGTGTGTAGATGCTCAGACACAATTTGCTTTAATCCACTCACCTTTGAGTGAAAACTGCTCATCAAAAAGTTGACCTTCAGGGTATTTCGTGTTAATTATTGAACTTAACATTGTAGCCCATATGTATTTCATATGTCTTACTGTGGTTATTTTAACACTGGAATAAACAGCTGTTGAACAGGGAAGGTTGCACGGTGGGCTAACTTTGGCAATGCTTCTAACTGATCTCCTGCATAACCAAATCTTGAAAAGTTTATTTCTACTTCTGCAGTTTAAATATTTTAAAATGAGTAACTTCCAGTCATGACTAAAGGTTAGGACAACAAGACACACACAGGGATTGAAATTGGAAAGAGCTGGAAAACAGGGACAGGATTTTCAATGCGCAATTAGCTTGCAGCCATTTTGAGCTTGAAGAGGGCACATAGGAGATTTGTCATCATGATTCATTTGTAGTGATCAGTCAGTGCTAACAGTGACTTAGCACTGACATATGCCCTCGATTGTTTAGGATGGCAGACATCATTTGAAGCTGGCCAGCTATAATTGAAGCCATGCTGGCATCTGTCAAAGAGGAGCTGCTCTGTGGCTGCAAGTGGAGCCTGACTCTATGGATGTGGTTCCAACAGGCCAGGTTTATATTGTGATTACACGTTTGTGTTTGGTTTGGACCAGTTGGCTCAGTATATTATAATATTCTCAAGGTAATTATTTTGTTCTGTGAGCATGACCATTTTTGTGAATAAGCACATTTACAGCAGAATAGTTCTTTAAACTAGTGCAGAAAATTGTGGAAACTCAGTTTGCATTTGACATAATTTGTGCTTGAAATTCTATGATCTTTCGTATCTGTTTGACAGACTTTATTCAAATTGCGCTGGAGGTAATAATGCAACCTGATGGTAACTGTGCTCCCAGAAATTCTTTCTACTCTTGCTGTTGCACATCATACCAATTTGGGCCGATGCTGAGCGGCAGGTGCTTCTCCACCTATACAGGGAAAATTTGGAGCAATTTGATCGACATAACCCACACAAATAAAGATATGTTCAGAAAGATGCAAAATTCATTTATTTGACCTTTCCCATTTGCCCACAGTCTTCCAGTGATGTGCTATATTCCGTGATCCAGGATTTAAGGGATGTGCAGGAACAAGAAAGGTAAAGCTTATAGCGTGTCTTTAAGCAAGGCTAAATTATTCTTTCTGTATCCATGTGTCTGTTCATGTTATGATCCTATTGGACAGCAGAGATGCAATGTGCTACTTCTCAATAATGTAATATTGCCACATTCAGTTTGTAGTAACAGCTTAAATATTCATCATGTAAGTAGCTTAAACGTGCAAATAAACCAATGGGCTGTAATGTCAGATCTACCAGCTGGCAGTTCCTGTTGCAACTGTTGGCACTTCTTTAAAGTTGTTGAATAATAATGCAAACAGTTCTACCAGTTCCTGTCGCACTTTGTTTCAGACCTTTGCATTTGGAGTCCAAAATCCTGGTGATGTCTCACAATGTTCCCAGCAGACTGTTCCAGCAGTGGGAGTATAATGTCCTGAGTATCTCTGCAAAACGACTGGATGATAATTTGCAAAGGGAACCAATAGAAAAGATCATCAGTGAAAGCCTCACTTTGCTTCTTAAGCTAGGAATGCATATGCAGGAAGCATACAAGGTATCCATTTGCAACATTATTTTTAAACAATTCTGTTTCGGTTGGCTCATTTATTATAATTAAGTACATCAGTAACTTTTGATTCCTTTCTTTAATCTTCTGCACCATCCCTCAGCTTAACTGAACAACATTTTGCTTTTGGCCTAACACTTCACTGTTCTATACTATTGCCATTCATTGTAAAGTTCAGCAAGTACATTGTTCCAATGTACTGCTATAGGAAAATCTCATAAACCATTTCCATGTTGTGTTATGAACATCATGTTAAAATTCCACTCAATATTTCAGAATTTCTTCCATGAAATTTGTTGATAGTTCATACCACAGAACATTTTATTAATATAAAGTAATAACAGAAAATGCTGGAAATACTGGCCAGTTCTAATGCAGACTGGAAAGGCTGGTTATCTGAAATTGTATTAATTGTTATCTACTGAAGGCTGTTATGAGCCTGGGTGGAAGATAAGATGTTGTTCCTTGAGCTTACATTGGGTTTCATTGAAACAGTGTTGGAGGCCAAAGACAGAGAGATCAGAGTGGGAGTAGAATGGAGAATGAAAGCCACAGGCAACTGGAAGCTCAGTGTCATCCCAGCAGAATGAATGAAAGTGTTCTGCGTAATCGTCACAAAACTGATTGATTTCATTAATATATCATCATTAATTGGAAGAACTACAAGTGAGTCATTGCTCTGCAGTCTGCTGCAAGTGACTAAACCCTTTCATGAGCAGCTAAAGAAATTAGATCTACGTTCTTTGGAGTTCGGAAGAATGAAAGGTGATTGTATTGAAAATATTAGGGGGTTAAATTTTATTAGGGGGAGAATGGGGTTGAAAAATAAATTGGACATGATTGAATGATGGTGCAGAATTGATGGGCCAAATGCCTTATGTCCTATCTCTTATCTTATGTTTGCCTGCATAACAAAAAGCTACACAAAGATTAATTAATTTGCTATAAAAGATACAGAAGAGAGCTACAAATGCATATTTTCTTTCTTGGCAAACAAAATGATTGAGAAGACCATAAACTACTTACAATTAACAGTCAATTGATTGCAAAGTTTTAAAGAATACAATGCACATAAAAAGAGGCCGGCATACTCCATTTGGAGCTTCTAACTTCTGTCTTATCTGCAGGAAGTTAATATAGGACAGGTATGTTACAAATCCTTCAAGAGGAGAAAACTATAGATTCTTTCCCTAAATCATGCTCAGGCAACTGATAGTGGAAAATAGTGGATAATGTTTTACAGTTAGAGAATCCAAATGGCCTAATGTGATTTAGTAGCAAAATAAAGATTTGAATCATTCAAGGATTTGAACAGATCTGAAAAGTGAACGTATCAAACATTTGGGTAGAAGGTAACAGAATGGAAATTAGATATATTTTTGATCATTTTATCACAATTTATAATAAAAAAAGAAAATGCATGTGATAAATATAATATAATACAGCTGTTGAGTGACAGTATAGCCATATTGTGATAATAGACAGGCACAGTGCAGTTTCATTTAAATTTTATGGACACAGATTTTTTTTTACTTAAGTATGTCTATGGGCTTTTAAAGAAGGCTTTTACATTGTGTTTTCAACATTCAAAAGAAATGTAAAAATAAAAGTTCCATCACATATAAGCATTATAGAGCAATTACATAATACAGTCTCTTAGCTTGTTGTGTTGTATCAGGCAGTGAATTTCAAATACTTGATCCTCATTTTAGATTCAAGAGCATGTTGTGGATTAAATGTAGCATTGCAAATGACTTAATCAATACAGAAGGATCTGATTTTTATAAATTTAAAACCTATTTTTAAAGGTCAGCTGCAGAGATACATGCACATGCCTAGAAGTTGAATTTTATACAGTGAACTATACATGAACACCAAATCAGATTGCAAAAAATTAATCATGAATTTGTTTAAAAACAAGTATGCCTTATGAAAGCAGGTTGAGGGAACTCAGCCTTTTCTCCTTGGAGAGACGGAGGATGAGGGGGGACCTGATTGAGGTGTATAAGATGATGAGAGGTATTGATAGGGTAGATAGTCAGAGGCTTTTCCCCAGGGCTGAATTGGTGGCCACAGGAAGACATAGGTTTAAGGTGCTGGGGAGTAGATATAGAGGAGTAAGTTTTTTACTCAGAGAGTGGTGAGTGCATGGAATGGGCTGCCGGCAACAGTGGTGGAGACTGATACGATAGGGTCTTTCAAGAGACTGTTAGATAGGTACATGGAGCTGAGTAAAATAGAGGGCTATGGGTAAGCCTAGTAATTTCTAGGGTAGGGACATGTTTGGCACAGCTTTGTGGGCCGAAGGGCCTGAATTGTGCTGTAATTGTTCTATGTTCTATGTTCTAAATATGTATCAGCATTAGCGTTGTTTCCACTTGAAAAGACGTGTTGAGTGGCAACCTGTGGGGTTCCAATGAGTGTAATATTATTGCAATCAACTTCTGCCACTTTGCTGTGCAGCACACCAAAAAGATGGTCAACTAAAGGTGCATTCTCCATGCAGCCAGACACCAGTAACACATAGGCTCCCGGGGAGAATGTCTTTTCCATTGTGAGTTACTGTGCCTCCTCCCCCACTGTCTGCTACCATCCTGGAGATGCCTGCGACACCAACCCATGAGCTTATATTATTTGAGCCATGATCAGTAAATGAGCCATAGCATTACGTTCTCAATAGTTACATTCTCCAAAAATAGTTTGATCATAAACTGAATGATTTTGGAATGTGTACGAGTAGTTTGCAGTGAGTTCTGGAGTTGCCCTGTGAAATGTCCCAGTATCAGCAGTGTCCTTTTAAATCTCAAACAAAGCTGGAATATAGTGCAATGTGCACCTGGTTCTGAGACTGTTCCACAACTATCACTGGCGGAGCTTTGAGCTTTGGTCTGAAACCTATGCTGCATAATGATGATGTCATTTGGGTGCATGCCAGGCAAAGGATAAATATCAGGGCCGCTAACATGGGTGATGAATGGGATTACTTGGTCTAATTTTGCAATTGGTGCAATTTCAACCAGAAATGATAGCAAACCTGATTTACTTGGGTTAAAATTGATTTTGCAGTGAGTAATACTGAAAAGGACAATGCCCTACAATCCACTTTCTAGGTGACAGTATGTAAAATTGAAAATGAACCCAAAGAAACTTGGTTTCTAATTTTCAGGAGTTGGTAATAGGATTAATCTCACAATCTGTCATTCTCAAATTACAATTTTATTTTGGAAACACCAAAGCTATTATTACTGGTGATATTCCCTCAGGTACAGTGATGCCTGCATCTTACATTCAGGAGTGTGCTTGCCCACTCACACAATAGCATAATCCAAAGGTCTAACAAATGGGCCTTGCTCCTTTTGCAGCTACTTCATATGCTTTCTCCAGTTTTTTTTGAAGATAAACTAAGACAAGGTAAGATGGGAGATTGAGCTGAAGTCAATGGAAGTGAAAATCAGAAGGGATCTAAAATGAGCTGCCAACTCACTATTCCCAGCGCTATGTGAATACAAAACGTCAAGATCCACCATGTCATGAAACAAAGATTGAATTGCAACAAACATGGGGTCTGCTCGTTAGTGATGTTCAGAAACTATGCATTAAAATAATGGGCCTGAACTTGCTGACTGTAACCAGCAGTTCTGAATAGCACCATCAGTGTTTAGTTGTTTAAACAATATGGAGTCTTGGACTTCCATGCAAGCGCTGGCAAACGCGGAAGTGTGGGACTTATGGACTTGGAACAGCAAATTTCTCACCGTGTAGTGTTGGCAGTCTGCCCATGGTGTCCAGGGTTAGTACCCAGCTTTGTAGGGATTCCCAGCATTCTCTCCTTGGGATTGTCTATCAGATGTCAGGCCAAAGATTTAGGAAACAAAGGGGAAAGTAAAGCACTTCTTAAAAAATGACTTCACTTTATAATGTTTTCAATTATTGATTTGTTTCAGGTGATTTTAGTAATCAATAAATTTTTATTTTCTAATTATTCACTTCAATTTTAGTAATTTGTAAATTTCTCTAAAGGAGACATTTAAACACTGTTAAAAATTTCTCACAGCTTTTACAGGCACAAAGTATTGGGGATGGGTTTTAATCAGCTGTCAGTGGTTTCAGGGGCAGGTCCACTTCACTGCATTGCCAGGGATTCTGCCCCTGCTGAGGCCATGTACTTGGAGTCATGGATTTTCAGGCCCAATGCACTTGGCTCCTGGACCAGGTAAGTACAGGTGTGGGTGCGTCATGGCAAGCAGTTTTGGCTAGATTTGTTGGTGTGGTGCAGGACAGTACTGGGTTAATGAGTTTCCCTACGCAGAAAATGAATCAATGAGTTTTGTCTGAAATTACTCCATTCATTTATTTGTAGAGGCATTAGCGTGTTTTGAACAAGATAATGCCTCCTATTAAATAACGCATATAAATTCCAGACAACACACTGACCTTTTATACGTGAATAAACTATGGAGTGTTATTTTTCTAAAGCCAATAGTTGTTCTGAGTGAAAGTTGCTGTACAAAGTTACTATTATCTGTTGTCTCCTTATATCAGCTCAATTCTGAGGTTCAGTTGATGTTTTATTTTGAAACAATATTGCTGTCAATAAATAAGTTCTATCTGGAGATTAAGATTTCTGGAGGTTACCTTTATAAACCATTTATCACTCACTTGAGGTAGTGTTTTCCATGCATTTCCTGTCTATTACCATTTTACCTCTTGTTTACGTTCTTTATTCTTCTCTGCAGGAATCCCCCAACAATCAAACTGATTCTGTGCTAGGTGATGTCCCGGAACTGATTATTCCTCAGAATCTGATTGCTCGACTGGTAGAATCTCATGAACTTTTAACGCCTGCCCAATTTCTGCACAATTATAGTGCTCCATTAAACATACTTATGGACTCAGGTAGGTTATAAGATTGCCTGAAGTTAAGTGATTTGACAATTTTTGTCACAATACACTTGATATTTTGATATAGCACAAGGGAAAATAGTCATAAAATAATAAAACATCAAGGGTTTATATGATGAAGGAGATGTTTCCATTGTACAAACTTTGTTTCAGATTTAACTTTAAAAAGCTACTTAGTTGTCTTACAAGTATCAGTTACAAATCTATGTTGCATGAACCCTTCCATCAGTTTATTTGGATCAGATATTTTTGGTTATTCCACCTGGTGCCTGTTTCTTTAAAAGCATTCATTTTAGAACATAGAACATAACAGCACAGTACAGGCCCTTCGGCCCACGATGTTGCGCCGACATTTTATCCTGCTCTATTATCTAGCTAACCCTTCCCTCCCACATAGCCCTCCATTTTTCTATCATTCATGTGGCTATCTAAGTCTCTTAAATGTCCCTGTTGTATCTGCCTCCACAACCTCTGCCAGCAGTGCTTTCCACACACCCACCACTCTCTGTGTAAAAAAAACTTACCCCTGACATCCCCCTTATACTTTCCTCCAATCACCTTAAAATTATGTCCCCTCATGTTAGCCATTGTTGCCCTGGGAAGAAGTCTCTGACTGTCTACTCGATCTATGCCTCTTGTCATCTTGTACACCTCTATCAAGTCACCTCTCATCCTCATTCTCTCTAAAGAGAAAAGCCCTAGTTTTAAGGCATAACCATCACTGGCAAGGGTGACGTTAGTAGTGATCCATGAGATTGTGAAAAAACTTGGGAATAATTGCAACAGGTAATCAGATACATCAGAATGTTTGGAACTGCAATGTCCATATAAAAGTAAACATATTAATCAGGGAAATACCCAAAATGCATGTACTTCTTTGCAGAACCATCAGCCATAGGGGGTACATGGGATACATCAGCATTAGCCACCACCACTCAATGGAAAATCTGCCTCAAAGCAGCTCCACAACTGTGCAGAAGGCCCAGCATTTGCAGTTCTCCATTAGTTGGTTGTTTGTACCATCTCTAATCCTTTAGAACTCCCTCCCTTGATCGTTCCATTTTGTTCTGACCTTCCCTGCTTTTCATAAGCTTCTTACTATCTTTCGTCCCTCACTCTATCATTTCCTTTTCCCAATCTCCTTCTGGCCAAGTCTCTACTAATTGTTTCTCACCAAATAAATGAATCTCTCTGTGCTCATTGTTAATCAACTTGTAGACAGGAGAGCCTATGATTTTCATTAATATAAACATTACTTGCTCTGTAAGCTGCACTGAATTCCATAGCTTTGGTAGGTATACTAAGCTTATAATAACCTATATGGAAGTAAAAGAAAATCACAGAACTGCAGATGCTGGAAATCTGAAATAAACATGGAAAATGCTAGAAACATGCAGAAGATCAAGCAGCTCCAATGCCTTGTGCACTTGCTTACTTTGTTATTATTCACTCATTTTCATAAAACATTTTAGGAGTGAATTGCATACCTATCCTTACCTATGAGTAATACCTTGAAACCTGCATTAAGTAAATAAATTAGACTAGACTAACTATTTCAGTATATTGATACAATGTCAATGTTAATTCATGCTCCTTACATCCTGCCTTGAAATTTAAGTCTGTTAGAAAATCAAACAGTTCTTGAAGTTTTTAATTTTGCATGTTGGAATAACAGTATATTAATGGAAATAATGAAGTTTAACATGAGATATCAAGCACACATAAATGCTTGAGTTGGCTGTTGTAATATATTCAGAGGATTACATCCGATACAATCTAATATGCATCATCTACTCTGGTGTTATTGTTGTAGATTTCCTTCACCATCCACCCAGTTCGAGCCGCTACCAGGGCTGTACACAGAGCTTAATGCCTGTGCTGGATGTTTCATTAGCTCTTCTACAAAAAAACTCAATGTGGGAAGCAAAAATGGGCAAAAAGCCCCAACCGTTGCAGCTGGTGTGCCTCTGTCAGCAGAGAAACAACAGTATTGCTGGCAGTGAGGGTGTAATCACTAGCCCAGACTGTCCCAGCAGGAAGGGGATGGCACAAATGGAAGGCGGCAACAAAATAGGGATAACAGTGATTTGCTTTAAAGACTTAATAGAAGATTCACAGTTGTTTGCTTACCAGGCAGCTGCCACAAACCAGAAACCCTCATTTAGAGCATTACAAAACGAGGACTCTGATGTTTGGCTATAATGGTGTGAGGACTCATTGAATGGTAGTGATTACAGACTAAAAGAGAATATCTTTATTCACAGCCTACGGATGTCCTTTCAGAATTAGCTTTTCAAATGGCTTTTCCTCTTGCAGAGCAGAAACCTTATTGTGTGACACAGCTGACAGTACTGCCTGATTGTAATTACTCCTTCCATTCAGTTCAGCTGCACCATATTTCCCTGAATTTCCGAGGTTTAATTTTTGGGACAACTTTCTGTGTCATCTAATCAAAACACCACCATTCTTTCTGAAAATTAATATTAATGCCTTTTAAAATATGAGTGTTGGTAGTTTTACATTTTAGAGCTGGATTAGAACCTCAGAGAATTATATTAAAGTGCTTTAAAATTTATGCTTAAACAGATGGAAACCACTGTGAGCCTACCAAAATACACATTACTCGAGGTTTTGATCATTCATATCATTAAAGTTAATTATAATCTATTGAAATTACCTCAGAAGATGTTATCTTTAGATCCTCACTGCTAAATAATAGATGTTCTATAACAGAGCTCTAATGAAGTGAATCTTGTATTGACTTACAATGCAATAAATACACTGCTCGTTGTTTTGAAGTCATTTCCTCTGCTGACCAGGCAAGCACACCATCTGCTCCCAATCTTCTTTCAGTGCAGTCATGTTAGTTGCAGGATGATTTGCCTTCAAATGTTTCTCCCTGCCAGGATGTGGCATGTAGCCACATGGCACTGGATTGCTTGTCTCTCTCCCTCTCCTACCAATCCTTGGACCACCATCAGTAGTACATTATAATCACATCTAGAAACACTGGGGGAGTGGGCATTTGCCATGACT
Organism: Pristis pectinata; assembly: GCF_009764475.1. Taxonomy (NCBI): domain Eukaryota; kingdom Metazoa; phylum Chordata; class Chondrichthyes; order Rhinopristiformes; family Pristidae; genus Pristis; species Pristis pectinata. The sequence goes on from NC_067422.1 coordinate 25,212,271, forward strand.
TTAACATAATGACTGCTAGCTCTTGGTCAGGCTATTAATAATATGGTTAGATTTCCAGGAGTTGGTGGGAGCATTTTCTAAGAAAAAATAAACGTGAGAAGAACAGAGCCACACCAAGCAGATAACTAAAACTGCAGTCCAGTCATCTGATTCTTCTGTTCATAGATATCTTGTAATCTGATTGTAATCTTAGTTTTTGTTAAATTATGTGTGCAGGGTTTGCTACCTCTTAAATTCATCCAGTAGCAAGAGGCAAGATAGAATATTGTACATTACCTTTACAATGCATGAGTTAATAAATCATTGTTTTCTAATGTAAATCTGCTCTTTTTCAGAATTTGTATGGCCAGCACCGGAACATATACTGCCTGCCAAAAGAAAATAATGGGCCTTGTGAAATATGGGCTGTTTCCTTCTTCAGAGAAAGAATAATATTTAAGTTTTATAGTGATGGTCTCCTTGCATTTTCTCAGAATAGACAGTGCATTCCAAGAATTATTATAAAAAGCTTAAGATAATATTGGGTGCATACATACTTGTAGAGATTATATGATTGCTACTATTCGGAGGCATTTATGAACTATAACAATTGATATTAATAATTTAAAGAAACAGAAGAATATTTTAAAAGTGAAAATAAAGTAAAATTCTTCAAAACACAAAATCACTAATAAATCATTAAAGATGTTAAAGTAAAAAAAAAATTGCTTATTTTCCTATTCAGCAAGTAGAGAATCCACATTCAAATGAATGGGGTTTGCAGTCCCACACTAGGTCAGACCAGGTGCAGGTTCAGAGAAACCAATTCCCCAGTGTAATGCTGTGGAATCCCAGCAAGGCTAAGCACTGCTGGACTCCATATGCAGGCAAGCAACAGAGTGGAGTGAGAGATATGGCCTGAAGCAGACTTGAAGTTGAAACATAAATCTCATAGGTCAGCATTCATCACTTAGTTCACTGAGGACATTTTGATGGTTTTTAAATAAAACTTTTATATTTAAAGTTTGTTGCCTCCCAAAGTCCCTGCTCTTATAACTGTGCAGGATGACTTACAATGGACAAAAACTTTTGATTGATCATCAGCTGACACCTTTGGGCATGTGTTCCAGTCATGTCACCTATTTTGAGCTGCATCCTGGAGCACAACCAGCTTCTGTACCATCAGATTGTAATTCATCCATGGAACCTTGCCATTTATTGGAAGGCCATTTTATGGATAATTTATAAGTTACCGTTGTCAGCAGCACTCTAAGCTCCCAGACATCCTCTCTACACTGCAAATATGCATCCATTAATGGACAAACAGCACATACTAAGGCCGAGATTACACAGCATGATAGAAATAAATGAATGCTTACACTATTCATATGGATTTTTTTATATTATTTGTTGTCTTAACTAAGCTAATCTCTGTTAAAAATAGCAAAGACCGGTGGGTGAGTTGTATGATCATTCTGGAGAGGTGGATTAGGCAGGCATTCCTCCTCTGCAGTCATATCATGATATTTGATTTGTTCTATAAACAAATGTTGCCTTGAAAGTGGGGGGGGGGGGGGGGGGGGAGGTGGTTGTTTTAGGCAATGAAGGGATTTAAGTATAGCAATTTTAAAAGAATGTTAGGGAGCCAGGCGTCAAATAAGGCATGAAGACACCCAGTCAGTCATCTAGACATTGAAAATGTATTCAGGCTAAACTTTCATTAAGATATTAAACCAAAGAGGTTTGAAGTGACATTGTCCATTTCTTTTCAGTGTAAGTTTTAAATGAAGAATTTGCACTCATAATCTACCTTTTACAACTTTAGGGCAACCAATTACTGCTGTTCTTGATGTCATTTTGCACACAGCAAGATTTCAGTAGACTAAACAATTGACTGATATGTTGAAATAACATTGGTTAAGGAATAAATGTTCACCTGGAGAACCCGCATGCTGCTTTTCAGTTTCGCAATGGGAAATGTTAAAAGATCTGTGAGATCACTGCCTATTTAGAAAAACAAATTTTCAGTGACAACATCACCCAAATGGGGTGGAAGTGGTAGCCACAGGTATGACACACAACAAGCAGTTTATCACACAGAAAACAAAGGCAATCAACTCAGAAAATTAACCCATTTAAAAAGCGGAGGAAGTGGAAACTATAGCAATCTCTTCTAATAAAAGCAGAACTATTTATCTGGAAGAATGCAGTGGGTCGAAGATAAGTGGCATATAAATTGTGTGCATAAAATTAGTCTCTTCAATAGTGTGGCCACCAAGCTTGATTAACAGAGGGAATTACCCAATTATCTCCATTCTGCCTGGCTGTTGCATTTAACAACTGATTTGAAAGAGGTCATCTTCAATAGTCCTGCATTTCCTCAGCCCTGCAGAGAAATGTTAAAAGATCTAGTTTCTGTAATGAGTCTGGCACTCACCACCTTCTGAGTCAGAGGCAATGGTTCCATTACTGAGATTGCTCAATAAAAAGTAAGTTTTTTTGTAATTGCAGCAATTTACAGAAATAATTAAAAGTATGTAAACCTTCTGGGGAGTTACTCATTTCTGCCACTGAAACTAAATGACCACATTCTAATATTGACATGTTATTGCAATGATAATCTCTATTGCCAATAGCTGAGCAGATAGCACTGCCATCTGTTGGTTAGATTTGTTTTGAAAGAACAATGCAAAGAAAGGACAATTCTTACTGACTTAGGGTTTATTTCCCTAGAAATTGAACTGCACTTTTTCTCATGCTACAGTACCGTAAGTAGCATTAACACCAAATTGGATTACCCCCCTCCCCCAAAAAGATATTATACTCAGTCCTTGATCTGCTATCTGTAAATCTGCATACTTACAAGGTTGGTCCCAGGCCCCATCTTTAGTTTTTTTCTGAACTAAAATTCCTTTATACATGTACAGATACAGGAACCAAACATTGTCTATATGAATATGGTGATCAGTATCCAGATCTGTAACATGCTGCATGTGGTGTTTGAGAGTGCTCTTTGTTTAACAGCTACACCATGTGACTGTAAATACAATCACTGTTTGTAAGTATCAGTGTATCCAAATGAGTAGTTTGTCAGCCAATATTATTTCCATATGGGTATGATTCATTAATGTATATTAATGTTTTTAGAACATTAGAGGGCATATTTATATCTAATCAAAGTGTGTATTTTGTGCAAAGGAGAGGGTTTTAGTGGTATCTGCGTTGTTTGTTATCTGCGGGAAGTCCATGCCCCTATCCCCCGCAGGTAATGAGGACTTTATGCAGTTAAAAACAAGTGAATTGCATCATTAGCATGGTTACATCAGTAAAGGTTATTATTTTGGGATTTCTGTGAGTCCCAACAGGAGCGGTTAAATTGTGTTACAGCTTCTGTCACTTAGCTCTGCAGAAAGGATCCAGATTCTAGCACCTGCAGTCTCTTGTGTCTACACAGAAAAGGTTGTCATCTCCGAAAGGCACAATCCCAATCACAGCTAGATACCAGTAACACACAGTCAGCCATGGAGGAGAGAATGACTGAAGGGCTTCACAATTGTGCTTTTTCCTCTCCTTCTCCATGACCGTGCAGCATCCCAGACTTACCTGCCACATGGAGCCCAACATTTGTGCACCCTATGGGATAATCATTAAGCAAAACATTGTTTTATCATTAGTAACATTCCCCAAAGTGCACTTGTTACTTTGAGCATAGACTGAGTACTTTGGAAAGTTTATAAGCAGGGTCAATGAGTTCCAGAGTTGTGAGTCCAGATGCAGGGTTTAGACCCGAAACATTGACAATTCTTTTCTCCCCAGAGATGCTGCTCAATCTGCTGAGTTCTCCAGCAGGTTGTTTGTTGCTGTGTTGTGCACTAGAGTGTCTAGAAATTGTGCTTAAATGGAGAATACAATATATTGTGCATTTGATTTGTTGTGATTGCTTTGACCTGTGAATTCTATGTTGCAGGAGGTTGAAATATGCATCATGTGACAATTGATGTTGTTGGCTGTAAATCTCATTTCCTTATGACATAAATGGAGACAGTTTAGTCCATCGAGTCTGTGCTTCTCTCAGAGCAATCCTATCAATGCCATTACCTTTCTTAATTCCCTGCAACCTATTCTCTCACACATACCCACTCATCTTCCTCACCCACTCTGATTCTCTTTCTACCTACTTACACTAGGAGCAGTTACTCACAGTAGCCAGTTCAACTAATAATCCAGTGCATCTTTCCAAAGTAGCTACCTGGTTCACAGAGTAATAAAATCAACATTACTTGAACCCCAGAAGTTTTACCATCATTACCACTGCGAAATCCAGGTCAACCAATATAATAAGCAGCATCTTATATGGATATTTAAAACAAGACCAATATTCCATAAGTAGACATATGAGCTGTGCATGAAATTGCTGTAGCTTTCAGTAATTATTTTTGAAATGATACTGCATTTTGTATAAAAACAAAACACTGGAGGGACTCAATGGGTCAGGCAGCATCTATGGAGGGAAATGGACAGTCAACGTTTCGGGTCAAGACACTTCATCTGGACTGCCTTGCTGCTTGACCTGCTGAGTTCCTCCAGCATTTTGAGTGTTGCTCCAGATTCCAGCACCTGCAGTCTCTCGTGTCTTCATTTTAAGATTTCTTCATTAGTCACATGTACATGGAAACATACAGTGAAATGCATCTTTGCGTAGAATGTTCTGGGGCAGTGCCCATCGGTCGCCACTCTTCCAGTGCCAACATAGCATGCCCACAACTTCCTAACCCATATGTCTTTGGAATGTGGGAGGAAACCAGAGCACCCGGAGAAAACCCACGCAGACAAGGGGAGAACATACAAACTCCTTACAGACAGCGGCCGGAATTGAACCCAGGTCACTGGCGCTGTAATAGCGTTACGCTAACTGCTACACTACGTTGGAGGCAGAAGATTTAATAGCAGAAGCATTGATGCAGTACATAGTGGACACAGTCAAGCTTTAACTATATTGACAACTGTATTTGGCCACATGGCACCAACCCAAATTAAAAACATTTTAGGAATGACTTTCCAACTTGTACAAGATGACAGTATGACCAACAGGACCATGCATGATAACATGTCAGGGAAAGATTGACAGCAGTGTGCTTGAGGTAAACTTATCATTACAGTGTTGAAGGCTTTGTTTACAGGGCAAATCCATTGCTGCCAATAACTTTAATTTCAATGGCATGAGTTGGAAGGTTATTTTTAATACTACTGAATATAAAAGGCTGCAGATTTGCACATTTTCACTAATTTGTTTTCAATGTAAAACAGGTGGATGGAGAAGTACTGTGTAAATTGTGCAATTTTCCTCTATGCCTGAACTATTATCACTAAAATACACGTCCCCTTAAAAGACTAACATTAAAGAGCTAATCAAGCTTTTTTTTTTGCAATATTCACCATCATGTTTACAATCCATCAGAATAGCTGCTGGCAATTTCTTTTAATAAAACATTTTCCACAGATAGCAAATGATTCACATTATTCTGGCATCTCCATCAAATAGCTGTACAATTTACAATGAGCCAGATCTTGCTGGTCCAGTGCCCATGCCTTGAACTGCTGTTCTGTGTCCGTACTTACCTGATCTCAATGTGAAGTGCCAGCCTTGCTAGCCAAAGGCATCCTGGAATCCAGTGGTATGCCCTTAGTGGCAGCTGGTCTCCAACAGCAGACTGAGTGAGTCCCACTCCTGAAATACACCGAAATAGCTGACAAAGTACTGCCATTAGTGTTTCCAGCTGTAAAAGTTGGGTGTTTTTAGATGGGTTTTAAATGACACAATCCTTTTAAAACTATTGAAGCCGAAGCAACTGATCAAAAATATTGTTTTAAAAAATGAAATTAACAGTAGATACCTAAAACACATTATCAATTAAAAACATTAGACTAAAGCAAATAATTAAATAGGAAATTCCCTTTCCTCTTCTCTCCCAATCCAACCCCTGCAATTGAAATCAATGGGACCTCAGATGCTGCATCAGTTCTAACCTGGGGCAGGGTCTGAGTCAGTGTAGTCCTGGGGAATCGCAGCAACTCAGGATCTGCCATCGGACACTGTGTAGGGTACTTGACATAAGAAGCACTGAACTTGTACAGATTTAGTCATTGAATCTGTCAGTAAATCCTGAACCTACTGATAATACATGTACCATGGTCCTGGATTTTGATTGCCACTTAAAGATCTAGGTGCTGATGGCTCTGTTCATAGTTAGTAAGATCAGCCTCAAAATACAATTACGGAAGAAACATGTTAAGCCAAAAATACCTCAATTTACTCCCTGTTATTAAAGTGGGATTAATAGGGCCACATATGGTCCTAGGTAAATGCACAATGCTCTGTGTGAATTTAATCTGCCTTTGAGCTTCCATTCACATCAATGTACAGTTTTTGGACATTGATTGAGCTGGGATTCTGGCCAATGATTCAAAATTGGCGGGTCTCTATGTGTGGAACCACAGGTTCAGCAAGGCCGTTTTGTGACAGTGAATAGTCCTTGAACAGGAGCTTGAACCATGAAGAGAGGTTGTTCAGTCAAACTAACCTGGAGTTAGAAATGTAAATTTACAGTGTCAGAAAAAGAGGTTGCTTTTCAATGCTGAAAATGCTGGGAGAAGTGTAATAGTATGGTGGCTGATAAGAAAGACAGTACTTTTAATGTGAAAGCAATAGTCTTGTGTCCAAATCTGAAATTGGTTAGTTTATGTTTAGAAGTTACAGATAATTAGGCAAGAGTGCTGAGGTAATAGATCTTCGCTAGCCACCAAAGAGTAGGCCACAGAGCATTCCTTACCTGCAATCATACAATAAATCATTGAATCATCACAGCAAGGAGTCCCTGCTGATCTTTGTGGAGCGATCCTGATTTATTTGCTTCCATCAAATTTCCACTCAATCTTCACACTCTAGTGGAAGCTGAAATGGTCCTTCAGATCTGGTCAGTTCCTAGTTTCATTGGAGGGAAAGGGGACTAAAGCCATATTAGAACTCAGAAACATCAATCCAATTTCATCATGAAGGTAATATTGGTCGGCTTGTAATTAATGAGTTTGTTCTAGAAATTGTCAAACATCTTGTATGAGCAGTTGGTGAGTGGGAATCTTTTTGATTATGCCGTGGACAAGTTTAAAACCTACAAGGGCAGGGCGAAAACACACCAGGTTTCTTCATTCTACCTGCTGGCTTAGTGGCAAAAAGATTGTTCTTGACATCATGGATTTTAAATTTATGAATGGACTTGCATTATATTAATCTCTGTTAAATCAGCAACAACAACACCAACCCTCCCCCCCACCCCCACCACGCCCAGTATCCCACTGAGCTCCACCATGGATTTTATCCGTTTCATCTTACTTTAGGGAAAAACAACATTCACTGTAATCTCATACATATTTACATAATAATTGGAATGATTTATATTTTGTCAAAGTGTACATTTTATTTTTTTGCTGATATGAAATTGAAACATTTTTCCAGAACACATCAAGTCTGCTCTACATTTTGTAATATTTTACTTTATTTTCAGTTCAGTTTTTCTTCAGGTTTTAGACAAGAAACCACAGATGAGGGAATCAGCACTATTTCTCAGACATTGCCACTAAGCCCTCTAATTTCAAGAATTGTATTTTAAAGCACTATAATTATATATTTTTCAGTGAAACATAATGCATGAAACAAGTGTTTATATAACAGATATATTATGTTCTCTCATAACTCTACACTCTTTATGATCATTTAAAATGTCACTGCACTGAGCAATGTATTAGACCCTGTACATTACAAAGGCAATAGCCACATAACCAATTGCCAGTCTAGTCCCATTCCCTTAAATACACAGTATATTTTTAATACAACATTTACATGGACATTAATTAAATTCTATTCATACAAGGTATTCTGGCATGATAACAATTAAAGTTTTACAGCCACAACAATCCATTGTAATAGTCATCATCCACATACAGACTGAAGTACAATAATGACAACTTTCTTCCTCTTTCTCTGGATAAAATTACTTTCAGAATAATTGGCAACTGTCAGGCTTTGTGCACATATTATACAAATTTAAACTATATTGTTGCATTTAACGCATTTCTCCTCTGAATGGTATAAACAAATACTAGGATGTGTACAACAGGATGCAGAATTATATTTTCTTTTATATTACAATGAAAATAAAGTCTTGTTTTCATTTTGTGTGAATAATCACTTTTAGAAATAGATTTTGCTTGCAATTCTGTATTGTGAAACTGCAGGGGGTCAAAATCTTTGACTGGCTGGTGCCGTGGGTATGCATTAGAACAGTTCAGTATCTTACTAACAGTGCTTGTCGACTTATCCTGAGTGTACCTCCTCCATCTCCTGGGCACTGAAGGTTTCTTCAGACAAGAAAAAATATTTTCATTTTTTTGATAATTTCTCTATTCATTCATTAATTTACTTTTTTTTGGCTCACCTATCTATCTGCCTTAAGAATCAGTTCATTCCAATGTACAAAGGAAAGGGAATTTCTTCTGTCGATGGAAGGATTTTTAAACTCAAGATTCTGACCTCCTGGTTGCAGGAATCCATTTACTGTGAAGAATTACAGGTTTTTGCCAAATGTGGAAGCTCAAACTACCATTCCCATAAAGACAATTTCCTTGCAGATGGGATACATAAATACCTAGTCTGAAAGCATTGCTGGTTGATATGGCATTTTTATTAGGTATTATAAAATTCTGAAAATACAGGAATCAAATTAAGTGTCAGGTTCAAAGGCCAAGTATTTTTTAAGAAAAATGATTCAGTAAGTCTAAATAAAAAGTTTAAAAAAGAAAACATTGATCCCAGACAACAAAATAGTATTTTAAGGGCTGACAAACATTACCCAACCAAAACAGATTTATTCATTCCCACAGTTAATGGAAGCAGCTTTTTCTTGCAGTTATATGTGGAGAGATGTCCACCATCCTGTAGATGTAATGTATGTACAGCCGGAGTCCCACAAATGAAGTGTTCTTATGTCATAGGACAGTACTTTCTGACTCCTCATCGGAATCTGCTCTTACTCTAAAGTCTGCAACAGAGTTTGTGCACATTTGGTCTGAAGGTTCAGTGTAGAGCATGTCATACACCTCTACTGACTGTATAAAAGAGGGATCAGGATTGCCCATATCTGCAAGCAGTGAAGAGAAAGGATTCATTACCAATGATACAATTTAAGCATTATAGGACACACATATTAAAGACATTCCATTAAACATCCTTGTTAGTGCCAATAGCTTGTGACAAATAATAGGGATGTCACAATATCTGACAATATCTGTACTGGTGCTCAGTTATTTGAATATTTTGTCACTGATTCTGGAGCCTGCCAATTCTGTCCCTTTCTGCCCCAGAGCTGAGAACATTTCATGTTAAGTATCATTTTTTTCTTCTCTGTCAGTTTACTGTGCAATTCTCTGCTCTGCACAATCCTATTGTAGACACAATTAAATCAGCAAGGTAGATGTGTTATCACTTAAGCAATGATTTAAAGAAACAAAATGAAATGAATTCATACTACACCACTATCACCAGCTCTTTACAAGTTCCCACTGAAATCTTATTTCTAATTAAGGTCAGAAAATTAACCTCTCACTTTTTTCTTTCTCCCCCAGCATTCTTTAAAAAATCTGCCCAAATTGTGAAATTATTGAAACTTAGACCACAGAAGAGGCTAATTGGTCCACTTTACCTCTGCCAGTGGTGGAAGAGTTGTCTAATTAGTTGTAGTCTCTTCCTGTTCTCTCATAGCCCAACAAGTTTGGGCTTTTTTACATATTTCATTTTGAATTGAATTCCCCCTCACTTCCCATCCTGACAGATCATGATAACCTGCATAAAAATTTGACATTTACCTTAAATCTGATCCAACATTTCCTGCCAATGGAAGCAATATTCACTTAAAACTATTCACTTAAAACCCTTCATGGTTTTGACACCTTTTTCAAATCTCCTCCCAATCTTCATTCCTCTAAGAACTCTCTAAGCTTCACCAGTGTCTCTTCATCTAAATGAAGCCCCACATCTCTGGTTCTATTCGAGTTATTTCTCTTCTGACTCTCTCCAAGGCTTTGACGTTCTTCCTGATTGTGGTGTCCAGACTGAATAGAATATTCCAGCTGAGGCCTAACCAGTGAATTATCAAGTTTCTCTGATTTCTAATCTATTCCACTTCATGTAAAACTGTAAATTGCATACACTCTTTTAACTACTGAAATAAAGGTAGAAATGCATTGCAGATTAATGCTTGGGACTGACCTTTACTGATGAAATAATAGACTCAAAAGATTAACCTTTCTTTCTTTTCCTGTATGTCTCTGGCATCCCTTGGTTTTACTTCAGCTTTGTAGTCATTGTAATTTTACTTGTGAACTCTGCTTGCTTCCATATCCCGTCCATGGACAGAAGCAACACCTCACATTTTCTTCATACAACCTGATCTATCTGGACCTCCATCCTTCTAACTTTCAATCTCCTGTGACAAATGCCACCATACCATGCAAAGAGTGGTCAGGCAATAACCAACCTTCCTCTTTTGAGCAGTTATTGACCCGTAACAACTTCCTACATTTATCACTTATTTAAGTCCTTGCCCCTAAACACAAAACAAAAATCACAGGTATTAAACCAAAATCTGTGGCACAAGTATATTTGATCTAGCAAGGTCTGCAGTATAATCTGTATTTTGCATGTTAATAAATAATTTCTTAGCTAATCACTCCATAGAAATGAACAGCATCTGAAGTTTGTGAATTACTCGTTATTTGTGGAGTTCAAGTCAGCCTTTGACTGCACAGTAAAATGAAGAAGAAAATGACAGACACAAAATATAGTGTCGTGGTCCCTCATAAAATGATTGTGTGTATAGAATAAATGATTTAGCATTGACTCACAGAATTGTACAGGACAGAAACGGGCCCTTGAGCCCCCACGTCCATGCCGATTTTTTTACCCATCTACTCTAATCCCTTTTGCCTACATTAGGACCGTATCCTTCTAATGCCTCATCTATTTAAGTGCCTGTATAAATTTAAATTTAAATGTAAGTTTTGAATAGAGTACTTAATAAATGCTATATAGTTCAACACAGATGTGCTTGTACCACATAAGTAACCCAAGTGCAAATCATCTGGAGACATACAATATGGTTGAGAGACCCAAACAAAATTCAATGTTCGCACAGTTTTCAGTTCAGGATAGGCTGAGGCTTCTGCATTGGCAGCTTACTTTCTGCCACTCACTTATTTTAAAAGCTGGTTAATGTACAAATGTAAAATCCTGAATACAGTGTGCAGCTGTAACCTTAAATCTAAGTTATGATATTAAAGCTAACAAGTTGGACATTTTATTTTTATAACATTGCTTGTGGTAAGATTTTATAAATCCTCACACCTATTTCCCGTGTTTCAATTGAGGGTTTAACTTTCACTAAGGGGAAAATGTGAGTTCTATTAATCTTAAAATCCTATGCGGTGGCTCAAAATAGGGAAAATACACAATGTAACAATAGCTAATTTCATAGTGTGTGATATTATCCGCACACTGCAATATCATGACATCCCTTATAAATTATAATAATGAAATGGAACAGGGCAAAATAGATCATACAAATAAAACGAGGTTACATTTAATTACTAAGCCATGGGATCAAAAGGTTTCATTCAAGTACATTGCGTGGTTGTAAAGGGGAGAAAATAAGAACACTTAAAGAGGAGCAGGAATCACTAATTATATGCTTGTGAATTCTGTGACAACATCAAGCCATGCAATTCTGCTTCAGTCTCATGCAAAGGCCGGTTCAGATGAGTTAGTGGTGACATACAAATAGCAACTGAAGGAGTTCCAGAGTTAGCTGAAGTGCCAGAGGGGAGGTTGTTGCTCCGGCTTACCCTAAATTCCCCCTCACACTTAGCCAATATAGACTCATTCTGGTCAAACAGCTGCAAGAATACAACATAGGCACCCAAAAGGAAAAGAAGACATTAATAGAAAAATTGTTCAGAATTTTGGAAACGATAACGAGAGGAATTCCACTGAAAAAAAAATTTATGTCAATAACACCAAGCTGAAATGTAAAACACGCAAGAAATCAACCATCCATTTAGGTAGGAAACATATAAACCAGTAAAATCAAGATGAAATAATGAAATGCAATAACTCCAAGGAAAATATATTATACATGTAAAAGCTTGCATGTAATGTTTTTAGCAATTAAAGATTTATTTTTTTCCAAATTATCCTTTGATGTTAAAGACCATATGCAAATGTTTCTGAGCTATGTGAATAGTTCAACTTATTCCTCTACAGATGGTGCTGGCTCTTATTGTGGTCTGGTCTCAAGGTTGCAGCAAACCTCATCCACATGTCCATCGAGCCAACATAAGAAAAGACAATCAAGTGTTGGTTTGCTCCTTAACCTGAACCTTTTCTCTTGTTGGTGCTAGTAACTGTCACGGACGTTTCTGGGGAGCAGTCAGTTCTCTACATTAAAGTCTGTTTTTGTGAACTGTTTGTGAAATTCCCACTAACATTGAGATCTTCAGCAGTTAGGATCAGTGAACATTGTTGTCAAATATCCCTGTGCAGTGGTGCTTTGTGTAACTTTCAGTGTGGCACCCTCTGTTAATCTATGACAAGTTCTTGCACTTGCTGGCATTTAGCTAGTACCTGCAACCAGATCTTAATGAGACATACCTCAATACATGCAACACTCTGCCAGCTCCAAGGAAGTGTTGCTACAACGGTTGGGGTTGGGTTGGGTTGGGAGGCGGGGAAGGAGTGCACTAGTAAGAGTGCTCTCAGGGGGTCAGAGTGCCCATGGCTGGCTGATGAAGTGTAACTGCTATATTCTTTGGGCTATGGAAACCCTCCTGGCCCAGGGAGGTCTCTGGAAGGAGCAATACTTCATGAACACAAGTCTTTCAATGGCTGTGCTTTGGAGAAGGCTGCAATGCCAGTGCCTGCTCTCTGGTGGAGCTGTGAACAGCAAATGATGAGATATGCTAGAGAACAGCAGTGGTTTGGAATCATACTGTGGCTAGGAAGCTGAGGGTGCCTGTGACCTTGACTTCCACTGGTAAAGCAGTCAAGGCACACAAGAGAGGCTAAGTTTGAGGTTGCAGGAGGCCACAGGTATGAGTGCAAACAAAGTGTGAATATTGGAGCTCGAAATGCCAAGGCTTTCAGGGGAAATAGGAAAAGGAAAACTGATTTTGGTGTTTTGTGAGGAAATAAGAAGTGCCTCCCTTGACCAATGTGGTTGAAAATCTCATTGTAAACAAATTTTGAACGTTGCACTGCTGGTGACATCATTTGGGGGAGTTTTATACTGGGGAAAAGGTGCTAGCACAAATGGAAATCCATTTCAAAGAGTTGAATTTCCCAATGGTGTTAGAACACCCAAAAATAGGTGTCATGTTGTACTCTGGGTTGAAATGATTTTCAATTGCACAGTACCAATTTTTGGATTTATATGAAGGAATTTCTGAGGCCTACTCTTTCTACCAAATCATATGCCTCATTATTTTATCTGAATCAGACAGGTTGTATACTTAGAGCTGCTAGTAAATCATCAGGAACATGAGTTGTCATGGGATTACTAACATCACAACTTATTAGCAGTATTTCTGAACAGCATGGATTTTATTCTTAAAGTACAGCTGCTGTTTGCCACTTTTAGAAGAGCTCAGGTACAGGAAAATGAGGGGAGAATAAGGGCAAAACGCATTCAGGAAAATGCAATTGTAAAACACATCTAAATAGCTTTGAGCCCAATTTGTATCTTGATGAGTCTCTTTACCTTACTAACGTTATCATAAAGAATTATACATTGTACAAGAAGGGCAAAGAAAAGGAGCTAATTGAAGAAATTTAAAATGCTATAGAAACCTTTGCATACAGCCTTTAAGGCTATAATGAATCTAAATCAACATTTAGTTAATTATGAATATACATATGACTTCAACAGAAATAAAATAAGACAAGATCAGTGAATGACCACACTATATGCCCAGCGTGAATGACTGTTTGATTACAAGGATGCTTATCAGAAGCTTCATCAATACTTCCACATACCTAAATTATTTTGATGGTGAAAGCAAGTACACTGATTTAATTTCTTAAATGTTATACTTTGATGAGGTTTCAGATTTTGTAACACTTTTGCTTTTGTGGAAAAATTCAACCTTTCTGCTTGGTTTGTTGAGCAGCAAAATGGGCAACAAGGTACCAAGCACGGGTTAAAGCAAACTTTCCACATTGTTATGCATTGGGAAAAGTAACAAAATGGACATAACATTTATAAAGCTGGTGAAGCTGTTTGGCTTCTGAGTGACTCTGTAGTTTATTGATTTTCCAATAAAGAGGATAGAATTTCCTCTCCCTCCAGCAGAAAACGGACTCCTTTATTTCCATTTATTGATTATACTGTATTAGTAATCTCCAAATGTTTAAAATGATAAGTTACATTCCAGTGCAAAATGTGTGTTAAACTTATGTCTGACTGAGCACTGCGGTCAATCTATGTTGTATCTTTTGGGTATTGAAAAACAATTGACTCAGTGCAAAAATGATTTGAAGGTATTGTCTGTAACAATAACTTTAAAAATAAAGCCATTTTTTATAATCTTTCCCAATTAAAGTTCAAAATATAATATCTGTTTACAATTTGTAATATAGACAATTTTGTTTGAGTAAATTGCAGTCAATCAGGTACATCAACTTAAATCGTGCTCAGTTCTCTGAACTGGTATTACTTGATAATTCAGAGCGTGTTACTGGTATATCTCTTTCTCCTCATGCTTCAAGGTGTCAGAAATACACATTTCATGGTCATCAATAATGACAGTCATCATTGGTGGGGAGAAACAAAGCATTTTTCTTAAAAAAAATCTCAAAGCAATGAGATATGAATGAGGTGCTTATCCATTAATTCAGCTGAATTTGTAACCATTTCAGGATATTGATGATCGAGAGTTTTACAAAAACAAAACAGAAAGAATTTGTCACCAGGATTCAAAAAACCAGCAATCTATCGGCCAATTATAGAAAAAAAACTTCACATTCTTAAATCTCAATTTGTTACATTTTGCACAAAATGTCATCTGCACAGCAAATACTTTATTCAAATTGACATTAATCATCATTGCACTTTTGCACTGCTTTCTTAGCCACTGGAGAGAGGTAATTATTATATATATAGCAGCCTAGTGGTGAATTCATTGGGCAGTTACCTGCCACAGACCCAGCACAGTGGGATCTTCAGAAATAGGCACCTCAAGAGATTGCATGCAGCAATGAACACGGTGATCCCTGTTGCAAGGAGATAACTGGGCTTGCCGTTGGAGGTGTTTTATAAGTGGTTAAGCCCTCTTGCAGAAACCCAGAATTTGGTTTTGGTGTACAAGAGTTTTTTTTTCAGCTGTGCTGAAGGGACAATGAGTATAGAATTGAGACCAATTACTCACTGGATACTTGTAAGACTATATAAAAGAGGTTGTTCTTGTAATTTTCAAGTTACCTTGAACACATTGGAATTAAAGGACCACTTCTTCAAGTATGAGAAATTCACTCCATTTTAATTCATTTGAACCTACTGCATGTCTCTTGAATGAGATATTATCTCCCTCCATTGTTTTCTTTGAGGTAAATATTTTAATGTTTTATTGCAAAATAACCTTTATTCAAATCATGCATTTGAATTCTTGTTTGATTCTTTTACAACACAATTCTTCTGACAATGGAACTGTTAGAAAAATGCATTTGGGAATTTGCTTCCAATTTGTTTGAAACAAAATCATACTTGAATTCATGTTTTTCTCCAAACTTCATGCCAGAATTTGGGAGATGGCCATGAGTTGTTTATATTGTTGGGATATTCCTAGATTCCCAGAGTCTTAGTAGGACAGCCATTGATGTGGTTCTATCAACCACTGCAAAGCTCATTGTAGATATAGAGGCTGTAGAGCAGTGGGATATCATTAGGGGTCTTGTATGGTGGGTTGTCTGAGAATATAGATTGGTAGATTCAAATGTTATTAAATAGTATTCACCAACAAATTTGTTTCACCAGTGATTTAGTCACCAGATGTTGTAGGCAGCATAATGTTTATTGATCTATAAACCCCAGGCTTTAAGTAAAAAGTAACGGTAAGCTTAGTGCAAAAAAAAACTGGAGTAAAATACTTGGCAAGGTGATCATAATTGTATTTCCAGCCAACTCATTTCCTTTAGGGAATGAACCTGCTGATTTTATCCAGACTGATTAATCACATGCCAACATGATTGACTCTAAACTGTGCTGAGCAATGGACTAGCCATTTGCCCAGTTGTATTGACTTATAAACAGTGGTTCAAGAATATAGCCCACCATTACCTTCTTGGGGAAACTTAAAGCAAAGCAATGTTGTCACATTTTGAGAATGAATTAAAAAATGCATCTCTTGAATCCTCTTCATTCAAAATAATACTAAACTTCTAAAAATATTGAGCCACCACAATTTTTAAGTGACGTTCAAAACAAGAATTCAAGTTCATTTCACTGATCTTATAATTCCAAAATGAATATTTTATGTAAGCATAAATTCATTGATTTATAATTCAATGTGATGTTAGCATGAATTGAATTAATCTGCTGAGGATGTTAAATCAATGTAAATTCATACCTGTAGACATGCTTTCTCCAGCTGACAGGTTGTCTAAAATAGTATGGTCCAGGGGCTGTGGACTGGGCCCAGAAAGGCCTGTCGTAGGAGGTTGTGGAGGTGGAAGTGTGGGTCTTTGTCTAGGCTTCAGTGTGGGTCTAGATTTAGTTAAAGTGCTTGTTTGGGATGGAGGAGAAGACAGGGATGGTGCAGCTGGGGGGGTTTGGCTTGGTGGCAAGGTATAGGCTTGGGGATAGTTTGCAGCATATGGTGATGGAGTGCTTGGAGGGGTCGGAGAAAGGCTAGCGGGGGAGGGTTGGCCTGTCGCCTGATCAAATGGGATTTTGGACGGTAATGGCACCACCTTCTTTGCAGCTGTAAAGAGAAAAAAAAAGAGACTGTATTACTTCTAAGGGCCAATTTGATTGGACAAAGTATCATTTCAGAAAATTTCAATCATCTATATAAGAGCCAAACTTTCAAATCAAAAGTATATTTCATATCAATAATTGTTCTTAAACTAAACAGGTAGACAGTAGAGGAACATCTGTGCAGTGCCGCAGGGGGAAGAAGCTATGCCCTGTTAGGGAGAGACAGAGGAGTGCCGCAGGGAAGGAATGCTTTGGATTACCATTGAGGATATGTAAAGAAGCGCAGTGGGGAGAAGCAGCAGCAGCAGCACATCAGAGAGGAAACACAAGGTGTCCTCTAGTCAGACAGTGGTGTAGAGCGGTGAGGATGGACAGTGGGGAGAAGGGTCTCACTATGTGGGGAGGAGAAGGGGATGGAGTGTGGAAGGAGGAGGAGAGAATCGAGTGTGTGTGTGTTGGGGGGGGAGAGGATGCTGTCCGGAGGAGGAGGGAGGATGGGCTGTGGAGGGAAGAGGAGAGGCAGGATTGTGGAGGGAGGGAGGGTGGGCAGAGTCATTTTCCTTTCAGACAACCCAAAGACAACCATCTGCCCCTCAAGGACAATTAAGGAAGGGCAATAAATGTTCCCTTACCAGCCACAATCAGATTCCAAAACCTGACCAAATTAAACTACTGACCAGTCAGCAAGAGGATTATGATGATATAATGCATCATTACACCATCTGATCACTGCAGGTGTTTAAAGCAAGATTAGATCGAGCATTTCATCATCTTCATTGGTTTTAACTCCTGCCACTGGCTGTGGCCTTATCACTGGTGTCTTAATAATAGTCAGTATCATCTCCTCTGTCAAGGTCTGAGTAAGGAGCACAGGCACATGGAACGAAAGGACGAAGGATGGATCAAAGTTCATCAGTTTATGTTTGTTAGTAAATTGGCATGGTTTTGCTGATAACGTTCATCTTGTGATGGGATTTATTGTTAGGAGTTTACCAAGCTTGGTAAGCAGATGGAGGGATGGGGGAGGTGTGAGGCATTTGGTGAGTGAGGTTGCAGTTACTGGTACTACACATGAATTAGTTCTTCACTGACAGCTTGGCAGAAAGAAGCTCTTTTGTACCTCCTCCTGTCCTTCGCCCCTTCCTCCTCCGGCTTCAGTTTTTCAGTGGAAGATAAGGCTGCTCCTCCTGATGGTGAGATTGTGGACCATGCAGAGAACCAGCATGAATCCTCACACCCAATGTGCTTTGTGCTCCAGGCTCCTAAACAGCTGGCACCACTCACCTCAACTTCACATTCACAGCTTCAAAATTCTCAGCCAAATTTTCACAACTGAATTAATGAAAGGATACTAATCTGAAATGTTGACTCTGTCTCTCTTTCCTTCCCAACATATTGATTATCTCCACCATTTTCTGTTGTTATTTGACTACTTAATAACCTTAGAGGCAGAGCATCACATGACATGGACACCATGTGACATGGTGATCATTTGATGAGAATGATCATGGATGCCCAATTCCATCCCTTAAATGGAATCTATTTGCATGACTGAGCCTCCTGTCCCAGCTGGGTTATACTTACCAGTGCGACTGTTCCTGTTTCCTCTCAGCCTCAAAGCTCCATGCAGATGCAAATATTGCACCTTCTAATGTGGGTGATGTTTGGGGCTTTGGAGGAAACAAAACGTTTAGGCATTTCACCCATCCTTGCACACATACCCTGGCTTACCAACCATCCACTAATGTGACAGGCCTCTGCTGATATAACAGTTTTGGTGCACAATATTAGTCTGTGTCTCACAATGTGCCTCTGTTTATTGGTGTTGATAGAGCTCCCAGTATAATATTGGGAACTGACATGAATCCTCACACCCAGGCTCCTAAACATAGGACACCACTGACCTGAATTTTATGTCCTTAGTTTCAAAATTCCCACCCAATTTACAGAGAGGATACTTGTTCTTTTGCCATTTTTCAAATTTGCAACATTATATGTGTTTATATTGCATCGTATGTTCTGTTGGATGTGAGTTTGTCTTACACTGCAGCACTGAACAACTTTCCCGCTGGTGACTCCGTCCACAATTTCATCGTGCACCCAAATATCAGCTGGGTCAGCCTCCCAATGCCTATGAGCTACTTTAAAAACCCACTAACGTGCAATGGAGCAGATT
This sequence comes from Pristis pectinata, assembly GCF_009764475.1. Lineage (NCBI taxonomy): Eukaryota > Metazoa > Chordata > Chondrichthyes > Rhinopristiformes > Pristidae > Pristis > Pristis pectinata. The sequence goes on from NC_067422.1 coordinate 25,231,501, forward strand.
TAATAAGCATTGAAAAAAAAGGCAAGTGTCCACCTTTCCGCAATGTGTGGGGACTCTGCTCGCTCGGCAGCTGACTTGTGGCAATGTTTTGTTGCAGGCTGCTGGAGGAAGTCACATGGTCAGAAACGGGTCTGCCTTTCTGTCCAATCACAGGCGAGAGTTCTTTGCCTTTCATTGCACTGAAGAGAAAAAGAAGAGGATTACCTGAATATGGGAACCTGTTTTGTCTCAATGTACACATATAAAAATACATTAAATGCACACACATTTCTACCAGACTTGATTAACTAAATTATAGAACATGCACACTAGACACATACACATAAACCCTACGCATTATTTTCTTTATTAATCCCCTGTGTTACTTTCCCTCAGTGCAAATCCTAACAATAGCTTTAACTATAGTTTCAAAGGTACTCTTCGTATTGAGGCATGAATTCTAAATATTTACCTAGTCAGCCTGGTTCCTTTGTCTCTGGCACAGGCGCAGCCGACCCATGGGGGAGAGGCTGACACAGAAGGGTTGGAGGGGGTACAATAGGGGTCGTGCTTGGTTAGGAGAAGAGGGGTTTTAATGTAGACAGGTGAGACATTAGTTTCAGATACATGCGAGTCAGTAGGGGAGCCTTGCTTAGGGAGGTGAAGGGAGCACGGCTTAGGGTTAGAGTTGATGTCAAGCTGCTGTGGGGAAGGAGGCTGAGTGAGCAAGGTTGGGCTGTACCCAGACCACCTCTGAGGGGATGAGGCTTGGGGTACAGCCTCAGGCCGAGCAGATGGCTGAGCCTTATGGTAGAAATGGTGGGCATGCTGGGAGCAAGGATACGGGGTAGGTCTGTCATCCTCTGGGGAAGGATAAGAGTAACAGGAATCCGACCAATTGGAAGACAACTCATCTGCGCTGTAAACATTAAGAGAGCAACAACATTTGTTGGGGAGGTACAAAAGAAAATAGGAGGGGAAAAAAATCAACAGAGAAAAAAAATACATGGTTTAGTAACTCAGACACTGCTTGACAATATACAATAGACATTTGCATAAAGCAACAAAGCAGGGCCAGTAAGGTGAGTGGGTGACTACACAACACACAGCGGACACCAAGGACTGAGCAGTGCCATGCTGAATGTGAAACGTGTTATTAAGTTTTGCAACCTTATGCAACAAGAGCTAAAATACAGAGTGCACATGCATTCACTGCACTTGAACTCAAAGCAACAGTGATACACCAATGGTTTCTCAAACTCTTTTTCTAATTTTATTGTATGTGTGTTTTTGTTCTGCAGGGAGGCAATATTTTTGGTTTGAAAAAGAAATTGGACAAACATATGCAGTGCTAAGGGATTTAACGGAACCAATACAATTCTGGATTCTTTCATGCTTCAGGGAATGGAACCTGGCTTGCATGTGACCCCAGGGAATATAATTCCCTAGAATCACATGCCTGGATGGCATCACATTCCTAAAAATGACTTCAGTGGAATGAATTTCAGGTGCAGAGTATATTGTTCTGACATCATCAAATAGCACATATAGTGTTTACCGACCTGAAATGAATTTCACAGCAAACATTGCTGATTTGTAGTAGGCTCCATAACATGGCTTTCTCAGCATGTAGAAATAATACTCACCGACAGCTTCTTAGAGCAACTGGGGATGTTTGATCAATGGGGATAATTTTTACATTTGGTGAGAGTGCAATGGATGTAATATTATTTCAGGACAAGTTATACATCTTTCCCTATGAAATAAAAGTTGCAAGGGATGAATAATGGCCAGATGGTTTGATATTGCTGAACTTACATTATTGTGCAAATTAAAAATGACCCATGTAGGCTCCCTCCCATCACCCACATGATAAAACTGCCTTGGGGAAAACAAAAACTGCATTATTCTTTATATTTTGAAATATATATCTCAGCTTTGATTGGAGATATAAAGTGCCAAAACAGTGTACATAGAATACAACAGTTTAAGCAGTCATGCATACTTTTAATTTTTCACTGCTGATGGTAATTGAGAGTATTTTAGCATCAATGGTAGTATGATTGTGTATTAGGTGCCTGAATTCTGTCATTCATATAATAACAATACCAAGGAGCCTGAAGGCAATACAATTTGGCTTACCCAAACATTGTCCAATCACATTAATGGGAAAAGGTTCTGATCATTATTTTCATAATAAATAAGACAAGTGAAGACATATGTCTCAAGCAGCAAGTAAAATAGTCATTGCAATGTGTGCAAGATCAGCTCAGTGAGTTATACCTACCCAAATAGACTGGATAGAGCTAACTTGTCTGCAATGGCTTTCGTGCTCTATGGTGAGAGTGTCTAATATCTATAAGTATTTTTACCTACAGGTATTTAGAAAGTTCATCAGGTTGAGAAAAGTCAAGATCCCCAAGTAGTTTCCTACTTATATAATATTGACACATTGAAGTGGAATCACAATCAAAGTGACATATCTAGTTGGAGGAGCCCCAAATTGTTGTGAAGATAATTGGAAGTTAATTTAGAAATCTTTTTTTTAAAAGAAACAATAATGTTTTTGTATTATTACAGGAAAATAACAGAAACATTTGAAGAACTCTGTCAGTCTGCTAATGAACACTCTGCTCTCTTCAGATTATATAGTGTTTCACAGTTCAGTTAAACACGGTTTCTGGATGAAATGTCTTTGGGAACAACAGTACTGCTGTATCTGTTATTGATATGTACTTGTTGCTCAGCCCCACAGTTATAATTCAAACTTGAAGCTGACTACACTGCTTCAATAGAAAAAAGGACATGTAGCTTCCTGATAAAAGTCAAGATGCTGGGTGAGTTCGGCCTGTTGGGTATTTCCTAACCTTGACTGAAAACTATCTTGAAGATCTTTTTGAAAACATTTTCAGAAAATGTTTCTGGTTGTTTGGGTGCTACAATCCAATTCTGAATGAAATAAAGAAATTTTATACCCCCTTCATCAATAGCCTCAGGAGGACTTTACTGGTAAGTACAGTGGTTAACAAATGTGTCACTTGATTTATTTTAAGTACCACAAAGCAGCCTGAAGACAAAAGCAGCCAACACTGGTTTTTGAATTGAGCTATTATACCCCTGGTGTACAGTCTTGAATGCAAATATCTAAATTAGCATCTGCAGTTTTTTTATTTGTATCCATATTAGCCACATAACCCATGCGTTTATGCTTACAGAGTGACCTCTAGTGGTAACTAAATGAAACTGCAGTGAAAAGCTCAGCGTGTTCATTACTATTATATTGTGTCTTTGTGACTCAATTAAAGATTAGCTGACAATCTCTTTTCCAAGGGTATAATAGATTAAATAGTGACTGCTCATTATTTGGCAGCTGAACCTGAACGTCAGCAAACTTCTCCCCCGAAGATGTAACTTCTGGTGCATAGTAACGCTGTGAATGTTAGGAAGCTAGCGGTAGAGTATGTCCCTCACACTTCCTGATGGTCCCGCTACTGTTTTTGATCTTGATTGATTTGTATTTTAACTCCATTAACTTGCCTTGTTTCCTCAGTGCACTTCCTAAAATTGAATTTTTTAGCCCAGCCTCAGCAGGTTTTAGGGCGAGAGAGAATTCCACTGCCCTCTGTATGAAGAAATGCTTCCTGACATCACCCCTAAATGGTCTGACTTTAAGATTTTGCCCCTTTCCTGGACCTTCCAAGCAAAGAAGTAATTTTTGCCTCAACCTTTCAAGTCCCATAATTGTCATACAAACCTTGATGAGATCACCCCATCTTTCCTCATTCAAGAGAACATGTCTACCAGAGGAAGACTGTCCTCATAACTTACCACTTTCAGGCTCCATAATATTCTGGTGCATCCACATTGCAATGCGGATGCACCAGAATCTACACAGATAACATGGCCCTCCTTACCCCCAATGAACAGAACTGAATTTTGCACTCGAGGTGCAGTCTACACAAAAATTGATACAACTGCAGCATAAAGTCACCCCGTTTATTTCAGCATCCTTGAGATGAAAGCAAACATTCCAAACATTTCATTGGGAGAAAAATTAGAGGGATGATGAGGAGACAGTGGCAGAGATTTGGAACTCTGTCTTAAAGGGTGGTGGAACTAGAAAGCCTCATCATGTTTATACGGTTCCTTGATACCTGAAGAGCTGTGGACTAGGTGCCAGAAGGTGGGATTAGGTTGAATAGCTCTTTTTTCATCAGCACAGACACAGCTGGCCGAATGACCTCCTTCTAAACATTCACCAATGTTCTATGATTCCGTACAATGATTATATTCCATTATTCTTGTACCCATCCACTTGCTGTTTCTGGTTTCTGTAAACCTCTCTGCTCCTTCACAATTCTCCACAACTCAGCCAGCTCCATCATGAGCACAACCCTCCCCACCATCGAGGACGTCTTCAAGAGGCGGTGCCTCAAGAAGGTGGCATCCATCACTAAGGACCCGCACCATCCAGGACATGCCTTCTTCTTGTTACTACCATAGGGAAGGAAGTACAGGAGCCTGAGGACCCACACTCAATGACTCAGAAACAGCTTCTTCCCCTCTGCCATCAGATTTCTGAGTGGTCCATGAACACTACCTTGTTATTCTTTTTTATTGAACAGTTCATTTATTTTTGTAATTTATGGTAAATTTATGTCTTTGCACTGTACTGCTGCCACAAAATGACAAATTTCACATCACATAAGTCAGTGATAATAAACCTGATTCTGATTTCACAGTGTCTCACCATTCGGAAATTACTCTTTTCCTGCTTCACAGTGAAGATCCCAAAATTGAACTCCAGAAGTTACGGATTTTCCCACTCACAATATTTCATGTTACTTACACAATATTTTGTTTCTATTTATATCTCTTATTATGTAATGGTAAAATGGCTAAACAACTGGGTAAACTGTCCTCTCCTTCATCCAATGTTGTGTCCCTCTTTTGGCTGTTTTGTGTTCCATAAGGCACTGCCAATTTCTCTACCAGTAACCCTTAACAGCAGTCACTATTTATGTGATGTCATCGTTCTACCTTCTGGCCAAACAAATGCTACTGTATATTTTGCCTTCACAATGCAGAAGATGAGATTGGGTAAGTTTTAGGGCCACAATGTATTAGGTAATCAGTGTCATTATACTGATGAGAAATGTGCACTCGTTCCTGATTCAGCTCACTGCATGTGCTAGAAGCTCAGGTAACAGTCAAGCGGAATGGCGGTGGGGTGGGAGGAGGGAAGGAAAGCTCTGAAAAGCTTGCTGACACAGACACAGCAGCTGGTACACACTCTTACCTTGCTCGTTCAGCCCCTGATAGTGGGCCACTAGGTGGAGGAGTGGGGGAGGGAGAAGTGGAATTTTCTACAGACTGCTCGGGGATTGGCGACTGACACGAAGCAGCGAGTTCGGTGGGCGGAGGAGGGGGTTGTGTGCCAGGTGGGGTGGAGGATGTTTTTCGGACAATGGACGAGCCTCTGCGGGCCACCCAGGATGTGTCCATTACCCTCACACCCATGCTACAGGAACACAGAGACACCATCAACACTTTAAACAAAAGAACGCTCGGCTTAAAAAAAAGATGCTATAGGAAGATACAGAAGAGAATACTTCAAAATACATTTAACTAACGCCAAGGGACAGCATTAACATGTTAACTTATATTCCTGAAATACAACATGATGATCTAGTGTGTGCACAACAAATAATATGGGATTGACAAAGTTTGTAGAAGATATTACATCCAATTATTGCTTAAAGTCAGAGCATCAGCTCTTCATGGCTCAACATGGCTGTTGAACATGGCTTTGCCGTTTTTGGGAAATTACATATATACAGTATAATATAATAACAACTCCCAAATTAGTTGGAAACAATATAATTGCTGCACCTTTTAAGTCCAATATCCACAAAGATAATACACACATTATTATGATTTCCTGGGACTTTAACAGCAAAATCCTATCATCAATAAATTAAATTATTACGATGAGACAATTAACATTTCTAAAAGCATATTTACAGAATTTCTAGGCTAACTATATAGAAGATACATGAGTAATTCTATGAATATTCCCCACTGTGTTGTTCAGAGAAAAAAAACAAGGCAAAGGTAATATAAGGAATGACATGCCAGTTAACAGAAACTGGTGAAACTTGGGTGTACGATTCTTTAGGGTTACAATGTGTAATTGCTCTGCATTTTTGAAATCACTTGCACCCTGTACTTTGCGGGGATTACTCAAGTTTCATTGAAAGCTATTTATATATTTCAAATGTGCCTCCTGAAGTCAACTAAAAGTTACATGTATTCTGACTAACATGCTAACAAAGTGATTTCCACTGTTGAGGAACTTTCCACGTTGTTAATGACAGTCATATTTTTCCCAGGCCAATTAAAATGTAATAATGACTATTATTATTGGGAACACCACACCTGAAGCCTTTCCTCCATTGCACACCATCCAACACTGGAAACATGTCACCATTCTTACATTGCTGCTAGGTCTATATCCTGCAGCTCCCAACTAACCACACTGTGGGAGTGTCTTCACCAGAAGGGCTGCAGTGGTTCAGGAAGGCAGCTCATCACCACCTTCTACTTGACCTTCAGGGATAGATAATCAATGCCGGCCTTTCCAGTATCATCCAAATCCCAAGAATGAATTTTTTGAAAGATAAGTCAAAATGGAAAAGACATGCATGTTAAACTGACTAGCTTACTTCCTCTTTGTTTTGATAAGGAGATCTGGAGTGAGATATGCTACATAGATCTAATGCATACCCATACACTCATCTGCACACACATGCCTTTACACACACTCATATGCATGCCCATGGGCATATATGCACACACACATGCCTAAAATTGTTTTCGTATGCATGCCCATCTACACGTACCCACCCTTACGTGTTCACGCCCACCTACACAGGTTACACACTATGTCTCCTGACGCCATTCTGGTTGTGGTGTTGAAGACTTACATTCCAGAACAAGTCACTTTCTGTTTGAGCCCAGCTACTGGACAGGAGTTTATCTGGCAGTGTAGCCTGTTCAGATATGCAGAGCCCACACAAAAGAAAACAGGAGAAAACCAGTCCACTTAATTACTGCCTATTAGTCCTTTCTGAGACATCAACTAAGTGATGGAAGGTGTTGTCAAAAGTGCTACCAAGGTGCCACTTACCAATAATTTGCTCACTGATGGTTAATTTGTTTAGCCAGGGACATTCATTGTAAATTAGAGCCTTGGAACAAACAATGAAAAGAGAACTGAATTCCATAAGTGAGCTGAGAGGGACTGCCCTTCACATCAAAGCAGCATTTAACTGAATGTGACTTCAAGGAGCTCCAACAAAGAACGGAACCATGTGCAGAACTATCCAACATCTGAAGTCATGGTTCAGACTTGGGAAGACAACCGTGGTTACTGGAGGATGATCACGTCACCCCATGGACATTGTTGCAGGAATATCCGGAGCCAAACCATCTTCAGCTGCTTCATCAATGGTCTTCCCTCCATCACATCATAGGTGTTGATGCTTGTTGAAGTAAATGTTCAGTTCTATTCAGGACTTCTCAGATATAAAGCAGCCCATGCCCTCATGCACCATGATCCGGATAACATTTCGGCTGGGGCAGTCTGGTGAATAACATTTGTACTTACAAATGCTGAGCAATGACCACCTCTAGTGGTAGAATCGAACCACCTACTATTTACATTCAATGGCACTGCCATTGCTGAATCCATCAGCATTAACATCCTGGAGTCACGCTGACCGGAAGCCTAATTGGACCAGCTACATACTGTGGCTACAAGCAAGAACAGGTAAAAGGCTGGGTATCCCACAGGGAGTGACTAATCTCCTGAATCCCCAAAGCCATTTAAGGCATAAGTCAGAAGTAGTATAGAAGCTTGACACCATCAGGGACAAAATACCCAATTTACCAATCGGAATGTCGTGCCATCTCCTGGCTCATGACTTTTACCATCTTTAAGATCAAGAGCAGCAGTGCATGAAAACACCATTCCCTGCAAGATCCCCTCAGTCAAACACCATATTGACTTGGAGATTTATCACCATTTCTTCATTATCCGCAAGTCAAAACCTTGGACCTCCTTACCTAAGAGTGCTGTCTTAGTATCTTTATCTTACAGACCACAACCATCAAAGAAGGCAACTTACCACCCCCACTGAAGCCAATGTACTATACTGCACATCACAATATTTAACATTTTTCCTTCTTTTCAGTCACAGTCACTCGTCTAGCTAGGAAGTGGACCATAACCTGCATTTAGGCTCATGTAAAATGAATCTTGATTTAGTGACTTAACATGCAGCAACAGAGTCCTGAAGAACTTTACCTGCCACCAGTGAACTTAACTGGGAAATAGGGAACATTAACATTGGGGATGGGTGGTGGGTTGGACTGTAGGAGGACTGAAGGATTATATATACAGTGATTGCGCCAGATACAGTCTGAAAGCTAGTTTGGATCCCTATTTCAGCAATTTTTTGATGAAACAACAAAGCTCCATTAACGATCATATCCAAAGCAGCGGATGCTCCAAACAAACATAACATCACTGCCTTCTAGTGACAGGAGATCAAGCCTATGAAATCCTTTGATGAGGCAATTGCCGACTTCATGCTATAAAACAAATGCACTGACAGTTTGTTCAGTACTTTAGAGTAGTTGCCATCTGATTCCTTGCTTCTCAGTATTACTTAAATTCATAAAATACACATACATGTAAAGTCAGGAACAGGTAAGACAGATACAAGTGATCATATCTGAGAAATGGCAAATTTATATGTTTTCTACATGTAAGCTGTGGCCCTCCATATCTTGGAATCTTTCACCCCAACCCCTTCATGCTCATCTTATTATCTAAAGCCAGTTATGCAGATGTTATTGATACAGTACCTTTGTATTTTCCTAAGGCTGCATTAGCAGAAACAAAACAGTACTATTTAGAACATAACATAAAGGTTTAAATGAATCAAAGAGCAGTTATTGCAAAGGTTGCAGATTCCTGTTAAGTAAAACAAGTGTGTTTGACAAAAAAAGTAATGATTTAGCAGGAACTTTTAAGAGAAGTTCACACTGAAGCACCTGTAACACTTTAACCAGTGAGTGTCCCTTCTGTTCCTGCTACCTGGAAAACTGATCAGGTAAACTTCATGTTGGCACTTCAGAGCTACTGCCTGCACAGAGATGGTATAGTGCTGGTGCAGGCAGTAGCTCTGATGGAAGATGCCATAGGCTGACAATTGTTAGTGTAATGTGACTGGGTGAAGAGTATTTGGAATTAGTGTGGAGTAGTCAACTGAGACATGGGATATTAAAACAAAATATCAATATTACATTTTGGGTCCTCATTTAATTACTTTAGAAGTGCAGTCAATGTTATTATGTCATGCGGTGTATTTGTATCCAAAATTCCATGAATGGAATTAATCTACTGCTGTTCCTGGTTGAAGAGGTAATGTCGGCCAGGATTTTGGGAGAATTTTTGAGTTCTTTTATTGGTGCTATGAACTCAGGCAGATAGGGCTTCAGTTCGGCATCCCATTTAAAAGACGATACCTCCAGCAATGCAGTGTTCTCTCAGATCTGCACCGAACAGTCGGCCTGGATCATTCACTCAGTTCTGGGAATTGGGCTGAATCCCAACCCATTTAGGAGCTGAGAACTGAGAGAGTGAAACTTTTAAATTAAAAGCAAATTGCAATCTTGGTGCAGCAAGTATGCTTGGTTAAAATTTTCATTGTCCTCAGTGCTTTTATGGGAACTAAAACATTTGTAGACAAAAAAAAATCAGAAACATTGAAATAATGGTTAATAAATGGTTAATTGGAGCTAATGTACTAAAATACATTTTGTAAGCCTTACAGTGTCCTCCAGGGCCTTCATGGAGACACGTAACTAAGTAAAAGTGGCAAACTCCATGTTAGGTTAAAGTGTTACAAGGCAAAGTGTGGACTGTAAAGCATAAATTTTGGTATACTTTTAACTGGAATGAAAAGATTTACAAAATACTGCAAGCTTATTTTACGCTGTTAATTTTAATGTGCTGTATTTTGGTGTAAATTCAAAAAATTGCTTACCGCAGCAGCCATGTTGGACAAGATGCAGAACGTGATCTCATGTAATTTGGGCTGTTAAAATGGTAAAATGTGTAGTCTGGGCAAGGGTACTCAACTGACATGAACTTACAGCTAAAAGTATTCAGTTAACAGGAATGAAAACAAGTTGAAAAAAAAAGATAGCAAGAATGAGGAAGCAACACAAGCACAGCATTTCATTGTGGGCAAAAGAGAAAAGGAAAAGAAAATTGAACAGAAGCTGGAATGCAAGGCTGGGACAAGGCACACAAAATTACTCACATTAATACACAGCAGCCAATTGGATATATGCAGCATAAGTTACATAATACTAGAAAATGTTTTGCAATACTTACAACTTTGTAACATCATAAGGAAAGAAAATGAGCACATAACAAGAGTGCACCATTCTCCTTTAACAATTTTCCTCCCCCTTTCTCTGCAGAAAGCACTATTCTTTTGGGGACTATGATTTCATTGGGACTGGACATCCATCAGTACCTGACCCAAGAGCCAATTATTTACACATGGCCCCCAGTAGGCTATTCGAGTAAGACAGCCATCACAAACAAGCCCAATCAAATCCATACCAAACACACGCACTTCCAGCAGAGGTCTATGCATTCCAATTAATGGTAGGAATGTTGGCTAATTTGCCTGTCTCGAACTCTGGAGCTCTGGGATCAGTTGCAGTGCTCCCCTCAAGTACCTGGCATCCTTCCGGCTCAGTGACTCACTCGATAAAACCACAGAACTACCAGGGGCCCATTTTTAATCATGGTCATGGATACAGATTCCAGGCAAACGCATTGCTGCAGTCTGGCAATACAGTTCCTAATTATTAACATTTACATTAATCATTAATGAGCTGACCTCAAGTGAACCAAAATGGACAGAAGCAACATAAAAAAGAGGGACATTTAAGTTTTACTTCTAAAAATTGGACAGTTTACATGTTCCCCTGATCACCTAATGACCCATAACCTAATTTAGCATCAGCTTGCAACAAAGAAGAGGCTGGAGGAACTCAGCAGGTCAGGCAGCATATCTGGAGGGAAATGACAGATCATGTTTCAAGTCGAGACATTTAGCATTAGTTTGTTCGGTTCCATTCACTGCAAGGTTTGCTCACTCTCATACCAAACATTTACCTCAAATATACATTTTTCCACTGGAATGGCAATTAATATCACAGATTCTGGCATCTGCAGTCTCTCGTTTCTCCATTAATATTACTAACTGCCTTTATACAAGAGATATACATGACATCCTGGTGGAGTGTTACATCCTTACAAATGCTCTAAACTGCAGCTGAAACACCAAAGACAATCATGGACCAAAGAAGCACAATGAGGGCCTTACACACAATGTATCCCAAAGGGTAATTTTTATATATTGTAGGTTATATGGCATCCAGGATTGACAGTGGGAATGGGGACTTAGTTCCATATAACCAAAAAATGTTGGTGGGATGAAACATTTACCTTAAAATGTGCTGAGCACTCATGAATGGCAAAAAGAGGAACAGGAGCCATCATGTATCCTGTTCACAAGAAGGGTTAAAGTAATTTCACGTGTACCATCTCCAAATATCCTGTAATCACAATATTTATACTACATTTGTGCTTTCAGATACACACACACACACACACACACACACACACACACACACACACACACACACACACACACACACACACACACACACACACACACACACACACACACACACACACACACACACCTTAATTGCCATTCATGGTTTTGGAAATTCCTGGAACAGCAAAACTAGCACTGTCGTTCCAGCGTCAATGCGACAACATTATGAAACTAATACTTTTAGCACAAGCTGCTATGACATACTGTATCAAGGACCATTCAGGCAGGGAACTGAAAGATTTCATGCAGATATCAAAAGTAATGTTGCTGAGTGCTAAGCTGAAACCAAAGATAAAACATATTCTCATTTGCATCACATTGAATCATTTTCCATACATGAGATACCTAAAGGTTACTAAGCCTGAAATATAACAGTATTAAACTTAACTCAAATTTTTAAAGTATATCTTCTTATTGTTCCCATGTATATCGTTTCACTCCAGCTTGTAAGCAATTTTTCTTTATATGTGAAAAAACTGCTTTTTAAATAGGAAATAGAGAAAACAGGGCCACAGCCCATACATACCCATCCTTTTTATAAAATTCCAGCATCATGTTGTCAGTAGCAACGCTGAGAGGTCGCCTTGCCTGATCATGTTGCTTGCGGTCAGAGTGATCAATGTCCGGAGAAGGCATAGAGTTGTAGTTTGCATTATGATTGGTGTGTAATGGGCTCCCGTAGCTTCCAGTGACATTAAATTCAATATCTGTTTTTGAAAGAAATACAGCTCACAGTATTTAACCACCAGGTTCAACCACACTCATATTTACTCCTTCCTTGATTCTTTTGTTATTGCTCTATGTGGTTTGACCAATAGCCTGTCCTGGTCCAACCAGGTAGACGCCATAGCCAAGAAAGCTCAACAGTGCCACTACTTCCTCAGGAAGCTAAAGAAATGTGGCATGTCCCCTTTGTCCCTCACCAATTTTTATCGATGCAATGTACATGTGACTAATACAGAAATCTTATCTTAGAAAGCATCCTATCCAGATGCATCACGCTTGGTATGGTAACTGCTCTGCCCATGACCACAAGAAACTGCAGAGATTTGTGGACATAGCTCAGCACATCATGGAAACCAGCCTCCTCTCCATCAACTCTGTCTACACTTCTCGCTGCCTCGGTAAAGCACCCAACAAAATCAAAGACGCCACCTACCCCTGATGTTCTCCCTTCTCCCCCTTCCTATTGGGTAGAAGACACAAAAGCCTGAAATCACATACCACCTGGCTCAAGGACAGCTTCTGTCCCGCTGTTATAAGACTATTGAACAGTCCCCTTGTACGATAAGATGGACTCTCGACCTCACAATCTGCCTCGTTGTGGCCTTACATCTTATTGTCTGCCTGCACTTTCTCTGTAACCGTAACCCTTATTTTGCACTCTGTTATTGTTTTCCCTTGTACCACCTCAATGCACTGATGTGATGAAATGATCTATATGGATGGCATGCAGAACAAAGTTTTTCACTGCGCCTCAGTACATGTGACAATAATGAACCAATTTACCTATTTGCATCTCTGATTTTACTTATATCATCAGTCTACAGAAATTAGGGCTCATCCAAAACTATGGGATTCAGTACTTCCTCTGTCTTTCTAAAGTCTGGATTCTTTTAAAATCTGGTATTCTTTGGAAAGCAAAATGCAGATATTGGAAATCTGAAATAACAGTTTTTTCTTCAGAATGAGGAAAAATTAGAAATCAAAAAGTCTTTAGTTGCAGAGAAGGGTGAGGTGGAAAGAACAGAGGGAATGTCCATGATGAATGTCAAGAGAGACAGAATGACATAGGTGGTGGTGGTGGTGGTGGAGCCGGCTGGGAGGCTGTTAAAGGGTATTCATTGCAGTTGATCCAACCAGAGGAGATGGAAATAGAAGGAGATAGATGAGACAGAGGAGAGAGAAGAAATAATACAACACGAGAATTGTGAGTTGCAGAACATTGCAGTTGCTGGAAATGTGAAACAAGAATGAATGTGGAAAATCTCCACATCCTCTTTTGTTTAAGATTTCTAGGATATTGAAGAGGGAAGAGCCCCCTTCTGAACACTGAAGAGGGAGGGAAAGGTGTTTCCAGCGATGGCATCACATTGAGGGTGGTGAACATGACGAGGATGATCCATTCAATGTGGAGGCTTGCGGAGTGGAAGGTGAGGACAAGGAGAACCCTGTCTTGGCTTTGGGTGGGCAGAAAGGGGATGAGAGCAGAAGTGTGGCAAATGGAACAGACATGGTTGAGAGTGCAGTCAGCTATTGTGGAGAGGAACACTATGGTTAAGGAAAAAAGGATTTTGGAAGTACTGATCTGGAAGGTGTTGTCACCAGTACAGAAGCTATAGAGCCAGAGAAACTGGAATAAAGGAAGAGAGTCCTTAAAGAATACCCAGTGGGAGGGTGTGTAGTCAAAACAGCTGTGGGAGTCTGTAGGCTTGTAACGGATACTGGTTGCTAACCTATTCCTTGAGATGGAGATAGCAAAGTAACGAAAGGGAATGGAAGAGTCAGAGGTGGATCATGTGGAGGTGAAAACAGAAGGAAACTTGCAGCAAAGGTGATGAAACTTTAGAATTCTGTATGACAGCAGGAAGCACCAAGCAACAATATTACATAAAAATAGAAAATGTTGGATACTCTCAGCAGGTCAGATAGGTCTGTGGAAAGTGAAACTGAGTTAACATTTCAGAATGAAGACCCCTCATCAGAACCTGTCTTCGACCTGAAACGTTAACTATGCTCCTCCTTCCATAGGTGTTGCCCGACCTGCTGACTGTTTCCAACATTTTCTGTTTTTATTTTACATATTCAGCATCTGCAGTTTTTTGATGAAGAAATTTAGAAAACCAGCCTTTCCAGTTTATATTAGAGCTGCCAATTCTGATGAAACGTTGTCAACCTGTAACGTTAATTCTGTTTTTCTCTCTCCAACAATGCTGCCTCATCTGCTGAGTATTTCTGACATACTGTTTTATTTGATATTTCCATTAATTAAGGTGTCATATTTCATACAGTTCCAGCACTTTATCTCCCTTCTCTGTTTTCATTCATCTCATCTTTACCACTCAGAAAGATCCACTACAATTTTACCACCTTCTCCCAACTAGCATCACCATCAAAGGTGTCATTCTGTCTCTTGTGGTCTCCATTACATCACAGACATTCCCTTTGTTCTCTCCAGCCCTCCCACTTCTCTGCAGCGGAAAATATGTTTGATTTCTCCTTTCCTAGCTCTGATGAAAGGTCTTGTCATGAAACATTGGCTTTGGTTCCCTCTTCACAGATGCAGTCTGATCTGCTGACTATTCCTTGCACCTTTTGTTTTTATTTCTGGCTCTCTTTTCTGTTGTAACTTCTTGATTTATGCCATGTTTTTAATTGATTATCAGGATGCAGGCATCACTGCAAGTTGGCATTTTAATAGGAGCTAGTTGCCTGATACTTGGATTACACTAGTCCAGTATCAATTTGATAATTTGATCCACCAGCCACAAAGTCCAAACTGGAAAGGAACATTATTGAATTAATTCATTTTTTTTTGACAATTATCCTGCTTCATGATTGTTGTTAACTTATTATTTCCAGCCACACTTGAATATTGGACCACAAGAGCAGGGAGGTTATGCTAGACTACAAACACAGAAAAGTCAAATTAAACCTGTACAACATACTGGTCTCAACTGGAAGCTCTGGTCCAATTCTTTTTGCCACTCTTTAGGAACGATGTGAAGGTCTCAGAGAGGGTGCAGAAAAGGATGTTTCCAGGTATGAGGTTAGACAGGATAAGCTGGGGTTGTTCTTGGAGCAATGGAGGTTGAGAGAAGACTTGATAGAAGTGCAGAAGATCATGATGAGTTTAAAAGAGAAACTGCTCCCATTAGCAAAAGGTTCAAGATACAGGGATGTGGATTAATAATGATGGGCAGAAGATAAGGGGGGGTATGGGGGAAATTTTTTTGAAGCAGAGCATTACTTTTGGAACTCACTACTTGTAAGTTTAGTGTAAATAAAGTCTTTTGGGTCCTTCAACGATGGACACCAGAGGAAAATTAATCTGCAGGCCTGCAGGGGAATGGTCAAGTGGGATTATTTGACAAACAGCCAATGTGGACTCAGTGGGGCCAATGGCCTCCTTATGTGACAGGATATTAAGATCTAAGAATTCTAATTCTTAAATAGCCGAGGTAGGATTTGAACTCACGTTTGCTGGATTATTAATATCAGATTCTGGAAATGTAACCACTATGCTCTTGCATCCCTTAACTGACTTTGGTTTTACTGGAGCCCTCCACTTTCAGCTTTGGCACAATATCTTATTAGAAAAAAATAAAGTTATAGAAAGATGCAAAATATTTTGATTTTGAAATTATTCATGGTATGATGTGTTGGATGAACAGTATATGGTTGGCGGACATTGATAACTTTAATCCATTGTGTTGCAGTAATGAGTCACCATAGCTTCTTATTTGGTGATATACATTAATTTTTAAAAGGTAACTGTACCATATTCAATTATAGATATATAATTACAATATTTTTGATCTCCTTATATTCAGGAAGCAATATGCTATTTTAAAAATAGTTAGTGCCTGTTCAATCTTTCCTACTTGCCTGCAGGTTTCCCACTGACCTGGGTTAGGGTTAGATGTAATCAGAAGTGGGCTTAGATATGCACATTCACTACTCCCTTATTATCAGAAGGACATGCCTTGTGGCGTTAAGAGCTTGCAAATCATATCATGTTGGATAAATGGGCTCAGTCCTGTTTCCCAATACAAGATCCTGTTCAACCGCATCTACTTTCAAGGGATGGTATGGCAATAAAGGAAATCCTGTACCTGCACAGACCCAAAGGTGTGACATTTTAGATTTTCTATTCATTTGGCTGCCAACGGGGTTCTCTTGCCTTGCTACTGATCCAGATGGACTACAGGAGCCCATACCAAGCACATAAATTTCTATGAGGCTAGAAATTAGGTCATGGAAGGATTCGAACTCATATGGTCAATCTCTATGTCAGTAGAAGTTCTGCTTCTGCAGAGGGGCCTCGAGTTAAAAGTGCCAGACATTTACCTCTTGGGGAATTTGGTACAAGCCACTTAAGTGGAAAGGTTTACTGAATGAAAGTGAATTTTACTAAATATTTTGGTTAGTATTCTGGCATAATTGTGATGTAAAAGAAAATGTGTGGTGGTGCCAAAATGATGATTGGCCTTTTATTATTTTAATTTAACATGTGCTTTATTTTTTTCTTCCCTGTAATTTTCAGCCTAGGTAGTATTGACGTTCTCTATAGAGCTGACAGAAGTAGAATTTAAAAACCTGTGAACACATTCATTTGCCTTTCTATGAAAGTTAAAGCTGGCTGAAGATTCAAATTTAATGAAGTAATAATAATCAGTGATATTAATTATTTTGCTAAGAACATTTAGTTGAGTATGATCATTAGTGACAACGAGAATGTTCTTTATCGTGCAGTGAATATTACAATTTATTCTGAATTCACTGATTTAACTCTTAATTTTTTCTGTTCCATCTCCTTGCAACTGCTTCTTTGTTAAACATGGCCACAGGAACTAACTGCATCCGTCAAGTACTCGAGGGAGGGCTTTTGAGTAAAGAACAGACACCTGAAACTGCTGCATCTGCTGCTATCTGCAAATAGTCTACATTTAGAGTCATAGAGTAATACAGCATGGATACAGGCCCTTCGGTCCAACATGTCCATGCCAACCACAGTGCCCACCCAGCTAGTCCTAATTTCCTGCATTTGGCCCATATCCCTTACTTTTACAACCACTAAAACCATCAAAAACATACAGTTTTACATCTGGGATACGTTGCAGTCAACTTAACATAGTCAAAACCAACAATGTTAAATGTTCATTGTTGGTTACACTTTACAGTTCGGAGAGAATTACCAGGGAGTGAAACACAAGTAACCTATGGTCAGTATCCACAAAAGTAGCCTCAGCATTATATTTGTTGTGTATAAAGATGAATATACAAAGATCTATTTGCATACAATTCCACTGTTCATTTTAAGTTGACATTTTAAGCTATAGAAGTGTGAAGTGTGATTACAATCCAATTACTCAGCATTGGTTTCCATATGTAGTTTGATGACACTCAAGTTGATCTCACACCTTCCTCTTTGGATCCCAAAATTGGAGCTATATCTTTCTATTGCTAGTTGACTTTAAGGCCTGTATTGGCTAAAATTTTCAAAAGCTACATTTTGACACAATTGAAAGCATTGTTTTCTTCTGTTCTCACTTGTGCTGAGCTGCCTTTGGTTATGCCTCATCTTCCAACTGTTTACAAAGGCAGAACAGTGTGATCACATCCCCACTTCAGCAAGGATACTAAGCTTGAGTGAGTGCAAAAAAAAATTTCATTAAGATGCTGCTTGGTTTGATGAAAGGCTAAAAATGCAGAAGGATTTTTTGTTCATTTCACTAATATAGCTCACCAAGTGATTCACAGAGAAGTTTTTAAAATTATTAAAGGTCAGATGGGGTAGTCAGAAGTAGGCTAAAGGATCAAGAAAGAAGGATGATGGGCTCATAAGTAAAAGTAAGAGACTTAGAACAGAAACAGGAAAAACCTCCTTGGCCAAAAAGTTGCGAGACAATGGCATTTCCTTCTGAGAGTTAACAGTTGAGGCAGAAGACATTCTGGATCAGATTGGATGGATAGTTGAAGGTAAAAGGGATCTGGGAACAGGGCGAGTAAATGGAATTAGAAATATCTGCTGCACGGAGAGGTTGCAAGTTACCATTTGGAGAATTGTGCTTCTGATTACGAAATGTTAATGGGGATCAAAGAATCTCAGTAAAAGTCTGTGGAATCTCCTTGAAGCACACTGTGAACACTAGTCCTCTAACATGCACCAAGGCATACCTTTGCAAATGGAAAGAGCAATAGGAATGGAAAATTTTATGGACGAGTCTTCACACTGCATAATTCCAAGGCTATTGTTTCTTAACCTGAAACCTTCAACTTCTATACCAACAGGAAGTCACTATTTGTGGCTAAGACTTGCAGTCAGTGATAATAAGGCATCATTTATGAGTTGTCTTCGATCTAAAAACATTTGGCTTCACATGAGCTATCACAGCCTGCAGAGTGAGAACAGATTTTCATCACTTCAATTATACTACATTTGAACGTGGGCCCCAGAAGTAAAAGAATGATATGCTCTTCCACTGGATTTTCCAGGCAAATCTCTTTGCTCACTGAATAACAGCAGGGTAGATTTTCTGACCCAGCTGGGTGAAAATGGAGATGCCAATGCTCCAGAAACAGTGAGGGACACATACAGTGTCATTCCCACTGATAGTGTGCTTGATGACATCCACCCATGGCAGCTGAAGGAACCAAATGAATCACGTGAAAGGTCAATTTAAGTCAAAGGAGGGAAGTTGGCAAGCGACTTTAGCACAAATATGGTTTAACCTACTGGTCAAATGGGACACTTTTTATGGAGCTGGGAAGGACAGAGGTGCCACTCCTATTATATCCTTCTCACACCTGTGAACATGACCTCACCAAACCTTACATTTTCTGGGCCCTGAGACACACCAAATTGCCTGGTGTCACAGCAGCTCATAGCTGGCGGGCTGCCCGAGAGTACTTGTTTTCTACCTAAAAAAAACAGCAGCAGTGAGACCAAGCTCTAAAAGTGTATTGGTTCTCTGACTGGTGCAGTTGGCACTTTTCACTGGCTGGTGGCCCAAAAACCAACCGAGGGAGACTTTATCCCAGTAAGTCGACAAACACAATTTAATTCAGCATTTACCTCCTGGGAAGAACCAATCAGCGTGTTGAATTATGGGTTCAATAATCCCCACAATTTGTATGGAAACCGTTGTCATCATTTCAGTCATGGACCTATAAATGAAAAAGAACCGCATTTTGGTAAATGAATGATCCACAAATAATTAGCACATTACTGGGCTATTGAAAAGAAAACAATTACCAGGTTCAGTTAGCAATCTATGATTATGTTCCAGATAATCACAATGGATGTATTAGAATTTGCCTCAGTATCCAAGCTAAAGAAAGGTGAGAGTAAGTTAAAGTTTAATTGCTTCCTCAGTCATATCATATTCAAACTCTCTCTATTTAAATGATGAATGGTGGCTTGGTCTTGAAGGGTGGACTGTATCCTCAGAATTGGATCTCTGTGTGAATTAGTGACTTCAGGAAAAACTGAAATGAGAGATTAAACTGAGAACTCTACTGGAAGCATACTTGTCAACTTCCACAACACCACAATCTGGAAGAACTGAGAAGCAACTTTACACAGGGTGAGTCAACCTTTTACCTCTCATCTCAATGCTGTTCTAAATCTGGAAGATTAGTTATCTTTTGACTCTCTTAGAAGAATGGAGTGTGGATTGGGAGGGAGTATTTTAAGAAAGCAAATGGAAACAAATGCAAGAAAGAAACTTAAATGAAACGATATAACTTGTCCAGAAGCTCTTACTTGCAAGGTGCTTTGATTTTAGTCCCAATTTTTCACGTGTTCCTCTCATAGATTCACAGAGTACTGAAACAGGCCTTTTGACCCTCCAAATCCACACTGATCATCAAACACCCACATTACATTAATTCCATTTCATTCCCCCCACATTCCCATACACTCCTCCCAGATTCCACCATTCATGTCCTCAAACACCACATGGGCAGCACTGATGGTCAGGAGTGAACCCATGTTGCTGGAGTTGAAAGGCAGTAACTCTATTAGCTGTGCCACTGTAGATCATAAGTTCATAAGTTATTAGATTTTACGGGAAAATATGAGAATCTGAATTACTGGATGCTTAAAAGGCTTAAAGTCAATTGTTTTTTATAAAGAATTTAAGTTTCCATTAGAATGGCCTTAGTTTTACAACCAGTGCAGAGACCTTGAAGGAATCTTTGGCTCTGTGCCATGAATTTCTCCTCTTCTGATGCCAGCAAGCAGGCAGTAAGATTGAACAAATCTCGCAAGCAGCAAACCAAGAAAATAGTAAGAACTAACTTTATTTAATGTTTTAAACATATTACTGGAAGCAAAGCAAAGATTGGGACTAATTTGGACATGAAACATAATTACATTTAGAGACAAAATTATTTCGAACTACTTTTAAAACCGTTGTATTGTTAAATGTTATGTGAAGGAATGACAAGCTATATATTATTATATATACAAAATATAATTATAAATACAACATACATATAAAATTATCTGTTTGGGTCCAGGATGTTGCTTAGCTGTAATTATCTCCATATGGCATTGAAAACGCAGACCGACTCTGTTCAAGAAGGCTCAACATTTTCAGTGGCTTTTACAGCAAGAAGATTGCATAAAATTTTGAAATAAAGACCTAGAATTGATTACATATAGAAAGACCACAACCTGTGAAGGAGCACAGCATCATGGATAAGCATCTCCTGGGTTTCTGCATTTAAGTGCAGAGGGACCAAATGAGAGAAGTTGCTGACTATTTTGCTAGATTATGACAGTGAGCATTAATTGTTTCACTGTCATCGTAAAATCAAATTCTTGGCCAGTATCCTAAGGCAAAGAAACCTTACCCTTCATTGGCTGTCCAGAGTAGATTGGGCCCCAGGACTATAGCCATGTTACCGGGTGTCATTTTGTTGGCATCTTGGTATTCTGTTAGTTTGGCTAAGAATTTTATCAAGTATCTGCAGTAAAAACATAAATTGCATTGGGTAAATTAGCTCATTTTCAAAAATGAAGGAAGCTGCTGTAGGGATGACTAGCAATAAGAATAAAAACAATCACAACTCAACGTTAAGACCCTACTTTTGTTTCAGCTGATTGAGATTATAATTGCATCTTTAACATAGAAAAACATCCTTAGGTGGTTCATTGAGACTGATTCACAAATATATGAAATTCAGGGAGGAAAGGTGGAGAATGGGGTCAAAGAAGTGGTCTTAAAGGAGAACAGAGGGGTGGAGAGACAAAGGGGCTTGATAAACAAATTTCAGAGCATGGAGCCCAGGTGGATGAATGCAGAAGTGGACTAAAGCAAGAGGGGTCTTACAAAAGGCAAGAGTATGGGGCTGGGGTGCGGGGTGGGGAGGTGAACAGAGTGCAGGCTGGAGTGTAGAGCTGCTGGAAGTACTGTAGGTAGGGCTGAGGAAATGAAGGGATTTAAACAACATATGGGCTATAGAATTTTCATAGGGTCAAGAATGAGAGACTGGTCAGGAGAATATTGGAATAGTTAAGATGATACAGGTGTGTTTATCAGCAAAGGAATGGTTATTGAGAGCTAGAAGTAGTCAGTCTGTTGTACAACAGTTTGTCTCTGGCATGCATTAGATTTTATTAAAAGAATTTTCAAGTTCAATAATATTAGGTATATCTCCACAGGAGAATGTAACTGACCAAATTAGAGGTAAAAAGATTAAGCAAAATAATAGTGTTAATCTCCTATCATAATATATCATGTAAAATAAAACATAGAAATAACTGTGGATCCAGAATAAGAATCGTTAAATTATTCTGCAATGTCCTCTGGAGGCAGCATTCCATTCCACAAAGCTACGCTGAAAAAAATCAAGCAATAAACCCTTGCTTTTTATTAGACCCCTGGGCAGATTTCCTTCATTCATCACGTAGCACTGTTTGATAATCCATGCAGCCAACATAATTATTCCTTTCACAGCACTACACTAATAACAAAATGAATGGAGGGCAACTGTTTAATTATATACAATTATATAATTCAATGTGGTACTTAAGTTTACCTGAAATTGTTATAATTTGCCTTGGGTAGCTTCTCACATGCATTCCATAATGCTTGAAGCCGCTTGTCTTGGTCCTGGATACTGGTCATTTCAAACAGAGTAAGAAAATTATATATACTTACATATATTTCAGTGTTCTGAAATCTGGTTGAAAAATGTGAAGGTATTTTAAAGATAAGCCTTAAAAAATGTACTTCTCTGGAAATAATAAAAGTACAACCTTACCAAAAATGTTTGATTGGTTTATCATTGCCCATGTCCAAATATATTTGGACTGTAATACAATTACAATTTTTATTCGTCTATTTTGAATTTCAGATATAACCATGATTGTGACCTGAAACTCGGTGTTTTTTACTCAGTGCTAATTTTGTTATCTGTTTTAGCTATCTTTTTCAGACCCTTCTCCACACACTACACATTACAGACTGACTCAGTGATTGGATTAGCACCCACTTGCTAGCACTTTTCCTGTGTTATGCTTCAGCAAACTGGAGGCTGGAAAGTGGACCAAAGGAAGCAGTACAGATCAACACTCTATGAAATGTTCTCCTGTTCTCTGTAACTGAGTGTTGTGTGATCAATTTCCACTTGTCTGCTTGCCAGAGAACAAGAACCTACCAACTATATTGAAAAGCAACCAATTTATTCCTGTCCCAGTGTCATAGCTGATTGAGGAAGGTCAAGTGAACAGATTGCCCATTCTTCTCCATGTTGGAAAATGGTTATTTTATGCTCAGTACCTAATGCTGATAATTCAATTTCGACTTGGAAATTCTATGAAGAACAAGGGCATAAGTATCAATAACAAATCACGTAATTCAAAGGGTTTATTCAAACCTATTCTATTTGCCTGTTCAATGGAGAGTGCAATATTTTATCATTGAGTCTTTTCCATTATTACATCTCTCAGAATAAAATAGCACACAAGGTATTCAGCCACCTCATTATTCAAACTTGGTTTGTTGCCCTCCACAAATAAAAACATTCTCTCCTGGCTTAGTAGCACAGGAAACTTTGTGTCTTGTTGAATATTTGAGCAAAATCAATGCTCTTCTATATAATTGTCAGATAAATACTGAAAAGATCTTCGTATAACTTCCTTTTGAATTAGTTAATTAAATGCTTACAATGAAAGTTAATTCTAGATATCTAGTCATCTGAGGAAAAAAAACTAATTATTACACACCATACAGAATATCAAAATAATAATGCATTCAACTAATGCTTACTTTATGACATTAAAAGCACCAGCTGATAATCTCCTGTTTTGACAAGTTCAACTTATATCAGTATTGTTACAAACTGAATGCCTTGTAAGTTATTTATGGGAAAGGTGAAACTGAAAGAATTGATTTAAAAAAATACGTACTTTGATGCCTGTATCCACTCGTCATACAATTCAAATGTCATCAAAGGTTCTGGTAGTTCCCGAAGATACGATTTAAGAGCTCCTTACAAATAGAAAACAGTTTTTTTATTCATTTCACTCATGTAGCAGTGGGATTATTATAAACTCTATCTAACTATCCTGGATGAAGCAGACTATTTTCTTCAATACAGTAAAATTACAGTACATAGAGATATCTTCTTAAACTAAGATTTTATTCTCCCTTATTAAGGTCCTCAACAATGCACAGGTATCCTCTGCTGCTGTCTCCAGGCTGTGAATATGATGGCAGGGAATATGGTGCCACTACTTTTACCTCTAAACTGCATTGCATTACAATGAATACCCACAAAAATGCTTACCCCTAATTTCACAATAATTTTTCATGGAATCAAGAAGTGACATGGATTTTGCTAAACTGGTTAACTGCATCCCACCATGAAGCATTCTCTTGATGCCCAATATTCTAAATTTTTGATTTGGAGTTAATGAATTTAAGCTTTGAGTTCTGGGCACCAAATCGTCCCCTAACACTAACTGGTTGCAATTAATTGTGTATTTTCATGTTTTCCAGACTTGGGGGAGTTGTTGCTCAGCACTTTGGCTTGCAAGGTGTAGAAAAGAGGTCACAGTTGCTGCCGATGGCTGGGTCAGGGCAACCACTGATACGAGTCCTGCATTTAGTAGGTTGGGTCCAAATAAAACTCTCTTATACTACAGAAAGTCTGAAATTACACAATTAATCCAGGATTATTCAAATACTGTGGGAAACAAAATAGAAATGCCAAGAATATGACTGAGTGGGCTGTTTGAGCCTGTGAACTTCTATTTCTTGGCAGATGGGATTTAGCTTGATGAAAGCCATATGCTGTACATGGTCTTTGACTGCTGCATATATAAAATACTCAGACTAGCCTTAAACCTCCAAAACTCAGAGGCATGATTTAAAAATAGCTTTAGTCCAAGTGGTTTTTCAGTGTTTATGAACATCTGCAAGAATAAAATTAGCATTTGTTGGAGAGGAACTGCCATGTAGATAACAGGGGTGGATGAAGAGAGACACCAAAGACTGAAATGAGTTTATTTTTTCAAAATTATTTCTGCCCAAGGCCTGATAAAATGCATGTACCAATAACATTAAGGCATGCAGTGAAGATCTTAGTCATGTTGGTTGCAAAAATGCTCACGCGATGATTCCATTTTTTAAGCTTCTTTCCCAGAGGGACTCTTGCAAAGAGTCTGACGGACTATTCTCCTTGTCCTAGTTGCTAACAGCTATCAATTTTGTTTTGTACACAGCAGTACAACCAAGAGTAAAAGCTGCACAAATCCCAATGTGAGTACAGAGTTGGATAAAACATATGCAACGACCTGACATTTGTGGTTAATGGCAAAGTAGAGATGCTTGTTGCTGACCTCAAGGAGAGAGGACAACAAAGATCTAGTGAATGTTACGATGTGAATTTCCCTTTTCCAGCTCCAACTGATGTTAAGGATCTTTGGCATTGAGTCATCAAGCTGGCTAAACAGTCAATCATATTAAATGTTTTTTCAGGCAGCAAATCAAGAAGGTAAAGCACAATTTTTAATTAACTTTTTAAACACGTTGTAATAAAAATTGGGGCACACACATGTAACTAAAATAAAAACAGAAATATCCTAAATATTTTTATAAAGTAATTTTAACACATTTTGAAATATTCATATGATGAAATTATAATTCATGTATATAAAGTCAGTTTTTTTGGGGGTCAGATAGTTCTCTGAGCTGTGATTATTATTTAGCATGTCATTTAAAATTCACAAAGTGTCTTAAAGCAAAACATAAGAGACTAATTGCAGGATTAATTTTTACCTGTTTTCCATTTGCAAATCATGCATAAATTCAATTTAATGGGTTAGAATACATAAGTGATCATTTCCAGATGAAATTGCAACCATTGGTAAATTGGCCCAGGGACTTCTGTGTGCAACTCACCTAAATGAATCTGAAATTGATCTGGCAAGATTGCACTGTACTCTTCCTTCCTTATTGACATAAATTAGATCTTTTGGGTGTATCCTACAACCTTTGTGGACATGAACAACACTAGGAGCACATTGCACCAATGAGCGGTCATTTAAATGTATCCCTTCCGACATCAATGTCCTGTGCACAGAATCTGCAAGCTTCAGTTTTTAATGCCCCAGATATTTGAAACTTCATTATCAGCTGCAGCCATTTCATACTATGCACGTCAGTTAATGTTGTGATCCCTGCCTCACATCACAGTGGCATGTGCACACTCATGGATCTCGACAGACAATTGCATGGAGGGGTGTCCAGGGATAGGGAAAATCATCGTGTCCTGCCTCCTATGTGTTTTCTTGTATTTTCATGGCAGCTTACATGCAGCTGTTCCATGACTGCCATGGGCAGAGTTCCTTTAAGGTTTGGTACACTTACTAGTGATCAGCCTGGCAAACTCAAGGCAGTTGGGCACTTTTCATTCAGCTCCTATCAAGGACTGTTCAGGTTCCCTGCTAGCACACAATTATGGGTGTAAATCACAATAGCACTCTTTCTAATATAGCCAATTTCACTGTTTTTTTGTGGGGGATCCACTTGGTTATATATGACATACATGTAATGCATCAAAAAAGGGTGCAATCTAATTTTGTAGGAAGCATTTTCAGTGTATTTTATAGCAAGTCTATTGTGTAAATACATTGAGATCGAAATATCTTGAATTCAATGTACCAAATTAAGAAAGCAGAGCTTAGAACATATAGACTTATATATTATGTAGTTAGTGCATGCAATATACTTCTATCTCTTAATTTCATGTTAGTTCAAGTGATTTCTCTTGATTCCATTGGTGAAGGCTACAAATAGTAGGGTCTTTGAAGGAGGCTTGACAGTCTGACTCAAGATTTCCATGTTAAACTAGGCATGGGTGGTAATCCCCAAGTTGCAGTCAGTTTCAATAATTTTGCGTCACTGCTGTCCACTGCAATATTTGGGCCATGATGTCATGTCTGACAAGAAGGATGCAAAATAAATAACTATGGTAAAGACAGTTAATGTAATGAAATAGGTTATTAATAAATAAGGCTTATTGAGGGCTATTTCATTTTCACTAAAATGCCCATTGAAAAGGAAATATAAAGTGGACTAGTTTGTGAAATATAATAAAGGATAAAACAACATAACAAAATATAACATAGTTTTACAAAGTGAAAAATGCATTTTAAAATTTGGTGTGGTATATATCGACAAACCAAAATATTTAAAATAACTGGTCTTTTATCTGCCAAATGAATATGATAAAATAAATGAATTATAGGATTAATACCTATAATCTTCAAATCATAGGGCTTTGAGGATATGGATTTTATTCCCTCCTTGTTTTATATCTTGCTACAGCACTGACCTGACAATAATCTCATTCAACTTGTATCTGTATAAAATCTTCTCTGATACATTAAGTGAACAGAATAATTATGATTCCAATGTAATCAAGATTATGCCAGTACAAAATATATTGATTATTATTCTAGAAGGCGCAATATTTAATTAAGTCAATGAATGGAAGCTATTTTATAACACAGGCTTCAGAACCACGCCAGTTTATGCTGAGTGACATACCTGCTACAGCATGAGGATCCACAGAATATTCTTGCACATCCAACACACCACAGTCAAGTGAAGCCTTTAGTTTCTTCAGTTTGGAGGCAGAAGCAGCTACCCTGAAAAGACCCTGGGGAAAAAAAATCTCTCATCAATATCACTAGCAACATCACATTCACATAGAACCACAAAGACAATTTCATTATCAATACTTAAAAAGTGCTACTTCTGGCAATGGTTCACCTGTTGTGTTAGATTAAATGGGCAGCACTTGGACTTTGAGCAATTTGCCTAAATCTCACAGCAGAAACATATCTAGAAAATAATATCAGGGAGCTAAGTGATCAGGCATGCATGAAATATATGTAGGTAAGTCTTCAGATACTTTTTTAAAGGGACAACTCAAAGATGTTATTTGGCATGCATGAAGAAATTGGTTTTATCATTCAAAAATATGGAAAAATATTTAATTGGCAATTAACGTCACAATGCGCAACAGGCTCAGATATTGAGAGAATTGTTTGTTCTAGGTCTATTGATAATTCTACAGAGTGACAAGGTATTATTTCAGAGAAGGCTTGACACTGTTCAGTGACCCAAGGTGATCAAAATGGATATTTAACCTGAAATGCTAACAGTGTTTCATTCTCAAAAGCTGTAGTGTATATCTAGTATTTTTGGTTTTTATTTTGGATTTTCAGCACTTGTAGTTACTTGATTTACAATGAGAGTAATAGTTCAACAAGTGCACTCCAAAAGATCTAGAATATAGCATCAATGATAGTAGAAAAAACAGCAGGTGCAGATTTAAGCTAACTCCATGGGTAAAAGAGAAGGGACAGATACCTCTTCCTGCATGCCACACTCCAGTAACATTGTCACACAGGCCTCAACTGGAAATGCAATTTCACGTCCACTTATTGCAAGATGTTCTTCCAGTGGCTTGCCAAAGGAAGGCTTTTCTATCCAAGCCTCTTTAGTAGGAAATAAAAATGGAATATTTCCAGACATTAGCGGAAGGTTTTCATAATATGTCTTAATGAATAACTGTTAACAGATTAGCTAATGCTTCTTAGTTAACACCTGCTGCTGAGGCTTTGAAATTAATATTGATTCTGCTTTGAGTTTCCACATTTATATTCATATGGTCATAAAGTCATAGAGTTACACAGTGTGGAAACAGGCCCTTCAGCCCAACTCACCCATGCCGACCAAGATGTCCATCCAAGCTAGTCACATTTGTCTGTGTTTGGCCCATGTCCCTCTAAACCTTTTCCATTTACCTGTTTAAATGTCTTTTAAACATTGTAACTGTACTCATCTCTACTTTATTTGGCAGCTCCTTCCATATACCCACCACGCTCTGTGTGGAAAAGTTTCCCCTCGGATCACTTTTAAATCTTTCACCTCTCACCTTAAGTCTTTGTCCTCCTATTTTCGATTCCTCTACCCTGGGAAAAAGACTGTGACCATCCACCTTATCTACACCCCTAACAATTTTATATACCTCTTTGTTGTCACCCCTCAGCCTCCTACTCTCTAGGGAAAAATGTCCCAGCCTATTCAGCCATCCTTACAACCGAAGCCCTCCAGTCCAGATAACATCCTTGTGAATCTTTTCTGCACCTTTTCCAGATTAATGATGTCCTTCCTATAGCTGGGCGACCAGAACTGCACATAATACTCCAAGTGTGATCTCACCAATGACTTAAAAAGTTGCAACATGACGTCCCATCTCCTGTACTCAGTGCCCTGAATGATGAAGGCAAGTGTGTCAAATGCCTTCTTCACCATCCAGTATACCTGTGTAACCACTTTCAGGGAACTTATGTACTTCTATCCCTTGGTCTCTCTGTTCTACAACACTCTCCAGGGCCCTACAATTTACTGTGCAAGTCCTGCCCTGCTTTAACTTACCAAAATGCAACATCTCACGTTTGTCTGAGTTAAATTCCATCTGACATTCCCTGACCCACTTCCCCAGTTCATCTGGATCCTCTTGTAATCATAGATAACCTTCTTCACTGTCCATGACACCGCCAATTTTGGCGTTATTCAACAGAAAGCAAAGCTAGTTTTCTGGGGTTGTGTTAAGGAAAAAGGTTTGGAGGGGGTGCTGGTCTAGAACTTGGAGAATAGTCTCAGGATAAGGGATCAGCCATTTAAGTGGAGATGAGGAGAATTCTTTGAAGCAGACGGTTGTAAAATTTTGAAATTCTCTAATGTGGTTGAGACCAATAGATTTTTGGATACTAAGTGAATCTGAGGATATGGGAATCACATGGGGAAGTGAAAGCATTGCATCAGATGGGATCTTATTGGATGTTGGAGCAGGTTCAAGGAGCTGTATGGCTTGTGCTTCATCCTGTTTCATAAAACCCAACACTTGAGCTTATAAACAAAAGTTCTCTTTGTAACAATAAGGAAAACACATTTATGATGTATTCAGCCTCAGCTAGTGTCTTTGCTTGCTAAAGAAAAGCATCAAAAAATTAAAGCAATTTACTTATATTTGTTATGTGACCAATCCAAATGCTGAGTATTGAGAGAACAAGTGATGGCAAAGCTGTGACTAAAACAGGAAAAGTATTTTCCTCATTCTTGGTTTTAGAAGAATGACCAATTGTGATTCCCAAAGAAAATACCGAATGACATTTTTGTCAGTGCTGAGCCAATATCTACGTTGCCACAAGCTCTAGGAAGGAGAGACATGTTGTTTAAGCCAGGCAAAATAAGCCTGAGGAAGCTCACAGCAAACAAACCCAAGATACCTTTCCTGGGCTTTTGCTTCATCTCCAGAAAGCACTTCAACATATTAATTTCCTTAACTTCAGTGTAAATTTGAACATTTTTTCAGTGCCTTGCTTATGTGCTAACTCATTGCATCATGATGACCTTTCAGAAGTTCTATTAGACCTTGCAAAGACCATGGTTATGTGCACATTATTTTTGAATATTATGAAGTTGACTATTTCATTACAGCTATCATAACTGCTTAATTACAAAATAACGAGAAATTTTGCCAATGTGATCAGAGTAGGATACACGCAAAATGTTGCCTCCAATATTGTCTTTATTCAGAAAAGCAGAAGCACACTGAAATGTTCTTACCTTGTTGAGCTTTGATCTGAGGCAGTATGCTCTGTAAAAGTACTAATGACTTCCTGTGATACTCTGCTTGCACTTCTATTAGCTGGGAAAAACATAATTCACAATAGATTTAAGTACTAAGATAATGAAGCATTCCCCAGACTAAGTTCATCCGATTTCACACCAATTGACTAAACAAAATATCAAGCAGAGAAGAAATGGCTCAAAAATATCAATGAATAAGATAGATATATTGGCCTAAGAAACCCTACCATCATGATAACCTTTAGGGTTAAATTACCAGAGTATATCTTCTCAAAACTTACAAAATTAAAGCTTGATCTAATTAAAATGTTTTAAATACACAGGAGAATTTCATAATGCAGGAAAAGTTATGAAAAGTGAATTTCTCTAGTGGGGCAATCAGAAAAAGAGCATAATTGTAAAATTACAGCTGAGCTAATTAGGATTGGAATCAGGAAGCACTTATTCATACCGAGTCTATTGGAATTCTTTCATCCAAACTGCTATATTTACTGTGTCAATTAACATTTCCAAGATGCTTAGATGTTTGTTAAGTTCAGATGTTCAAGATGCATAATTTGGGAAAATATATATGAGCTGAAGGTCAGTCTTGAACTAACAGAATAGCAGAACAGGCTCAAGGAGCAGGGTTCCAGTGTGCTCCTGTTCCAATTTTTCTTTGAAATATGAGAGAAGATGTTATTAAAAAATCAAGCAAGTCAAAAAGATTATAAATTGGAAGGTATTAATTATTAGCCTTACTGAAATGAACACTATGAAGAGCATTCTTCCTCTGAAGAAAGAGAGGCAATGTAACATTGGTTTTACATCACAATTTTTAAGACACTGAACTACAAAGAAGTGTGAAATATTGCTATTTTGCTTTTTGAGATTTTGCTCCAAAGCTAATTTTCTTTCAGAGATAGGAAGATTACTAAATATTTTTCAATAGTAGCAGCTTCAACCATAAGTTAAAAATGATTAAACTTTTTAACTGAAATATTAAGAAGAGCTGAACCTGAATCAGGATTGCAATTCACTGAACAGTAAGTTGAGATGCAATTCAAATTCAAAAAACAAACTTCTAAAATATGTCATATTACTCCCCATATTTTATCATTACAAATTGCTTTTCATGAGTTTGGCATCACCACTGTCCTATAAGTGGATTGCATGCCTCAACCACCAATCACCACCTCGTGACCAGTCATACAAAATGTCATCCAGTACTTGAACAATGAAACTGCGTATTGTGTGAGCAGTATACGGTAAGCTTACGGGTACCTCCATATGCAATTCACTATATTCTTGAAGGAAACCTGTTGGATATTGTCTTAAACAAAGCTAATTATAAACCAGGTTGCCATGTGTTATTTGATGAACAAAGTGAATATAATATTTTAAAATTATATTCTCCTGTAACGTAAATAATAAAACAGAACACATGATACCTTGAATTTGGCAAATCCATTGAAAGTGGTAAGAAAGAGCATAAAAATAGGAAACTCTCACTTTCTGGCTCTGATTTTTTTTGCCAGACTTCTGCAGACTGCCATATGTCCTCCCCTGATTGGATTGGCCTGTAAACTTCCTGCCAGAGAGTGTACCATCACTTCTCAGTTAAACCTGCTATTGCATCCTATAGGGGCAAATACTAGGCAACTCCTTGCTGAGTTTTCATGAAATAAATTACATACACGGTCAATACTGGAATGTCATCAATAACCACCAATACCTCAAACTTAAAAGGTATGTGGAAAGCACCATTTTGGACATATGCTTCATCTCAATTCTAACTTAATTCTCCCAAACTCTGACGTAACTATTTAACCTTTATTATCTGAATTTTAAATTTACAACACCATCCTATCCAAAACCCTACCTAGGTCAAATAGACAAAAATCCCAAATTGTAAGGGCGTATGAAATTTGTCAGGGATGAACTGCACTCAGCACCTTTGACACAAGAGGAGAATTGTAGGCAAATATTATGGGCCTGAATAAGGAATTTAGTTGAATAGGAATGATTTGGTTCAAATTAATTCTACTAAAGGAATAAAATGGGAAGCGATTAGCTATGCAGGAATCTTGTTATCTTGGAATAACTGGACTATACAATGCAGTCAATATACTGGGAAGTAACAGGAAAAGCAATGATTTCACACAGCAGAAGGTGAATGGAATAGATTTGGTCCACTGAGATTCCATTGCTAGATTGGGTTGTACTTTTGTGGATTTATGGAATTACTATTAAATAATGTGAATGCAAATGTAAAATATACCGTAAAAATAATCACGTAAAAATGAAAGGCTAGATTTTCCAAAAAGTTCAGTGGATTATGTAAATATATTGTGCATCCCTTCCAAATGTTAAGAAAGGTTGGCGTACAGATCAGTATTTTGGCCAACTCAAAGACAAAAGTACCAGCTCCCAGTAGCTGAGCTATGGGGAGAAAATGGCTAAGGGCAAACTGAGCTATTTTCTTACTTTGAAAGGTCATAACATAATGGGGACAGAAATGATTTACTAATATTACTTTTGACATATACATATATCTGCATAAAGGCTTTAGGGGAAAAGGAGCTTTGACAGTTATTAATCCAAATCTAAATTTATCTGCTGCCTATTCCTGAAGCAAGAAAGTAGACAGAAAATAGGTAGAAAATGTGACTGAATAACCACTGATGTTGGCAGATACAGTATTTATCAAGTTTTACTGCTCCTGGTTCCCTCCCTTCTTCACAGCAAAATAGGCATGTTAAATCACAAGGTGCTATCTTTCCTGTTCTATTAACTTTCTTCTGCATATTATATATATTAATGACATAATATTGAATATCAGCATTTGATTACAAGACATTCACCAAATCACAAAAGGCTTGAGCACTATCATCTGACCCTGGTTTAAAGGTGCAGCATATATAAATGCATATACGACTAAATTCGTCTGGTGGTTCTGGATACATTCTGTCTTTTTGGTTGGTAGAAGGGTGGAAAATGTCCTCTGCTTTGCTGATATACAATGATTAAAATGTTAGATTAATAACTGTGATCACTGTACATAATCTATCAGCATGTAGAGTCTTTATTCAAAGAGGTAAAATATTTGAAGCCTGTTGGGAGATGAATGCTGTGACTGTAGATTTTTCCTAGATGAATAGGTAAAGTGGCCTTGGTCATATGGATTCAACTTCAAACCTTGCCTTCTGATAAAATGCTAAACTGGTTGTGCCTAACAATCAGAAGTCACCTAATATATAACAATAAACTGATGTATTTTTATACAATACTAAAGACACACATAGGGCTTTTTCACACACAGAAGACTATCTGCAACACACAGACAAGGTGAGATAGTTGTGTTGATCTAACATGGGTCTGATCCTCTGAGGGAGTCTAGTTCACTTCAGTGCTGCCCTGCTGACCCAGAGATAATAATTCATTGAACCAAAGAACTTCCACGAGAAACTGACATTCTTCACATAGAAATGAATAGAAATAAAACGCTTAAATTTGCAGCATGTTTTTCTCAAGCACCCAGTGTTCTGCTGTCAGGTTAATTATGATCACTAAGTTGATGAGAGGATTTTAAAATCAAATGGACCATTCCAGCCTTGTAATTCATTGAGGAGACTGATTCCGATTTGTTTTAAGCTTTAACATTTATTATTTTGATTTTTATTGCAATAATCCTTATATTTCTATTGTACTCACTGTCTGAAAATAATTTGCATAGTCTATTTCTTTGGCCACAAAACTGTACATGTCCGCTGCCAGTTGATCCTGCATTTGACAGAAAAATGGAAAAATGTTAGTGAATTACACAACAATGAAGATGTTCTAGATTAGATCCGCCTTGTTTTGGAATGGTAGTGAACTATACTATGAATCATTCAGGAGGAAGTGTGGGTTATAAATAATGTAGTCATTTCTTGTTTAATTATATTTTAATATCCCATGCTAGTTCATGTATACTATACAATGTATCAGAGGCTTCATATCACTGAGCTTCAATTTTAAATGGTGATCAAATGTAAATGTTCAGGCTTAATTATTTCCAACTGCTTGCCCATTTTCCAGGCAACAGAAAAGAAGGCAGCTGGCTGCTCTGGGGCCTTTGGACCCTCAGGTTATTATGAAAACATTCATCCTTGGCTGTGTTCATTGAACTGGTAATGGCACTGTTTAAGTACCCCTCTGGTAAATAATTCTAAAAGATTCCAGTTTTGCAGTTTAAGTGCTACACTGCTCTCTGTTTCCATTTAATGCCATCACAAGGTGACCAAAAGTTAGCTGATTTCAAATGTTACAGTACATTTATCTAGTTTTTTCCTCAAAATGTAATATTATAGAAGACCAGTCAGTATTTGCATAATTGGTTTAATGTGGGGATATCGAGAATCTAGAGTATTAACTGAAAGAATTTTTCAATGCAGCATATCTTCACATATTTTATATACATATTTTATATACTCACCTTTGGACTTGTGAGGTGTAGTTGCTTTAGGAGATGTTAGATATTTTATGCACCTATCTCCTGGGGGATTACAGCTTTTACAGTGGAGCAACAGCTGTGTTTATGCAAATTCTAGTTCCCTGCCCTGTCAGAGGACAGCAAGCAGAAACGTTGGAATTGTTCTATGATTCACAGGTATAAATTCAAAAAGGAATTTTTGAGAAACTTAATGTATAATTTTAGGCATTCCAAACAGCATTTGATGTGTAAAGGATGAATATTGAGGGCTTCACATTAGCCTCATACCACCAAAAGACAGTGTTTTTCGGAAAGTGGTAAATTGCAAGCAAAGTCTGAAATACAAAAACTAATTATGTTGTTGGAGACTAGTGCTATTATTTAGCAATGCTATCATACGTTTATGCTTTTATTGACTAACTGAATGTATTGATACAGGATAAACCAGTTAAGCTCAAAGTATAGTTTACAATGGGTTCTTGACCGGATGTGGCTAACAGACACAGAACAGTACAGGAGCCAAACTGGACACAACAAGGTACAAACAAGAATCCTTATCATTTCTAGTTTCTCTGCTATTATCGCAGTAAAGTCTCTCAACCTCGGAGGAGGTTCTTAATCATTAATGAATGAATATTTAATTGTCATTATCTACTAATAAGTGAAGAACATGTTTTTGTATGGTTCAGGTTTTTACTTAAATCTGCAGTTTTATGTTGTTAACAATTAGGTTGTGATTGTTTTCTTACAATGGTCAATTGGAGACTTGGACAAATTCGAGTTTGGTTGGAAGATATCTAATTACATAGAATCAAAGAAATGGCAACACTAGTTGCTATGTGGTAGTCTTTTCCCTCTCTCCATTTAATGTCACCAAATGTTGGCCAGTTTCAAAATACACTGCACATTTCTATATTACAATAATTGTCAGTACTTCTGTAATTGGATTAACGCAGGAGTATCTGTTGGTCTTGAAGGACCACACAGGTACCAGGATAGTAGGAGAAAGCACCACTGGTTTCCATAAGATGAGATTTTGTAACCTTCATCAGTCTGGATGCCCCAGAGTACATGCTGCAGATGTAGAGGCTTTATCATCATGTGCTGCGTGCTATATTTTCTGTCAAATCACAAACTGCAGCTAGTGCCGAGGACCATGGAGACCCACAGACTGAGGGTACAAGCAAAGAGAGAAAGAAGAGGTGGAGCAAAAGGAAGGAGGATGATTCTGCTCAGCATCCATAACCTCTTGTATCAGCTGAGCAGAGGAGGCAGGCTTTGGCCGAATGGGAGATCAGGGATTCCCTCATAGAGAGACAATTTTCACAGGAAGGCTGCAAATTAAAATTCTCCAATGCACAGTAACTCACCCTCTGCACAAGACAATTATAACACCATCTAGGTACACCAATGATCAGCAAGGAGAATCCAAATGATTCATAAAATCACCCCACATTTTGTTGTGTGCTTCCATGCACACTGAATGTTACGTTTCAATAACTTATTCACTGACTCTATAACATTAAAAGCTTGATACAAATTCACTGAATTTCCCAATGAGCAATATCTTGTTAGAACATCTGCACAATGTATATTTTCAATGGATTAGTTCCACTCTGCCGATTTGGACACTAGTTGAAATCTTGAACCATCTGGACTGCTGCTCAACATTAATGGTGTCAATTGGCATTGCAACCACAACAGTTGAAAATAACACACCAACAACATATTGATCTGACTGGCATTTGATGGGCAGGGTGTGAACTGACATTTCAAGCCAATGAAGTTCACAAATCATTCATGAGAAATCCCTCATAAGTCTCCAACTGAGGGTTCATTTTAAACCATTACTAGAAATGAGCATCCCAAGGTACACAATGGACAAAATATCAGCAACAAAGCATGATATTTCACTCAGCTCACAATAACAGGACCTGATTAATGTGGTGTCATGCTTTCCTGGACAGGCCATCATTTCCGATCAGTCCTCACTCACCAAATCCTATCCCATTCAATTTGCTGCAGAAAGGGAGGGGTCTGGAGGAAGGGCAACATAGGCACTATGTCACAGCATGGGATGCTTGACATCCCTCATTGTTCTCTGTCACTCACAGAAGTCCATTCCTCAGAGGTGGTCAGGACAACTATTAAAGAAGCAAAGGAAGCAGGGATAAAAATCGTGAAATAGTGATCAACATTGCACTGGGGATCATGTGTAATTGTTGCCAGAACAACATGGCAGTTATGGGGTGTGCTTTATTACAGTGAAGCTGTAATTTTAAGGGGAAGGCATCATTTAATGTCTAGCGCCAATCAAGGTTCAGCTTGAGCAGTTTACATGGCAAATATGACATCAGTCGTATCCCTAGGCATGGTAATTTATGCAGCAATGGCAACAGCTGTCACATCATCATGACTTATTTCAGTAAAAGCATTGATGATAACTTGGAGCTTGGTTTGTGAGCATGTACAAACACAAGCATTATCTACATACGGCAGCTCGACTACTGAGGTTTGGGTAACCATGGTTCTGCAGTGCAGTTGCCATAGGTTGAACAGCTTCT
Source organism: Pristis pectinata (assembly GCF_009764475.1). NCBI lineage: Eukaryota > Metazoa > Chordata > Chondrichthyes > Rhinopristiformes > Pristidae > Pristis > Pristis pectinata. The sequence continues at coordinate 25,269,173 of NC_067422.1, forward strand.
CATTGGTCCTGAAGATTATTTTCACTCCCATGGGAAGTTAGTTGGAGGTCAGATGCAACACTATGACAAGAAAGATTGAGAGAAGTGCTGAGCCACTGACACAGCCTTGTTTGACATCAGTCTTCAGTGAAAATGGTCCTGTTGTAGAACCCATTGGTTAATATTACAGTTTGCATGCTATCACGGAGCAAACAGCATCCCCACAAACACAAGACGAAGGTCTGATACTTGACCTATTCCCTACCCCATGGAAATAAAGATTCAAGGGGATACTCAGGAAAATGCAGACCTTTCCCAAATCTCAGGAGCCGCCTGTTGGTGGAGGCGGACATTGATGATGAAATTCATCACCAGCTTCAATATACCAGCACAGTTTTTGTTTAATTGAGGAAAAGGGTATTTGTAGATCAAGACCTCTGACAATGCACAGGATGAATTTGAAGATAAACCACATTATTCTTATTCAGACGGAGGCAGAACCAATGTAAGTAGTACTATAATGATGGATTTACAAATGTCTGAGTCACAGAGAGATACTACACAGACACAGCCCCTTCGGCCCATTGAGTCTGTGCTGACCAACAACCATCCATTCACATTCATCCCCATTTTATTTTCTGCACATTCCCATCACTAGAGGCAATTTACATTTGCCAATTAACCTACCATCCTGCATACCCAGGGAAAACCCACACAACCACAGGGAGAACATGCAAACTCCCCAAGGGCAGGATTGAGCCTGGGTTCTCTGGTGCTGTGAGGCAGAAGTTTCACGAGCTGTGCCACTGTCCTTGTAAATGAATCACTTTAACATGCAGAAATAGCAAAAAAATTAAGAAGGCAAATGGTATGTTGGCCTTTATGCAAGAGGATTTAACTACAGAAGTAAAGATATTCTGCTCTAATTATAGAAGATTGTATAGACCCTACTGAGCCTCTACTGGAATATTGTGCACAGATCTTGACTCCTACCTAAGGAAGAATAAACTTGCAATAAAGGAAGTGCAGCAAACATTCATCATATTGATTCCTGAGATTGTGGATTTGTCTTATAAGGAGAAATTAGTAGGAAGCACCTATACACTGTTTAGTTTAGATGAGTAAGGCATGATCTCAGTGAAACTCATTGGGATGGACAGGTAAATGTTGGAATGCTGTTTCTCTTGGCTGGAATGTCTAGAAATAGAATTTGGGACAGAGATGAGCAAAAATTTCTTCACCCTTAGTATGGTTAACTTTTTGGAATTCTTTATCCAAGAGGACTGTGGAGACTCGGTCACTGAGCATACTTAAGACACAGATCAACAGATTTTTAGGCATTAAAGAAATCAAGTGACGTGGTGTTAGTAATGCTGGAAAGTGATGCTAAGGTGATAAATTAAACAGAATCTTACTGAATAGTGGAGAAGGCATGAGGGCCAACTTGCTTCCTGCTATTTCTATATTTTTTTGTTGTTGTTCTTTTGTTTTAAAATTTAAAAGATTCTTCTTACAGTTCAACCTTTCATATATTTTAAAACTCATCATGTTTGTAAAAATAGTGGAAGATTCACTTTCTCCTGCTTCACTAGAATATACCTTATTTTGGTTTGTTCTTCACTGTGGGAAGAAATATTTTGATTCTTTTAGAAAGCAATATCAAAAGAAATGATCATGGAGATTTATCCAATCTGGGCATAATTAGTGAAATAACAATTATGTTCAAAAATGATCACAGCAGATTTTCTCCATCATTGTTTGCAATCAGAAGTGTGATAAAATATTTTATGGGCACACACCTACATTATTGTACTGGAAATATGATATACAGTTTTTACTTAGAGACAGCTTTCAAAGTGCCCATATTTTATGGAGACACAAGAGACTGCAGATGCTGGCCTATAATTATTTTATTTGAATATTTACGCCTCTGTTAAAGCTCTTTCTATCTATTCAGTTTGATGGGGTTATTTCTGGACCGTTGTCATGAAATGTACTGGTTTCTGGTCATATGAGAGAGAGGCTACAGAGAAAGACTCAAAGAGGAGAAACAGAAAGTACATACCAAGTTAAGTGGCAGGACTGAAATAGTTGGCAACGGCACTTAATTAGTAATACAAGTCCTCCCCAGGTTATGACGGTTCCATTCTTGAGAACTGTTTGTAACCTGAGCAGTTCATAAGTCGGAAATGAACAAAAATAGTACGTGGCAGATGATCACAGAAACAAGTGTGACAGGAGAATGAGCAGGTTTGGGAAGAGCGTCTGGCAGCTGGCCTCACTGACTCAGCACTCCCAGCTCCACTTGGTTAGGTTGCTGCAGCTCTGGGGGGAGGGGTGGGGGGGGGGGAGAAGGCACATGGAAATGCCCCATTCCCATCCAGTAGAAGATGTCTGCAACCTTGCAGCAGCTGGGAAATCTATCCCGCTGGTCTCCCAAATGCTTGCTCATATAAACGGGCTGTCCATAAGTCGGGCATTCTTAACCAGGGCAGAACCTGTATATGGAGAGAGAAGTTGAACTTACAAAATAGGCCAGACGTTCCTGTCAGTGGTGAGCTTCCCACACTTGCCGTTGATGCATGCAGTTTGTCTGCACTTACCTATTGTGGAAACCCCAGTGCCAATTTGCTGGAAAATGATCTTCAGTGGCACAGTCCTGCTCAGCTGCAAGGACCTGCAGCGTAAATGCTTCTATATGGGAAGGCTGAAACAAGCCCCATCCATGAAACAGCTGAACAAAACAATGGCAGCCAGCTAAGCCATGCTGCCTGCTTTACCAGTTGTCAAATCTCCGAAAAACTGCATTTTTTTTTCCATTTCCAGCTTTCAGATACATTCATAAATATTTAAAAAACCACTGAAACCACAAAAAATGTTGAACTCATTAAAATGCAAAAAAACTTTAAATCACTTAAGAACACAAAATCAATTAAAAACATTGAATTCAATGTAATTAATCCAAAATCTGTAAATTAACCAGATTTTACCTTGCTTCTTTGCAGATGGTCCTCTCCAATCAAATGAATGGAAATGCTGTTCCTCTTCCAAGTGTATTTTGGGCAAATTCTCCCGCATAAATGCTAGGGAATTGCTACAGCTGAGCATTTCACCACTGGATCCTGCTGGATGCAGTCAGGAAATCACTGGCAAAGAGCAGGGAACAAGTTCAGCACTTCCACATGTGCATACACATGTGGGAATCGCAAACTTGCTGCCACTTATGTGGAGAAATGCCAAATGTTCCATACAGAACCCACAGCAATTCCCCCTAAAATCTGGACTAATTTCTTAAAAATTTAGATTATATCAACCAGTCACACTTACATTATCTGAGCACTGCTTAATTTGATTTAGATAATCACTACACATTGAAACCTTTAAGTAAAACCTTGGAAAAACAATATTTTTTGAATTTTACTGAATAAAGGATTCCTTTCTAATCTGAACTTTATATCTAAATCCAATAATTCTCACTAAAAAGCAGACATGTGTAGTGCAGTGAGGGTAGGGATCTGCTACACGCTTTTTAAAAGCTTTATCTTTTAAAAAAAATTCATTAATACAGCATGGTGACAGGCCCTTCTGGCCCAACGAGTCTATGCCACACATTTTAGACCCATGTTAACCTACCCGTACATCTTTAGAATATGGGAGGAAATCGGAGCACCAGGAGGAAACCCAGACAGACACAGGGAGAATGTACAAACTTCTTACAGACAGCGATGGGAATCGAACCCCGATCGCTGGTGCTGCGATAGTGTCGCACTAACTGCTAATGCTGCCATGCCACCCTTTGATTGTCTGTTTGCTCAAGTGTCCACCAACACTCTAGACTCACAGTAAAGTGTTATGTACTTTAGGTTCTAAACTCTGTGCAAACCCATGGCAGCTTTGGCCCACCCGTACTCTGAAACATGAACACTGTAGAATTTGATTCAAGAGTTGAATTGCTCAATTACTCAAACTTGTACATTACAGAATAGGAACATATAATATTCCAGTAATGGTTGGTACCCTGCAGATCTCCACACGATTTGCTGCTTCCTCCATTTCTTCCCTGAGTGCATCAGCCTTGGCACCAGATGACTGCAGATTGCTCGACAATCCCGATGACTTTGAAGACTGCTGCCACCTGATTGGGTGAAGTAAAGGAATTGTGAAACAGTTGCTTCAAATAAATTTAAAAAATCACCTGCATCATTAAAACTTTTTATTATCAGTTTAGTTAATTGATAATGAGCAGTGAGAACTGAAGTTGACCATATTAGTGCAACATTTTTTAATGACTTCACATGCACTATGTTTCCCAAGGCTTTTCCATTGACAGAGGAGTAAACACATATGTAGCTAAGATAACAGAGCACCATCAGAATTTATTAATTCTTCTGAACCATTTTGAGAACATGTCATTCTCAAGTGGCATCATGGAATGTCATTTTGTTGCATATTTTTGTCACGTATCTGCAAACAAATTTATTTCAAGCCAATTACTGAAGTTAATAAATCACCCTTTAACTTCATTCTTTCTGGTAGTCTTCCACTAACACCTGTTATAAAGATTTTAAAGAGGTGATTTGAAGAAAATTAAAATTAATTGGATCAAGCTTCAAGCTTTAATTGAATCTGTGAAGACTGCTTAAATTAACACATATTATGAAGTCCACACATAACCATGGAAATATCTCAAGATGTTTCATCTGGATACAGACTAAATTTGGAACAATAATAAAAGCTGATTATTTGAAGAGAAAATAAAATAGATGTCTAAAGAGAGCATCTGCAGTTCAGACAGGTGCAAAGACGTGCTGGGGCAGGAACGACTGTGTCCAGAACTCTGAATGAATTATGACAAATTTGTCTCTGTTTCTCCGGTACTTACTCCTCTCTGCTAGATATTCCCACACCACTCAGTTCCCATGCTGGATCAACAGTGTAGTTAAACTGCCAATACCAGTGATGTTTTTGGCTGGATGTTGAGCATAAGAACAAATGAAGTTAAGAAATAGCAGGCAGGAGCAGATCAGCTGACCGTTCGAGCCTGCTCTGCCATTCTTTAAGATCGTGGCTGATCTTCTACCATAGTGCCATTTCCCAGAATCACCCCCATGTTTCTTGATTTCTATAATGTCCAGAAATCGATTGACCTCTGTTTTGAATTAACACAAAGATTGAGATTCCAAAGCCCTCTGGAATAAAGAATTTCAAAGATTTTGCTCTCTCTGAGTGAGGAAATTTCTCCTTTTCTCAGTCATAAATGGCCCACCCCTTCTTTTCAAACTGTGCCCTTGGCCCAAGACACCTCAGCCAGATAAACATCTTTTGTACTTCTTGCCTATCAAGCCCTTAACGGATTTTGCTTGTTACAACGAGAACTCCTCTCATTCTTCTAAAAGCTAGAGAATATAGTCCCAGTCTACTTAATCTCTTCACATATGGTAAACCCACCATCCCTTCAATCAGTCTAATGAATCTTTGCTCCAATCCATCTGAGGCAAGTACATTCTTCCTTGGGTAAGAAGACCAAAACTGCATACAACATGTAAGGCCCAAGACTATCGCATGGTAGGTTATTGGCCACTGTAAATTGCCCCTAGTGTGTAGGTGAATAGTAGAATCTGGGGGGAGTTGATGGGAATGTGGAGAGAATGGGTTACTGGGAAAATTAGTCAGGAATGGGATTGCACCTCAAGCCAGCATAGACTCAATGGGCTGAAATGGCTTCAGACGTCTAAAGGAAAATGGAAATATGGAAATGTACTATGTGTTCTCTTAATCACTTCCTGCACCTGCATGTTGGCATTCTGTGATTTGTTTACAAGCACATCCAGGTCCCTTTGAATCTCAACAGCACTCAATCATTCACCATTTAACAAATATTCCACATTTCCATTTTCTGCACCAAAATGGATGACCTCAGATTTTTCGGTATTGTATTCCATCTGCCGTGTTTTTGCTTACTCACGCAGCTTGTCCATTCACCAAAAAGCCTCTTTACATCCTCCTTTGTGCTCAAAATCCTACCTAAGTTAGTATCATCAGCAAACTTGAATGAATGCCATTTGAACCCCTCAGCCAAACCTTTGATATACATTGTGAAAAGCTGGGGCACAAACACCGATCCCTGCCACATCCCACTTATTACACACAGCCTGCCAACCTGAGAATGATCTGTTTATTTCCAGTAATGAAAGTCACCTGGCAGGATTGTGTGATCGTAAAGATGGCTAAACTGTCAGCTCCCACCATTATCACACACAAAAGCTGATTACAAATTCTGGGGGATGTACATGCACGGTTAAATGCAGATATCTAGGTGCTGCTATCAGTGATTTTCTTTACACTCCTTTACAGGGTGCATTGCTTCAAAAGCCACGGCAATTTACTTCAGGGAAAATAAATGTACTGTCAAGTATCTCAGGTGTTCTTTTTGCAAAATATCCTGAAATTATTACCGTGTGCCACATGAGATGTGAATGAGGCTTTAATAATGCATTAAACCAGTCAATTCTTAGCAAACACTCTAGCCCTAAAAAACCAGTTATATACATTTAGATAGTAATTTCTTAAACTATTTTAAACTGCAATAGATTTTAAAATAACATTTTTTTTAAAAAAGGTTTGCTTTTGTTGTTTTTATTTCTGCCTTATCCTGTGTGTATGTTCTAATCTTTATTTTGCAGTGAAATGTAAAATGTATAGGTGAGTTAGAAGAATTTACCAGAAATTCCTTTCACGTGACACCATCTTTCCCACATTATGTAATTGTAAACTGATTTACTTCTGGAGTAAATTTCTGCAACACCCATTTCCACTTGTTTTGCCTGACTCCAGAAATTCTACTGAGCACTTCTAGGTGTGTGACAGCTTTGTACCCATGACATGAATTCCACATTAGAGTCACACAAAATGACACTATTTCTTGCAAATTTTTCTTTTTGGATTGTTGCAAGTAGGTGAACTTGGACTAAGTTGTTATAGGGTGATCATTATGGTCATCCCCATAAAAAAAACAGATCTTCTCAACGCAACATGGACTAATGTCCCTGTCAGGTTAAGTGCCCTAATTACCTTTAATCATTTTGGCATTCCCTAAGATTTTCTTTCCAAGTCCACGAGGTCTTGAAGACACCCTTCAACCTTGCAATCCATCTACCTTCCTGCCCTCAATGGCGGCCTCAGACTCCAAGTCCGTACATCTTATTATGGCTTCCAAACCTCAGCTGCAATTCTGGCCCTCCCCACCATGGTTCTAAGTTTTCCTTGGGTCCACTCCCCACAACCCAAGGAACAGATCCAATTCTTTTCCCAACCACCCATAGCACCCAAGCCAAAGCAGCATCCCCATTCTTCTTCCAACCCCCTTCCCCATCCACCACACCCATTTGGGTGCACTAGGATTTCTAAGTGAATGTTTTATACTTCTTGGTATGCCATCTGTATGAATTCTTCAAAGTGATTGGCTTCTTAGCTATCTTCAAGACATTGCAGTTGCAAATAGCAGGGACATCTTTGAACTGATAGTAAGACCAACTGATACTTCAAGAAGTAAAGATAAATTCACAAAGACTGCTGAGTTTTCATTGATGTCAGTGACCATCAATATTTTGTAAAGCCCATTGTCTTTCCTTATGTTTCCCGCTGCCATTGGCGTAAAGAGCACAGCTGTTAGAGCCCTGCTCATTGCAGTATTCCTGAACTGAGCTTGAAAATCAAATTCCAGTGTGGGCGATGCCTGGTCTGGCAATGGACCTCCACTCCCTTGTGCTTCATACCAATTCCCTAAGCTGTGAGTCACCACAGCAGCTGCTATGTATGTCATTTACAACAAAAACAGCTTTGCCGAGTTCACTGTGAGGAAAATTTAAATTAAGAGAGGATTGTATCTTAACGAACTCTAGAACTTCAATCTCAAGTTTCTGTGTTCTAGGGTTGGAACAAACCGGATACTGAAGGTTATCATTCTTGTAATTGCCCTGAACTTCAGTTAGTTCCTGTTGTACAGTTACTTTTCCATGCTTAAACTTGCTGTTGAGAGCAATATGGACTTGATGTCACCAGAGTTAATAAATACTTCATGGTCATTGACTTATGATTCATCTGAAGAACAGCATATCAAGCAATGCACAAAACTATTGTTAGCAACAAATCCTTAGAGAGTAAAGGAGCATAAATTTTAAAGGCAATAATGCAATGCATATATATTTTGTAGAGAATATGGAAAGTTGTAAAATGCATCAGGAATCTTTCCCAGAGAAGACTTTGAATGACATAAACTGCCAAGAGAAACTTGAATTGATTAAACGCTTCATCCAAATGTTAAGCAACGCATTCAAAAGGAAGGTTTAAACCTGTATTTATTATCAACATTCAGGCTCACTTGGCCTTACTCAGTTCTGCTCTGCCATTTTTTATTCACTTACAGAATTTGAGCATCACTGGAAAGATTGGCCTTTATTATCTATCCTTAATTGCCTTTGAGAAGGTGGTGAGCTCCTTCTGGACCTGCTGGAATTCTTCTGGTGAAGGGGCTCCCACAGTTCTTTTGGGTAGGGAGTACCGGTATTCAGACCCAGCAACGAAGAAAGATCGGCAATGCCAGAATGGTGTGTGACTTGTCTGGAAACCATTCAGCAGATTCCCTTGACCTTCTTGGTGCTCGAGGTCAAGGGTTTAGGAGGTGTTTTCACAGGAGCCTGGTCAAGTAGCTGTAGTGCACTTGGTAGGTGGTACATATTGCAGCCATGGAGGGAGTGAATGTTTAGCGTAGTGTGCTGGGTACCCATTAACTAGGCTGCTCAATCATGTATGCCAGAACCCTAATGAAATGGCAAAAAAAAGTATTCAAAGTATTGTTAACAAAATAGTTCTGGTTCTTTATTGTTATCTGACAACACGATGGTTCGAAGTGCAAGTGGGGATAATGTGGAAGAGAAGGAATAGATTCAGCTGTGTTGTCTCCCCAAATCAAATAACCAGGCAACATTCTCTATCCCAAGTGAAACTTCTACATGAACAGAGGTACAATTACAGCTGCTGGTACCTAGAGTCAGACTAGAAGCCAAGCTGTTGTTATGATAACTAACTTATAAGGAAATAACTTATAACAAATGTCTTTCAAAATGCAAACTGAATCACATGACAGGTATTTCCTTCTGCTCCTGAAATATCATATTGATTAGCCAAGTGCAAAATCAGCTTAGCCACAGAATTTTCCTGTTCTCTGCAGCCAGAGAAAAATCCAGCGTGACTGGTAACTTAAGCACTCCGTTCAGGGAACTGTGAATTGGAGAATTCCACAATCTACTTCTAAGTATAAACGATTTGATGACATCTTGTCATAAATTCAGCATCATTCAGGTGAAGCCGAATGCAAACTCACATATTTCACTTGACAGAAAAGGCAGCAAAATATTCAGTCTTCAAAGGTGTTCCTATTTGTGCGTAATTTTTGATCAGTAGCCTCCTCCATTTAATTAAGTGGCTCGCTGGTTCCCTCAACTCTCCAGATGGAAGCTTCCTGGGACGGATTAAACATTATACTCATATCTTTAATGTTGTGGAAAGTGAGGTAATTATGTCATAGAAGATGCAATTTTTCTTTAATGCAGCAAAAATAAGAATAACTACATGGCCTAACAAGCTTGTTCTGCCATTTTGTCTTCTTAGGTTGTCCTTTAGGATTGAGGATGACTTGATTCCATTCCAGTTCTAAGAGTTCTGACACGGCTGGTGAGATTAATGTGAGTCCTACAAACTGCCACAGGTGGCACAGTAGATACTTGACAGGTGGATAATGCAGGAGGTGGTACACTTTCTGTCAGTTACACTGGGCTTCTGTGTGCTCTCAAAGATGAATCCAAATTTCTCAATATCAGCCTGAATGCTCCTTCTTGATTTTGAGCAGTCATGGGCTGGAGATAAAGTGGGGATGTTGCACTTCTTCAAGCAGGCTTTGAAAACATTTTTAAATCCTTTCCTCTGTCTACCTGGTAATCTCTTGTCATGACATAATTTAGAATAGTTTCTATTTCCGTTGTCTGGTGTTGGGCATGCAGGTGATGTGGCCTTTGCAATGGAACAAACTGAATGGTGTGTTAGCCAGGGAGAGGACACTGGTTTGCTTATCCTGCCAACATAATTGGAGGATTGTTCAGAGCAAGTGTTGGTGGTATCTTTGCAATGTCTTGAGGTGCTTGCTGTTGGCAATCCACGTCACAGAGGCATTAAGGACAGTGGGGATAACTGTTGCCTGAAAAACCATAAACTTTGTGCTGGGTTTAAGGTCTTGATCTTCAGGAATTCTTTCCCTCAGATGAGCAAGGACTGCACTAGGGCACTCAAGGCAATGATGAATTTTGTTATCGATATTTGCCATCACAGAGATGTGGCTTCCAAGGTATGGTATGTGGTCCAATTTTCCAGTGTCTCATTGTAGACCTTTAGTGTCAGAGGGTGCTGTTGCCAACCAAGGGCAGGTAAAGGACCTTTGTTTTGCAGATGTAATGCATAAATCACATTGTACCATGTGCTTCAGTAAATGAATAGATAATGATCCGAATTTCAGCTTCTGAATGTGCTCATATACAAACATCATCTGTGACTGCAGTTGATGACTGAAGTTGGGGTGATCATGCTTCTGGAGTGAAGGGGATGGAGACTAAACTGTCTCCCATTTTCCCTGTAGATTCAATGCCATCTGCAAGCTTATTGAAGGTGAGGTGCAGCATTGTGGCAAGACAGACTAAGAAAAGTGTTAAAGCCTAATTGACACCAGTCTGCATTCAGATTGATTTGTTGTGGAATGTGGGGTAAGATCACAACTGCCATTTAGTAATATTATGGCTGATGGTTCAAAAACCCATCAATCCTGGCCTTATACTCAATGCTTCAACAATCCCACCAGTTGGTATTGGGAATTCAAGGGATTCTGAACCCTCAGCCTTAAATGTTCCACCTATTATTCTGAGACTATTCCCTGTTTCAGATGCTCCTGTCATAAACAAACAGCATTTACCTGATCGAGTGCACTTAGAATCTTACAAAATCATTTGTCATCAGCATGACTCTGATGATCATGGATGTACTACCAGGGAGCAAAAGAACCTGGAGACTGCAGTGTCAAATAAGATTCAGACACTGCAATTATCCACAAACACAGCAAGCTGGATAGCATTGCAGAAGTAACTTGCTGGTGAATAATGGGTGGCCTTTGGACGACTTCACTGATACACAGCCAGTTTATTGCCAGTGGAAGGGGGACGTGTGAAGGTGGCAGGATGGTGGGAGCATTATCAGTGCAGAACAGAGAGAACGCTACTTACAGAAGATATTATTGCTTAACAGTATGATAAAGCAGTGGAAAATGTAAATAGGCAATCAAGACAATTTCAGATCAAATCTGAGCACAGCCAGTAGTGCTGCTGCCCCACAGCTTGAGATACCCATGTTTGATCCTGACCTCAGGTGCTGATTGTGCGAAGTTTGCACTTTCTCACTGGGATTAGATTGGTTCCCTCCCTGAGTGCTCTGGTTTCCTCATCTGTCCCAAAGATGTGCTGGTAGGTTAACTGTCTACCGTGAATGACCCCTTAGTGTAAATTAATGGCAAAAGGAATCAAAAGGGAGTTGATCGTTGAGTACAGGAGAGAATAAGTTGTGGGGGTGCAGGGAAATAAGGTGAGGGAAAATGGGCCTTGTGAGATTGCTCTCCTGGGAGCTGATATGGACCAGCTGAGCAGAAGAGTGGCACAGTCGTGCAGCTATAACAGCTCCAGTATCCTGATCTCTGACGCTGTCCCTGTGACCACATGGGTTTGCTCTGGGTGCTCTGGGTTCTTCCCATGTCCTAAAGACATGTGGGTTGGTAGGTTAACTGGCCTCTGAAAATTGCCCTGAGTGTGCAGATGATTGGTGTAATCTGGGAATATGGGGAAGACAAAGTAGCATTAATGCACTATTAGTGTAAATGGTACTTGATGGTCAGCATGAACTGGTGGTCTGAAGGGCCTGTTTCTGTGCTCTATGAATGGCCTTCCTCTGTGATGTTATAACACAAGACATTTTATCAAGTCGTCAGGGAAGCTGAATTACAGTTTATGCAAATAAAAAGCCGATAGCAGTAAAAGTGACCAAGAAACCATTCCTTTGTCACTCATCACAATTTGTTTCACTAAGAGAAGCAGTTCTTACTAATACGGCCTGAATCTGGCTCCCGTTCCTTACCAATAAGGTTAACTCTTAATTAACCTCCAAATGGCTTAGTAAGGCTTCTTTGCAAGGGAAATTAGTGACTGGTAATAAATGCCAGCCTTGCCAGTGACGTGCACATCCTGAGAAAGGAAAAAGTTCCCATTCTCACTAACTTTATCCAACTTACTTAATCTCCCAAAGGAAAAACATAGAAAACATCCAAAGAATGTAAAAGTCAATGAAACATTCCCCAGAGGTAATACAGCAGAGTATCAGAAGAAAAATAAAATCTTGTGCTGTAATTCTAAACACTGATTCAACAGATAGTTCTATGATCCCAATGGCAAGGTTAGCAATGTTTTCTGGAAGTCATTATTCAGCACATTAACCATTGCTCCTGGATGTCTCTACCATACATCTACTGGTCTCGGAAAAATGTCTGACTTTTTTCCATAATGTAAGGGGCATTTATTAAGCACTTAGGTCTTCAAAATCTGAAATTAGCTTTTAAATGAATTGTGTGTAGATGCCTTTTGCAGATTTATTCATGGTTAGATTTGCCTCTGAGTCAGAACAAAGTGAGCTCTGGTCCATTTCTGATGGAGGAATTGTTGGTTTTGGAGATTGAGGGTGTACTGTATCAGGACTGATTAATTGGACAGGGTCCAATTTTCCATTGTTCAGAGGAATGAGAGGACATCACATTCGAATGTACGATAATTCCTCTGGTTGAGGAGTCTAGGACTAGGAAACACTTGCAGAATAAGAGGTAGGCTGTTTAGGATTCAAATGAGAAGAAACTTTGTCACTCAGAGGGTGGGGAATCTTTGGAATTTTTTTACTCCAGAGGGCTGTGAAGACTCAATCCTTTGAAAAGGGATTGATTAATTTCTAAACATTAAAGGGAATCAAGGGATATGGTGACGGTGCTCGAAAATAGTGCAAAGGTAGAAGATCAGCCATGATCTTGAGGAGAAGCAGAGCAGGCCTGAAGGGCTATATGGCCGACTCCTGTTCCTATTTCTTATGTCCTTATGCTGTATTGCTAAAAGTACCAGTCATGAAATGAAATGTGAGATTAGAAGAAATTTCTTTATGCAGTGTTGTTGTAAATCTTTGGAATTTTCCACCCAAGAGGACTGTGGATGCTTAGTCAATGAGTATCTTCAAAGTTGATATTGATGATTTTTGAATACAATGGGAATCAGGGAGAGAAGCTTTGGGGCTTGAAAGGGAGCGTGGGAACTGGGGCCACAGTGTGCAAATGGAGTGCAGTATTCAGCATCCAGTGAGCCAGATGCCGAACTATTGGGATTTCTGAATAGTCAGATAGTGGATTATCAAGAGTTTTACCGTGGTATCATTACCTTTGCAGTGAACTAAATAATTGAATTGAAAGGCATATCAGGCATAAATGACCTTAATCCTGAGCCGAATCATGCTGGAACCATCACGCAGACTCATTGCATGTGGTTCCTACCCACCTGTACTTACCCATCTGGTTGTGGAGGGCCAATCAAGGGGAGTCTTTGCACTGGGTGTCATTCAACGAGATGCATTGATACTTCACTGGTGTGTTACTGAGGCCCTGTTCCCAGAACATCCTTCAAGTCTTTGACAGGAGGCAAGGCTTGGGGAAGAGGCTTGTCTCCTGTCAAAGTCTGACATTCAGAGACATTAAAAACTATTACAATTTCTTTAGACAATAAGAGAACACAAAAATAACATTAATGAAAACACACTAAGGCATTTACAAACCAATAACAAATAATAAAATATACCACCAGCATAGCATGGGACCAGAGATGCAAATTCCCAGCATAGTGCAAAATAACACCAGCAAGACAATGGCTCCACTTCTGAACTCCAAGGGGAGTTCTGCAATGGAGCAGAGATACCTCTGGGGTGGGATCTGCAAAAGTCTGGGACTTGCCTTCAAAGGAATGGCTGCTCACTGGTTGCCACAGTGAGACCATTGGTCCCATGTCCCCATTATATGTTTGCTAGAAATCCCCCAATCAGCACTATGAATCTGATAAACTTAAACACTCTTTAATTCACTTTTTAAAATGTCCTTTAAAATAATAGCTTTCTGCTTGCTGCTATCGGTTGTATGAAGAATGATCAGCTGATGATCATACTTTATTTTAATACGTTGAATTCATTTATTTGTTATTATGATTCATTCTTCCAAGTCCATTCATTGTTACTTTAACTTCCAGCCAAATACATTGGTTCAGCTCATTTCGTTTACCTATAATACCTTTGAATCTTACCAAGATCCCAGTTCCTCACTGTGAGTGTTACCATTTCTCCATTACACATTCATTAGTGTCCTGAATAAATTTGATTACATTGTACGTATCACTGTGTAAACTTAATAATAATGCCATACTCAACACCTACCTGCATTATCTTGATCAATTTGTTAAATTAAGGGCTTTATATAAATGCAAAATAGTTTCCTCAGGGCAAAGTCTAGTTTCTTTGTCATGCCTCTTGTGCTATGCAATTGTAGTTTTCAATCCAGTTAACATTCCACATGATGTCTGCTTTCAGTTTTCCAATTTTTATTTGTGTGCTTTAATATGCATGATATATGTTTTCATGATTCCAAAAAAGCTTTCCAAATATATTATTTAAGTTTTTTGTTCTATTTTACTCCAGTTTGTTTTAGATCAAAGAAGGAAATTGATCATGAAGGATTAGATTGTGACCTTTAACCCAAGGGCATCGGCTTCAACCTCCTTGTCAACATACGACTGGAGGGCATTGTGGCTCCCTGCAGATTCAGAACATCTCCACCCCAACTTCTCCCTCTCCAGCAGCAGAAGAGTCATAGGGCCTGACCTGAAGAGTGATATATCAGCCTTTCTTAATATGCTGTAGCAGTAAAATCAAGGGACTTCTTTATCTTCCTGATTAATTAAAATTAAACTGCTAAATTCCCAGTTATCAACCTCAATTATGTCTGTATAAGGCTGAAAGTAATTGTAGCACATTAATTCCACACTGCGAGCATTACCGTTTCTCCATTGCAGGGAACATGCATCATTCAGGATTACCATCAATAGATTCTCCCTCTGGATACTATAGTCACAAAAATTAATATTCACCCTTGCTTCACCCACAAGCCTTGTCACAGTGGTGATACAGTGAATTCAACATAAAAGTCCCTAAAAAGACTTCAGCTTTGCTTTTTAAGTTTACAATATCATCTGATTCTGTCATTTATATCAGAATTTTATTGTCAAGATATGCATAACTAAAGGTTGACTCATGGAAATAATGATGTATATGGCCTTTTTCTCTTTGAAGACACCTGCTGAGTGTAAGTAATGGCCTTATATCTTAGCAGTCAGTTACATTCAAGGTCATCCCTGCATCCAGAAATATCTTGAACAATGTCAAATTATTGCCGACAAAGGTCATTAGAAATAAAAATTACCTAAATAAATAAATATTTTATGCCCTATCTCCCCCCTCTCCCCCAATATTGGTTGGTGGTGGTAATTCATCCCCCCCCCCAACATCCACTCTCCAGTATTCAATAAGCCTTACTGCATTAATGTGAGACGGTGTATTTGCTACTTACCTCCTGTACAGCTGGTGATATATTACAGCTTTGAAATGTGCTTCTGAGTCTATTTTCAAAAGTGGTCAGTTGGGATTGAGGCCAAATATCTCAAATCACCAATGGAAATTGATAGCTATTCCATCCTTAAAAGTGGTGAGAAGATGACTGCGCGCTGACTGATTTAAATATATATCAGAATGTAAAGTATAGGTTGAAAGAAACTGTTTGGCTGATCAAACATATTCATTCATGCAGACTTTCTTTGGCTATACACAGAAGTCATAATCTCCCTCTTTGTAAACAGGTCTGTGATTTTCATATACATAATACACAAAGAAAACCTTCTGCTCATCTACCTCAAATAACATTTCCAGAGGGCAGAATTAGTCTATGGTCAGAAGTCTACTGACAATAACGGAATCATATGGGCAGCAGGTGTGCAGAGCTGGTGGCCATTATTCTAACACTCTTTAAGGGTAGTGACCCAATAAATTTCTCCCCCGCCATTTCAAAATTCAACAATAGACTATTAATAAAACAAAGGATCTACCAGTACATTTGCAAATGGCAACTCTAAAATTTAAAACATTATGGCATGGAAATTCACCGATGCCAAGGGGATTGCTAAAATGTAATTGTGCAGCACAGCAGTAACTTGTATAATTTTGGACCCAACGCAACAATATTCAACATGTTCAAGACCCAAGGCTTCGGATGCTACTGAATAGCCTTCTTGCACTTTCCTCTGAGTGTCTGGTCATTTCAGATCATGAAAAGAAAGGTATCAGCTAAGTCTGGGCTCACAACCAGGACTAGCAGACAGATGGGAGAGAATGGCAGCTGTCACAGATGGAGTCAGAAGGCAAATCCAGGCCACAGTCAAGAGTCAGTTCAGGGTCTTGGTCGGAGTGGGGTGAACCAGTATTCGGAGGTAATCTGAAGCCTAGGGGGATTTCAGGGGTGATCTGGAGGATGTGGAAGTTTGGAAAATTAGTGGTTAATGTGGGGGCTAAGAGAAATTTGAAAGTTAGGGGTATTCTGGACACTGGGGGAAGACTGGGAAGGTGGGGTAGGAGACTGGTGTGTGGGACAACCACAGGAGAGGAGGAAGTAAGGCAACCTATGAGTGGCAGCATTTGTACCATGTGGTTGTTCTGAGAGCCCAGTGATAGCCATGCCTCAAAACGACATGACCTCATTTCCAAGGGCATGATTCTAAACAAGTATTGCATGGGGAATGACATCATTCTCCGTGCATCTGTGAGACTTGCCTGGTTGTGTAGCCAGAGTGAAGTAGTTTGCCAAGAGACTTTTCATACATATAGCACTTACTCCAATCATTTGCTTTACCCTATTTTCCCTTTACTCTGGTTTTATATTTATCTCATCAGCTCTACCCCACACGTGTCTTGTTCAGAAAAGATTTTTTTTGCTTTTGGTATCTAAATCTTGCACCAGTTTAGGAAAATAAATGAAATTAATAAAAATGAGCCCCATTGAAAGACAGCCAAAGAGGTAACATATTTGAATCATAACTATGAATTGGCTAATGTTTGATGCAAATTATATGTATTAAACAAGTGGGATATGACACATTGCTCTTTAGATAAAGAAATTAAGTGATTACTAGGCTGTGAGAATAGATTGATTAAACATGGATGTTGGATGGGATGGACGAGAGAGAAAATGGTCTTCCCTTACTCTGGAGTGTGGTAAGATGTCAGCAGTCACATTTGAATGAGATAATTTTGCTGAGGATCATCCTGGACCCAGCCATCTGTCTATACTTACTATTTTTGGATGCAGTGTTTCGGAGGAAGTGACCTCCACACTTGAAAGGCATCCTGTGATGTGAAGTGGGCTCCAAGCAGAGAGTAGGTAGCAGGTATCATATCCCAAGGCCCTGACCCTGCAGTAGCCTGACAACCATTTGCCATTGTCAAAGACTTCTGAACTATTTTTAAATGTCTCTTAAAAACTATTCAATTGGATTTAAGTTAGAACAAGTATTTGAGAATATTAACAGAACTAAGAATAAATTTAATCGGGGAGGGGGGGGGGGTGGTCACTGTTCCAATGCCACACCTCCTCGGTGTAAGACTGAGGGCCCACATTCAGAGAATATCCCCTCCCTCTCTTCAGCTAGTCACTGCCCTATTGCTGGTCTTAGTCATGAATCCAGACATGGAGCAGGAGCTCGGATGCACTAAGCGTATGTGGAAGTCTGGAACATGATGTGGTGCACATGGCTGATCGTTGTTCCCTTTGGAACTACCAGCCAGCAGTCAAATGAATTTGCCTAATGTTTCTGCAGCACTTCTTGTGTTTAAAGATCTGGATCACATCTTTTCTTAGTGACAAAAGTTTCCCAAACACTGATTGCTTATATTGTTGCCCAACTGTAACAATCATAATTGTCTATGCACTTGGTAATACCTTACCACAACAAAAAAAACATTTGCATGCTTGTTATAACCATCAGTCTCATTTCAAAAGGTTGCAAGATGTTCAGGGATAAGAAGTGGAATCAGTATCACATTAGTGCGTTTACAATGTGCTTTGGAGGTACTTTGCGAGGGCAAAGCAGAGGGATCACACTTAGCTCTGCTTTACATGACCTGAAAACACCCAGTGTTCAAGAAATAGAAATTCCACTGCAGATCATATAATTTTGCAATACAAATAAGGATATTATAAATCTACTTGCCTACACTGGAATGCCAAACTGTCACTTAATGTTCAAAGGTTTAAACATGGTTTTTAAAAGAAAACCATGGGAGTGATCTTATAAGATGTCAAATGTGGAGTGCTTTTAGTTCATTCCTTAAGTGCCATAAATTACCACACACCAACTATGAAGCTACATTTCCATTATATCATAGTACAGGCCAGTGACAGAATGAGTTCAGTTCATTTCCTGAAGTGTTCTCTGGAGAGATGAAGGGAACTATTTGCCTGGAACGGAAACTGATCTAAGTTATAGTTCAGCAACAGAAGCAGCATGAAAAGAAACATAGATCTAATAATCAGAAGTAAATGTCATGTATGACCTCCCAGCTTTTGCTTTGGTGTACATAAAATTTACTATATTAATGAATGGCAACTCTCCGACCTTGGAGTAAATTTTCATTCTTCTCACTATTTTTAAGCCATGAATATGAAGTGAGATCTGTTAGCAAAGCCCTACTCTTCCTGGAGTGGCCTACATGGTGTTTATGTTTAAAAAAAACATAAAAGTGCCAGTTATTTCATGGAATACTTACTGATGAATTCCGAAAATACTGGTAAATGGGGAAATGAATTTTATAACTAAAGGTAATGAAGAAAGATCAAATTTAATTGATGCAATTTATGGAAAAATACAAGAAAAATCATGGCTGGAGTTTGATTGGACATTGTCCAGAATGTTTTTGTTTATAATCTAGGATGCATAGAGACATAATCTTGTGCCAGTTACTTCATTAAAAAGCAAATCTTCATACCATTTAACTGAATACAAAATGGGTTCCTTTCAGTCCAAGGGAGAATATACATCTTTCATAATTTTAACAGTCACATTCAAAGGAAAGACCAGGATCACCAAGCGTACTTAGTAATTTGACCAACCAATAACTGTTAATATTAGAACTGCTTGACTAATATTGATTTCATCCCATTAAAACACAAATTCTCCAGGTACAATACACCAAAAATACATGAACCAATAACACAGCAAAGTAAATAATCTCAACCGCATGTCAAGTATTTCATTTGAATTAGGTCTGCATTTTTGTAGCGTGCAATTTTGTGAGCAAATGGAATTTAGATGATTGAAATCTGAAGTTGATTCAGTTGATTTGAAGGATTCCTTAAGGGAAAATGTGACACACTGTTCAAATGCTGCAAACAGACCCAGAATCCAAGCAATTAGTAACATGGCTAAAATGGCACAGAACATTGAGAAAGGACTCTGCAGGTCAGTATTTAATCTCTAAATGTATGTTGTAAAAGTATGTGATCTATCCAAAATTATCCAAAACAATGTGATTTATTTAAGGTAAAACACATTTTGACATATCTGTAGACTGTGGTTTGTGAACTCTCAATCTCTAAAAGGGCTCAGATTTCACTCCAAAGTTGACTTAAGATTCAGATCAATTCAAAGCTCCAAGAGGAAAGCAAGCATAGTAATGACAACAGCATCCCATGTACTCAATAATGCTGCACCAAAACCGTAACAAAGACTTTAAAAGGGAAAGAAAGCCCTGATCTATTCTATCCCATTATTTTGAGTAAATGTATACCAACATTTGCCAATATTAAGTATATGGCAACAACTGTCTACCAAAGAACAGAATGCTGGAAGAGCTCAGCAGGTCAAGCAGCATCTGCGGAGGCAAAAGATGCATGTCGACGTTTCAGGTTGAGACCCTGCATCAGGACCACAACTGCCTACCACAGTTCTTTGCTGACCTCTCGACATTAGGTGGTGCTGTCAGATCCCCTGCCTTTGATGCTGACAGACCCAAGGTCTGTTCATACAGATCCGGACTCCAAGGACTGGAAGCGGCCATCTTTTTGAGAAGTAAGCAGATTAAAAATAGATTTAGGCTACCCAGCATATTCTTCTGTGCCAATACAACAGAAGTTTAATTCTGCACTCCAGCATTTTAGGGAGAAGATTGTAACCATTTACAGTTACACCCACATCCTCCTGATCTCCCAGGCTCTTATAAATCTGACAGTTCTGCCATGCCAGTGCCCACTAGCTTCACCCTCTCCTTCTCTAGCCCTGACCCAGCTTGCTTCTGAATCTTACACTGCATCAATAAAATGGCTGCTGGTATTCACCTCAACCTCCCTGTTCTGCCCCAATCCAGGCTGCTCCCACTCTTTTTTAAATAAATGTAGGGTTTCTCCTTGGAACTCTTTTCTTACATGGTTTTGTGTTTTCCCAAAGCCCTATCACGTTAATGGCCTAGTTCTTCCCTTTCTTTCCAACTTTTCTTTTCGTGGCCTACTTCAGATGCTTTGCTATTTTTTCCAAACCGTTTTAAAAAAGGTGCATTTCAAATGCCTACATTTTCCTTTGTTTTCCTTTCCAAAATAAAAACAGGGATTGAAATGCATCCTTGGTTGGCTTTCACTGAACCAACCCCCTTACCAGTGGCTGTTAAAATAAACAAGAGCACTCTTTCCAATGACTGATAGGCGCACCTGCCTGGGCTGCTAATGCATACTCCAAATTTGTGGATGACCAGCTAAATTACAGAATCCATGCTACACTGGAGCTAGACTAGGTTAAGTTACTGATTCCAGCCAATACTGGCCCTCTGGAGCAACAAGCAACTTGTAAGATCCAGCACTGGTAGTGCTTTGTGTTCCTGCTTCTCTCCCTCCAGCAGGTGTCTCCAACCTTCACACTCCCCTCCCCCCACCTTGCTCCATCTGTTTTCTTTCCCCCTTTTCCTCTGTCTCTGTCTGCCTCCATCTATCATTCACCTGCCACAGTCTCCCAACTCCACCCCTGCTCACCTCCCCTACCTGGAACTACCTGCCTGTCATCTCACACCCCTCCTCAGTCCACCAATCACGTCAGAATCCTTTCTCACCACTCCCCCTCTCCTCTTTATACCGGCCATCTCGCCTCTCCACTCTCAGTCCTGATGCAGGGTTTCGACCTGAAACATTGACAATTCCTTTCCTCCCACAGATACTGCTTGACCCGCTGTGTTCTTCCAGCAGACTGTTTGTTGCTCCATATTCCAGCATCTGCAGTCCCTTGTGTCTCTTATCCCTCTGGATATTCACACAACTCTCAGAAGTGTTCCAAATGATTGAGGAAATTTGTGTGAAGAGATGTGTAATAATGTAATATATGTGTAAATAAAATTGAACATACAGAACCGTTAGTTGTTCTTCTCTAACCCAGCGGGGGTCATAATGCATTTGGGGACACATCTTGTGTCACTGTTCTGATTTTTAGCAGATACCATTTTGATCCTTATAAAGGTAGATATGTGCACTCAGCAGGCCTGAAGAAAATAAACTTCCCAAAGGATGAAACTCAACGTCGGCTTTTTTTGTATCTTAACATATAATAAGATGTTTCAATGTAAAATAAAACATGTTATGAGAAAATATTATGGAAAAACACAGCAACCTCCATCCCAGCCAGAAACATAGCCAGCTGTCACTTGAAAGAACTTTGAGAATCAGCATTCACTTTGTGTGTCATAATTTGTCTCACTGCTCTCTGGGAAATAAACCACCTCCTGACATCAAACCAATTCCTGGTTTATAACTTGAGACTGCAAGTATTGGCTCAACCTCACTCAGTGAGTTGTCAGGTGTGAAAGTATGTGAGAGACAGAGTGTAAGAAATGGTGAGAGATACAGAAAAACAAACACAGACAATTCAAAAATAGAAAGAAAAAGCGAGTGACTAGTTTTAATTATATATGAATAATGTTCCAGGAAAAAGGCAGAGGGTTTTAAGTCTTGGAAATAAAACAGATCACCATTGATAGACTTGAGAAAAAAAGGAATAATCCTTTAGCAATTTACCGTGTTCTAGCTGAATCCATGTCCAATACTAGTTTTGCTAAATGTTTTCTCTGTTTTTGGATGTTGGGAATGTCCACCTGAAGAACAGAAACAAATATTCTTTTGTTTTCTTTCTCTGTTCATACAAAAACATCCGGCGGAATAGAAATGGATAACTCACTTTTAATGTTGTAAACTATCAAATTAACATACAATGTGAGGATCAGGGAATCACAACAGTTAAATTATTTAGGTTTAAATTGCACCGAATGTGCTATCGAATTCTGGAGATTAAATGTGTTCAGATAAAGAGTCCATATTCCAAATAATAATTGGGTGAGAATTTTGTCTGTGTTCTCCCAAATATCCAGCATAACTTCAGAGGATGCTTTATGCTATAGAACTGGAGTTACACCAGGAAACAGGATAAAAGTCCACATTAATGCAGTGGCAGTTGACTAATTCCTAGAAAGGGTGGGTTACCTCATGAGGAAAGGCTGGACAGACTTGGCTTGTATCTGCTGGAACTTATAGGTTAAGATCCTGATGGGTCTCAGCAGGGTGGATGTGGAGAGTATGCTTCCTCTTGGAGGAGATTCAAGAACAAGGGATCACTGTTTAAATATATGGGGTTCCACATTCAAGACTGAGATGAAATAAAATTTTGTTTCACAGAGGGGTTGAGTCATTGGAACTCTCTTCCTCAAACAATGGTGGAGGCAGAGTCTTTGAATATTTTTAAGGCACAGGTGGATAGAGACATAATAAGCTAGAAGATGAAAGGTTACCACAAGTAGACGGGAATGCAGATTTGAGGCTACAATTGGAAATAACCATGATCTTATCGAATGGTGGAGAAGGCTGAGGGGCTGAGTGGCCGACTGCTGCTCTGAATTTGTATTTATGCTTACAGAAATGACTGGGTGACTGTATACCCTGAATGAAAGCAACAATTTGTACTTGTATAATACCTTGCAAAGAACAAAGACATCTTAATCCACTTTATACAAGTATTATTACACAAATTTTGACACTAAGTTTCATAAGGAGTATTAGGGTAGATAACTAAAAACTTGGTGAGGCAGGTAGGTTTTAGGAGTACCTTGATGGAGGAGAGTTGACAGCTTTGAAGGACACATAGGGCCAAGGCAGCTGAAACCACAGCCATCAATAAAGGGGCAATTAATTTGGGGAAGTGTGATTATCCCAGAGGAGCTTAAAATTGGAGATTATGGCAACAGGGAAAGGTGAGAACATGGAGGGAGGTGATAGAGTGTCAGAGAATGATAAAATCAAAGCATTACTTATCCAGGAGCCACCGCAGGTCGCCAACTACAGGAGAGACTTGCAAGTTGGGGCACGAGAAGCCAAGTTTGGGTGACCTCAGGTTAACGGATGGCATCATGAGGTTAAGAGTGAGGGTGAAAAACCAAAAGGGTAACAAAAGTGTCACTGAAGGTTTCAGCAGCAGACAGGTTCAAGTTGGGGGTAGTCGAACGACGTTCTTTTAGTGAAAATAGGTAGACTTACTGGAAGCCTGGATGCATAGTCTGAAGCTGCTCCTGGGCTCCAAAATAGCACCAAGATTGCCAAAAGTCTTGTTTTGATTCAATGAGGTGCCAGGATAAGGGATGGAATTGGTGGGTGGATGCAGTATAGAATCAGGAAATGAAGCTTGCAGTGAGAGCCAAAGGCACTGGCTTCAGCCATCCCAATGCTTAACCAGAGATGATTTCTGCTGATCCAGTACTGCCAATTTGGAGACAATGGTGGGGAAAGAGAAACAGAGCTCTTTCTGTGGGCCAGCAATTTCTTGCTAAACAAATGGGATGAGGGATGGACCCTTAGGGTAGAGTTAGGGAAAAAGAAACCATTGCAGGTTAATGGTCTTAATCAGTATATTGCAATTTTATTTTAGGTTTTAAGCATTTAATATTTTTCAGAGAAAGAGTTTTTGGCCCGCCATGAAAATTGCAGAGCATTTCTTACCTCAGCTAACACAAACAATGGCTCTATCACATCCCTTTCTATCTGTAGCTCAAACAGGATGAGTTCCTGGGCTAGCCTGTCCTCTGTGTCGCCACACATCTTCAGCATCTTCCTGCACAATAAAAGGACAGAGAGCTTTTACGTACAACCCTCACTGCATAAACAGTCAATCACTAAATAAACTGTGCTTCGATGAAATATGTTCTTCTCTTACTCTCCGTTTATTTTTAGCTTTAGAAAAAAGCAACAGGAATTCCATTTACATATTTGCAACCTTCCAGAAACAACAAACACATTTTTGTAGCATGTGTGTTTCCTTTTTTGTACAAAGGGAGCCAGGGGTCAATTTAGGAGAATTTGGTTCATCTTTTTAAACCAGATACTGCTGCAACATTTTGCACTAATCAAGAAGAAGTTGTTGACGATGCACATTATTTATATAACATATCAATTTTCAATAATGAATAAGCATGCACAAGGACCTCTCCTCCTGAAGGATAACCTTTGTTCTACACACAGGTTCTAACAGTTTCAGCCCTGTGGGAATATACATATCAGATGGCACGATGTTTGACACAAGATATCAGCATCTCTTCCTCATTACAATGTTTCCTACTGTGGCCTATCATTTGAACATGTTAACCTGAGAGATCTCAATTTTAAAAGTCTCAAACACTGATAAATGAATATGATACTATCAAAGGAAACATTTTGACTTTGATCCTCATAACCAAACCATGGGCCATTTGTGACGTAAGATCCTTGAGTCTCCTTGAATCCTGTAATGCAATTGTGCCTCCATTTGCAACCAGTTTGCTTCTGCTGGCAGAGGGATCCAGTGTCTGTCGCCCTCTATCAAGATCAAATTAATTATTCAATTGTTAGGGCAGCAGAGTGGGGCAGCAGCTGGTGTTACCGCTGGACAGCTCCAGTGACCTGGGTTTGGGTGCTGTCTCTGTGGAGTTTGCACACTCTCTGAAATTGTATGGGTTTCCCCTGGTTGCTCCAGTTTCCTTCCAGATCCCAAAGACGCACTGGTAGGTTAATTGGCTACTGTAAATTGCCACTAGTGTGGTGAGTGGCAGGAGAAATGCAGCAAAATTCAAGTATGTTAAGGAAAATAGGTTGCAGGGAGTGGCACTGATGAGAATGCTCTGAGAGCCGGCATAGACCAATGGGCTGAACAGCCTCCTACTATAAAATAATATAAATATAAATTTTTTTTTACTGTTTAGGGGATTTTGCTACTTGTACATTGGCTGTCATCTTTGTTACATAAAGAGTTGTAAAAATGATTCCAAAGGATGCAAAATACATTACAACATCTAGAGGACTTGATAAGATGTTACATCAATGCCAATGTTTTTCCTCCTTTTGCAGTCTAATGACAGAGCTGATGTTGTTGAGGAATGGGACTCCGGAGAAGTTTATAATTTTAAGAAAAACCTGTCTCTTGTGCTTCAAACATCATCTTACTTCCATTGTATTACTATCCACAGCAGATAGTGACATTGTCAAAAATACTTCACATTCTCTACATTTCTCTTTTATAATTAACAGAAAATCCCCAATGCAATCCAATGCACAAGATTTGTCTAGAAAATAATTTGAGCGTACAGGTCTCCTCATCTGCACTTTATTAAAACATATAAAGTAAGACAAGGCCCTTCAATGTGATGAAAATGAGTCCTTACAGCAAGGCAGAGCTATAAAGACTAACATCATTTTACTCTTGACTTCACATGCAGAATAAATCTTCCAGCTTTGTCCAAAGATCAACGATGGATATTCAGCTCATCCAGCAGTTTGGCCAAAGCTAATAAAATGCATCATTCTGGGTGGGCCCAACTGAAAGTTGGCTTTGAAATTAGGCACTGGGTTTAGGTTTAACTACCAAGTTTAATTTTAGATGACTCAACCCAAAACTAACATTGAAGCTACCAACTTAGGAATTATGCTTAAACTGTAGTGCACTATATGCCTGAGACTGCTGGTTGTACAGTGGCACCACACAACAGGATAGTAAATTTCAAAATATTTTTAAAGTGCGAAGTGGAGCCATCATACACTGAAATTGTTAAAATAAACCTCTCGCCTTGAGTTTCAATCTACTCCAAGGTCTAATGGATCACTTGAGCAGTTGCTAATATCACTTGTGCAGTGTTAAGCTCAAATTGCCTCTGTAAGAAGATTTCATAGCACTGTGTCTGGAAGCCATAATAACTGGACTCTTAAAAGTGACTTGCATGAACAGCAATTGTCCTATTCAGTTTTATCCTTCTTAATTGATTGTCAGTCATAAAGTAAGGGGTTGCATATGAGGGACTAAAGGTATCATCACCACTTCATTCACAAAATAACAGGGTCCGGATCTTCCAAGAAAAGCTGCTTGAAACTACTGTGTATTATGTTCAGGACCTTCCAAGCAAAGGCTGAGTCCTGAGATTCTGCTGAGAAATGACTGGAACATGGAAAATTTAAGCTAAAATATCAAGACAAGAAGTGCAAGCCTTGAAAGCCCACGTTGTATATTTTAGTGGAATGAAACCAAAACTGCCAGAAGATAATTTATGCATGGATACAAGGGTTTTAATAAATGTGTGTCCAACTGAGCTAAAATTTTAATCAAGGACTTGCATCCTAGTTTTTATATCTTTTCATTATAAATAATCAAGAGAAGAGCAAATAGCAAATAGACTGTCAATGTGTTAAAGCTAGGAAGCAGGTCTACATTCATGTTAAACAGCAAAAACAACCTGTTACAGAAAGAACTAGGCAAGCCCACGGCTGACTGATCTGATCAAAGCTCTCCAGTCCAGCCTAACTCAAGTATGAATGGCTAAATTCTTATTGGGAGGAGCTGACTCAATGAATGTCATCTTTTTCTATCACGGTGGAGCTCAACATAAGCAATTATAACCAGTTTCAGCCAGAACAGTTGAATGGATCGTCCACCTCAGTTTCCTCCCAAGATCCACATCATCACAGAAGCCTATCTTCAGCCAATTTGATTCACTTCATGTGGTAAGGAACCTGCTGGATGGTGCTGAACACAGCAAAGGCCATGGGCAACATCTCAGCCACAGATGTTCCAAAAGCAGCTGACCTTTAGCCACATTCTCTGTACAGATGCAAGACTGTCAAACATTGAAGAAAATACCCTGAATTTATCTGTCTAGAAATGGTGCTGAAAAAAACAATTGTGTGCTATATAATCCAATTTCGAGTTTATCTGTGTTATCAGTCATTCTGTGATTAAATTATGCCAATTACAGGATTGGACTGGGTGCTTTCAGTCACAAACCCCCACAAGCAGATCTGGTTTTCCCTGGTGTCAGACATGCACCAAATAATGCTACTATTCATCCAATACCCATTTACAGCTTATATTGACATAAATTGGAGCTCAAAACTATGATTACTATGGAACATTCTCAGGAGAACTAGGAGCCCATTGTCAACTTATTCAGAATTTAGAAAGGTGTTCTACTGACATCATGGGACCAGGCTGGACAGCTTCAGATCTTGCTGGCTAGTCAGAATGTGCCATAAACAATATGGAGTGTTTCGTCTAGCATTCAGGACTAACATACTCATCCAGTTTTTTGGTGAAGGAGGCAAAGACATGTCTATCAGCAAAGATAGGCAAGTGTGTGCTCAGTGAGATGTGTGACAATCTGTGGGATGACCTTTGGTCATGCTCTTGTGCCTGGACTGTACTCTTCATGGAGGTCAAGGTCACTTGAGTCTGATCTTCCTTACCACAGGGCCATTCCATTTCTGTTACAGTTCGCAATTTGTTATTCACCACTGCATCAGACAGGTCACCAAAGCACTGCATTCACAAAGGAATGATTTCAATGATACTGGGATTTGCCGACATTCTTGGCTCCCCATGACTGTAATCAGGAACCCATAAAGGCCCCCGTTAATATTACAGACCTTTTTATGAATGAGAAAAGTTTCCATTCCCTCCATGTGTACAAGAACAATTTTTTCATGTTTGATGTCATGCTTCCTTAAAACACACATAAATTCTTCATCTTGAGGGAGTCCACACTCTCAGATATGTTCAGCTGCTAGGCTGGATCCTGGGGAGAGGGCTGTGCTCTACTTCCATGGCTACTCACAGCTACATGGTCCCGACGACAACAGATGAGTGCAGATATTACAAGAGCCAAGGAAATACAAATGAGTTGCAGTAAATACCATTAGTCTCCTGAAGGTGAGATTTTGCTGCCTGCATTAATCCAACAAATGCCAAGCAGACGAGGATGTTTATTGACATCTGCTGCACACTGCACAACCTAGCCAAAAGATACATTTTAGGGGCTATGAAGCTGGGGAGCAACAGGAGAACAGGAACAGGAAGGATAAGACTATCAGGGGTATGGTTCTGCTCAGCATCCAGCCTCACCTCCCATTTGAGTGGAGGGCAAAGGCACTGGCCGCATGGGATATGAGGGACTCCTTGATAAACAGATAGGTTTCATAAAGCGCCTGCAAAATCAAAGATCCCAATGCAAACTAAGTTGTCATCTCCACACACCAATGATTTCCTGCAAATAGCACAATAATCAGGCAGAGAGCCTAGAAGACACTTAATTTTCCCTCAGACCTTGCTTTGCATATCCACTTTCACTGATGACAACACATGGATGAACGTATCACTGATCCAATCCAGAAAAATGGTTTGCTGCAACATCTGTGCTTCCTGATGAGCGGTGCCTTGTTAACTCCGATCACAGCACAAAATATACTTGGAGGATCTTCATTTTGCAGGTATAAACAGTAGCCAAGAGCTTGAACACCTTGGACAGTTACCCAATATCAATGGAGGGTATTCACCATGCATCTGAGAGTAATACACATGGGCGAGAAGGAATGGAGTATCAATGGCTATGTGTGTGTGTGTGTGTGTGTGTGTGTGTGTGTGTGTGTGTGTGTGTGTGTGTGTGTGTGTGTGTGTGTGTGTGTGTGCGCGCGCGCGCACACCTGCTTGCAGACATATATGTGTGCAATTCACCTTGACATGTTTCAAAGGTTGCAGATTTTTTTTATGGTGTTGCTCCACTGTATGTGTATTCTCACTCCTGATGCTGGCTATACAATCCACTGCCTGCAGGTTCCTCTAATGGTAGCACAGGTGGGTCTCCTGGCCCCCCCCCCCCCCCCCAAACACATAGGGCATCTCGAGCAACAGACAATTTGCTGGAGGAACTTAATGGGTCAAGCAGCATCTGTAGGAGGGAAAGGAATTCTTTTCCGATCCATCTCATAGATGCTGCTAAACCCACCGATTTCTTCCAGCAGGTTGTTTGTTGCTCCAGATTCCAGCATCTGCAGTCTCTTGTGTCTACATAGGGCACCTTTCCTTGTAATGCCAAGGAAACCAGGACTTCAATATCCTTCCCAGTGACAATCATAACATGCACTATTGGTATCTGCCTGCAAAGGGGATTGTGCTTTTAAGGCTGATGACATGGTCAGACTGATGCACAGCAAAGTGTTGAAGCTGTTTTCAATTGAATGTGGCCCAGTGGGTCCTGTATTAGCAGCCTCTCTGAGTATAAAACACACAATGCTGTTTCATACGTAATTCTGGCTAATTTTCACCCCGTGCCCACTCTGCCTCCCCTCTTTTGTCCACCTATCACTACTCTGCTTTTCCCTCCTATATAGTGAGCTTCCTCCTTTCCTATCTTCAGTCCTGAAGAAAGCTCCTGACCCGAAATGTTGACCGCCTGCTTTTCTCCACGGATGCTGCCTGGCCCGCTGAGTTCCTCCAGCATCACCGTGTTTTACATCTAGATTCCAGCATCTGCAGTCCTTTGTTTCTCACTTCTTGACTTAGTGGTCTTCTTGTGAAGGTACTTCCACAATACTGTTCCCTAGGGAGTTTTCCTCGCCTGCTTTAACATAGCAGTTATGTTACATCTGAATGGCTTGGTAGGCATTTAAGAGGGTGGTCAACTTCACTAATGCAGTTCTGGAGTCACATATAAGCCAAACCATGTTGAAAGAATGTTGGATCTCCTTCTTTAAGTGCGCCACTGAATCAGATGGATTTTTACAGCAATATGGACATTTCATGGTCATCATCACTAAGATTACTTTTTCTTTAGATTCCATGTTATTAACTGAATTTAAATATAGCTGTAATGGTAGAATATGGATTCTTCATTTTGTGCTTGTTAGTTTTGGCCTCTGGGTAACTCATCCCTGACACTGACTACATAATATCATGTGGGAGTCCCTTCACATCACACACAGCAGCAATTCAAGGCAGTAGCTTCTCACCACTTATACATGGGCATTAAATACATGGTTAGACATCCACATCCTGTGCATTAATAAAAAAAATACTTAGAGGAAGTATCACAATTAGTTAACTAATTTTGTTATAACAAAGTTTTATTAAAAATAGAAATTAATAGGGCAGTTTTAGAGTAATTTTTTGAAGCTTAACAGGTACCCATTTATTACATGAAGCTGTCACAAATAAAAGATGGTATGACAAACATGGCCTTTCAGCCCATAAAGCTTACTCAATCATACAGTTGTGTTATATAATCTAATCAGACCATATCTGAACATTCCCTAACCCAGAATCACCTCATTACATTTACTGCTGAACCATTATTTTATCATCTTAACATATACATATTTAAGTTGAAGCAGTGTTAACTATTTGAGCCTCAAAAAACTCTAATTTTAGGGAGCATTATCATTGCTACTCACTGAACATTACTCATAAATCAGTTATGTAACAACCTATTCACTCAAGGTTTCCATTGCTGAACAACATAGATTAATGTCCAATGACTCTTCTTTCCTTTTGGAATATAATTATCATTGGTTAGTTGATACATTCAATAGGATTAAACATGTGGAATTATATCAATTATATAGAAACTACGATGTCAAATATAGTATTTTAATGCCTTACCCCAGCAAAGAGTCTTCACCCAGGATAGTAGAGCCTTCCACTAAACACTGTGCCAATGTTGTTAATGGTAACTTTTTCTGTTGGCACAATCAACAGGATTTACAATTAGACCTTAGTTATAATTATTATGAATGCAAAAAAATGCATGACAACTTAGCTGATTCCCCATGTCATTCCTAATAGGTGGATTATTTTTTCCCCAATCACAAGATGCAATTCTATTAGATGTTCCCTGGTTTACTATTACACTAAAGTTCTGAATATTTGTAATTTTGAAAAAAGTACCACATTAAAAAAAGCTTCCACAATGTGATCTTTAACTGAAAATAAACTGCTTATTAAGCTTTACAATTAATTGCATGCAGTATTCCAGTAAAATGCTCATTTTAAATGAAAACAGAAATATTGCAGCTGCTGAAAAAGGCTGTAAACAGACAGGTCACTCATCATCTGCAGGGTCACTATGACTCAACATTTCAGGAGAGTACACTTCTTCTAAAATATATTTTGCAGCTTGCTTTAAACAGACATTGCCGTGTGCAATAAAGTTCTGTGGCACTAAGAATAATTTTCAGTTTAAGTGGTAGTATAGAATGAGTGTTACCAGATCAGCTGTTCAATAGTCATGGGTCTGAATCAGGATGTAAAAACATAAGGAATAGAAGCAGAAGTAGCTAATTTGTCCCCTTGTGCCTGTTCAATAAAATCATGGCTGATCTTTTACTTCAGTGTCACTTCCCTACACTAACCTTATGTTTCTTGATTCCCTTAATATCTGAAAACCTAATGACTGCTGTCTTTAATAGAAAGGAAAAAAAAGTGAGGTACGTAATGGCCCCCCACTCAATGATAGCAAAAGTTACATCCACTAGATGAACAAAACACTCTTCTCAAAGTGGACTGTCATTGACAAGGACTCCTTTCATTTGAGAAACAATGCACATGCAGCAACGAAATGCAATGACATCAAACAAGTTAAGGAAAGTTTGCCAAAGACTTTGTGAAGGAAACCAGTGAATCCATAATGCATGTAACATCTGTTAAGAGATAATTTCTCAAATGTTGGTTCAGGCATGCGGTTGACTGAATCATTGGACAATAATTAATGAAAACGTACGGATCGTTTGTCGGCGTCCACACCTTGTTGTCCCTGGAGACATGCTGTAAGCTTTTTATGAGTGCTGTGAGAGACTTGTTTTACCAGCTCCAGTCGTTTCTCTACCTGTTTAATGAAAACATTTTCATAGTGAGGGTGCAATAAATAAAATTAAAATCACTTGTGAACACAATAATCTTAAAACGCAAATAGATTTCTAATTTCTGTGTACGTTTCATGTTAAACAAAGTACATTAAAATAAATTTGTAATATTGATTTGGGGATATTTTAATGTCTACTTCAAAAAATTGGCAGTATTTTGTTACAATTAACCTACTTTCATATCCCATGTATTCTAAGGCATGTCAAGGTTATTTTCTGCAGTAAGGACAATCAAATTCTGCAACATGAGCGTGTAAACCCTGCAGCAAATATCTCAAGAATCATTTACCTTTCTAACCACAATAATGACATGACCTAAAATAGCTCACCAGGAATGATGTGGCTCTCAGACACCATTTTGTCTTGAATGACCAGAAAGGATTTAACTAAAGCTACAATTAACTCTTGATCAGCCAGGTTGATGGTAGAGATAATGCAAAGCACACTAAAAAACATCAAAAGACATCAAACTAATGTAACAATGCTTATCATATTGTCATACTAGTTTGTTTGAGCATTCTTTTACAACGGTACCTTTTTCCAGCTTCTCAAGCATTCCAAGATTGTTTTCAATGGTCAAAACTACATATTTCCATTTATAAAGGTCTGCAAATTAGAACAGTTACACTACTGGTTTGTAAACGAACTTTGGTGAGCTTGAAAGATTCAGTTTTAATGTATGCTTTGTATACAGTAACTGTAGTTAACGCTCCATTACTGTACTCCCACTGTAGTTAATGTACTATCATTGCATTCTTACTGTACTCTCCAGAAGGTTTCTGGGGGTGGGCCTTTAAGCCTGGCAATGTGGGCTTTTTAACCCAAAGGGGCAGTCTTTGAAAGTTTGCACATTTGACCTGCGAATCAGTCAATCAGTTACTGTTTAATCAGGGGTCCGCTTTAATATCAACTATATTGTTAATGCTGAGCATTTACTGTTACCAGTTAACAATATTTATCGCAGAAACGATGGAGTGCAATTTTGTCCCTATACCCAACAATTAGAAGGGGTGGAGAATTGGTTCATATATTGGGGGGGTGCCCTATAACAAGAATTGGTCCATATTACATCTGTTGATTGGAGAATGTTGAAAGCTATTATCAAACACATTGAAGCAGATCACTTAGAAACAAAAACTCAAGGTAATCAGACAAAACCAAATTAGTTTTGTGAATGTGAAATTATATTTGATTAATTTAATGGAGTTCTTTGAAGAAGTAATACGTGCTGTGGATAAAGGGAAATCAGTTGATGTACTATACTTGGATTTCCAGAGGGCATTTGTTAAAGTGCTTCAATAAAGGTGACTGCTGGAAAATAAAAATTCATGAAATAAGAGGTAACATATCAGTATGGCTACAAGCTTGGCTGCCAAACATGAAAGAGAGAATAGGAATAAGTATGTCTATTTCTTACTGGCAAGATGTAACAGGTGGTGTGCTGTAAGGATAGGTGCTGAGATTCCATTTGTTACCATTTATATAAATGAACTGATGAAGGCATTGAAAGTACAGTTGCCATATTTGCTCTTAACACAAAAGGAGGTAGGAAAGTATATTGTGAATAGGACATAGAGTCTATAAAGAGGTTAAGTGAATGGACAAAGATTTGGCAAATGGGTTATAATGCAGTAAATGTGAAATTGTCCATTTTGACAGGGCAAATGAAGTGGAAAATGAGCATATTTTCCAAATGGTGAGAGATTGCAGAGATGTAAGATCGAGAGAGATCTGGGTATCCTAGTGCATGATTTGCAAAAGACTAGTGTTCAGGGTCAGTAAGTAATCAGGAAAGCTAACAGTATGTGATTATTTATTGTTAGGGCTTCATTTGGATATCTAATTATAAATCACATGGAAATATTATGTCCAGGTGTTAAGCTCAACACACATTAAATAAAATTGAAGATGCATACCAAACAGAAAATAGTTTCACACTGGTTAACCACATTAGAGCACAGTTTGTTGATACTATTACTTTAAATATATAGATCAGGAAAAATCAAGGGCTCTGGCTAAATGCAGTGTTTCAGAAAAAACAGATAATTAGGGAGGTAAAATCAATTAGCTTAGATAGTTGCTATCAACTTCACAACCTGTGGTCTTTACCTAATAGGTAGCTCCTTTGAGCAAACTGATGTTTACAGATGTCTACAGTGAACAGCCTGGCAGATGCAGGCATGACGTTTATGGGGATTAATAAACTGGAAATTAATTGGTGTCAGCCAATAGCATTGGGTTCAGAGTATTAGATGATGGTTTCAGTATAATTGTAATGGCATGCCAAGGTACATGAAAAATTCTGCCGTGGCTTCAATAATGGCTCATTAAACAAAATGGAGAAACAAATATTACCTGTAGCAAATCTTCATTCAATACTTCTGTTTTTTCAGCTCTGCAACAGAAGAAGAAGTTGTGTTGTAATAAATTCAGGTTCTCAGAACAAGTATACAAACAAATCTAAATGGAACATTTAAACATCTCAGGCTACGCTGTAAATGCCATGGCAAAGTAGTATTCATACAAAATGGCCATGAATTTTCTGTGTAATGTTAACCTACTGCCATGTATGTAAATCATAATGACTAAAGTGGTTGCAGTATGGATCAAACTAGGGACTCTTTTCAGAGCAACCCCCATAAGCTTAAAGGGAAAGTCAAAATATCCTTGATAAATCAAACAGTTGCAATAAATTATATTTAACATTATCAGAACTTGTTTTAGTCTGTCTGATTAAAAAAGATATGCTGAGTGCTGATGACATTGATACTGTACAAGTGGATTGGAACAGTTTCTAGGATTGACGTTATGAGAGAGCTGAATCATTCAAGGCTGTATCCATAATGGAAATTCAGCTCACTCACTAACGACCTCAGTAACTCCTTCAAACCAAAGTTACTTGATGTTGCTTGTAGATTTTGAAGTAAAAAATCAAATGAAATAAAGTTCTCTATCTTAATAGTTCGGACATTTTCCGCTCAAAGATCCAATTAGCTGGTGTCCATTTTAAGAAAAAACAGATGATTTATATAATTTTTCTCATGTCTTGTTTTTGTAATATGTTGAATATATCACAACCATTAAATTACATATTTTATTATTATTTGCTTCATTATCTGATACACATATTTCTGAAAAGTAAACCCTTTGACCTTGGTAAATGCATACTCCAAACACTTGACATTCTTTAGTAATGATTTGATTTCTTCAACACAGATATAAAAATATTACAGGCATGTTTTATACACAATTCAACAACACACAAGCAAACAGCAAGGTTAGCATACTGAATCCAAACTAGCAAATTCTATAATATCTGCTGCAGCTATTGCCCTTGAGTTAAATGACCTGGGCAATGCAGCATTCTTAACACTATCTGCACTGATACTTTACAATGAGAATTCATGAAGACCTGCACATGCAAACTGATAATTATGGCAATTTCTAAAGTAATTATAAACATCCTGTATTTTTACCCTACATAACATGAAAAACTGATCCTCTGGACTGTGGGGTTTCTACATAGTGAAGAGGATCCAGACCTCAGCTTTTTCTTCATCATCCTGTAGATGCTTCCTAGATAATGAAGGAATTCAAGGAACCGGATGAAATACTGAATTTTTGAAAAGTCGGCAGTCAAAATTTCTTCTCTCGACCCGCAGAGACGAGAATAAGGTACATTGCTGCTATCTTCACCGAGCAAACGCATCTTGAAATGAGACATTATCTTCTCGAGCAACTTACAGGTTCAAATTGAAATAATATTTTTCAATAATTTTTGACAAAGTAATTCTTTTGTGCCATTTACCCCTAATTTTAACTGCAGTACAAACAAAACGGACCCAGTTGGTCTGCAGACTGAGCAAGTTGCTGAGTCAGCGTCAAGCTGCAGTTTTACTGAACGTGCACTGCCTCCTTGATTCACAGCTCCATCCTGCAATACCTTGTAATAAGCAGAGCATCTTTACAGTCAATGAAATTTGGTCTGTACTAAGAAAAAAAGCTGATTTGGATACATACAGTGGACTGATCATAGGAGAGGATTAACGCCAGGCTAACTGTCATTTGACTATTGCACAGAACATGTCCTTGTGGAATATAGCCAACTATTTTCCATTTAATTACTAACAAATTAGCTCTATAGCACAAAGTATCTCGAAGAGATAAGTGGCACAGAAGATTAATTGCCTTTTAAGTATAGTTGTTATTAATCAAATGAAAATTGTACTCTACCAATCTTCGTTAAACAGACATCCAATCAAGGAAAAGTAACGGTCTTCCACTGCACTTTTCAACACATGATATGACCCTAACTGCATTAAGAAGCTTGTTAACATAGTTTTAGTAATTTCAACCATGTTTCTGACCAGATTCTGTAAACAGAGTGATTCTCCATGAGGAAGATTAAACCCCTTTCCTGCATGTTGAATGCCCATTGTTGGGATAATCAACTTAAGTATTGAAATAAAAATTGTGTTTATTTTAAAATGAAGATATTAATGATACTCTCATGGTAAAGAACTTGGTGCATTTTGGCATAAATCATTTAATGGATAGAAATCCTTCTGGATTAAGGAAGTGTGCACGAGGAACAACTGTTTTCTGCATCATCAGCAATGCATGAAAAGCACAAACTTTGTCCCAATTATTGACCACTGGGCAGGAGCTCTTAAAGCTATGGTCTGCTTCAACTAAAGGAGATGGATTGCAGCAAATTTGCCCTCAAGAGGGGGTTGGTCACCTCCAATGGTCAAGAGGGTGTCTTGCTGTTGGAAGCTACAGATGGATCCTAGTGGCTGGAGCACACATCTACAAATTATGTAAAGACTTACTTTAAGGCAGGATGATCTCAGAACACCTGGGAGTAATCAGGTTGTTGCTTCAGCCAAGGAAAGGATGACTTTTGCAGGTGTAATTCCTCAGTCTCTCACTGAGACCCAAGTCAAAACTCACTTCCCAAAAAAAAGTACAGTCATGGTAAAACTTCACCAACTGTAAGATCAGTTTTGGATTGCACTTTGACTGCAAGGATCCAATATAATGTCCCAAAGCAGGCTACGTACACAGATCTGCTGGTGGTGTTTAATAATAGTCATTCAGGATAAAACTAAATCTGGATTAAACTAGTTATTGATAATGCAAATCAGGATATTAGCTAACTGCCATAAATAAAACTCATCTGGTTCATAGATTCTTTTAAGGAAGGAAATCAGCTATCATTAACTCAGCTGGACTAAATGTCATCCAGTTTCATGGCAATGCTATTGATTCTTAATCATCCTCTGAAATGGTAAAGTGCATAAAAGTATTTCACCACACAACAAAATTTTTAACCCTTCACTTCCCCTGTCATACAATATTAGAACTACCTCAAACCCTTTTCTTTTTTCAATTGGTTTATGTTCTCAGCCTTCTCAGTTCCACATCCTACTCGAACCCTATAACCATACTCCCCCCTCCATTCATATTGGAGGTGACAGTACCACCTGCTTCTTGGGTCTTATTCACTTGAATTCCTCTTCTAAACCATTCTATCTTGCCATCAATTCTGACTCAAGAGAATCTATAACGTTTGGACACAAACTGTGGACACAACTGAAAAAGCAAGCATGCCGAACAGCAAACTCAACATAGACAGAGCTAAGTCATTCTAGAACCAACAAATTAGATCAAAGTTCTGATGTCCTGCCACATATATCGCTGAGTTAGATTTAGTTCTATCATTGGTTGACTGCCTGATCACTGTTGGTTCAAATTCCACTCCAGAGTCTTGGAGCATGTTATCCAGGCTGGGACTTCAGAGCTGTAATATTGTATTAAATGTTAAATGTGATATTTACGCTCTCTAAGTTGAATTTAAAGATCCTGTAGCACTATATGAAATAGAGCAAGCATGTTACTGCTGGCCAACATTAATCCTCAACTAACAGCCAGGTGATGCAGCCATGAATTTGGTTGTTGTTTGTGGGATCTTGCCACACAATTCAAAAGTATTTAATGGCCTTATAGTAGCACAGTGGTTAAGTTCTAGAGTGGAATCCAGAGGCCTGGTGTGGAGACCTGTGTTCCATTCCCACTGCAGCAGTCGGGAAATTTAGATTCACATAGTTAAACAAATCTGCAATTAAAAAGCTAGTTTCAGTAACGCTGACCATTAAGCTACTAGATGGCTGTAAAAACTCATTTGCTTCATTGATGTCCTGCAGAGAAGGAAATTCGTCATTCTTGCCCAGTCTGGCCAACATATGACTCAGCTCTAAAATGGGCTTGAAAGCTATTCAGTTCAATTGGCAATTAGGAATGGATAATGAGTGTCAGTTTGACTACTAAGCACTTTGGGATGGTCATGAAGGATGGAACATAAAGGCATATGGCCTGAATTATTATTTAAGGACTCAAAACTTTGTAGGTTCTTTGTGCAATAATCTTTGCATGTATGCGATATCAATGATTATCTCTATTGCACCAATAACCACAAATAATTTTAGGAGTTTGGCACACCAGCTTGAACTAAGCTGAATTAATGAATGTCATGGTGGATCCCCTGAACAGAGGCCTGTAACTGTTTCCAGGCATCTTGACAGAACAGGAGGAAGGCAATTGGGTTTGTCCCCCAGCAACATCTGTCCAGCTAATGAGGTAGCTGCAATATGCAGGCATAGCACAATGGAAAAATCTTACAGTTTCCCTGGTACAGAGCAGTGACCCTGAGGATGTATTAGTATTGGAACTGGTTTATTATTGTCACTTGTACCGAAGTACAGTGAAAAACTTGTCTTGCGTACCGATCGTACAGGTCAGTTCATTACACAGCGCAGCTACATTGAGTTAGTACAGAGTTCATTGATGTAGTACAGG
Source organism: Pristis pectinata (assembly GCF_009764475.1). Lineage (NCBI taxonomy): Eukaryota > Metazoa > Chordata > Chondrichthyes > Rhinopristiformes > Pristidae > Pristis > Pristis pectinata. The sequence continues at coordinate 25,308,501 of NC_067422.1, forward strand.
TAAAAACAATAACAGTACAGAGTAAAGTGTCACAGCTACAGAGAAAGTGCAGTGCAATATAGTGCGAGGTCACAACAAGGTAGATCGTGAGGTCATAGTCCATCTCATTGTATAAGGGAACCGTTCAATAGTCTTATCACAGTGGGGTAGAAGCTGTCCTTAAGTCTGGTGGTACGTGCCCTCAGGCTCTTCTATCTTCTACCTGATGGAAGAGGAGGGAAGAGAGAATGACCCGGGTGGATTGGCAGTGCACTTTTGGAGAGTGTAGATTTTCTATTGGTAAAGAGCTCCATGTCCATTCATAGAGCCCTTATTACTGCACTTGGGCAGCCCATTACGTGCTGAACCTTTGGGAAGCCCAAAATCTCAGCAAATCAGTGTCAAGCCTTACCTGATTATCTCCGCTCATTGTGAATGCAACATTGGGACGTGAGCTGTTGGCCGTGGTGTATATCAGCTGTCACTGCCGTAAAGATCCTGAAGTTAAATTCAGGACAACAAGGACCTATTGCTCCACAGTTCCAGCAGAATTGCACAAGTATGTGGCTCAAGATCTGCCTTCAGATGGTGGTAAATCTCCTGACACATTTCCCCTCCTACAGATGGATGCAGGAGTGTTGCCCCAGGAAGAAACTAAAGAGATAGTCCACCTCCTGCTCTTGGACCTCCACTGTGAGAAAAGCTTGGTTTATGGCTCCACCTCTTCTGCTTCGGTTGATGCTGGAGGCCCAGAGAGAGAGCACTGAAAAAGCAATTATTTATTGGGATCCAAGAAGAAATTTTCACCTCAGCACACAGAAAACAAAACCTGCAAGTAGTTTATGATTTGTTCAAACAACACAGCACCAGACCTGCTCCTTCCTGGTCAGGACAATGCAACAGTCCATGGAAAGTTCACAACATATTTTGGCTAATTAAATGAAACAATTCATGGACCTACAATGAACAGATGCTACAATCAAAAGAATATTTTAAATTATCATGGGTATGTTTCTTGCATTATAAAAAGGGGTGTTTGGGTAAACCTGGGCAACTTGCATGGCGACTGTAGGCAGAAGTGATCACCTGTACAGATGGGTAAAAACTCCTCAGAATGAGCTGCGCTTGGAATCTAGAATTAACGTGTGTGTGTAGTTAAAGTTAATATTGTGCTAAAGGGGATAACACTTGATGTGTTTATATGGTATTTTGTAGTCTTTTATTTTTAATATTAGTAGTATTTCCTTACTAGTGATTATATATTTGCTTCTTTATTAAAACACAGAAGGCGGCTATTCAGCCCATTGGGTCTATGCCAGTGCTCAGTGGAGCAGTTCCAGCAGTCCCTTTCACTCCCCTATTTTTCTGTAACCTATTCTCTCTCATGTGTTAATCAACTCTTTCCCTCCTGCCACCCATCTACTATGGGTAAGTTAAAATAGTCAGCATGTATTTGGAAGAATCCAGAGTGGTCATTAGGAGAACGTGCAGAAAGCACCCAAAGTCAGGCTCAAACTAAAGCAGTGAAGCAGCGGTACCAACTGCTCTATTACCGTGCCACCCCGTGGTATTTGGAAACAAAATAAACTATTATCTAACATTCTCTCAGCTTTGAATACCATCAATGACTGAGTCTCTACAGCCCTCCAGGATAGAGAATTCCAGTGATTTGTCACACGCTAAGTTACAGGTTTAGGGAGAAGTAATATAAAACTAAAATGTAAAGGAAGAACTTTTCACAAGTGGTGGTAAATCTCTGGAAATCTCTCCTAAAGGCAGCTGTGGAGGTTAGATCATCGTGGTATTTAAAAAGCTGTGGGGAACTGACACAGAAGAGAAAATGAGGTCTAGAACAGATCAGACATGATCACATAGAAGGGAGGGTTTGGCTTGAGGGGCAGAGTGGCCTACTCCTGCTCCTACTTTCTTATGCTCTTATCTATGGGAAGATATTCTTGTTCATTTCAGTCCCAAATGACTTGCTCCTCCTTGAGACAGTGAACCCTGCTTCTAGCTTCCTTGCCACAGAACACATTTCCCTCATATCTACCTTTTCAAGCCCTCTTAGCACATTTATATATGGTCCTTCCTCCATATGGTGTACTGTTGCATGGAGTGCTATTTAGAGACAAATCTTATTCACTGCTGCTGTGGACCCTGCAGCCCTTAAGAAAAATCTGCAACCTGATCCCTCCTCTTGGGTATTTTTCTCAGCTTTATCCCTGTGGAAAGATAGTCAATCATTAAAGTGTGAATATTTTGCAGCTTTTGGTACTCTTATCCATTTTTCATTCCACCAAAGATACCTCTGATCTTTGCAACGTTAATTAAAATTCTTTGAAGCCTGTTTGCTTTAACAAACAGCCACTATATCATGAACGAATCAGGTAAATCATAGGCTCCATACAATGGCATCTGAAGACATGGCTTCGACAAGGATCCGACAAGGATCCTAAGCAAGTGGCTTACATATGATACTAATTCCTCTCAAAGGACAAGGAACCATGTAAGCTCCTGGAGATGTGCAAAATGGAATAATTGAATACAGTATTTAATTGGGTTAGACATTGGTCTGATTTCTGCAGCTGGGCATGCGCATCGATAAGTAATTTATTTTTTGTTTTAATCCAAATATTAACTTTCATATAAAGCAAGGTGAAGATTAAGTACTGATTGTAAATATAAGTAGCAAATGTACTTTTTGTAACATGTTAGTTACATAAAAATCAATGTTCTCACAGGAGACACATTAAATTTGGGAAGGGTTGAGGATGTGATTATGAATGTGAAGTACTGCCATATTTCAAACCATATGTCCTGAATACTGCCTTCATCCTAAATGAGAAGGATCATTCAGGAAGACTCTGAGCTCCTCAAGTCTCTTCAACAGGAGCATGCAGTGGCAAGAACACAGAGCCCACCAAACAAACCCACCCAGTGCTGAGTCTGTGGTTCTCATTTAAGGCTCCTTAGGCACATCAGAACACACAAATCTGGAGCAGAAGTAAATGATCCTCAATCTCAAGAAAATGTCCATGGAGAAGACAAAGAGGTTGTTTCTGGGAGCTCACTGTCTGTAATGATTCCTGTCTTAGAACAATGACTGCCCTTCAAAAGTACTTCAGTAGCAGAAAGCCATTTAAGGATGTTCCAAAAGGATGCAAAAACCATTGTATAAATGTAAGTATTTTTACTTCTTGGGTGTAGCTTTATTTGTCATGGTTTTTGCCTGTGACATAAATTTGCCTCAGGTGCTTGAAGACCTGTATACTTCAACATCATTTTCTGATTTTTAGAAGGCATGTGCAGTTAGTGAGAGAGGCTAGAAATTGACTGCAGCACTCCCCACAAAGTCTTGGAAGAGCGAGTAAATTGCAAGAGCCCCAAATCTGGCTGCTGTCAATCTAAAAGAATGTTAAACATTTAAAAATTATAACACCTAAGCCTCTTAAATATCTTTTTTCATGTTACGGCATTTATTTCTCCCAGACCATTGTAGTCTCTCTGCAACATTAACTTAAGTCCTGGCTTGACATCTTGCTGAGTTGTAGTCCAGTTGAATAGGTCTCAGTAAACAAAGTGCCATTTTCTGTCCATGTGTTATTTATTTCAAGTTGAGAAGGTCAGTCATTTTGCCTTTTTGTATAAAGGTTATTATAATCTTGTACTAAGAAACTGCAAATTCAACAATACCTTAAATGCAATTTTAATGTTTTCAGCACAGCAGAGCAGCGATCTAGCATAACAACGCATGCTTTATTCAATTTGATTCATACTGCGAGCACTACCTCTTATTTTAGACAGTGAACAAAATCCAAATCAATATTTTTGTTACTTAATTACCCCTGAGGGATCAACACATGCTAGATAGATTTCCAACTTTACTTACAAACACAATTGAGCCAATTTCTTCACATTTAATTCAAGTCTATGAGAGGACATATTGGGGGAAAATAATCTATTAAGTCCTCTCAGACTTGAAGTAGATGTGAGGAATGGCTAGAAAAAAAATCTTCACTGGATTTTACAATTGGCCACTTTTATTTTTATCTGCTTAGCTTCTTAAAGTAGCAGCTTTGAAGATGAACTGGATCTGGAGAAAAGTCCATTGCAGTGTAACATTTCATTTTACAACTTAAGCCAGTAGATATGAATTACTAAAGTATTGTGATCATATTTACTTATCCCCAGCTAAGCTAAAAAGAACTTTTCTAGAAAATATTGTCTCATTTCAAGATACATTTGTCAATGAAGATAGACATTTTCATCCAGTTCCTTGAATCCCTTCAATATGTAGGCAGCACCTACAGGATGAAGAAGAAGAGTCTGGGGTCTGGATCCTCTTCATTATGTAGAAACCCCACAGTCTGTGTCTCATGTTTACATGGGGCAAAAATACAGGTTGCTTATAATTAACCCAGAAATCCTACCATTTCACTTCATTGTCATAAATATCAGTTTCTCTTTGCATATGTAAGTCTTCAAACATTTCTGAAATGATGAAGTCCATTTGCACTGAAAAACTGCAATATCTGACAATGAATATCAAAAGTAGATTTCTATCCAAGAAATTATATTTCAAGTAAATGTTTCATATTCCTGATTAATGAATAGATATAATCATAATCTAATAATCCTTAGGATAGAAATTTTGAGTAATTTAATGCTTGATTACTCCAGCACCAAAAGGTTTGAGTACTCTAGTACTTGATATTAATGTCAGTCATTATTATCATAAAATCACGAAAGCTTGTCTTTTAACATTGATGTCGTATTTAGTCAAATAATATGTTGAGTCTGTAATGTTTCCCTTCATATCCTTGGCAGGACGCTGCAATGCAAAATCACTGCATATAAAATACTAGACCAGGCAGTGTCATCACCACTAATGACCAACATGCTTAATACCTGCAATTAAAACCCACCCATTTTCAATTATTCTACTGCAGCCCATGGAAAATTGCTTGGTAACCAGAAACCTTCCCTATTGTATGGTTTTCATATGGTTGTGTACAAACCAAGATTGCACTCATATTAAGGAGACATGCATAAAGAGTTTAAAACTCTGGAATTTTCATTCAAGTGATAGAAGGTACAATTTAAGTATTTGATACTAAATTAGTCCTTGTAATGCTGAATAATTTTGAGTGCTTGTGTACTCAAATCCACCCCTAATTAATGCCATACATAAATCACTCCAAGACTCAAAGGAAATGTAAAAACTATTAATTGTACCAGAGCCAATGTTTCAGGACAATAAGATTGCAAGTGCAGGTAAAGAAAATTTAAAGTTGTAAATATTTGCTTAGGTTCACCAAAAACAATGTTCATACTGAGTTTTTTTTGCACAAACTATGCCACATGTTGCCTTTGGAATTTTCCATATTTTGCACCAGTAGTACTGTTACACTTCTAACATATTTTTGTAGGACCCTACAATCTTGGTCAAAGCAATTAGCTTTGGAACTACCAGTGCAGAACTTTAAATTCACACTTAGCATTCTGTGAACAAATGTTGTCAATGCTGCTATGCTTGTCACCAGAGAGAACATGATAAAATCCACTACGACAAACTAAGTTTCCACGTTTTTCTTTAATAGTTTATAGCTCTTCAGGTACAGGGGTCAAATATTAGACAACATTGCTCAAAATGGGAAATTGGAGTCAAAGCATCATATAGCATAGATGAAGGCCATTTGACCCATCATGTTGTGCCAACTCTTTGGTGCAGTTGTTCAATTAATCTCATTCCCTGGAACAATTGACACATTGTAGAAGTCCTCTCACAGACACAGGCACAGAATCATTATGACTCTGGTAATCATGCAGTATTCTGCTGCATCGTAATGGGATTAAAAGGAATTCTTTATGTAGAGGTTCCTCAGCCACATTTAAATCATAAGGACAACAGACATGCAAATATCAGGATATTATTAATTTAGGGAAGCTTCAAAATGATCCAAGGTGAAATTGCCCACTTTGTTTAGTTAGTACATTCTCGGCTACACACAGTGCCCAAATACAGCCAGAATTAGAAAGAAAATAAAATCAAAGATTTTTTTTGGAAGTTGCAGGAGGATTATTTTATGCTCAATAAGGAAAATACATGTACAACATATTCAATTGTAACTTATGTTAGAGTTCAGTTCAGATCCTTATGGTTTTCTCATTCTAAAGAGTTCATCTATTCTGTGTATGGCTTATAATAAAAACATATTTTCCATGGAGTATCATTAACTCTCCCATGAGTACAGGGCTCATATAAATGCTTTTGCAGTGTCTGCATTATACTGTGAGAACCAAATGAAAAACTCCCTGGAATCATAAGTCAGCAACTGCATGAAAATCAGCTTGTATTTATAAAGCATCTCAAATGTAGGAAAACATCCTATGTTACTTCACAGGATCACAATCAAAGATGGACCCAAGCATATTTGACTTGAAATCAGTCATGGTCTGCAAGGGTAAATTAACCAATCGGTTTGCTGTGGGTTGAGAAATATTTTATTTATGAGCCAACTTCTGGGAGTTTCAATGGAAAAAGAAGCCCAAGGCATTGTGTGTTACTGAATCAGCCTTGCAGGAAAAAATGGCATTTCCTTCCCATGGTCTCCCACTGCTCTGTCCTCCTCTTTCACCACAGCCCTGTATGTTTCTTCAGCTTTCACCTCTAAGCGTTTATCCAATTTCCTTTTGCAAGTGGTAACTGAACCTGCTTCCACCATTTATGCTCTATTTTCAAACGAGACGGTAGCTAAGAAATTAAATGGCCCTGGCAAAAACGCTTCAGTGATTTGATGGGCAGTGGGCTAAAAAAAGCTTTGTTTGTCATCCCACTGCTGTAGAATTCAGCAATGCACATGTGCTTCTGAATAGACCTCCCCAGTAAAGAAAACCTGGTAAATTTGGTTGTGGGTAACGGGTAGGCAGGGAGTGCTGTGATGGTGGCAGTGGGAGAGGTTCAGTGGAGAGTGTGGGGGGATGGGGTGGTGGGGGAAGCTGGAACATCAATCAGAGGGGATCAAGACCTACAGTATGGTTGGGGGAAGTAGGGGTTTGTGATCTGCTGGTAAGCAAACAATGTGGCTGCAGGCCATGAGAGGTCCACCAAACGAGCCCACCCAATCATACGTCCGACTGAAGGAACTTTCTAATGCCAGAACTCATGGGCTGGTACCAGCTAGGAAGGGTCCCATTTATGTAACTGTAATATCATGGTAAGGGACGTTGTGATTCTATTGTTCAACTTCCTCCAGTGGCTGGATGATGACAAGAAATTAAAAGGCTTTGCACAAAGAAAGCAAATGTGGAAACACTACTGAACTGCAAGTGTTCTTAACTCACTGTCTGCAGACACCAAAAGGTGCTGTAATGATAACTGATAATGAGAATTAAAGAGTTTTAACTGGAAGGGTTGAAGGAACAAGGGTTGTTTGCTTTTTGTGAGATCCTGTTTTCCGTTCATCTGGAGCTGTGGAGCAGCGTGGGGTTACTGAGACCAAGTTAGATTTAACTGATTTGTTTTTTACGCTTACATCAGTTATGTTATGGCATTGTGCAATTCAAGGTGACCACAATTGGTACTTCAGTTTCTTTCAATAATTTGAATCACAGATTGAACATGTGAAAGGATGGAATATTTATTTGTTACAAATGATTTGCAGAAGGGATAAAAGAAGTCAATTTTGCTCACACATTGGTAAAATCTTGGCTGGCTCCAAACAAACCAAGTGACAAGACATTTGAATAGCTAGTTAAACTAGTTAAACAGCAGGAGTCCCCCACCCCAAGTCCTACAGTGCACCAGGACAAGTTTAACAGACAGAATCAGCAGCCAAGTCAAACTATTGCAGGCATAGCAGATTTGAAATGGATTGCTGAAAACTGTGAGCACTGAGGTTGCGTGGTTTGTGGATTCCAAGATGTGCAACTTAAAGGAGGCTACTTGATGAAAAGAAACTGAACTTCAAGCAGTCATCTATTGGTACCCGGGTAACCAAGCAGAGGATAGTAACACTGAGGGTTTAGAGCATTAACAAGAATCAGAGCTGGAACACAAGGAGAATCGAGAAAGTTTACATCGATTCTGAGGAATTGAAGATCAATTAAGGAGAATGTGTTTTTGTTGTCTCAGAAATGGTCAATTTTATTTATGAGGTAGATGCTGAAGAACTGCATACAGTCGTGGACAAGGGCAAAGCAGTGTTGGATGCAGCTAGTCTGACCACCTTGATGGAGCTGAAGTTCTGAATGGAGCTGACAGAGCTGAAGGAGAGTGGAGGAGAGTGGAGGAATGTTTAGGGGAGATGTCAGAGGTAGGTTTCTTACACAGAGAGCGGTGGGTGCCTGGAACGCTCTGCCGGGGGTGGTGGTAGAGGCTGATACAATAGGAACATTTAAAAGACACTTGGATAGGCACATGGATGTAAGAAAAATGGGCTATGTGGGAGGGAAGGGTTAGATCGATCATGGGGTAGGTTTATATAGGTTGGCACAACATCGAGGACCGAAGGGCCCGTACTGTGCTGTACACTTCTGTTCTACTTGGGATTCCTCAACTACTCTGGATGTTTCCTACCACCTTTAGACCTCCACATCAGTTGCTAAATCACAAGGCAACATATGAGTGGACTATGCAACATGGCACATTTTGAAATTTGGACCAGTTGCTGCTCATTTCACAGCTTCTTGATTTTTATGAACCAGCAAAGCAGTTGCTGCTTCACTTAACACATCGTTTTGCAGATTTGTTGTAATTTTGTTACATCCAACAGATATGCAATTGACTGGAAATAAACCTCTATGCAAAACAAAAGTACAGATATGATACTTGCAATCAAAGGAGGTTTATTTATCATCTACAGAGTGATGATGTTCCATAATTGCTCGTATGGCTGGAACTTCATGAATCTTACAGAACAGGTTCCTGATGAATCTAAGGGGCTACTTCTGGTAGTGACCTCTGCAGAGATGGCCGTTAACCCTGGATGTACATGACTACATTCTGAAGTACAAGTGTGGACAGTGCAATCAGAATGCAGCACTCAATTGACTCGTAGTTGGGGTACCTCCATGTGAGAATCCAATACTGAGTGAGAGTATGGGAATGCATGGGCGGTATGTCAATCACAACTCAGCAGCTTGCTACCATGACAATGTGTGACCTTCTTCTCTTCCCTCCCCACCCACCTTATCTCCCAGCACATGTCAGGAAAAGGTGCAGAATGCTATGGTTCTTTGGGGATCCAGAGGTGCTGTTCCACTCTAAGGAAGAGCAGCTACTCTGAAGTGGGTGCACGAAGGACAACCTGGTATATCTTGTATCTATCAAGTGGACAGAAGTATTTTTCTGGTGGTTGAGAACATACAAGCATTTGGAGGACACAGTGAATAAATTTACACAATAACAAGGACATCAGCAAAACCTCCCAGAAGCTCCTCAGAACCCCTGGCCCTGGCCAAATGAACCTTGGTCAAGGACACATGAATCGATGATGTAGTGAAGGAAGACAGACCTGAAGAAGAGACATTACCACCTTCTGGTAAAATTCCAGTATAAAATGAGCTGCGTCATTCATAATGAGCAAGTAAACTACCAGATAGATTGACTCTGTAAATGTAGAAATGTTAGTTTTACTTTGTTGTAGCATTGTACTTTTTTGACTGTATGTTATGTCCTTAAATTTTCATCCACTTTAAAGAGAGAGAGAGATCCTGTAAGAGACATAAGAGATGTTGCAATTGTATTGTGCAACTCCCTCCAGTGGTTGGATGATGGCACAAAACAAAAATGGCTTTGCACAGAGAAAGCTCACAGTAAACACAGTTGAACCGTGAATGTTTTTACTTGATGCTTTCAGGCACTGAAAGCTGTTTTCATGATAGTAACACCAAAGCAGGCCTCACAAGGATTGTATCTATTGGCCTGTGTCTGCAGGAGTGATCCATGTCTTCCATGGGCCACACAGGCATCAATCAAAAATCCTAGACCTGCCATGTATGCATGTATTGTGCACTATTGGACACTGTCATACATGTCTGATCTCTATGTCAGGCATGTGTAGGATTCAGAAAGAATTCAGACTATATGGAATTCAAAGGGAATTACTGATTTTTCCCCTGAATAATTTTTCCATGAAATTTAATTCTGTGGCAGCACATTTTTGATTGTTCTGGGATTTGACTGCCAGGTGACTGATCTTGTCCTTCACTGATTTAATGGCTTCAGGTTCAGGTAGTAAAAAGCTAACAGCATCTGCAAGATTGTCCTATGTCCTGCTAAAAAGGTATCACACACAACAATTATGAAAATAGCCATTTAAAGGAATTTAGTTAACACCCAGAGGCAAACTAGCAGAAGAACAGATTAGTAGCACTGAAGGAGGTAGGGACTGAGGACCAGCAGATAAAGGATCAATAAAATGATTCATAACACAGACATAGACACACACACACACACACACACACAGAAAGAAATATTGAAAGATCATTTACTTCATTTGCAATGTTTGTGAACTTGCTTATCTTTATTATACAATGAACCATCCCTTTAAAAAAGAAAGTTAAGTAATATATTTTGTCATGTACGACTTTAGAAAATTATAAGGATTAGAAAACAGTTTGGAAAGTGATCGCAGCTGCAAACTCTTGGCTCCTGGCACTAAATGAAGTTAAACACTCCCTCATTAGACTGTTCTTCTGGCACCCAAACTTCCAACTGTGAGGAAATGTTTCCAGCAGCAGGTTTCTCACATGCATCATAGTGGACAACAATGGGTGTGACATTAACCCATTCAGGACAACAGTAGATTGTTAATGTGAAACAACCTGAGCTCAAAATTTCACTATTTGCATGATCTGTGAATAAACCAAGTGCAGTTTCATTTCTGTCACTTCAAAAGGCAGGACAATATTCCTGCGATTGAGAACATAAAGGACACCAGTTTCTAACAGAGAGCAGAGAATCATAGAATAAACAGCATTCTGTGAAAACCTCAGTGCTTCACATCATCACCCATTTATAAGGTATTTTGAATAACCCCACCAACATCTCAATTAAATTTAATCAAAGTTTAAGAATATTCAGAAATTGAAAAACTTGTTATTGTTATCTTCCCCGTGTAATCATGATTTTATATTCATAACCTTGGGGCAAGTTACCTGAAGCTGAAAAGTGAAGTATAATTCATATTTTATTGCAATCACATTATTGTTTGCAGTCATATTAGATTGTTATGAGTTATAGAAAATTTCAAGGACATCTTTGCTTATTCAGGAATCCTAATAACCCTGTGCATGCAATACTTGTGAGTTATGGATTTGAGTAAATGAGTTACAAACTGCCATCATTTCTTATATTGTGTTATATCAGACAGTTTAATTTAACAGCTACACCCAATTTCACACTAACAACCATGAGAATCACTGGGATACTTTGAGCACCAATGATTTTGAATAGGTTTATGTAAAATTTATGCTGAAAAATCTGCAGCATTGGAAGTTTATAACAATAATAAAAAAAAATTTGCTACCCAGCACTAGCAAATTCTAGTCACTGATTTCTATTGGGAGTATGCAATACCTGACAGTACACGAGAGCAAGCAGTAAAGGAAGGTCTGTTGATCTAGTGCTCCAGGGGTGTGTTGGGGGATGGGGAGAGTGCATGACATGTCGTGTCAGGGTGCTGAGAAAAGAGCCTGAAGAGAACCATCTGCTACGTTCAGACTGGCAGGATGTACAGACCTCCTGCTGATATGTACAGCACTGCCTGCTGCTGCATTTTCAGCTCAGTGAAACTCTGTGTCACCACTGTGCTCATGTGAAGTGATTGAATATCCAAACTGATATCTTGGATTTCCAGAAAAGAGTCTTCCTGGTGTCCCTGGATTTTGTGCATGTTGCATTTTACTTTAATAAATACAGAAAATGCTGAAATCACTCTGCAGGTCAGGCAGCACTTGTGGAAAGAGAACAGAGTTAATGTTTCAGGTTGAAGATCCTTTGTCAAAACTGAGAAATAAGTTAGATTTAAGATGCAGAGGAGGCCGGATGGATAAAACTCTGACAAGGCAAGGCTAGGGTTGGATTGGATAGATACATGGACAGGAGAGGTCTGGAGGGTTATGGACTGGGTGCAGGTAAATGGGACTAGTGGAATAACGTTTTGGCACAGACTAGAAGGGCCGAATAGCCTGTTTTTCTGTGCTGTAGTGTTCTATGGTTGCCAATTGGGATAAGCTGTAGAGGTCATCCAGCTGATGATTTAATGGAGTAGATAGAGAGAAAAGGCTATAAGATGAAGGCAGTTAGAGTGAGTGAGAAGTTGTCCTGAATTTCCTGTGGAATAATAATTGTCATCATTGCTTTCTTGTGGAAGTGCTCTCCCTACAAAAGAGGCCATAGTGGCAAAAGGCAAGTACCACAAGCTCAGTTAAATTTCACATTAACAGCTTCAATAAATAGGGAAGAGGGATTAGGAAAGAACCATAAAATATGACATCAACTGCTATTCTGCAATAAACATTCCACACTTAACCTCCAACTATTTGATCTGATACTAACTCAATTTGTTGATACATCTTCCATACATCTTCCAGATCCTAAACATCTTTAACTGGTTAAACAAGGGTGCACCTCTTTCTGGGAACTGTTGTTAATGAAAGTGGTTGAAGGATGAGTGGGAGGACCTTTCACTATCTTGAGGAAAGTCTGGTGAAAGTTCTGATTCCCAAACTCCCTGACCAATGACAGTGCTTGACTTAGCCTTTCATTAGTATTTAAACATGAGGCTTATTACTGGCTTCCTTCCTCTTGGGTTGAAGCTGGCATGCATTGGTCATTTCAGAAACCCTGAGGTAAGGACCTCCAGAGAAATACTGGCCTAGAAGTTCAATGGCATATACCTAATTTTGTGTGCTATGGGATTAAACTGAGATATAAAAATCATTACAAAATGCAATCAGAAGCTTATGATTTGCCTAGTGCACACTGAAACTACAAACACATAATGAAGGTAACAGTGAAACAATGTTTGCTCAGGACAGGAAGAGGACCAATAGAAGGAAGCAGTTCCATTCCTGCACTACATAAAAGGGATCGACCCTAACTTTATCTTTGTTGGGGAGTCATTCACTAAGGTCATCAATAGGTTCCGTTCATTTACAATGATTGATTAGATTTCTGAACGGTTTTCAGAAAAGGTCCATTTTTTTCTGGTGGGGGGAGCCCAGAAGGATTTGATCCTTTCTCCAAGTGGCTATTTCCACTATGATCTGCAATGCAGAATCAGAGATTCCACATTTCCATCTCTGTATTCTTTACTGCAGTTCAACCTACGCTGTCGCACTCTTTCCAGGAGCAGCTTCAGTGGAAAACTGCCACTTTAAGAGTTCCAGCCACAATGGGACAGAGCATTGGTTGACTTGTGGCCAATGTGTGATTCTCAAAATTTTACTTGGTTAAGAAACGGTAAAAAAGGTTGCAAATCCTGCCCCCTTTAAAAAAAAACGCACAACTTGCAATACCAAATAAAACATTCCCCAGGGCATTGGAACCAACTGTTACATATCTCCCCTGCTCATCTTTATTTTAGTGCATTTTTAAGAGAGCTTGAATTTCCAGGCCACTATAAGCCATTAACAAAGAGAACAAAACATGTTAAGTACATTTGAGAGTTTAATTTGTACATAAATCAAGAATGACTCTGGGACAATAAGCACAACACTAACCTTCTCTAAATCCTCTAAATAAGCCTTTGGGTGACATATTTATCAAAACAGGCTGCAGAACTAAATAATTATTGCAGCCAAAAACACAGAAATGTTAATATCTTATATTTAAATATCTGTGGCTCCCTGACTGAAATATCATCATTCTGAAGCTAACCATGTGCTTCTCTTCCTGAAATTGATTGATAAAGTTGCTTAAGGTTACAGCTGTGTAAAGATTTAGTTACCAGACTAGTGGCCAGAACTCTAACACTGATCCAGAGTTTGAACCCACCGATTAAACAAACCTGGAATTTATAAAAATACAGCTAGTCTCAGCAACTTTAACCATGAAACAAACAAATTGCCATAATAACTCAACCAGTTCACTGATGTCTTTCGGGGAAGAAAATTTGCCAACCTCACCCAACATGACCTACATGTGACTGCAGACCCACCAATACAGCTGCCTCTCAACAGTCTCAGTTTAGGGCAATTAGGAATGGGCAGTCAGTGCCAACCTTGCCAGAAATATCCACATCCCATGGTGAATAACAAAAGCCTCCTTTCTTAACTTTTGCCAGAACAAATGGTAATAATCAGCAAAAATATAAGGCCAAGGAATTCCTGCATATACAAGTAGGTGTGCTAGATGGTTGCAGTGGCCATTTTGGTTGCAAGCCTGCTACTGGAAGGTCATCAAATACTTTCATCACTGAAAATGTGCCACCTGAGAATAAGGCCAAGTCTAGGTATTTGGTGGGGGATGGCAGGACTATGACATTAATCCAAACATTGAGCTCTGGGGTTGAGCAAAGTAAAAGCTAGCATCTGGGGTTATTTTGCAGCACCAGGATGCACTTCTACAAGCAGGATTAGGGCTGGGAAATGTTGGGGATCAAGCAAATGATCTGGGAGAGGACTGATGATATGGTGGGCAAATTGGACTACCATTGCTTTACAGAGGCAAAAGCAATTTACAGGATTGGCAGAGGGAATATGGGATTGGGACTGAGATTGGAGGTCGGGATTGGGAGTTGAGAGAATGGTTAATGCAGAGGCAAGGGATTAAACATAAGTATGGGACACATTACAGCAGTCCCAATTCAGTGCTGTGTTATAAAGATCTTGTTTGTCAGAAGAGTGCCCAATGACAGAGTTGCTTCCAGGACAACGTGGTCTAATTTCCCCCACAATGCTCCAAAAGGCACATGGCTTTTGCAAAGATATAATCTTGTGTGCAACTGATGTGGAGCTAGCACTGGGTAAAAAAGGTGTGAATCACATCTAGAACAGCTGAATTGAACTTCCAATGTGATGCAAAAAAACCCCTGAAAATTGGCATTATCACATTCCACTCTAGGAAAAATGTAATTTCATTCATGTAACACTGAAAAATACAGGATTATGGGATCTAATTTCCAGGCACACATCCTTAAAACATTGTCTTTTCTATTCATGGGTTGAATCACCCACCAGGAGTTAAATATTATTCATAACGTAGTGTGACACCATTTTGTTCTGAACTAGCTACTTGAGAAATATCCAGCTCTATAGCTGAGGTATGAGATTTCTCTGTGAACCACATAATACCAATATTTCAAAGTCATCACCCCATTTAAAATGAACCAAATACTTAGTACAGAGAGCATCTGTGCATGCTAATTGGTGTTAAAAGTAGTGCACCAGGTAAATGAGACTCCATTATGTAAAATAGCAGTGAGTCAGGATATTGCTTAAATAGGTGCCAATGTTTGCCAACAAAAGCAGGGTTAATGTGTGAACAGGATTGGTACGAGATAGGGCACACAACCCAGAATAATGAATGACAAGTTTACGGAATACAGAACAGGAATGTGTTAGAATAATCAAACGTAGAGGTTGCAAAGAATGGATAATGACTTCAGCAAGGATGAAGTCAGTGGTCATTAACAAGATGGACATTGGAGAACTGAGCATTGCACGTGTATGTTGCTTTCAACTTATTTAATGGTCAAATATGATCCCAAAGTTGCAAACAATCCAGTGTCAAATAGGAATGGAGTCAGAGATTAGGGAATGGAAGGTAAGGGCTTTGGTCAATAAACCAAACAGTGATGCAGCAAGACTGGCTCCCCCTCCCAATACTACTTCAATCATGCCCAAGACAGCAAGAAGTTGCAGAGAGTTGTGGACACAGCGCAGTCCACCACAAAATCCAGCCTCCCCTCCATGGAATCTGTCTACACTTCTCCCTGCCTCGGAAGAGCAGCCAACATAGTCAAAGACCCCTCCCACTCCGGACACCCTTCTGCTCCCCCCCATTGGGCAGAAGATAAAAAGCTTGAAAACATGCACCACCAGGCTCAAGGACAGCTTCTATTCTGCTGTTATAAGACTCTTAAAATGAATCTCTTGTACATTAAAGATAAACTTTTGACCTCACAGTCTATCTCATCATAGCCCTTACACCTTACTCTCTGCCTGCACTGCACTTCCTCTGTAATTGTGACACAATATTCTGCATTCTGCTATGCATTTCCCTTGTACTACCTTGAGGTTTTTCAGTAGTAAATTTTTCATAGTATCTTGGTATGTGTGACAATAATAAACCAACAAGAATTCCAATTCCAGTTGTTCTGACGTTGAATTTCACCTTGCAGAGTCAGGAGTTGGAGTGGGAGCTTTGAAAAGAGGTGAGTCTCTGTGCTTGTGAGTTTCACCTTGCAGGAGTCTAAAAGAGGCACATTTGTAAATTGTTAATTGTTGATTGGCCAATTAACAGCAGCCAATAAAAAGAAGATTGGATCTAGTGGAGTGGACTAATGTTTGGGTGGGTGGGATGGAGGTGCAGGCAAGTCTCTTTCTTTGATTTTTCTGTTAGTGCCAGGCTAGAGCAGTTAGATTGGCTCCAGGGCCAGTGGTGTGCTCACCTTGTGAGATGGAGTTCTGGGAGACCTCCAGTCTTGCTGATAGCTACATCTGCATGAGTTACAGACTGTGTTAGGGAACTGGAGCTGCAGCTGGATGACTTTTGGCTCCTATGGGAGAATGAGGAGATCATAGGTAAGAGCTACAGGGAGGCAGTCACCCCTAAGCTGCAGTGACTGTCAGGAGAAGGAAGGAGAACAGGCAGGTAGTGCAGAGTTGACTTGTGGCTGTTCCCTGAATAACAGATATACTGCTTTGGAAACTGATGAGGGAGAAAGCTGCAGTGACCAGATCTCTGGCACTGAGCCCAGATGTGTGGTGCAGAAGGGAAGTGGGGGGGAGAAGAGGAGAGTGGTAGTGAAAGGGGATTCAAATAGTAAGAGGGGCAGATGGGAAATTCTGTGGATGTGAAAGATTCCAGGATGGTATGTTGCCTCCTGGGTGCCAGGGTCAGGGATGTCTCTGATTGGGTACACAGCATTCTGAAAAGGGAGGGTGAACAGCTAGAAGTTGTGGTACATATTGGTACCAATGACATGGGTAGGAAAAAAGATGAGGTCCTGAAAAGGGAATATAGGAAGTTGAAAAGCATAGCCTCGAGGGTAGTAATCTCTGGATTGCTGCCTGTGCCATGTAACAGTGAGGGTAAGAATAGGTTGATCTGGCAGATGAATGTGTGGCTGAGCAGTTAGTGCAGGAGGCAGGGTTTCAGATTTGCAGATCATTGGGATTTCTTCTGGGAAGGTATGACTTGTACAAAAGGGATTTGTTTCCCCTGAACTGGAGGGGGACCAATATTCTTGTGGGCAGGTTTGCTGGAGCTGTTGGAGGGTTTAAACTAGTTTGGCAGGGGGATGGGAACCAGAGTGATAGGTCAGAGGTTGGTTCATTTAGTGTTCAAGTAGATGTAGAGTGTAGAAAGACTGAAGAAGGACAGGCATTTGAAAAGGCAAAATTGCAGTCAGTGGATGGGCTGAAGTGTGTCTACTTTAATGTGAGAAGTATCAGGAACAAGGGTGATGAAATTAGAGCATAGGTAAGTACACGGAACTATGATGTGGTGGCCAATTCAGAGACTTGGCTGTCACAAAGGCAAGAATGGCTGCTGGATATTCCAGGGTTTAGATATTTCAAAAGAGACAGGGACAAGGTAAAAGACATGAGGGAGTGGCTTTGCTGACAGTATCACAGCTGTAGAAAGGGGGGAATGTCCTGGAGGGATCATTTATTGAGTCAGTGTGGGTGGAAGTCAGAAACAGGAAGGGACCGATCACTCTTGGGAGTATCCTACAGACTGCAACCCCACACCCCCCCCCCCCCCCCCCCCCCAACCCACCAATAGCAGCAGAATCACTGAGGAGCAGATTGGGAGGCAGATTTTGGAAAGGTGCAAAAGTAACAGGGTTGTTGTCATGGGTGTTTTCAACTTCCCTAATATTGATTGGCACCTCTTCAGTGTAAACAGGCTAGATGGGACAGAGTTTGTTAGGAGTATCCAGGAAGGATTCCTAACACAGTATGTGGACAGGCTGACGAGAGGAGAGGCCATATTGGATCTGGTTCTGGGCAATGAGCCTGATTGGGTTTCAGATATCTCAGTGGGAGAGCATTTTGGAGACAGTGACCATAACTCCTTGACCTTTACCATGGCCTTGGAACAGGATAGGAGTAGACAATATGGGAAAGTATTTAATTGGGGGAGAGCGAATTATGGTGCTATTAGGCAGGAACTTGGGAGTGGAAATTGGGAACAGATTTTCTTTGGGAAGTGTACCATGTAAATGTGGAGGTTGTTTAGGGAGTACTTGCATGAGATTCTGGATAGGTTTGTCCCATTGAGGCAGGGTAAGGATGGTAGAGTGAAGGAACAGTGGTTGACAAGAGATGTAGAATATCTTGTCAAGAGGAAGAAAGAAGCTTACCTAAGGTTTAGAAAGCAAGGATCAGACAAGGTAGCCATGAGGGAGCTTAAGAATGGACTTGGGAGAGCTAGGAGGGGGCATGAGAAAGCCTTGGTGAGTAGGATTAAGGAAAACCCCAAGGCGTTCTACATGTATGTGAAGAATAGGAGGACTAGAGTGAGGGTAGGACTGATCAGGGATAAAAGAGGAAATGTGCCTGGAGTCGGAAGAGGTAGGACAGGTCCTTAATGAATACTTTGCTTTGGTATTCACCAGAGAGACCTTGATGTTTGTGAGGATGCAACACAACAGGCTGATATGCGAGGGCATGTCGACATGAAGAAAGGATGTGCTGGAACTTTCTGAAAAACATTAGGATAGATAGTCACTGGGGCCAGATGGGATATATCCAAGGTTATTATGGGAAGCGAGGGAAGAGATGGTTGAGTCTTTGGCGATGATCTTTGTGTCCTCACTGGCCACAGGAGTAGTGCCAGATGATTGGAGGGTGGCAAATGTTGTTCCTTTCAAGAAAGGGAGTAGGGATAGCCCTGGGAATTATAGACCAGTGAGTCTTACTTCAGTGGTGGGCAAATACTGGAAGGTTCTTAGAATTTATGATCATTTAAAGAAGCATAGGCTGATTAGGGACAATCGGCATAGCCTTGTGAGGGGCAGGTTGTTCCTCACAAGCCTGATTGAGTTCTTTGAGGATGTGACAAAGCATATTGATAAAGGTAGAGCAGTGGATGTGGTGTACATGGATTTTAGTAAGGTGTTAAGGTTCCTCATGGAAGGCTCATTCAGAAAGTCAGGAGGCACGGGATCCAGGGAAACTTGGCAGTGTGGATTCAGAATTGGCTTGCCCATAGAAGAGACAGGGTGGTTGTAGATGGAGTGTATTGTCTGGAGGTCAGTGACCAGTGATGTTCTGGGACCCCGGTTCTTTGTGACTTTTTTATAAATGACTTGGATGAGGATGTGGAAGGGTAGGTTAGTAAGCTTGCAGATGACATGAAGGTTAGTAGTGTTGTGGATAGTGTAGAAGGTTGCCATAGGTTACAACAGGACATTGATAGGATGCAGACCTGGGCTGAGAAGTGACATGGCATTCAACCTGGATAGGTGTGAAGTGATACACTTTGGAAGATGGAATTTGAAGGCAGAATACAAGGTTAATGGCAGGACTCTTAGCAATGTGGAGGAACAGAGGGATCTTGGGGTCCACGTCCACAGATCCTTCAAGGTTGCCATGCAGGTTGATAGGGTGGTTAAGAATGTATATGGTGTGTTGGCCTTCATTAGTCAGGGCATTGAGTTCAGGAGCTGAGGTAATGTTCCAGCTCTATAAAACTCTGGTTAGACCACACTTGGAGTATTGTGTTCAGTTCTGGTTGCCTCATTATAGGAAGGATGTGGAAGCTTTAGAGGGTGCAGAGGAGGATTTACCAGGATGCTGCCTGGATTGGAGAGCATGTCTTATGAGGATAGGTTGAGTGGAGGAGGATGAGGTGACTTGACAGGTGTACAATATAAGAGGCAATAGATCGAGCAAGTGGACAGTCAGAGACCTTCCCATGGTGAAAATGGTTAACATGAGGGGGCATAATTTTAAGGTGATTGGAGGAAGGTATGGGGGGGGATATCAGAAGTAATTTGTTTTTTTTACACCCAGTGGTGGGTGCATGGAATGCACTGCCAGCAGAGGTGTTGGAGGCAGATACATTAGGGACATTTAAGAGACTCTAGATAGCCCTCCATTTCTATCATTCATGTGACTATGTGGGAGGGAAGGGTTAGATTTTAGAGCAGGATAAAATGTCAGCACAACATCGTGGGCCAAAGGGCCTGTACTGTGCTATAATGTTCTATTGCAGCTACCATGACAGATGTTGGCTGATCACTGTGTCAGTCCTCGGGTCAGCAGAAAATGGGTGGAAAAGCAAAGGTCAGATCCTCCATAACACCAAGATCTTAAATGGATAATGAGCAGCTTTCAAATAAAATTACTGTAAATTTTCACAAAATTGTATGTTCATATTTAACATGCATTAAAGGTTATGAACATGTAACCATATAAAAGTTTAACTGCAAGTGCTGGCTGGGACTGCATATCTGTGACAGGAGAAGAGATGATGCTTTGTTATTTTCTCTAAACATTAATAAAATGCCATTTAGAATAGCATATGACATAACAATGGGGTGAAATAAAATGCCTATTTTTACAACTATCATCAGCAATTACCTCATCAGCACCACTTTCACATGAGGCAGCCCGTGCATGAGCTGAAGAAACATCTTGCTCACCTCTCTGTTCACATGCAACTTGGCAGGTTTGCTCATACCCTCTCCAACAGAATTCAAGTGCTAAAAGTAACCCTCTTTTCATTCCAGCTGCTGAAAAAGATTTTGTTCTTGGTTTTCCCAAGTTTTGGGCCACAATGTAACCCTTTTACTTTCAGCCTATTATCTCTGCACAGGGGATAGAGATTACGTGATAAAATTGTTCACACTTAACCATCTTCTTTAAAGAAAACCTGAAAGACGAAAACACAAATGCTTCAAATAATTTGTCTCTTGATTTCCTGGTAAGAATTGCAATAGCAAAGGCACAAGGAATAGTAGATTCATTTACATGAATTGGAATGTTTCCATCTCTGGGTAAGAAAGCTGTGGGGACAAGTACTGCTCCAGGGAACACATAATCCAGGGAATAGGCAGAGAACAGTACAGCACTGGATCAGGACCTTTGGCCCACAGTGTTGTATCAACCTAATTAAACTGATAATTAAAAGCCTGCTAAAATAGTCCCTTTTGCCTACACATCCATATCTGTCCATTCTCTGCATCATTCAAGTGCCCATCTAAGAGCCTCTTAAATGCCTCTATCATTACTGCCTCTACCCCATCCCAGGCAGTGCATTCCAGGCATCCACCATTCTGTGTTTAAAAAAAACTTGCCCTGCACATCTCCTTTGTACACCCCCCCCCCCCCTCACCTTAAATGCATGCCCTCTAGTATTAGACATTTTAACCCTGGGAGACTGTCTACTCTATCTATGCCCCTCATAATCTTATAAACATCTATTTGGTCTCCCCTCAGATTCCACTGCTCCAGAGAAAACAACCCAAGTTTGTCCAACCTCTCCTCATAGCATATGCACTCTAATCCAGTCAGCATCCCGGTAAACTTCTTCAGCACCCTCTCCAAAGCCTCCACATCCTTCCTATAATGGGGTGACCAGATGCGGCCTAACCAGAGTTTTGTAAAGCTGCAATATAATTTCCTGACTCTTGAACTCAATGCCTTGACTAATAAAGGCAAGCATGCCATTTGCCGCCTTTACTATCCTATCAACTTGTGCAGGCACTTTCAGGGAGCGGTGGACTCCAAGATCCCTCCGTACATCAACAGTATTAAGAGTCCTGCTATTGACTGTGTACTGTCCCTTTACATTTGAGAGAGACCCACATTATTCACAAGGATGTTGCTAGGACTGGAGGGCTTGAGTTAAATAGAGAGACTGAACAGGCTGAGACTGTTTACCCTGGAGTGAAGGTGGCTGAGGGGTGATCTTGTAGATGTTTATAAAATCATGAGGGGCAGAGGTAAGACGGATGGTCACAGTCTTTTTCTCAGGTTAGGAGAGCCTAAAACTAGAGGGTATGTTGTAGGTTAAAGGGGAAAGATATAAAGGAGACCTGAGGTGCCTGTATTTCAAGGATTACAGGGTACCCGGGGTTCATTCAGGAACTTTCTCTTGCAGCAGCTCTATTTTCCTCAACTTGCAGTACTTATTCTGCACATTAGCCATCATGTGTGGACACAAATTTGCAGATGATACCACCGTAGTAGGGCGTACCTCAAATAATGATGAGTCAGAGTACAGGAAGGAGATGGAGAGCTTAGTGACATGGTGTCAAGACAACAACCTTTCTCTCAATGTCAGCAAATCAAAAGACCTGGTCATTGACTTCAGGAAAGGGGGTGGTGTACATGCACCTGTCTACATCAATGGTGCTGAGGTTGAGAGGATTGAGAGCTTCAAGTTTCTAGGAGTGAACATCACCAATAGCCTGTCCTGGTCCAAACACGTAGATGCCATGGCCAAGAAAGCTCACCAGTGCCTCTACTTCCTCAGCAGGCTGAAGAAATTTGGCATGTCCCCTTTGACACTCACCAATTTTTATCGATGCACCATAGAAAGCATCCTATCTGGATGCATCATGGCTTGGTACAGCAACTGCTCTGCCCAGGACTGTAAGGAACCTCAGAAAGTTGTGGACACAGCCCAGCGCATCACGGGAACCAGCCTCCACTCCACGGACTCTGTCTATACCTCTTGCTGCCTTGGTGAAGCAGCCAGCATAATCAAAGAACCCACCCACCCGGGTCATTCTCCCTTCTCTCCTCTCCCATCAGGTAGAAGATAGAGGAGCCTGAGGGCACATACCACCAGGCTCAAGGACAGCTTCTATCCCACGGTGATAAGACTATTCAACGGTTCCCTTGTACAATGAGATGGACCTGTTTGACCTTGCACTTTATTGTCTACCTGCAATGCACTTCCCTATAGCTGTGACACTTTATTCTGCATTCTGTTATTGTTTTTACCCTGTACTACCTCAATATACTGTGTAATGAACTGATCTGTATCAACAGTATGCAAGACAAGTTTTTCACTGTACCTTGGTACAAGTGAATAATAAACCAATACCAATAACATTTGCAGTTGTTCAAATTTAGGTGAAGAAGAAAAAATTGTGCATTTATATTGCATCCATGTTAACCTTAGGATATATTGAAGCATATTATAGTCAATATTTATGGGAAATGTGGAATTGCATGGAGCCTACCAATAACAATGTGGTCATGACCAGATAATTTGTTTATAGTGATGATCATGGCCAATTGGTGGCCATTATATCACGAACTTCAATGGTCTTCAGCAAAGTAGTGTTAACAGTTCACTTATATCCACTGGAAGAGTCATTCGGAAGCTCAGCTTTAAGTCTTATTGGAAAGACAGTGTAGCATTAATGTAGATC
Source organism: Pristis pectinata (assembly GCF_009764475.1). NCBI lineage: Eukaryota > Metazoa > Chordata > Chondrichthyes > Rhinopristiformes > Pristidae > Pristis > Pristis pectinata. Next base: position 25,332,047 of record NC_067422.1, read on the forward strand.
TTGTGTTCTGGAGTGGGATTTGAACCTTTAACCTTATGATTCCAAGAAAAAAGTTCCACCACTGAATCACAGATAAAAACAAAATTAGCATTTCAATGAAGAGTTCAGAGCAATCTCGCTTGCAGCCAACACCCAATTTAACTGTTCCAGACAGATGAGTGCTATAATAGACTTGCACACTACATCCTCCTCAGTTCAACAGGAAAACACATGGTGGTTATCTGGGACAAAATCTTGATGAACTCAACCGGCGGATCATTTTATCTGGAATCCTTCAAAACCGAGAGGAACGTGCTGGTACTGCATGGTCTCAAAGGAGCTTATGCAGAAACACAGATTCACCGCTAAAATCAAAGGAGTGTAAATGTGTGCACATTGCATGCTTTTTGGCTGAGGTAGTGAGAAGAGTAACATTTCTACAGAAGCATATTTTTAGCTACTTATATTCTGGAGTAGATTTTAAAATAAAGAACAAACTGAATGATTATGAAAATGCAAGATTTTAAAACAACAAAATGCTGGGAGTCTTCATGACTGCCATTTATTTGTGGAACAGCTGGGACTTATCTTCGTACAAGGTAAGTGTGTTTGTGGACTGACTTAGCAAGTGCAACATGGGGAAGATTTGCATTGATATTGTACATTTCAAGACCTCAGGTTGAGGACTAAAAGTGTGTTTACTCTGAAGTGTCATCATTGTTTAGTGTAGGCAATTCAGCAGCCAAAAACAATGAGATCATAGACATATAATTTGTTTTAGGTACATTGACTGAAGGACAAATATTGGACTGGTTATCAGGGATAACTTACCTACCTACTTTCAATCGAGTGCCATGGGATCTTTTTTATTGGGCACGATGCTTGACATAGACACGGTGGAGCAAAAGTTCCTGTGCTGTACTGTTCTATGTTCGCCTGAGAGGGCACATGTTTAATACCTATTAGGAAAGATGGTATTCCAATCACATGGCACTCACTTGGCCACATGTTTGTCCCCTGTTCCCCACCCCAACTCTGTCCACACCCCTGGCCCCTGTTCCTGACCTCAGGCTCTGTCCACACACACAGCCCACGTTCCCATTCTGGCTTTGGCCACAACCTGGACCACGTTCCTGACCCCGGTTCCTACTGCACACATGGACCACATTCCAGACCCCAACTCCAGCCACAGCAGACGGATCCTCAACTCCTGGCCCATGTTCCTGAACCCAATTCCAGCCATGTAACAGGCCCACTTCCCTGACTCCTGCTACACACCTGGTCCACATTCCTGAACCTTTACACTGGTTGCACACACGTTCCTTGCACTAACCCATCAACCCTGTGGCCCCCGAAGGATCTACTGTACTACAGACTTCCATCCTATGGCCCTTCTGCCAGGTGGAGTTGGCCAGCATCCTGGCTTTGAGACCCTGGTTACTCTCAGTCAATGATGTTGAGCAGGCCACATCATTCACATGACTGACATCAGACTCCCAGAGCAGACACTCTGGTCCAAACTTTGTTGTGATTACCAGGAAGAACAACAAAAAGAGCCAAGAATGTGCTCCAAGCCTCCCTGAAGACGTACAACATTGCCACTGACTCCAGGGCACCTCTGGCTCATGACAACTCCAAGTGGAGAAGGAGCATTCAAGATGGCATGGAAAACTTCGGCCGCGCGTTGGGAACACACAGAAGCTCTGCAGTGGAGGACCATGCCCCCTCAAAAACTACCCACCCAGCCACCCCATCAGCCCCCTTCTGCCCCATCTGCGGTTCCCAGATTAGCCTCATCAGAACCTGCAGACTTGGAGTGGAAGCAAGTCATCCTGATTCTGAAGGATTGCCTAAGAAGACTCAATCAGAACCACACTCGAAATTCAGCCTGGATTTTTGTGTTGAGGAAGTGAAAATTCATCTTCAGTCATGAGCACAGCACACAATTTAGTAGTAAATGTGTTCAGTGCTCACCCTTCGAAATTCAGGTTCATTGAATCAATCTCTGGAATGGTACATGAACATTCACCCAGTCAGCTGTATTTTTCAGAATCTGAAATCATCATAAATTACGGTCACAAGAACCATATACAGTAAAAGTGAAAAACAAAAATAAACTGCAGATGCTGGAAATCTAAAATAAAATCAGAAAATGCTAGAAATACTCAGCAGGTCAGGCAACATCTGAGGGAAGAGAAAGAGAACTAACATTTCAGGTCGAAGACCCTTGGAGTATTTCCGGCATTTTCTGATTTTATGTATAATAAAGGTGACTGCTTCATGATTAAAATAGTGGTATATGAACCCTGTAAAAAGCAAAAATGGATTTAGGGGTATTCTTAACTGTATTTGGGAAAAGTTGGCCAATATACATAAAAGCAGTGTCAGGATTAAAAAATATTCATTTGATCATTGTTGTGCTGAGGTAAATTTAAGCTGCATTTGATTTACAAGAAGAGCCTTTGCTGATTCAGCCACTTTTGTTGGCTCGCACTCCAACTTCCATACGCACCAGGAAGCTCATATTGTATTTGCATTTACACACACAAAGGTAATTGCTAAACCTGTACACTAGATGGCTTTTCACCCTCTGCACATTGAAGCCCCCTTCAGCTGACAATTCCACCATTATTGCATATTGAACTGGTTATGTTTGTTCAGCAGAGAATATAGAATGAACTTTACATTTTAAGCAAAATTAACTTCAATACAGTAATTTACTCTAAAACTTAAATTAAAATTTCAAAATAATAATTCATATATCACCACTGATATTTTAATAACCGAAATACTACGTAAAACATCCATTGCTTTGAAATATGCTCAGTTATATCAAACTCTGTGGAAAACCCAAGTGTGATTAAGCACACAATCTCTGAATATAACTGAGCTTAAAAAAAATGCTGTGACTGAGAATGATTTTGAAACAAGATGAAAGGGAGAAACTGCACATTGCTTGTTTTGCAAACACATTCATAGCTCATGGACCTCAAACATTGACACAGATGACAGGATGTGACAAGACTTCCAGAAAACGGAAAAGCAGTGATTTTTATATTGATATATTATAAAATCTTTATGGATCACAGGGTCCAGGATGTCACTGATCGGGTCCACAGGATTCTAGAGCGGGAGGGAGAACGGCCAGAAGTCGTGGTTCATGTTGGTACCAATGACATAGGAGGGAAGAGGGATAAGGTCCTGAAAAGTGAGTTTAGTGAGCTAGGCAGAAGGCTGAAGATCAGGACCTCGAGGGTAGCGATCTCGGGATTGCTGCCAGTGCCACGCGATAGTGAAGGTAGGAATAGGAGGAGATGGCAAATAGATGTGTGGCTGAGAAGTTGGTGCAGGAGGGAGGGTTTTAGATTTTTAGATCATTGGGATCTCTTGGGTTTTAGATTTTTAGATCATTGGGATCTCTTCTGGGGAAGGTGGGACCTGTACAGAGAGGACAGGTTACACCCGAACCCGAGGGGGGGCCAATATCCTTGCGGCCAGGTTTGCTAGGGTGGTTCAGGAGGGTTTAAACTAGATTGCGAGGGGGAAGGGAACTGGAGGAGTAGGTCAAAGGAAGAAGGGGATGGAGAAAAGTTAGATCTGACAGGTAGAGAGGTTTTGAGGAAGGAGAAGCAGAGAATACAGGCTATAAATGTGGTAAGGTGGATGAGCTAAAGTGCATTTACTTAATTGCGGGAAGCATCAGGAGTAAGGGAAATGAACTGAGAGCTTGGATAAGTACATGGGACTATGATATTGTGGCTATTACAGAGACATGGCTGACATCAGGGCAGGAATGGATATTGAATATTCCTGGCTTTCAGTGTTTTAAAAGGGACAGAGAGGGGGGGAGAAGAGGAGGAGGGGTGGCAGTACTGGTCAGGGACACTGTTACAGCTGCAGAAAGGGTAGATAATGTAGAAGGATCCTCTCTAGAGTCAATATGGGTGGAAGTTAGGAACAAGAAAGGGGCAGTTACCCTCCTGGGAGTATCCTATAGGCCCCCCGGTAGCAGTAGGGATACTGAGGAGCAGATTGGGAGGCAGTTTTTGGAAAGATGCGAAAATAACAGGGTTATTATAATGGGAGACTTCAACTTTCCAAATATTGATTGGCACCCACTTAGTACTAAGGGGTTAGACAGGGCGCAGTTTGTTAAGTGTGTCCAGGACGGATTCCTGACACAGTATGTTGACAGGCCGACTAGAGGGAATGCCATATTAGATCTAGTTTTAGGTAATGAACCGGGACAGGCGACAGATCTATCGGTGGGTGAGCATTTGGGGGACAGTGACCATTGCTCCATCACCTTTAGAATTGTCATGGACAGGGATAGGAGCAAAGAACACTGGAAGATATTTAATTGGGGAAAGGCAAATTATGAGGCTATAAGGCAAGAACTTGGGAGTGTAAATTGAGATGACATTTTTGAAGGGAAGTGTACTATGGAGATGTGGTCGATGTTCAGGGACCTTTTGCAGGATGTTAGGGATAAATTTGTCCCGGTGAAGCAAAGAAGGAATGGTAGGGTGAAGGAACCGTGGGTGACGAGAGAGGTGGAACAACTAGTTAGGAAGAAGGCGGCAGCATACATAAGGTGTAAGCAGCAAGGATCAGACAGGGCTTGTGAGGAATATAGAGTAGCAAGGAAGGAACTTAAGAAAGGGCTGAGGAAAGCGAGAAAGGGACATGGTGAGTAGGGTTAAGGAGAATCCCAAGGCTTTTTTTCTCGTACGTAAAGAGCAGAAGGATGGCTAGGGTAAAGGTAGGTCCAATTAAAGACAAAGGTGGGAGGATGTGCCTGGAAGCTGTGGAAGTGGGTGAGGTTCTCAATGAATACTTCTCTTCAGTATTCACCAAGGAGAGGGGTCTTGATGATGCTGAGGACAGTGTTGGTGAGGGTAATGTTCTAGAGTATGTAAATATTAAGAGAGAGGATGTGTTGGAGTTGTGAGAAAATATTAGGACAGATAAGTCCCCGGGGCCTGACGGAATATTCCCCAGGCTGCTTCGTGAGGCGACGGAGGAGATTGCTGAACCGTTGGTTAGGATCTTTGAGTCCTCGTTGTCCACGGGGATGGTACCGAAGGATTGGAGGGTGGCAAATATTGTCCCCTTATTCAAAAAAGGTAGTAGCGATAGTCCAGAGAATTACAGGCCAGTGAGCCTTACGTCTGTGGTGGGTAAGCTGTTAGAAAGGATTCTAAGAGATAGGATCTATGAGCATTTAGAGAATCATGGACTGATTAGGGACAGCCAGCATGGCTTTGTGAAGGGAAGATCTTGCCTCACAAGCCTGATAGAGTTCTTTGAGGAGGTGACCAGGAAGATTGATGAGGGTAGTGCAGTAGATGTGGACTACATGGATTTTAGTAAGGCGTTTGACCCGGTTCTGCATGGTAGGCTTCTTCAGAAGGTCAGAGGCCAAGGGATCCAGGGAGGCTTGGCTGTGTGGATTCAGAATTGGCTTGCCAGTAGAAAGCAGAGGGTTGTGGTGGAGGGAGTGCATTCGGATTGGAGGGCTGTGACTAGTGGTGTCCCACAGGGATCGGTTCTGGGACCTCTACTTATCGTGATATTTATTAATGATTTGAATGAGGGGGTGGAAGGGTGGGTTAGCAAGTTTGCAGATGACACAAAGATTGATGGTGTTGTGGATAGTGTGGAGGGCTGTCGAAGCTTGCAGGGGGATATTGATAGGATGCAGAGCTGGGCTGACAAGTGGCAGATGGAGTTCAATCCAGAGAAGTGTGAGGTGGTACACTTTGGAAGGACAAACTCGAAGGTGGAGTACAAGGTAAATGGTAGGATTCTGGCCAGTGTGGAGGAGCAGAGGGACCTGGGAGTTCATATCCACAGATCACTGAAAGTCACATCTCAGGTGGATAGGGTGGTTAAGAAAGCTTATGGGATGTTAGCTTTCATAAATCGGGGGATTGAGTTTAAGATCCGCAAAGTGATGATGCAGCTTTACAAAACTCTGGTTAGGCCACACTTGGAGTACTGTGTCCAGTTCTGGTCGCCTCATTACAGGAAGGATGTGGATCTGTCGGAAAGGGTGCAGAGGAGATTTACCAGGATGCTGCCTGGATTAGAGAGTATGGATTATGAGGAGAGACTAAAGGAGCTAGGGCTTTACTCATTGGAGAGAAGGAGGATGAGAGGAGACATGATAGAGGTATACAAGATTTTGAGAGGAATAGATAGAGTGGACAGCCAGCGTCTCTTTCCCAGGGTACCAATGCTCAAAACAAGAGGAAGTGGTTTTAAGGTAATGGGTGGGAAGTTCAAGGGAGATGTCAGAGGGAGGTTTATTACCCAGAGAGTGGTTGGTGCATGGAATGTGCTGCCTGGGGTGGTGGTGGTGGAGGATGATACATTGGACAAGTTCAAGAGATTGTTAGATAAGCATATGGAGGAATTTAAGATAGAGGGATATGTGGGAGGAAGGGGTTAGGTAGTCTTAGGTGTGGTTTGAAGGGCGGCACAACATGGTGGGCTGAAGGGCCTGTATTGTGCTGTATTGTTCTATGGTTCTATCACATAGCAGAATTGGAAATTATGAACGTCAGAGAAAGATTTGCACTTTATAAGTGGCCTTTCATGATCTCAAGATAACCTAAAACCTTTTATATCCAATTATTAACCTTCTTTGATGAGTAGTTTCTATATTAATGTAGGAAACATGGTGTTGTCAAGTCATAGATGTGGAGGTCAGGGCTTTTAGGAAAAGTGTTTAAGGATCAATACTTTAAGTTAGGCACACATTACATGGTCTGCAGGGCAGTAGTGAAGCTAACAACATGTCCACTCCCTCCCCACCGCCCAAATGTTTCTGAGTCATGGACTACTTAAAGCAGGCACTTCAAAGCTCTGGACACCAATACTGTCTTCTCAAAAGTGAACTATTTTCAATGTCCTCTCCCAGGTCAATATTTCCAACGTCAAGGCTTCAATTACACCCACCTGGCACTGATGGATGGACCACATTGTTCAGATGCCTGACCCCAGATTTCTGAACCAGTTACCCTGTTCCTCGTCAGTCACAACTGGAGATTACCAGGTGGACAGAGGAAAGGTTTCAAAGATGTTCTCAAAGCTTCCTTAATAAAAATGTGACATCGCCACTGACTTATGGAGATCTCTTGCCCACCACTGCTCAAAATGGAGAAGGACAATTTCGAATGGTGCTGAGTACCCTTGGTTACTTTCTCAGAAGCTCAGTGAAAATTGCTGATACAAGCACAACAGCTCTAAAACAATCCACCCACACATTCTATCAAACATCACCTGCCCCGCCTATGGCCGAGTCTGTGGATCCCATATCGGTCTCATCAGCAGAACACAAATAATACAATCAAGCCATCCTTGATCCCAAGGGCCTGTCTAAGGGGAAGAAGAAAGAGGAATGTGGAAAAATACACGCGTGTGGAGAATTATCTGTGGAAATCATTATTCTGTGTAAGGATTGCAGAATTCTCCTTAGTGCTTCACAAACGGGATTTAGCATCAAATGCAGATGTGTTGTGCATTGGGACATTTGTTAATTTGAAGTAATCAATTGACAAACCAAAATCATGGGGGTTAAAAATTCACCTTTGGTTGTTCCACCAGCAACTAAAGGTGAATTTCCCTGACCTGCCACACCACCACCCCCCTCAGAAACACCCCTCACACTATTCATTCAACTGCCTTTCCATTGTAGTGTCCACAAAAAAATCTCAGCATAGAAATAGTTACGTTTTCTGTTTTTATTTTAATGTCTCTCCAGCAAAAGGAAAATGTTTTGTGTGCCAAAACTGCACTATTGTCACAGTGATTTTAATGTTTAAAATGTAACACAACTTTTCAAACCCATTTGTTGAATCACATTAGTGTAACCTCATTTATTCAGCAGTTTTCAACTACTGAAGCGTGTACTTTCCAAATGAACAAATGTTTTGTTGATTGAACGACAGCCAAGTGTTAGTAATAGATAAACAAATACTTCCATTGCATAGCTGAGAACAAGAGAGAAAAATCTATATGGATCACATTTAATGTGGCTAGTGATTTTACCCTTAGTACACAATCTACCCCCGTAATGAAACAAAATTCAGTTCTGTGCTCTGAATTACAACAGTTAGTGTATGATATCATGTAAAGCCATTATTTTTGGACACATTCTTCTGTTTCCTGTGTCTCTTGGCAAAAGGAACAATTTTCTCATTCCTCCAGAACAAAAACTCTTAGCCTAGACTACCAATTACTACTTCCTAAAAGGATTTTTTTTATGTTAGCCTATTAAACTTTTGCACTTTCTGCAACATTTACTCTACTAAAATGTTAGCTGGTCTAATACATCAATTTTGTTATACTTCATACTTTCATCTTAATAGTTCAGATAATTTTCTCACAAAATCATCAAATGCACAATACCTATGAACTGAAATGAGCATTTTTCCCACTGTATTTCTAAACGGTGGTATGTGTCACACTGTTTGGCTATATTATTCAGGCTAATACAAGTTTTTGAATTCATTAATGTCGAGGAAAATCACACAGTAATTCAAAACTTACAACATGTACAGGCACAAGATCATCTTACGTTAAACATAAATTATGTTCAAATCACTATAGGTTCAGGGTCTTCTTTCAAAAACAATGTCATTATGCAGTCACCTGAATCTGCCTTGGCTATTTCATAGAAAATGCAAAGCAAAACAAATAAGCAGATAGGACTTGAGGAAACCCCTGTCATTGATTAAATGACTGAAGGGGCACAAGATGAAGGAAGGGATGTCCGGAAGATGAGCAGGCATCAAATCCATTCTGCCTTCACCTGCCGTATGTCACTGACCACATATGCGGACTTTGGCATACATTCCTTGCATTGACTGCTCAGAACCTTCTTCAGAAATTTCTACCTTAATGTGGTTATGGTGAATTAAGTTGGTTATGACTGTAAAGCATCACTTAGATCTCTTTAGAGCACTGAGAATATCTTTTGGGTGAGCCACTGTGGAAAGGGCATTAATGCTTTGAGATATTATACAATACTGATTCACCAGGCTAATGCTGGAAGGTTGAGGGACATGTGTGAGGAAGAATAAAATGCAGTGATCGAGGGAAATAGGGATACAGTATATAATATGAACTGAGATATAGTCGGCACCATTTAAAGCGGCCACATTTAAATCTGGAACCACTTAAACTTGCCAATAAAGCAATTTACCAATACCATTACTTTCAAATCTAAATTAAAGTAAGATTTTAAAAAATGATTCAACATGTATTTGGAAGTAAATTAATATCTTTGACATAAACTTTAGTACGTAATCTCTCAGAAAGAAACTATTTAGAAGTGTGTTATGTAACGTACAATGCCCATGTACAACTGTCATGAACACAGTAAATTCAATGACAATAGCAATAAATACGTGGTAACAGGATTTGATCTCTTCATCATTAACAGCCAAAAAAACTGGAGATTTCACATTTCACTCAGTTTGTTGCTCATTTCATCTGTTACTCCTGAAAATAAACAACTTTGTATGTTCAAAAGAGTTTGTGAGAGACTTCAATAATCCCACACAATAATTTTAAGATGGTACACGGTTGCAAAAGCATGAAGCATTGGGAAATTATATGCCAAAGACAGATAAAATCCAAGTCAAATGCAACTCAATCAAAGGTATTCATAATTTGCACTACTTTACCTTGAGTTGCTTTTTCTAGATATGGCACAGCAGTTACTGCTACTGCCTTATTGCTTCAGGGACCCCCGGTTCGATCCTGACCTCAGGTATTGTCTATGCAAAATTGGCACATTCTCGCTTTGACCATGTGGGATTCCTCTGTATGCTGCGGCTTCCTCTCACATCACAGAATTGTTTCCTGCAAATTATCCCTTAGTGTAGGTTACTGGCAAAAAAAGAGGCAAAGGGGAGTTCTTGGGCATGTATGAGAGAAAATAAGCTGACAATGTTCAGGGAAACAAGGAGGGGGGAATGGGATTTCTGGGATTGCTCAGGAAGCTGGAATAGACATGATTGGCTGAAAGGTCTCTGGTTTCATGAGAAAATAATAAGATATTTGCAGACACGAGATGGACATCACTGCCAAGGCCAACTTTTATTGTCCATTCTCAAAAATCTGATAGAAGTGCTGCCTCCAAGACATTGTCAGATACAATAGACTCTCCAACATGACAGCCTTGCTTTTGTATATTTAGGCTTTACAATTTTCATAATAAGAACAGAACATGCTGGAAACACTCAGCAGGTCGGGCAACATCTGTGGAAAGAGAAACATTTGATGTTTTAGGTCAGCGACATTTTGTCAGAACTGGGAATGAATTTCCTTTCTTTCCCAATTCTGAAGGGGCCACGGTCCTGAAACACTAGGTCTGTTTCTCTTTCCAGAGATACTGCCTGACTTGCCACATATTTCCAGCATTTTCTGTTTTTCTTTCAGATTTCCAGCTTCTGAAGTTCTTTGAAATTTCATTAAAAAATTTCAAAGTGGCTCACCAGAGCAAATCAGAGGGCAGTTGAGAATCAGTATTATAGTTGTGGGTTTGCAGTTACATATGAGGGCAAAATATGGACAGCAGATCTACTGACAGCAAATATAAGAACAGCAGATTTCCTTCCCCACAGAGATGTTAGTGAACCAGATGGGTTTAGATGACAATCCAGTCGATTCATGGTCATTATTAAGGTTGCTAATATTTTATTTCAGATTTATTTTTATTTAATTAATTTACTGAATTTAAATCGCCATCTGCCCTGATGGGATTTGTGCTCCAGTCTCTGGATAACTAATGAAGACCCATGATTTAATCCTATGATTAGTTTAAGAAAGCAGGCCTACATGCTAACTCAACATTGGTAGGGGGTTGGGATAGTGGTGGTGGGTGAAGGGACCACTTGTGTTAGCAAAATCTTTAAGATTGTATGTTGGTTTAACAGAATATTGAAGTTTTCTCATTAAAATGAGCTTAAGACTTCTGTAAATTTGGAATAATAAAGGGATTTGTTCTGGACCTTTCGGCTTTGTGTAACCATCTGTTTTTTATCCATCTGGAGGCACAAGAAACTGATAGCGGACATTGCCAATTGTTGAATGTATACCCACTTTAACATATTCTGCAAAGAAACTGCAAATCACATCCAGTGCAACCTGTAGCCATGGTGTAACAATCATTCAGTGGAAGTATCATGCACTCATATATCATGAAGGGGAATGCTCTGGTGGCACACACACACCACAAATAACAAAAATCTGCAAGTAGAAAAAAATATCCAAAATAAAAAGTAAGTGCTGATAGTACTTTGTGAGCATCTGAAAAGAGAAAGGAAGGGTTAATGGCGGATTCAGATGCTTCTGCTTTACAAATGCTGACAAGACTGCAGTACATTTCCAGCATCTTGTGTCATAATTCTACAAGAACAACTGCTGTCAGCATGGCTCTGAATCTGAAAGAAAAAGCCTGGAAAAACGCACATGATAAGCATGTAAAATAGATATCAGACTGCCTGAAACGGAGCAGTAATCTAATGCTCAGGATTTACTATCAGAGTTTTCTACATCTGAATCCTGAAATTAGATTATAAGCTTATAAGCATCCCCACTTCGCCAACATTTTGTATTTCATTTCCAAGATGAGAGCTGAATCAATTCACAATCCAAACCAAGCAAATATTACTGATTATTTGGACATGCAACTGCATAATCAGCCAATTCCTTAAAATAAAAACAACAGGGGAAAATCCAAAATTTTCCAACACATGCCAACCTACTAGGAGGATAGGGTCATGTTACACCATAATAACAGAAATGGCTACCAATCTATCAAGTCTGCCCTTGTACAATGCTCCTCACTGATGTTAAATTAACATTGTCCAAGAATATAAAGCCGCAGTAACCTCATCTTTTGTAGAACCTAAAGTGGTAACGATGTAATCTCAAGAAATGTGGCAAGCCACTGGAAGTAAACATGGAGCCAGATAGATGTTCATAGTGAGAGATACAAGATGGAAAGGGGCCCTTCAGCTCATAGAATCCATGCCAACCATCAGCCACCCATTTACACTAATCTTACATTAATCCCACTTTCTATTCTCTACACAATCTTCTTGAGTCCCCTCAGATTCTACCACTCACCAACACACTAGGGGCAATTTACAGTGGCCAGTTAACCTATTTGTCTTGCGTGTCTTCGGGGTGTGGGAGGAAAGCAGAATATCCGGAGGAAACCCACATGGTCACAAGGAGAACGTGCAAATTCCACACAACCCCCAAGGTCAGGATTGAACCCAGTTCTCTGGCGCTGTCAGGCAGCGGCTCTACTAGCTGCACCACTGTGCTGCCCTAATAGAGTCATAGAGTCATACAGCATGGAAAAAAACCCTTTGGCTCACCAGGTCAGTACTGGCCATTAAGCAGCCATTTAAACTAATCCTGCTCTAATCCCATTTATTTAATTCTTCTCACATGTCCATCAACACCCCCTCCCAACCCACCCCAGATTCTACCATTTACAAGGAAAGATTTACAGTGGCCAATTAATCTAGCAACCTGCAAGTCTTTGGGACGTGGGTGGAACCCAGAGCGCACAGGGGAAACCCACATGGTCAGAGGGAGAATGTGCAAACTTTACACAGACAGTACCCGGGGTCAGGACTGAATCTGTGTAGCTGGAGCAGTGAGACAGCAGCTCTACCAAGTGCACCCATAATTACAATAGAGAAAAAATAACAACCTGGTAAACACACTTTTGGATTTTCTGCCTCTCTTTTTTCCTGGATTCTTACATTGTAGAGACATATTCAAAATATATTGTGAGACAACCACTGCTGACCAGAATAAGGATGATTTATTATTCCCCATCACACATGAAGTGACCCAGGGTTGATTTTATTTGCATAATTTGTTTTTATAACTGTTCTCCACAGATTGCATTTTGCTGGAAAAATTACTGATCTTTTAATCAGGAGAAGTTACTGTTTTTCGCATCACTTGAGTGGTCAGCATTTATTGCCCATCCCTAACTGCCCTTCGATGCAACAACAAAGGGAAAATGATGTGGAGGGGAACCTGCAGGTGATGGTACTCCTGCCCTTGTCCTTTGTGGTAAAGATTGAGAGGTCTTGTGGAGAAGCCTTGGTGAGTAACTGCAGAGTATTTTGTGGGCACAGTACACCAGTCATGGAGGTAGTGAATGTTGAAAGTTGTGGATAGGGTGCCAAACAAGCAGTTTATTGATGATTGTTGGCGCTGCACTAATCTAGGCAAGTGGAAAGTGTTCTTTCACATTCCTGGTTTGTGCCTTGGTGCTGGCGATGAGGCTTTGAGAAGATGGGAAGTGAGTCACTCACCACAGGATACCAAGTTTCTGACCAGCTCCAGTTACTTTTCTGGTCAATGGAGAGGTCTTTGTTTGCTTTTGTTTTGTTAGTGGAGTAAATACTCTAAAATATGCCAGAAGCCCGTCTCCAATGTACTGGCTGAAGCAAAGATGTCAATAGATTCCCCAACCTAAGTGGCCTTAGCTTGCAAATTTAGATTTTTAAATTCTTTGCATGGCAATTTAATGAGGGTCTGAGTGAACGGGGAAAACAATTGGATACCTCTTGATCCAATTAGATTGAAGGATTGAGAAGCAAACAGTGCAATGACTGAGTATTAGTGTAAGATTAGAATGGGTGAATTCAATGCTAAGTTATGGACAGAAATAGAAATAAGAAGAGTTATGGAAATATTAGATTAAGAAAGAGACAAAGGAAAAACTAATAAATAAATTTAATATTGAAGGAAAGAAATGACACACTTGTAATTGATATTTTCTTCAGTGACAGAGAGATTGATTAACAATAATCAACACAACACTGTTAAAAGCATTATTAAGGCTTGAAAAGATGATTTAACTTTCTGTAAGGAGACTAGTTTATATTCTACTGTGCAAATACAAAGAAGTCACGCTGTTCAATGAATTTAAAAAGTAAGACAGGCAGCAAGATGTCATCTTCAAGGAGCTAACAGCAGAGCAATGCAATACATCAGTTCTGCATTTGATCGTGCTTGTGGTGTTGGGACATAAATAACAGCAGGTGACATTGATTACACAGCTTTACATTGTTTAATTCATTCGACTGTGGAACTTGCAGAATTATCATCTTTATTATTTGAAAACAATGAAAGAAATCCAGACAAGCAGTCAAAGAAATTAAGAACTAGGATTTGCTTCAAAGCCTGTGAAGAACTACAAGGTCCTAGACAGGTGTTAAACTGTTTTTTTTTAAACACCATTACACAACAGTCTTTTTACAGGAACAACTAACTAACTCATGATGTACTCAAAACTTGTTGTATAAACTGAGTTCTTGCTATTTAGAAACTGTTAAAATGATCTCATGGTTTCTCCTTATAGGGTATTTGGTTTAAAATAAACTCAGCATTTATTTGATCAGGTAATGTGCCATTCTGTTCTGTCAGTCCAAAAATATTCAAAGGATCTCCATTCATGACAGCTTAACATTTTTCAACCAATCTTATGTATGGATGCATGTAATATGTTACTTTGTTAGTTAGCTAATATTTAATTCATATTGCATGCTAACAATAGAAAATATTTTCTTTGATGGGATTATTGTGTTGCTATGGAAGATATCACATGGTTGCAATATCAAATACTTAGAAAATCTAGGAATCACAGTAAAGTCACCCTGCTTATTCTAAGATCCATCTTATGCCCACAGACTAAAGTGGCCAGAGACGATACTTCAGACTGCAGAAGAATAACCAGCTGTAAAAGTATTGTTCTATTCTTGTACAAGATGATTAAACTCTACCAACATGTGCTCTACAAGATGGCTTTATTTAGTTTGGCCTACCAACTGACTAACATGTTTTATTGTCTCCAAGTAAGCTGGATAGTATTGTGGAGCTGATGCCATGTGATTCATGGGTGGACAAAAGCAATTGCTTAATTCCCCTCTAAATGCAGACACACCACATCTCACCATAACCTAATCTTTAACAGTTAAAGAGAAATTTAACTACATTAATTTTGCTCCTTCCCCCTCCCCCCCCCACCCCCTTAATATTAAATTTGATGCTTAGGTACAAACCCATGAGTGTCTGGAATCCTGCAATGGTCCACCCAACCTGTGAACAGATAACAAATGACGGCTGTCCATTCAGTGACAAAGGCATTGGGGCTGAGCCTTTTCCTATCCTCAGCCTTTACACGTGCCTGTATACTTTGTGCACTAGGTATGAAATGGCAACTCTTGCTGATTTTCTTCTTATGATCTCTGCTGTTTAGCCAACTGAGAGAGGAGATCACAAGACCCTCTTGAATCATTTAGCACAGTATCGCTCTGGGCAACCTTCCATCTGTCATGGTTGCCAAATGTATAAAAATCAGTCATCAAAAGAACAGAATAATGGTTACTTTGTCAATAGAAAATAATATATCCAGATCTAGAATCTGATAAAGAATCATTGTCAGGTTTCTCATTCCAAAGCAAACTCCTCTTGGTTTATTCAAGATCCCCATTTATAAAATGACCATATAACAAGTGATTCCCAATTCTTAATTTGTAATGACTAAGTGTTTGAGCAACACAAAATAAAATGTTTCATGCGCTATCCAAAATATGAATTCAACCTAAATCAGCATTAGTACAGAGATAGGAAAAGGAAATTATGTTACAAGACTATCCTCTCTAAAGCAAAATAATAACATGGATATCAATTTCACCATTGAAATAGCCTGATGATTTTTGTGCTTTATACAGGAAATTAAAAGTTTTATTCTGCTTTTCCCAAACTACAAATAATTATTGAAGATTTAATCAAAAGAAAAGACCTTTATCAATAAGCACTTTTAGTCATAGATCTTAGTGACATGCCTATTATAGTAAATTGCTTAACAAAAACAGGAGGGATCAGATAATAGTGGGTGTATAAGTCTGAAGAGAAAATTCAAAGCTGTATGCTCAAGGTCAATTTGGGTAAATTGCATCAGGTTGTTTAAGGAACGAGCAGTGAAAGTGTGCAATTCATAGTTTCAATATGTGTTTTGTTTTCTAAGGTACTGACTGCATTTAGTGATCAATTCTGCATAAAAACATATTACAAGATTGAAATTCTAGGCTGCTGTCCACTTCACATAATTAATAACAGGTCTTGCTTTGGGATAAAACTACCTTATTTGAAGGTATTTCATGCAAAAAAAAAATTGGCAGTTGTCACATATAGAAAAGCACACTCATCACAACATAGATTTTGTTAATGAGTGACCACCACAATACTCGGGAGATGTATTTCCCATTATCCCACCTCAGTCCACAATTCCAAAAAACATTCCAACAGAAGAAGGGACAATAGGGTCTTACACAGGACATGGAACAATCCATGTTCCAGCAACAGGAAATAAGTTTGTTAATTTGGAACTAAGGTGTATATTTAACATAAAGACTGAACATGCACCTCATTTGCGTTACTGACAGTATGTGAAATGTGAAAAATGTGCCAATCAGCGGTAAAGTCATAGATTCAACAAAATATCATGGAACTTCCACTTTCAAAATAAAATACCCTAAATCTTCCTTTGTAGGTAGCAATTATCTAAATGCTAAAAATATATCTCAGGGCCCCTGTTTATACCTCAGGTCTGCCCCCTTGACCATTTCACTTGTAGGTTCCCAGCTGCAGCCTGAAATAAATACTGTAGCGATACAATAGTGATATTTCTGTTCACTGCTTACATTTTGTCTTCATGTCTATTACATATTTATTACAGTATTGAAGCTATTTATTCCCTCTGTGCTCTTATTATTTCCAGCTAAGCATTTCGACAACTCTGTGGGTTGCCTTGGTATCTCAGCAGACAGTAATCTTAGAACTCGGCTCTACATGAGAGGTCCTTGGAGCTACAATTATTGCAATTATTGCAATAAAGATTACTGCCAATGGAATTCAACCTTTTCAGTGTTCAATCACTTCAGTCAAATAAGAAAACCCTTTATCCCTAATAGCCTTTAGTTTGCCACAGGCAGTGGTAGTAGGTGGCATATTAGTGCTGTTGCCTCATGGTTCCCGAGACCTTGATTTGATCCTGATCTTGCATGCTGTCAGTGCAGAGTTGCACATTCTCCCTATAATCACATGGCTTTCATCAGGGTGCTCCAGTTTCTACAACATTCCAAAAATGTACTGGTCGGTTAACTGGTTACTGTAAGTGTTAATGGCAAAAGGAATTAGAGGAGGAGTTGATGGACATGAGTGTGAGAGAATAAATTGTTATAGGGAAACAAAGAAAGGAGAAATGAGGCTGAAGGGATTGCTCTTTTAGAATTGGCTTTGTTCTGTGTTGTTATGAGTATTTCTATATGAAATCTTGTTGCTGTACCATATACATAGAACAGCCAAACTTTGCCAGGTTCTACTCTTTCTGATGTTTTTGAGGATGTCCTTCATCAATTGCCTGCTGTAAAAAAATACTGAAGTACTGAGGAAGCCTTCTGTAAGTGGTGAAGGAAATGTCAGTATAGTATTGACACAATGATCATTTCAGTGACAGGCTTAAACTGTGAATCAACACGTGAATTAGCAGAGGAGGCAGAGCTCTCTCCTTTACTTACTTCCAGAAAACTACTGCCTCAAATAAGATTCCACAGATCATATCAGCCTTGGGTCCCTGTTTACCTATTGTTTTCTCTGTGACCTGCTGCAAAAGATATGATGTTTGTGTCCAAGGCCTGTCAGTGAATACTGGGAGGCCATTATTCCAAGGAGCAGAAATGATACATATTGTCCGTTCTTACACACACACCTATACTCAACATCAGTTACAGTCTATTAACCATGACTGTATATCCTGTTTACATTTTCTTCCCAAACTCTGGATGATGAACTCAACTGTAATCCCATTGCATATATGTCCCAATCCCTCTTTCCATCCCATGTCTACTCAGCTGCATTAACACTGACCAAATAAGAATGAATCAGCCACTCAACAAATAAAGTTGCTGAGTAATCAGTCTGTGTTTTCCTTCAGTTTGGTCCAATTTCACTGATTACATTGTATTATGAAAAAAAACGGGGCCACACAGACAGCATTATGCATCATTACGGAGAGTCCCTATTTATCTGTGGAAGACTGTTGAAATAAAAACAAAGCAACAAAAATCAAACAGTTATGAAGAATATATATTTTATATATAATTAAGAATACATGTGTTAAATAAAAAATTGGCAGCAGAGGGCTGTTATCTGTGGAGGTAATTTAATCAGAATTAGATATTTATGCTCATTTAGTCTTAACCTATAACATTTTTTCTGTAAATAATGGAAATTCCTAAATTAACATCTTAAGATGGCTGAGAGTACAGTACTCCAGTATTTCAAACTACTGTCATAATAGGTTCCACACTTTCTACCTTGAACACTTAATTCTGCTTAGTGTGCTGTCTCCGTGAAAGCCTCTTCACTGCCAGTTTTAGCTGCTACCATTTACTAAATTTGAATTAATGTTTATAGTTCCTTTGCCAGAACCTTTTGAGTTCTCTTGCACTATTTTCTGAGGCATTATGCAGATAAACAAACGCTTTCTCTGCACCAACTGCTTTATGCTATTCACGTGGCCCAACTTTTTACATTACACAACAAAATGAGTGCACTTTATTCTTGGAGGATCTCTGAATGACAGAGGGTAAGGCTCCCTGTCCTTGGCTTTGCTCAGAGCTCTGGAATAAGTGCCATCAATGGAATATTGAATCGGACAGCAGTTCATTGGTCATGCACTTCTTTTGTAACTCCCCTCAATTAAAAGAAATACATGCATTTATATAGTGTTCTTAACAACCTCAGGACATCTCAATGCACTTTACAGCTAATAAAACACTTTAGAAGTCTAGTCACCGTTGTGATTTAGGAAATTTAATACCAATATCATAATGACCTGTTAATGGCTTTAGTGATCTTTGTTCAGAGACTGGTCAAGACATGGAGGTAGAAAATAGTGTAACTGAATCTCTAACAACTGTCTGATAAGGTCATAGTTTAAAGTCTCCTCTGAAGGACATCCCCTCTCAAGATGCAACAGGGACCCTCCATGCTATGAGTTCCTATCTCTGGAGTAGGATATGAACACATATCAGTGCTGTTGTCATTAGAGCCACACCTGATCACAAACATCTTGTCTTTTATTTCAACTTTGCCAGTATTCCCACCCAAGACACCACCCTCCAATATGCAAGCCCAGAAGTTTGAAATAACATGATGTTACAGCCTTGCAAAGCCTGATGCCTCTTCACTGAAGCATTTGCACATATCTCCCAGACCTCCCAGGCCTATTGAGCCAATTTCTGTGGTCCAGGGCTTAGCCCATCCTGCTGATTAGAAATTATGAAAGGCAATCAAAACAAAAACAAAAAGAACTGAAAAAAATGCCCTTAAATTAATTTCCAATTGATTAAAAAAAACACAGATGCGTGTACCCTTTAGATTCTGGAAGGCACAAAATTAGTTCCTGATATTTATAGGCAAGTAATATAGATTTCAAATTCCAACCAGCACATTCTTAAATAAGAAACATGCAATTGTTTCTGAACACAGTTTCACCACGCCATTGCAGGCATGTTGCAACATCTGCAATCAAATCTTCTTTGGATTTGTTGCATTTGAGGTTTAATTTTTAAATTCTCTTTAAACTCTCTTTACAGTGGAATAACAGAATCTATTTCTGTTGTTCGCTGCATCACAATGACAATCATATACAGATGGGGCAGGTGGCGAAGTGGTGAAATTTAAAAATATAAGAATGCAAGAAATACGGGAGTAGGCTGTATAGCTCCTTGAATGAGCTCCACTATTCAACAAGATCATGATTGCCTTAAGCTTAAAGTCCACCTTCACATTTAATTCCTATATCTTCTGGTTCCCTTGATATCCGAAAATCTTGGTCTTCCAAGATGAAGCTGACACTTTATCTTGAGAATTCACCAGGTGGCTCTGGACGAATTGTAAACAGCCTGTCAGTATCTACCCTGTCAATCTCTCTCAGATTCCTAGAATTTAAAAGATTACAGGAACAGTGCGACTGCAGCTCTACAATGAAAATGCTCTAATAGAAATTGCCAGCTGATGTAACTAACTAGATATCTAAATTTTAAAACACACAAAATAGCCTGGAGCTCTGAGATCAGTTTGACAGTTATCTTACAAACACTCTGGGTCAGAGAATCCTAAGGCTTTGAAAGAACCAAGGATGAAATATGTATGCTCCTGGCCAGCAGCATAAATAAATCACCATGTAACTAATTTTCTGATATTTAATATAAGTTTTGACCATATCATTTAGAGTATGCTGTTGCAATACTTAGGGATATAACAGAACTAGAATTATTTTATGTACCCATTTCAAAGTGGCAAAACATTTGATTCAAGCAACTGCAGACCCACTGGCTCAATGTCACTAACACTGAACATGATACAAAGTCCTTTTTAGTTCTTGAGTTAGCATGGAGTTCTTGTATGGTACTAACTTAATGAGAAACAGCCAGCCAGTGAGAACGCTTTGCCTCAACTAGGTTTAATTATGCAACTGTTACATAAAAGGTGGTTAATAGAACTCTTTGATGCATTCTAGAAAATTTTTAACAATGTTTTGCATACAAGACTTCTAATTACGTTGATAGCCAAGATAAAATGTTGGGCTGGAATACCTTTGATTGCAGGGTTAAAGTGTAAAAATCCATTGAAAAGAATAATGTTGAAATATTGAGCAGGGTGAAACACGGTTAGTACTCAAGCAAACACCAACAACCCAGTTACTGACTTTAAACATAAGCTTATCAGATTTGTTGACAATACAAGAAGGAGAGGCCGAGATCCCAGAAAGGAAACAAGATTTCAAGAGCTGGAAGGTGTATTGGGCAGCTGATTTTCCACACTTACCAGGTATTATACAGTATATGTTCTCAGAACCTAGATCTGAAGAAAGGCAGGATGTAGGAGAAGAGGATATAATCTTTAAATCAGTTTTAACTGATTGCAGAAACAAATATTCAAAGAATTTCAAATAATATAATTCTTTGGGTAGAAGAAATAAAACAGTTAAAGTATTAGAATTAAACACCATAATGGAAAAGGCAGTGCACTCATCAGACAAGCTTCAATTAGTTCAATGCCTTGTCTTTTGATTTGTCCTTGTCTTTTATCCTATTGTTACAACCTTACTTCTGTCTTTGAAATCAAACACATTACATGACCACACTTGCATCAAGACCTGAAGTGAATGCTGGTTCCTAGAAGGAGGCCACTGAACAGAAGAGAGGATGTGTTACATGTTGTGTGGATGAGCTGATGGATCAGTGAAGATGTTCCAGCGGAAGGACATGGATCTAGAAAGCTCCTTATGCTGCATTATCAAAATTCTTAGCCAAAAGATTGAGTGTGTGTGTGTGTGTGTGTGTGTGTGTGTGTGTGTGTGTGTGTGTGTGTGTGTGTGTGTGTGTGTGTGTGTACGCGTGTTGTTCAATTACTTTGATTGACAACCAGTCACAAGAATCAGCAACCTATTTGACTTTGATATTGATATTTCCTTCCAAGACTTTCATACAATGGTTGGAGCTTCAGTGTGGGAAATTATCAAGTTGCTTGACACCACAGATGTAGTGGCTGAAAGCATCTGTCAACTTCTGGTAACAGGTACAGGTTTTTTTTATTATAGTATAGCACATTATGATTTTCTTTCAGTCCACTGCAAATGCTGCAAGATGATATCTGGTGCATCCTTTTAGGAGCCATTAGCTGACCAATATCTTTAGGAATGCAGTTCCATTGCATGGTCTGTTCAGTCCTTAGTGATACTTTCCCACCAAAGCATCAATGGAAAAAGCAGCTTTTCTAAAAAAACAGATCCGTGCTTTCAGCAGCTGGTATTATCAAACATTTATACAACTTAATCTTGGATTCTGCCCATCTCTCCACCCTGTGCTATTACATATTTTAGAACCAATTGCTGCATTCTTAGCTGGTAAATAGGCAAGAAAAAGAAACGGTACTTGTAGAAAAGCCTTCACAGTACAAACTGTTCAGTTTAATGCTGACACATTTTTTAAAAAAAACATTATTGGGGACTAATGTTCAGACACTTAAGCCATTAAACTTTTATTTGCACACTGTTCTCATTCTATCACAATGACTTACTTAATATAACACAGAATGAGGCCAGTCTGCCCATCAGGTCAACACCAGCTCCCTGCAGTGTGATCGCATCAGCCCCATTCTCCCCCTTCTTATTTCCTTGTAGCTTTGCAACTTATTCTCTCTCATTCACATGCCCACTAAATCCCCCTTGATTCTTCCTTCACCAAGGGTTAATTCACAGTAATCAATGAGCCTCCCAGCATGTCTTTAGGAGGTGGGAGGAAACTGGAATACACAGGGTAAACCCATGTGGTTCCAGGAGAGCACGCAAACTCCATACACACAGCACACGAGCACAGGTCCCTGCAGCTTTGAGGCAGTAACATTAACTGATGCACCAATGTGACACACTGTGAGCCTGAACAATGTCATCACAATGGTCCCCTTTCTGTATATAAGTGGTCCCCTTTCTCGATATAGCTTTCACTGAGAGTTCAGCATAGATTTTGAATAAACATTGCTTTGAGGAAGGGGGAGTAAATTGTTACGATCCATCACAATGGTATTCCATTTCAACAGGTAAAGCAAAACAATAAAAACACAAAAATAATTAAATATATTTAAATTAATGCCATTGTCAATAAAATGTAAATTACCAAAAATTTGTTGCTCTTCCTCTCAGTATTTTATTTACATTGAAGTCACTGAATGTTCCACCAGGCACAGGACCTCCAAGTGGATTCTGCAGGGAATTGACGCATCATTGCTGGACTCTATCCAACATTGGAGCATGGTCAGAATGACAATAGCAAGGCTTTCTCAGGAAGACTGGGATTTTCAAATTAGTGTGTGCTAGTGCAGGAGACCTGAAATCTTCTGTGAGTTACATAGCAAAACACCTCCCAGTTATCTGTGGAACGGATGACTTTTCTCAAGAAGCCCAGGCTTACATCCAAATTACAATTTCTTTAAAATTGTTCCAAAGACTAAGGTAAAGTTGAAGAATTTATATATTTTTATTTCTTACAATGCTGATTAAATATTTCTGGAAAAAAACTATATATTAAAACAAAATTCAACCAGAATATTCTTTGAGAAAACTGTGAACAGTGAGTTGCATCGTGATAATTTAATTAATATTCAGGTTCAAATTGTTCTCTTTATGTGTAAATGTTTGCCCTTATTGACAGGTTGCACATAATTTGCATGATATTTAAAATTATGTTTAACAAAATCAGCATTACAAAAAAAAAGGAAAAATACAAATTAAAATAAAGCCTCATGCCAAAGGAAGGACTCCCGAGGTTGGGTTAAAATGACTTCAATGGGAGGTTACATAGGCAGAGAAATTCAGATATGTAGTCCTGTATTTTTTCCAGTGCTAAGCCATCTGAAAATTATTCCATTTTCAGGGATTGGGTTGGAATTGTGACTTTCTCTCAGAAGAATTTCTCCCTCCAAATACGCAACCAGACATGATTCATACTTATACACTTGAATAACTTCTGCAGCAGTCACACATGGGATGGGAACATTCCCTGCACAACACTCTTCTTGAAGCATTGTGGAGGAAATTAGAGCAGTTTGTTCAGAGAATGACCAATATTATGAACAACAGGGGCAACTAAGTCTTCACCTCCTCATCCACATCCTTTGATTTTCCTTCTGAAATCTCCCCCAGCTGATTCTTTCATCTCTCCATATACCTGAACCCCTCCAGGTCCTGATTGGGTATTTGGCCACCTGGTATATCTCCTCACTGATGCCTTGGACCTTGCCTCAGTCATGGATGAAACTATCCTAACTCATACCTTAACTCTATTCTTCTAGTTTCTTCCCACCAATATCCTTTCTGCCACCCTATAGTTTCCATTTTCCTGGCCTTGGCCAACTCATTTTCACCAACTCAAGGGTATCCATTCTCTTTACACTGCCATCTCACACTAGGATCATCTGAGAACCCTTCAATTCTTCTTTAAATAGAGGTCCATCCAGTGTCCGTCGACCATCAGCCTGCATTGCCTGAGTAAACATTCTAACGTTCAACAGTTCCTCCTTTAACTCACTTACTTCAAAAAAAAGATGTAACTGGGGTAACCTGCATGGGTCCAAGGTATGAATGTTTCTTTGAAGGAAAGAATAATCTTTCTTTGCACTCTATTCTATTCCCCTTTCCTGGCACATAATTGACTATTTTGGTGCCGCTTCCTTCTTTCTTAAAAAATTAAAGTTTCACCTCCTTTGCTGCAAATTTCTACCCTGCTCTCAACTTCATATGCTGTATCACTGGCTCTTCCTTTCACACTCTCAACTGCTGCATCTCCATCTTAGGGGACAGGTTAGCAAACAGTATCCACTGCAAGCCCACAGCTGCAATGCCTACACTTCCTCCCAGCCAGTTTCCTATAAGGACTCCTTTCAATTCTCCTATTTTCTCTCTCCCTCCATCCGTTCTGACAATACCACTTCCCAAACCAGCACTTCCATCACGTCTTCCTTTTACCTCGACTGTGGTTTCCACTCCACCAGAGTTGACTGGGCTCTAATTGTATCTGCTCCATTTCCTGTGATTCAGCTCTCCTTTCCTCACACCTACAACAAAGATATACTTTCCCTTGTTTTCAGCTTCCATCCACCCTCACTTCGAACAGATCATCCTCCACAGTTTTCAATACCTACCATGTGATGCCACCACCAGACACATCTTCTCCCACCCCTGCCTCTTCTGTCAGCGCTCTGGGGGGACTATTTCCTCAGGTAGCCTCTTGTCCGCTCCTGTCTTCACCAATACGTAATCCCCTTCTCATGGCACCTTTCCATGCAACTGCAGCAGACGCAACACTTGCCCTTTTACCTCCCCTTCCTGTCACCTTAGGACTCAAATACCCCTTCCAGATGAAGCATTGATCGACATACCACTTCCAATTTAGTATATGGAGCATGCTGCTCATAATATGTGTTCCTCTACACTGGGGATACCAAATGTAGGGAGGGCAATGACTTTGCAGAACCCCTCTATTCAGTCTGCAAGAACCAGCCTGAGCTTCCAGCTGCCCATCGACTTTAATTTTCCATCTCAGACCCCTTTGTCTTTGGTCTCTTCCATTTTGCCAATGAAGTCCAATGTCGTTTTGAAGAACGGAACCTCAGCATCCATCTAGGCATGCTGCAGCTCTCAGGATTCAAAATGAATTCAACAATTTCAGACAAACCAGCCTTTCCTGTTTGTGCCAGGACTGGCCAGTTCTGAAGTAAGATCAGGTACCCATAACATTAACTCATTTTATCTCTTTCCACCCATTATCTGATGACTATTTCCAGCATTATCCTTTATTTCAGATTTCTCACAGTTGTGTTCTGCATCTCAGTCATGGAGATCACAGCATGGAAACAGGCCCTTTGACTGAACAGTTTGGAACATCGAGCACTGATTTATACCAATCCTATTGTGTCCCCACATATCCCTCTACTACCCCCAGGTTCTATCACTCAATTACACACCCCGGGAGCAAGTTCCAGTAGCCAGTCGACTCTCCAATCCATATGTCCTTGTAAT
This sequence comes from Pristis pectinata, assembly GCF_009764475.1. Taxonomy (NCBI): domain Eukaryota; kingdom Metazoa; phylum Chordata; class Chondrichthyes; order Rhinopristiformes; family Pristidae; genus Pristis; species Pristis pectinata. The sequence continues at coordinate 25,357,722 of NC_067422.1, forward strand.
ACGGGAGTGGTCAGAGAAAACACAAAGAGCTACAAAGAGAACGTGCAAACTCTGCGCAGACAGCAGTGGATGTCAGGATTAAACACATGCCACTAGAGTTGTGAGGGAGCGACACTACTAGGTGCACCGTTGCGCAGTCCCAAAATTGAGTTTTTCGTCAAACTCTCTCATTCATCCCCTCTGTTTTCACCTTCTCCAGACAGATCAGCTATGATTAACAAGCATTTGTGTCACCTAGATAATCTTGGTCTCCACCCTATCATGGACATTCCCTTAATTCTCCCCTTTGTCTGCAACTTCAAACTCATTGGTTTTCTCATCTTTCCAGTCCTGATGATGGGTCCATACGTGTGCTGCCTGACCTGCAGAATACATCTAGTATTTTCCGTTTGTATTTCGGATTTCCAGCATTTGTTGTTTATTTGTGTTAAAATAAGTTTAAAATCAGCCTTTTACCTGTCTGTGAAAACTGACCATTAAATTCTGATGACAAAACTCCAAGCCATTCAGAAAAATACATAGAGGCCAAGTTTATTAAAAAGCGCACTGTTCAAACTGTTTTCTTCCAGGAGGGCAAACATTTCACACTACACACATTTCGTCCCTTTTCACCCTCAATAACCACTGCAATGTGCAACATCAGCTTTATCTGGGAATACCTCAAATTTGTCTGCAACTTTCTTTCCCTTTGCAGGAAACCTTGTACAAAATGGAACATCTGGCAATCTGAGTCCTGGCCTTGAGGAACAACATCTCACCTTCCTATGAGGCACATTAGTGTCTTCTGGACATAACAATGAATTCAACAACTGTTTATTACATTTCCAGCATTCAGTTTATTTTTTTCTCTCATCTCTTCTGGAAATTTCAGACTTAATTTGCATCTTCGTATTTATAACACCCCAGACACGGCAATCGTTATTTACCAGCCTTTACCATCTGCTCTCATCCAAAACCACTACCACTTGGTGCCATTCAATCTCTCTTGGTCTCCATCCTGTAGCAGATCTTCCCTTTTGTTTCCTTCATTCCCCCTAACTTTTCCTAGTTCTGATGAAAAGTTATTGATCTAAAATTATATCTTTGTTTTTTCTTCACAGATGCTGCCTGACCTGCTGAGTATTTCTAGAATGTTCTGCTTTTATTTCAGACATCAATCGTTGACAGTGTTTGCTTTTGGCTCATATTGGTGCCTTTTTTCTCTCCAACAAATGGAAAGGTTTGCCCTGTGTCTATTCTATTTAAATCTTTCACAGTTTCTGCAGTGTATCCTTAAGCAAGAACATAGTATTGTCTGCATATTTATGTGTGTAATTCTGATTGAACAGAAAAGTCACATGGTGTGCCTGCTTTGCAGCAATATAATGGTATCACACCTAGTGTGAATATTCAGTCTGCCAACTTAAAGTCTTAACACATAAATAGCTTAAAAATGCTGTCTCGCAAAAATGACTGCTCATATATATGCTGCATCTCAATACATCTGTGAAGACATTACAATGCAAGGACATTTATAGACCATCCCTGAACCTTCTCTTTTCAAGAAAAATCAATTACTGCTTGTTCAATCTTTCCTCGTGGATGTAATTGAAAATAAGAGGAATTATGCTAAATGTGTTTTGAACCTTGGTTATACTGCACAGTGGGTCCATAATGCACCCATTCCAGTGCCGCTATCCTTTTTATTATTTGATGGCTCAAACCAAATAAGTGCAGTATAACCAAGTTCAAAACACATTTAGCATAATTCCTCTCTTTTTCAATTGCATCCTTCCAGAAGATACAGTTTGCTTTCATTAAGGCCTTGTTAGTCTGCATCTCTACCCTCAGTGATTTGTGCAATTATTCTCCCAGAAACCTTTCTTCCTTCACCTCACTGGGATTCTTATTTTCCTGGCAATATATGACCTCCTTACTTTTCAGAGCAAAATATAATAGCTCACATTTATCCATGTTGAAATTTATTAGTCATTTATATCTGCATTTAGCAATTCCATTGATGTCTTCTTGTAATTTGTTATAATTCTTTACAACATTGAATTATTGAAATTGTGCTTTAGACTCTAAAATCTAGATAACAATTGGCTCAACCTTGATATCTCAAGAGAACCCATTTTGTATCTTCCTCCACACTGATTATCTGGCATTTCTTTCCTTTTTCTGTCTTGTAACTAATCACCAATCCACACTGCAACCATCCCCTAGTTCTACATGCTCTTACATTATTCAGAGCTTTCTTTAGGAAATGCCTTTTGTACTAGTGTTTAACCCTCGTCTTCTCTCTCTCTGTTATCTCTCCAATGAATTGAATCTGTTGATCAAGAAAGACTTTCCTTTCAAAATCCCAGCTTCCCTTTCATGATTACATTTTTGTTTTATTTTCTGTCTTTGAATAATGTGTACAATAACGTTCTATTTATTTTAAATGCATTGCAGTAATCTATCATCAGCATTCACTTCAAGTGTTCCCAAGTGTACCAGCATTGCATTTTGGCACTGTAATCCAAAGAACTTTAAGCTTATCATCTCAGAAAAATGTACCTCTTGGTTTTCACTTTTACATTTTGGTCCTAAAATTTAGTCCATTACCTAAGAAAATGCAGACTAAAATTTAAACTTCAATATTTACACTTTGCATTTTTAGCATTTCTTTTCAAGATGTAGTTTTTAAATATTTGGTTTTAGAACACAGAACAGTTCAGCACAGGAACAGGCCCTTTGGCCCACAATGTCTGTGCCAAACACGATGCTGAATTAAACAAAATCTCTTCTGCCTGTGCAGAATCCATATCCCTCCATTCCCCGCATATTAATGTGTCTATCTAACAACCTCTGAAATGCCACTATCGTATCTGCTTCCGCCACTACCCCTGGCAACGCGTTTCAAGCACCTACCACTCTCTGTGTAAAAAACATGCCCTGCACATCTCCCTTAAACTTTCCCTCTCTCCCTTAAATGCATGTCCTCTAATACTTGATATGGAAAACGATTCTGACTGTCTACCCCATCTATGCCTCTCATAATTTTATAAACTTCTATCGGGTCTCCCCTCAGCCTCTGATGCTCCGGAGAAAACACCCAAGTTTGTCCAACCTATCCTTATAGCTCATACCTTCTAATCCAGGCAGCATCATGGCAAACCTCTTCTGCGCCCTTTCCAAAGGCCCCACATCCTTTCTATAATGGGGTACCAGAATTCCACACAATACTCCAAGTGCGGCCTAACCAAAGTTTTATAAAGCTTCAACGTGACTTTTTGACTCTTATACTCAATGCAGCGACCAATGAAGGCAAGCATGCCATATATCTTCCGTACCACCCTATCTACTTATGGCCACTTTCAGTGAGCTATGAACCTGGACCCCCAGATCCCTCTGTACATCAATGCTGTTAAGGGTCCTGCGATTAACTGTATAATTTCCCCTTATATTAGACCTCCTCAAGTGCGACACCTCACACTTGCCCAAATTAAACTCTATCTGCCATTTCTCTGCCCATATCTGTAACTGATCTATATCCTGCTGTACCCTTTGACAGCCCTCTACATTGCCACAACTTCACCAATATTTGTGTTGTCTGCAAACTTACTAACCCACCCATCTACATTTTCATCCAAGACACTTCTATATATCACAAACAACAGAAGCTGTGCAGGATACCCTAAAAGTTTCGTGCAGGATACCCTAAAGTTTAACCACCAGGTCGGACCGGCGGTAAAGAAAGCGAATGCTATGTTGGCATTCATTTCAAGGGGCATAGAGTATAAAAGTAGGGAAGCGTTGATGAGGCTCTACGGGGCACTGCTGAGGCCTCATTTGGAATACCATGTGCAGTTTTGGGCCCCATATCTTAGGAAGGATGTGCTGATTTTGGAGAGGGTTCAGAGGAGATTTACGAGGATGATTCCCAGAATGAAAGGGCTTACATACGATGAGCGTTTGTCGGCTCTTGGACTGTACTCACTGGAGTACAGAAGAATGAGAGGGGATCTCATAGAAACATTTAGAATCTTGAAAGGACTGGACAGAGTAGATGTGGCTAAGCTGTTTCCCTTGGTGGGTGAGTCCAGGACTAGAGGGCACAATCTTAGAATTAGAGTGTACTGGTTTAAAACAGAAATGAGGAGAAACTTCTTTAGCCAAAGGGTAGTGAAATTATGGAATTCTTTGCCATGTACAGCTGTGGAGGCTCAATCATTGGGGGTGTTTAAGGAGGAGATAGATAGGTATCTAATTAGTCAAGGTATCAAGGGATATGGGGACAAGGCTGGAAATTGGGGCTAGATAGGAATAGTTTTAGTGTAGCTCATGGAGCAGACTCGATGGGCCGAATGGCCTACTTATGCTCCTTTGTCTTGTGATCTTGTGAAGCTCCAGCACCAATCCCTGCGGAGCACCATTGGTCACAGACCTCCAGCCAGATTAACACCCTTCCACCACTTCCCTCTGTCTTCTATGGGCAAGCCAATTCTGAATCCAAACTACCAAGTCACTGTGGATCCTATGTAACTTAATCTTCTGGACCAGCCTACCATGGGGGACCTTGTCAAATGCCTTACTAGTTCTGTGGACATACATTACCATTCTTTGTGAACTGCAACATGCAAGGTAATCAGTAAAATCGATCTTAAAAAATAGTGTTATACTGTCAATCAGCAGAGATTGGATCAAGAATGGTATTCAGTGACATTGAAGATCTAGTTAGCATAATAATACAATCAATCAACTGATCACAGATGACCATGGAACAAAATCACTTTTCTTTTCATAAGAAATGACTGACTTGGGAAAAATTGCAGCTTAACAAAAATAAAACTACTTTTAAAGTATATACAAAAATTTTATATTTGAGTCATTAATATGTACACCAACTTTCATACTTGAATCAGAATAGGTAGTTACTGTCAATACCTAATCACTATTTCTAAAGGTTATTTTTTAGTAATCCCCATTATGTGGATACTTACAGGGGGAAGGTGACTGGTTAATGAAACACAAAAGTAAAAAAAAAACTGCAGATGCTGGAAATTTGAAAATGCTGGAGTATTCAGCACCATCTGTGGAGAGACATACAGTGTTATATTCCAGGTTGATGGCCTTTCTTTAGAACCCTACTGATGAAATATCATCGACCCGAAATGTTAATTCTGTTTGTATCTCCACAGATGGAGTCTAATATTTCCAGTGTTTACTGTTTTTATTTCATAGCTAATGTATTATGTCATCTGATTCAGGGATTTATGGATCTTAATAAAGTTTTCTGAAAGATTATAATGCCGTTTATCAGTACTTTTTCACCTTGTGAACTTAGATTGAGAGTGACATTCATGACCTTAATTGTAGTATATGGGCAAGTAAGGATATACTTAACTGATGTAATTGGCATTTAACACATTAATGGTGACCTGCAGAAGGTTATTGACGTGCAAGAAAGGTGATTACATGTTCATATATTCCTTCCTCAAAATACCCTCCGCCATCAGATTTCTGAACGGTCTATGAAGCCCATGAACACTACCTCGTTATTCCTTTTTATACCTTTGCACCCTACTGCTGCCACAAAACAATAAATTTCACCGCATAAAAGTCAGTGATAATAAATCTGATTCTGATTCTTCATAGAAATGCATTCATAAAGTACCTTTCAATGTCTCTCAAAAATATCTCTAAAGAGCTTCACATATTTCTCAGTATAAGTGCTAATCTGTATTGAAATCCTGGAGAAGAAATTGACTTAGCAATCAATTGAATAAAAGGAGAGAGTGCTTTTGATTATTTAAAACACTTCATCCAAACTGGCTTGACAACATTTTGTACAAAATGTCGGGAGAGCATAACTAATGTACCAAGTAAATTTGGTACCAAACGCTATTCCAGGCCCAAGGCTGAAAGCAAGGCTTACGCAATGGATAAAAATATCTCCACGCAATGTTAAAATGGAGGATTTCTCAGAGCCTACACTAACTCAGTACTTTGGGAACATTTTGTTTAACATGGTGGCATAAGCTCAGAAATTCCCCAATGTTAGGAACACACGACATCACTACTTGTTCTCGGCATGTTGCTTCTGCCAACTTAATGAAGCTGCAGTATAGCCAAGATATGGAAACTTAATGGTCAATGGAGCTGTAAATCTACCAGCTTCAATTCTAAAGCTGTAATCTCCTTTAATGGATAGGGATGAGCAACAAACCCAAGCTTCAGGTGACTGAGTTTTAGAGGTGGAGATTTACTTCTGAAAATCAAAAGCATTGAAAATTCTTCCGACCAAAAGATCAAATTCCAAGACACATCTGCTCAATGTAATGAACTGTTTCTTTGAAACAATTGGATGTGGTATGGCTTCTGCAAGTGTAAAACTTCAAGAGAAGGTGGAATTGGAGGCTGGAAATATACCTCAGCCAGGGCGAGGATGAGGCTGGGTGTATAATGGCCCCTTGGTGACAAAGCTGGGTATCTCAGAGATAAGCAGGGCCACTGGTTGGATTAATTGGGGGCACTTGGAGTTTGGAAGGCCCAAGGATAGAGATAATTTATTTACCTGCCAAACCTTTCAATCCAGCATTGAGCTAGAAAGACCATGTTGCCTCTGGAGTGCCCAGGATTATGTGGCTCAGGTTCCCTTGCAATCCTCCAAAAGGGAATGATGCTGGGAACACAAGGGTAGTTCAGGACAATCAAATTTTCAAAGTGACGTAAAACAAGATGGAAATAATCATTGTCTTGTTTCGCTTTGTTAAAAAAAATTTCAATTGCGTAACATTGACAAAGGGGTGCTATGCAATTGAAGTTACAGGTAATAATCTTCAGTACTCGGATATCAGCCAGCAGAGCTCCACACAATGTACTTGCAAAAGTGCTGTATTCTCACCTGCATCAGTAATATAGCTCAGGTTTGATTTCTCTGCATTGTTCTCATCATGGAAACTCATTGCAAAACATTTTTAAAGCTCCATCATTACTGAATCATTGTACAGAGGCCCCCAACTCTGTAATACTCCAAATAACTTTGACAGAAGGCAAATTTAGGGATGAAGCTGTGCCTTTGGTTAAAACTGTCAAGGATTTTTGCAGTTTTTTTATGTCTCTGACATACATAGACATTTATAAACTTTTAAGTTGAAATAAACAATCAAAACAAAATCATCAAAATATTTAAAAAATACAAGATGAAGTTAATTAAAAACACAAAAACACTTCCAAGTATTTAAAGCAAGTCAAAAATAAAATTTAAATAATTGCTAACATTTCCCTGTCTCGTCTGATTTGCAGGTCTAGGAATTCTACTGGAATTAATGAGGTCTTCAGTTTTAAATCTGAAAATAACATGGATCGTCAGTGACAGATGCCGCACCATTTGCCACTCAGTAAGTTTCAGACTTCCGCATTCGCCAGTACACGCCTGGATGTCTGGGAATCATTGAAGTTTCAATGGCTGGCCCATGTGGTTTCAATCAGAATCAGCAAGATTCATCACCTCATAACATGAGGTGGTGGTGGTTTTCCATCAGCTTCCAACCATTACTAGGAGGGAAACAAAAATGAAAGCATCTCATCAGCAAATACCATCAGTTCCAAATTAGTATCCCAACCAGGTAAGTACAGCTGTGGGGAGATAATGTATACTGATTCTAAGCATTGGAAAATTAATTATGGAGATCATTCTGGGTTTCTGCATTAGAGCTTCAACAAGGGAATTTCCTCCATACGTATGGTTCCTTCAACAGTTCTGAAGAGGCAGAGGAGTGGCATTCCCTTAAAAATCTTGATGTTAATTAAACACTGGAATTACTTTTACATCCCTGTGTTAGATATGCTTCCAGGAAAGCTCTTATTGTGAACAAATTTATGAGAGTATTAATTCCTAAATTCCTTCCACCTGTATATTAAAGAAAGCAGTAGCAATGTGTTTAGTGTGGACTTCAGAAATCAACACTTTGTACCTCAATGAAAAGATGCAGCATCAAGCAAACAACAAAATCTTCACTTCAGCATGGCACATGACTTTCACAACTAGTCAAAAGCACACTATGAACAGGACATAGGCATGGAGGCTCAATATATTTTTAGAGTTTTCCAGCATGAACTTAAAAGGAAATAAATTCTTTGAATTCTTGTCCAAAGGAAAACAATTATGCATAGTCCTCTACAAAGCCAAATTAAACCAACTGAGTCACGTGTGGACAATTCTATTCTTAAAGTACTACCCTCATGTTTGGGGGATTAGAAGAAATTCAATACTTTTGACCTCTGTCAGCTGCTCCTCGACTTTATGAAAAGAAACAACAAAAATTAAATCTGGAGGGTCTACAGTTTTCACACATGAAACTTCAGAGTGCAAACTAAGTAGGACACGCATATCACAGTCCAGTTGCATGAGATGAACTGTGTATGATATATTAGGCAGTGAATATTGCACATCTAATGCCATAGATTTTGCTGTCAAAGTAATTCCAAGTCTAACAATAACCACCATTATTTATGCTGATTTGGTTCAGCAACTTCAGGTAAGGAGCAATATCCAAAAGCTGCTGTGTTATGGGCTCTTACTCGCTTTGCAAGCATAGCATCTTACTGTCTGTCCCACCTGCACTAAATGCTGTGAAGCAGCTGCATTCACAATGGTAAACAATGAGCCAAACACACCACATATTTTTAGGCTAGTAATTCTAAGGTAAGTACCCTTTCAAGTTGCCGTTTCCTAGGGTTCCAGACCCTTGTTTCCCTCAGTGTGCCATCATTAGCTTACACTTTCAGCAACTTAGTAGATAAGTATGTTTTGCATTGATGGGTGCAGAGGCAAGTCTAACTAATGACAGATGCCCACTTACAGCAAAATGTTGCCCAAAGTGCCAATCTATACTACTGCCACCATGTGAACTTTCGTAAGCTCTTAATATTCAAAACAGCTCACTGTTAATCACAAGCTCTGATCAATGTGGAAAATCCAAGTTTCAAACAATGGAGCACAGTCACAGAAAATATGGATTTACAGTTTAGGTAAAGAAGTATTCAACTTGAGTACCCTGCGGCAATCTCTTTCGATCTCACAGACTGCGTCAGCTGGGTCAAAGGGCTGTGCATTTTCACCGAATGTTCTAATTATATACTCTTAGGAAAGGACCAAAGAGGGCATTGGATTTGTCTTCCTCCCTGTAAGTGACTAATCAGATGGGGTTGTGCATGTTAAGTATGAGGCACAACACCTGTTCTTGCACTGATTTTAAAATAAAGTGTCTTGTTTTTTGTGTGCAACTTATATATAGCCAGGACTGAAGAAGGAAATGTAACTGGCATCTTGGAAGGCTGTGAATAGAAGTTAAATGTTGATAGGATCTAATATAGCACAAAAAATAAATAGACATGGTCTGAACCCTCTGATTCCTTCCACTATTCATGGGAATTGCTTTATAAAACATGTCCTTACAATTTTGCTACATAAAACACACAGAGGAAGTCTCCCTCCTTCTGCACGCATTATTTCACGCTTCATTGAAAGCAATGGCAGAAGGCTTGAAATTTCAATACTGGGGTTACTGGAAGGTGGAAAGTGCACAAGTTTGCCCCGGTGCCACAGTTTGTTCTGCTTCTCTCATAAGTAACATGCCGAGAAATTCAAAGACACTTGTTTGGGTGCATTCATCAGTTGGTTTGGGGTGGGTTGAAGACAGTTTTGTTCAGGGCCTGTCACTGTGAAAGTCAGTTGTGTACAAAGCCCAGAGGCCTCTTCTTCACACACTTCACCATTAGTAACCTGCAGAAATCAGCGGACTGAAAGAGAGAGGGAGGCTGCTATCAATCAATGGAGAGTGGATGGAGAGAGGATCAGTAAGAAAATCAGGGTAACAGTCAACTGCAGAGGATCTGGGGTGGGATAAATAAGAAAGAAAATCAGTTGGTAGTATTGTGGGGGTCAGTTATTGAGGGGAGACCAGTACTTGAGGTTAAGGGTTCAGCACTTGGAGTCACAAGAGACTCCAGACACTGGAATCAGCAGTAACAACCTGCGGAAGGAACTCAGCAGGTCAGGAAGCATCTGTGGGGGAAGGAATTGTCGACGCTTCATGACAAAACTCTGCGTCAGGTTTCAACCCAAATCGTCGACAATTCCATTCTCCCCACAGTTGCAACTTGACCTGTTGATTGTTTGTTGCTTCAGTATGTGGAGGTTGGCTTGTCACGGGGAAATCAGTAATTGGTGGGGGGTGGGGGGTGGGTGGGAGGGCTGTGTGGCTAGTGATCAATGATTAGGGGATTGATATCTACAGTCTGGATAGGGGTCAGGTGTCAGGTGTAGAGGTCAGCAGAGAGGTGAACTGGAAAAGAAGTGGTTAGGTCACGTTGGCAGGTATTGGCAGTGCCCAAAGCCTTTGGCATATCTGATATACTTGGCCACTTCTTCATTATCACTTGGCTTGACTGCCATTCATTACGGCAGGGATTAAAAGGAGACCAGGATTGATCATAAACTCAAGATAGTTGCTGATACTTCAACCTCATCTTTTGTACCTACATGTGGGCTCCACCAGCTGCTGGCAGTTTTAATATCTACCGCCATTCACAAATCGATATTGCAGGGCAGCAGAATTCTCACCTGATCCATAGGTTTGGGGATTGTTAGCTCTGGCCAAATCACACAGATTCTGACAATCTCATCAGGTCGGTACCAAAATTTCAGGCGCAGCCAGTCATAGAACAAGGGTTGGTCTCCCAATTTTGTGACAACGTTGGCGTAAGGGATTTGTTGGGCTGTGAACCTTTGGATTGTACTCGGTTAGAACCTTGCTCCTGCTGAGACACAAGGCACACTGTGGGCACCCAGTGTTCGACTAGCTGCTCTGAATCGATCCGATTTGTCATGCTAGTTATGCAACAAAACAGGATGGAGGGTGTCGTCAGGGTCTGGCAGAGCTTTGTCTGTAAAACAAAGGCAATTCCCACCAACACTGACACTGACAGATGCATCAGCAGCCAGTAAATTGATGAAGTGTTTTCTTCCATTTGGTTTATTCACCCATACTGGCAGCTCTTCTCAGGCCTTGTCTAGCCCAGTGAATAATGGAGGTACCAAGTCTTATTGGGTGATGACCAGTGAAAACCCCACTCAGAATGCATCCCAAGTCCATGCCACCCTTTGCATTTCCCCTGAGTGGTGTTCAACACAGAGGAATACAGATCTTGGTACTGTTTGACCAGATATCAGGAGACTTCATGAAATCTGGAGTCAGTGTTGAGAATTCCCAGGGCCATGATCCCCTGACTCTATGGCACTGTATTTGTGAGACAGGAGGTGTACAGAGGTGGTGATGAAGTTGTCTGGGATGTAGGCTGATAAATATATTTTTGTTGAGTATGATTAAATCAGGCTATTGCTTGATCAATCACTTCCAGCTGGACTTGTTCTAATTTCAGCAGGTCCCTGATGTTAGTGAAGAGAACTCTGCAGCATTGGCAGATCTAGTTGTGCTTTCAGTGTACCCAATATCTAGATCTGAGACCTGCATTTGATCTGGCCTTATTCTTATACAATTTGATACCTTCATAAAATTATGTAAATTATAAATACTGAAAACTACCTGAAACTGCATTTTTACACATGACATCAGCACAAAATTAACAAGAATATGTATTATAATTGATAAATTCATTCAAGAAACCAACATCTCAGAGGATCTATCTTGGGCCCAACACATTGATGCAATCACAAAGAAGGCACACCAGTGGCTCTACTTCATCAGGAGTTTGAGGAGATTTGGTATGTCAGAAAAGACTCTTGCAAATTTCTACAGATGTATGGTGGACAGTATTCTGACTGGTTGCATCACCACCTGGTATGGAGGCTCCAATGTGCAGGATCGAAAGAGGTTGCAGAGGGTTGTAGACTCAGCCAGCTCCATCATGGGCACAACCCTCCCTGCCATTGAGGACACCTTCAAGAGGTGGTGCCTCAAGAAAGCAGCATCCATCATTAAGGACCCTCACCACCCGAAACATGCCCTCTTCACATTCCTGTCATCAGGGAGGAGGTACAGGAGTCTGAAGACCCACACTCAACATTTCAGGAACAGCTTCTTCTCCTTCGCCATCAGATTTCTGAATGGTCCATGAACCCATGAACACTACTTCATTATTCCCCTTTTGCACTATTTATTTATTTTTGTAACTTATAGTAATTTTTATGTCTTGCACTGTACTGTTGCCGCAAAACAACACATTTCATGACATACAGTATGTCAGTGATAATAAACCTGATTCTGATTTTGATTCTGAACCTATGTAAAGTTTCCAGACATAGCTTAACATCATCTTCACTGTATCAAGAACTTTTCACGTTCAGTCTGGTTCCCTTAACAGAGTATTGCATGACTCTGGTGATAGATCTCCTTTACACACCCTTTGCTTCTGATGTAGTTCCTCTCCATTGCTACACACAAGAAGTGAGTCAGTTTCCTGCAATTGTATCCTTATTTTCTAATGTGGAAATTGTCGCTAGAACAAACCAAACTGCACTGGATCATGGTAATCTCAGGTTCCTGGATAAACAATCATTTAGTGCAAACTTTTTATAATTTGACTGCCAGAAGGTGGAATTGACTGGGAGGGGGAGAGAGTGGGCAGGCTGGGTGGTCGGGAAGGGTGTTGGTGGACGGAAAAGAGGAGACATACAAATGGTTTTACTCAAGTGTTACTTTGACAACTTCATCACCATCTCTGCACATGTCCTAAAATGATGGTCTGTGACTAACTCACACCATTAATAAATCAGCCAGCAACATAATAAATAAGAGATAATGAGGAAAGAATTATGAACTGGCACATCATTGGCTTATTTAAGCCATAATGCCATTGGCTTTGCAGAAAAAGCACTTTGCCCAAAACCTTCCTTGCAATGTTTAAAATATTGTTATATTTGTGTGTTAAATGTGTCACAAAATTAAAATGACTAACAGCATACACACCATTTCAATATCCTAAAGTGAAAATTTTGTAAATGTGGAGTTTCATTTGTAATAATTAGAAGCAAGAGTTGGCCTGCACTGTGCCCATATCCCTTGTTTCATCTAATATCCAGAAATGCGTCAATCCAGTGGCTGAGCCTCGACAGGCCTCCAGGTTCCTTTATGTTGTGTGTTGGAAGAAATTTTAAAAATGTCAAAATATTTTTATTTTGTTTATTCAAGCTTTATTCCTCTCAGCACTCAATGTTAAATTCAACAACTTCATATAACCATCTCGCTGTGCCAGAACCAAGCAGTTCTGATGCAAGGTCACCCGCCCATAACACCAAGTCATTTTTTACTCTCACTACAGATACCACCTGATCTGCTGGCTATGTCCAGAGTTCTCTTTTCTTTCAGGTTTCCAGCAATTTCTGTATTCTAGCGTGTCCTTTTGGTTTTTTGTGTCTGTTCAGTCATCATTTGTCTATTAACTGGATGGAACTGAAAGGCATTGCATCACTTGGTCAGCCTTGGTCTCCACTCATCACTTTATTCTTTCTGCCCCTACCCATTTCTCCCTTTTCCAGTTGTGACAAAGGGTCACTAACCTGAAACACTAACTCTGCTTCTCTCTCTACAGATGCTGCCTGAGCTGCCGAGTATTTCCAGTGCTATGCTTTTATTTCAGACTTTAAACATCTGCATTGTCTTGATTTTCAGTAGCTTTATTTGATTTAATTTATATTGGTATCCTGGATTTCTCAACAGGGAAAATATTGTTATGGAGCATGTGGTTGATTTCTAATTTGCAACATAAAAATTTGACAGTTCTTTCTTGTCAGGCACTTGTGTAGTGCAACTGTTACTTGCCACTTTTCAGCCAAAATCTTACGCAGGTAGTAGTGGGAGGGGAGCAGAAGGTAACCAAATGCATTTTCCACAATCCATCAATTTCATTAGGAAGTGTAAATAAAAATATCATTTGGAATTCAGCCAATTATTATTTGTGGGATATTATGTGGTAATTACTCTTCTTCACTCTAAGTAATCTCCCCATTTCAGCATAGTGCAGGGCACATGAAATGCTTTGCAGTGTTCCAAGATATGTGGTAAGGTGCCATGTATATACAGGTCTTTTGTTCTCATTTGTTCGTTTATGTTGCCAAGTTTAAGCTGATTCTGGTGCAGCCCCCTGTACACTTTAGCAAAGTCATCTGTGTTCCTGCTGTTACCATGTGATTTTTTAATTTCTGCATTTCAATAAAGCTTTTGTTTTTAATCGGTCATCAATTACAGCAATTGACCTGCATTCCTGTGATAGGAATTAATCACCAATGACCATTTTGCCGATCATCATGGAGAAAATGCCTGTTAACTAAATTGAAATGCTAGTTTGTTGCTGTTTAATTTAAATAGTACATATCTAGTTCATGATATAGTACAATCTAGTTCATGATATGGTTCAGCTTAATATATTTCTTTGTGCCTTCAGTTCTTTCAGTGGATGTTTGAACTATTAATCATCAAGGCATAATCATTATATCATCGGTGCTCAATATTAATGTTAGATATGCTGGGTCTTGAACCACATCAACAGTAGGAATATTGCCTGTAACCAGATCCCATATTAGTAAGAGAGATGAGGCATGAATCGAAGACATCAGTCCTGAAGGTGAGCTAAAGTTATAAAGATAAACACCGTTGATGGCTGAAGTTCACAGCAGGAGCCTGTGTGTCATGATCCCAGTTTAAATATGACGAAGCCAACTATAAATGTGTGGATCAACTGCAAAGCACAGCAAGGGTACAAGAGCAGAAAGACCTGAGTATATATTTGCATAAATCTTTGTAAGTAGTAGAACTGAAAGTGGTTTGACAATCTACATAGGATCCAGGGTGCTTTATGTTTTATGAACTTTCATAAAACATTGGCTTGGCCACAGTGGGAGAACTTTATCCAGTTCTGGTCACCATTGTTTAGAAAGGATTTGAAGGCCTTTGGAAGAATGTGGAAATGATTTACTAAAATGTTTCCAGGAGTGAAGCATTTAGATTAAAGGGAACGGCCAGAGATACTGGGATGGTTCTCAGTGCAGGACAAGTAGTTAAGAGATGTGATGCAAGTTATCAAAATAATGAGAGATTATTCAGTGTAGATAAGGAGAAACTCTTCACAATGGTGGCAGGGTCAAGAACCAGGGATGTGAGATCCAAGCTAACTGACAAGAGAACCCAAGGTGACATAACACAAAGCTTTCTCAGGCAATGAGTGGCTAGCAACAAGTGATTAACGTCTGGGATGTGTTCCCTGGTAGTGTGATGGAGGCAGATTCAAACATGCTTTAAAAAGGGAATTAGATTAGCAAAAAAGTTGAAGGGCTGTGGCAATGGATGGGAGAGAGAACAAGCAGTATTGCTCTTGTCGAGAAACAGCACATACTCAGTGGATTGAAAGACCTCCTTCTCTGTTAGTTAGCATTGGGGCCTGTGGTTAGTGAGGGAGGGTAGAGTGGCAATGGGAGGGAAGCTGGAAGGATTGGAGTCTGGGGTTAAGTGGGTTGGGGGGAACCTCAATCTACAATTTTTAATTGTACTTAAAACCATGAGTGGACAATGCACATATACCATCCATGACTAAGGTGGGTTGGACAGGTCACTGAGGAATGTACATGTCCAATGGAGAGGGACTTGGAAGGGAAGGGTGCTGGTCCTCAGGAAGGATCAGGGCCTGGAGTCTCCCAGTTGGTTGATGGTAGAATGGGTGCTCGTGGCACCCTTCGGAGGATTGGAAAGTTGAGAACATCAGGGGATCTATGGGTTGTGGATGTTTGGTGCATATTTTGGAGAGGGGGGCGATACCAAAAGGGTGAAATATAAGTAAGAAACTCACCATACAGTGGTCCCAATCCCGTGTTGAGATACTAAGAAATGGTTGTCCCTCGAGTGGCCAATGAAGGTCATTCCTGGGACAACTCAGACTAAGTTCCTGCACACTGCAGGGAGAGTGACACCATCCCATCTGTGCTGGCAAGGAGGTCGTGTCTGATGCCCAAGAGTGACTGACACCAGGATGTGCCCAGTGGAATTTCTTGGGTGATGCAAATGGTAGTTATCATGTTCCAATCCAGAATAAGTATCAGATAATGCTGTAAAACAACTGCAATATGTGGTTGAATTCCTGGGCTTTATGATTATGTGAACTATTTATATTGCAAAGGTCAACTTTTTGAGTGGTTAAAGGGTTGATGGGTTATTTTGGCATATGTATTTGGTTAGTCAGAGATGCCTTCAATGAAAGTCACTATCTGGAGAAATGCAAGGCTGGCTGTTTATCCGTCTCACACTATTACACACAATCTTTTTTTTTACTGAGTTGCATTAGTACCAGGGCAGGATAAGAGACAGGGCGGTTTTCTTCATCTGTTTAACTAAAAAAACATTTTCCCTCTGGTTCATGCTACTGGACTCTACATAGTTTAATTATAACTGCTTCACAGGCCACACAGTACAAAGGCCAATTGTTTGAAGGCGTTACAAGGTGCGTATGACACATGAGAAAAAGACTTTGAAGTGTAATCCATCATAAGCATTTACTCAATCATTGGCTCATCTAAATATTTGGACATAAACCTTCACAGTTAAGCTGAAAAATAACAAAAAAAAATTGCATGTCTGTGCTGTGTTGCACAAAACATTCATTAGTATCTGGCAAAAGAAAATCTGACACCAATCTGTGACTCAGTTTGTTTTCCTGTGAAGCTCCCCAGTTTTGCCTGAAAAATACCCTGGCATGGCTCAGTGTCATTGTTCTACAGGGAACATTTATTTCCTAATGTGATTGCTGTTGGTGGTTTTGATCCAGAATTTAAAATAATAATCAGTGATCGCCAGCAATTCAACACCATAACAAGTGAGAGCTACTCGCAGCTAGTTTCCTAGAAGGTGAAACTTAAGAGATATTTAGTGCAGGAGATAATGTACAAGAAGAATGGAAACTTAGATCTACAAAGCTTCAAACCTAAATTGTAATTTGAGATGCACAGCAGGTCAGTAAATGCACATAAGAAAATCTCATCCAAGATGTTAAACATTTCTGAGGTTGGCTGACCTGTTGGCCATTTTAGGTAAAAAATTCATATTTCTTTTCCTCTTTTCTGAAGCTATGACTGTTGATAAATGCACCATTGTTTGCTGGTTTTTGGACTCTGTCATATAATGATTTCGATAGGTGTGCCTAGAAATATGGTTTCACAATTATTGATGCACTAAATTGTGGCTACGATTTTGTCCATTTGGGCCTCTAGAAAAAAATCTTACTAGGGTAAAAAGACATTTGAAACAACATTAGTGTGGATTATACCCAGAAATATACGCTAAGATGGGACCTGCACATTTCCCAATGGGAGCACATCACATTCATCACAGCTTCTGGCATTTTGCTGTGCAGCAATGAACAGCAGGGCATCCCTTAAAGGCACAGTCACCATGGCAGCCAATCAGACACAATGCATGCAGTGGCTGCAGGGGAAAGGGCAAGAAACCCTGGATGTGCTCAGCATGTTACTGGGGTCCCGATACAGGATTTACACCATTGGGTCCATCATTAGGGAAACCTGGTTGGGGTAGCACTGAC
This sequence comes from Pristis pectinata, assembly GCF_009764475.1. Lineage (NCBI taxonomy): Eukaryota > Metazoa > Chordata > Chondrichthyes > Rhinopristiformes > Pristidae > Pristis > Pristis pectinata. The sequence continues at coordinate 25,375,296 of NC_067422.1, forward strand.
CAGGAATGAGAATGCATAAAGTAGGCAGCCAGGCCAAATAAACTTTCATGACCTTACCAGGTAGGTCAAGGCAAACTTTGAACTGACAAGAAGAACACTCCTTTATGCAGGCGCACGTGCACACACACACCTCCATCCGCAACCTCCCCAGACCACTCTCCATCCCAACCCAGCACTCTTATTCTAATCCTTCCATTCCCCACACAGAGGTCAAGATTCCAAAAGGACAAAAATTAAAAGGTTGTTCAATGTTCTTCATCCATTCAGGTAGAGTATTGAGGGGAGATCACCTGTATGAGAGGCAGCCCTTACGATTGCAGGGTCTGATCTCTTGTCTAACTATCTTGCGCCCCCCCCCACCTCCCCACCCCCCCCAGTATGTAGTAAGGCCGCTGAGCCACAAACCATCTCAACGGCAGATGCAATGTGCCATTTAGTATGACTATACCTGATCTTTTCCACTTCTGATATCAGTAAAACATCAAGCTTAATAACACGCATCACTTGTGGGAGGGCCAAATCTAATATTGGAATGGGTGCAATCTCACCAGAAATGATAGCTTGCACAATGTACATTGGATTAAATAATTTTTTTTACATGATTTGAACCAAAATAAACTGGTCGCAATCAGTGCATTTTTTAGGCTTTGATGCACACAAGTTCAGGGACTTAACTTCCAATTCAAATCAAGAAATATTGGTCTTGGACTACTTGGATCTTATTCTGTATCAGTTACTGCAAAATTCAAAATGCCAAGTATAGTTATATTTTTATCTTAATCCAATTAATCAGAACTTCTGATCAAAAAAAATTATCCAAATGAGTTTCAATTAAAGATAGCAAATATATTACCCTCGGATGTTTATAAGTAGTGTCCAACCTCCCACTTAAATTCAGTGTTAGATTAGTGAAACTTAGTTTTGGTGAAGGGTCTTCAACCTGAAATGTTAACTCTGTTTCTCTTTCCACAGATGCTGTCTGACCTGTTAAGTGTTTCCAGTATTTTCAGTATTTCAGGTTTCTAGCATCTGCAGTTTTTTGATATTCAGTGAACCCTGCTGATGGAGTGTGAACTGGAAACAGCTGCTATCGTTGTTTTTGGAAACTTTCAATTGAGCTCCTGTTGACAGTGTACTGAGTGATCAGGTCAATCCCTGCAGAAGTTACTGATGATTATGTCACGACACAACAGCTAGCACTGGATATTCATGTATCGAGCCATATTACTCTAGTCTACTAAGCATAAATAACAGCAAATGCAAGGTGTCAAAATACACATTGCAGCTCATACTAAAAAGAAAAGTAGATAAATGTGATGGATGTTCTATATTTATCCCTATTTGTTAGTTTGACTCAAACAAGAGTTTCAGTAGCCCAGAAATTCTTGGATATTGATAACTTTGGGATCATCCTTGAAGATTTCATGCATTGCTTCACTACTTGACGACTCAACATTGGCTCAGGCAAAGATCAGTCCTTTAACTAATGCCAGGTCAGTGTTCCAGGCCCATACCACTTCCAAAATACTTGTACCAGAGCACTGCAACAACCACTTCAATTGTGCAAAGAAATAAACTGCTGGAAGAACTCAGAAGGTCAATAATTTTTATGTCTTGCACTGTACTGCTGCCGCAAAACAACACATTTCACGACATATGTCAGTGATAATATACCTGATTCTGATACCCATAGAGCACTCTGCCTCAATTTTCTGACACGAAATATTTGCATGTGGAATTGAAAATAAACAATTAGTTTTTGGATAAATAAACAATTACATAGCTGATAAAAGCATTGTGCTCCACAATAAAGTTTCCAACCCCTCTATTTCTCATTGAATGTGAACAGTACAGAGTTTGAATGGTCCACAAGTTAACCACCCCAAAATTAGACCATGCCAAACCTTTTCCATCACATAACTGCACTGCATTAGTCCACATTTTGACAATAACTAATGCTGAGGAAAGTGATGTCAATTCTTTGAATGTCCATACCTACAATCACGTTTCCAGAAAATACTAATAACATCTTGAATGATTTTTGTAAAAAAAAATTTGTCTATGACTTTCCTTCAGGCTACTTTGTACATTATTGCCAGTAATGCAGCAGGGTATCTGGACATGTACTGTGGTGTCTAGCAATACGAAGAACACTTTCACATTGTCCTGTGCTGTGTGCAACCACTCATGCAGAAATAAATCCTTACACCGCCTGAGAGGTTGGTTTCATTGTTAGCTAAAGGAGACTTCCTAGTTTAATGCTTGGAACCCACAGAGTCACACACAGATTGCTTCATGAAAGAAGTCTGGCTCCATGCATGAGCAACCCAGCCAGTCACAATCCTCCACCCTTTCCCTATTGCCTTGCAATTCTTTTTTCTTTCAAGTACTTATCCACTTCCCTTCTGAACATTACAACTGGATTTCCCTCCCCTTATAGGGTATTTCAGATGGTAACATTCACTACATAATAAAAGTTTAGTCCCATGACACTTTTGGTTCTTTTGTCATTCACCTTCATTCAATGTCTTTCATTCCTTGACCCTTGACCAATGGGAATAGTTTCTCTCTTCAACTACTGTGCGTTCCCTTTAACTCCACTACTAGCCCTGCCCTCTCCTCTGGGGCCCTCAACAATCCCCCATCACAGCTCCTTCGTATCTGCCTCCCCAATAAATTCTTTCCTTTGCCCCAGTTTACCCATTGGCTAACCAGAACCAACAACGTCCAAATTACTGATCTACAATCTAATTCAACCATTGCCATCCCCAATCCAACTACCAATCACACCACAATCCTCCACAATCCCTGGCGGCTGACCTTTGCCTCAATATCTCCTATCCCCAAACATTGATCAGTATCAACCTTTATCCTTCCAGTCCTTGATCCTACCCTAATCCTTGAACCTATTGCTTTCACAACCCCTGGACCTAGAACTCTCTGACTTCCTTTGCACCCTCCACTATAGTGGTGTGGATGTAGAGGAGCCTTTCTCGTGCAAAGCCAGTTCAGTGGCATATAACACCTTTGCACCATTAAACCTCCTAGCAGCAGACCAAACCCAATGATGAACTTACCTTTTATGAGCTGCAAACAATTTCCAGGCAGAAAGCCTATTTTAGAGTTTCAAAACTATACTCTCGAGGCAAACTATGGCAACTAAATTAGCAACAATCTGAAAGCCAGAACCTTGATTTGAGTGAGATTTTACTCCAGCATTTCGTATCAATCACTCAGAGAAATTAATAGTATTCTTCTTTCAGGCTTTGCTAGTTTGCAGGTTGTCAATTTCTAGATCATTAAATTATTGGACTGATATTCCATGACTTCACTCTGAATACCTCTCTAGTTACTAAGTAATATTAACCTAACACTTCTCACAATTATGTTGTCAAGATGAAAGATGTTTTATATTCCTGTTCCAAGAACACAAATTCAAGGAACTGATTCTAATATTTAACCTATGTGCAAGGTTCTTTCTTCTATGTTGCACATTATTACCTCAAGTAGCAGAAGCAGTTTTATCACATGTATAAAGAAATCAAAAAGATGAGACTATAAAACAAATCAAACACAAGGAAGCCGAAAAGAAAGTCCAAACTATTGCAGAGAGCTGACCATATATTTACATTTTGTTAAAATCGACGACATCAGGCTATTCATATTTCATAATTTGTGGTGTAGACTTGACATCATGGTGTAGACTTGACCTTAGGCAGTGATTAAGAAAGAACCAATCAACTGTCATGGAAAGAATGAATAAATGGATTTGTCTACATTGTTCGGTTATTGGGTTCTGCATAAAACTAAGCTACCTCGACTATAGTATGCACAATTCAAAACACATCTTTGAACACAAAGTACCTTTTCAGTCACCCACTGGAAACTGTGACTTGCCCAAAGAACATAACATAATGTGTGCTCCACCCCCCTGCTTTGTGCAACTCTTCAATTAGTTAAAAGTTATTTCACAGCTGAACAACCACAAGCCAGAAGTGTCTCAGACCAGAAGTGTAAAGGAAACATTGGAGTTATAAATCAAGTTGTATTTTTCTTCTTTCTTATCAGCTGCCTGTAACCCAGTATTAATGTTTTACAGACATATTTGCTCACACAAATTTACTAAATCTCAATATTTCAGACCTTTTTAAATAAAGGATTTGTTCTGACCTCTTGTCACAACATAAATTAAAAATACTATTTATGTTGCTCTTAAAAGAAAATGAATTCATCTGTTTAATTCACCCAGAAAGTAAGACAACATGTAAAATTACATATTCCATGTTTTGCCTTTACAGATTCCGTTCTAAACCATTCTGCTTGGCAAACGTTGTGGAAATAATACCCCTGACGTGACACTAAGACATTGTGAGTTTGACTTGGAGCTCTTGTGTTAACAGAAGTGATGAGGTAACACTCTACAAATGCTGAGCAGAGAGGTTGTTGCCGTGGACATTGCAATACTCCATGGGCTTACCAGTGGTCGGCTACAGAGCCCATCTAACAACCATTAACAATGCAAATCAGTATGCTATAGCATACACGGGGCCCTGGCTGGCATCACAGGGCAGTACTGGACCAAATGTGGGCACAGCACAAACTTGCTTTTCATTTCATGAGGAACCTACAGGTTTGCCATTTGTGAGGCCAGTAAGCAAATAGTCAACCAGGCACCATGAAACCAATCCCGATCTCTGCCATTCAGGATCCCCACTTGCATTATCAGACCATTCTCATTCAGCTAAGCTCTTTCAATCTACTTTCCTACCTCACCATCCAATGCTGCTTTATATCTCAATTCCCAAATAACGATGTCCAGGCTTGTAAATGCACTTAGTGTTGTCACCACGACTGAGAGTTTGGCTGGTGTGTGTTCCACCAGGAGGCTGATCAATAATACTAATCTACCCTTGTTTTAATGTAACCAGTAAAGTCAGTTTTTCCAATGTTATGAAGTTCATGATGTAAGGAAGCATTTGCAGTGACTTTTGTCAATCCGTTATGACTACCATTAAGGTGAGAAGTAAGAGATTTAGAGAGGATCGAAGGGATAAGGTTTTTTTTAAAGAGAATGATTGATATCTGTAACACGCTGCTGGAAGAGGTGGTGGAATCAGATACAATTACTATGTTTAAGCATTTAGACAGACACTTAAAGAGGTGAGGGGGGTTTGGAAGGATATGTTCCTTCTGCAGGCAAATGGGATTAGTGCAAACGGACAAAAAAGGTCAGCATGGACGTGGTGGGCAGAAAGGCCCATTTCTGTGCTGAACAACTCTGTGAAATGAATGATATGGCACAGTGAATGCATGGACATTTTGTGCTTCACTGAAAGCTCCATCAGGAGTTCAGACTCATGTGATGCTGCTTGTCTGTGGGAAATATCAGTTGCCTGGCAGAACTGCAGAAACAGATCTGGACTGAAGGGAAATGCAATTGATCACAGTCACATCTGTCTGATTATATTTCCTTCTGCTAACATTTTAATTCATTTGTCACAGTCACTATGAATTCTGCTTGCCCAAATATTGATGCAAATGTAGCATTTCGCAAGGTTCTGGTTGCAATTCAAACCTGCTCTCAACTCCCCAGTACCAAACATTATTTCTCTACTGAGAGATTAGACATTCATCTAGGCATCAGAAAATGCTAACCAGCTTCTAGCAGGAACCTAGGTTCCAAGCTGCCATCACACCTCCTGCCCCCTCAAATCTTTCCAATATTCCCTTCCCTTTCTAAGTGTCTCATTTCACCCAATGTCCTCCATCTGAAGTTAGGAATACATAGAAGGAGGGCTTTGATCACCAAGCCACTGCCTAGTATTGTTTGGCAGCATGATTTGTGATACAAAATGGGCTACATATATTAATTATAGTAGTTTCTTTTTAATTAACTTTAGTAAATTTGTTTCTGTTGTTCTGTTTTCCTTCCTCCCTGTGCATCTTGAAACAAAGGGAGGTTGGAATCATATAGGCAGCACAGTTGGAGGACATTTAACCCAAGGCGCCTGCTTCAGTTAAAAACAGCTATCCAGCCTTATCTCACTTTTCAGTGTTGTAGGTTTCTTCACCTCACATCCAAATGCAGAGGGGGTTTCTGCTTCTACCTGCCTCTGTGCTTTTAGGCTCCAGAGCCCCATGTAGCAGCGCTCCATATAATTAAAAATGCTATCCATGTGCACACAGAAATTCTCTGGCAATAGAATGTCCCTTTAAAAAATTCTTACAACAATCTGCTTTTAGTTGGATGTTTTAGCATGGATATCAGTATCACTTATAACTGTAGACTTTGCTCTGAGCTCCAATTGCAAACCCAAAGTTCAGGGGTAAAAAGGTCAGTACACGAAATGGAAAATTATGCAGGAGAGAATTAATCTCTGCTTCCCCCCAAAAAAGTAAAGGAAATAATTCTTCTGGTGGGAGATTTGTTAGCTGGTATATAGCAGCTGTGGGTCAAGGCAGATTTGTATGAAGTAATACAGTTCGTCAAATAATATTACAACATCTCTAGTATAACACACACTCAGCAAAATGACCACATACATACAAATGCTGAGGCAGTTCTCAGGGGATTCCCAATGTTTATTGATGTCCTGCATTATTGGGCCAAATCTTCTGTTGCCCCAAAATCATTGGGCACTTGCCCCTGTGCCATGCTGATGGTTCCAGCATAGCTGCTGGACAGCCTTCCACTGGGAGATTCGTTCAGCTATCACACTGCAACTGTGAGCAAAGGCAGGTTTTTTTGAAGTCCTATAACATCTCAAATAATACTACAGTGCCTCTCATAACAATGCATGCTCAGCAGAATGACCACATCCACACAGATGTTGCACAGGAGCAGCTGGAGCTGAGGGAAATGATGCAAGGTGCCATCTCTGACCAAGGCCAATGCAGTGCTGGAAACTGAGACTACTGCCAGGATAGTGGGTTGCTGCAGGGTAGTCCGATTTCCTCCAAAGAGGTGCTGCCAGGTTAATTGGCTACTGTAAATTGCCCCTTAGTAATTAAACCATAATATTGCCAAGTATCAAATGAATCAAAAAGGAGTTAATGAGCTTTTAAGAAAGAATAAGTTGTGGGTTACAGGGAAATAAGGAGAGGGGGAATGGGAATGTTGGGATCTGGCATGGACCTGATGGGCTAAATGGCCTCAAGTATTGTAATGAGTAAGTACACATGTAAGTCTTGCCATCAGTGCTGGGGGGAGGGGGGAGATCTGTCCCAATATGATTACGTACTGTGCATACAAAAGTAACGCTACATTTTGGTTGTGAAGCAGTGTCTCATCAAGAACATAATAGATTATGCATTGAAAAGGGGGTCATGGAGGAAAAATGCTTACATATCCTAACCACACAGGTCAAAGCTAGTGCTGCTTACTGATGTGAGACAAGATGTATGTCGTGATTATCCTAATAGGATTAGACAGTATCCATAGCTGAAATAAAATAATACGCCATGGGATAGATCATCACACACCACAGTAAGCATTATGATCCACTTGAGACTTTTTTGCCACTATCTTTCCATATATAAATATTAAGAACACAGACAGCTGCTGCACCTGATTGAGAATGACTACCTTTATAGTTGAAATATTTAGATTCCCTGCAAAGTGATTCAAAGGATTGTGAGAGGGAAGTAACGACGGGTAGAGGAGGTGAGAGTTCAGTGGGAGGGAGAAGAAGGAAGGCTGGATTGAGAGTTTGGAGGATTTGAAGGAAATACCATCACCAAAGAATAAAGCCTGGCCACAGAGGCGTACATTTAAAATGGGTAATTAATGTTTAGAGGGAATGCGACGGAGGGCTGCTGAGTCTGAGAGCAGTCAGGTCATGATATCAGCATTAAGTAATGGAGTTACAACAGCTGGAACACAAATTACACTTAAAGGTGCCTTAACAGGGAAAGAGGCAATTTATTTTTCTTTAACTTCACTTTAAAATATATGTCTAAAAACTCATGTACTTGAAAATGGGCAAATAACAGGGAAATATTTCAAAAAATTATTGCTTTGAAATTCACCCCAAGACAACAGACAAACACGCTATAGTGGAATAAGTGCATTTCACTCTCCTTCCAAAGTTCAATCTATTGAAGTCAGGAGTACAAGCTCTGATGTTACCGTAAACTGCATTAGGGCTACGGACCCTTGATGAATTTCAGAGCCTAGAAATTTATGGATGCATCTATTTTGAGTTCACTGAAACTTGGCTGCATTTACCATTATTTCTACACTGTGTTGACATCAAGGGTTGGAATGTGGAAAGGATAACATGGTTTACCTTGGGGAATTTTATTTTGTGGGGTCCTTATAAAAATTCAGCTCTCTATAAGGAAGGCCTTTCATCCTGTGCGGCTGTTGCCCATCTCCACTGCTCAGCTGGCCAATGAAGTTGCAAATGCGAAGCAGGGATATCCCCTGGTAGTGTTCTCCTTCCTCCTGCTCTCCAGGCTCCATCTCATGACTCTCAGCTCCAGGTCTCTTTGCTGCTCTGCTGCTGGCATTGGCTGCTGATTATGATCAGCTAGATAGTGCACCACTTAGTACACAATGAAGTTTCTGCATCTGCTTGCACATACTGCAGGGTGCAACGGACTGCTGTGCAGTGTTATCCTGGTCCTAACGTGCGATTTTGTATATCTGTGCTCAGCTCTTGTGGTTAGAGAGTGCACTGGTGTGAAGTGACAGTAAAAAGTGGCTTTTGTTCCCCAGGATCCATTTCTTTGGGCAGAACCAGCCACTGAAAATGTCCACAACACAAAATCCCTCAGGATGAAGGGGTCACGCATACTTCCAATAAACATGGCATTCACATGACCAACAATGACTGGCACATTGAGGAATGGAAAACTTTCCTGTTCATAAAATGGTTCCAATTATTACAATGATCCCTTATAGACACATGACAGCAGCCAATAGCTGTTTGCACTCATGGGAAGGCAGACTCAATGCACAAGATGCCAGCTATCCCTCACTGTAGTAAAGGTACATTAAATAATTTCTTCACACAGTGCTAAGCTGATCTCGCAAATGCAGAGGTAAGAAGCAAGTTGGGAGGAAAGGCAGAGATCTGCTGTAGCCACTTAAAAGGATTCTGTGGCAAGCAAATTGAGAGCAAATGTAATGATGACCTTCATGAAGGGAGCAGTGCAGGCACAAGAGTGTGAACTTCCCGCAGGATCTCATTGATGACAGCCTTGAAATACCCGAGCCTATAAGAAACATTGTTCATCAGAGACATCTCTAGCAGTAAAATCTCTGCTGGTAAGTCTTTGTCTCTTGCATCGAGATCCCTGACCCACAAACACCTCCGGCAATGGAGTGCTGCCAACAGCATCACCTCTGAGGCAACCATGGAATGAGTAACTCAGCAGCTAAATGCTGGAGAAAGCACTCTTGGTTAGTTGCAGCTCTCTCTGTGGACTTTGGAAAATGCCTGAGTAGCCTGCAGCGAGTTCTGAAGGTGCCCAGTCAGGTCTCCAGTGTCATCAGAGCATCCTATTAAATAGCAAGAAAAGCAACACACTCCTCCTTCAATGAAAGTTATAGCATAAAGCTTTCTGCTCCAATTTATGTTGGAACAGTCTGGAAACATGTATGCATGAATAAATGACATAATTTGGTGCCTAACAGACACTATGAAAACATCAAGTGGGCTGATATGAATAGTGCACAGAGTTGCCTGGTCCAATTTTGCATCCATAGCCAGTTCACCCAGAAATGATCTCAGCTCAACGTATTCTGGGTAAAATATGCAATCTAATTTCAAGGCTTTTGTTCACCAAACCACCTAGTGGACTGATTATGTAATTAAACATAGAAAAATGCCATTGTAAAGCTGACACAAAAATAATAAAAACATGAAAAACAAAATTAGGGTGGTTGATTTTTAAAAAGATAGATGTTCCTAGTTATGTACTCAGATAGAGACCACACACACAAAAAAAAAAGTAATATAAAAATACAGACCAGGTGGTTTACATTTGTGGTTATTAGCACCTCACCTTTGTCTGTACACCTATGATGGTGTTATAACAAATAAGGTGCAAAATTCTGGACATTTTCAAAGCTTGCACATTCTAAGCTTTACTGAACCACAAAAATGACAAGTCCAATCTGGCCATATACGTAAATCCACTACAGACTGTTTGAAATAAATAAGAAATGAGACAAAGTGTTGATACTAAAACTTAACAGCTAATTATTTTGGAACACCATCCTTTCTTCTCTTGGTACTGCCAGCATCTAATGTTATAACTGTAGATGTAACAAGTTAACTTCTTGTTTATTTTTCCTATTTGAAGATCTGATTCCTCTGACATATGGTCTGTAGATAGCCATCCAAATTCATGCCTCAATGAACAATTATTATAGGCAATAAGGCAACAAGTAATAGTGGGTAATTTCCTCCATTGTGCATGTTCAATCCAAACCCAACATTGCCTTCTGCCATGAAAACTTACCATGAGAGTCTACAAAGGTGATAATATGAATCAAGGGCTGTGGCTTATTTTGTTCTCAGTTCCATAGTTTAAGGATCTTGTGACAAGGGCCTTGAGAGCTGTATCATCTGAGTTCATCTCATTCTGGGAATCAAATCCAGGACCTCCAGGTCTGTTTAGCTCATCACCATAATATGTGCTGCATGCCACCACCATGCAGTTACTATAGACGTCAAGTATAATAGGAACAACAAGAGAACATTTACTCTGTTTTAGCAGTCAGTGCCCCTACATGGTCTTAGCAGACACAGATACATGCAACAACATTGAGTTCTACTCAGTTTCTCCATGGAATAGGTTCAGATGAAGGAATACAAAGGTGTGGAGCCAAAGGAGAGTCTCATAGGAGGGGAGGTCATCAACTGCAAGGTGTAAGGCAACTTAGGTGCAGACTGTGGAAGCATAATATTTCTAAATGACAGAGCAGGTTTGAGAAGCCACTGACCCACTCAAGTTCACATTTCTTATGCTGCTAATTTCTAAATTGCAGTCTCGTAGGAGGCAAAGTGACAGAGCAAGCTAAGATCGTGGATAGAGAGGCAAGTTCAGCCAAAAATGAAAGGAACAAGTTAACAGTGCTTTGGCATTGCTCTATTTGGTAGTCTCATGAGGTGATTTTTTATATAAAAGGTTGTAGCTATGATATATAATGGCCACAGTTGTGCACATTAAGTATTTGCGAGAAGGCCAAAAGTGGTATCAGGGAAGTTGAGATCATCTGGTAATTCCAGAACGGGTGGAAGAAACAAGGTTCTGACGTATCACCAAGCACCCATCTGGAATGAAAACAGGAAGTACTATAAATAATCAGCAGATCAGGTGGTGTCTGTGGAGACGTACAGTGTTCTCAAGCAATAACCTTCAATCAGATGCTGCAAGTGTTACAAGCAGATAATTTTTTATTTGATGGAGCTGAAGGATTTGTGAAACAGCAAGAGTAATAGTTAAATAAGCCCAATAAAAACATGCAATAATCGACTGTTTTCATTTAATTCCCCCATTAAATATCTAACAAAGAAATCTTCAGACAAATAATTTATTCATAGACATGATGTAGCATATTTCAAGACCAGTCTGCTAAGCAGCACCACGTTTATGGTAATTGTAATCTGCAAGGCAGTCAACTGCTGCTTTTCCTATTCCCTGATATCCAATTTGTTTGGCACAGCATTTACTTTCCTGATAGAAAATTTACAATGAATATAAAACCCAATCTCCTTCCTTAATATAAAAAAGCAAGCAGCTGTTGAAATCTGCCTGCTATTAGCTTTCCACATTGATAAACGACTTATTTTACGACAAGGTCACTATACCGGAGGTTTTAGACAAATATTAGTGAAGACAGGAGCCTCTATTTCACGTTAGCATCTCCCGAGTCTATTTGGACAATTTGCCCTAAATGCCAATCCCAGCACTGCTGATCAAGGTTGAGGTTTCTGTAGAACACAGGCAGGAGGTCTCATAAGAATAGGAATTCTACCATAGACACACTTTGCATCTTGAATGCAAGTGCCGAGCAGAGACCAAGATCTGTCCAAAAGGATCTGCCAGCGTGACAAAGCAGTGGGCTAATGGACAGAAGTGAAAGGGGAAAGAAGAGTATGATTTGCCTTGAAGAAATAACGGATAGCAATGAAGAAAAGAACAGATAACACTGACAAGGAGAAATGAGGGGGAGAGTGGAGGAGAAATGAAGAGAAAAAGAATGGGCAAAGAGAGGGAGAGGAGGCAGAACCTGCAAGTGTTGCAGTTCGGTGGAAGAAGGTAAACTGAAACCAACACTGTGATGTGGGAGGGAAGAGAGATCCAAAATTAACTCAGAAAATGGTGGAGAATGCCAGCATTAATTGAAAGCAAGTGGAAAATAAAAGAACCAACATGATGGGGAGGACTGGCAGAGAGTCAGCAGAAGCCCTTGGAATACGACTTACAGTTTGGACTGAAAGACTGGAATAGTGCCAGCTTAATGGGCTGAAGGGGGGAAAGTGAAGTAACTCTTGGATAAATTATCTCATATAAAGTACAAATGTTTGCTGTTTTTCTAAGATCTTAAATCCATTCCTTGTGAAGTAAAAGTCATGTTTAGTAGTGTATAATTTTTTTTAATACATGCCACAGATTCTCCCTCGAGCCACACGCTAATATTTGTCTCTCCAATTTGAAATTCCCCTCTGGACAAAAGGTCCTTTCTTCACTGGTGAAAGGATCTGCCCATCACTTAAGGTGCAGAGTCCATTTCTTGTTTTCAAACCTCACTGTTGAACTCAAGTTGTATCAGCTTTTCTTAAGCTGCTGGTTAGGTTCTCTTAGTGTTTCCAATTTGGCATATATGCATCCTATTAATAAGAATATAACATCACAAATAATAGGTACAGGAGTCGCCCCTATAACTACTCGAGCCTCAAGATCGATCATTCAGTAAAATCATGATGTTCTGATCACGGCCTCAGCGCCACTTTCCCACCCATTTCCATAACCCTCAACTCCACCATAAACCCTCCTAGCTTCCACATACAGCACATCATCCTTTGTCATTTCCGCCAGCTGCAATAAGCTGCCATATCTTCTCCTCCCCATTATTTTCCACCTTCTGCAGGGACCACTCCCTCTGTGACCCACTGGTCTGCTCATCCCTCCCTGCCCACCCCTCTCTGACCCCTGCAACTGCAGGAGGTGAAACACTTGTTCTTGCACCTCTTCCATTACCACAGTAGAGAGACCTAAACAGCCCTTCCAGGTGGGTCAAAGATTCACGTGCACCTCCTCCAACATCATCTGATGCATCCGGTGCTCCCGCTGTGCCCTCCTCAACATCAGTGGGGCCAAGTGCAGATGAGGCAACCGACTTGTACAGCACCTTCACTCTGTCCACAGTGGGCCCTCCTGAGCTCCCAGTTCCATGCCATTTCAACTCCCCTTCCCATTCCCACACCAACCTGCCCATCCATGGCCTTCTCTACTGTAAGGGTAGAGCCCAATGCAAACTAGAGGAACATCATCTCATATTCCACCTGGGTAGTCTTCAACCCAATGGTGTTAACATGGAATTTCCACATTTCAGCTAATCCTTCCCTCCTGTGTTCCCCCCACCTCCAATCCTCCCATTATTTCCCATACCATCTGCCGCCATCACCCATTTTCATCCCCTCCCTCTCCTGGTTCCACTTATCTACTACCCACACATTTTACCTGCTAAATGCCCTCTCCACCATCTGGTTCTCTGGTGACACAAGAGACCGCAGATGTGCATCCAGGAGCAACAAACAAGAAGCTGGAGGAACTCAGTGAGTCAGGCAGCATCTGTGGAGGGAACTGAACAGTTGCGAATGTTTTGGGTCGAGCTTCTTGTTTGTTTTCTCCCCTAATGGTTCCCATTATCACCTCCCTTACCTGTCAGATTCCAGCACTGGCAGCCTTTGTGTTCCTACTTATCACCCTCCAGCAGCTGTCCCCACCTTCTCCCTCCCCGCCCTCCATCTGCCTACCTCCAAATATCAATCACCTGCCTCTGTCTTCCAACGCCGCCCCTCTCCCTCCCCTACCTGGCTCCAAATGCCTGTCATCCTTAACCCCTCCACAGTCCACCAATCACTTACTGGCCCTGGTCCCATCATTCCCCTTCCTCTTTATACTGGCTATCATCCCTCTCCACACTCAGTCCTGATTCAGGGTTTTGACCCATAACATCAACAATTCCTTCCCCCACCTCCGCAGCACCCCCCCCCCCCCCCCCACAGATGATGCTCAACCTACTGAGTTCCTCCAGCAGATTGTTTGTTAACTCCAGATTCCACCATCTGCAGTCTCTTGTGTCTCTCCGTCCCCCCCACCACCCCCATAAACCTGACTCTCCCATAAACCAAAAACCTATCTTTGCTTACAATTTATTCTGTACTTCAGCTTCAGCAGATTCTGGGGTGCAAAATTCTAAAGATTCTGAGGGAAGAAAATGCTCCTCCTCCCCATCTTATGTGGGTGACCCCTTATTCTGAGAATACATCTGTAAGTTCTAGGTTCCCCACAAAGGGGAACAACCTCTCAGCATTTACTCTATGAAGTCCCATTACATGCTTCAATACAGATTACCCTCATTCTTCTAAACTCAAATGTGTATGGGCACAACCTGATCAAATGTTTCTCATCAGAAAAATTCTTCACCCCAGGAACCAAACTACTGAACCTCCTCCGAACTAACCTCCAATGCAGATACATCTCTCCTTAAATAAGGAAGCTGTACACAGTACTCCAAGTGTGACAATAAAAATCTCATCAGACAAATTCTTCACCCCAGGAACCAACCTACTGAACCTCCTCCGAACTAACCTCCAATGCAGATACATCTCTCCTTAAATAAGGAAGCTGTACACAGTACTCCAAGTGTGACAATAAAAATCTCATCAGACAAATTCTTCACCCCAGGAACCAACCTACTGAACCTCCTCCGAACTAACCTCCAATGCAGATACATCTCTCCTTAAATAAGGAAGCTGTACACAGTACTCCAAGTGTGACAATAAAAATCTCATCAGACAAATTCTTCACCCCAGGAACCAACCTACTGAACCTCCTCCGAACTAACCTCCAATGCAGATACATCTCTCCTTAAATAAGGAAGCTGTACACAGTACTCCAAGTGTGACAATAAACAAAAACTGCGGTTGCTGGAAATCTGAAAAGTAAACAGAAAATGTTGGAAACAGTCAGCAGGTCAGGCAGCAGCTATGGAAAGAGAAACACAATTAATGTTTCAGGTCCAACTCTTTCCCAATCCTGATGAAGAATACTTGACCTGAAACTTTCACTGTATTTCTTATTCTACGGATGCTGCTGAGTGCTTTCAGCATTTTCTGGTTTTATTCAAGGTGTGATCTTGCCAGTTCCATGTACAGTTATAGCAAGTCTTCCCCACTTTTATACTACATTCCCCTTGCAATAATTCCATTTGGCTACCTAATTTCTTGCTGTACTCACATACTAACTTTCCACTTCATTTTTGGAGACACCCTGATCCCTCCATACAACAATATTCTGTGGTCTCACTCTACTTAAATTAAATTGGTAGATTGGTTTATCATTGTCACATTTACCAAGGTACAGTGAAAAACTTGTCTTGCATACTGTTCATACGGATCAATTCATTACAACTGTGCATTGAGGTAGTACAAGGTAAAACAATAATAGAATGCAGAATAAAGTGTTACAGTTCCAGCGAAAGTGCAGTCCAGACAAAAACATGCAAGGTCATAACAAGGTAGTATTCTGTCTTTCCATTCTTCCTAGCAACGTGAATAACTTCACATTCTCCCACATTATATTCTATCTACAAATTTGTTTTCCACTTGGTTAACCAATCTCCATCCTTTTGATTGTTTGTTGTGTCGTCCACGCAACTTGCTTTCCCATTTTCTGTGAGGTCAGCAAATTTGGCTGCAATACATTTTGTCCCTTTACCTGGGACTAATGTAGGCTATAAGTAGTCAAGACCCCGCATTGATCCCCATGGCACCTGCCTAACCTGCTAACCTGAAAATAACCCATTTTATTCTGGCTTCCTGTTTTTTTTGTTTATCAGCTTTTAATGTCTTCTCCTGTGTAGACAGATAGAAAATATTTGTTCAATGAGTCTGTCATTTCCTTAACTGTTAATTCTCCAGTGTCATTCTAGTTGCTCTCTTCCTTTTGATATACCAGTAGAAGCTCTTACTGTTGATCTGTTTTCTATTTCTTGCTTTCTGAAAATCATATCCTATCATCTCATCTCCCTTGATTTTAGTACTGCATACGAAAAGTTTTCCAATCTTCTGGCTTATCAACAATCTTGGCAACATTGTACACCTTTTCTTTCAATCTGATAACACCCTTAACTATCAAAGTTACCATGGATGAATCATCCTTTTAGGCATTTTGTTTTATTTATCAATGAATGCTTCTTTGTTTAGAATAGATCCTCAAATGTTTGCCACTGCTTTTCTATCACCTTATTTTTAAATCTATTTTCCCCATCCATTTTATCCAACTTTGGCTTCCTGCTCCTTTATTTGAGTTTAAAACGCTAGTTTCGGGCTTAAGTTCTTTCATATTATGATCACTCTTTCCCAGATTACCCATTCCAATGAATTGATTAAGTAATGCTGTTTCATTACACATGTCCAGAACTACAATAACTAGTTCCCTGGTAGGTTCTATAATATATTGCTCCAAGAAACTCTCCCAAATACATTCTATAATAAACTTTGATAACCATGACACATTTCTAATTGAAGCATTTTAGCTGCCCAACCTTGATTGAAGTCATATCTATAAACCTCATCATTTGTTCCAAATTTTCCTTA
Organism: Pristis pectinata; assembly: GCF_009764475.1. Taxonomy (NCBI): domain Eukaryota; kingdom Metazoa; phylum Chordata; class Chondrichthyes; order Rhinopristiformes; family Pristidae; genus Pristis; species Pristis pectinata. The sequence continues at coordinate 25,392,137 of NC_067422.1, forward strand.
AATGCTAGAATTAACTGGCAGCCCACAAATGGGGAAACTTCTGCAAATGAAAATAGGTCCAAATTCTTCACCCCTCCTTAGCACTTTCCCTACCCTCATGAATCAGCTGAGAATGACCATTCACCATCCCAGAACGCATAACATCCTAACAACTAAATGCACAGCACAATATGAAGCTGTCATTTTATGAAACTGTGGTTGGTGTTATTGTTTATACATTCTACGATTCAATAAGCAAAACAGTCTTTATTAGAATAGGCTTGTACTTAATAAATTCCATATATCTGATCAACAGTTTGCTGCCATAACCATAAAATGCAGCAGATGGATGCCAGCATAATTGTTTTTAAGCCAGGAAGTAGCTGGCTTAAAGATCCTGAACCACAGATTTACTTGATCTTAGAAGGGAATTATAATTGGGTTCAGCATTCCAAAGGCTGAGCCAGGGTTCCATTCCTAAACATTAAGCAATACCTACCATAGGAAATGTGTGTGCATGAATGTCAAGAGAGGACATGAGCTCAGTATCCAGAGCTGCAAACATGAAGAAGATGCATTCTAATAAGCTGCCTTAGCATTTCAGGAAACATAATGCAATGGTGAACAGTGTGAGGAAAAGCAAACAAAATACTCAGACTAATTATTTAAGAGCTATTTTTTACCGCCCCGGACCTTGGATTAGCTGGAGCAGCAGCACCTTATCTCCTGCACTATCACTGACCTCATCACCTCGGGAGATCCCCCCCCCCCCCCCACAGCTACCAACGTGATAGTCCCACAACCTAGGACTGCCCACTTCTATCTCCTCCCCAAAATCCATAAGATGGACTGTCTCCACATGCTCTTGCCCCACTGAGCTCATATCCTCATACCTGGACACTATCCTGTTCCCCCGGTCCAATCCTTCCCACTTACATCCGTGACACATCACACACTCTCCAACTCTTCCATAGCTTTAAGTTCTCCAGCACGTACAACCTCATCTTCATCATGGACGTCCAGTCCCTATATACCTCCATTCCCATCATGATGGCCTCACTGCCCTCTGCTTCTTCCTTGACCAGAAACAGAACCAGTCCCCTTCCACTAACACTCTCCTCCACCTGGCTGAACTTGTCCTCACTCTAAACAACTTCAATTTCGATTCCTCTCACTTTCTACAGACCAAAGGCGTAGCTATGGGCACTCGCCTGGGCCCCAGTTATGCCTGCCTCCTCGTTGGCTACTTTGAACAGTCTCTGTTCCAAGCCTTGTCCGGCCCCATTCCTCAACTCTTTCTCTGCTATGTCGACGACTGCCATTTCTTGCACCCATGCAGAACTTGACATAAATTTCACCACTAATTTTCATCCTGCTCTCCAATTCACTTGGACTATCTCTGACACCTCTCTCTCCTTCCTCGATCTTTCCATCTCTATCTCAGGAGATTCCTTATCCACTGATATCTTCTACAAACCCACTGACGCTCACAGTTACCTTGATTACAGCTCCTCTCACCCTGTCTCTTGCAAGGACACTATCCCTTTTTCTCAATTTCTCCGCCTCCGCTGCATCTGCTCCCACAATGAGGCTTTCCACTCCAGGACATCCGAGGTGTCCAACTCCTTTTCTAACCAGGTCTTTCCCCCAACTGTGGTTGAGAGATCTTGCACCTGTACCTCTGCCAATCAAAGTATTGCAACTCCATCCTTCACCAAGCAAGACATTTACAGATTAAAGCAAAGGGCAGTGCTTCAATTCTCGTTTTAGCCATAACTAACACTTTTACAGTTGAGTCTTTCCATCTGACCCCTTCCACCTCATACGTCCATTGGAAGGAAAAGCAGACGGCCTCGTTTTAGGTCTGCTACTATCCAGAAGCAGCCAATGTGGAGGTGAGGGAGAATGGTCAGGGTGGACTTTCTGATTCATTCCCCCAAATGAAAGATTGTGGCTGCAGTTCAGCCCTTTTGCATTGTTACATTAGATATTAACAGCTCAATGTTGATTGCGTGAGCAAACTTGCACCCTGCAATATTAATAAATAGAATGATTTTCAATTGTGAACTAAATAGGATTGAATAACATATACCTTCAAAAATCAAGTCAAGATCCTGGCTTGCAGCTCTCCTTCCAAGCATCTTAAGTACTATAATCTGAAGTTATACTTGCCTGGATGAGTGCAGCTTTAACAACACTCAAGAAGCTCGGCACCACATAGAACACAGCAGCCTGCTTGATAGGCACGCCATCCACAACTATTCACTCACTCCACTACCGATACACAGTAGCAGCAGTTGGTACCATCTGCATGATGCACTGCAGCAACTCACCAAGACTCTTCAGATAACACCTTCCAAACCACAACCTCTGCCAGCTGGAAGGACAGGGGCAGGGGCAGCAACACACACCAGGAACACCAACACCTGGAAGTTGCCCTCCAAGCTACACACCACCTTGACTTGGAAATATAATCGCCATTCCTTCCCCATCACTGAGTCAAAATCCTGGAACTCTCTGCCTAACAGTATTGTAGGTGTACCCACACCTCAAGGACTGCAGCAGTTCAAGAAGGTAGCTCACCACCAACTTCTCAAGGGAAGCTCGGGATGGACAATTAGATGCTGGCTCAGCCTGTGAAGCTCACATCCCATGAATGAATAAAGAAAACACACAGCATTATGCCTCTCCTTTCCCACACTGATACAAAGATGCTTGATTGACAGACTCCTAAACTGCACCTGAAGTACTCCCTCAGAAAAGAAATTGACACTATACTCTGCTAATGAATTTGAAAGAGGAAGTTCACACTAATAAAATCCCTGGTATCAATTTCAAACTTAACTGCAATTTAATCCTTATTCTATCCCTAGGGATTGTCTTCCTTCTTACTTGGGGTCGTAATCATAATACGATATTAATTTCAACGTGAACCACCAGAGATAAGGCAGGCCTATCAAAGTGCAGCAATCTTGCTTATTGAAAATCTAAGATCTGGAATATGCCAATAAGATAAGATATTTATTTATTAGTCACGTGTACTTTGAAACACACAGTGAAATACGTCTTTTTACATTGCTAAGAATGTGCTGGGGGCAGCCCACTATATATATACACACATACCAAGATTGAATGCAATCACAAATGAAACAGTGCTTAACACAACTCAAATTATTTGTGAATAATTCTAGATTGCTCGTTACAGTTCTACTGCAGTTTTGCTTTCAGCATCACTTCATGCCCTATACCTGCACAAAGTCATCACGAAAATGCACCTGCAGAAACCATAATACAATTGAAATATTGCACCAAATTCAGAAATATACACTGGTGCGTGTTTTAATTAAGTTTCTTCACTAGATATAACAACAATAGAAAACAATAGTGTTTGCAACCAAAAAAACTCTATAAATAGACAGCCTTAAGGCAGTAGCACAAATTGAAATCCAATTGCGAAAAAAATAGAACTTTGCACTTCTGGATACTGCATGCTGTGCCCCTGACAGAAGACATTTCCTGTATCGATGAACATCACAGATGGATTTATGGTAATTGTTTTTCTGTGCTCTGATTAACTAAGTGTGCAGCAGCCTGTGGGGCTATGTGTACATGCTGCTGTAAAATGTCAGTGCAATATGAGCATGGATGAATGATGCGCACAGACAAGAACGCCTGTGTCTCTAATTGTGTCATAACAAATAAGCAGAAAATGCTAAGTCACTCTGAAGGAAGAGTGGCAGGATCATTGTTTTTTCCTTTCTTTGTCCCTGACCTGGTTTAGAAAGTGAACCAATGCATCATCCCTGAGGCTTAAGCTATTTCACCATCCTGGAACCATACCAACATAGTAACCTTTAATAGTGACTGTGGTCTCAACCCACTATCTACATGGTGACAGACTCAAGCTCACAATTACATTTGTAACCATATTTGACACTAATTGATTTCAGAATCTGCCATAAATAGTCGAACTGAAGAATGCAAGCTGTAGCACTCCGAATTTACATGGAATTTCCTGCAATAATGACACTAAATATTACAAGGCTTGAATTTTCTACTGAGCAGCAAAATGATAGCATTCATCATCAATCAAAATAAAGCTGCCCACAAAGATCTAGTGATCCTGCACCATAGATTTCCTCTTTCCTGGAGTTAATTTCACTTCAGCTTCAGCTACAGAGACCTCTGAAGCCCAGCAACAGTCATGTCATTGGCTGAACTACCAATCACAACAAAAAATTCTCACAGACTGAAAACTGGGAAATAAAAATCTCTTAATTTTAAATAAACCTTTAAATATTTAATAGAGTGTAATAAAGACTGGGTATGAGATTAAGGTACAAGCTGAAAGGTCATAAACTAACTTTAAAATGAAAAATAAAAGAAATTATTTTTAAAACATAAAAATCTTAGATAATTGTTCCAAAGGTTTAGATTCCATAAATAATTTTCAGGGCCAAAAAGATGTTCTGTAGTTAATGTGGCTGAGAATACCATTAATGCACAGGTACAGGAGCATGATGAGCATATCCTTTTCTGGTCTGGACTATATTTGTTTCAAATCTCATTGCCATGTAGTTGACTGTTAAATACCTTCCTAAATGCATTACCAATTCACTCAGTGCAAAGGGAATAGAGTTGAACAATAATTGTTGGAATTTTGAACTTGGGATCTATTGACTGGACTCCTGGTTAATAATCCTATAAATTGGCCACCCTGCCATCATCCCCAGAAGGTGCTGTTACTTCAACAGAACCAAATGATAACCATTTCTCCATCATTACAACTACAAAATCTGTGCAACTGAATTTGAAAGTATATAACCTTGTAGCTTTTCAAACATTCTGTTTGATTGATCTTTGACTTCCAATAACAAAAGTAATTATGGAAAGGGTACAAGTAAGAATGGTGTGAAGGTGACCATTATTTTAAATACAATTGCACTGCTCATTAGTCAAGTCAGTAAATCCATTCCCTGCTCTAAAAAATTTCTGAGTCGGGTCCTTAATTCATAGTCAGTGTCTCAGTTGCAAAGAAGTAGCTAAACTGCCACATGTGATACAAGGGTTTCTTGATGCTAAAAGGCACTTTGATGAAATTGACAGAATTTGTTTTGTAACTTTAATTGGTAACTTTAACAGACTACTTATGCAGTGCTTTTAATATTACTATTATACTGTTTGATATATAATCTTGATGCTGTCCTGGTCCAGAAGCCTTCCACTTTTGGAATTTTACCTCTGCTCCTCAGTAACAAAAAGAACACATATAGGAACCTTACATTGAAAGGAAACAAAGCCTTATCCCATTTCTTGTGGCTACCTCTGAATTCAGAATCTTTCAGTAAACTATAAATAAAAGATGGAACACAAAATGATCTAATTACCCCCAGCATATTATTTTCTCTGCTAAAGTATGAGATTGCTTTTAAACAACACCTTTCCATGTTGTCAAGATGGCAATTCCTTCTCCTCCACACACATGCTGCTTGACTCACTGAGTACCTCCAGCAGTTTGTTTGTTGCACCATATTCCAGCATTATCTGCAGTGTCTGTCTCTATGTCACAAAGAGATCCCCCGCTAATGAAGCAGTCTCTACTGTTATGCAAGAAGATGCAGCAGCCAACTTGCATTGCCCCACAATAAAGACAAATGATCTGATAATTTGTTTATTTGGTTACATTACTTGAGGAATAAAGGTTGGCCAAAACACTGGGAAAATTCTCCCGATCTTCTTCGAATTGTGCTCTGGAATCTTTTACCTGCACCTGAAATGGCAGGGAGACTCCATTTTATACCCCATGATGAGAGCTTTATTAGTTGTAACCCATTCCAGGATAATCACCAAAAATAAATAAAATCATTGTTTACACTAACATTTAATCATGCATTGGCGTGTTTTATCCTTTCTTAAAGGCTGGCTTTATAATTTGCTTTATTATTTAAAATTGTATTAATTTTAGGTTCTTGAATGTCAGATTCATTTTTAATAGTCAGCAGTTCCTGCAATTTTCCACATTCGGTTCTTGGAGTCCGGAGATTCCTGCATGAACACTAAACGTGGAGAGTTATTAGAGCCACTTCACTTGACAACAGTGTAATCATTTCGTATCTCTTTGTAGATTAAATTAATTAAGTCTTCTGCACTCACACAGTACTGCATGAGCAGTCACTTGTTTAATCAAGCCAGAAAGACCAGAAGGGACCCCAGTTATCAGGTTGAGTACTGTGTGTACAACTGTCCTTTCAATTGGCAATAAAGCATTTCTGCTGAGCTGATCTGATACTATTATTATCAACTGGATCAAACGGGCATAGCTGTTAGCAAATCCATATTCGCTTTTCCACAGACTTGTTACGCTATCTCCTTGCCTAGCTTTAGAATATATTTTCTTATCAACTGTTCAGTTGTGGTGCTGGAATTATCAGGACAAATCTTTGGCTAATAATACAAAAGTAAAACAAATTGGAATACAGAAGATATAATGAAGGAAAAGAAGGATTAGAACAACTATAAAAGAGTGAAAAGAAAGTCAGTCACATAACATAATAGGATTGTACAGGCCATTGTAAGTACAAAAGAAGTTAAGATCAGTTTGTGAAAATTAGATGCAGTAAGTGAGGAAACACAAAATCTCAGAGAGAATAGAGGATTGGCTGAGATAGAAAACTGACTTGGTTTGTACAAAAGACTTTACTCTTGATGGATAAAAGGAGATAATGCTGCAATTCTGTCAACATAACCATTCTGGTCATGACTAAAATAATCAAATAAATAAGTAAATAGATCCATGCTTTTGTCAGGTATTGAAGCAAACAAAAAACAATCCATCAATTTTAGTTTTCTAATTTTCAGAAATTTTCTCAGGATATTTCATTCTTTTCTCCTTTTTCTTCTGTTTCCAACTGCTCATAATGAAGCAATGACTTCTTTCTAGAAACTGGAATGTGGAATGTTGCTCAAATGATTAATGCACATATCTGGGACTGCCTCAGTACGTACAGCTCATTGCAAAATTCACAAAGCCACCCGAGCAGCTTATTTTTCAAATTTTCAGGTCACAGCTAACTCAGTGGTCATTTTAAATGAACACTTTGGAAGCCACCTCTCACCACTGCCATAATGTATTGTAAACTGAATGAGCATTGCTGCACTGAACTCGATACCTTAATTGTCTGCTTGAAAGGTACAAGATGTCCCCTGGGTTCTAAATACATGCAACTTGAAAAACTGATAACACCAGTAGATTACTTTACAGTGAAAGGTGAATAGTTTAATTTAAATAAAGTTTTGAATGAAGGCAATATACATGGTACTTTCATACTGCAGCTAGGATTGCAGCATTTAAATTTACAAAAGAACCAAGTTCTGAATTTTCACCTGCACACCTTTGTTGCTTGTCTCAATATTAGGATTGAAACAAGGAGGTCTATATTGCCTATGCTCTCAACCTCAGCTCCTGGAACCAACAAAAGGTTAGGTCCATGGTACTGTCAGTAAAGCATTGGTGAATTGTTTTGCAATGTCATTTGCTATCTTATGTGGATGTGGCCTGTTTACTGCCGATGGCATATCAAATTCCGATATTCACATTTTATTACTGGAAATTGATCATGCTGTAATTTCACCCTCCAGTCAGTTTTGGTACCACAGCCCCACAGTTTTCCATCTCTCAGCTTCAATTGCTTGGCATGAACAACAAACCACAATGCTTCAAACAAAACTACTTCCCAAATTGCCAGAGATTATTCTATTTAGTTATAATTCTTATTGTAAAAACATATCGCATAGGGAAAAGGTATGCCATTTTAGAATAGTTAGCATGCCCTTGCTTAATAAATGCCTACCCCATAATCCATCAACACCTAGAGCCCATAATTGACCCCTTGCAAGGAATACCATGGGAAATCGACTATTGAATATTGCACAAATACTCCCATTAAAAAAAAAGTTGTGAGTAAAAGGGAATATCTGTAGGCTTCCCGGTACAGAATCCTGGGAAGCAGGGAAATTTGCCATAGCGGACTGCTAAAAACAGCAGAGAAAGAGACAGTACAACAAAATTGCAACTTTAAGTAGGTCACAGTTATCCCATTTGGTTAATGTAAAATTAAGTGAACAGTACTTGATCCCTAAAACAAATATTATTGTACACAGCCAGAACCCTTAAGGAACCAAGAATGTTAGTCTAATTAAATGATTGCCTGCAGTGTTTTTGCATAATTTTATAGGTCAGAGACCAAACATCAATATAATGTACAGTGAAACCCCTTTATAAGGCTCTCTCATTTAACATAGAACATGGAACAGGACAGCACAGGAACATGCCCTTCAGCCCACCATGTCTGTGGTACATCTTGCAATGGGGCACTCAGTTAATTTCGAACATGACTCTCAATAACATACAGGGAACATTTCTTAAAAATGTGAGAGTTCTTTTAAAGATAACATCCCGCACCGCTCTCAACCCATAAAAGCAAAGATTTCCTCATGTATTTGCAAATGTTGTTTTCCACACCCATCTGTTAAAATGTTAATGACAATAAAGAGTTAACCAAACAATAGTATTTTAATGATAGTAAAAAGAATATCAGTGATCCATCTCTTGGATTTGATCCTACATTACTGTCTAAACTCAGTTTGGATAATTTTCACATCAGGAGTACATAACACATTCTGTATCAGTGCAAAGCTGATTCCACTTTGTTTTAATGCAACCCATTTGGAATAACCAGGCCATAGGTTTCACTTAAATTAGAACAACAGAAAGGATGTGAAATATAACACCAGAAAGAGCCTAATTTACTGTTCTCCTACAAGTGTGTGCAATGTTAATAAACCAGTACGGACCCAGAAAATATGTGGGCATTGGAAAATTTAGACATTCTTGCCTCTAATATGCTATCCATATGGTTTCCTTCTCAATTGTTATGATTAAAATGGATTTAAGGAAGGATTAGGTTTAGTTTTGCACATCTAGTCAAGCCAAGGTTTTTACTTATACTCTTCTGAAAGGCCTTTATATGGTGCAAAGTTGCTTTTAATTCTCCAGCCCTAATTAGGTGATGGGTGCTCTGCGAAACACTGCTGGACTTTCCTGAGGTTATTCCAATTATTGCACAAGGTAGGAAATTCCAGGTGTTTGCCCAGTGCCAAATGAGCAAATTGCAAGTCCAGATTGTGTGTGTTACCCTGGAGGTTACAGTATCTCATGATCTTGCAGCACGTCCTTCTTAATGCAGAGATTATGGGACTAAAAGGGAATGCCAACTCAGCAGGTTGCTGGAGACCATCCTGAAACAGAATAGACTGCACCTAAAATGCAACAGAGAAGGTGAATATTCTCAGTCCAGAGGCATTGAAAGGATGAGCTTTATATTCAATGCTGCAAAACCCTGAGTAATATTCCAACTGTAGCCATCCACAGTTGACAAGTGGTGAGCATTCTGTCACATTGCCAATTTAAAATTAATAAATGGCAAGAAGACTCTGGATATGATGCAGCTTTTGCCTCAAGCTGGATGAGCTGTTCATTATTAGAGGGGTTATGAGAACAGCTTAATGCTACAGATACATTAGTAAACAGGAAGGTCATTGATCATACAGTTGACATTGGCTGGGCTAAGAATGGTCCCAAGGAATTGTCGTAGTTATCTACTGGTGCGATGTTGACTAGCCTCCAAAAAGAACAACCACCTTCCTTCCTAACCATACAACTTCGAGTGGGTTTCTGAAATAAAAACAGAAAATGCTGGAAATACTCAGCAGGTCAGGCCACATCTGTGCGAAGAGAAACAGAGATAACGTTTCAGGTCGAAGACCCTTCACCCACCATTCAACTCTGTGGGTTTGCACTTGACCCCCTCTCTCCTGCTAGAAAAATTCAAATCCACCCTCAATAAGCCTGGGCAGGTGGTGGAATTGCCCAGGGGTGGGGAGAATACTTTGAGAACAGTGACCATAATTCTGTAAGTTCCAAAGTAGTTATGGAAAGGGATAAGCTTGGTCCTCAAATTAAGGTCTTGAATTGGGGGACAGCTGATTTCAATAATGTAAGAGAGGAACTGGTGAAAGTGGATTGGGAACAGATGCTTGTGGGTAAAATGAAAGCTGACAAGTGGAACTCTTTTAAGAGGTTTACTAAGTGTTTAGAGCCAGCATGTTCTGGTAAGGGTGCTTTTCTGATTGTGTGTGACCAGTAATGTACTGCAGGGATCAGTGCTGGGGCTCTAGTTGTTTGTGATATATATTAATGACTTGGATGCAAGTGTAGGAGGTATGATTATTACACTGGCGGATGCAGTTGGTGTTGTGGCTAGTGAGGAAGGTTGTCTAAGACAACAGCAGGATATAGATCAGATGGAAGATTCGGTGGAGCATTGGCAGATAGAATTCTGTCATGGCAAGTGCAAGGTAATGCACTTTGGGAAGTCATTATGGGGTAGGACATTATGGAATGTTGATAAACAGAGGATCCTTGAGTTCAAGTCCATCGTTCCCCAAAACTGGCAACACAGATAGATGGGGTGGTGAAGAAGGCATATGGTGTGCTCACCTTCATAAATTGGGGCATTGAAGATAAAAGTCAGGACATTATTTTGCAACTTTACAAAATACTGGTTAGACGTCACTTGGAGTATTGTGTGCAGTTCCTGATGCCACATTAGATGAAGGATGTGGTTGTACTGGAGAGATTGTAGAGGAGGTTCACCAGGATGTTGCCTGAATTAGAGGACTTTAGTTATATGGAGAGATTTTAAAGGCTGTGTTTGTTTATTTTGGAGTGAAGGCTGACGGGTGATCAGACAGAAGTATATAAAATTATGAGGCACAGAAAGGATAGATAGTCAGAATTATTTTCCCCGTAGTTTGGTATCAAAAGCAAGAGGGAATAAGCTTAAAGTGAGAGGAAGGAGTCTTGAAGGGGATATGAAGGGAATTTTTTTCTTACAGGAATAGTTGATATCTGGAACCTGCTGCTGGAGGAGGTGGTGTAATCAGATACAATCACCATGTTGGAGAGACATTTAGACAGGCACTTAAATAGACAAGGCACAGAAGGATATGGACCTAATGTGGGCAAAAGTGACTTTTTTCTCTGGCTAATCTTCAAAGATGGAAGCAGGTGTACACTAAATTTTCAAGGAGGGAAGGGTGCAGTGAACCTTCATATAGGGATGTGGTCAGGGTCTTATTTACAGACTTAGCTTATAATGAATTTTAATCACAGAAGTAACACTTCATAAAAAATATAAATGTTAAACTATTTTCTGGATATACACTTTATATAGACTGTATATCCAGAAAAACATTCAGTTTTTATATTTGAGCAAAGCTGTTGCCATTTACTAATCTATTGCTAATAATCCATCTGACAGTTTCCAAGCCACAAGATCCAGTGTATCAGTCATAATGGGATACAAGCTGTTTCTTCCTCTATGAAACTGCAATTTTTAGAAAGCACCTTTCTTGAAAAATCCCAGCATCTTGTGTTTGACATCTCTGGGCCTGTACTCAGTGGAGTTCAGGTGGGATCTCATTGAAACCTACTGGATACTGAAAGGCCTGGATAGAGTGGACATAGAAAGGACATTTCCGTGAGTAGGAGAGTCTAGGATCTGAGGGCACATCCTCAAAATAAAAGGTATGTCCCTTTAAAACTGAGATAAGGAGGTATTTCTTCAGCCAGATGATGGTGGATCTGTGGAATTTGTTGCCACAGAGGGCTGTTGAGGCCAAGTCATTGGGTGTACTTAAGGCAGAGATTGATAGGTTCTTGACTGGCAAGGGGATTAAGGATTACGGGGAGAAGGCAGGAGGATGGGGTTGAAAAAAAGATCAGCCTTGATTGAATGGGAACAGACTTGATGGGCTGAATGGCCTAATTCTGCTCCTATATGTTATGATCTTATCTTTTCACAAGGACATTATCTGTTTTATACTCACCTGCCTGAGAGGTGCTTAGTTTACAACAGAACATAGTATGGAAATCTTGCTGCCCAGACTTCAGTGTGTGAAACATATATTGATACTTGCATCCTGTACCTGTAGTTGGTGGATGCGGCAGAGTGGGGATGAACAGTAGGCCATTACTGTGAAGGCAGATGGAACAGAGATGTGGTCAACAGTGGATAGAAGGGTGATCTGGTAGAATGGGGGATGTGACTGAGTAGAGGGAGTAGGAAGGGCAGATGAACAGTGGGCCTGACCACCATGTGTAAAGACCAGTCAGTACAAAGGAGAGGACAGTCTGACAGCAGGAATGGAGAGACCAGGCTGACAGAAGGAGCAGAGAAACCAAGCTGACAGGGGATTGGAGAGGACTGTCTGACAGTGTGAGAGATCAGTCCATCAGTTGGATTGGAGAGGGTTTGGAAAGACCAAGCTGGCACTTGAGCTGGTGATGTCAGTCCAACAGCAAGTATGTGGGGATCTATGTCCTAGCTATAAGTGAGCCTGCTGATGTCTCAACCCACACTCTGGGAAGACTTACCAATATACACACACAAAGTGACTTATACACCAGATTCTGTAGTACTAATTTCAGAGTACTGATTCTACCATTTTTTCCCCAGAGGCCTTTAACCATCCAACAAAGCCAAGAACTTGGTACAACTACCCAAAAACAAAATCTGTAAAGGCTCAGTTCATTGGTTTGATCACACAATTGGTCTGTGACACAGAACATATGGAATGTATGCGAAGATTAAAGTCCCAAAAGAAGGAACACTTCTGAACTGATGAAAATTTAATGTGTCACGGTTCACTTATAATAGAGTAAGAGGATCTGCTTTGTTGTAAATGACTGGAGTAATCATAAATTCTGCCTGAGGATTGGCGGGTCTGTTAACCTAACAATCCAGGAGTGAATTTTTAATCAAATACATTGATACATTTACACAACCCGTACAAAGGTTCTGCTCTAATATTGAAAGATCTACTGCTGTCGGCATGGCATCAACTCTATTTTCATGAATTTAATTACAGCAAATTGGTAATTTAAATAACAAAAGTTCTTCAAACAACTGAATAAAGTGGATGACTATGTGAAGAAACATTCTGGTTATACTGTGTTGTAAATTAATGTATATTATGAGTTCATCCATAACGGAACAATATTAATTGCTTTTCATGCATAGTTATCCAGATTTCTGCCTGTACATCAGGAGCAGAAAGTTAAAGGGCAGAAAATCATCAATGTGTTTCCTCCCTCCCCATTCTTTTATATAGTGAATCCTGCTTTTTCTTTTAAAAAGCAAATGTGAATTTTACAAAGTACTACAATTTCAAATTGTTGAGTACAAGTTCAAAGAAGCAATCTAACTAAATTTGATACAAGATACATAACAACAGCACCTCCAGCCATAGAACTCAACATCAGTTCTTGAGAAAGCTGGTGCTTACACATATAATATACATTGAGGTATTCTTTCTCAATTACTTAAAAATGTTTCTTCAGTTTATTCATAGTAGGTTACTGTCACACCACAAAGATCCGCTTAACAGCTTATACATTAATTCTCATTCACTAATATTTTATAAGCCACGTGAGTGTTTGCATTATTTTTTATGCCAAAAGCATCAGAAGTGTTTCCCTTATTAGGCTTCCCTTTATTACCGTTGCATGAAATGTAGTGAGGTGGCTTGATTGATGATCTATGGATGCGCTTCTTTGGAACAAGCACAATACTTACCCCTAGTGCAAACACTGTTTTTAATTCTGAAAAGGCAGTAAGGAAGTAGTTACCCACCATTCATAGCTACTGTGCCTCATTATGCACAGAGGCTCAATGCAAAGAAAAATATCCACGCCTATCCAACAGAATAGTGGTATTTGTGGGTAATTTCCCATTTCTACCTCTCCTTTGTCTCTAATAGTCATGCCAAATGTTTACATTTATTTTGAACTGAGATTAAATGCATTCACTGTGTATCTCATTGGTGGAGGAAATTAATGTTTAGACTGATGGATGGGGTACCAATCAAGAGGGTTGTTTGGTCTTGGATGGTGTTGAGCATCCTGAATGTTGGAGCTGCACGCTCCAGGCAAGTGTAGAGTATTCCATTTTGCTGTTGACCAGTGCCTTAGAAGGTACAAATGCTTTGGGATGTCAGGAAGTGAATCACCCTCTTTTTTTCTCCAAACTTTCCTGCGTCCTCACCACAAAATTCAGTGCCAGAAGTTTGCAAAGGAACGTCTGAACAAGCCTGATGCATTTTGGAAACAAGTCCTGTGGACTGATGAAGTTAAAATAGAACTTTTCGGCTGCAATGAGCAAAGTTATGTTTGGAGAAAAAAGGGTGCAGAATTTCATGAAAAGAACACCTCTCTAACTGTTAAGCACGGGGGTGGATCGATCATGCTTTGGGCTTGTGTTGCAGCCAGTGGCACGGGGAACATTTCACTGGTAGAGGGAAGAATGAATTCAATTAAATACCAGCAAATTCTGGAAGCAAACATCACACCGTCTGTAAAAAAGCTGAAGGTGAAAAGAGGATGGCTTCTACAACAGGATACCAATCCTAAACACACCTCAAAATCCACAATGGACTATCTCAAGAGGCACAAGCTGAAGGTTTTGCCACAGCCCTCACAGTCCCCCGACCTAAACATCATTGAAAATCTGTGGATAGACCTCAAGAGAGCAGTGCATGCAGGACGGCCCAAGAATCTCACAGAACTAGAAGCCTTTTGCAAGGAAGAATGGGCAAAAATCCTCCAAACAAGAATTGAAAGGTCTTAGCTGGCTACAGAAAGCGTTTACAAGCTGTGATACTTGCCAAAGGGGGTGTTACTAAGTACTGACTCTGCAGGGTGCCCAAACATTTGCTTTGGGTCCTTTTCCTTTTTTGTTATTCTGAAACTGTAAAAGATGGAAATAAAAAAGTAATCTTGCTTAAAATATTAAAGGAATGTGTCATCTTTAACTTTATGCCGTTTGGAAATCAGGTCATCTTTATTTGCTTAGCTATTCACAGTAACAGAAATTTTGACCAGGGGTGCCCAAACTTTTGCATGCCACTGTAGAAGGTTCAAATGAGTTGCTAGTCAATGGCAATCAAAAGATGTTGAAGGTGGGAGATTCAGTGATGTTAACACCATTGAATATCAAGTGTAGGTGGTTGGACTTTCTGTTGTTGCCTGGCACTTTTAGGGCACAGATGTTATTTACCATTCATCGGCCCAAGCCTGAATGCTATCTATGCCTCTCTGCATGCAAGCATGGGCCGCTTAATTTGCTGAACAACTGCAAATGGAACTGAACTTTGTGCAATTGTGAACAAACATCACTACTTCTGATCTTATAACAGAAAGAAAGGTAATTGCTGAAGCAGTTGAAGATGGTTGGGCTAAGGATTGCCTAGAGGAATTCTAGCAGTGTTGTCCTCAGCTGGGATAATTGACCTCCAACAATCATTTTCCTTTGTGCAAGTTATGACTCCAGCCACTGGAATGTTTTCCCCTTGATGCTCATTAAGTCCAGTGTTCCTTGAACCATACTTTGATGTCATGCTCAATCGCTCTCAGCTTACCTTAGACATTCAGCTCATTGGCCCCTGTTTGGAGCAGAGTGGTCCAGATGAAACCCAATCTGGGCATTGATTAACAATTTAGTGGTGACTAGGTGCTGCTTGACAGCACTGCCAAAGACACATTCCATCACAGTGCTGATGATTGAGAGTAGAGTGACTGGCCAGTAAGTAGCTAGATTGAATTTGTCTTGCTTTCTCTGAACAGGATGTATCTGGGTAACTTTCCACATAATTGGGTAGATGCCAATATTGTAACTATATTGGAACAGCTTGACTAATGGTACAGCTAGTTCTGGAGTGCATTTCTTCAATACTACAGCTGGGATGTTATCTGGTCCCATAGCCTTTGCTACATCCAGTGCTCCCAGCCATTTCTTGATGCTGGCAGAAGACCAGCTTCTGCAATGGTGCGGATCTCAAGAGGAAGCAGAGTGGGGCCATCTACTCAACACTCCATTGCCTTTAGCAATCACTGGCTGGGTCCCACCTCCATTTAATTTGGGCAAAATTTATTGCAGTTTCTTGTGAAGGGCCCACAAACCATAGAATGAGCATAATCAACAAAGTAGGGAGTCAGAAAGCCAGAGATCAGCTGGGCACATAAAGAAGTGAAAGTTTAGGGTTGTTTATTTCATTCATTTTGCTTAAAACAGGGAAATCAACATGGATTAATACATGCCTGTAACAAAGTCTGATGTGTTCAGCTGATAGGTACGATTTTGAAAAAGACTATTCTTTTCAGATATAAATCTACACAGGCAGATATAGAAGCAGGCATTTTGCACTGCTACAGACTCCTGTATTAAGTGCTTTAAAAGAAAAGGTGCCATGAAGTATAAAATTGTGACCTTAAAGCTTCCTCTGTTAGCCAGGTTAATGTGAAACACTCTGGGCCCCGGGAAAAGAAAGCTTCCTGTCATATTCATCTGGTCACTCCATTTTAGCAACATTTCTTTTAAAATTCAAAACTATTTACAAACTATAGTTAAAAAAATAGACTAGATAACATTATCTGTTGAAAGGAAGTAGTATGATCAGGGATGCTGCCAGAATTTTAAGTATATAACACTGGACCTCAGAATCAGAGACTTGCAATTTTGAGACTTACTGCTTCACTTTTTCCTTATTATATCTGGCCAACATTAAAATGAAGTTCACATGAGGTATCCAATTTGCAGCCACACTTTGCTGGGTATCTACGTGCAAGTAAGCAGTTCTAGAAAACTGCCTGCTAGTTTACAGAGATTCTTTCACTGACAAGCACCTGCTGACTGAATCTTTTATGGCAGCGCCTGTTTTTGCTCCTTGCCAAGGATGGAATAAGTCGGAATGCCAATATCATCTCTCAGCTTGGTAAGCACAGAATTGCAATGAAATGAACAAATTCACTAATTGTAAGCTACTTAGCTTCATATTAGAAAGCCTGAATACAGAGATTTGCCACAGTCCATTGCACTGTATTAATGTTCTTTTGATAAATACTGAAACATTATTGATCTAATCATTAAACTCTTTCACTTCTAAAGACACAAAATTGGTAGCAAAGCACTTTTCATGTCATTATGTACAATGATACTGTTCCATACAAAACTACCTTGAACTATTTGTTACAAGACTAGTTGGTGATGCCAAATTCTAACTTCACTTCATTGAATTAATAACAGCAGAATCAATAACATTTTGTGCACTGGAGAACAACAATACGCATTTATATTGAAACTCCTATATAGGAAAATGTTAACAATATCATAATTTGGGTCAGACCAAAATCGAAGAAGATGAAATTTGTGACAAAAATCATGAATGAGGCTTTAAAGGGGTGTCTGGGTTTCGGAAAGGACAAAATAAATTTGAAGGATTTGCATAGGGAGAAGGTAGATGAAGGTTTTTGAGGATGACTGGGAAAAGATATAGTAGATCCAAGTTAAAAGTGTGGCATGCAGGACAATAGAGTGAGGAAGTTATGAGACCAAAGAAGAATTTGTAATTAAGTTCAAGGACCCTGAAATCAGTACATGGAAAGCTAATGGAATGTCATTGACAACCAGAGTGATAATTGAGATGGATCCTTTGTAGAGTAGGATAAGAGTTCAAAAGATTCTTTCTTTAGCGCTGTCATTTTATATCTGATTGAGTATTTTGTAATTTTACTTCATTGAAAGTTTCTATATTATTTAAATATGTGTTGTTGTACAAGTAATCTTCAAAGCAAAAGTCAATCCAATTATCTTCCTTTCTAGAAAATGGGGATTATGGTCCTTTTGCAACAAAACTGAGTGAGTTCATGAGATTTTTTTCTGGTTAGCTTTCTATTACAACCCATTATAAATGGATTCCAAAAGAATGCAAAGAAGATATTTGTGGTCAAAAGAAACCTCTATCAGTGTCTTCTTCTCCTTAGGCAGTCCCTTGGGATCAAAGAGTCTTGCTTTCATTCTGATCTTGTGGGTTCTGAGATGACTGATGATACCAATGTGACAACCGCAAACTCTTCCAGACTCCTGGGAATCTCTGAGTGGAGGAGGAGGAGCATTCAGGATGGTATTGAGAACCTCGAGCCCATGCATCAGGAGCACAGAGAAGACCTGCATAAGCGCAGGCAGGAGTGTATCAACGCACAAAATACCCACTCCATCAGGCAGCTTCGCTCCTCATCAGTGGGGATGCTGCATTTCTTCAAGCAGTCTTGCAACACATCCTTGAATCGTTTCTGTCTGGTACTTTATACTAAGTTCTGTCAGGGGAAGAGAGTATCAGTTTGGGAGTCTAGCACTGGGCATGTAAATAGCACGGCCTTACAATGTTGCTCACACAGAAACTACAGCAATACTTTCCCAGGGTGCTGTTATGTTGAGGAGGACCCTGGGTCACATGATACAACTGCATACAAGTTCATGAATCCCTTATGCCAGGAACCACCAACAGTAATGGAAGGTACTGAATGTTGCAGCTGTAAAGAGATAGTCAGTGTAAGCATTATAAAGTCTATTTGGGGGTGTGTCTTAGATTTAGTACTCTACATATAGCGCACTGTTCATCTTTACAACTGCAATCTTTCAGTCATCAAGAATATGATTTAAAAATAAGTAGCTATTGGATTGGATGATTTTCAAATGGGGGGGGGGCTATTGCTTCAGAATGGATGAACTTTTCTAATGAACTCCCAGCTAGCCTCCATTCTCTGCCTATGTTTATATCAATGAAAATTATTACATTCTGCAAAGTAACAAAGAAAAGAAATGACACCGTTTCTACAACTAACATTTCTTTCACTCAGTGATCCTGGAGTTCGCCTTTCCTAATAAGCCATACAGATACACATGCACCTTAATTCGCAACCCTTTTAATCACTTCCAGATACAAGATGGTGAGGTTTGAAACAGGACTTTCTTATGGACTTTGTAAATAACCATTAGCCTCTTTTCATAGCCATGGTCTTTATGTTGGGTGGATAAAGAAATTTGTATCTTTAAAAGCCTATCAACACAGGTTAATTCCAGAATTACTTCCATACAGGTGTTCATGGGTAATGAAGTTCCATGGTGCATGCATTTTACAGCCAACATCCTGTAAATGTCCCAATGGAGCTCATGTTTCCGTAGATTCCAGAAGTATAAAATGTAGTAAGAAGCTTCATTTCTGTGCCAGACCCAGCTTCAAAATAATTCATATCAGTATTGATCATCCAAATATTTTTCCCTCACAGAATAAACAATATCTTGATCCATAAAGCAAATTGCTGAGCCACACCTGGAGGGCTTGAGCCATAAGGAGCAGCTGGATAGGTTGGACTGTTGTCCCAGGAGCATAGGAGGCTGATGGGTGACCTTATAAGAGGTTTATAAAATCATGAGGGGCATAGATAAGGTGAATGGTCACAATCTTTTTTTCCCCCAAGCGCAGTGAAGTCTAAAAATGGAGGGCATATGTATAAGGTGAGAGAAGAAAAATTTAAAGGGGACAAGTTTTTCCACAGGGGATGGTGGGTATATGGAACAAACTGCTTGAGTAAGCGGTGGAGTACAATTGCAACATTTAAAATGTTGTAATTATACCCTTTCATCTGATTACAAACCAATCCTTGCCCCCATAACTCTCACCAAGCTCCAGGCTTTCCCCTTGCAACTCCCCCAACACTGCCAATTGGAAGCTTAATCAATATACTAGCAGCCAACTGCAGCCCCCAATTGATGACCTAACATAACTCTCAGGAGCCATGGCATTCCTCCTTACCCCTAGACTAATTCCCCTTTGCTACCACCACTGGTATCCCACTGTCCAGGCCCCTCTCCCCCATGCCTCCTGGCCACTTCCCACAGGATGGGCCATTCCTTTGCATGCTCTATCATGTTGGATATTGCAAAGTAATCACCTTTATGCAAGGCCCATTCTGTAGTGCACAAGGCATCAGGCTTTTCTCTGCCATAGAACATTGCAGCAGAAGACCCTCAAACAAACCTTGTCAACCTCCTGCACACCATTCAAAGAACATGCCTCTTTTAGACACCAAACAATCTCCAGGCCTTAATACTTTCTTAACATTTTTTTTTACAATAGTCCTAATAATAAAAGATATGAAATTCTGGGGTAGAAATTGTGTCCTGGTTGAACATGCTGAACTCACATAATGAACTTTATTTCTGTAATTCAGCCATAAGCACTATTGCGTATTGACATACTATGTCAGAAGAGCAGGATTGTTATTTCCATCCACTGATTTCCATTCTCAGCCAGATAAGAAGTGAAATCAGTAGTGTGGCTGCGGGGAAGTAAGGGAACAGCAGCCCGGTGATATTTATCTAGATTGGAGAAGAGGCAATTTCAATAATTAGCAACCTGTTATGACTATCTGTACTGGGCAGTCAATCCACAGTTGAGCCGGGATGCAACTTGTAAATTGAACTCAAGAATATCCTGGAGCAATATCTGGCAGGCAGCCAAGATGGCTATTAGTAGGAGAGAAGAGATGAAGTAAAAAAGGACAAATACAAATAACTTGTATTTATAGAGCACCTTTCATAACCTATATTCTCAAAGGCACTTCATAGACACTAAGTGCCCTTGAAGTGTAGCTTATGTTCGATACAAAAATAAGGCAGCCAATTTACACACAGCAAAGCCCCCCACAAATGGGAACAAAATAAATTACATCATTCTATGTGTCAGTTTAGCATGACATATTTGCAAGGGGACTGCTTCTGCTCTTTGGAAAGTACCACTCAATCTAGAAGGATCACCCAATAGGGGAGATGGAGCTCGGTTTTCTGTTTGTCCAAAACAAACCACTTCCAACTCCTTCTGCAATGAAGCACCCATCTGGATAAGACTCTCTCTTCTACAGATTCAGATCCAGATTTGTAACCTTCTGACCAAGAGGTGAGAGTGCCACCAGTGAGCATGGATGATTCTTGGACTGGTCATTTGTTTGAACTCAGGTTGGTGAAGGTGGGAAAGAATCATTAAAGGGGCAAATAAAAGGATCTGTATGCTTTCACTGATGAAGATGGGGAGGAGAAACAGGTGGTATGTCATGTGTGGAAAAGCTGAAGTTCAGTAGTTGGTTTCCTTGATGTCAGAGCATTGGCTGTACACTGTGTCCTGATGTTCAAAGAGATAAACGCTGCTGAAAGGCCAACTTGTATTGCATTTTACTTACTAGATAATTTTTAATTATTTACCATATTGGCAAAGTTTCATCACAACTGTTTCTAATTTGGAACTACTTTATGGTATGTGGCAAACTAGAAAGTAGGTCTTCTTTTAAGTTTAAGATATAATGATAAAAAAGTACTGTACTTTGAAGATGAGTCTAATTGGGATCAGTACGTCACCCTAACATCTAGCTATGTTAGTAGGCAGCAGATAGAAATATTCCTCACAAATGAAGACACTATGGCAGGAGTTAACTTAGTTAAGAAATGTATCTTCACCACCAACACATTAGTAGGCTTTGTAGATCCCTTATTTAGAAATGCATGAAATAATAGCTTATCCACTTACTGGAGTCATGTACAAGAGCTTTGTGTTGACGTGGACACCTCAGTAATGTAGCTTGAATGTTATATACTTGTTTCAAATTTGCTGTAAACTAATGCTGTTCATTTATAATTATACCTTCAGGGCACAAACGCTAAGTAACAATGATGAGATGTGACCATTGAAATCCATCGTGTTAATTAAAATGAAGTAGTGTGCCGGATGGATTGCACAGACAGCAGTCTGGCTAACTGCAGTGCATATATCAGTGGCTTACAGACTTCCACACCTGGGGTACCGAATGTGCTGGAGGTCAGATGGTGGTGCATCTGCTCCAGAGCCAGTTGCATAATGTAGCGAGCTGAGGGTCTGGATGCACTCTGTAGCTGGCCCCTCAACTTGACCTCAGTACATCTCATGCAGTCCCGTTCATTCAAATATGGTCAGCAATCTTCACCAAAAAGGTGGGGGAAGGCAAGTGCTTTTTCTATTTATTTTGATCAATAGAAGCCCGTCAAGGCGGTCAGTAGGAGGGTCTGTCCCACCATCTCCAAATCACAACCATCCCCACTTCTGACTTATGATAGAAGGAAGGTCATTGATTAACAGGTATGGTAGCATGGTGATTTAATAGTAGTGGGTTATCAAGCAGGGTTCTAGACAATTGATCCAGAGACACAAGTTCAAATCCCACTTTTGCAGCTCGGAAATTTAAACTCAAGTAAATCTGGATTTTTTTTTAAAAAAGGTCTCAGTAACAATAACACGATTGTAGTAAAAATCCAACTCGCTCACTACTGTTGCACAGGGAAGAAAACCTGTCAGCCTTCATCATTCTGGCCTCTATATGACTCCAGACCCACCAGTCTGATTAACTCTCAGTTACCTCCTCAGTTCAAGGCCAATGATGGACAGACAATAATGCTGGTATCCATGTCTCATGAATGAGTGCATAAATTTAAAACTGCTAGGAACTACCAGGGACATGGCCTAAAGGAACTCCTGCAGTGAGGGGCTGGGATATTTGACCTCCGACAAAACAATCACCTTCCAATCCATTCTTCACTATCCGGCAAGATGGCGCCAGAGCATGGTGACTCGTTGCAAGCTGCTCTCTGCAGATCTACTCATTACTTTTAATAGAATTTAAATTAAATGTATAGAACGATTATATGTCACTAACTATTACTAATAAAGTTATTTTAAATTTTCTTTCAGGGCTGGCAATGTTCCGACCTGCAATGCACTTCCCTGTAGCTGTGACACTTTACTCTGTATTCCTTTATTGTTTTTACCCTGTATTACCTCAATGCACTGTGTAATGAATTGATCTGTATGAATGGTATGCAAGACAAGTTTTTCAACGTACCTCGGTACAAGTGACAATAATAAACCAATACCAATGTATCATTCCAATCATTGTAATATTTGCCCTTTGAGGCCTATCGACTCCAATCTTACCAAGGCTCATTGATTCCACACCGAGTCTATCCTAATATCAAAGACAGTCACCCTTGCCTCACATCTGGAATCCAACTCCTTGGTTCAAGGTCGGATTAAAATAATGAAGCCTGGAGCCAGGTGATCTTGGCCAAACACAAGGTGGGCACTGGCAAACAGGTTAATGGAGAAGCGCTGCTTGATAGGACTTCCATCACTTTGCTGATGATTGAGTGCTAACTGGCAAGATTGGAATTGTGATGCTTTTGGTGAGCAGAGTACACTTGGGTAATTTTCCACATTGTCAGTTAGATGCCAATGTTGTTACTATCTATTGGAACAGCTTGGCTAGAGGTACAACTGATTCTGGAGCACAGGTCTTCAGTATTATAGCTAGGATGCCGTCCTGCCCCAAAGTCTATCCTGTATTCATTAGGCATTTCTTGTTATCATGTCCAGTGAGTCAAATTGGATGAAGGTTGACTTATGTGATATTGGGATCGGAGGAGGTAGCTGGGATGGATCATCCACTCAGCACTTCTGGCTGAACATGGTTGTGGATGTCTTTTGCATTCACAGCCTGGGATCTGACATTGTTGAGGACGGGGAAGTTCTTGGAGCCTCCTCCTCCTGTTAGCTGTTTCATATTCACAGGCATACATGACTAGATGTGGCAAGACTTAGTTGTCCTGGGAATTAGGAACAGGAGATGGCCATTCAGCCCCACGAGCCTGTTCCATCATTCAATTGGATTATGACTGATCTGACATTCCTGCCCTTTCCCCCTAACCTGGGATTCCTTTAGAAATCTGTCCACCTCAGTCTTAAATATACCCAAGGACTCTACTCCCAACCTTACCCCTTCACCTACTCCAACCTTACCCCTTCTGAATGCTCTGCTCTCCACTCCCTCCACACTAACCCTGACATTGTCATCAAACCAGCCTCCTTTGTTCCTCTACCCAAGGACTCTGCTGTCCCCATAGCTTTCTTAAGGAAAGACTCACAACCATCTAAGAGAATTTTTTTCCTCATGTCAATTTTAATCTCTCATTCTGAGACCGTGCCCTGTGGTTCTGGATGCTCCCATGAGAGGAAACATTCACTCAGCATATACCCTGTGTAGCCTCTCATTCTAAAGTCCAACAAGTGCAGTCTCCAACTAAATATTATTTATTAAATAGGGAGACCAAAATTGTTTTCAATACTCTAGTTGAGATCTCACCAGTGCTTTCTACAGTTGCAGTTGGACCTCTCACATACTTCATCCCTCTTGAAATAAGGGCCAACATTCCATTAGCCTTCTCTGTTACTTGCTGCACTTGTGTTCGACCTTTCTATGTTTCATGCATAGGGACCTCCAATTAACTCGTTCAGCAATTTTTCCTCCATTCTTTTGTTATTCCTTCAGAAATTAACTTCACATTTTCCACATTGTACTCCACTTGCCAAGATTTGGCCCACTTCCTGAACTGCTCTTGCTATATAAACTGTTTGTGTCCTCCCCACAACACGTCTTCCCACCCATTTTTGTATCATTTGCAAAGTTGGCTACTGTATATGTGCTTCCTTCTTCAAAGTCATTGATATATATGTTGTAAACAATTGCAGTACCAGCACTGAGCCCTATGGTGCTCCATTGGGTACAGGTTTCCTGCCTGAAAATAATCTTATCCCTACACCAGCTTCTTCTCCCGATTGCACTCCTCATTGAACCAGTGTTGATTGCCCTCGATCGTCATGGTGGAGTGAGGAATATGCCATCCAAGGTTGGAAGTTGAAGTTAGTTTCTGCTACTGCTGATGGCCCTCAGTCCTCATGGATGCCAAGTTTTGAGTTTAAATAGCTAAGTATGTTTGCCTGAATGCCAAGGGCTGGCTGGAAAACACTGACTTCACTCACAATTTTACTGTTGGGAGCCCAACAGTTCCTTTTATTATAAATAAATAATAGTTTCAGGATCTCATTGCAAAGTGGGCAACATCGCTGATGCTATCTCTCATCAAATCACACCTCGAGGCTGTGCCCACTTCTAGCTACGGTGATAAATATGGAAAGCTATTCAGAAGAGACAAATTTCCATTATCAGAGTTTGAGCTCTGTGTACATAGAACAGTACAGCACAGAACAGGCCCTTTGGCCCACAATGTTTTGCTGACATAGCTAATACCTCCGACCTACAGGATGCCCACATCCCTCTATTTTCCTCTCATTCATGTGCCCATCCAAGCCCCTCTTAAAAGCCCCCAAAGAATTTGCCTCCACCACCCTATCAGGCAATGCATTCCAGGCATATTCCAGGTAATATCATAGAACATCAGGGTTGCCACCCTGTAAAAGGAGACATCAGGAAATACCTCCGAGATGGTAAATGGTATAGAAAAGCTAAATCAGAATAAAACTTTAAGCTACAAGGCAAGAGGAATTCAATTTTGAAATTGCAAAAGGTTACTCATAGAAATAGTGAAGGAACTTCTTCAGCACTAAAGTGAGTAATCAACAATTGGACTGAAACTCCTTGGCAGAATGATGACAGTGAAGTTGTGGTGTATTTAAGGAACAACAAAATACTGAAAAAGAACTGAAGTGCTGCTGAATGGAATGAATGGATTTCCAAAAAACATTTGACAAGGTGTCACACAAGAGGCTGGTGTATAAATTAAAATCCCATGGTATCGGAGGAAGTATGATAGAATAATCTGAAAACTGGCTGTCTCATAGAAAACAGTGTTGGAATAAACTTTTCAGACTGGAAGGAGGTAACGAGTGGAGCACCGCAGGGATCAGTTCTTGGTCTGCAATTGTTCAAATATTTACATTAATGACGTGGAGGAAGGAACAGTATGCAAGGTTTCTAAATACGGAAATAGAAGGGCGGGCATGTTGTGATAAGGATACTCTGATTCTGCAACAGGATAGACAGATTGAGTGAGTGGGCAAAAGATTGGCAAATGAAGATTAATGTGCAGAAGTGTGAGATTGTGCCCTCCTCACCTGGATCCACCTATCGCTTGCCAGCTCTTGCCCCACCCCTCTTTATACTGGCTATCTCCTCTTCACTCTTTCAGTCCAGATGAAGGGTCTCAATCCAAAATGTTGACTATCCATTTCCCTCCACAGTTGCTGCCTGACCCACTGAGTTCCTCCAGCAGCTTATTTTTGCTCTGATTCCAGCATCTACAGTCTCTTATATCTCCATCAAAATGTCAGTATTAGCTGGGGTATGTCTAACGTGCCTTACAATGCAGAATTGTTATTGGGCATTATTCTGACAATATTGTGCAGCAAATTTGGAATATTCACATACATCTCTTACTCATTAAAAGTAAATAGAGCAAGTTTTCTAAAGAGAGTTTGACTAATGAAATCACCTAAAAGCAAACTCCATTATGCTGTAAGAAACACACCTCCTTAATTGTCTCCAATGATCAGATCTAAAATTTACAGTTGTTAGATGTGAACACTTCTTTTAGTCTGAGTATTCTTCAGAAACGTTTCACAAATCAATGTCTGTATAGAGCTATTCAAATACACCACTAACGTTAGAGATGTCCAGCCTTTCTGTTTCTCAGCTGCTCTCCATACGTGAACTGCAACAGAACTAGGATGTTGTTTCACTCAAAAACTGCACGCACCATGTGGAGGAAGAAAGGAGATAGAAAGCAGGATCCTAGGACTAGGATCCTGCCTCACCTCAGAACAAACGGGTTCAGCTGCTGATCACCATATACATAGTCTGAAAGAATTGGACCTTCACACTACACAGTGGAGCTAGCAGGGCTGATACAACAGTGCTGAGCCAACAGGGTAGAGAGTATATGAAGCTCACTCTTTCTACAGAAATATCAAAAATCAATTCAACAGTAAAAACTGCCACTGGATAAGATGCTATTGTAACTCATTTTAGGAGATGAAAGACATTTCTATAGATGTTAAAATATCTTTCTTTAAAAATTAGTTACTTTGTATAGCCTTTTCACAACACAACTGAATATGATCAATCCAACCCTCCATTCCATTCAGTGGCTTGACTTAATGTTCCACTGTTGAAAAAAAATTCAATTTTGACAGTGTGGCACTATATTTAAAATTAATTCTACTGATCTATGCACTGACCACATCAATTACTTCATTATCCTTTTGTTTCAATAATTTCTCTATCTGCTTCTCCAGAACAGAAACTTGTATTTTGCCAAGAACAGCATAGCGCCAGCAAACAGGAGCTGCTTGTATCTTTCACTGAACCAATTGTAATCTCAAGGTATCCTCAAAGCATCTCATGTACCTTCAACTGATATCAGAAATTAAGCATTCCTAATTTTATCCATTCCTTGAAACACAACTGGATTAGAGTAGTGATCAACATGTGATTCTGTTGCCTTTTCAAGTAGAGAGTCAGCTGCATAAGCAACAATCCAAGTCACAAACCTCAAAGCCACCAAGCCTCATCTCAACACAGCCATTATGGTACACACACCACAAACACACACACACCATTAAAAACATGGTCTTCCACTTACTCCTCTTTGCTTCAAAACATAATCATTTTGAAATGAGAATAGGGCACAAACATTGAGTATTCATTTAAGAAAAATTACACTGCAAAGTTGAGTTTCTTGTTGTATGTGTGAGTACATGCGGGCACAAGTACAATGAAAAACTTACATGCAGCAGCATCACAGGCACGTAGAATCAGATAAGTAGCATTCACAAGAAAAACATAAATTATACATAATGTTTACTATTTGGTTTGTGCACTGAAGCAAATCCTCTCACTGTACCACCCACGGCTAGCTCACCTCATGATATTTCTTTCCTTAAAGGTGCCTAGTCTATGTTCACACTAGTTGAGATTCTGGAACCTTTTAATGCAGTGAAACTAGAAATATATACTGTAAGCATTAACTTTCTTCTTCAGATATAAATGATTTAGTATTTTTACATCTCTATTGACTGCCTAGTGCACATCCTTATACTGAACCGCTAGCACTGAAAACAAAGCCAAAGGAAATTGAAGTCAATGTATCTGCATAGGCACAACCCTGTTTTAAATTAATACAATGCAATTTAAATAAAATAAATGAACAAACATTATGTTTTGAACAAACAGAACTGTGAATCATATTCTAACAAATATGACTAAAGGGATAAAACTTAAAGTATCAGTTTCCTTGTCAGCTATGGTCAAAACTTCAACCGCTACCATATTAAAGAAGTTTTGGCATTAAATTGAATAATTAAAGCAAATGGTCCTACATTTCTGTCCAAAATATTAAAAGTAGCAAGTCAGTTCAGGATTAAACGTCCATTACATGATGTGACAGGACACACCACAAACTTACACCATAAACTCAAGCAATTCAAGGAAAACTATCAATCGAGACCAAAAAAGTAACGATGATAGTGTGGCTCCCTTATATAAATTAAAGTATGTAATAATCAAGACAATCCACAATACTGTATATTGGGAAACAACCACCTATTATCATTACCAAAAGTTATCGACTTACTTATTCCATCGAGGACTACTGGCGATTTTGAAGTATTCTGAGCTGAATTGTTCTTCACCATCCACAGAAAGTTGATTCAACTGGCATCAGTGAAACCAAACATCGAGAGAGGAGTAAAGCTAGGGGCCAAAATTCTTGCTTGTGTCGCTCCAGAAACCAGAGATGACTCATTCCACTGTCGAATTTATCTTTAAAATACCATTTCTGTTCTGCTGGTTTGCTCTGCACCAGAGAAAGTTTAATCTGTTCCTCATTTCAAAGCCTTCACTGTGAATTGATGATTGAAGAACTTTCAAAATCTGGTGTGACCCTCAATCATTAACTGATGATTCTTTCGGATGACAGATTGAGGATAGTGATTTTATACCATATAATATGCACATATAACATCTTAAATAGACTTCTAATAGCAGCCCACAGGGACCTCCACTCAGTGACTCCCTTCAGCAGTGTAGTCTAGCTCTGCAGTTCAGAATCTGAGGAAATAATAGCCCAAGGCCCTACCCAACCATGGTTCAGTCTGTGAGAGCTTAATATGCTTTGGCCCCACAGCACCATGGTGATGGTCCTTTTCCCCTGAATAACAATGTGCAGAGGCTATTAGTCATTACTGTGATTCTGAAACTGACTTGATATTGACTGGCAAAACATCAAGAATAGGATACCAGAACACAACATTTTTTTGTTCGGAGGGCAAATAAATCTGTCACCAGGAGTGATATTTTCAAAATATCAGTACATCAGAGCTAATTGTACTGGGAAACAAATAACAGGCTTACATGCTGTGATTCTACAATGTTCCCCTGTATCCTTTCACTGTTTACAGCTGCAATAATATACAGGAAATACCAATCAGCTTTTTTTTAAAGTAAAAAAGGTCTCTAAAAGGCAGACAAACTTCCTGTAATTTTTACCCAAAAGTCACAGTGCACAGCATTTTGTTGAACAACTAAACACACTTCAGTTTGATATATTTCATACCAGGGTTTTACTGGGTTCTCCTTAGATATTTTTCAGGACTTTTGATTTGCTGGCATAGAAAATGATTAATCTCTTCAAGAAGATCTAGTCCTGAAAACAGAATCATTACTGCACAGAAGGAGGCCATTTGGTCCATTGAACGCACTGACTCATTGCAAGAATAAATTAGTCAGTCCTAATGCCCAGCTCTTACTGAATAGTACTACAACTTTTTCTCATTTGAGTTTTTATCCAATTCCCTTTGTACACTACAATTAAATCTTGTTCTGCCATTTTTCAGAGAATGAATTCTGATCATATAAAAAGAAATCTTGAGATATCCTGGTTCCTTCACCCATCACCTCAAATCTGTGCTCTCTTGTCCTGGATCCTTCCATCAAGTGTTGCTCCAGATTCCAGCATCTGCAGAATCTCTTGTGTCTCCATTTTACTCACTTGCCTATAAGCCTGATGAGTTTGAACATTTTTGTCAAATCACTTCTCAACCTTCCCTGCTCCAAGAGAAATAATTCTGCCTTCTCCAGTCTACACATACAAAGTCGCTTAAATACATAGGTTGAAAAAGGAGGGGTAAAAGAAGTCTGGCTCCCCCTCCACAAGTCCTCCAGGAGTCATATTCCCATCTCAACCTGAATAAGGAAAAATGCATCTGGAGGTGAACATTTTCTGTGAGGGTGCTGACAGAGTTCTGTCACCTTCAGTTGACAAAATTGCAGCAAGAAAATTTAGCAATGAGACTGATGACAACCCTAGCTTTAAGAGATGTCAGCAGGGCATAGGCAGTGCTGGCCACTTTCAGCGAGTGCAAGGGAGCCTTGGAATTACTGAAACTTAATGTGTGCCAATGGGGGTAAAAAGTGACGCTGGATTATCTCAGTATTAAATTCTTCACACAAGATGGGTGTACAAATATTTTGCAGTACTGACAGTGGGACAAACCAGCAAGTGTCCCCTTGCAGCACTGTTTTATCGCTGATTGAACTTCCAGGAAAATATATTCACACCAGTTAAAAAAGGCATTGAAAATTTGGTCAAAATACACATAAACCAATTTGATCTGGTTTCCCAGCAGACTGTGATGAATGGCATATTAGACACCTTAATTAATAATAAACATCTCATGCTCATTTGTAGGAAATTTTTAACAAAGTAGTTTAACAATTCATAAACAGTTTGTTCCACTAATAGTTTCTTGGTTTGGTCCTTGGAAGACCGAAATACATATGCAAACATTCAATTCAGATTACAATGCTATTGCAATGTTTTGTCACTGAGCTATGCTATCACATAATTAAATATAGTCAATGTGGGCACACCCTTAAACACAATGTTCAGACCACTCACATGTGTGATTCACACTAGTGTACCTAAATGAAATATTGAAGGCAAATCCCTAAACCTTTGTAACAACTAATAGAAAGTTTATAGTGAAAGAATGTACACTAACCTAACAAGGCAACAGTGTGGGTTATTAATAATATCCCAAATATAATATCAAAATCAACTGGCACTCTACAGTACTCAAAACAGACTCAAGTATAGATTAGGAAGCCAATGTTGCATATTTACTGTTAAACATGCTTAACTGTATATCCTTTAACATCCTTAACAGGAGAACGGGCATATTGAGCACCATTTCACATGGCCATAATCATTAAGATTTAGCAATTTAGCAATGAACTTAAGTAGGTATATCAATATTATCAACTATTCAAATACTTGGTGCAATTCAACTCCAACTGGACTTTCACCTCTTTGTCTTAAATACTAACACCTAATACACGGGAAACATGAATGGAGCACCTGAGTGCTTGCAGCTTGGACAATGTACAAATAAGAGGAGTAATCCAATACACAAGTTCATTTGAAAGCTGGATAACCCAGTGTCTTTGTGCAATTATGGTGAACTTTCTCAGGAAAATATTTGCAAGTGGTCCAGCAATAATGAGCTTTATTGGTAGGACTTCACTTAATCTTTACATCATTGTAAACTGCCTTTATGAACTTTCACAGCAAATGATAATGACTAAGCCCTCTATTTTTTAGTGCAACACATAATTATCTTCCAGTTGCTGAGTTATTCAGTGACTGAGTTTTCACTTTTAAAAAAAATAGACTCCCATTAGTTCACTAACATAATCTGTCTTGCCTAAATGCATTGGTGAATAAATTTCCTGAAAAGTCTAGTAATTCATGAATATTCCTTCAGACATTCTCTGTTGACTTTTAGCTTCCATCTAAATGAAGGAATAAATGATGGCACTATTCTATCAATAAAGGAGAGAATATATATCAGCCATGATCTTAATGAATAGCAGAAGAGGCTCGATGGGCCAGTTGGCCTACTCCTGCTCCTGATGTTCTCATATTCCATGGCTAAACGTTGATGGGGAACTACATCATCCTGGATTTTTCTGAACCAGGCTTGCCACCTGTATGTCCTGTCCAGATACACTATGGTCCCTTAAAACATATCCAGGATAGGTCAATCGGCAAGGCTGTGCATGACCATAGGGCATTACATGACATGGGAGAACCAGAACAAGTGCCACCCGTGAAAGAGCCAAGATAACCTTTGATAGATGACAAAGTCATGCTTCCACTTTGACGTCTGTCAAAGCTCTCAAAATTTATCAAAGCTCTTGAATGTTCCTGATGTTAAGAAGCATTTAAAAATTAACAATAAACAAAATAATCAGTTAAAAACTGAAATAAAACCAGCTATACATTTACATAAATAAAAATATTAATGAATACACAATTTTTTCCAAAGTAAAAAGTACCCTATTCTTACCTTGTCTACTGCATTTAGTGCTCCAGATGTGGGCCTTTACTCTTCTACATCAGCAAGACCAAGCATAGACTCGGTGACTGGTTTGCTGAGCACCTGTGCTCTGTCTGCAATGGCCATCGCAAGCACCCATTTGCATGCCATTTTAACTCCCCTTCCCATTCCCACACCGACTTTTCTGTCCTCAGCCTTCTCTACTGCCAGGGTGAGGCCCAACGCAAACTAGAAGAACAACACTTCATATTCCGCCTGGCTAGTCCACAAAGCAATAGCATGAACACTGAATTTTTCAATTTCAGGTAACCCTTACCCCATATTCACCCCTCTCTCTCTCTCTTTCCATCCACCTCTGGTCCTTCCATTTTACTTCCCTTTCCCATACCATACACCCCCTCCCCAATCTCCTATTTCATTTGCCTCCTGGTTCCATCCACCTACCACCCACACACTTCACCCACCAGATCCCCTTCCCAACTGTCCTTCATCTCCCTCTTAATGGTTCCCATCATCACCTTCCTTACTTTTCAGATCCCAGCACTTGCAGCCTTTATGTCCCCACTTATCACCCTCCAACCTGTCTTCATCAACACCCTCCCATCCCCTCCCTCAACACTTCTTCCCTTTTTTTCTATTTTCCCTTGTCTGCTTCTACCCATTAAGCATCTGCCTCCATCTCCCAACTCCACCTGGCTCCTTCTGCCCATCATCCTTCATCACCTTCCCCCCCCCCCCCCCCCACACCAATCAGCCCCCGTCTCTTCTTGATACTGGCTAACTTCCCTCTCCACTCCCGGTCCTGATGCAGGGTCTCGACCTGATGCGTTGACAATTCATTTCCCCGAATAGATGTTGCTTGAACCATTTGTTTTTTTACTCCAGATTCCAGCATCTGCGATCTCGTGTCTCCTAGTCTTACCTTTCTTCCTGCAGCCATGATATTGCCAGGCAACTGACTGGACATGTAGACGCTGAATCACATCTAATGGCACAGGATTCAAGAGCAGGTCCACTGCAGAATTCAAGCAAATACCCCCTCCACTGACTTTTCCATGAGAATCACTGGCAGCACAGATACTAACTACAACTTTGGCACTTTCCAAACACATGTTCCAAACTTACCATTATTAACACAGCCCAAGCTCATGGAATGTGCAGGATCTCCTGGGAAAGTTCAACAAATCCTGGACCATTGGTTCATTAAGCATCTGACATCAAGGACCAGGTTTTAGCAACTACAGGAAAATTGACTTTATGTCAAAGTAGTCATTGATCCATCCTTTTTCTAAAGGTAATCAGTCTCCATATGGTTTCTATTAACTACTGTTCTCCTTGATTCCGGACAATGATAAAACATTGGCTCCACTATGAGGAGGATTCCACTGTTAAATATATTTTAGAAAGCTGCCTAGTTTTAAGTATTAGCCTTGGTAATGGTTCCAACATGACCTGTGTGTCAGAAATGCCACTGCAAGGACTTGAGCACATAAGTTAGATGACATACCACACAGTACATAAGAACACAAGGAACAGAGATTGTAGGTCATTTGGCCCCTCAAGCCATCTCTGTCACTGGAAATAACAGAGCACCTTGAAAAGAATTATAGGACTGAACAGATCCAACATGGATTTATGGAAGGAAAATCACATTTGATTAATGATAGTAAATGAAGTGGGATTGTGAGTATAGAGGAGGATGTAAACAGATTTCAGGGGGATGTGGAGAAGCTGAGTGAGTGGGCAAGATGGAATATAAATATGGAAAAAGTGTGAAGTTATCCACTTGGGTGCACATAACAGAAAAGCAGAGTATCATGAAATGGTGAGAGATTGGGTAATGTTGATGTTCAAAGGGACCTACATCTGCTTGTTTACATTGCTGAAGGCCAACATTCAGTGCAGAAAGTGAGTAAGCTGGCAGGTAGTATTTCAACCTTTATTGCGATAGGAATAAGGAAATTGTACTGCACATGTATATGGCTTTGTTGTGACCACACTTTGAATACTGCATGCAGTTTCAGTCTCAGAAGGGATGTACCTGCCAAAGGATGGCTCTGTTGGGGAAAAAAATGATATCAAGTCCTTCGCAAGAAGTGACATAGGATGAAAAGATGTAGAATCCTTGTGGGTAGAGTTAAGGAACTGCAAGGGTATGTAACTGATAGGAGTTACATACAGGCCTCCAAATAGTATCTAGGATGTGGGGTACAAATGACAACAGCAGATAGAAAAGGCATGTATGAAGGGCAATGTCATGGTGGTCATGGGGGACTTCAATCTGTAAGCAGACTGGGAAAGTCAGGTTGGCACTGGATCCCAAGAGAAGGAATTTGTAGAATGCCTACGAGACGGCTTTTTAGAGCAGCTTGTGATCGAACCCACTAGGGAAAAGGCGACTCTGGATTTGGTGTTGTGTAATGAACCAGATTTGATTAGGGAGCTTAAGGTAAAGGAAGCCTTAGGAGGCAATGATCATATGATAGAATTCACCATGCAGTTTGGGAGGGAGAAGCTAAAATCGGATGTATTGATATTACAATTGAATAAAGATAACTATAGAGGCACGAGAGAGGAGCTGGCCAAAGTTGATTGGAAGAGACGACGGTAGAGCAGCTGTGGCGGGAGTTAGATAAGAGATATCTTTATTAATCACATGTACATCAAAACACACAGTGAAATGCATCTTTGCGTAGAATGTTGTGGGCGCAGCCTGCAAGTGTCGCTACACTTCAGGCGTCAACAATAGCATGCCCACAACTCCTAACCTGTACATCTTTTGGAATGTGGGAGGAAATTGGAGCATCCGCTGGAAACCCACACAGTCATGCGGAGAACGTACAAACTCCTTACAGACAGCGGCCGGAATTGAACCCAGGTCACTGGCACTGTAATAGTGTTACGCTAGTTTCTGGGAGTAATTCAGAAGACACAGGACTGAGGCTTGTCTAGTGCTATCTTCTGGATCTCCATACCTGCCTCACTCATAGTCACCCTCTTTTGATTAATCTGTTCTGCTTTACTTAACCTAAGGGATGTGACAGTCTCACAGAGCAATTCAGGAAATTTCTCCCCTCCCTGATATATTTGTACGGTCCTATTCTGTATGGAATTCCTCAAGCTGCAGACATTTAGTGCAGATATAATTACCATGGACTTCAATGCTTTCCATGAATTACCACATACAACAGCTGCATCACATAACCTGTCCTGCCACGCATGTCTTAACACAATTTTTTTTATTTAATTTAACCAATGTATTTACGTCACTCTCACCCAAACCTCACTGAAAGTCCTTTCTCTCCAAAGTAAACACATTGTGAACACTACACTCAAAAGGCACTGTGCTAAAAGGATTGCTAGATTGTCAAAAAAAGATATTAAAAGCAAGGTCTCTTGGAGGTAAAAGTTTGTTTGGCATTATTTCAAACACAACAGAGGAGTTTTTCTAGCTAACATTTAGTCTTCAAACTGACATGACCAAGAACAGTTTTAATTGATCAACCTATGGTCAAACTGATTGCTCCATTTGCCCACACAATGAGTCTACATCAACGGTATTTTGTTACCTCTGAATTATTGGCTATTGTTGCACAGGTCTGTTGAATACAGAACATAAAATATCTGTAACTAATTTAACATCTGTCACTATATAATTGTATTCCATTTAATTCAGTACATTGAATCTAGCAGATCTGAAAAGCCTTTTCACTACATTCTAATTAAGTATTTTGGCCTTCATTGCAAAGGGGTTGGAGTTTAAAAATAGGGAGGTTTTATTGCAATTGTACAGGGTGTTGGTAAGGTCTCACCTGGAATACTGAACACATTTGTGGTCTCCTTACCCAAAAATAGATATAGTAATATTGGAGGCAATACAAAGGAAATACACAAGGCTAATTCTTGGGATGAGAAGATTGTCCTGCTAAGAGAGAATAAATTCCTTGGGGTTCAGGTGAATGAGGGGTAACTTTATTCAAACATACAAGATCCTAAGGGGGGATGAAAGGGTGGATGTTAGGCTGTTTTCACTAGTAGGAGAGTCTCAAACAAGGGGATCAACAATTAAAACTGTGGTATGTAGAAATTTCTTCTCGCATTTAGTGGCAAATCTCTGGAATCCTCTGGCCCGGTGAGTGGCAGAAGGTGGGTCATGAGAAGTATTTAAAGTGGAGGTGGATAACTATTTGACAGATCAAGGAATAGAGGGGTATGGAGAAATGGACTGAAGGGGAGTTGAGGCCAACATATCTCAGCCATGATCATATTAAATGATGGGGCAGTATTAAAGGCCCTGATGGCCTAGTCCTATTTTCTTGTGTTCTTATTGTTTGAACGATGTCAACAAACAAATCTTTCTGATTCATGTGAACCAAATGTGCATTAATGAATTCTTCAAAAATAAGTACATGATATATAAATATAAAGCATGGGTGGTACTTTTGCCCTACTTTCCTTTCTGGGGTGGTTGGTGGAAAATGGGAAACCCAACCCAATCTATCCACTCCCAGCTTGAATGAACGTGATTTGTCAGCCAATCAATTCATTCTCAGGAAACAAGTTGTTCAGTTAAAAAAAAATTGAAGGAGGACACATTTTTAACTAACATTTGACATTCAATTTCAACAAGGCAAGCTTTCCAAGCTGTGGAAATTCCAGCAGATGCAATAAGGCCAAAGGGGCTAGAGTGATGAGGTCAG
The DNA here is from genome assembly GCF_009764475.1 of Pristis pectinata. Taxonomy (NCBI): domain Eukaryota; kingdom Metazoa; phylum Chordata; class Chondrichthyes; order Rhinopristiformes; family Pristidae; genus Pristis; species Pristis pectinata. The sequence goes on from NC_067422.1 coordinate 25,429,045, forward strand.
TGACTTGATTACCTTGCTTGTGGAAAAGGAGGAGCGTGGTGCTTCCTATCCAGTTTACCTTGCAGACATTGTACAGTCAGTTGACCCCTACAATTGGCTGATCCCCATTATGCCCATAATGTTTGGTAATCCCTCCCTCTGCCTCACCTGCCATCTGCAGCCTGGCTGCATCCCAGCACAAAAGATAACAAACCTGTTGAGATTATCTCAACAAGTTTGAACTTGTTTCAGCGATAAGGTTAGACTGGAGAAGCGAGAGCTGTATTGCTGGAGAAAAGACAGCCTAGAGTAGCATACAAGATCATAACATCTTGGGGTAGGGTCGGTAGAGGGAAACAGCTTCCATTAGCTCAATGATCAAGGACAGGTAACATATGTTTAAAATTTAGGGCAAAAAGATACAAGGGAAGTGCAAGGAAAATTGTTTTTACACAGGGAATTGTTATGATCTGGAACTCGGCCTGTAAGGGTGTTAGAAACAGAATCAATTAGGGCTTTCATAGAGGAATTGGATCAGCACAAGAGAGAATCATTTGCAGAACAATGGGGAAAGACAGGGGAATGGGACTGATGAAACTGCTCTGCTAGGAGCTGGCATGGGCACTTTGGGTCAAGTAGCCTCCTTCTGCATCATAATAATTCCATGATTCCAAAGCAGGCCATGCCATGCAGGCAGGCACGGTGGTGTAGCGGTTAGCGTGATACTATTACAGCACCAGCGACCGGGTTCAATTCTGGCCACTGTCTGTAAGGAGTTTGTACATTCTCCCCATGTCTGCGTGGGTTTCCTCTGGGTGCTCTGGTTTCCTCCCACATTCCAAAGGCATATGGGTTAGGAAGTTGTGGGCATGCTATGTTGGCACTGGAAGTGTGGCAACACTTGTAGGCTGCGCCCAGAATACTCTATGCATTTCACTGTGTGTTTCAATGTACATGTGACTAATACAGATATCTTATCTTATATTCAGTTGTCTATCTTCACACTTCCCAGATTCAAAATACTAATCTGGAGCAACAATCTGGAGGAACTCAGTAGGTCGAACACCATCTTTGGAGGGAAAGGACTGCAGGTCTTGATGCAGGGTTTTAATCCAAAACGTTGACAATTCCTTCCCTGTCCCCCAAGCTGCTGCTTGACCCAGAGTTCCTCCAACAGACCATTTGTTGCTCCAGATTCCAGCATCTGTAGTCTCTTGTTTCCAAATTACTAATAAGGCCTGGAAGTTTATGCAGCTATGCGTTAAATTATACTTAGAAGCTAATTTTAGGGTTAATGGTGCCATACTGTATTTACTACCCACTGGATATTTTATACAAGGAGCAAATGAGATTTCTTCAACTACATCTGCACAACTAGTTACAGGTTTATCCTTTATCCCATGACCCCAAATAGGAATGTTAAATATTTCCAATTAGTTAAAAGGCCACTTACTTCTCCTGCAAAACAGCCAGGACAATCATATCTCTCAGCTCCGCCAATGCCCCCCCCCCCCCCGTACCATTAGGTCTGCTGCACTAATGATAATGTGATCCAGGTAAGGACTACAAATACTTAACAACACCGAATAAAAGGGTTTATGTTTTTCAATTCGTGGTGTCAAAAACAATGATTTCAATTCTTATACTTATGGTACAATTTTTCAAAGAATTGCTAATATCATTAGAACAGTATTGCTCATGCAAGTGCTATTAGTTGAACATATCAGGCTTTCAAATCAAATTTCAAACAGCCATGCATAAATAAATTAATTTCGGGGCAATTCAGTGAAGAAAACTAGTTAATAGATTTATCCACCTCGGATAAACAAATATCAACTGCCTGCTTCTTAACCAAATCATATTACAGCTTTAATAGTTGCCACTGAGAACTCCCTGCAACAATCACATCTTCCCACTTATAATAGCAATTAAAAGGATGATATTCTTCCATCCTCAGTATATGTCTACTTATTCCTACGCAACGGCATTCTTATAAATTTACTTTCGATCTTTTTTTTCCATTCCACAGAGTACAATTTTATTAGCACAACCCTCATCTACATTACTTACACATCAAGATAACCATTGCTGTTTTTTTGGTGCATCGAGATTCAATCATCAAAACCATTCTACTAGATCAGGCAGAAGCGAAATAAATTTATTTTTACAGAGCTTGCAAAGAGGTAATTATCCAGGCACCTAATTAAAAATACATCCATCAATAGATGACTGAATTATATTATTCCATTGGTTATCCAGCAGACAACTCCTGGTGAATGACAATAGAAGCATCAAATCGAAATTTTTGATCTGCCACACAGAAGAGAAATCAAAAAGCAACATTCGACATTGTGAACTCTGTGCTCCCAACTAGGAAGCAAAAAACAGGATTAAAAATAACATTCAGAAAAAAAAACAAATTCTTACCCTTCTGTAGTGCAGAGCCAAAGCATAAACATCTCTTGCTTCCCACAGAAAGCACAAATAATCCTTAAAGTAAGCAGTGCTATGTCAAGTCAAGTAAACTGTGGATCATGATTGCAATGGCTCACTTCAAAATTATTTGTCTGGTAAATTCATTGGGGAGCCATTAATTTACAAACAATACAAGCAAGAAATCCAAAATGTTGTGATATTGTGCTCCACATCACCCCTGAAGAACTTATTTTTAAATGGTTCATCACTTCTATGGAACAATGCATACATCCATGAAGCTTAGTAGAAGTAATCAGATTTCTTTACCATAAATTTAAATCCACACTCAAAATCCACCTTCAAACGTGTGAATAAACATTGTGGATCCTCTGTAATATACTGCGCATTGCAGATGTTGGTGACTGCAATTAGCACAATACAAATCCAACTGAGCCTTAAAAATGTTCAAAGACTCTGCTTCCACCTCCCTTTGAGAAAGAGAGTTCCAAAGACTCCTGAATCCTCAGCTCTGTCTTAAATGCATGACTTGAACAGTGGACCCCTAGACCTAGATTCTCCAACAAGAGGAAACACCCTCTCCACTGTCAAGACTCTCAATTTTCTAAACTTCAGTGAATAAAACCCTAGCCCATCCAACCTTTCTTCATAAGTGATCCTGCACGTTCCAGGTAACAGTTTCGCTAACCTTCTCTGAACTGCTTCCTTAAACAAGAAGATCAATACTGCACAGAGTGCTCCAGATGTGGTGTCAACAATGCCCTACGTAACTGAAACATAACTGGTCAGGTCACTATTGATCTTCAGCAGGGGGAATTAGCAGTCATTAGCTAGTCAAGCCTACATGAGACCTAGAACCTAGAGTCATATATTGAGATTCAAATGTCACTTTTCAGGGGCACTAAGGTTGGGTAGTAAATGATCACCAGCAATGTCTTTATCTCATGGATAAGTAGTTAGAAAGACCAGTGAGGAGAGAGACAAAAATAAAGAAAACAGAATTTTCATCCTCAAATTTAGAGCAAAACTGTTTTCTGTCTAAATGCAAACACCGATGAGAACATAAGAGTGGTGAATCACAGAGGTGAAATCGGCAAAGGTGCAAGTTATCAAAAATCAATAGCATTATGAACTTACAATGTTAACAAACTGTAGGTCAGGTTTAACAAAATTATAATTGACAGAGACAATGGCCTCATGTCAACTATTTTGCCTCTGCTCTCATTTAGTCTCCTCCTGGAGTGAACAAGGACAGAGTTCTCCTTGTCCTCATCTTCCACCCCAGAGCTTCCACATTCAGCAGATCATTCTTTGCAAATTCTGCCAACTTCAAAAGGATTCCACCACCAGCCACATCTTCCCCTCCACTTTCAACATTTCAAAGGACCTGTTCCTTTTACAACTCCCTCGTTCTACCTTTCCGTCCCCATCAACCTCTCCCCTTCTTATGGCACTTTCCCATGAAACCACAGGCGAAGCAAAACCTGCTCTTTTACCTCTTCCCTTGCCATCGTTCAAGAGTGCAGGCAAAGCAGCAATTCACAGGCTATTCTATCATCTAGTGTAATGCTCTTGGTGTTCACAACGTGCTCCCCTCTACATTGGAAACAACAAAAATTGGATGACTTAAGGAGCAACCCAGAGAACTCTGTTGCCTGCCACTTTAATTCTTCATCCAACTCTCACTCTGTCCTGTTTGTGGCCTCCTGTTCTGCTATAATGCGGCCCAGTGTAAACTTGGGCATCCGTCTGGGTACATTGCAATCTGCTGGACTCAACATTGATTTCTACAACTATAGGTTAATCAGTTCTCTGTGTGTATCAGAATCGGCCATCACTGCTGTAAGTCATCCACCTATAATATTGGCTCAATTTTTCTATCTCCCATAGCTCGGCCTGACCTTCATTTCACGACTTATACACTCCTTTGTTTGTGTTCTCACTCTCTGACTGCCTCATTTCGTAGCTTTTGTTCATTTTCTCTCTCCTGATCTACACCCATTAACCTTATCCCCGTGGCAATCCCACCATCACCCTTTCAGAAATATTCCTTTTGTCATATCCATCCCTCCCCAACCCACACTGCAACTTAATAGTAACTTGTTTTCTCTTCTTCACACATCTGACAAAGAATCTTTGACCTGAAATGATGACTCTGTTTCTCTTTCCACAAATGTTGCCTGACCTGCTGAGCACTTCCAGCATTTTCTGTTGTTATGGCTAACAAAATTATCCATGTTGGTCATCATACTACCAGAATTTAATGCAGAATAATATTCTTTGATCAATGATTCTGTTACAAACCATCACCTCAATGATAGGAACTGCACAGAGCTCCCATAACGAATGTGACAATGGCAGGAGGGAGTGGACCATAATAGGCAGAAAAGGAAACTTGTATGAAACCATAAAGATAAGTTATAAAAGAAGACAAAAGATAGTTTTCATTGTTTATGAAACTGCCTAAATAACCTTGTCATCACTTTAAGCTTTCCCAATTTAGCTTAGTTCCAAATATTCATTGTGCACATGACCTGGTGTTTGCTGACATACAAGCAAGCATGGAAGATGAAACAGAATTATGAACAGAATAGCTACTACTGATTGAAGAGATTAGAGAACACAAATGTATTTCCATGGGTACACTCTAATGACTCTAAGAATACAGCTGTTAGTTGGGGGAAATGAACATAGGCAAAGGTAGTATTAAAAACAGAAAATGCTGGAAAAACTCAGCAGGTCAGGCAACATCTGTGGAAAGAGAACCCATTAATGTTTCATCAGAACTAGGAAAGACAGAAACACGGAGACACAAGAGACGGCAGATGCTGGAATCTGGAGCATCACACTAAGTGCTGGAGGAACTCAATGGGTTGAGCAGCATCATGTTAGACAGAAACACGTCAGAGAAGGAAGCAGAGAAGGTGGCGGATGGTGATGAGTGGAACAAAGGGAATGTCTCTGAAATAATGTGGCAGTTAAGATCAGACTGAGCGCCTTTGTCTGTGTAATGTGTTACTAATGTGATGTAATCTGTGTAATGTTGCATAGTCGGGACCACTGCTACATGCATAGCAGGCCAGACAACTACAAAAAATGGCAGGCAAATATGGTCAGTTCTCATACAAACAGAAAGAGCAAGTTATCAGAAGTTTGAGAATTCTCTGTTGAATCCTGCAGGCTGCAATTAGCCCAGAGGGAAGATGAAGTGTTGTTCCTCAAGCTTGTGTTGGGCCTTGTTGTAGGAGACTACAGACAGAAAGATTAGAGAGGGAGTAGGATGCTGAATTAAAGTGGCAGGTAACTGGAAGGACAAGGTCACTCCTGTGGACTCTCTTTCCACAGGTACTGCCTGATCTGCTAGATGGTTCCAGCATTTTCTGTTTTTATTTCAGATTTCCAGCAGCTGCAGATTTTTCTTGTCAGCAAAGATAGGGTCCAGGAGAGACCAGAGGATGCTGCAGCCGAGCCTGTTGCAACCAGCTTTATTTTTCCCCAGGTGCACATTCAATTTTCCTTTGAACCCCTCTGAATCATTTCAATGAAAACATTATATGCAGAGCTGTAGCACTTACCACTGGTGCAATTGTGAGGTTTATTGGACATATCAGAGAGATTTGCAATGTCCGGGACCCAAAAGTGAGAGTGCAATATTGAAATGAGTGGACACTTTTAAATAAAACATTTGCTAATAATAAGGAAAGTTCCAATATATCAGTTAATATGGAAATGTTAACCACTCCAAGTGGTCAGCAAAGGCACAATAATTGTTCAGTTTGTGCATCCCACAGACTGCAGAGTGAGAGACAGACAGCCATTCACAATGCTCTATGTGATCTCACAGGTGGTAGGTGATCTTAGTGAGGGCAGGTCGTCCTTACCACTGTCATACTTCCAGAAACGCGTTATGGAAAATCCTGAATAGAAGCATGAGAGCAGTTTACTGGGCTATCCATGTGACAAGGAGAATAAAAAGATACATGCACTTCAAAGTAATTCAATGGTCAGGCTGGGAGAACTTTTACATTCAGTGGGGATAGTCAAATGTCACAACATGGATGTGTAGAATTTCTAATTTTTCCTTGTCAAATGTAGAATGTGTCACATTCACAGGTTTTAGAATGTATGAGTTTATGGTACTGGTCTGGCATTCACTGCCAGTACATTACATGGTGGCATCTGTAGTATGAGAGCACATTGCTGTCACGTGACCATAACAACACTGACCCCCCTGGTCAGAGGACAGCATTGCTTATTGGATCGGAAGTGACACCACTATCAATGAAGGTTTGGCTCCACCCCACCCATCAGGTGTGGGCATAGGGATTGGCCTTGGAAAGCACCTTTGTCCCTGAACCTGCCTGACCATTGGCCTTGGAAGGCACCTTTGTCCTTGACCTCCAAGTCATTGGCCTGTCTAAATTACCTGGCTGGGCTCCACCCAGCACTATAAAGAGTGTTGCACTCCCCTGGCCCTTCCTCTTTCGACTTCGCCAGGAATAGTGAGACAACGGTGCAGAGACCACTGGTGAGAGTGTGCACCACCACGTGGTTTGGGAGCGTCTTAGTCAGATTCCAGGGAGTGTTAGGGCCAATGCTTGTCTGGGTCAAGGAGTTCAGGTATTTAAGTGCTTATCCCTTGATAAGCTGTACCTTATTTATTGTGTGTTTGTGTGTGTGAGTACCTCATTCTCGTTGTGAATCCCCCTCATGTTCGCGGTCTCCTGTGTGTGTGTGTGTGTGTGTGTGTGTGTGTGTGCGCGCGAGTGTGCATCTGTTCCCATTCATTCTGTCCCTGTGTTTGCCTTTGTGATTAAACTATTTTTAAAATCCAAAGCCTGTGTCCAGAGTCCTCCATCTTTAAGATTCCAAAAGAACCTTTTCACACAACAGCATCTCAGCTCAACTCACTGTACTTATCATTTCCCTGCACACCGAGTTCACAGTATAAAAGATAATACATTCAGACAGAAAAAAATGTCACTCTAACCTCGTTTTTCTCAGGTGTAACTGCCTGAAGGAAAATATTTGTGCCAGAAATCAGGCTTAGAAAGGAGGGATACAGGAGTAGGATCTAATGGCAGAAGTAATTACTTTGAGGGAATTAAAACACTGTCTCTCTTTGCTTTCCTGGTGATCTTTCACCATCTAGCCTACTCTGCTTTTCAGAACCTAGAGATCTTCTCACCCTCCTTATAATGAGATATCTAATCTGCTGTGACCTCAGATCCAAAAATCACAAGGCTGCAATTTTCTCTCCCTATAAATCAACTGACAGGTAATCAACGACAGGGGTACATGCTGAGGGACACACTGAAGTTTGGTGCAACCAACACAAAGGCTCTGTGGGATAGGAATACAATCCAAGGTCCTTCTGTCACTTGACACTGAGAGGCCAAGTCCCGTGTAGAAACCCCTCACACGCTTGAAGTTTGTATTGCCCCATGAGGCCATGAATGGCAATGATTCCCTGTAGACAGAATGTGCCAATGCTAAAATATACAGAACTGATAACACTATGAACATATAGACACTTACACCACAAATATAAAGAAAGTTATGCATTGTATTTTTTGTATATATTTTGTATATATTTTTGTTTATTTTTGAAATGAAAAAGAAATTCGATGATAATTTATTCATAGCCTTCCATACTCACAGCAGACCAAATACCCCAACAAAAGCTCAGAACCAGATTTTTTTAAAAATTAAAACGGTGAGGTTAATGGCACTTTTCTTTATTTATATTCTACTTGCACACCATCAAGGGTCCAGGAGAAGATACACCATTTAATTTCCTAAAGCTGCTCTGAGCTGTGCTGTGCTGTTCACTTCACTGAATGCAACACCTCACGGCCTGTTCCAGCAATTCAGTGCCACATACACACAAAACTCATCACTTGAAGTTATCATTATTTCAAGTACCTTTTAAACAATATGGACCTAGAAGTTAATCTGCATGCATAGAAGGATGTTAAAGGCTCAAGGCACTGTGTGTCCCTGTCTAGCTGGTTGTAGCCTCGTTGCGACAAAGTTCAGCCATGCCTGGCACACTAGGCCTCACCAGTGCAGTTTCCCTTGTGTGGAAAGAAATAAGTCTGGACCCCAGACCAAAATCTGGTGAGTGGGAACAAAGGCCCAATGGTGCCCTAGGGAATTGGTGGTCTGAACCCAGAGTTCAGCATGTAGTGGGGTGATTGGAAGGGCACTGAAAGGACGTGGGGACCAAGGAGTGCAGCTGCTGAAAGAAAAATTAAATGAGGGCTGCCTGGGATGGATTCCCAGAAATGCACTGGGATCTGCTCCTGGGAGCCCCCTTGGAATAGTATTATGGCAGAAATGGCAACACATCAGGCTGGTTTTCCCAGAAGGGACACCGATGGTTGTTCCTTGGAAAAATATGACCCAATTTCCTAAACAATGCTCCAAAAATGCCACTGCACACAGAACAATTTCATCCCATGCACACCATCGACTCAGAAATCATGTCATTGGTGATTTGTCACTATTTTGTCCAGCTGAATTTCTCAAGGGCATGATTTGACCTGGAACTGGTCTCCATTTTGTTCCACTCTGGTAATAAGTGATCTTCAGATGCATATCACCAAAAACAAAAGTGAAGCTACACAAGTGAATTTCTAGGCCATTACACCTTCTCTGGCACTGAAAACTAAACGTTAGTCATCCCAGTCCCTTCCTGAAGGTATCATGGTCAAGAAATTTGACTGTGTGGCAATATATATTTCAGCACTACACAACTGAAGATGGACCTTTCATGGAGTGAAGTATCTTACCAGCTTATGCTGCTTCATTTCACATCACTTCAAAATTCAGCCAAGAACTTTCCAGCACGAGATATGCATTCAATGATGACATTCTCTGTGCAGTACCCCATTGGAACACCACAGGGGAATTTGGACTACGTTGTTCTAGAAGTGACTCCTGCTGGACACTCTTGAGACAACTTGATTCTCATAAAGTTACTCTTCACCAGAAGCTCCCTAATGCAAGTCCCACAAGTTAATGCCCATCCTACAGAATGCCACAATAGTACCAATCACCCTCCACTAATCAATCTTATCACCAGACTTTCATTCACCTGATCACTGCACATCTGACCCCTGACTCTCTAATTGCCAATCCCCAACAGACCAAACTCTTCAACCACCACCACCACCACCACCCCCCCCCCCCCCCAAAATCCCATCTTCCCAAACTCCCCAATGACTCACCTCTGTAAACCAGGCCTTTAATTCCACATCCTTTCAATATATTTAAGGGCACCCACACTGTTCATAACCCTGGAGTCTGCAGCTCTTCCCTCTCCAGGCCCCAATCAGGCCTCTGATGTTCAAATCTCTCCCCCTGCTCAGCCTCTTTGCCTTCCAAACCCAGCCTGGATCGTAGACATTGCAGTTTCCTTTGGACACTCTTCAGCATGCAAAGGGAATCAGGTAACAGAGATTCAGTAGTGTCTTTGTTCTTGACTAACTTCTTTAATGGCATTCAACAATTTTAAAGCCCATTCCTGCTTACTTCACTTTTACTCGTGTTATGCTTCAGTTTTTCAACTATTTTTGGATTTTTATATTATTTTAAACCTCATCTTTGTGCATTTTTTTTCTTTCTTAAACCAGTTGTTCTCCCTTGAACTTCATTTCTCCTTCTGCACCTGAATTGACATTGTACTCTCCCATTCTAATCTACTCTTCCTTCTCAGGCCTGGTGCTGTTAATTTCACAGTCCTTCAATCTGATTGGTTTCAGTGTTTGTTCAGGTCCCTTGTTCCCCACTTCTCTTGTTATGACATTATCAGCTTGCCTTCCTAGCACCTTTCCAAGCAATTTTTGCTCAATAAAAAATATACAAGGAAGTACAACTAATGACAGATGCTGTTAATATAACATGCTATTGCAAATTATGTTCTATATTTTTCAATGGCTTAACCAAACAATTAAATAAATGCTTTGAACAGTATTTTTCTCCTTTCCACTCCTGGGTTAGGTCTGTTAGATTTAAAGACAGCCGTTGTGGTGCTTACACATTCATTTGGAGGCTTCTGAAAATATTATGGCAAACAGTTTCAAAAATTTTTGCAAAAAAGGAAACACAAAGTGACAAAGATCGCACACCAAAATCCATTCATTTTGTGAAGTGTTTTGAGATGTGTTGATATAAAAGGATGAAATAAACGAAATTATGACTTTTCATTTTCAATACATGTTCTTTACCAATATTAGATGATATTGCGTGGAATTCTGATGAATGTATTAAGACATTCCATCAAAACATACATGATATGATGAACTTCAGGACACTATGGACCACTTCAACTTGCAGAATAATTTATGCTCCAGTTTAGAATGGGAATATTTTTGAGAGGAGTGGTTTTGCATAATGGTGGAATATAGGATGTATCATACAGTGGTATTCCATCTTAGTAAATGGGCAGCACTAAACTGCAGTGTTAGGACCTAGGATGATGCTGACAATGTCAGTGGAAAGGTTCACAGTCTGGCTTCTCCCATCTTTGAGTTCATGTTATAAGAGAAAAATAGGTGTTAAAAAGACAAGAAATTCCAAACGAAAAGGAAGAATGATCAAGATTAATATAATGGCCCAAAACTCTCTGCTATGCTCACAGCTACTACATGTAAATTTAACTTTTGTGGACCCTTTACTGTCAAAACTTTCCCAGTCCTCAACAGCAAATCTCTGTGCACATCATGGGTCTGTATGTAGAATGTGGGAGTGCAGGAGGGATTGTTGTGGAAACCGAAACAATCCCTGCCAAAACAAACTGAATAAACCTTTGATGGTCAAACCAAGCCACACCCACTGTCTTAACCAGCTGTGAAAATTTGGATATTTCTGAATGTCTTATTTAAAATTTGGAAAAAACATACAAAATATATTCTATCCAGAAGAGCCACCATTCCCCTGTGAACTCAAGACAGTTGCAAAATATCATTTACTTGACTCTTCAATGCTCTCCTTTCAACAGCATGTGCAGATTGAGAAGTCATGAGTAATCATTTGCCCAATTACCTCAAAGAGGTAGGTGAAGATAAAACTGCCAGAATAATAAAAATCTGTCAAATTTATTTTCATTTGCAAACATAATAATGGAAATTCTGGGATATCAATTTGGTATGATAAACAAAATAAATCAGAATTTTTCTCATCCAGGATATCCGGTGCCCTCTCAGAAACAATAGTGCAAGCAAAATCCAGAATAGCCTCTAATAGGCAACAAATATATATCCAAAAAAAAAATGAAGAGTTTGGAGGAATGAACAAGGCAACAGTCTTACATGGTCAGGACTTTCAGTCCCAGCACAGGCTCAGTCAGACAAATGGCCTTTCTCTGAAATGCTAAATTCTACTCATTGAATTTCTTTAACTCTGGTTACTGCCATTCTACAGAAGATATTTTTGCAGCAAAAATTACAGTGACAGCCTTAGTTTATTATTAGCAATATAAATTTCAGTTCTTTAATTAACCTGCCATTTATTTCTCCAGCACACTTACTTGAGTGTATTTGCATTGTATTTAATGGTTGCAATTTTATAATATGGACTGTCCCCAGGTTATGAACGCCCAACTTATGGACACCCCTACATCCGAATGAGCTCCCCCAATATAATTAAAATCCTATGTATATAGATATGTTCATTCCTACAAACAGCAGAACTAGGTTCCACTTTTAGAAATAGTTATTTCTTATCAGTCTTATGTGCTTTTGATGCCATTCATTACAGTATTGTTGAAGCATTGTTACCGTGGAGTGATTTTTTGTATACTTTCCGACAGAAAAAAATTGACTTATGGACCTCTGTAAAAACAGAGCTCATTTGAAGCTGGGGTCAGCCTGTATACTTTTATACTTTTCTGCATTTTTAGTCAAATATTTACTCCCACATGGGTATTAAATTATACAATGAAAATATGCTCAATTCTGTGAACCTCTTTCCAACATGTTATTGCCTGACTTGCTCCAGTAACACCAATGGAATCAAGGACAGAACTATTTCAAATGCAACCTTGTAATACTTGATCTTATTACTTTTCTCTTTATTAAACATACAGCAATCTCACAGTGACTGTATTTTTTTTCTCCACAAAATGCTATAAACACTCATGCTTACAATACAATTTAGAACATGTTAACCTACTTTGAAATTTACCTTACATTTCTCAGCACACTCAATAAATTCCTTCAATTCCACAACATGAACATATAAACATGATGCACATTCATGATGACTGGAACGTGACAAGAAATTTCTTGGCAAAAAAGACAGAACTATCAATATCCAATGAGAGAAAAGTTACTCTGGAAATTCCTTTAAAATGCTGTCAATTTCCACTTCTATTGCCAGCTAGATTAGTGCTATCAATGAAGATATATTACTGAAAGTATCATCCTCCACATTTATAAAAGAACAGTAGAAGATTCAAACTGAATATAATACCATTGTCACTGGTGATCAAGTCAAAGCAACATCATTAAGTTCAATATTATATTATTACTAAGTTGCACAAAAATGCTTGTACATATTTTCAGGGCTTTATATATTACTATTAATTCATATTTGTCAAGGAATGTAACTCCACCCAAAAATGGATTCTTCCAGTTTCAAACTCTAATCCCAGCCCAAAGAATGAATGTTAATGAAATCACCTAACCAGTTAATCCAGCTCACAGTCAACAATGCATTCTGCTCTTCATTATGTTAAGTTTGCTCCACATTACATATTTGGAATACACCCAGCAACTACTGAACATAACAACTTGGTTCAGTTTCTTTCCAAACCAACTGAAACAAGGTTCTGGAGTTTCTTTTATATCATGTGACTATTATTCCATCAAAAGCCTCCACCCTTGATAGCAGGGTGGCATTTCTCCGTTCCCATTATTTCACTTTGTGCAAACTAAACTGTGAACATAATATTTTCTTTATGCAAAAACTGTAAGTGGCAAGTTCATTTGAGTCCTGATGAAAGGACGGACTGCTGAAACATTAACTCTGTTCCTCTCCCCAGGGATAGGAATTTTTACAGGGGTGACTCATCATTAAAGAGACCTTTCTCTTCAGCCCCAACCCCAATATACTCCCTAAACAAATGCAACTTTTTTCACTAATGACCAGTCAAGCAAAAAGATGTAGACCATTTAATCTCTCTCACATGCTCAGAATAAATCATTGTAGTCCTAGCTGATTAAATAACTCAATCCTCTCAAATTTTGAAAAAATGTACAACATGTAAATCATATGTACAGAATCAGAATAATCAGGAATCCAAGCCTGAGGGGAATAATGACAGTATAGCCTGGATGCTTATTTTTTGTCAATATTTTAGTGGATTTTAGTTTTAAAAAAATTCAATCCAATTCAGATACCAAATAATTATGATTCATGCTTACCTGTAGTGATTTTCATTAATTTTCTCATCCTGACTTAGCATGAGACCATTAATTTTTGGTAAAATTTAAGTAAACCAGCATAATAAATATTAAATACTACAACAGATAGTTGAGAGCTCCCAAACTTTATATTATACAATAAGTACTGAAGACTGACATAGTACAAATAATAAAGGCAATATTGTCCACTTTTCAAACCTCATGGCAAGTAATCAGAGAAGTGGATAATTAGTAAAGGCAAGCATAAATTTAAGACAGTATCTGTGTTTCACCTTTTTGGAATGTATTATGGGAGTGTAACATTTTTTATTGTTTGATAGAATTCCTGTAGACTACTTTGGTATAATTATGCTACCCTAAAGATGCTATATAAATGGAAGTTGTTGTAAAAACATAGCTCAAAAAAGCTAACATACTGATAGGGACATTTCAATGACAACATTTACCATGCAATGTCCGACTACTATCAAGTAGGATCAGGCAGAAGAAAATAAAATAAGTAGGAATATTTTTGTCAGATAAAAAGAAAACTGGTAATATAGGAAATGTTACTTGTACAGAAGAGGTTAGCTGGCATTTTATATGATGGGTCATGACTTCAAGTAGTCAAATGCAATTAGTAAATTGGATAGAATGTATGCTATAAATAATGATTATCCTCACATTAACATCTGAAATAGCCTAAACTTCCTTTTAATTGTATAAATCCTATCTAACCTGCTCATAGTTACAAGTCTATGATCCAGCTAATATATACAGTGATTCTGACATACTAAGGAATCACTGTATATATTAGCTGGATCATGGGCTTGTAACACACACAAAATCCTGGAGGAACTCAGCAGGTCAGGCAGCATCTATGCTCCAGATTCCAGTATCTGCAGAATCTTGTATGTCTTCATAGACTTGTATCTTGGCTGGGTAATAGACTTTTAAACTGGCTCAATGATATAATCTGAGTAAACCTTAATCCATGAATGCGTCATGCAACCTTAAGACAAAATTTACTTATTTATAATGACAAAGAAGGGAGCCATTCTGTGCATAAACTCCATGCTGGCTCACAGTGGAACAATCCCAGCAGTCCCATTCCCCCACTCCTTATTTCCCTGCAGCCTTACAACTTTTCTCTCCATGCCCATCAACTCTCCTTTGGTTTTCCTGCCACTTACCTACACTAAGGGATTTTTTTTAAACCTACCAGCACATCTTTGTGATGTGGAAGGAAATGGGTGCACCTGGCGGAAACCATTGCTGTCACAGGGAAAATGTACACACTCCATAATGAGCCACTAATAGGGTTTATTAATATGAACAAACCTTCAGTAATCGACAGATTTAAGTACCCAAAAACTGGCTTCCCACACAATCTTTACAATTGTGGTTTTGTCTGATGTTCAACAGCTATTCCATAAACCACTTGATGAGGATTGAATATACAAACTGGGATATTTCATTCAAATAATCAAATATCCTAATTCAGGAATCAAATATCCAAATTTAAATATTTTAGATATTTGCTTAGATATAAATAATTTAAACTGCATGTGGCACATGACATTCTGACAGTCAGCCATTTTCAGACAATACCAGAAATGGTTTGGATCTATTAATATGTGTTTTACCATCTTTAGAAAGTACTGGAAGACCATGGTGCTCAGCTTGTGAATGTCTGTCTGTTCCCTATTATCTGTAATTATTTCAATATACATGGCCTAACAAGAATTGAACTGTGTGGTCATACTGTTTTGCTAGAATTTCAACATTGCTGGCTCAACCCAATGCAGCATGTGCAGCAGCTTAACATATACCCAGTACAAGAACGATCCGGAAAAAGAAAAAGGAGGGCAGGGGGAGAATATGAGAATAGGTGAATGGCTAATTTAAAAGGCCAATTCAAAATCATCTACAAACATATAAATTGTTGTAAGCGAAACAAGGAAAGATGGTACTGATTCGGAACTGAAAAGTCTATCTGGCCAGACTGCACCTGAAGAATTTAGCAGTTAATTTGAGGTAGTAGTGAAGAATTAAGACTTATTTTAAATTTTGGTAGTCATGAAAACAGAAGTGTCACCTAGTCTGGACGAGATGCTTTCTAGGTCACTGAAGTAAGGGTTTATACTGGAGAAATTATGCCTGCAATTTTAACGTCAGTCAGGCATGGAAGGAAGTCACTCCCAGCCCAATGCTCCTCTGGAGCACTGCCCAGGAATTTAGGTCACATGGTTCTGGGAAGTGCCTGTCATTGGTCACTCCCTGAAGAAACATACTTTCGTAGTGCTGCTGCAAAGATCCCAGCCCTGCACTGGGAACCCAACCCAGGTAGATCCCCCCTGTTTGTGCTCTGCTTTCATCTCACAACTGCACACACCCCTCACTTTGTAGACCCCCAATCCCTCAAATCCTCCTGACACCCCCTCCCTCATCCCTGCCAGGCTCTAATCTATGGATACACCCATCCCAGAATCAGAACACTGAGCACACACCCTCTGCTCTAAGCTTCAATCTCCAGCCATCCCCACCACCTCTTCTCCTAGTCCTACCTTACAGCAGCTCCGTGTAGTATCAGGGCTGTAAATTGAAATCCTTTTCTGTGCCACAATACCTGGAGATGCCTAGCCAGTGTCTGCAGTTTGATGGCCTTATGTAAGTAAGGCCCAAACCTCAATGTTGGGTGAGCCTTTGGACCCACCTGTTCCTGTACAAGGATTGATCACTGCAACTGTTCTCATTGAAAACCCCATGCATAACAAGTTCTAGGTCACTGTTTATAAATTATGAATATTTTACAGCAGATGTCATTTTTTCATTGTTTTTTTCTGTGAGTATGCAAGCCCACCAGCCATACTGTGTTCTGGGCACAGTGCCATCATAGTTCTATACCAGTGAATTCAAAATAACATGACCTTTCAAATTAATTCTCCTTAGGCCATGTGCAATGAAATGATTAAAGATAATGGACAACAGCTGTCCCAGTAGTGTCTAATAAGCACTACTAGGCAGTGCACAAGAATGCCTGGGTAGTTGTTCTTCCCTTCTTTTCTTTCTCCATGAGGGATGGAAAATAATCAAAGATTCAATAAGGGATCTATCAGACTCTTACAGATAAAGCAGAAGAAATTTCAATTCCGTTGCTTGAATAAATCTTGAATAAAAATAAGTACAAGCAATGGTGATCAGAACTAACCCAAATGTTGTTCAAAAAATTCTGATTCATTAATGTACTTTAACAAAGAAAATCTGCCATCCTTATGTGACTCCAGATTGACTATAATGTGTTTCACTCTTAACAGCTTTCTAAAATGGCCCAGTCAAGGGCAATTACAGATGGGTAATGAATCAAATTTTGCATCTGATTCCATTGTTTTGTCACACTGCATATCCATTTTTGCACATGAAGATAATAGACACAGATAATAGACACAGAAGTCCAAGATATAGCATTATTTCAAAAACTTTAGAATGATACCTGTATTCACTTTTACCACCATTCAACATTAACTACATTCTTAGTTAAACGTGGAGGTTGACACTATTTTTATTTAAGAAAGCTTGGGACTCCTCTGTGATTTATTTCAGTCTGTACTTTGCCCTATTTCCTTCAGCACAAACACCGAAACTGCAGGTTGACTGATTGTTACATAATTAATATTCTTTCAGTAGTAGAATCCAGTTTATGCCAACACATCCTTGCGCAATAAATTATGACCATGGCAATGACATCCACATCCTGGGAATTAATGTCAAAATGTCATACTTTAAGTTGCCCAATGAAATCACCTCAATTAATTCACTTGGTAAAAAAATTCCAAGCATGTACCAATTTATGAGTAAAGAAATTATCCTGATACTGGTTCTAAATCTCTTTCACACTTATCCATTTATGTCATCTGGTGCCAATTTTCTGGCAGTAAAGTCCATGAATTTTAATAAACTTAAATCAGATTCCAACCATCACACCCACTGTCTTACAAAGCAGAAGTGTTTTCAAGGGCCTTCCCAACCTTCAACATCTTATATGGCAAGACTAGAACCATAATACTTACTGCACAAGGATGTGCTGGCATAAACTACATCTACCGCCCACTGCATATTCATTATGTAACAGTCAATTTACAGTTTCAGTGCTTTGTGCTGAGGGATGTGGAGCAAGGTACACACTAAAGTAAATCACAGAAGAGCTCTCAGCTTTGTTAAGTCAAAAGTGTCAACTTACATTTTTAAGTGAGTATTTACTTGATGTTGAATAAAAGTGAATGCAGACACCCACTCCAAAGTTCAGAAAATAATGCCATAGCTTGGACCTTTAGAGATAATTATCCATCTTAAATTTTATTATATAACCATTTGAACGTACTAATTAGGAGTGGAAGCAGGTCATTTGGCCCCTCAAGCATGTTCCATCATTTAATCAGATCATGGCTGATCTCATCAAAATTCAACTCTACAATTCCGCCTGCCCCTGGCAACTTTTCGGCTCCTTGTTTATCAAGAAACTGTCTAGCTTCGCCTTAAAAATATCCAAATATTCTGTGTCTACTGCTTTTTGAGGAATAGAGTTCCATAAACACACAACCCACTGAGAAAAATAAAAATGCTTCAGCACAGTTTTAAGTGGGCAACTTCTTGTTTTTTTTAAACAGTGAGCCCTAGTTCTAGATTCTCCCACAAGTGGAAACATCTTGGGATTGATTCTAATAACCTATCTGGTAAGCCAGCATGTACTGGTTTCAATGCAGTTACATCCTTCATTAAAAGAGACCAATCCTGCACATTGCACTCCCAACATTAATGCCCTACATAACTGGAGCAAACCCTCCCCACTTTTGTACTCATATCCCTTGTCAATAAACAAAAACATGTTTAAGCTTTCTTAATGAGTTGCTCTATCTACATCTACTCTTCTGTGAAACTTGTCCATCTGCTTCTCAGAGCTCTACAGTCTCTCAGCGTAATAGATAATATGATTTTTATTTATTGGACAAGCTGACTGAGTGGATCTGAATGTGGCAGAAGGAATATGATGTGCAAAAATTTTGAGTTCATTCATTTTGATGCATGTAACAGAAAAGCAGAGTATTTGTTAAGTGGTGAGAAATTAGCCAGTGTTGATATTCAAAGAGACACAAGTCACTGAAAGCAACCATGTCAGGGCAGCACACAATGAAGAGGGTAAATGGCATGTTAGAGAATTTGAATAAAAGAGCAAGGAAGTCTTATTGTAATTGTATAGGGCCTTGGTGAGACTGCATCTGGAGTATTTTGTGCAGTTTTGGTCACATTATCTGAGAAAGGATGTACTTGCCATTGAAGGAGTGAAGCAAAGATTCTCTAGACTGGAGGGTTTGCCATATGTGAAGGGATTCATTGTACTGTGCCTGTAATTTGCAGAGTTTAGAATAAGAGAGATCTCAATGAATCATACTAAAATTCTTAAAGGGCTTGGCAGTCTAGATGCAGGGAGAATGTCTCCTCTGGCTGAGGAATCCCGAACCAAAGGGAAACTGTTAGAGAATAAGGGGTTGACTGTTTAGAAATGAGGTGATCAGAAGTTTCTTCACTCAGGAGGTGCTGAATCTTTGGAGTTCTCTACCCGGAGAGCTGTGGAATCTCAGTCATTGTATTTATTCAAAACAGAGACTGATATATTTTTTCATGAAGAGAATCAACTAAAATGGGCATTGTGCTGGAAAACAGCACAAAGCCGGAAGATCAGCCATGGTCTTAATGAATGGAGGAGCAGGTTTGAACCACTAGATAGCCTATTCCTGCCCCTATTACTTATGTTTTTATATTCATATTCACAATCTGTGGGTCCACCTGACATGAGATGCCACCTTGCTGAGGATCTTTGCACAGTGAAAAGTTCATGGGGAAGTTTAATCAGAAAGGCCTGGTGATACTGATGTGTTATGACTTGATCCACAAATTGCTTATTGGGTTGTGATGCAAAGGGAAGGCTCTAAACTCTTTGCAAAGCTCTCTGCAAAGCCAGGGCAGATCCAATCTCCAAACTAACCTCTAATAAAGCCACTATACCAGTATGTGAGGTAGAGTTCATGTTTGCTCTTCTACCACATCTGATCAAGTTAGAGTTCTTGGATACCTAAAAGAAGACGGACACAAAGTTGTGGTAAAGGCAGGCGGGTGGTGCAGGAAGTGATGAATGCTTATCCCATCGGCAGCTTGCAAATTAGAACAGACTGTAAGGCAAATGAGAAGTGGGATATAAGAAGTAGAACAAGTTATTAGGAGACTGAATATATCTTTGGGTTGAGTTCTGCCCTGGTTATGACTTCAATAACAGTCTCTCCAGTCATGGTGAGGACTGTCTCCTCCATTTAGGTGAGATGATGCAACCACAGAGGTTAACCTTCACCCCTTCTCTTTTTAGCTGCTTCTATGGATCATGCCTTGCTCCAAAATTTAGAAAAGCTCATTGTTTAGTGTCTCACTGTGTGTGGATGGTATAGCTGTTGCAGTTGAATAGCTGCCAGTAGTGGCAAACTGTCAAATGTGAATGTGACACTTGCAGCACTGTGAAGTGTGTGAGGGTGTGCTGGAGAATGAATGTCAGTAATGAGTTGTGATTGATAGAGGTGGTTGGTAGATGAGTACTGGAGTGTGGAGTATTGCGCTGTTCCATCCAGTGGTGCAGTTGGTGGGGCAAGGCCATGAACTTCTGCAATGCTTCAGTTCCTTGGGAATTGGCTTTGTTACAACAGTCTTTGTGATTTGTACCTGAAGGGTCTCCTGGTCACCTGTGGATATGAATCACCTTTCCTCCAGCATAGTTCACCTGTTAACCCATTCCCTCCCATATCATGTCAAAACATTTTGGGCAAGTCACATTCACCTCCACAATCACTTCTACCCTGACTTGTGCAGATACTGTACTTTCCCTTTAAGTTGCATCGACTGGCTTCAAGTAATGCAGACTAGTTTTAACCAGTGTTAAATCACTCATGAAATTTAACTGCCTGCATAAGCAATGAGCCATGCAATAGGACGGTCAGTGATGGCTGAATACCACAATCATTTCAATTAGAAGGCAGCAGAAACTTTGCATGTTGCCTGCCCCGGGTCACACAGGTGTGGATTCATTGTCCAGTGCAATTCCTGCACTTACTTTTGCCTCCTATGCAGCTAATCCTACAAGTTAGTCATAAAACACTAAATGCTTCATTACAACAACAGCTTCAAAAGGGTTGACTATAAAACAACAAGAATTCCTAAGCTCTTCAATTTAGTAGCCTGGAACAAGAAAGGTATGTGCAATTTACATTTGATCATTCTCCATTTCCTTCCAGCTAAATGGATTTTAGGGTATACATTATAAATTCATTTAATAGATCATGTCACTGTTACACTTCAGATATTAGCAGAATGTGTCAATCTTTGGTAGAGTTATTATTTGTCATATATAAAAGAATTATTTTACATTTTTCTTGAGATTATGGGTACACCTTTAACTTAACCACATGTCAGGACACTTGCAGAATCAGGTGGAAAGTGTTTCCTTCCGGCCCAATGTAATTTTCCTTTAAAGCAAGTAATAAGTAAGTATAATTTTACAGTCAAGCTCATAAGCTTCACATTGGGATATTTCTGTTTGAAGGAAATTTTTCAAAAAGATTTTATATCAATTTTCACTTGATTAGGAAGGGTTGATCATTAATATTAAGCAGTTAGAGCATAATATACATTTTTTCACCTTTTTAAAAATTGGACAAGAGAGTATCACAAATTACCTTATTAAACTAATCTCTCTTTCAAAATAACATCTTCATTCCATTTGATGAGGCAAAGCTGACTTCTCATTTTATAAGTAGCTATCCTTTCAAGGTCCTGGTTACTGCAAACCATTATGTATGACCAAAGGTATTGAGCAATTGTGAAAAGGACAGTTCAATTCATTCTAAAGAATTTATTTAAAACAGATACATGAATCCCAATGTAGAATAAACACGTGGGTCCTGGAATTCATTAGAATTTTTGCAAAATTCCCCTAATCCCAATGGTGTCCAGTGGAACTCCATTGAAATAAATACTGATGAACCAATTACATCAGGTACCAACCATTTCAGTGAGTTTACATAAGGTAAGTGATTCCTCAGGGCAATAGTGACATCAAACAATATGAGGCACACATACTAGCCTCCACTGTGATGTATATGTGCTCCCTCGGTGGAACAATGCAGAACAGAGGTTTGGACCTTTGTGGATATTTTAAAACAATCTTGAATTGATCAAAAATTAAAATTAAAAAATGCTTGAAGGACTCAACAGGGCAAGTTTTGTTGAGAGAGAAGCAGAGTTAATATTTCAACTTCAACTCCGTCTCCTTTGACCAGAACAGGAGAGTGCTTGAAGTTAAGTACAGTTTAAGCTTCAGAGAAAGAGGGGATGGAGGAGCTGGGATTCTTTGACAGGGTGGTAGACAGGAGGCACTTGACAGCAATTAACTGAAATACTGACAAGCTTGGCAGGAGAATGTCCAATTTCAGGTACAGGTTCACCAGTGGTGGTTACAAACTAGAATTTGTGCAAGTATTTGTGCAAATAACAAGCTACCATTTTTACTTTATTAATTCTTCATGGAGTCACTAGTGGTGGCTTCATTTTGCAGTCTAATGATTATCACTTCAAGCCCCAACTCAAGCAAACTAGAGGATAACCTTGTGTAGTGCTGAACACATAGGGTCCTGGTTTTTCATCCTGTCCAAATGACCCTATCTGGGAGTTCAAGTTGAAAGTGGATTGTGTTTGGATGTTCTAAGGATCTGAAATTAGACAGTTAAGGTTGATTCAAAGAGCAGTGAGATCTGCTGTGACCTGAAATGTCATCTCTGTTTCTCTTTCCACAGATTCTGCAAGACCTGCTGAGTATTTCTGGCATTTTTTTAATTTTCATTTCAGATTTCCAGCATCTGCAAATTTTTGCTTTTGGTATTCTCCAAATGTCCTACTAATACTCTTCCCCAAACCAAAAACACAGCAGATTGTCAAGCCAATTACCTCATTGCTATTTGTGGGATTTTGTTGCTTTGAAAATGTTGCCGCCTTGACCCACATAACAACAACTGCACCATATAATCCATCTGTTCCAAATCTGCAGTCGTAATAACAGTGAAATTGTCAATGATCTGTAAAACCATTGGAAAATTTCTAATATTCACACGTATGCAGTTAACCATGGGCATTCAAAAGTTGTTATCAGTGAACCCTGTTCCTCCACAGCATGCACCATTACAGTTATCACAGGCGTAATCACTGGATTGCACACAAACTTCATTTTATAAGTGAACATACATAGGAATGCACGTGCAAATGAAGAGCAGTAATAAGCCACTTTGCCCCTTGACTCCACTCAGCTATTGAACAAGGTTGCGTCTGATCTGATTGTAACATTTCCACATTCTCATCCACCCCCAGGAACCTTTCACTTCTTTGTTTATCAAGCATTTACCTACCTCTGCCTTAAAGATGTTCAAAGACTCTGCTTCCACCCCCTTTGAAGAAAAGTTCCAAAGAAACATAATGCTCCGAGGGAGAAAAAGGACTTCACCTTATCTGTGTCTTAAATGGGAAACTTTATATTTTTAAGAATAATTGCTAATTCTAGATTCTCCCACAAGAGGAAACATCCTTTCCAATATTCATCCTGTCAAGGCTTCTCAGGATCTTAATACATTACAATCAAGTTGTCTCTCGCTATTCTAAATTCCAGATACAAGCCTAAACTAAGCAACCTTTCCTCAGACGACAACCTGCCTATTCAGTTATTAATCAAGTAGACCTTCTTGTAACTACTTCCAATGGATTTACATATTTAAATAAGGAGACTGATAATGTACACAGAACCCCAGTTGAGATCTTACCAACATCCTATTAAACTGAGGCATAACTACCTTACTTTTGTATTCAATTCCCCTTTCAAAAAACAACAACATTCAGTTAGCTTTCCTAATTAATTGTTTGCCTCAGACTAGTCTTTTGTGAATAATGTACTAGGGCAAACCTAGATCCATCTCCATCTAGTGGCTCTCCAATCTCTCACAATTTAGGTTTTTTGTTATATTTCTTGCCAAATAGATAACTTCATATTTTCCCCACAGTATATTCCATTTTTTTGGATCTTTGCCCTCTCACTTAATCTATCAATATCTCCTTGTAGAGTCCTTGTGTCCTCTTCTCAATTTGCTTTCCTACTCATCACTGTGTCATCAGTAAATTTAGCAACCACACCTTCTGTCCCTTCATCTATGTCATCTGTTTACATTGTGAAAGCTGAGGCCTAAGCACTAATCCCTGTGGCACAGCACTCATTACACTTTTCCAGCCAGAAAGGACCCACTTATGTCTATTCTCTGATTACCATTTGCCAGCCACACACATTGCACACTAGTTTTATTATAAAAATTCAAGAGAAGGGTTTAGCCTTGTTGAAGGGGATGTAATAGTTTTTAACAAAATACCAAGTCATTACCACTGAATAATCTCTCTGCCCCTGAAATCTGATTTTACAAGTGTGGTCTAATCCTCTCAGGAGAACAGCTGGAAACTGCAGATTATGTAAAATAATTAAAATTCATTGCTCTTACCTTATAAATGATTTTTTTAAAATATTTAATTCCCCTTCTTAATCCCACGCCCGATCTTTATTTCACTCCTTATAACATGATTATATTTGAATTGTATTACATGTTTCTTTTAGTTTCTTGCTTTGTTGTGAAAAATCTTCAATTTGATTGGCTAATTTTTCTGCCCCATAAGTGGCAGATTAAAAGTTTGTCAAAAACTGTTATTCTAGAAGCCGCAAAATCTTTCAGAACAGCTTTGTGTTAGGCCAGCAATGAGATCTGTCCCTTCACTGCTGACTGCAAATCCTATACTATCTGAAATTCCTGAAAGGATAAGGCAATTTCCCTTTATTAGAAACAGAAATAATCTGGAAAAGTAGCTGGAGGGTATAATAGAGGCCAGTTTTTAATATACAACTTGTTGGGCCAGTTATTTATGCCTCTTGTTGCTTTTGCTGTTTGGGTTGCAAACTAAAACCAGGTATGAATCAAACTATTTATCAAATTTAATTTACTTTTGACAGCTGCCCCAGTTATTCAGTGAGTCATAATATTCAGAGAACTCTGGAACAAGGCTGCATTCCAGTCTATTCTGTTAATTTGGAGGACCAAAAAGGCAGCACAACTGCATTCAGTGATCCCTACAAAGGTAAAAGAAGGCAGTTAGTGCAATTGTCCATTATCCTTTAAGACTAGGGACAGGAAAGCCAACCAAGCTACTTAACCCTGATTGCTGTCCACCAAGTTCTTTTGCCTGTTGTATTTTCTTTTGACATAGGAGAATGGCATTTGGCCCATTGAGTCTTTGCCAGCTCTCAGAACATTCCCGTCAATCCTTTTGCTCCATTTATTTCCTTGTAGCCTATTCTTTCTCACATGCCCAACAACACCACCCAAATTCTCCTACCATCATCCACCCAGATCGGGGTAAATTAGAGTAGTGAAGTACCTGTCAACTCACACATCTTTGGGATGTGGAAGGCCCAGAGGAACCCATGCGGTCTCAGAGAGAATGTGCAAACTCCACACAGATAGCAGTACTGACGGTCGGGACTGAATCCATACTGCTGAAGCTGAGTCAATAGTACCACTTGCTGCATCAGTCTACTGCCCTTGCTCACTGATACACACTAATAGATTGATAACAAGCACGCAGAAGATGAAACGAGCAATGAAACCCAGCAGTGGAAAAAATAAACTCCCTCTTGAAGATTTACATTAAGTTTTTATTTTTACCAATACAGAGAATTCTAAAGTTCTAACCTTTCTTAAAACATGCATTTTTCAGTATAACTTAAGTATTCATAGCATATCCAGAAATTCAATGCCTGGAATTGTTTACCTTACAAACAGCTGTGGTATATTTTACAAATACAATATCCACTAATAGCAAGCACATTTGTTCAGTGTGATTTGCCTGCCATACACAATGTCAGGTGTAACTGGTAAATCAATAAAATTTAAAATTGAAGACCAGTAACAGCAAAGATTCAAAACAAAATTCACATAACACAGGGGCAGCAGAAAGTTAGTAGCGGTGTCTTATTCAGTCCTTTCATACACGAACAACAAAGTACCTGAAGTTGCTCCATCCCAGTTTATAATCCAACATTCAATAGAGATGCTGTCTTGTAAATTCACTTCCAACTATCTACTTACTCCTGTGGTATGAGAGTACTTTTTTTCTTCAAATTGTTATGAAATGAAAGCTTAGCTGGTGAAGTATGAGAACTAGTGAGTAAATCTGAGATAAATAGAGATGTTAAGATGTCATATCCAGAAACTATAAAATAGTTTCAGGGTTTTCCTTCTTTGGAAAAGATGATATATGCAGCAATATGAAATCATTATCCATTATGAATCTCCCCAATCCCCATCACACATGGTAATAATCTTTGCTAACACATGTTCCCCTTCCTGTTACAAAAGATTCCGAAAACAAAGAGAGACTGCAGAACTTCTAGGGGAGGCACATCAAATTAGCTTGGGTCTCAGAGTGCCTGGTCTCAACATGCCTGAGAGTTCCCAATTGGATTTATGGAGACAGAACCTCTATCCACACCATACAAGGCCATCAGCATGGAACAGACAGATGGTCTTGCATCCCAGGGCCTAAGAGATTCTTGGTGGCAATCAGTAACAGGATGCCAACTGAGACCGGATTTGCTTTGCTAACAGTTTTGGAAATGCAGTTTCTCCTGAGGATTTGGTAAGGGACCATAATCTCACATCACATAACAAATTTGAAAATTTAGGGGGGTCTGGAGGTGCTCAGCCACAATTTGTTGCTCCTTGGGCATCTGGATGCACAGGGTACACCTGCAGTGACACAAACTAACATGAATCCCCTGTTCTGACAAATTTTGCGTGGCATTGGATGAATGCAACCCCCACCCCCAATCCCTGCAGGTTTGCAGAACCATACCTCGGAGGAACCATGGATATAATACCAACATTTATGTGAGAAAAATGTTGGAGCTACCACACTTGATTCTCTGAACATACATCTTTTTGGGCAAGAGGATTAATTACAATCCCAGTCACATAATGGCTCCAGCAGAAGAACAAGCCCTTTGGCCAGGTTGTTTGGGCTTGTGATTATAGACCCCATAAGCACCCATTACTTAAATTACATAGAGTCATAGAACAATACAGCACAAACACAGGACCTTCAGCCCAACCAGTCCATGCCGACCACAGTGCCCATCCGTCTTGTCCCAATTTCCTGCATTCAGTCCATATCCCTCCAAGCCCTGCCCCTCCACATACCTATCCAAGTGCTTCTTAAATGATACTATTGTACTTGCCCCAACCACTTCCTCTGGCAGTTCGTTCCATACACTCACCACCGTCTACATGAAAAAAAATGTCCCTCAAGTCCCTTTTAAATCTTTCCTTTCTCACCTTAAATCTATGCCCCCTAGTTTTGGACTCCCCTACCCTGGGGAAAAGACTGTTACCATCCATTTTATCTATGCACCTCATGATTTTATAAACCACTATAAGGTGTCCCCTCATTCTCCTGCACTCCAAGGAATAAAGACCTAGCCTGGCCAACCTCTCCCAATAACTCAGGCCCTCCAGTCCTGGCAATATAATCGTAAATCTTTTCTGCACTCTTTCCAGATTAACCACGTCTTTCCTATAACAGGGTGACATCTTAGCACACTGCCCCTCATTCCTTTATTCCCATGTTTACCATCCACACAGCAAGCCCCCTCTTAAATACGTCGTTGTTAATGTGTCAGACTGACGATCACTGTGCTGAGACAGAACGTTGAGCTGATACAAAACAGCCTCTGTTTTTACTTCATTTTTTTTAGTGTAACATTATCAGCTAAAGAGATTTTCATTGATGACTACTCAAAATAGAAATTACATAACCCTGGATTTGATTTTTTTAATTGGTGAGGTATCAATTTGCATTCAAATTTCAAACACTCCTCGGGGACACGGTGCTGCCAAGCTGAGCGATCACCGAGAGCTTCATTCTCACCCGTTGCCATGACAAGAGAGCGTGAAGCAATGGGTAGCGATATGTCGTCGAAAATGTGTTTTATACCCTCTGTTCAATAGTTCGAATCCTTCAGCTCACTTTAACAGGGGAACTGGATGCAACGGGGATCGCTGCTCTGGGTGACAAGAAGCAAACGAGGCTAATAATATTCCAGAACATAAGACACCCACTTTGCCTGCCTTTTTATTTGGCATAGATGTTAACGCGCGTGCTGGTTTTATGTAAAATTTAAGAAGATATCCGGAGGAAGGGAGCACTTAGAGGCTCAGTTAGACTGTAATTATTAGCTCAACTTCTAATATTACGTTGGTAAAGTATTTCAGCAATGTAAGTCATTTACTACATCCGTGCGCATATGTTCCCATTTGGATTGTCTTCGCTATTCACAACAGCATGTCAAATGTCTACATCCTAAAAATCTATATTTGAACTGCATTGCATTTTTCCCCTGATGAAGCAGATTAATGTTTTCATTCCCGACGCTAAGGATGCGTAAATCGATCAGATTTTTATTCTGCCTCTGACGTTCGCACCTCTGCGCGCTACTGAGTTGGCCGCGGCCGGAGCCGCTGACAGTGTCCCAGAGGGGTGAATCAGGAACCGCTGTCAGGTCGCGCCTCTGCCTCGTATTTATATGCGAACACGGGAACAAACACTTTATTCTTCAGGTGGAGGGCGAAGCGCAAATCAAGTCACGCGTAAAACAGGAAAAATGCCGCAAATGCCCTGTTTGTGCTTGTTTTTAGTGCGGGTACCTGCTAAACCGTAAACACGGTCTGATGCCACCTTGTGGAATGCATTGTGTGCGGAAACAGGTCGAGACCGCCGTCCTTTTTTCCCCCAGAATTGTGAAGTGTTTTTCATTAATTACAGTAAATCTCTCTCCTCCAACAGACTCACCTAAATATGGTATCTCCTCAATGCGTAAGGTGTGTCAGTATTTTTACATCAATAACGGCCCCTTCTTGAGATAGGGGTCGTGTCTTCATACCGCAAACCTGTCACTCGACACGTTCAATTCCCCTTACAATCCCTGACACATTTAATGACTTCAAATGTGTAAGATTTCATTCATTTTCAGTCTGAAGGAACGTTCAGATGGGACGGAGCGAGATTAGGGGGGGGGGGCGAGGTGGGGGGGGGTATATTTCTCCTTTTCCCAAAATGTAGCAGCAGACCATTCTCACTGAAGGAGGAATCGGCTGAGACCCTGGTCCCTCTGCCTCTGCCCGACACTTTCGTTTTCACCGAACCCTCCTGCGCTCAGTTGCAGGCTCCTGCTTCAAGTGACGGAACGGGCGCAGTAACAACAGCAGGGGGGAGGGGGGTGGCGGGAGGTTGGTGGTGGGAGTGCGGGGGGAGGAGGTGGGGGTAGCGGGGTGGGGGTGTTGGGGGGGGGGTCGGTCTCTGCATTCCTCGACAGAACTCTGCGGTCGCTCACCTCGCAGGTCCCCACAATGCTGAGTGCAAGCGTTAATTGCATTTATCATATTAAAAAATATAACAGATATGGATAATACATTGCAATTCTGCACCAACCTGCCCACCGTCTGGTTGGCGAGCTGTCGCATCCGATTGAACTGCTTCTTCATCATTTACTGGGGAACGAGCCGGTGGAATGGAAGATACACAAACATTTCATTGATTAAAAACCCATGCAAGCTGATCGCGGGGACAGTAATCCTTCGCCTTCTTTCTTGCCGATCACTCTACGTGGAGCCTGGCATTTTCTTCTCTCTTTCTCCCCTTCGTTATTGATCCTCCGACCCGGTGACAGCAGCAACGGCGGCGACAGCTCCGTCCTCCTCCGGCTTCCCTGCGAGCGCTTGGACCATATTCTGCCCTGGGAGGCAGTGCAGCCTCCTACTGCGCATGCGGCTGACCGCCGCGAGCATTGTGGGCTCTGTAGTCCCGC
Organism: Pristis pectinata; assembly: GCF_009764475.1. NCBI lineage: Eukaryota > Metazoa > Chordata > Chondrichthyes > Rhinopristiformes > Pristidae > Pristis > Pristis pectinata. The sequence continues at coordinate 25,458,904 of NC_067422.1, forward strand.
GTCCTCCCATCGGCTGGAGGCAGAAGCGAGCGTTGAACTACAAATCCCAGAGGAACCCTGCGCACCATATATTATCCGTGCTAGAGCCGGGGAGTTCAGTATTGTGAAGCTGGAGACCTGCTGCAGAGGTGTGCAATGAAATAATAATCAGCAAGACAGTGATAATCATAGGCTCGATGGAACGGTGATGCTATTCTGTCCATGATGTAGCGTAGAACCGTGGTAGAGAATAAACAATAATTACACAAGCTGCTAGAAATGCTCAGTAAGTTGAGCGGCATCTGTGAGGCAAGAGCTAGAGTGAACGATTTGAGTTAATGGCTTTTCACCAGAGGCTCCAGTGCTGCCAAACCTGCATGTCCATTGTTTTCTGCCTTTAACATTTACAGTAACTGCAGTGTTCAGCATTTGTGACTGTCACTGGGAAATGGGATTACCTCTGCAAGGGTTGGGTAGGATTGGCCTTTACTTAGTTTTGGCGAAGGGTCTTCGACCTGAAAGTTTAACTCTGTTTCTTTTCCCATAGATGCAGCGTGATCTGCTGAGTATTACCAGCATTTTCTGTTTTTTTTTAAATTTTGGTGTTTGCTCAACGGATTTTCAGAGAACGAGAGGTGGTCTCAATAAAACATACAGAATTCTGAGGGGGATTAAGAGAGTGGATGCCAAGAGACTGTTTGCTCACGCTGGAAAGACTAAAACTTGGGCCGAGTCTCAGGGTGACCATGACCATGGGTGGCAGAGTGGTACAGCTGGTAGAGTTGCTGCCTCACAGCTCCAGTGAGCTGGATTCAATCCTGATCTCCAGGGCTGTCTGTCTAGAGCTTGCATGTTCTCCCTGCAACCACTTGAGTTTCCTCCCAGAATAAAATGCGTTAAGGTAGGATTAGTGCAAAAATGGGTGTTTGATGGTCAGCACAGATCTGATGGGTTGAAGGGCCTGTTTCCCTGCCTTATCTCTCTGTAACTCCATTTAGAACATAGAACATAGAACAATTACAGCACAATTCAGTCCCTTCAGCCCACAAAGCTGTGCCGAACATGTCCCTACCCTAGAAATTACTAGGCTTACCCATAGCCCTCTATTTTACTCAGCTCCATGTACCTATCTAACAGTCTCTTGAAAGACCCTATCGTATCAGCCTCCACCACGATTTCCGGCAGCCCATTCCACGCACTCACCACTCTCTGAGTAAAAAACTTACCCCTGACATCTCCTCTATATCTACTCCCCAGCACCTTAAACCTATGTCCTCTTGTGGCCACCAATTCAGCCCTGGGGAAAAGCCTCTGACTATCTACCCTATCAATACCTCTCATCATCTTATCCACCTCAATCAGGTCCCCCCTCATCCTCCATCCCTCCAAGGAGAAAAGGCTGAGTTCCCTCAACCTGCTTTCATAAGGCATGCTCCGCGTTCCAGGCAGCATCCTTGTAAATCTCCTCTGCACCCTCTCTATGGCTTCCACATCTTTCCTGTAGTGAGGCGACCAGAACTGAGCACAATACTCCAAGAGGGGTCTGACCAGGGACCTATATAGCTGCAACAATACCTCACAGCTCCTAAATTCAATTCCCCGATTGATGAAAGACAATACACCATATGCCTTCTTAACCACAGAGTCAACCTGCGCAGCCACTTTGAGCGTCCTATGGACTCGGACCCCAAGATCCCTCTGATCCTCCACACTGCCAAGAGTCCTACCATTAATACTATATTCCGCCAACATATTTGACCTACCAAAATGAACCACTTCACACTTATCTGGGTTGAATTGCATCTGCCACTTCTCAGCCCAACTCTGCATCCTATCTATGTCCCTCTGTAACCTCTGACAGCCCTCCAAACTATCCACAACACCCCCCAACCTTCATGTCATCCGCAAACTTACTAACCCACCCCTCCACTTCCTCATCCAGGTTGTTTATAAAAATCACAAATAGTAAGTGTCCCAGTACAGATCCCTGAGGTACACCACTGGTCACCGACCTCCACTCAGAATACGACCCTTCAACAACCACTCTTTGCCTTCTGTGGGCCAGCCAGTTCTGGATCCACGTTGCAATGTCCCCTTGGATCCCATTTCTCCTCACCTTCTCCATAAGCCTCGCATGGGGTACCTTATCAAATGCCTTGCTGAAATCCATTTAGGAGTGTGGTCATATGAAATTTCTTTAATCAGAAAGCGGTAGTCTTTCAGAAATTCCTACCTCATTATACTGAGCATGGGCAATTGGGTACAGTCAGGATGGATTGTTGGACAATAAGGGAATCGAGGGTTATGATGATTGGATAGGGAGGTACACATGAAGCAATCAGCTGTGACCTGTCTGAATACTGTAGCAGGCTTAAAGAGCCATATGCCTACTCCAACTTCTATCCCATGTGTTCTTATTGAGAGACATCAAAACTCAAAATGCTGGAAATACTTTGGCAGTAAGGCAGTGCCTGTGGAAGTAGAAATAAAGATTAATATATCAGTTTGATTACCCTTCATCAGAATGGGAAAAATGTGTAGATGTAGCAGGTTTTAACCAAGTGTGCAAATAAGGAACAAGCTGAGGAGGAGGGTTGAGAAGGAAAGAGCTTAATGGAAGGTTTTTAAGACACAAGCAAGATGCAACTTTGAACATTTTCTTTTTTTTTAATTTCAACTTACAGGATACTTTTGTATTTTATATAAAAACAGAAAGTGCAGTAAATATTCAGCAAGTCAGGCAGCATCACCAGGGAAAGAAACAATGTTAACACTTCAGATTAATAACCTTTTGGTCAGAATTAGAAAATGTTTGGGACAAAATGGGCTTTAGGCAAGTTCAAAAACAGAGGAGTTCAAAGTGAGTAGGGAGGATAGAACAAAAGGGAATATCTGTGACAGAGTGGAAGGTCAGACATATAAAATGACACAAGAGACCATGGAGCAAAGCACAAAGAGTGTTCATGAGACAAGAAAAGAAATGCAAGTTACCATTGCATTATAATTTGTCTATTTAGAAGTGAAGACTGAATGTATTGTTCAGTCTAGATAGATTGGTGGATGGGGTTAAAACATGCCAGGTGAAATTGAATGTAAGAGAAACAACCAAAGAGAAGCACTATTGGAGGAAAACTTGGATTGACAATATGAACTAAAAGTGTTGAAGGAGGGGACCTGAGACAAATATTCACAAATCTTTGTAAATAGCAGAATCAATTGATAATGCAGGTAAGATAACATGATGACTTAAATGGAGCCTAAAGATATAAAATCATGCTAAAGTTTTACAAATCTCTGGTAAGGCCACACCTAGAGTATTCTGAACTTTACACTTTCGGAATGATGTCAAGTTCATGGAGAGGGCACAGAAAGGGTTTACTGAGATGATCCGAGGGATGAGGCAGTCCATTTATGTAGAGTGATTGGAGAAGATGGGATTTTCTCCGTAGAACTGAGAAGATTCATTTTTCTGAATAGTTTCATACAAAAATTTCGTTAAAACTGTTTTGTCTGGCAGGTGGTTTTGGTAATAAAAATAAGATATATAGTTGGCAAACTAAGAAGAGGGGAATGAAAAATGAGTGGATTATTTCACAGCTGGTTATTAAAGTTGGAACAAAGGTTAGTAGAAATATTTCATTGAATGTTTAAAAAGGCAATCGAACATGTGAGGGAAGAAGATCAATTTGCGATGTGATGCGGAGAAAGCTGGACTGTGGACTAAGTTTTGCATTTCGTACTGAGTGCTACCACACAAATGACTGGCAGAATCATTCTGTGGTATAAGATTCCACTTAATCTTCAAAAAAGCATAATTACATGTCCAAAAATAATTTTATTTCATCACAAATCCAAACCACTTTTGTGATTAATTAGGAATTGAAATGATTATGTCATTAAAATGGTTATTTTGTATGAAATTTGTTACAAAGGATGATGTTTACTCCTGGCAACAATAGATTTGAACCCAAAAATATGATGGAATTTGGGACTTCACAAAAATTTTGGCTCCAATTAACCCAAACTAATTTTTTTCTTGTATCTTTTGGATGATGCTTATGTTATGAACAAAATAATTAATCATCATAGAATGCTCACATGTATAACCTCCTCATATCAATGATACCGTTGAGTCACTAAACATAGGTTTGGAAATTTTCTATATGTTTTTCTATGTATATCCATGTTTATAAATCTAAATGAAGAATACCCAACTCCACCTATTATGAGCAATTAAGAAGGAGTAAGAAAATCCAGCAGAGTCAATACCACACAATCCAAAAGCAGGCAGAAAACTTTCAGACATATGAATTTTAATTAACAAAGTTTTAAGTAATTATAATTTGCATTGACTCTGACAATGACTGAACCATTCCCTTGTATTTCATTTTTTTTCTTTAATCCTTGTACTAATGGCTTGAAATGTATGTATATTTTGGCATCTTATCAAGTTTAAGCCGCAATGGACTATCCTCCATTGATTATAATTATATATGAAAGATGCAGGCCTGATTTTCCTGTAGCCTTGCACCCCTACAGTCTTGGCAAGGCATCAGTAATGATAATGATGTTGCCACAGACCTTATCTGGGGTATATTTATGTTTTGAACTTCAAATCCTGATGTACGGAACTGCACACACTTTAGGAGTGCAGGTATAACTGCTCGGCTTGGCTACTGTGTTGTCTGTAGATGACTCAAGACTCAGGCCCATAAAAGAGAGGTGATAGGACATCTGCATTGGTTGATGACTTCCATCACTCCACCATGAGCCTGGCTGTTTTAACCGACTTAGTAACCAATTTAATTGGCTGGGGAACCCACACTGGAAATTGTGCTTGCCAGACATTTGTAATGATCCACACATTTTATCCGGGTAAACATGCTGTGCGGAGGGCATTGTACCTCTGTCAGAGGAATACATCATGCTCCCTTGGGCAAGTTTATTTGCTTTGGTCCATACCTTCATGCAGTTCTCAACTGTGGCTCCAAATAGCTTTAGCTTGCAAAAGTGAACACACCCTGGAAAACCATTTTGATGAGCAGGCTAAACCAGTTGAGAGTCACTGAAGAACCTCCTACCTTTAGTAAGATAGTGAAACTGCAACTGTGTTCTGGCAAACTGCGCAGAGACCATAGCAACAGTGCATTTGCATATAATATGAAATACATTTATGCTATTAATTATGCATTGTATTTCCTTACACCCTTTGCATTCATTTTCCATACTCTGGTGAAAATGATTAGAAGGAATTGAAATCAATGATGATCACTGCTTTCCTGCTCTTAAGCCTGTTCCTGAGTGATAATTAAGTCCCTGAGTTGTTATTTTGAATATTAAGTTTGTAATTATGTACAGTTTCTGAATTTTCCTTTTCAGTCATTTCAAAAGGATGCTGAAAATGAGTTTGAACCCTTAAAGCACTTGTATCCTTCCAGATTTCTGAAAACAATGATCTCCAAGACAAGGATATGCCAAAGATAAATACTTCAGTAAAATTCCTGATACTTAAGCAACATCATGGTTTTGTTCCAACTAAAAACAAATATCCATTAAACACCAGAGAATTGGTTTCACCAACTGGAATAAATTTATAAGTCCTTCTACATTTCAAACTGAAATTAGCGTCAGAACACATCAAGGCAGATTTTGCTGGTAAAGTAACAGTAATGCTAGTGATCATTAGTGATGTTTATTCACAAATGGCAGTAACTACAGGAAAGGGGCAGAAGTACAATGGAATGGAAATACACAAAAAAATGTTGTTTGCAGTGAGCTGCTCCAAACATAGCTTGACTGATACAACTTCTCAATCTCTGCCCCGTCAACAGCATGCACCTAATGTCATGAAGTTACTGTGCTTGAGTAGCAAATACAAAGGAAAGCCACAGCAGTTATTTGAGGCTAGTAATTAGTACCCTTTAATCAACCTCTCTGGCACTGAACATTAAAGTAAATTGTGTTTGTTCAGATTATTAGTTAGTTTAAGATGTTTAAAAATGTCAAATATGAAACTTAGTTATTTCTTTCTTACTTTTACTTTCTATCTATGTGTTACTCACTTTATCCAACTATTGTTTTCTTCCTTTCCTTTCTCCTCCTGTACCTGGCTTCAAACCAAACTGTCCGTCTTTATTTCACCACTCTTACAATTCCTTCTAGAACTTAATTCCTAATCCCTTAATTAGGAAGTAAACATGATTTTTATGGGTGTACAACACTGTAATTGTGCAGACTGCAGTGATGTCTGGGTTTTAGCTGACTGAAGTTCCTGTGGCACAAAACAGTGAGCTGTTATCTGCAGTTCACCTTTCAGATTCAGATCAGGAGGGGGCTCATGGAATTGCAATGGACTCTTTACCTTAGAATGGTGAGGAGTTCAGTGCATTGTGTTGGTCAACCACCTAATTGCACTCTTGTCATCGATCCCATGCTCTTGATCTGCCATTATCTCTGGCAAATACAGACTGTGCATTTTTGGCACCTCATCTAACCCTGAGTGAACCTTCTCACACTGCAAAGGAATAACTTTTCTCAGCTCCATAACATTGTTCACCCCCACTCCAAATCACCCCATTGAACACTGAAGTTCTGACCCATGCTGTGGTCACCTCCAGATTCAATTCCTTTGATGCTCTCCTGGACAATCTCCCATCCAGTGGCTTCCATGAAATTCACCTCATCCTAAATTTCATGTCATGTGTGAAAGTTTGCCCTGGTTTTTCTTGTCCACAAAAGTAGGACAAATCCAATCCAGCCAAGTACTGCACCACCAGTCCATGCTCAATCATTATCAAAGTGATGGGAGAAGTCTTCAAATGTTTCTGGTTTGGATTCTGCAAGGAACATTCTGCTAAAGATCTATATATGGTGTTGGTTTAAATATGAACAGTGCATTATAATTTTAGAGGTGAAAGTATTTGCTCTTGATGCTAAGATAGTATCTTAGTGTGGACTTAGGATCCCTAGCAAAACTGATATCTTGGAACCAGGGGGAAACCCTATATTAATTGAAATTATATCCTGCACAAAGCTAGATGGTTGTAGATGTTGGAGGTCAATCATCTCCTCTCAGGACAGCAATCTGGAATTCATTGGATCAGTGTTCTAGGCCCAAACGTTTTCAGTAACCTCATCCATGGCCATCTCTCTATCATCAGCTCATTTGTGCAGATGTTCACTGATGATTTCAGAGTTACCAATTCCATTTTGCAACCTCTCAGAAAATGAAGCAGCCCTTTATGCAGTAAGACCTGGACAATATTCAGGCTTGGGCTGATAGATGGTCCTAACATTCATATTCCTCATCTGCAGGAGCATGAACATCTCCAATAATAGAGAGGATAACCACCTAACTGCTACATTCAATGGTATTTTCATTAGCAAATCCTTAAAAGGATTATCATTGACCAGGAAACTAATCAACCTATGAACATTGCAAGTACAAGAAATCTCAGAGATGAGTGACTCACGTTTTGACACCCAGAATCCTTCCACCAAATGCAAAGCACAAGACTGTGGTGGAATAACTTTCCACTTGTCTGGATGGATGGAGTTCCAATAACAATCAAGACGATCAGCACCAATCAGATTCTCCATGAAAAGATTCATTCCCACCACTACTGGCACATCATGTTTGCTGAGGGTACCATCTACAAGATACATGTAGAAACTCACCAAAGCTTTGTGATAGCTCCTTCCAAACACACAAAATGTTACAGGTGGACAAGGCACCAGACAGAGAAGACATTGTTGCCTTCCAAATGCAATGGATCTTGATTTGGGCATATACTGTTGTTTCTTTATTGTCACCGGATCAAGGTCTTGGAATCCAAGTGGAAATATCTTCACAATGTGAACTGTGGCAATACTACAGCAATTCATCACTACCTCCTCAAGGACATTGAGGGATGAACCATTTACCCTAAGCCTGCATTACTTGCATACACAACTGAAACAATTATAAATAGAAATATAATAATCCTGCAACATTCAGTTTACCAATTAGCCCCAATCTACATTGGCTTCCATCTCTCAACCACCAAATCCTCATCTTTAACTTCCTTCCTGGCATCATTAGCTCATTGCTTTGATCTCTAAATCATCCTACAACATGAAACCATCAATTCTCCCACCCCTCACCATACACCCACAGCAATATAAACTTCCATGCTCCACATTTTGACTGTAATTGAGAATCTAAAGTTCTCTCCCTAAACTCTTCCTTCTTTAAAGCACTGCCTAAGATTCATTTCATCCTCCTAGTAATATTTTTTAATATAGTCACCGGGGGATATGAACGTCACAAGCAATGCCAGCATTCATTGATCATCTTTGATTGCCTATGAGCAGAGTATTAAGAGTCAATCGTGTTGTGGGTCAGGAGACACATATAGGTCAGACCAGGTGAGGACAGCAATTTTCCTTTCCTGGAGGACATTGGTGAATCAGATGGGGTTTTACAACATTTTGTGGTCACTTTTACTGACACTAGGTCTGTTTAGCAAAATCCCCAGCTCATTTAGTTGAACTTAAATTTCCCATGGGATTCAAACTCATGTCTCTGAATCAATGGTTTAGAACACTAGGTGCTAGTGCAATAACTTAACCACTACACTATCTTTCTACTCAGCATTCAGATTTCTCAGATTTTAACTGCAAATCACATTGTGTTGACGGTTGATGCCAAAGTATTGTAATATATACTGATTGTTGTTATGCTGATAATGAGTCATGGGAAACATCTTAAACTATGGAAAATCTTCATTTTGTTGGAGAGCTGTAGGTCTGTATACATTAATTTTGAAATAAATCAACAGTGGCCAAGCCGTCAATCTAAACTCAGTGCAGGCCATGAAAGGGTTTAAAACACATGAGAAATGCTGTCAAACCAACCAAGTGAATATATGATGAGTGCAATGCTTCATAAAACCCTAAAACCAAGAATTTTTTTAACCGACATAAGTATCATAAAATGAATTAAACATGATGCACTAACTTAACAGCTGCTAAACACATTTTTAAAAGGAATCATGATTTTACAGAAGGAATAGAGGTCAATCCTCTGTGCAAAACAAATATCTTTATGATTCAAGAATTCTACTGTTGGCTGTACCTCATTTGTTTCAAATAGATGGACTGTATGTATTTTGACAGATCTGTTTTAACTGAAGAATAAGAGTTGAGATGGCCTTCATTACCAGCAGAGCAATCTTTAGGCCCAGGATTACTCAAGAGGTATTATGCAATTACATGTTACATTTCTTCAAACTTGAAGTGCATTAGCTCCTGGTACTGTGAAAAGAGTCCCTATATTGGTCAATAGTCAATATTAATATGCTTAAACAATATCTGAGATTCATAGGAGAAAGAAACAACTCTTCCTCAGCTAAAATGAATCATGAGTGATGAAAAAATATCAATGAGGTTCTAAGTTTAATGTTTTCGGTAAATCAGATGGTAATGTCAGGAAAAGTTTTATTCATGAGATTGTGAGATAGATATATTAGATTTTCTCTTCAAGTTTTTTTTAAATAACAAGTTGTGGCGACTCACCGTTTAGTCGGGCGAACCGGCTCGGCAGTCGGGTCGCGCGGCGTCGGAGTGACGAGGCCCAAGATGGCGGCAGGCCTCGTCTTTCCGAGCGACGGGGAGAACCCGCGCGCGGGAAAGTCTTGATGACGTAATACTTACGTCATTGCCGGTTTCATTGGGCGGGAACAGTCTCCCTTAAAGGGCCCGCGCAAGGCGGGAAAATAAACCAGTTCTTGTTCAGCAATCCTCCGACTAGCGTCTTGTTTTATTCCACGGTAGCAACCGCTACAAAGTCCTTCTAAAGTGTAGCTTCATGAGTGATAGATGATATCTGTATATTGGTAAAATGAGTTTTATCCTAGTGGTCTTTGGGATGGTCAAGGATTTGGAGAGGTCAAAAAAAGCTTGTGGGAAATATCAAAGATTTCAATAAACTGAAAGATGTGTACTTTTGTGCACTGCAAGATAATAGCAGTCAATTCACTCCACACTAGACTTTTTAAACATAATTGTATAACAGATAGATATCATATGAAAGAAAGAAAAACTTTCCAATTCCACCTGTAAGAACATTAATTTCCACAAAATTTCTGAAAATTAGTGTATCAATAATATTAAACAGTAAATTTATGAAGCATTGTTAATCCTATAAAAATAATATCTTTCTACATTGTACATCCTTTAATCAGCATTAAGAACCGCCATGTTATATACAGCACAACAAACTCAATATTATGTCTAATTGCCTCACATTGATATTCCCTTTGCCTTTTAATCGCCCCTCATTTTTACTGTCTTAGAATCACAGAGTCATACAGTATGGAAACAGTCCCAAACTTGCTGAATGAGCTCCACCAGCAGTTTTCCAGCTGTGCTCTGATGTTGAACTCCACATAGAATTCAGCTATGGAGCAAAGCTTGCTGAATTAATCAGCTGATGTTTCTATACCCTTTCACCATAGGAGAAAATAAACCTTTCCTGTAGAATTATACAGATCTATATACTATAATCTTTATTAACATTTATTGCCAAATATCTATTTAGCTTCTTTTTGAAAGCATTAATCAATCATAATACTTTTTCTTCTGTGGGAGTCAAATTAATCTGAGAGGAACATTACAGATACTTCCAATCTTCATCCCAAATTTATGAAAAGAAAAAGATTGTAACTTTTGCTCTTGTGTCTCCAAGAACTCATGTCTTCAAGTTTACTGAGAGAGTTCAGTTTAATTTACTGTGCTACCCGGTGATTTTATTTTAAATTGTACCATTACTGTGAGTCATTGCACTTGGGAACATTATTTTTGCTATTCAGCAAAAGTTTGTAGCCTTACATTAACTCAAGAGTTATACAAGAGAAAGGTCTATAAGAATTAATTGCCATATACTGTTTTATCCTCTGTTGTTGACATACTTCCAGTCGCTATACCACTGGATATAGCTTCCCTAATTCACACATTAACAGCAAAGAGCATAATCCCTATTTTATAGAGAACTCAGGTCTTTCAATTTTAAATGCTGATTATACACCAGTTTCCATGACCAATGGGAAGAATATTATTTTTATATTTAAAAGATAATCAGCAACCTTTTAGTGTTTGGATGGAGCCTTTTAATGCAGCAAAAGCTAGAACAAATATATGAATTTTGGGGAATGTTGAGACTGGAGTTTTCGAGTCATGAATGCTTTAATCCAAATACATTCTTTACTTGTGAAGTAAAGGGAAATTAGTGTGGACGCATCTTTCTGCAATCCCCACCCTTCCTTTCACAACCTTGGTAAAATATGAACCTGACTGACATTTGGCCTTGCTGTAGCTAGAAATCATTTTTATGTGTTTCCAGCAAGAAGGTCATTGCAATTATGTACTAAAGTGCTTGTTGTTACTTACAGGCAGAAAACTGGCATATTGAATGGCATTCCTCTTTTTCCTCTGTCAACACATGTATTAATCTATTTTACTTACTTCCACTAATATAACAAAGTAATGACAAAAGAACATATTGCTCATCCATTATTATCAAAATATGTAATTTTAAGATTTTGTATTAATTGTGCTTAATGCTGTGCAGTCACTTTTCTAAAATATTACCTTAGTATAAACTGTAACAAGAAACTTAATTTGGGCTGATATAACCCGGTTAATTTACATGATAAATCATTTTTTCATTCCAACATGATTAATATATCAAAGGAATGGTTGTAAATATTCATCTTTAACCTAATCAGCTACTTGTGCTGTTAAATAACTGTCAGAAAATACGCAGTCCAGAACATTATTTGGAGTTTGTAACTTCCAGGTACAGTTGTTCAAAATTTCAGTTGCATAATTTACTTCTACTGCCTTCCTTTATGTTATGCTAGTTATAATGCATACAGTAGTACAGTTGGAGTATTCTGCTGGGATATTACTGCTGTTATGCAAGTTTGCCCTGAGTGATAACTATGACAACATTTACTTAAAAAGTCACCTTTCTAATTGTGTACTCCATGAACAATGCCAGAACAAGCTATGACATCAGTGCTGAAAGTAAGATTAAGAATGGAAGCCTGAATGGGGTTCAAATAGCTGTCATTTCAAGGAATCGGGAAGAGGACCAGATCTTGTGAGGATCAGATCTTGTCTTTTTTCATCAAGTAAACTAAAAGATAATATTTCTATATTTACAATGGTATCAAATTTACCAGGAGACAGCTTGTTTGACTAAATTGGCAGTTAATTTTATGCACGTGCTTACTCACACAATGGCTTGGATTTTCCGGTCGGTGCCAAAGTTTGTGAGTGTCATTGAAGAAATCACCCCCTCCCCCACCCCAAAAAATGGAGGGGCTTTGTGATGATGATTTCCTGCTTTTTACGTCAGGGAATTCAGTCAGACTCCCTTGGAGAGGAGTCCATGTTGCCCGATGATGGAGATATGATCAAGCAGGCCAGGCTGACAATCAAATTGAAGAATCCTCTGATTTTCAATAGCTTTTGCAACAAGAAGAATATGTAAAGAATTAGAGTTCATAGCAAGTCACTGATTCCAAATAAGTTGCACCTGGGAAAACTGTAGCAGCACATCTTGTGAAAGAGCAGGGTATCAATGACAGCATATTCTGGATTCCTGCTTTTAATTGTGCATGAGCAAGCACCAGAATTTGTGGTCAATGTGCAAATTAATGACTCTGACTGCTGACAGCTTCACTGTCATTACAAATAGAAATCCTTGTGTATCCATTATATCTATTGTACTTTTGGTTTCACTTTGAGCTCAAGCTTGATAAAAATAGCCTCCTAAGAAGTTTTTCTACAGGTCTTTAAATATATATAACTGATTTCATATTTAGCTATCAGACACTTTGATTCCTGGATGAATCCACAACACAACAGATGGGATGCAGACATGGAACCATATCAATCAAAGTGCTGACACCAAGCAGGCAAAATTAGAGAACTGTTAATGATTGACGAACTCACCATTGGAAATTGCCAAGGATTGTGCTATTAACGAGGCATGGATTTTTCTCACAGCTTCAGTTAATCCTGTAAACCAGAATTCTTAACATTGCTAGCTGTGAAAGATAGTAAACATAGATATACATGTTTTGGGAAAATAAATGTAAACAAAACAAAAATAGAAGAATATATCAAGGTTATTATTTGATCGAAACAAAGGGGAGAAAAGGACCTGACAATAAGCAAAGAAGACTGAAATATTGGAATGAAATTGTTTGGCTGTATTTGCTGTTTTACCTCTGTTACTTAAAGGTAAATGGGGGTTTGAATTCAGGGGAAAACAAAATCTTGTATCTTATGTGAAAAATCAAACTGCAAATTTTCCTACTGAACATCTCCCAATATGTTCTAACCCTTTAAATTATTTTTTGGAAAAACTTTTAATCTTACGTGAAAGAAACTCATTACATGTGGTACCACAGTAATGGATATGATCTTTAAGGTTCAAAAATGTTCATTTTTGTGCTTTCATGGTCAAGCAAAACAGGCCTGCTGCCTTCTGGGAATGTTATACTGGGTACATTCCCACCCAATCATTATAATCAATCCCATCAAGTTAAACATAGCAAACACATCTACATTTATTAGTTACACAGTATTGATGGTTATAAATGTTGCTAATGCTCAACTTGCAGCAATATGTTCACCTCAGTAACAATAGCTGCAGTAAATCAGCAATGAGATAAAAGACAAACACAGAGAAAGCTAGCACATCTGCCAATGCCTAATGATTACTTACAGCTTTTTGTTAAAGTTCTGTAGAACATGGAACAGTACAGCACAGAAACAGGCCCTCAGGCCCATAATGTCTGTGCTGACCACAATGCCAATTTAAACTATGACAATTCCTTTCCCCACACAGATGCTGCTCAACTTGCTGAGTTCCTCCAGCATATTGTTTGTTGCTCTAGATTCCAACATCTGCAGCTTCTTGTCTCTAAACTCCAAATCTGCCTGCACATGGTCTGTATCCCTCCAATCTCTGCCTATTAATGCACCTGTCTAAGTGCCTCTTAAACATTGCTGTTGTATCTGCTCCCACGACTTTCACCGGTAGTACGTTCCAGACTCCTACAGCTTACTGTGTAAAAAACTTGCCTTGTAAATCTCCTGTAAACCCCCCCCCCCCACCTTAAAATAATGCCTTCTAGTAATTGATATTTCCACTCTGGAAAAAGACCCTATCTGTGCCTCATAATTTTATATAATTCTACTAGGTCGCCCCTCAGCCTCTGATGCTCCAGAGAAAACAATGCAAGGATGGCTAAACTCTCCTTACAGCTAATACTCTCGAATCCAGGCATATCCTGGTGAACCTCTTCTGCACCCTTTCCAAAGCTTCCACATCCTTCCTGTAATGTGGTGATTAGAACTGCACACAGTACTCCAAATGTAGTCTAACCAAATTTTTATACAGCTGCAACATGACTTGCTGATGTTTATACTAAACATCCTAATTGATGAAGGTAAGTATGTTGTATGCCTTCTTTACCACCTATCTGTTTGTGTTGTCAAGGAGCTATGGACTTGCACCCCAAGATCCCTTTGTACATCAATGATTCTAAGGGTCCTGCCACTTACTGTATACTCTTACATTTGACCTCTCAAAGTGCAACACATCACACTTGTCCAGATTAAACTCCATCTACCATTTCTATGCCCATATTTCCAACTGCTGAATCCTTCGTCAACCCTCCTCACTGTCCACAACTCTTCCTGTTTTTGTGTTGTCTGCGGACTTACTAATCAGCGCACCTACATCTTCATCTAAATCATATAGTAAACAACAAATGTTATTGATGTGTCAAGTGCAGAATGATGCCCTCTTTGTTATTGTTAACTGGGGTTTTCAATTGATTCAATTGAACCAAAAGGGTTCAATGAAGAAATCCCAATCAAATTATTCTCTCACTTTCAATGACTCAGCTGAAAGTGACAAAATTGCAGTCCAGACAAAATCAACTTGTGGTTGATAGATAGCATTAGATTGAAACTTAAAATGCCTGGTGGGAAGCCCAGCACTCACAATTTAGTACCATGTCAAAAATTATTACTTTTATTATGATTTCTATGTTTAAAAATAGCACTGCATTTTCCAAGATATGAAACACATTCCCATACAATCACAACCAGGAAATCTGAATCTGGGCATCTTAAAGCTTTTGAAATTAGTGGAAACTTGGAAACTCTGTGGTATATTTCCTTTGCACAGACTATGCTAATACAAATTTGCTAAGGTATTTTTAATCTCATCTTTTGTTTGTTGTTACCTGACATCCATTTGAAGTAGTAGCCAGGATGTTTCTTCATGGGGTGCCAATACTGTCCCCTATCTGTTTGCAAATTATGTTAATAACTTGAATAAAAAGACCACGTGGCATATTCGAGTTTGTTGCTAATCCCAGCCAAGTAAGTAAGCAAGCTGTAAGAGAGAGACAGTCTGTGAAGTATGTAGGTAGGTTATGTGGATGAACAAAAAGATGGCAGATGGAATCAAAAATGAGAAAATGAGAGGTCACTCGCTTTGCGACGAAGACTCAAAAAAAAGATTTTATTTTTCATATGATGAGAAACTAATAAATGTTGATGTATACAGAGATTGAATACGTGAAAAATGGAAATGTTAACGTGCTGGCACAGAAAACAATTAGTAAAACAATGGTATATTGGCCTTTAATGCAAGAGCTTTGGAGTCCAAGTGTGTTGCTGTAATTGTGCAGAACTTTGGTGAGATCACACCTGAAATACTGTGTACAGTTTTGGCTTCTACATCTAAGGAAGAGTATGTCTGCCTTTGAGGTGATGCAGTGTAGATTCATGAGACTGGCTCCTTGGTTGAGGGGCTTGGCCTTTTGAATCTGAGGGGAAATGTAAAGAGTAAATGCTGAGTGACAGTTTCTTCATGTTGGAGAGCCCAGAACAAGAGGCCAAAAACTTAAGGGAGGAATGTAACAGTGAATGGCTGAAGTACGTACAGACCTCAGCCACCGAACGGGATATAGGTTGCTGTTAGTGAGTCACAGTAAACTAGAATTTATAAGCATCTTGTCCCACCTCCAGTGGTTCTTCTTGGGCAATAGGTTTGCTGGCAAAACAGACCTGCTAGAAGATTTTGGAGTACTCTGCATTGTACAGTCTAACTATGAGATAATGTTGGAGAATACTGTACCTAGTGGAGCATTCAGGTCCAGATGAAGTGAATCCCAGGCAAAACAATAGCTGCATTGAGTTCCCCACGGGAACTTCATGCGATAAATGTACGTACTGTGGACAAGCCCTTTTAATCCCAGTTAGGATAGCCATTACCTTGGGGACTCAAACTTCTAAGGAAAGAATGTTTGCTCCTTGAGTTACTCTGGTGCCTCCTCCTATGCATAAGATGGATGTGAAGTATAAAGGCAGTTGTGAGGATATGAATGATGAGGATAACCCTGGCATAACAGGAATATATCTTAATACTGATTTTAATATATTAACTGATCCGGAGTGCCAGCTTAAGGATGGTTTTAATATTTCATTGGGCAATTTTAGATTCCAGGGTTTAGGCACATCAGATGATGTAACTACATATTATGACTAACCATTGGTGAGAACTCTGACCCTCTTCCATTCTGGTTTATTCACTTCACAGTATAGTTTAAGAATGAGATTGGCTTGATTTATCTGTAGATAAGCTAGGTGAAATCTCAGAATCTCGGCATCCTCTGTGTGTTCTACATCGGTAAAGGTTGAGCGCTTAGAATTGAGATGAGAATTTATTCGGGGGATTGCAAGCCATAGAAAATTCTGCTCCAACAGGCTGGGAATGCTCAGTCATTGTATATTAAAGACTGAACCTGATAGATTTTTGGACACTAAAGAGAATAAAGGATAAGGGTATTTGATGGGAAAGCATTCTTGAGGTGCCATATCACATATTTACTACGTCTATTGCTTATCTGTTATTCTTAAGATAAGATAAGATAAGATAAGATAAGATAAGATAAGATCAGATCTTTATTAGTCACATGTACATCGAAACACACAGTGAAATACATCTTTTGTGTAGTGATTTTGGGGGGCAGCACGCAAGTGTCGCCACACTTCCGGCGCCAACATAGCATGCCCATAGCTTCCTAACCTGTACATCTTTGGAATGTGGGAGGAAACTGGAGCACCTGGAGGAAACCCACACAGACAAGGGGAGAACGTACAAACTCCTTACAGACAGTGGCTGGAATTGAACCGGGGTCACTGGCGCTGTAAAGCATTGTGCTAACCACTATGCTACCGAAGTACTTCAGTTTATGATTTATGCTACATTAATTCATAACTAGAACATTCCTTACAAACAAATATCAGAACCATAGCTGACTTCAATGGAGAGTAAACTAGCATTGGATCAATCTTGTCAGTGTCCAAACAAGTAGTTCAGATAAAATTGCCCTCAACATCCTTGCTAATTTAAAGAGATGTTAAACATGTGGTTTCGGTTTTAAAATTCTTAATTAAATACTTCCCAAAATGCATAATACAGAACAACATTTAATTCATAAATACTACTCTTCAATTTTGTGATAACTTAAGATATTATTGATTTTTAATCAAATTTCTTTTTGTAAATCAGCAATTCCCAATTAGTTTCCTAGTTTATTAATTGCCTTTGGAAATATTTTCTGCAAAGGTTGCTTTTAAAATATGAGCATGATATAGATATGTTCAATATGTAATAAGCTTGTTATACACGTATGAGGTGAAACTAATTTCACTTGTGTTAATACATTGCAGCTGGAATCCTACTTTCTTTTCCCCTGGCACGAGTAACTGCTTAGCTTAGATAAAAGGACAGCTCTGCTCAGTCTGGAAAGAGACCAAATGTAATAAAATCAATGCCATTTGGCAGACATATTCTGCAAAGACCTCATTGGTGATAACATCAGAATGCAAACTTTTTATTAAAATCATATGCTTAATGAAAATGTTTTTTAAAGTTACATCAAGGGGCATAAACTTTTAAATTTTCCTCTTCTTGCATCATCGCAAAAGTGAATTTGTTTTACTGACTTATTGTCAGTAAATGCCAACAAATTGAATCTGGTGTCACTATTTGAGGAGGGGTATCTCTTTTGCAGCATGTCACAAAGAATCATGGTTAGCAAATGGCAAATTAGCCATTCTAAAACAGTCTTCTTCTTTGTCAGGACTGAGGATGAATTACTTTGAAGTCAGTTTTGTGAATTCTGAGGTGACTCATGAAGCCATGTGGGAACTGTCAACTCGTCCACAGATGGGTAGGGTGGTTCACTCCTGCCATTAATGCCAGGCTTCTGTGCTAGAACAAGCTGAAGGGTCATAAGTTATTTACTAATTCCACAGCTCCAGCAGCTTGGGTTCAATCCTGACCTCTGGCACTGTCTGTGAGGAATTTGCACATTTCCCCTGGGTGCTCTAGTTTCCTCCCATATCCTAAAGATGTGCTGAGTAGTAGGTTAATTGGATACTGTAAATTACACAGAGCATGGGTGGGTGTAGGAGAATCAAGCAAGGAGTCTGACAAATAAGTCAGATGAACTGAAGTTGTTAACACATGGAAACATAATATATTGTATCAGGAAGACACGATTCAAAGATGGTCAGGTCTAGCAACATAGTATTCCAGGGTATAAAGTCTTCAGGTGTGATGGAAAAGAGGAAGTGGCATTGCCAAATAAATCAAGGGGTCCATTGTATTAAGGACAAGAGGGTAACCCAGGAAAGAATGTCCCATTAGGTACCGAATAGTCAATCTATGCATAGAGGTTTTAAATGAATACATCTCATCTTCATTCACAATGGAAAAGGCATTGTAGTTGGAGAATTCAGGGAGGGTGGGAACAATGTAGTTCTCTTTTTGATGGTAATTTATTTTTGGTGGTATTAGATGTGTCAGTGGATTATGAATATTTAAATCCTCAAGGCCTGATGAGATATAACCCAGTCTGAAATGGGAAGCAAGGGAGAAGGCTGCTGGGGCTCTGGCAGAAATTTTCAAATCCGCTCTGGCCACGTAGAGGTGCAATGTGACGACAGCAAAATATGGTATCTTTATTCAAAAAGAACAGTAGAGATAAGTCACATACCGACAGGCTGCTAAGTTTGATATAAGTGGTAGGGAAATTATTGAAAAAAATCTGAGGGACATGACTGTACTGCACGAGGAAGGCAGAGACTGATAAAGGATAGACAGCATGACTTTGTTAAGAGTAAATCCTGTCTGACCAATTTGGCTGAATTTTTCCAAGAGGTTTCCAAGAAGTGCACTTGATGTAGTCTACACGGACTTCCATAAGGCCTTTGACAAGATCCCACATGGGATTTTCATCCCATGGGATCCAAGGCAGTTTAGCAAATTGGCTTGGTGATAGGGACAGAGAGTGATTGTCAGGGGTTGTTTTGGCAAGTGAAAGCCTGCGACCAGTCGGGTAATGCAGGAATCGGTGATGGAACCCTTGCTGTTTGTTATGTTCATTAACAATCTAGATATGAATGTAGGAGGCAAGTTCACAGATGACACAAAAGTTGGTGGTGTTGTTGAGAGTGAAGAGGGTAGTCTTCAGCTATGGAACTAATAATGATGGGTTGGTAAGATTGCAAAGCAATGGCAGATGGAACTGAATCCTGAAAATGTGAGGTAATGCATTTTGGGAGGACTAATATGGGTGGGATATATACAATCAATAGTAGGACCTTAATGTCCAAGGATCTCTGAAGGTAGCAGCATAGGTAATTAAGGTGGTTATGAAGGCATATGGGATAATTAATCTTCATTAGCTAGGGAATAAAATATAAGAGCAAGGTGGTTATGGTACAGTTATATGAAGCAGGGATTATGCCTCAGCTGGAATACTGTGTGCATTTCTGGTCAAGGATGTGATTGCACAGGAGAGAGTACAAGTGAGATGCACTATGATCCAGTGTTTCAGCTATATGAAGCAACTGGATAGGTTGAATTTGTTTTCCTTAGAGGGGGCACCTGATGGCATAATTCAAAATAATGAGGGGTACAGATAGGGTACACATCAATAAACATTTCTCCTTAGCAGGGTTGTCTTTGATCAGAGGGCACAGCTTTAAGGAATAAGAGATTTAGAGGGATTTGAGGAATTGAGGATTGGACATAGCAGGCTGGAAAGTCTATTTTCATGTTGTATGACTCTGTGACTCTAATTAGAGAGGATTTAATGAGCATGGCGAGAAAATAGGTTCCAGGGAAATAAGTAAGGAAATGGGGTTGATGGGATTGCTTTGAGAACCACCCTCAATGGATCAAAATACAGAACAGCCAGGATAAATCTCCTGTTCTACATTGTAAAAGTATCTACACTGTATCTTTCACATCCACCTCACTGTACAGATAAAGTGTTAATTTAACATTTCCTTTGAAAGTCGGCACCTAAAAACTGCACTGGAACTTCTGCCTTGACGTTTGTGCTCAGATCTCTGAAAATGCTCTTATCAGGCCTCGGGATATTTTTCGATGTTAAAAGTAAGATGTTGCTTTTAACAAAGGTGCAATTTCCCTTTCTAGTAGGATTCAACTTAAATGTAGACAATTAGTTCTTCCAGATGCCTCTAGTGATTAATATCACCTTCTCTACAACAGCCAGCCCACATCATGAGGCGGATCTTTGACTGGGGGCTGGCTGAAAGAATTTGCCCACTGTTCACCCAATAGTTCTGTCTGGAAGATTGCCCACATTGAGATCTAGCGGCAGTAGCTAGCTTTCAAGTGGCCTAGAACAGCCTGCTGGCTTTTGTTAAGCTCCAATAGATAATTTCAGTTGTCACTTAATTATTTATTTCCTAACTGAAAAAGGGCTGGGTTATTTTGTTTAACTTTCATTGTGAAGGTAAACTTACAGTTTTAAGACTTTTGGAAAAATATTTGAAGTTACAATGTACTCTATTTTGAGGTTTCTTTTAATTGCTACTGTCCACCAGTAAATTAACTTTAAATAAGCAACAATGAGCAATGGAAATGAGGGAAATGAGTGGTGATGTCTTGGACCACATATGAATTAGCAGGTATTGGAGGCCTTAAAGTTGGTTTGCAGATGCCACAGGTTATCAAGAAGGCAAATGGAATCTTGGCCTTCACTGCAAGAGGGAATGAACTTCAGAGCAGGAAGGTTATGCTGCAACTGTAGAGGGTACTGGTGAGGCCGCGCCTGGAGAACTGGGTGCAGTTTTGGTCTCCTTACTTGAGAAAAGATATACTTGCTTTGGAGGCCGTGCAGAGGAGGTTCACCAGGTTGATTCCAGGGATGAAAGGATAGCCTATGAGGAGAGATTGAGTCACCTGGGACTATACTCGCTGGAATTCAGAAGAATGAGAGGGGATCTTATAAAAACATATAAAATTATGAAAGGGATTAGATTCATAATTGGCTCAGTGGTAGGAAGCAGAGGGTGATTGTTGAGGATTGTTTCTCAGACTGGAGGCCTGTGTCTAGTGGTGTGCCACAGGGGTCAGTGCTAGGACCTTTGTTGTTTGCAATTTATATAAATGATTTGGATATAAATGTACAAGGCATGGTGTGTACGTTTGTGGATGATACAAAAATAGATGGTGTTATTTACAGTGTAGAAAGTTATGAAAAATTACAGGGGGATTCTTGATCAGCTAGGTATGTGGGCTGAGGATTGGCAAATAGCTTTCAATCCAGGTGAATGTAAGGTATTGCGTTTTGGGAGATCAAACTTGGGTAGGACTTAAACAGAAAATGGTAGGGCTCTGGGGAGTTTTATGGAACAGAGGGACCTAGGAGTGGAAATGCATAGTTTACTGAAAGTGGTGTCTCAGGTAGATAGGGTGGTGAAGAAGGGGTTTGGCACGCTGGCCTTCATCAGTCGGAGCATTGAGTATAGGAGTTGAGAAGTTATGTTGCAGTTATATAAGATGGTGATGAGGCCTAACTTGGAGTATTGTGTACAGTTTTGGTCACCCTGTTTTAGAAAAAGATGTTATTAAACTAGAAAGAGTGCAGAAAAGATTTACCAGGATGTTGTATGGACTTGGGGGCCTGAATTACAAGAAGAGGTTGCGTAGGTTAGGACTTCATTCACTGGAACGTAGGAGATTGAGGGGCACCTAATAGAGGTATATGAGATCATGAGGGGCATAGACAGGGTGAGAGCACATAGTCTTTTTCCAGGGAGGGGGTGCTAAAAACAGGAGGGCATAGGTTTAAGATCAGAGGTGAGAGATTTAAAAGGGACATCAGGGGCAGCTCCTTCATGCAAAGGGTGGTGCGTTTTTGGAATGAGCTGCCAGAAATAGTGGTTGAGGCGGGCACATCAGCAACATTTAAAAGCCATCTTGATAACTACATGCATAGGAGAGGTTTGGAGGGCTATGGGCCAAATGCAGGCAGATGGGACTAGCTTGCTGAGCAACACAGTCAGCATGGACGAGTTGGGCCGAAGGGCCTGTTTCCGTGCTGTATGACTCTATGAATTAAAATAGTAGTATTGTCTGAACTTCCAGCTCTTGGATTTTAAACAAAGCTTGACATTCTTCCAAGTAACATTCCCAAAGTGATAATGTGATCCACACATTGATGGATACCACACAATGGTTGATTACACCATCACTTACATTAAATTCGAAAGCTGAGGTTTTGAAATTATTATTCTATTTATATTCTCAGTGACTTTATGTTAGCTGTTCTGTTGTGATTTATTTTTGATACTATAGAAATTGTATTCATGAAGCGATTGATTTTTAATGGATTATTAATGACAAAGTTGCAAAGCAGCACAGTTGAATAATGAAAGACTCGGAGTGAAGATTGTTATGATTTTACTTGTATCATTAGAATTATGGTACTAGTGTTGGACTTAAAAACAGTCACCAGATTACTGGTGGATCTGTAATATCTTAGCCCTTTTGCACCCAATAACAAAGGGCCTGCTACAACAGATGTACACAGAGAAAATGGACAGAATTTTCATTTGCTGAATGTGAAATCAATTTTTGCCTGAGGTGTTTCAAGCATTCAAGCACTGAGTCTTCAGCTTTTCATCTTTCACCTGTCAGAGACAAATAAGACAAAGTACTAATCCTCAAAAGTAATCTATTTTTACTAGTAATTTTTTTTAGAGATTGCATGGACTAGTTTGAATTAAAATAATGTGTAAATTTAACTTGTAGTGGAAGACTATTGTGTTCAGTTTTGGTCATCCTGCTATAGGAAAGATGCCATTAAGCTGAAAACAGTGCAGAAGAGATTTACGAGGATGTTTCCAGGACTTGAGGGACTTGAGTTATGGGGAGAGGTTGAACAGGTTGGGACTTTTTTCATTGGAGTGTAGGAGAATGAGGGGTGATCTTATAAAGGCATTAAAATTATGAGGGGCATAGATAGGGTGACTGGACACAGTCTTTTTCCGAGGGTTGGGAATCAAGAACTAGAGGGCATAGGTTTAAGGTGAGAGGGGAGAGATTTGATAGGAACCTGAGCAGCAACATTTTCATCAAGAGAGTGGTCAGTATATGGAATGAGCTGCCAGAGGAGGTGGTTGAGGGAGGTACATTAACAATATTTAAAAGGTACCTGGACAGGTACATGGATCGGAAAGATTTAGAGGGATTATGGGCCAAATGCGGGGAAATGGGACTAGCTTAGATGGCAATCTTGGCTGGCATGGACCATTGGACCAAAGGGCCTGTTTCTGTGCTGTATGTCTCTATGACTCTATCACTAGTTTAGTACTGTACATTTTCTGAGGATACATATTGCAAAGCTTGCTTTTTCCAGTGGTAAAAATAGAGAAGTTACTCCTGGGTGAGTTGTTCTTAAGATAATATTGATACTATTGTTTAATGTACAATGAAAGTACAAGCTCTTCTTCAGCACTACAAAATAATCTTTACACGTTGCATCACTTGTAGGATAAATCACTGCCAGTTGTGGCATCACAAGCCAATTACTGGAATATTATTTATATATTGAAATTCTAGAACATGCAGTTCTCTAAATTCATTCTTTAGTGCAGCCTCTGTCCCAAAAATTACTCTGCTGTGGCTGGAAAGAAAAAATGCTGAGGTAATGAGCTCTCTTCTTGAGCTCCATCAGGAAAAAAAACACTGAATTTACATTTGGTGTTGCAACTAATTTTAATTCATACTGATGCTAAATCTGTCAAGTGTAAATTGGATAATAAAGTACAAAGTGATTCTGAAGTGAAGATTCCTTGCGCAGGGACTCTCACTATTGAAGTATCAGATCAAGGCCAGACTCTGGAATCAGACTGCATTTACCATGGAATGAAATGAAACTATTTTGCACATTATTAGTTCAAAACATGCATCAACTTCCTAGGTATACTGTCCAACTACTGTTCTCTTCCTGTGGAACAACACTTAGTCTCCTGAATAAGTTTGAGATCAGAGTTTACTGGCTGTGATGCAGGGCTGGAGAGGAAGGCATGTGCACGTTTCTGCCCCAAACATTCATCAATGTTGCATTGTTGATCCTTCATCGTAATCTACCATTTGTGGTTTAGTTGCTAATGGCTGTAGAAAGTGGAACATGTACGGTTTATTTTTTAACCATTCTCAATAGCACCAGTTATTGAAGTAAAAACAAGAAGTTCTGGAAATATTCATCAGATGAGGCAGTATCTGTTGTGACAGAAACACGGTTAATATTTCAGGTTAATGACCTTTTATCGTAACTAGGAAAAATAAGAAATGTTATTTTTTAAATATAACTTTTATATGGACATGAAATGTGTTACCACATGTATTAAATTGCAGTGAAGGAGGGAGGGATGGAGAGTACGAAGGGAATGGAGTGGAGACCAAGAAAATTTAGATAATGCAAGTGTTGCTGGTGCCGTCTAAGAGGGGGAGATGAAGGCTTGTTAGTCATAGCTGATCTGTCAGAAGGAAATAGAGGGAGACTAAGGAGGACAGAGAAAATAAACAAAATAATGGTGGAATTGTGAGATGCAGAACACAACTGTTAAGAATGCTGCAACTACTCAGCCAGGCAGACTAAAGTTGTAGAGAAAGAAAAACTGAGTTAATGTCACAGGCAGATCACCTTACTTCAGAACTAGCCAGATCTGATACAAACTGGAAAGACTGACTTATCCATAATTAATGCATTCACCACAGAGACCCGAAGGTTGCAATGTGCCTGGATGGAAGATGAGTTGTTTCTCAGGCTTATGCTGGACAGTGTAAAAGACCAAAGGCAGAAATGTCAGATTGAAAGTGGGAGGAGAATTAAAGTGACGAGCAACTGAAAGCCTAGGGACTCTCTTGCAACCTGAATGGAGGTGTTCTGCAAAGTGGTCACTCTGACTATGTTTGGATCTCCAGTGTAGAAAAGCCTACGTTCTGAGCACCAAATGGAGTACAAAAATTGGAAGACTAATTGAATCATTGCTTCACCTGAAAGGAGTGTTTGGTACCCTGGATTGTGGGAAGGAGCAGTGTTGCATCTCCAGTGGTTGTGTGGAAAAGTGCCATGAGAATTGGAGTGGTTGTTGCTTGAGATGGACCAGAGATTCGTAGTCATTGTGAATGGTTGCTCAAAGAATGTTGAAAGGGGAGGAGAGGGGAAGATATATCTGGTGGGAACACCTTGTTCAAGTTGGAAGAATATGAAGGCTGGTGGATAGAAGATGTAGAGAAGAGGAACCCTCTCCTTGGTCTGGTGGGAAGAAAGAGTTGAGAACACAGGTATAGGAAATGGAGCAGATGAGGTTGAGAACTCTGTCATCTATGGTAGAGGGGAGGCCAGGGTTAAGGAAGGAAGGAAGACATCTCCAGAGCACTGATTTGGATAGCCTTGTGATCAGAATGGAGCCAGAGAAACAGCTACTGGAATAAGAACAGGAAATGCTGGAGTTGCCAAGGGAATAAGTTGTGGAGGTCATCTAGTTGTGGCCAAGCCATTATTTCATAAAGGTTGATCATCACTTCCTTTGTTTTTGTATTTTATGACTTTATTTATAAAGCCAAGGACCCCATATGTGGTTCTAACCACTTTCTCAATTTTTCTGCTACCTTCAACAAACTGTCCATATGTAACCCCAGATCCCTCTGTTCTTGTACACTTTTTTAGAATTGTGGCCTCTAGTTTATATTGCTTCCCATTATTTTTTCCCAAGCAAAATTTAAGACTTTCCATTCTCAGCACTAAATTTTATCTGCTACCTATTCCTTCATTCTATCAGCCTGTTTATATCTCCTTGAAGTTTATTACCATCCTCACATTGTTTCTAAAACTTTCCCCACCACTAAGGTCAAGCTGACCATTCTGTAATTACTGGCTTTATCCCTGCATTTGTTTTTGAACAAGGTTGTAACATTTGCATTTTTCCACCTCTCAGGCATCACCCCTGAATCTATGGACTCTTTGGGGATTCTGACCAGGGCTTATGGAATTTCCTCCCTGACTCCCTGAACAAACTAGGATTCATCTGAACCATGTGATTCAACCATGTTAAGTCCAATTAGCCTTTCTGGTATCTTCTCTTTCTCCCCCATCCAGAACATCAATTATATCTTCCTTTGATGAGACACCAGCAGCAGCTTTTTCCTTGGTGAAAACTAATGTGATATACTCATTTAGTATCTCTGTCTCCATGAGTAAATTTCTTTTTTGGTCTCTGATTGGACCACCTTCTTTTACAATCCTTTTCTTGTTCACGTGCTTCTAGAATATTCTTGGATTCTTTTTTACGCTTCTTCACCTTCGTGCCTTGCATGGAGTTTCTGCAGCTGTCAGGAGATCTGGAAATCAGAAGTTAGTCACAATTCTGTCTGTTGTCATGGCGGCTGTGATGTGAATGAGACAAAGTCCACAGGAACTGGATTCAACATTGTTAAAGATTTTCAGCATATCACTAAGCTCACATGCTTTCTGGATATTGAAAGCTCACTGAATTTTCACTCTAGGAAGCTCATATCAAGACAGTGCAATACATTAGATTAGACTTCATATTTGTTCATCCTTTGTGACAGGCTGGAGTCACTCTGGGCAATTACACATCATTGGAGTTGATTTTATCTGTTGTTCTTTCATTCAGCATTAAAAAGAAATTAATGTGTACAATTTTTCAAATCTTCTCTGTTCATAGAAGAGGCGAGAGATGACTTAAAGAAAGGCAGCAGGGATAAGCCAGGAAATTGCAGACCAGAGGTAGGGAAATTATTGGAAAAAAATTCTGAGGGACAGGATTAATCTGCACTTGGAGAGGGAAGGATTGATTAAGGACAGTCAATGTGTTATTAAGGGGATATCCAGTCTGACTACTCTGACTGAATTTTTTGAAGAGGTAATAGTGTCAATGAGGATGCTGTGATTGATACCGTTTTTATGGATTCAGCAAGGCCTTTGACAGGGACACTGAACCAAAAGGTAAGAGCTCATGGGATCCAGGATAATTTGGTAAATTAAATCTAAAATTGGCTTGTTCATGGGAGGCAGGGGGTAATGGCGGGAGGCAGGGGGTAATGGCTGAAGGCTGTTTCTGCAATTGGAAGCCTGAGACCAGTGGTGTCTTCCAGGGATCAGTACCGGGGCTCTTGCTACGTATATTAATGTTGTGGATGTGAGTATAGGAGGAATGATTAATAAATTTATAAATGGGATAAAAATTAGTGGTATTGTTGATTATGAGGAGACTACTTCAGCCACAGAATGTATTGATGAATTGGTAACATGGGCAGAATAATGGAAGATGGAATTTAATTCTGAAAAGTATGAGGTCATGCATTTTGGGAGGACTAATAGCATTAGGATAAAGACAGCAAACGGTAGGACCTAAGGAAACAGCAAGGGACAGTGAGTCCTTGGTGTACATGTCCAAGGATCCTTAAGGACAGCAGCACAGGTAGATAAGATGGTTAAGAAGGGTGTGGCATACTTCCCTTCAATTGCTGGGGCATAGAATATAAAAGCAGGGCGATTATTATACAATGATACAAAACACTAGTCAGGCTTCAGGTGGAGCACTTTGTGGAGTTCTGGTCAAGATGCTATAGGAAAGATGTGATTGCACTGGAGAGGGTGTAGAGGAGATTCATCAGAATGTTGACTGGCATGGAATGTTTCAACCATTAAGAGAGACTGGATAAACTGGGTTTGTTTTCCTTGGAGCACAGAAAGGGGTCCTGACTGGGATATTCAAAATTGAGGGGCATAGATAGGGTGGATAGTGAGAAACATTTCCCCAATAGACGTGTCCATGATCAGTGGCATAGATTTGAGTAGGAGATATGAAGATTTGAGGATAATTTTTTTCACCCAGAGGGTGGTTGAAATTGGGAACACTTCCTGTGAGGGTAGTGGAGATAGGTACCCTTACAACATTTAAGAAATATTTAGGTGAACACTAAAACTTCCATGAAATCGAAGGTTATGGGCCAAGCTGGAAGATGGGATTAGTATTGCACAAGGAATTACTGATATGATGACACAATGGATGTAAAGAAAGGCATGTTCTAATACTGTTGTATTTCCAGTATACATTTCTATGAATAAAGTGCATTTTGAGAGGAAAAAAATGGGATTACTCTGGATAGGTACTTGATGGTAGGCAGAGACATTACAGGGAAGGGCCCTGTTTCTGTGCTGTATGACAATTATGTGGGCATGTCAAACATGTTAAAAATAAATCTTCAACCCACAAGGAGTGTTCTAAGTGTAGAGATTAGCCAAATGCTGAAGGTATGAGCCGCTAACAACCCTGCTGGAATTCACAAGAAAGTTTTAGGCCTGCAACAGACTTTGTTGCAACAAACTGATCATCTCAACAGCAGACAACAAATAATAGAAAGTTAAACTGCTTTGTCAAAATAGTCAGTGGAAGTCTAGATTAAAATAGTACAAACATGTGATGTGTTCAACAGATTACATTGGTGTGTCTGGGAGTTTGTGGGATCACTTTTACACCACATAAACAGGCTGTGGGAGCACCCAGATCCTCTTGGTGTTTTTGCTCTTGCAGTATTCCATTCCTTCCACGAATCTGCTAGTTGATCTGGTCCCTCCTTTAATCACTCAATCCCCCATCCCTTCCGCAGCCTCAAAGCCCTGGAAGGCTGGGGCGACCATCATCCTCAATCTGTGATGACAGGATAAGCGGCAACTAAACCAATTAAAAGTTAGAAGAAATTGCTGACAAAATGCTGGCGGTCGCTTTCAAACTTTTGTTTTTGATATTTTAGGTCAATGATGTTTTCTCCCTAAACATAATTTCCTTTTCAGTCATTATTACAAACTTATCCTCTGAAAGCGATGATGTACTGTGCTCAGTACACCACTATATAAAAAACAGTAGTGAACTTTCTTTCACGGCGCCGCTGGTGTAGTGGTATCATGCAAGATTCCCATTCTTGCGACCCGGGTTCGATTCCCGGGCGGCGCACTACGTTTTATTTTGAACACTTAACAGTCAATTCCATTTTTGCATTTCATACTTAGCGCCGAGCTAGTTCCACAAACGATCAGAAAAATTTTGCCAATTTGTTTTAATTTAGTTTTAGCTTTTTTCTTTAAAAAAAAGACCGAATTCACAGCTCCATGAGTCTGAAATCGCGTCTCCGGTTCAGAAGGGAAAAAGCCACGATGAAGACAGTCTCACAGAGCAGGGGCTCAGCGCAGGCAGTGGCACAGCTCAGTGTGTGAGCATAGCACAGTCCGCAGACACAGTTCAGTGTGTGAGCACAGCTTTGCAAGTGGGTGCAGCACCGCCAATGGGCACACTTCCGTCAGCGTACATAGCAGTCAGAGAGCCCAGCATTGGTTACAGCACAGTCCGCGGGCACAATCGCTCTCAGCGGGAAGAGTGCATTCAGACGGTACAGCGTAATCAATGAGCCGGCACAGTCCAGCCAGCTGTACACTCAGCGCTCAATCCGCACAGCCCAGTCATCTGGCTGAGCACAGAGCGGCCTCGGCACCAGCAACGCACAGTTCAGCAGTCAGTGAGCACAAAAGCGATGCACCGCCCTCACCAGGCGTCCACGGACACTTCACCGCTGTGAAAGCTTGGATTCATGTGCAGAAAAATGTGGTGTCTTTCTCCGACATCTGTTCCACATTTCTTAACATAAAGCAAATGCACGCTAAAATATAAAAAAGGTTGCTTTGTTAGTGGGATCGATGTAGCTGTTTCACGAGTTGTTAAGAAAACTCACGTCCAGTTTCTGGCAGGTGATTTTACCAACAATATATGTATACAGACCTTCGACATAAAGAACAAAACGTATGGTGCAAAAGTCCCTTAATGCACCACCTTAGCGGAACAAAAATAAGAGTTTCCCGGGGGCGTGATCAGAAAACAAAACAACAAAGATTCCAACGCGCCTCGTTGAATGAAGCCGTGTAAGATGCACCGAGGTGACGGCAGTAAATGAAAAAATAGGCGTCATGTGCAAGAAATAATGTTTGAAGAAGTTTTTAGGGTTTTGTAGAGCCCCAGATAGTACAACGGGAGCTCGCTGTTAATAGTGAACCAAAACGGTGGCGAAGGCATAAAACACTGAGACAGTCTTTTAAAGGGTCGTGCGTTGCTGGAAAGGCTAGCATGTTTGTTCATCCATAATTGCCTTTAAAAAGGTGGCATTAAGCATGCAGACAGCTGAAGTAGGTTTCAATGGTAAAGGAGGCTTTTGGTTCGGTTGCAGCTTGAGTTCACCGTGGTCTGATTTTCCTGTGTTGTGGAACAGGAAGCCAACGAAGATCACGTGAATGGGAATTTGGACAATCCGGGCTCAGTGCCAGAGAAGGTGCCTGTGGCAGTTTTGTATAAGTAATGAGGAAGGAGAAAGAGAGGCCAGTCAAGTGAATAAATAATGGGAACAAAGCACTACAAATACAGAAAATCCAAAACAACAACAGAAAACGCTGGAAGTGCTCAGCAGGTCAGGGAGTATGGGTGGGGAAGAAATCAAGTCAACGTTTCAGGTCATAGACCCTTCAATAGAAATGGAAAAGAGAGAGCGGAGGGGAAGAATATCTGTAATGGGGTGCAGACCAAAGTGATCAATTACTTTAAAAAAAGCTGTTAGTGACAGAAGACACAGAATAAAAGAAGAAACAAATTGAAACTGTAAGATACAGACACATCTGTGGGCCCATGATAAACTCAGCCGGGCAAACTTCACAACCTTGGCATCTGGATTTAGCCCTGTTTTTAATTTTTAATGCAAGTTGATCGCAATGATTGCTTACATCATTGTCATCTCTACTTTAGTGACTGAACATTCACAGCACCCTAGGGCAGAGAATGTCGAAGATTCTCCACCCTTTGGATAAGGACATTTCTCATCACCTCTGCCCTGAATAGCCAAACCCCTACTTTGAGACTGCCACCCCCAATTCTGTAAACCCTATTCAATTGGAGCAGTAAGTCTCTACTCTCGTATTCAAATCATTTCGCCGATATGATATTTGCCTACCTAACTGCTTGCTGGCTTGGACAATACTATTTGCTTCTGAAAAGTTTTTCACAGCTTTATTTCCTTTCCTCGTTCTCTACTATTAAAAAAAAACTATCTTTGAACTTCTGACTTCCTGAATTTTAATTCTTTAACACAGTTAAGTTTAATTCAAGTTGGGTGATTGGTTTCTTGGGCTGATAGCAATAAAAAAAGTTGGGTTAATATAGATTTTTGAACTGAATTATTCTCCTTAATCATAACTTGACCAGAGAAGTGAGACTTCTGAAACAGGAAATTAATATTTTTTGGACAAGTCCTGTCTCATCATGTCTTTAAGCTGGCCAGGCCAACAAAAAAAATCTACTGACTGAATCCTTCAAGCAGATACCTGTTGAATTAAACAAGAAGTCACGAAGTCAACATTTGATTTCTAATTATTAAAAAAAAGTCTCCTATAATTCTGAGTGAGATTCTGGACACATCCTTGTTTGAATTCCATTTTCACAAAGAGCATGTTGGTTAAACTTAGTTATATTTTAAAGGGGTAAAAATATACTTCTCAACATAACACACACAAAGTGCTGGAGGAACTCAGCAAGTCAGGCAGCATCTGTGGAGGGAAATAAACAGTTGCTGTTTCGGATCGAGACCCTTCAGCAGGACTGGAAAGGAAGAGGGAAGAAGCCAGAATAAGAAGGTCTGGGGAGGGGGAGGAACACAGGCTGGCAGGTGATAGGTGATAGGGGGAGGGTAGGTGGGTGGGGGACAGGGGGGATGAAAAGGAGCGATGTAAGAAGCAGAGAGGTGATGGGTAGAAGAGGCAAAGGGCTGAAGATGAAGGAATCTGGTAGGAGTGGGCAGTAGACCATGGAAAAAAGGAAAGGAGGTGGGAAATAGATGGGCAGGTCATTAGGGTAGGGGAGGGGAAAGAGAAGGGATGAGGGGGCCACAGGAATGAGGGAGGACAAAGAGGGGGAAGGGGAGGAGGAAAAGAGGGGAAGGGTTACCAGACATTAGAAAAATTGATGTTGAGGCCGTCAGGTTGGAGACTACCAAGGCAGACTCCAACCTGTGTCTGGCCTCAACATGGCAGTAGAGGAGGCCATGGATAGACATGTCGGTATGGGAATGGGAAGTGGAACTGAAGTGGCTGGCCACCAGGAGATCCTTGCTTTTGCAACGGACGGAGCGAAGGTGCTGGACAAAACGGTCACCTAATCTCTGTCAGGTCTCGCCAATGTACAGGAGGCCACACCAGGAGCACCGGATGCAATAAATGACACTCTTGGATTCACAGATGAAGCGCTGCCTTACCTGAAAGGACTGTCTAGGACCCTGAATGGTGGTAAGGGAGGAGGTGTAGGGACAGGTGTAGCACTTTGCACAGTTGCAGGAATAAGTGCCGGGAGGGTCATCAGTGGGGAGGGATGAGTGGACAAGGGAGTCGTGGAGAGAGCGATCCCTGTGGAAAGCAGAGGGGTGGAGGAGAAGACGTGCCTGGTGGTGGGATCCCGCTGGAGGTGGCCAAGGTTGTGGGGAATGATGTGTTTGATACGGAGGCTCATGGGGTGGTAGGTGAGGAAACCTACTTCTCAACAGTAGTTTGTTCCACATTTTAATTAACCAAAAATGATCTGATCAACTCTCTATACATCGCTCTGAAACCATTCTAAGATTAATATTTATTTTAAGGAAGATTACTACTCTTATATTTAAAAGGAATGACACCCTCCATACGGAATGACAAAATTGAGCTTCAATTTTACACCAAGATCCTGAGGTAAAGCAACAAAATGTTTGCAGGCATGTTGGTATCTTCACCAATGAAGTAAAGTGGCGTAATACCACGGTTAAATTGAGATTAAATAGTAAATTCCTCAGGATTTCTTTGCCAGGTAATGAATAAAATTTGGAACTTTTTACCATATGGAATTCCTGGGCTCAACAGGGAGCACAGAAGGCGCAGGGTGCAGGGGCACCAAGGATGCACCAAGGCATGAAGGTGCAGGGGCACCAAGGATGCACAAAATATTAGGGGCATGAGGGTGCAGGGGGTAGAGAGTGTGATTGACAGGGAAGGTGCAGGGGCCGGGGGGGAGGCGGGGCTAAGGGGGCGGGCCGTGAGGAGCACCTGTCGGAGCTCCAGGTGAGACAGTGACGACATTCGCGCGCTGACGCCGACCGCGGCGTCGGCTGTTGCCCGGCAACGGGGAAAGATACACTGAGTGTGAGGAGGAGGCGCGGCGCCGCTCGCCGTCGCTGCCCACCATCGACCCCAGCGCCAGCGGCAGCGTTGGGGAAACCCCTCCCCTTGCTGCATCGTTCAGGTTGAACGGCGCGACTGCCCCGGTACCAGCTCCGCATGAAAATGTTTGATTTAGACGCGGTGCATGAAGTCAGCGAGTTTAACATCTCCTCCAGCCGCGGCTACACTTGCCTGACTGGCGGCTGCTCGGTGGCGCCATGCGGTTCGTGTTACACCTGCAGCCTCCAAATGAAACTCGTCGCCACCAAGCAGTGGTTCCTCCGGGCCGGCGACCTGTCCAAGCAGCAGTTTTTAAAAGGGCTGATCCGGAGGATTGGCAGCAGGGACCTCTTGCAGCAGGTGGACAGACTCCTGCAGCCAGCGTTTGGCAAAGATTTCACCCACTCTCGCTCGTGTGCTAACCCAAGCCTTCCCGGGGACCTCAGTACTCAGAGCTCCGACCGCAGTTTGAACAAATCGGCTCTGCGCGGATCTATCTTGGACACTTGGAAGTGGTTTGCTAATAGCAGATACTGGACGAAAGCAAACTACGTGCTGGGATTACTCCAGATGTGTGATGTCAAACTGCTTTATCTCCTTGCTAACCTGGTCCGCGCACTTATACTCAGTGAGAGAATGCCTGATCCCCCTGTAACGAAAGGTTAGGAATACCTTACAATTTCATTGAAATGTGCACAATAACATTCACTTCTAAAGGCAACGAATCATAGACTCGTTGAAACAAACAAAAACAAAACAAGAAACTTAGGCTATGCTAAGCACATTAAAGAGAAATATACAGTTTTGCGGGTTTATAAAAGTTCCCAATTGTTATTTTCAAAGTAGGTATATTTTGTGCTTTTAATCTCTTCCTCGTTTCTGTGTATCTCGCTTATTTCCACCCTGCTGTTTCTGCTGCTCGGATAAAGTTATTTGCAACGCTCATTTTCTCCTTTCTTATTCCAGCCAGCAAAAGGCAAATTGTGTGCGATGAACCTAGTATTTGATGCACAGAAAAGGCCGATTAAGCAATACAGTAGATCTTGCCGATTTAGATTTCAAGTATTTGGCAAAGTACCTCATAAAAATAGTTGGTTAGCCAAGTTGAAACTGAAGAAAACAGGAGGGCCAGAGCCAGCTTGGGTAAAAAACTAAATGGTTTGACGGAAAGCAGTAAGTTGTGGTAAATAGTTGTTTTTCAGGCCGAAGGATTGTAGACTTTGGTGTTCCTGCAGAGTCAGTATTTAAACCAGTATTTTGACTGATATTTGAGTTCAATATTGGAATACAGAGTAACATTTCAAAATTAGCTGATGATATGAAACTTCGGAGTGTGTCACACTGTGACGATGATACTAGCCAATTTCAATATGATATAAATAGCAAAATGTGCAGATGAGTATCAGGTGGTATTTAATACAGAGTGTTCCATTTTGGCAGAATGCACCGGCAGGGGTGATAAAGACCTCAAGACACACAGGAACAGAGGGAATAGGAGATCATATGCACAGATCTTTGAAGGTAGCAGGGCACATTGAAAGAGTGGTCAGCAAGGCATATGGGATCATGGACTTCATACATAGATATATTAAGTCAAGAGTAGCAGGGAAGTTATACTGAACTTTCATAAAGCTCTGATCAGCTCACAGCTGTAATATTGCATCCAGTTCTGGTCACCATACATTAGAAAACATGCCACTATCTTTGAATGGATGAGAGGAGATTTCATAGAATGATTCTGGGGATTAGGAATTTTAGCTGCAAGATTGGTGAGAGAAGCTGGGGTCGTATGCCTTGAAGCAAAGGAGGCTGAGGGAAGTATGATAGAATTGTATGAGTTTTGACAGTTTGAAATAAAATAGACATTGACATGAAAGAACTAGGACACACAGATTTAAGATTTTGCACACCAAATATTGGTGTACGTAGGTAAGAATACTTTTACACATTGAGTGGTTATGAACTGGAACTCACAGCCTATGAGGGTGGTGGATGCAGAAACAATGATTTTAAAAGAAAATTGAAGAAACGGTGAAATGAATTAATCTCGTAGGGCAACAGGGCTGGAATGGGGGAATGGGATTGACTGGATTTTTCTCTAATGGGTTGCCATGGATTCAATGGGCCAAATGGCCACCTCCTGAACCATAATGAATCTGTGACTATAATGTCAACAAGGTCTCACCAAGTTCTCTCTCTATGATTCCATGTGATTGATTTTTAACACAATTCTTTTCAATTTAAAATCATAATAGTTGACCGAAGAAAGACTTGGTATTTGGTTAGCAAGTTTCAAGTCACCAGGACAAACCAGTGCTTTGTAGGTGTAGTCAGTGTGTTACTGTAGAAAAAACTGTAAAGTAAATTTGTGCAGAGGAATCTCCCACAAACAGCATTGTGACAGTGATTAACTGATCTGTTCATAGTGATGTTGGTTGTTGTATAAACATAAGACAGGTTTCAGGTTTCTCCTGTTCCTTTGTATCAGTGCATTTTATGTTTGTTTACTAAGCGGTCCTCTGACTCTTTAATTAGAAATTAATCTAGGTTTGCCATTCTTCTTCAGTGGTGAAGTTTGGTTGCTATAGTTCTGATATTAATCAAATCCTGATACTGGAAACTTCTAAATCAACAAAGCTGATGTTGCAGTTGTTTCTGCTGATAAAACCACAAGATTTTAAAGTCATAACAGCCACAACAAAAATCTATAGAGCACAATTAATGTATCAAAATCTCCTGAGGCATTTTATTTAGTGTTAACATAAGAATTTAATACCAAGCCAGAGAAGAAGAAGTTGGTGCAAATGACCAAACGTTTAGCCAAAGAAGTAGGCTTTAGAAAGCATCTTAAAGGAGGAAAGGGATTGTGCAAACTAATTAATCATGGATGGATTTTGTATGGTTCCATAGTTATTCCTTGATATGGCCTTCTTCCTCTTCTTAGGCAGTTCCTTGGGGTCAAAGATGACCAACTTCTACTGTGGTTTTGTGGTTCTGATGTGGCTAATGAGGCTGATGTGAAAACCCCAGACTCATCCACAGATGGGGTGGGTATTAGCTGATGGGATGGGTGGGCAGTCTTTTTGTACCTTGCATTGTATAATAGAGGGCATCTAATTATAGTTCATTTCATTAAACTTGGTGACTTGGTTTGAATTGTGCACTTTTGGTGAGGGCTGTTTATGTAAAGGGTTACAAAATATAAATAAATGGAAAGCAGCTTTCCAACTGCAATCAAATGTTGAAACAGAAGGATGTATTGATACATAGCTACACAGTGTAATGCAAATAGAAATATAAAAATATTATTTTACAGATATTATCTATAAATACCTCTTGTATGACAGGAACTGTTCTTATT
This sequence comes from Pristis pectinata, assembly GCF_009764475.1. Taxonomy (NCBI): domain Eukaryota; kingdom Metazoa; phylum Chordata; class Chondrichthyes; order Rhinopristiformes; family Pristidae; genus Pristis; species Pristis pectinata. The sequence continues at coordinate 25,495,951 of NC_067422.1, forward strand.
AGACATATAGAGAATCTTGCATGAGGTGTTTTTGCAGACAATATATGAGAAGTGTGTAAAGAGATTGACAGTAATGTTACGTTGACTGTTTTTTGTCCAAACTTGGTCTGTAATGTAATCAATCAAGTCTGATTGTTGCAATTATCACATAATTACACCTATGTGCCATTGAATGTGATATAATCCTGATGTAGCCAGTGTTCATTCTTTAATAGGATTATCTAATGTTGTTCTCCTGTGTGGATCAAGAACTCATTGTCATGTATGAGGGGCCTGGTGATACTTGGATGGATAAAACCACATAATTTATGTGAAAGAATTTGGAACAAGGCTAAGTAATTTTGGAGATAGTGTACTCTGCTTTTGGCTTATGTGAGCCCTCTCAAACAAATAAAGGAAATATTTCAAATTCATTGCCAAGCAAGGATTAATACTCTACTCTAGATGTCACTGGTTGGTAGAAATGTGATGTCTTGTTAACATGCATTCTGCTTACCAGCTTCAGTCTGAAACTGACTGGCATTTCAAATGCAAGAAATGGGTAAACTGTGATTGGCCTGAAGTTTTATTTATTTTGGAGACACAATGGAGACATTTTGTTTATTTTATTCTAGTTAGACTTCAAAGAGAGACACAGATGCATTTAATATTGCATGTTACATTGTAAAAAGATTCCTGACATTTTAAAATGAAGTATCATCAGATTCATTACCTAAAACACATGATTGATGAGCTGTGGAAATGAAAGTTTAATCATATTGCTGTGTTATATTTAATCTTTTCTGTTTATCCAACTCTCAGTTTTAACTTTTTAACTTCTAAATATTATGATTGTTGAAAAATGGTGAAATAGTTTACTTTTGCTTTACTTTTTATTAGTGGCAGTGGTTATTTAGCTATTTTTGACCAATAACTTTATGACATACCTGATTCATGGCTTTCATTTTGTTTGCTGCTTGCTGGTTGGTTTGCTATCCATCTATTGAAGTGATTTTTTTTAAACATTAGATTGATAATACAAAAACTGAGGCAATCAGATATCTAAATTTACATAAAGGTATGGTAAGTGTACAATTTCATGATAATGAAGTGGTAGACAAAATGTGCATTGGAATAGACATTTCTATTAATTGATAGAATTTGGGAAGTAATTCTGTTTATTAATAGTATAGAAGAATAAATGTAGATTGAGACACCCTTCCTTGAGTTGAAATAACTTGTGTTACTGATACTCCACACCAGGTCTCACCTGAGATTTGAATTTTGAGATAGCTTTAAAGACTGTCCCAATGGTTTCAGCTAAAGGAGACACGATCTGTTAAGGCACAGATTTCTAAACTAGGTTGTCCGGACATGAGCTTGTGGTCATCACATTTCTGCCTTTTTACATGAAGACTTCCACGTGTTTTGTTTAGTTGTATGCATCTTGTGCAATAAAAGCACAAGTATTTCTTTGGTTAATGGCAGAATCTTATGGAAATTAGATGCTAATAAGTATGCTATTACAGAGAAGTTCCCAAAGGAGAAAACTTTGAAAACCAGAAAATTAACAAAAAATACCTGAGTATCATTTTAACACATTGGGATCATTAGAAAGAAGTATTCAGTCTATGAAATTGCTTATTAACATCATTTTTATGGGTAGATAGACAACATTTGCAAAATGCTGTAGTTAACTTTGATGTTTTATTGGCAAGCATGTCAGAAAGGGTCTAGAGCACTTTGCTAATTGGTAATTCTCTGGTGAATCTAAGGCAGTTAAATTATTCATTTCTAGAAACTAACTGTGGCAGCAGCTGGAAATCTAAACTAAAAGTAATAGAAATACTCACTAAATAGAAATACTCACTTGGCCAGGCAGCATCTAAATTAATCTAATTTTGTCATCTATCATTATTTAGTCTGTTTGCTCCTGCAGTCAGTAAATTGAATATTAAATCTTAATCCTGTTTTTATCTTTCTTTCCTGAGTGGATCAATTTTGTTGTGGATTATTTATTGGTTTGAATTACATGACATTGAGGTTTTACAGCAGATTGAAGAATACGGCTTTAAAGAGGAAAATGAAAGCTCCTGATCATTACTTTGGTTTGAAACTTACATTTTTAAATTTCCATTTGCTAACCTAGCTTCTTAATATCAGATCTGGAACCCATTCACAATGACAATGTTGTGTAGCATCCGTAACCCTTAAGACCCATTCTGCTGAATATTGCAGGCCTTCTTTAGAGCAGAATCTTCGGGCTGGATCTCACTGATATTCAGCCACGGGTTCTCCAGAGAATCACTCCCGAGTAACTGCTGAGTGTGGGTTAGCTCATTCCTAACTTCTGCCCGCTGCATTGCAATGCAGATGTCAAAAATGAACTGGAAGTCAGTGAGTGTACTGACTGGAGAGTGAGACAGCCTCTCACATTGCTGCTGCATCCACCTTTTTAGCTTTAAGCTTCATGTAGCATAGCCACACATTTACCTTGATTGGCTATAAGATCTTTGAAGTAAGAATAATCCACATTTTAATAATGATGCCTTTAAACTAATATTTTTAGGAGTTTTATAAAATAAGCCATGTCAAGGAACTGAAACAAAATACATTTTTTCCCCTGCAGAACAAATACTGATCACCAAATTCTCTTTTTTTTGGAAAAAGTATATACTTTACTTGGTAGGAGGGAGATTATTAGCATACATTTGAAATCTCAACCCAGGTGGATCCGTCCATTTTTGTTTTCAACAGAGGTGTGATGGAGTCAGCAGATGCGGACAAACAACCTTATCCCAGGAGGGCATTTAAGTATTACAATGAGAGTGTGGGGTATAATAATATAGGATCAGAATATAGGATCATTGATGCTGTTCTGTTCTTAAATAAACAATCAATTCTCCCCTAATTCAGGATTGACAACCTTCCAACTTCAGGATCACCGACTCCTATTTTCCAGGATTATTGATACACCTGCTCTGACTCCCCACCACCTCACTAGTTCACTCCAGTATGTTTCCTGCTTGACAGGTATCAATTAGTCTGTTTTCCAGTTGTGCAACCTAGTGGGAAGAGAATATAGGCAGTGGAGTTAAACTGCAAAAGCAACTCTCGCCATCACCCCCAACCCCTCCACCATTTGGAAAAGCCAAAATTGTGGTTATAGGGTTTACATCTGCAAACTTGCACATCACAAACAATCCTTGCCTTTATGGGATAGGATCAGGAGAGTTCTGAAACATTTTGAAGTTGGGGACTTAGGGAGTAAGGAGGAACACAGCTGAATGAAAAACCATCCCAAATGTCACAAACGCTGCATAGGGTTTATAATGGAAACAAAATGTTCACATTGAGCAACAGTCTTGCTATTTCTTGTGAGATAATACCAAAATGTTATTACAGAGCAGTAAAATTTCTATCCCCATTTCAAATACATTTTGTGAAAAAAAGCTGAAACAAAAATCAATTCCTAATCACAAATTCTGTTAGGAAGATATTTACAAAATTCATAATTTGTCTGACTTCAATACTTCTTAAAGAAGCATACGGTAAATATATTTGAAAATCTTTTTTAATCTTAATTATTTAATGACTATTGAATAACATTTATTTTTTCAGATGGGGATGATGATGAAGACATCATATCACTGAACGAATCAAAATACAGCTTTAAAACAGATGAACACCCAGAACTCCAGGATCTCGTTGATATCTGGCCTCAATTTACAGTTGTTTCTCCTGATATAATGCCGAGTAGCTTTCTCAATGAACCCACAGAAGTTATTGGTGAGAAAGTTTAAATGGTGATACTTTAAAAGGAGTCCCAATTTTTACGTCATTATCAACACTCCTGCTGTTGTGAAATTCTTCTTTATATCTCTTCTTCATTTAATAGAGAATAATTTTGCATTTACTAACATTTAAAATTATTTCAACAAGATCTTGCAGTATGTCTGCTTGATGTGTCTGCTACAGCTGAGAAGCTAGCAATGTGCAGAAGTTGTGAGATGCATCGGTGACACTTGGAGTAGTGGTAATTTTCCAAGGGTCTAGTGAGGCATTTGAATGCTAAGACTCAGCCTTGATGGAAATATTTGGATTGTAACTGGTGTGTCGAGGAGCAGGAATGAGACCAGTGCCATAGATGGGACATGATGTTGAATAACCTTATTCCTATTCACATAAACTTATTCACATGCATGAAATCATTGAACTTCTTGATGCACAGCATTCATGTCCTTAGGAATTGACAAAAGAATTTAGCTGCTATCTCCTGCTTTGCCAAAATTATCTTTCTGGAGAACTTCCTGGCTCCCTGTGTGAAGAGAACCCCTCTCTTTCCCTCCAACTAGGTCTCCAGAATCAGCTCAAAAAAGTGACAAGCCTTCTCTTGCCTGTGATCAGCCATGACTCCTAAAGCCTGTGGACTGACTTCCTCCACCAGATGAGCCACAATGCAGCTCCCCTTTAAGAGGTGCAGGGATGCCTTCAATTTGGGCTTGTTAGCTTCAACTGGTGTTACCCAATCAGAAAATGGAGGCCTTGGGATCTGTGTTAAGGCCCATAACAGCAGAGTTAGTGGTGGCTGGTCACTGAAGTCATGTTAATGAAGTTGCAGCAGGGGTTACGTTTACAGTCTGTGCTGGACTGATTGGTATGGGTTAATCACAGATTTCAATCCATGTACACATTCTGCATTGCCAACCAATCTGACTTCTGAGGAGACCAATCTGACACTCTAGCTTAATTTTGGGAGCACAGTCCTAATTTTGAGAAGGCAACTTGAAGAGTAAGGCGTTGCATTAATAACATCTGTTTCTGGATATTTTTGTGCAGCTTTACAGTTGGTACTGGATTTCTAATGCTGTGCTTGCAGACAAACTAAGGCCTGGAGCACATTTTTGCAGCTAAGCTAGCATCAAAAATACTGATCTAAATAATTGTAATATTTATATGATTGTGAAATCAATCAAAGGGCATATTGGGTACATTTATGTTTCTAGCTGATGATCGAGTTTACAGTTTTTTACTTCAGTAATTAAGTGTGGTTATGTTTAAGTATCATGTTGGTGTGATTCTTGGACTGTGTCTGATGCAGTAGATTTACTAATATGTGACTAAACCTTAAGGTTGTACCAAATCATAATTAATGCCGTCTTTCCTGTGGTGCTAAATTGGAATGGAAGATGTTCATTGTTTGCTCCAAATGTTTGCTTACATTGAATTGTTGCCAATATTTACTAAATATGTCAAAGCTTCTAATAAATCTGCAATGATTTTAGAATAACCAGTGTTTTATAGTTATCTAGAGGATGAAATCCTACTGTCATTAGGAGCTGGTTTTGCACCAACAATTCAAATGTCTTTTTTTCTTTGTTGCATCTTTAGATCATAGCCAACTGGCAAAGAGTGGACTGGTGATAAAGAAGAAGCATTCACTGAATGTACTACAGGATGTTCCCGCTAACATTGAATCCCCAACTCCAATTTTTGTAACCTCTTCTTTCCAGGCAACATCAGGGATCAGTAATTATAAGGACTTCCTCCGCTGCCTTCCTATTCACCTGGCAAAGTACATACTTGGTGAGCACCGATATATTTTTCAGATAAAGGCAGAATTGCATTTGCTCTACTGGGTTTGGGAAAACCTGTATGCAGGATGAAACAAAAATAATCTTTGTACTATTAACTTTTGACTGTGGAAGTGCAACATTTTTAAGGTAAAGTCCATTGCAAAACAATACCAGCGTTGGATTGTGCTTATAATGCTTACACTTACAGGCTTGTTCTGCAAATTATCTGTCTAATTTGCTTCAAATAATCTGCATAATTTGCTTCAAATAACTTTGCCTTTATAATGAGTTTAGATCAAAAAGCCAAATTTTTTTCTGACATACACTCATGTCCAGCAAAATTATGGGACACATTTTCATAAGGGAATTCAGGTGAACCCAGGAATCAGTTATTTCTTATTCATGTATATTCCTTATTCTGGGTTATGAATCAAAATCAAAATCAGAGTTTTCCTCTTTGGTCCATACATAAAACAAGTGTTCATTGTTATTGAGTTTTGGAGCCTGTAAATAAGCCTTTACTGGCATGTCCAGCCTGATTCACACATTTTAAATACAATGTACCTTGGTGCAGTGACAATAATAAACCAATACCAATACATAAGTTGAAGCAGAATGGACAATTTGGCCCCTTATGGCTGCTCTGTCATTCAGTATGTCACGGCTGAAATCTTTTATCATTTTTTCATCTTCTACTCATTTTCCAGCACTTGACCTGTAACTTTCTCTGCCTCTGCAATTTGAGCACTCATCTGGATGCTTCTTAAATGTCGTAAGTGTCTCTGTCTTCACCATCCTCACTAGCAGTGCATTCCAGATTCCAACCAATCTCTGGGTGAATACATTCTTTGTCAGATCCCCTCCAAACCACCTCTCCCTTACCTTAAATCATGTCCTCTGGTTTTCTTCTATGGGGAAAAGTTTCTTGCTATCTACTCTATTTATGCCCCTCATAATTGTGAATACCCCAATCAAGTGCTGCCCTCAGCCTTCTCCATTAAAAAGAAACTTAGCTTATCCAATCTCTCATCATAGCCGAACCACTTCATACCAGGCAACATCTTGGTGAATCTGATGCAGGGTTTTGACCTGAAACATTGACAATTCCTTCTCTCCCCACAGATGCTGCTTGACCCACTGAGCAGATTGCTTGTGGCTCCAGATTCTAGCACTTGTAATCTCTTTGTCTCCTGGTGAATCTCCTCTGCACCCTTTCCAATGGAATCACTTTTTTCCTATGGTGTGGTATCCAGAACCATACACGGTATTTCAAATGAGACCTAACCAATGTTTTATCAAGTTGTATGGTAGCCTCCCTGCTCCTATGTTCTATGCCATGGCTAATGAAGTCAAGTATCTTGTGTGCCTCCTTAACTATCTTATCTACCTGTGGTGCCGGAGATAATTTCTGGGAAAACAGAGACGACCTAATAACCAGCTGACAAGACTGAGGTATTTTGTGGAAACAATTAAGTGGAGTCAGAAGTTGAGACGGAAGGTTCTTTTTTAAAATTCCCCTTCCTCTCCATGATCTAGAGCAACTCCTGAGTCGTGCCTTAGCACAGCTTGTCCTAATGGGAAGTTTTCTCTGCAGAGGCTGCATAACATGACTAAGTGGTCTCCTGTGCCCTACTTGAATAAAGAGATAAGGCTGAGTAATGTCACTGAACATTGTCATGTCAGTCACTTGTGGAATGAAGGAAATTATGTTATCAATGTGGGTGGAAAATGGTCACATGGTCTTCAATGCATGACAAAGATGTCTGCACTGCTCAGGATTTGCTGGACAAGTTGACTGTTGAATCCTACTAGGAGTTTCGCAGGAACATCAAAGGGCTGTTTTATTTGTATCTTTGCCAGCAAGCAGCGGATCAGATGACTTGGCCCAGCATGAACCCTTAATGCCACTGCATTCTGTCAGGGAAGTGACACTGTACTTTTTCCAGAAGTAACACCTTCACAGTTTTCCTGTGGTTGGAGGTCCAGCTGGACAACTGTAAAGGCTGTTAATGAGGAAAGCATTCTTAGGGCAGTTAACAATGGGAAAAGAAGAAAGGGAGCCAATATTGAGCCATAGACTAGTTCCACTTGACAGTTATAAGATAGAGACACAGTGAAAATGGATCAGTCTTTGTAATTCCTTTCCAGCCCCAATTTAGCTAACTGAAATGTTAAATTGCAGTTGGCAAGGATATCCACTCCAGGTTAGGGTAGTGGGGGTGATATGTGTCCTCTTCAAATACACAGCTCAGGCTCCATACAGCAATAAATCCCAATCTTATTTTTTATCTTGGAGACACAAGAGACTGCAGATGCTGAAACCTGGAGCAACAAACAACATGCTGGAGAAACTCAGTGGGTCGAACAGCAACTGTGGGGGAAAGGAATTGTCAATGTTTCGGGTTGAAACCCTGCATCTAGACTAGGATCTATTTTATCTGAATAGCTGAACAATAGAAATATCGAGACAGAAGCAACTCAGTGTGGTAACTTTTTAAATTGGATCTTAGTCTTTTTGCAACAGAAGGCACCCAACTCGGGGTCCTACAGGTAATCCAAACCTACCCATAAGGATGATTTTCCTTCTGGAGATCTCATCTGGACCTACCTTGTACTGAAGTACTATTCCTACTGATTTCCATCACTTAATTTCCTCTTCCTTTCTGCTGGCTGGGCTGTCTTTCCTGCTGAGTGGAGAGACAGAGTGGTGTAGGCTGAGGCCATGATGCAATAGGAAGATGATGATGGTGTTAAGTGAAACTACAGGTGTCATCTGTGGCAATGTTTTTGCAATTTCAAAGAATTGTACATGATACTAATCTGAGCAATGGGATTCTTAATATTAAGTTGTCTTTGTGAAGAAGAAAGCTTACTGAGTTAACATTCCTCTGATATACAACCACAGCAACATCATTATGCACTATTTGCATTTTTTCTGACCACACCAAGAATGAAAGTTCTCAATTGCAGAGAAAGAGTGACTAACATATCTGTTTCTCAATTTACATCTGTCACTTCTACCTTAAAAAAGCACCCCAACTTCAAGTACAATGAAGAGTAAATGAAAAGCATTGCTTCGTTTTCATATTTCTGTAACTATTTACAGATCCCACCCCACATTGTCAATTATAAACATGTAAGTAAGCCAGCAACTGCAACTGGAAGCACATTAAAAAGCAGCTGTGTTTAAAAGCCTAGATTTGGGGAAAAAAACAGATAACTTGGCACTTCGTTTAAATCATTTGTGCCAGTTCTTCTGAAGAGTCTTGGACTTAAAATGTTAATTCATAATCTCTTTCCAAAGATGCTACCTGACCTGCTGAGTGTTTCTAGCATTTTCTGTTTTTAATTCAGATTTCCAACATCTGCAGTTTTTTTTCAGTGCCACCTTTATTCGTTACAATGTCTGTGGCCATTTACTCAAATTGTTTTCACAGAAAGAAGCTCATGACTTTGATTGACTAGCCAAATCAAAGTAAAGTAGCAGATGGCGAAAGCATTGCCAGCGTTCCAAATGGCAGATTACAGAGAGATTCTCACTGTTTTTATTACTTGATGCTGTCAAGTTAAATATGCAAATCAGACAGTAAGCAAAAAGCAGAAACTAACTGAAAAAGAACTATGTGAGAAGAAAACTGATTCAGATGCAACTAGATGGATTTGGCTTTTTCTGCATCTCTCTTGTACCCAAATGAGTGTTGTTTTTTTGCACATTCTTCTCTGCATCTCTAATTACTGCTTCTGCAGGTATGGCAGTGTACACTTGCTTGTTTTTCTATTCAGTTATAATAAAACTATCCAATTCTTTGGAAGTCCCAAAGGTTTGGCAACTGGCTCACTTGGGCCCCTGTTTCGTGCTCTCTTTGAACTTCCCAGATAATTTATTATACCACTGTACAGTGTAACATCTGAAAAAAAATAAATTAATATAATTGGAGTAACATCCAAAAGTCCACAAAATCTGCCAGGCTGACACTCAAGTCCTGAGCACGCTAGATTAATGGAAATTTACTGTATATGGTGTGACCATTTGGTCTCTAATTATTTAAGAGCCATCTTACACAGTTGACACTGGTAATCCTTTCCCAGCCAACTGAGTAATTTCTGGTCTCAGTTTGTGTGAATGACTTGACTGCAGTCATGGGTAGATAGAGCCTTGAATTTCACTGCACCAGGTGATAACCAGCTACTGCTGAAAATGCATGTGTGAAGAAATATCTCCCCACATCCTCAGTTCAGGCTGAAGAAATTCTAGTTTAGTGAGATACCAGGTGCCCTTGATGTCCACGATACTGTACCGGACAGAAGTCAGTACAGAGTAGTGGAGGCAAGGTTAGGCACAAAACCCTTTGTATTCTAAAATGATAAACACATATATACCTAAAATAATGAATCAACATATCATTGACACGTAATTAGTTTTTTAACATTGATTTGTAACCATGGACATCTCAGTTCCTTTCCTTGGTGTATGTAAGCATAAAACATAAGCTAAATTGGTTTCATTTCCAAATTTACGTCATGAGTAAATATCTCATTACCTCTGTGTACCAATTTTAAACAAGCTGCTAATCATAAAATCATTCCACATGTGAAAAACAAAAGCATTTTTCTAAAGCATTATACAGTTTCACAGGTGGAAAGCTTTTGTTAACTATCGCTCACTTCAAATTGTGGAGTGCCTTAATTAAACTAGGGAAATGAAATTCTCTGAGGATTCTTTGTGTGATACAATGTTAATTGTGATATGTTGGAATAATGTAAGGTACCAACTCATTTTCTCCTTCCACAGATACCACCTGCTGAATGCTTTGGACATTTTTGGGAATTAAGGGATGGGGGGGTACTGAAAAGTAGCATTGAGGTGAAAGATCAGGCATGATATCATTTACTGGCAGAGCACAAGGAGCTGAATTGCTTACTCCTGTTGTTTGTCTCTTACACTAGTTCTTATTTTTGTTTGATAAGGTACCATCTACTTGGTGAAGCATTACATATGACCTGAAGGTCACATGTGACTTATTTCTGTCCAACCTGTGCTCATCATCATTTGTACATACTGGCAGAGTCAACCTGGTCCCAGAAACCAACCTCTGACCTGCAAAGCTCTGTGATGTGTAGCAGACTTGAGTGTCAGCCTGGAAGATTTTGTGGACTTTTGGATGTTACTCCAATTATATTAATTTATTTTTTTTCAGATGTTACACTGTACAGTGGTATAATAAATTATCTGGGAAGTTCAAAGAGAGCACGAAACAGGGGCCCAAGTGAGCCAGTTGCCAAACCTTTGGGACTTCCAAATAATTGGATAGTTTTATTATAACCGAATAGTTATAATAGTAATAGCCCAGGCTCACCACTTCATCAGAACTTTCAAAAGATTTTGAATTTCAGGTTAAGACCCTTGGCATTCGCCAACATTGGAAAGTATCCAAAAGCTATTAAAGTTAACCTCACTGTTTAAAAAAAATATATATACTAAAGTTCAGGTTAAAACACTAAAACATTAAATATATTTAACAACCAAGTACATTGAAATTAAACTCAGTTAATAAACAAAAGGAAAATTATGTTAAACTTGCCCCTCTCCCTCAGGGCCATTCCTCTCAATTGAAGTAAATGAAGAGGTAACACCAGGGAGGTGCAGGAGGTTGGCACCCCAGTGCTGTCACAATGACAGCATTGAGCATCTCTCAGGCAGTTCACGTGAATGACCCTGAGAAGTGATTTGAATGGCCATTCTCCCTCTCCTCACAAAAAAAAAGTATGACATTGTTTACACTGCATAACAGAACTCAGTGGTCAAATTTTGGCTCAAGTTAGAATAGAATCACAGAATCTTTACAACACAGGAGGGTGCTATTTAGTCTATTGAGTCCATGCCAATTTCTTGTAGAGTAGTCCTGTTCATTACATTTCTCTGCTCTTTCCTATTGTTTTGTAAGGCACTTTCCTTCAAGGGCTACGTTTTTCTCTTTTGAAAGCCTGCAATGACTGTTTGCAGACTTAAAGGCATCGAGTTCTAGATCATCAAAAAAGTATTTCCTCACCTCATCCCCTTGCAGATTTTCCCCTTTAAACCTGTGTTTCTGTTTCTTGAACCACTTGCTCTCTACTCAAGAGAGAACATGAGCAAAGAAATATAAAAACTGAAATGAAGGCTATTGGGGAGAGAGAACACAATTGAAGGAATGTAAAAGCAGTGAAATGCAGAACTGCAGGAAATGCCCAGCAGGTTAGGCCATGGAAATGGAAAAGAAATTGAGCCAAATTGAAGATGGATGGTGGCCTGAATAACCTAACTGTACTTTGTTCTTGTAGAGCTGAAATAAAATCAAGAAGTCCAGAGTAGTGGAGAGAAGCTTTATTGCACAGTACTGATTAATCAGGAGAACAGCCCAGTGAGTCTCAGGGACTGTTCTGCCCAAGCACAGTTTGCTCCTGTTTATATACTTTTAATATACATACAGGATCAAGCAAAACAGATATCTTTTGCTTATTTAATCATTTCCCCAGGTCTTTGCACCAGAGCTGCTCTTCTTCCTTGATCATACCAATTGGTCCTGCCCTTGTCTCATCCTAACTTTGGTATTATAAGGTTAGTGTTAATCAGATTAATTTTACAATACTTCATCAAATATTCCACAATGGTTTTCAGAGATATTCCAGACTTAATTAACAGAGGTTCTTGCAAGCCTCCCTTTCTTCCCCAGCACAATATGCTCCAAGGTACAGCTATACCCAAGGACAAATAGCAATCGCTTCTGTTTCCATCCTTAACCCTTGGATCTAACTGTTAGTTTTGCCAATTCCTACTTTTTTATTCTCTCCTACAGTTCTTAACAAGCCTGCCTTAACAACTATTGACTTTGCTTTTCAACAATTATTGTGACATTCCACAAAATACTTCTTGAAAATAGAATATTTTGAGAATGTCTTAGACCCTTTTCATGTGTCTTACCTCATCCTGTTCATGATCTGTTAACATCAGGCAACATATTCCATATTTGGCCCAACGTTCTGAAACTTAGCATTCTTCCATTTGATTTATGATGGGTTTATTTACTGTTTATATTATGCATGCAGAATTTCTTTAAGGCAGAGAAAGAAACTTATATCCTGTAGTTTTTACTGTCTTTTATGAATAATAGAGCTGTTTCTTTCCCAGACTAAGGAGTTATGTATGAATCTCTTATCTTGCTAATAGCTTAAAAGACTGAAGCCTCACAATTCTGAATTTTTAATACAAACTATACCAGCTTTTTATCCATTATTCCCTCATCTTCCATTTTAATTTCAGACTTTTCTAGCAGAATATATGTTCCTCTGCATTATTTTCCAAGCAAACCAATGAAATCCTACTACAGTAGCAAACCCTACTACAATGTGGTTACAGGTAATGGTCAAATTATGTCTTCAATTTATTAACTCAAAGATCACCACATTGCAGGATATTAGACGTTATCAGCAAAACAATTGAAAGTGGTTTTGTTTACAATAGTTTGCAACAAACTGGTTACTTGAAATCATTCCTCACCTATGAATCATCAGTCAATATAGATAAATAGATTCAAAGAATTGAATTTGAAATGAAAACAGAAGAATAGTGATTGAGGCATATGTGTGTCCAAATATAACTATTATTTACACATTTCAGTTTAATTTCCACTAAAATTCATAGTAATGAAATTTCTTACACTGAGAATTTTCTCGGCTACACAAATCCCATTTCATGGTTTACCACCCACAGGAGTTTCAGGTTCATCAATTTCTTCATTCTCTATCAATATTCTTAATAAATTATTTGTTTTTATTAGGTTTTCTAGATGATGCATCTCTCCAAAATTGCATGCTCGTGTCACAACACTGGCAATATTTGGCAAAGGAGGTGACTAGAGATATGTTGGCCCTCCGCTGCATTTTTGATGAAGTCTTAAAGTTGCAGGTATTAATTACAAAATTCTCTTACGTATGTTTAATTACATTTAACATTATAATTCCAACCACCTATCCCTGTTGTTCCCAACATAATACATTTTGTTAAGAAAATTCCAATTTGCATATCACACACAGTAAAATGGGAATCCATGTGTTAATGAAAAGCTCCAAGAAGGATTAAAATAACCACATTTCCCTTATTTGTTTTGAGGTGTCTTGAGATTGTTCACATGTTTGCAGACCAGTCTCTACAGTGCTCCCAACAAGATCTTGAACATTTCTCAGATTTTTGAAAAAATGTACAAGAATTTTGTGAGCTGTATGTTTTATTCTGCTGGTGATAAAGAATAATTATCGATTTCATCTTGCATTGCTTGATTATGAAACTCTTGTAAGATATTGCCAACCAATTGATAAAGGATTTCAATGAATTAAAAAAAATGCTTTGGTGTATTAAATTTTAAAATACAATACTCAGATCAGTCCATATCAAGGTTGTAAAATTTCACCTAAAGTAGGCTGACATATTGACAACAATTAGCTCCACTCCACTCCTGTCTACAAGCTGTAAATTGCAAAACTGTTCCTGGATAATCATAAAAGACACTGGTCTATAAACTGAGTTGCAACGTCTTGTGCATTATGTGATTCAATTTGAATTAAAAAAAACAAATAAAAAAATCAATCAAAGATCAATAGTAAAGGAAAATTGTGGAGTTATTCAGCCTTTCATGAATTCTACTATTTTCCTTCTCATTCCTCTATGCATCTGATGCACTAACACACAGAGGTGCCTCACTATGTGCATTTGTATCCAGTGTTATGGATGGATGCCTGTTTCCTGATGTTGATCCATATATGTATGGCTCCTTTACAGCATTAACCAGTTGTGCAGAAGTGGACCATCACAGTGCTGGTGATGTTTAATCCATCATGACTTAAATGTTACCTGAAAACTTAGATCAATTGCCTTGGAATCTGATGCCGGGAATCTCCTCAGATAGGCCCTCCTTAACTATACTGCTTGCACAACAGATTTCCCTTTAACCTCTCAGGTGCAATGTTTCCCTTGCTTGTAACCCTCTCTCTTAATGAATTTTATCTCAGGTTCACCCCACTGACCTCCAGCCCAAACCCCATCTGTTGTCCTTTGTATCTCCACTACCAATCACCAGGCTAACTGATCCCCAGACATTGCCCTTCCCTTGATTCTAAGCTGGACACTCTCCCAGCTGGAATATATCCTGTAGTGCACAGTGTCTTGGGCCTCAAGCACTGCAGAATTTTTAACTGGCAGAACATTGAACTGGCTTACACTCATTGCCTGTTTAATGCACCTTTTCTGGTGCAGTACAATATCTAGGCCACAAAATTTACAAGCAGCAAAAATAGAATTGCCTTGCAATTTGCTTTATCCATTTTGCAAAATGCAGTGGAGAAAGGGACAGCCTTAGTGAATCTGTGGCCCGACCTTCAATGGAGCCATTCATTTCATAAAAAGAATAAACTTTCCAATGTGCGCATCCATTCATGAAGTAGCCAATCACTAAAACCCAAAGAAGGAGCGATGGGTACAATGCAATGTGTCTCTCAAAATTGCATGTTGCATATGCGCAGTAGGCTGGGACCAGTTGCATTGGGTTTTTATCCTGTCTCCTCTGGACTGAAAACCTGCTTTTGGCCAATACAAACTTTCCCATTTATTGGAGAATATCTGAAGCCAAACATTGCTGATGCAGACAGGAATAAAAGAGACTGCAGTTGCTAGAAATCTGAAGCAATACAGAAAATACTGAAAATACTCAACAGGTCAGGCGATATCTGTGGAGACAGAAAGGGTATACATTTCAGTTCAATGACCTTTGATCAGTTCATCAGATGAATGATGATTATCAACCTGAAACATCAACTCTGCTTCTCTGTCTGCAGATATTACCTGATTTGCTGAATTTTTTCAGCACTTTTTTTTTCTAATGTATGCAGCAGTTAGGTTAGGTTGTGTTTAATGTTGAAAACTTTGCAGATTGCAAATTGTGGTATCTCTATCATACTCAGTTGGCAATGTAAATAGGCCAGCTTCAGTGAAGGTAAGTAATACAACAAAAAAATTGAGACAGAGTATGCCCCTTTGGAATTATGGTGCAAAAGTAGGAAATTTAAACAGGAATCAATATATAACCTGAACAAGACCACCATTTCATAGTCTTGGGGCATAATGAGTCCTGATGCACTGGTTCAGTCAACTTGATAACAGAATATTAAATTTATTGTGCTTTGGAAGTAAATTTGATAGAGGGAAGCAGGCTAATGGAGTACACCATTGTTTATTCTGGCATCCAGGTTTGATTCCAACAGAGATGTGATAGAGTCATAGAGCTGGACAGTGCAGAAACAGGCCCTTTGGCCCACAACATCCATGCTGTCCTTTTTGCCCATCTACACTAGTCTCATTTACCTGTACTAGGTCCACATCCTTCTATACCTTTCCCATTTGAAGTACCTCTCTAAATATCTCTTAGATGCAGTGATTCTATCTGACTCCACCACTTCCTCTGGCAGCATGTTCCAGATATCAACCACTCTATGTTTAAAAATAAAACTTTCCCCTCAAACCCCTTCCTCTCACCTTAAATCCATGCTGCCTTGTTTTCGATATTCCTACCATGGGAAAAAGATTCTGACCATATACCTTATCTATACCTCTTATGATCCTATATACCTCTATCAGGTCACTCCTCAGCCTTCTTCAGTCCAGGGAAAACAAAAGCGGTCTATCCAATCTCTCCCCATAACTAAAGTCCTGCAATCCAGGCAGCATCCTGGAGAACCTCCACTGCACTCTCTAGCACAACCACTTCTTCCTATAGTGTGGTGACCAGAACTGCACACAAAACTCCAAGTGTGGTCTAACCAGTGTTTTGTAAAGCTGCAACACAATGTCCAAACTTCTATATTCCATGTCCTGACCTATTAATGTAAGCATGCCTTCTTCACCATCTAATCTACTGTGTTGCCACTTTCAGGGAGCTATGGACTTGAACCCCAAGGTCTCACTATTCATCATCATTTTTTAGTGACTTACTGTTTACTGTATATGTCCCACTCCATTCGACTTCCCAAAATACATCACCTTGCACTTGTCAGGATTAAATTCCATCTGCCAATGCTCTGCCCAGCTTTCCATCTGATCTATATCATGCTGTAGCCTTAGACAACCTTCCTTGCTATCCACAATACCACCATACACAAACTTAGATTTCCTCTTACTGCCTTATATGATATAGGTTTGGGCAAATTCATTCTGTAGGTCCTCAGCACAAACTTGCATGATTAGTGCACATGTCAGAAATGAGAAGAAAAGGAGCTAAGTGCTCTCTTAGGCCCTATCTGCTATTCAATATCACTGCCCAAATTCTGCATGAAATCTCATGTTCAAGTATCCTGCAAATTCACATTGACTAATTCTTCAAAGCCCTCATGGGATGAGAATGTGAAAGACTTGCAGCTCTCTGAATCTGGAGATTATTCTGCACCTGAGTCCTAAATGGCAGACCCCTTATCCTGAATTCATGACACTGCGACTATCCTGCTTCATCCTCATCCCTGCTTCCCTACTTCCTCCCACCATCCCAGTTCTACACCATCCAGCCAGGAGAAACAGCCTCTCGGTATTGATTCTGCTAAGTCCTCTAAATATACTTTACACTTCAATAAATTACCTTCTCATTTTTCCAAATGCATGAGAATATTGGCCCAACCAAACATCCTATTCCCTTATGAATTGGATAAGTAGTGTGCATCACTTTGTAATACAAAGTTTGGCAACTTTTAAATTCTATTCTTTCCTTGATTATAACACATTTGACCTGATACCAGCATTAGGTACTAAAAGAGGAAGCACACTCCATTCCATGGATAGCCTTCAATTTGACGTATTGATGTTAATTAATATGTATGTAGCTATTTTGGGGCCTATTTAAAAAAACGCAGAAGTTTTTACCTCCATTTCCATACTGGCCTGTAACGATAGTTATTTTCTTGTAGTTATTTCGAAGAACGAGACAGAAAATTAGATTGGGATTATGATTTTTAAGGAAGAGTTAGGGTAGTAGAGGATGGAGCAAACAGCCCTTTGCTGGTCCTTGGCATTCTGTTGATGATTTGCACAGATTCCCTTGGAAGACAAAACCCCTTTGTAAGGGATGTTCCAGCTCCCAATATTCCTTGGAAATTTCATATATCCGGTTGTTAGAGACTGGATCTTTTTACTTAATTTAGCAGAACTTCTCAGAATGCACTGACAATACCATTTACAATTTTTTTTCGAGATAGCTTTGAAAATCATATCCTTCATGATAAACTTTTGTTTTGATATAATTGTCTCTACCATAAAAAATAATGAAAGGAATTAGGTAACATCACAAAAAAGAAAACAGTGGAAGGTATAAAGAAAAAAATGAAACAGAAAGCGAAAGGTAAAGGAGGACAGAAAATCAGAAAGAGGAAAGGAAATAAACAGGAAACAGACCTAGAAATATGCATCAGGAAACTTGAGAATAAAGAAGTACACCTAAAAAGGAGAAGCCGAAGAGGACTTCAGACAAACAGAGGACCGCAGGTATTTATTTATAAGAGCTGGTTGTAAGAATATTAATTATCCTATCATATCTATACAAAGATGAGGATTGTATTTTCCATTTGGCAGTGTTGAAGATATTTTCACATGTAACTTTATTAAATAATCATCGAGCTGTTGAAATCCAATACAGCAGGCTATTTGATGCAGGCTACGTGTCTAGGCTGCTTTTTAGAGAACCACCCAGCTGAGATCCACCTTCTGGCACTAACTCCAAAGCTCAGCGGATCACTGCTCTTCAAGTACACATCCAATTTTTTTAAAACTGTGATGAGGGAGTCTCTTTCCATCACTCTTTTATGCACCAAGTTCCAAGCCCCAGCTACCCCCTTTGAGAACATTTTCCACATCTCCCTTCTAATCCTTGTACATTTACTTTAAATCTATATCCTGTGGTTTTTGACCCCTGTAAGAGAAAATGTTCCTTCCTTTATGTTCTCCCCGTGACTGTGCGGGTTTCCTCCGGGTGCTCTGGTTTCCTCCCACATTCCAAAAAAGATGTATGGGTTAGGAAGTTGTGGGCATGTTATGTTGGTGCCGGAAGCGTGGTGACACTTGTGGGCTGCCCCTAGAACATTCTACACAAAGATGCATTTCACTGTGTGTTTCAAAGTACATGTGACTAATAAAGATCTTAATTGTATCTTACCTGTAATGTGGTGACCAGAATTGAAAGTAGTACTCAAGCTGTAGTCCAGGAAATATATTGTGCAGTTTTTGCATAATCTCTCTGCTCTTATGTTCTTACATTCCTCAATTTATGAAGGAAATCATCCCTTGCAGCTTTTAATCACCTACTGATCTATCTTGATACGTTTAAGAATTTGTGAGATATGCTCAGAAGCCCCTCTTGTTCCTCCACACCTCTCACTATTCTCCCACTTACTGTGTATTCTATTGTCTTGTTGCATTTCCCTTAATGCATTAATTCATATTTCTCCAGATTGAATTTCATTTGCTGCTTTGTGGACTAACTGACCAGACCATCTATATCCTCCTATAGTCTGCTTTCATCTTCATTTTTGAAATTAGCCTTGTGGTTGACAAAATCCTAAAATGGATCAGGGCCAGTTATTTTCATGCATTTAATTCTGTAACTAATTTGGATTCAATCCTTTTCACCATGGCAGTCTGGCAATACTTTAAGTGATAAGAGGCATGTAGAAAGCTGAATTTGTTCTTCCACAGGTACAAACTGTACTTAAGTGCTCAATAGAATCTGAATTGTTTGTCGTGGAACCCATAAAGTGCTTAGAACTGATTTATGTTTCTGTGAAGTACACTTAGATTTCAAGGCTACCTGTCTGAATTGAGTCAGGTTACTGATGTCATCACACATTGAGCGGAGATGGGAGCAAATTGTATAAAACAGCTGAATGATATTCAAGGTCTGAATCAGAAAGTTCAAAGTCCTATGAAAGTGTGCATACATGAGTAGAACACTTAAGGGCATAAACTTTATCTGTACACCTTTGCTACAGTGCAAGTACTTTTACTTTTAGTTTAGATGTTTATGCTTTGTGCACAGTGCAAATTGAAAACACTGGTATAATAAGCACTCAAATTAGAACTGAACACATCACTTAATAAGCAGCACAGGTACATTGATAATTGTAAATCTGCTAAATGGAAAATCCAACTTAATTGTAGCTCAGAAATAAAGCTTCAGGCTGGGTAATTTGCTTTTATTTTCTGGAGTTCATCCTTAATTAATTTTGATAAAATTTGAAAAAAATTGAAAAAATATCCAGTTGCAAAAGATGTAGATAAACAGATCATAGATAAGTAACTTATGATTTCTGTGACTAATGCTGACCCACTCTTACTGGATATTTTTTCAGTTAATCAGATAAATCCAGAAGCAATTGCTTTTGAAGCAGATATTTTTTATTTCTGCAACCTGATTAATGAGATTTAGTCTATTTTTGAGATTGGAGGATCAATCCAAAGAGAAGTGATTTCCCCATCCTTGAAAAGATAAGTTTCCAGTACAAGTTTCCAGTACAAGTTTCCAGTACAAGTTTCCAGTACAAGATTTCACAATCAATAAAATGACAGTAAATTATACCAGAAAGTAACACAATTCCCTGTAGCTCAAATATTTCAATTAAAATGTAGAATCTGCACAAATATTATTTTTACAAATTAGATGATAATAGTTGTATTTTTTATGATAGAGATATGGAGCTGTTTTGGAAAGTTTCATTATGACTTGCTAATCATACATATGTCAGTTCTATGTGCAATAATAGTTTAATCGTAGTTTTTTTTACACCACAGAAGATTATTGTAGATAATTCTATTCTTGAATTGTGCATTATGTTAATATATTTTTATTCTGTGAATTTTCATGATAATTTTGTACTTTAGTTTTAGTCTATTGTTTTTAAATCATGATAATTCTTTTCAAATGATCTGCTTCTTGAATGACTTAATTTCATAAGCCCAAATAAAGCCAGCCACCAATCCAAGCTATCAAGGTGATTTCAAGGGGGTATTATCATTAAATATGAAAAATGAAGATAATATACAAAAATAAAAATTAGGATCATTAATTGTCTATTTTAATATTGCATTGGAGCTTAGTGGAGAACTGAAGTTGATGAACTGTGGATGAAAACTACTTCACTGATATGCTGGCACATTGTGGTGTGATGTAAGATTTTGTTCATTGTCACATTCGAGTTTCTTGCTTTGGCCACACTGACTGTAGAGAACACTGCTTGAGAAGTGAATATGAAAATATTAGAGGGTACATTACTCTGAGCTTGTACTCTGAGTTCCTGGTCTTTGGTTGCAATATCACCATGGACTGTATCATGGAGTGAGGAAAAATGAAACATAAAATAAAGTTTAATGTGCAAATTAGCAATGAAAGAAATGCTTAGTTTGCCATATATCTGAAAAGATGAAAGCAAGTTCAGTGATTAAGGAAGAGCAAGCTTTTTATCTAAAATGTCAGCTTTTTTTTGCAGCTGCTGTTAATAAGATATATTCCTCACTCTATATTTGCTTACAGGAAATAGTACCTCAGAATATAAGTGCTGTATATGCAAGATTTGTTACATTCCAGTACCAAGAGTAGATGAAAAAGGATTCACTATGCAACGGAGAATTTTGATAAAAGGTATGCATAAAAACAGAGTACCAACTCTGTGTATTTATATTGTAAATATATAACATTCTGAGTGGTTTGTAGGGTGGACATTGAGAGGACGTTTCCCTTTTGTGGGAGAATCTGGAGCCAGGGGGCAAAGCTTCCGAATAAAGGGTCCCCATTTTTTAGATGGATTTGAAACTAAATTTTTATTCTGAGGGAAAAATCTTTGGAATTTTGTGCTTCAGGGAATTCTGGAGACTGTCATAGACTATATACAAGGTTTGAATAAATGGATCTTTAGATTATAGGTTTAATCAAGAGTAACTCTTGATTACCAGGAGATTTAGGGCCAAGATCAGATCAGCATGAATCTTACAGAATGGTAGAGCAAGTTCAAGGATCGGAGTGTCCATCTCCTGCTCCTACTTGTTAATCTGGTCGCTGACCTTTCCTTACAGTCACGTTGTCAGAGAGAGTTAATGGGCGTTGAATAGGGAGGGAGGCTGATTGTACAGTGGTTTCCTCCTTCTCTTGGAAGGAAAGGAAAGTCACTACAACTGAAGTGTACAGGTTAAGAAAATAAAAGCTATTACAATTCTATCTTCAAGCTGAATGTTACGGGAGAGTGCATAGTCCTCCACCACTACAGGTTTTGCAGGTGACATCACAGGTATCAGTACACCCCAAACCTTATCCCTGTCTGGGGTTGGGGTGGGGGGTGGTGGTTAAGAGGGGGGCTGGGAGCAGAAGTGTGGGAAATAGAACAGACATGGCTGAGAGCCCTCTCAACTATGGGAGGGCAAGCTGTAATTTTTGAAAAAAAGACAGAGGTACAGAGAGATTTGATATACTTTGTGAAAGTAAGCCAGTTGGGGTGAGGAAACTGGAAACTGAAAGGGTGGGAAGTATCAAGGATGTAGGTTGAAGAGCCTGGACAAGGAAAGAAAGAATAGTGTCAATGTAGGATAAGAGCAGGGCAAAATGATGGATCAACCAGGACAATTCAACTTGTGAACCTGAAAAGGAGGGAGAAGCAGACTGTGTGTGACTGGGACACTATAAGGTTGAAAGCTGGTCAGGGATTACCTGGAAAACAATGAGTTGTGATGGGATCATGGTCCTGAGGGAGGCACAAGGTGGTGTCACAGAGCTAGTGCTCAGCCTCTGCAAGATGATTGTGCATTTCTCCACAGATATTGCTTGTCCTGTTGAGTATCTCCAACATTTTCTTCCTTTGTTGTATTTCCGCACTACTCGTAAAAGAAAGCAGCATCACTGTTCGCTGACAGGAAACATGCATTTCTGCAACTGACCACTGAGTGTCAGTGTGGAAGAGAGAAATATTTAATTACCTAACTGCAGGGATTTGTAAATCAAATATCCCTCCTGCATACTCAGTGCTTCTGCAGCCTAGTATCACATTAGTGAGACAGGATTAAAAGGGCTATATTAAGAGGACATAGACTAAGTTGATGTTTCTCTGCATTCATTTGACCAGGATGCCAGAGAGGAAATTAAACTCAGGAGGTAATAAATAAATCCAACTCACGTGGCCCATTAAAGATGTGTCAGTCTATATGCACTGGAGGAAGCTCACATCCCAGAAGACTCATCCCAAACTTTACAGCTCTCTTTGGATCATAACACTGCAGACTTCAAAAAGAAAATCATCAGTCCTTTTGCTGAGATTCTTAAGGAGGACTTTGCAAAGTTGGCAGGTCTGAGAGCAGCTTTGCCATGTTAGAATCTGGAGTCTAGATTGTTGCCAGACAGTCTATCTGGTTTCATTCCAATTAAGTTTCAACTTAACTGCTTGCTAGTCCATTTAAGATGGTAATTAAGAGACAATCTCATTGCTGTGGGCTTGGAGTCATATATTGGTCAGACCAGCTATGAGCAGATTTCATTTCCTGAAAGATTTGAAGAACCCAAAGGATTTTTATGACAATCCATTAGTTTCATGGTCAGCATTATTGAGTAATATCTTTCAAAATACCAAATTATTTAATTAACTGAATTTAAATTCCCCAGCCACTGCAGTGGGATTTGAATTTATGTCTCGGACTTGTTAGTCCAGGGTTCTTGATCACTTGACTAGTCAGCTAACTACTGCACTACCATTATTTGTGTCCTGGACTGCTGGAATAACCTGCCACACTTTGAATCCTAGTAGACAAAGCCATAATGGCAGCAATCTCAGACTGCATAGCAGGCCTCTGAGCTTCCACTGTAGTCGTTAAGTACTGGGTGGTTCATGTTTGTGTTACATTGGAAGCTAAGACATTGTGCATTAGATGCTGGGTTGGTTAACGTGCTAATGGAGTTTCCCACTCCTTCCATGTTGTAAAGGCTGGGCTACAAACTCTATGGAAACTCAATTCAAGGTTAGTATTGGATACATCCCAGCTCCCTACTATCAAACACTGGCTTCCTGACAGGCCTGTCAATGCACCAAGGATTTCATTGCAGACATCTCCCACTTAAGTGCTGATCCAAGTTCTCTGCAGTAGAATGCACATGCAACTTTGTCCTTTAGTGAGCTGATAAAAGTGGTGAACCTCACTCATGCTCAGAAGCCAGCACAGAGATCCTGCTTCTAAACTAACATAAATTGTAGATTTTGTCTGTATCTGAGCTGGTGGCTGTGCCTTTCTTCTCATTCTATTACCATTGCCTATCCTGTTCTTGGTATCTGAATGGGCAAAGAAGAATGAGATTAGATAGACGTGTACAAGATCATGACAGTACTAGATGGGATAAATAGAGGAGAGTTATTCTCATTATGGATTTAGGAGCAGGGGACAGAGATTTAAAATGAAGGGCAAATGATGCAAGTGGAATGTGAGGAAAATCTCAATACACAGAGAGTGGTAATGATCTGGAACTCACTGCATTAAGAGTGGTGGAAACAAGACTCTGTCAGTGTTTTCAGGGGGGAAATGGAGAAGCATTTGAGAGAGAATAACTTGCAGGCTTTAAATAACCATACATTTTAACATTGACCTCATGCGCCTGATAATATAGGCATAGTATGTATTTTTTCAAATATCAAAAAATATGGTTAAATGAATATCATAAGCTTTCTTTAATAAAGTTGTATTTTGTTATTACTATTTCTCATTCTTCTTTCCATTTCAGTGCATCAAACATTACAATCAGGTTGGAAAACTGGCAGACTGCTTATTCCTCCTAATCTGCAAACAACCAACCTGTCTTTGATGATTGGTTATGCAGTTCCAAGCTATGCACGAAGGTCACCATCTAGTGGCAAGTCGTAGCAATAATTTACCACTGAATTCAAAACAGAGACATGAACTGGATAATAATTGGTCCAGATTTTTCATAGAAGTGCAGGCATTTCCACATAGAAACTGAATAAGTGTCAAGAAGTTCACAAGTCTATGCAAATGTGGCATTCTCAAAGTAATTGAGAGGTTCTCACTAGCAGTTTCCCAACCACATTTAGTCTCCAGAGGCAAAGTGCCAACTTTCTCTAGTTACCCAGCAGCTACACTGGGGAGTTTGCCTGTTGAAGCTGTGCCATGTTTAACCTTGGATAGGTTTAATGCCTCCATTCATTTCAATGGAGAGGAACAGCTATGAAGAAGAGAGACAAGTTTCAGACTTCTGGTCTCCACTTCTTCAGCTACTGACTAATAACTCTGAAGGACCATTTGAGAATTGGGATGCTTGCTCCTGTCTCTATACATCTGTGTGCTTTTCCATTTAGTTAACCCCAAGATCCTCCAGGAAACAAGCTCAGTTGCAGCAATTTTCATTTATAGGGCATTCCTTAATGACTTTGGAAAATCTAGAGAGTTCCAAGGTATAAATATTGTAAGCAAAACTCAATGGGTTCACAGTTTGTGGAAATGCTGCTTATTTAACACCTGAAGCTGTGATTTCACCCCTCCCCACAAAGTTTCTGACCTCTGTAATCCCTTGTGGTGAATCCAGCTAATGCATTGGAAATCTGGGGATAATTGGGGGATGATTCATTTTTGTTTTCCAGCTCTAATTGGTCACTAGCTGGACTCACCTTCACACATTCACTTCCACAAGTTTAACATATCTTTCAATTGAAGTATTTTGGGCATCCTTAAAGGTGTAAAACTTATAATTACCACATTTTGTATATTTATAGTCTAACTGCAGCTAAGATTCATAAAAAAAACACAAGCTATTGAAGAAGAATAGAAAAAAGATCTTTTGGCACTTCCCATGTAATTGGGAGCAACATGTTAGAGATCGCCACCCACCCGTTTTAATAAGTTTGGATAAGCAGGGTAGCTGTTGCAGTGCTTGCTTTTAAATATGACAGTTCACCAGCCAGCTCTCACTGCCTCAGGGATCTTTCTGCCTGCTGCAGAAAAGTAAAGGAAGGCTGAGTGGAACCTGGATTTGGAATTCACATTGAAGTTCCTGTTGTACCTGTTATTTTTGTAACATGGGGAGAGCTCTTGGGTATGGTATGTCTGGCTGGACCTTGCAGCACTGAATGCTCCCCAAATTCTACAATGGTTTCCAGTAGTACTTGGATGAAATGAGCACTTCCCTAGTAGGGGGTGCAGGTATGACTTCAGTCAGTGTCAGTTGCATTCAGCTGATACTAAAATTTCTGAAATTACTCCACATTATTGTGCACCAATACATGAAATGCCACAGCTGGTGTTGCATGAGGTGTGGAAGCAGATTCCTAGTGTGAGCAACAGTGGAACAAACCGGTACACTTTTCGTCACCAGTAAACTTCTAGGTCATGCAATTCTTGTGCTTGACAACAGCTGGCTGAGAGGTAATCTATACAAAGTATAAGTGAGCAAATGGCCTACAAAAGGTACATTTTGCTCTTGCATACATTGCACAGTGGGTTTACCATCCACTTTATATGCAATGAACTCCAACATTGTAGGTAGTGGCTACTGTACCATGTTTAGTAAGTCAAGCAAGTCCACTCATATATAGCTCCCAACAGCTGATGTGCAGAGTTGGAAGAAGTCTACAGTCCATATTCTTGCCAGGGAAGTGGTATATGAATGGGGCTGCTTAATGAGGAGGAAATAATAGAACTGAGTAATAAAAAAGTTCAACATTAGAAAACAATGTTAAATTGGTCTGGGCCTACAAGGGTACTGAAAGTAAATCTATACTCCAAATGGTCAGCACAATTTTAAAAATTGTTATTGGAATTATTTCCCTCTGTTAGACAAAATCATTCTTATCATAAGCAACATTAAAGCATATCTTCCTGTGTCAAGGAATGAAATGTCAATGGCTGCTTAATTTCTTGCCTGTGAACTATTTATAGACTGCCAGATAAAGTTATCCAGCACCAAGGTAAAGGATGCATATACCATCATCACTTGAGAAAACATTGACCTTTGCCACCTCTATTATATAATTGTTTTGCCAATAAAAAAACCTCCCATCTTTTTAAAAAATCTGTTTAAATTCATGGTTTTATGACATATGTAGACATCAATAACTGTGATGTCATTGTTCATTTGATTTTTTTTGTTGTGAAAAGTGTTGTGACATTGTTCTCCACTAAAAATTCCATACGTATGATTGTTGCTGTTATTGATCTATTACTAATTCAAATAAATTATTATTCTCCATGCATTTATATCATTGACTAGATTAAAAGAAGAAGTTCTTATCACTGCATTATTCTTGACACTGATAGTTACTTATGTCATAGAATCAAGTGAGACCTGATACTCAACACAATGTTAAATATGCTGATGTGTTTACTTTTACAGATTGGATTAACAGCAACATATACTGACATCTACACTGACATGATACAAATGGAGGAGAGAAATGTCTACTGTGGTCCTTATAATATAAAAGTCATCAAACAGCAGTATGTGAATCATGTAATAAGTGTGTGAAACGTTAACATGTTCCTTTAATTTATGCTTCCTTTAGTAATTTTAGTGAGAATTAAATTGTTGAGTTAAATATAAAGCATGGAGACTTTCTGACAACAAGTCACCAGTTTTGGAAATGTAGTGCAAATTGAATCCAATGTTCAGCTGCAAAGCTGCATTTTGGTACAGTTTTACAGCTGAACCATACACTCATATTATTGTCAAATTCACTCTACATGATATTTGAAAGGCCCCTTTTGATGAAATGGTTATCTTACACAGTCTTCACATTATCTTTATATTGAAAATCATTGTGAAAATAATCTATTCATCAACTTCAAAACTAATTAACTCCAAGAGACGTTCCAAATTCCTAGAAGAGTAATATAAAAATGAAAGTCTTTATATCATTGGAGTATTCATTTACATGCAGTCTTCTGAAATAAGGGAAAATTATTCTCATTATTCTGAACTATATTAGTTGTTGGCTGTCCATCTTTTTTTAATAAATGGCACAAAGAGAGTACAGAGACTGAGGGACATTACACAACAGTAAATGTGTATCTTGCACCAATTCATTAGTCCTGATCAGAAACTTTGCTTGTTCAAAACTGACAAAACCTTTGGTGTGGTAGATTTCTTAGGGTTGAGTATTTTATCCCCAAAGTTGACATATCTGTTGTGAATTTCGAACTAGGGTAATCTTTTGTGACTGAGCTAGGCAATCCAGTGTTCCAGGATGCTGCTGATTGACGGATAGCTTGCCTCACTGATTAGAACTGGAAAGACAGACACATCACCAAGGATGAGATGCTCCTCATTAGATCTGAAGGACAATCTTTGTTGCTGGGCCTGAGATTCTTCAAATTTGGCTCTAGCTTACACCCACACATGATGCTACCCATGAATAATGTGATCCTACCCTGTGTTTTAAAAACATTAGAACACATCATCTTCCTTAGTTTTTGTTTCTGGGCTCAATGCTCAATTTGGAAGTCTAATTATGTTTTCTTTCCATTTTAATCTTTGTTTTTTTTCCCTTTTGTTCAGTTTTCCTCTGCTATAGATTTAGGTTTGCCATAGGTATCTACTTGGGCTCCATGATGTTTGATGCACCTCCTGAGCGATCTAGTTACCTGCCTTTTGTTTTGAAGCTTGGATTCAGCCTTGCATCACCTTGCACAGTACTGGAAATTGGGAATGTAGTAACAAAAATGCTAGAGATATTCACCTGGGGACAGAAACAAGACACAAGGGGAAGGCACATGGTGAACTTGGCTCCTTTTTGGTTTAGATAGATTAAGAAGGGGATGTTAATTTAAAAAAATAGAAAATGATGGAAATACTCAGCAGTCGATGCAGTAGAGAAACAAAGTTAACACTTCAGGTCAATGACCTTTCATTGGAACTCATGGAGAAACCCATGGGCTATGTCATAAGTTAGTCTCACTTCTGATTAAGCAGGTTTAGAGAAGCGAAGGAGTGGAGGAGAGGAAGAAGGCCTGTGTTACTTTGGAAGGCAGGAATTATTGAATTTCCAAAAGTTATGAGAAGATAAGATAAAATAATATGGATCTAGAAAGGCTATAATTGCAACAGCATTGTCAGTGCCAGAACCAGCAGCTCAAAACAGTGGATGGCGTGGTTATAATCGAAATTGTACAATGCAGTGTTGAATCCAGAAAGTTATAGAGTGCCTAATCGAAAGATGAGTTAATCTTCCCTACCTTGTTTTGAACCTTATTGTAATGGATAGGAAGCCAGGAACAAAGGTTGAAGTGGCAGTGAGGCAAAGATTTAAAATGGCAAGAAATGTGAAGATCAGAGCTAGATGAAGGAGTTAAGCAAACTGAGTAATCAATCTATATTTGATCTACACAGCTTGGAGGAGACTACACTGAATTGAATTTGGGCTCCTTATTTAAGAAAGGATGTGCTGACGTTGGAGAGGGTTCAGAGAAGATTCACTAGAATGATTCCAGGAATGAGAGGGTTAACATGAGGAATGTTTGATGGCTCTTGGGCTGTACTCCTTGGAGTTCAGAAGAATGAGGGGGGACCTCATAGAAACATTTTGAATGTTAAAAGGCCTGGACAGAGTAGATGTGGCAAAGTTGTTTCCCATGGTAGGGGAGTCTAGTACAAGAGGGCACGACTTAAGGATTGAAGGGCACCCATTCAGAATAGAATTTCTTCAGCCAGAGAGTGATGAATCTGTGGAACTTGTTAGCATGGATGGCTGTGGAGGCAAAGTCATTGGGTGTATTTAAGGCAGAGATAGATACCTATCAATCTCTGAGTACCTGATACCTGAGTAGCCAGGGCATCAAAGGTTATGTTGAGAAGGCGGGGGAGTGGGGCTAAATGGGAGAATGGATCAGCTCATGAAAGAATGGCAGAGCAGATTTGATGGGCTGAATGGCCGACTTCTGCTCCTTTGTCTTATGGTCTAGGTACAAGTGTCTGTTTCCCCTGGAAGGATTGCTCTAGGCTCCCTGTGATGAGAAGGGAGAAGGTTAGCAGGCAGGAGTTGGATCTGCTGGGTTAGTATGGGACATTGCAATGGGAAGGTAAATGGGTTTGAGTTTGGGGATGAGAGGCAGTTGGTTGGTGGTTATTAGAATAGTGGACTATGATGTGGCAAAGTGACCTTTCAGAATCCTGGAGGGTACAGGGAGGACATGTGGCAGCATCAGATGGAGATGGTGGAGAACAATCTGCTGAATGTGCATATTAACATTTCCCAAGACAATGGAAACACAACTGAAAACTTAACTCTACTTTTCCCTTCGCAAATGCTGCCCAATCTGTTGAGTATTTCCAGCATGTTCTGTTCTTGTTTTAGATATCCAGCATTCACGATATTTTGCTTTTAGCATCAGTGTAATAATGATACTCCTGTGATTGGTATTATATCTCTATGACTTAATTGCATCTGTTCCATTAATTTTTCTAAAGGTGGAATCAGCACTGGGCACAGAGTTGCTCGGTTTAGCTCATTAACTTGTTTTATCTCTGGTTAAACAAAACAGAGACAACTTAGTACAAAGAAGGTCACTGCTAGAGTAAGTTTGGCTTCACTTCATCTTATAAAACAAATTAAAGACTGACCAACTGTGGTTGGTGGGAAGGGAATTCTTGCTTACTGTGGATCACACTGTGATCTGTCAAGCCAACAGAGTAGAAATCATTTATTGCTCTCAGCCATTCTGCTGTTTTGATGCCTGTCACTTATCTTTTTGTTACTAATTCCTTCTCTAGCGTCTGCTAGGATTTCTGCTCAAAGAATTATTGTTTGAGAAGAGCATTCAATGCTTCAAAGCTGTTCCCCAAATCAGTTAAATTGTGGCTGATCTGATCTTAACTCTGTCTGACCGCCCTTGTTCCATAATTCCAGATACCCTTTCCTGTCAAATCCAGCAATCTCTGTTTTAAAATATTCAATTGATAAATCTTTTGGGAAAGCAGGGAGATGAAGGAAAGAGAAAGTTTCAGTCCAGATTTCTTTGTGAGGGAAGTGCTTTCAGACATCACCTCCAAACCATCTAGCTCCAATTTTAAAGTTATACCCTCATGTTCTGGACTTGCTTGTAGTTACTCTCCATTAACCTATTCAATTCTGAAGTCATTTTTAACTTCACAATTTGTTGATCCATGTGAGATTTAATACCTTTTTCTGCCACTAGATTGGTGATTCAACATCTTGTCTTATTGCAACACAGGAGGAGGCCATTTGGCCCATCAGGTCCATGCCAATTTCTTGGGAGCAATCACAGCTGCCCTATTACCACTCTCCTTATTTCCATGTACAGTACCCCTGCAATGTATTCTCTCTCATTTCTTTGTTCCTTTTGCCATTATCCTTCACTCAGGAGTAATTTAGTGTGTATTCTGTTATTACTTTTACCCTGTACTGCCTCAATGCACTGTGTAATGAATTGATCTGTACGAACAGTATTCAAGACTAGTTTTTCACTGTACCTTGGTACAAGTGACAATAATATACCAATAGCAATTAACCTACCAGCACATCTTTAGGATGTGACAAGAAACTGGAGAATCCAGCAGAAGCCCATTGCAGTCATGGAGAGAATGTGTAAACTCCACACAGACAACATCCAAGGTCATGATTTAACCCAGAGACCTGTGTGAACCGAGAGCTGTGAGGTCGCGGCATTAACAGCTGTGCCACCATCCCACCCAGCCAAAGAAAGGTCTGCAACAGCAAATACCGAGCAAGCAAAAATCTGCAGATGCTAGGAATCTGTATAAATAGAGAAAATGCTGAGGATACTAAAGCAACTCTATGGATAGAGAGACAGAGTTAAAGTTTCAGATCACTGAACCTTCATTGGTTTAGTTCTGATGAAGGGTTATTAACCTGACACATTAACTCATTTTCTCTCCAGAGCTGCTGCCAGGCCTGCTGAGTATCCTAGAATTTTCTGTTTTTATTTGAAATATTGAGAAAGCTTCTATTAAAATTATATTTTTTTATGTGCATTATGCTTAATATATATATAGTGACCACAGCAGCCTGAACGGAGTGACTGTATAATTCTGAAGTTAGAGCTTTGACTGAGTAGAAAATTTAGAGGTTCACAGATGTTAAATGCAGTTCCTTTATAAAATTCACATTAATAGAAGCACATGACTTGGAATAAGTCAATGGGCCTATTTAAATGATCCTGATTGAATATAGAATGTATAAAGATAGGTGACACCCATGGGTAAATAAAATAAAATGACAACAAACAGAGATAAAGAGAATTGACCAGCAATGTTTAAGCACTTCTGTCTTTGATTGTTCAGCACAGATCCTAGCAGGGTAATCCACTACAATGGTGGAACAATGATAGCCAGTGGCTCATCGGACCGGAAAATACAATTTTTGGATATCACTCGTTCCAAAGATATTACACGTCTAATACAAGGGCATGCTGGAAGCATTAAGGCACTGATTCTATGTGAGGAGCGCAATTTTGTCCTTAGTGGAAGTTTTGACCTCAGCATCAGGTGGGAGTTAAAATATTTTAAGATACATTTCTTAGTAAACAGTTTATTTCTAAATAAAATGATTATTAAAATGTCTTTTTGTTAATTGTTCAATTTTAGACGGTGGAACCTGATGACAGGGTCTTGTATGACCATGTACCGTGGTCACATGGGAATTATTACCTGTCTTGATCTGCACAAGGACAAGCTTGTATCAGGGGCAATGGATTGTCTGACCAAAGGTTAGCCAAACTCTGGGTATAATTTTACCCTAATCCACCTGGGAGTGGGTAGGATTCTACTTTTCCGGCTTTCCCAACTTTCTGTTGACTGTCATGGAGAGTAAAATCATAAAGGATGTAAAACAAACATTGGAATCAAGCCTGTCAATTTTGTGGTGGCCTGTTCAGAGTAAAATTGCTCTGTGCAAGTTAACATTCATGACTTCTAATGAAGGGTTCCATCCAATTTGTCATTTTCTTTTAGACATTGGCTGGCTTGTTGTGCATTTCCAGCAATGTTTTTTGTTGTTTTTCTGATTTTCTCTTTATCTGAGTTTTATTTTGTAGCTGATAGATCTTCATATTCTCAAAAGAACTGAGCAATTTCATGATTAGTTCCTTAAACAAGCTTTCTACACTCAATATTGATATATCCAGTGTTTCCACTGAAATTCAATACTTCTTAAAGGTTGCATTCTGCTATTGGTAGAACATAGTACATTATAGCACAGTATAGACCTTTTGGCCCACGATGTTGTGTCGATATTTCATCCTGCTCTAAGACCTATCTAACCCTTCCCTCTTACATAGCCCTCCATTTTTCTGTTATTCATGTAGCTATCCAAGAGTCTCTTAAACGTCCCTAATGTATCTGCCTCCACAACCTCTGTCGGTAGTGCATTCCACACACCCACCACTCTCTGTGTAAAAAACTTACCTCTGACATCCCCCCTATATCTTCCTCCAGTTACCTTAAAATTAGGCCCCCTTGTGTTAGCTATTTTCACCTTGGGAAAAAGTCTCTTACTGTCTGTGCCTCTTATCATCTTGTACACCTCTGTCAAGTCACCTCTCATCCTCCTTCTCTCCAAAGAGGAAAGCTCTAGCTCACTCAACCTATCCTAATAAGAAATGCTCTCCAATCCAGGCAGCATCCTGGTAAATCTCCTCTGCACCCTCTCTAAAGCTTCCAAATCATTTCTATAATGAGGCGACCAGAACCGAATACTCCAAGTGTGATCTAACCAGAGTTTTATAGAGCTGCAACATTACCTCGCGGCTTTTGAACTCAGTACCCCAACTAATGAAGGCCAACACACCATACGCATTCTTAACAACCCTATCAACCTGCGCAGCAACCTTGAGGGATCTATGGACGTGAACCCCAAGATCCCTCTGTTCCTCCACACTGCTAAGGGTCCTGCCATTAACCTTGCATTCTGCCTTCAAATTTGCACCAAAATCAGTTAATGTCAGAGATTAAAAATCAAACAGTTGCTGACACCTATCATTACCTTCAACGTTGTTTTCTATCTTTACTGGAGTATGTTTTGATATTTAAGAGTGCACTCTAATAACAACCAAGCAGATAATGCAATTGATGGTGTAAGGCAGCTGAGCTATAGTAATCCTTTATGCTAGTTGCATGATAAACTGATTATGAAGTCAGCTCATTCGCTGGGCTTGGTTCACAGCACATTTTCCATTTTCAGTCAATGCCTATTGGCAATACTTTGCTGCTTCCATTGACACCTCCTCGAGATCTTCCTTTGGTTTCCTCCTGGATTCTCCATCACCCCCTTTTGTCTTGCATCCAACCTCTTTCCCTTAAACTCCAGCCATCCACTCTTCCTGTTCTTTCCACTTCTCCCTTTCCCTACCTCTGCACTTAGCTCTGTCCAGTTTTAGTAAAAGCCCATTATTTGAAATGTTAATTCCAGTTCTCTCCACATGTTCCCTTACCTGCTGGATATTTCCAGCAATTTTTGTTTTACTTCAAATTCATAACAACTGCTTTTGTGTTTACTTAATCTGAAGCAGCAACAAGAGCCTAAAATAATAATTAGATATAATTTTTATTTTATCAATTCTGTTAATTTATTCGACTACTTTTGTCTCAGCATGGAATGCTTTAGAATAATTTGGATAGAATAATTTGGATTTGCCTATGTTCAGAGACTGGTGAGTGGGCCAACTTAGTTGTGGGTTGTGGAGCTACGATAGTTGATTGCTGATAACTCAGCAGCCTCATACCACTGGGTGTGAGGCTGCTTCACACTCTGAATAGCTTAATTCCTTCACACAATGAATCGATCATTACCATACATTGTTAAATGTCAAAGTGAATTCCAGAAATTGAACACAAATGGAAAAAACAGTGAAGTTAATGATAATTGTTTGTAACTGATCTTTAAAAGGTGCCTTGATACTGAAAATCTCTTAACCTTATAAATGGAGTGCAATTTCTATCCTTACTAAACAAAATCCAGCATTTTAAATACCTAGATATTACTAGAATTCTATCTTAGAAAAATAATATGAAATTTAAAACTATTGCATATTTTGTAGCTCAGTGACACAGTGAAAACAAATAACTATTACTGAGATCTATGTGGTCTTGGCTGCATCAGTGCTGTATAACAAATATGAAGCTAGTAGCAGTGGCATTAATTTATGGTTTACCCCTATCATAGTGATGGAAATATGAGTTTCAATAACACCGGCTGAGAGAATGAAAATGTCATTCATTATATTATTTCTGTAAATTTCACTAAAGACAATTAATCTTAGGAAGGTGCAGTATTATTTAAGGAAGTAATTCCCTATTTGTTTCTGTTGTTTATAGCCTAGTCATTTTAGAAATGCATCTTTCTCACTCAGTTCTCCACAGTTATGGATCTAGTCAATCCATTACCTAATTTCATGCAATAATTCAATCTAACCTATCACATACAATGTCCTTGCATGCAGAGCTACAAAGTCATATTACTTTGTCTTAATTGGCTATATAATCAATGATAAATCTATCACCAGGAAAGTTCTAGTCAATGTGAAATCCTGTTTTGAACATAATTTTGCACTCACTTTTTTTTTAAAACCACCAGTATGGGACCTTGAACGAGGAAAATGTATCTCCAGCCTCAGGCATGAAAAACCAGTTCTGTCTGTGGCTATTCGTGAGAAGAATGTGGTAAGCGGCTGTGAGAACGGAGAAGTCCACGTGTGGACCCTTGAACCTCCTTCATTAGTTAAGGTATTCAAGGAAGAATAGATCCATTTCTTCAATGCTGTCTTTCCTTCTGAGGATGCATAATCCCACTGGACAATAGGGAAATGATGCAACGGCAGGGAAAGCGTCATAAATAAGATTAACTTACCCTCTTCCTTTATTATTTAAAATTACTTTATTCATAAAAAGATCAAATGTATGAAGTACAGAATATTCAAAGCAACATTTTCATAACAAGTTATATTCTTTCCTTAATGTTAGCATATCATCAGTTATCATTCATCTGCAATGATAATTTACAGTTCACAGAGAATAACAGATTTCAACGAATTAGTATGCAATGGTTGGAGGGCTCCAGACTGTGACCATTGTCATGGTTACACCCAACTTCAGCAATCCCTCAGCATGTAGTTCTCGATCTTAGTGCATGCCAGTTTGCAGCACTTGATCGTGAACACCAGTGAGTTTTGAGTAAGAACAGAAGGCATCTTTAATTTCATTCTTACTTTTCCATCAATATTTGACACCTGTTTCAATGTACACCCCTGGGAACAACCCACACAGCACAGAGTTCTGCATTATGCAGTTGTTTGTGACAAACCTTGACAAATTCTCTACATCTCTTCCTCAACTTTCCTGACAAAGGCACATTCTAGCAGTAGATGCCAAGAGTCTCATTCCCAATGCAGCCATGATGAGGACAGTATGTTCTGTGACCAATATTCTGGCCATACGTGACCATCCTCTTTTTGGTTTGCTTTTGCCAAGGAAAAATATGGGATGACCTGTGGAACTGTCAACTGTGGAAGTTCAGCACTTCCCTGTCTATTTAATCATTCATAAGGACTATACTTTCCTGAACTTCACCCAATGTCAAGTACTCATTTGAGGTTCTTCTTTTGCTTAGCTCTCTTACCAAGGAATAGCATTAGCCCTGCTGATGCTTAATGTAGGATCTATACATTCTACACTATTCAACATGCTAAGTAATGCTTCGCCAAGTTTAAATTAATTGTGCATCACTCTAGTAAGGTTGGTTGGTCACAGTATTTGTTTCAGTTGATGCATTTTCCTTTTCCATTATTCAGATTCTAACTGGTCACAATGGCCCAGTCAGATGTTTGTCTTTCGACCAATGGCACTTGGTTAGTGGGAGCGAGGATGCAAATGTTAAGGCCTGGAGTATGATTGGAAAATATAATAAATGTTTATTGACATTCAAGCATCCAAGGTGAGTAACTTAATTGAATAAAATACTTTAGTAATCATATTAATTCTAAACTCTCAACACTAAAAATGAATTTCACCAAAAGTGATGAAAAATAATTGTTACTTTTCATTGTGATATGTATTAGATTTAACATCTATTTCTTGATTTCACAATTGAACAATGAATGATTATTTTCTCCATCATGGTACCTAGAAATTTCTCTGCCCTTTTACTTCTGAATGTTAAAATGATGGTGCAAGGCTCTCGAATGCTTTTTGGAGAAAAGCACCTTTTAAAGACTGAAATGTGTTAGTGCCAACTGGAGAAAAAAAACTTTGCTGGGCTCCCTCATGTATCACCACGCAGGCATTACTACTCAAACTTATTGCTGTTAGCACTTGGACTCATAGCTGCAGGTTCACCAGCCAGCCCTTAATGGTGCAGTAGGTGAAGTGTGGTGTGGTGAAGCAGAGAAAGGCAATGACCATCCTAATGTAGCTGTGATCAGCAAACTGTGAGCTGTGCCATACACCAGCAGATGTGGACTGGTATGATCCTAAGGGCAGGAAGCAGAGAGTGAGTATGACCTTGACCTCCATTGTGAGACCTCCATTGTGTGAACCTAAACTTTAGGTATTGAGTTCACAGATACCCAAAAGAGCTGCTTCACAGTGGGCATATAAGGCCTCAGCACCCAACACTTTATCCATTTGGACTTCACTGGAAGCCACCCTTTTATCCACCCTTAATGGAGAAGCAATATCACACAAGCTATTGTTTCTGAAGGTAGTCCTCCATCCCACCTGTGAACTCAGAATGCCTCAAGTTCACAAATTATGTTTTTGTATAACATCAGTGTGTATTTTTATGACTTTGAAGCATTGTGGTACTTGGCTCTGATATCTACACAGTTGTAGGATGGATGTGAGGAAACCCCAGAAGAATAGGATTCCTGTCCTTCAAATATTCTCTGCCAATAAGGGGATTTTACAGGATAAGTTAACAGGTCCTGCTCCTACTTGCCCCACAGTTGTAAGGGCATTCACCTCCATTTATCTTCTGGGTTTTCCAAAGCCAAGGAATCCTGGTTAAAATAGAAAAGCTATTAAAGAGATGGAACATAGATGCTTTAAAGATTTCAACAAATGACCCACCTCCTGAAAGAGGCCTGCCTGCCTGCCTTCTTTGTTATTACCAGAATTGATTGGAAATAGATGGTTACTGTTTCAATTTTTAAAATATTTTTGCATTTTTCACAGTTTAACCTATCACCCTTTCTTGTTTTTGATTTCCCTCATTGATTTAATTTACATTTCAAGATTAAATGTTAGTTGGAGTTGTTAGAATTTTATTTGTGACTATATTGCACTGCAGGGAGGTGCTTTGTCTGCACCATCTTTACCTTCGAGTACTCAGTGGGTGCAGCGATGGAAAGATCAGAATTTTCGACCTCTACCGTGGCACTTGTCTAAGAGTGATGAGAGCAAGTGGCCGTGGTGATCCTGTGCTTTCTTTTTATCTTTCTGCAAAGAGGTCTGTATTGTGTAAATTCCCTAAAATTAAATACTACTTTTAACATTCTAAACATTTTAATATTACAGTTATCATTTGTTATTGGCTGTCAAGTAATTAGAAATTATCACCTTAGAGATAGGTCAATAGTCTCCTGCTGCCAAAACAAACTAATAAAGTTAAGCAGCTCTGTGTCTGCTGAGTGCTTTACCATTTTATTGGAACGCTGGAATGGCATCAGGGTAAGTGGGAATGGCAGCGGCTGGAAGAAGGGTGGAGAGATGGGGCACTGATGAGAGGCCCAGGAGGTTAAGTGCGCTCTCGCCATGATTGTTGGAGAGTTGTTAGGATCTTGGGGCTGGGAATTATGAGCTGGGAGCAGAGATGGCCAGCTATCTTGTGGGTCTGATCTTAAGTTCAGGACCAGGGGCTTATAATTGGATCCGGGTTGTGAAAAGGAGTCAGTGTGTGTTGTGGTGACCAGGAATTTGGGGAGGAGTGGGGATGGGGCTCGGGTGGTGGTCAGTTCCTTGGGAGGTTGGCCTGGCTAGAAAGCTTAGTAGAGGGACTTGCTTTAAATACGTTACATAAATCTGGAATAAAAAGCTATTATCGGTAAAGGTAGCCATAAACATTATGCAATGTAACCAATTTGAGCCTGCAGACCCCTAGTGTGGTTGGATCTTAATTTCCTCCTAAGTTTGGAGTCAACTCAAGGTGTCCAATTAATGCTAGCCTTGTTAGCAATGTATCACATGAATGAATGCAATTTTGTTTTCTTTCTCTGAGAATGATCACAGATTTCTGCACTGTTTTATTTAGCATTGTAATAAACACTGTCGCCAATGTGGTAGCATTTCACTTCGAGGATGTTACATGGGATTACACAGCACCATCTGCAGTCATTGAAAGTCCAGCACAAGAAGACTTATTTAAAATGGCACCACTGAGGAAACAACCATACAGTTATGTTCGTGCTCAGCGCATGAGAAGAATTGGTTCAACCAATGAAAAGATCTATCACAGACAGGATATCGCACAAAAGGGACTGTCCCATCATGCACGCTTAATGTCAAGCAGATGCATGCAAGAGGCACAAAGTAAGTCCTTTCAAAAGTTCTCAGATAGTTATTTCTAAAATGTTTTTTTTCATCCCACATGCAGTTGTGGTTTTTTTTGAGATTCAGATTACATTGAAAGTTTAACACAGTTAAGTAAAGAGCAACATGATGTTGATTGACATTACTTTGCAGTTGGTTACCTTTCAGATATTATTTATCTCTTTGTTATTCTTTGAAAGGGATTCAGTCAGATTCCATGAAAATTCCCAACTTGAGGGAATTTCAATATCACCGTCCTGATGCTATGCTCATTAACCAGAAATCAGAATTACCTTTCAAGCCATCACCAACTGGTTGGGTTTCCAGTAGCCCAGAAGTGCTCTCACAAAGAAGAATAAATGATTATGTACTGTCCAGCAGTGGTTATGGTGAGATCCTCAAAAATATTTAATTTCTTTTGACACATTAAATATTGATCATTTTGATTACTTTTCAAATAAAATTTAGCATGTCAGATAAACAGATAGTTTGCTGCTTTTCTGTGATGATATTCTCCCATTCCACTTCTTGGATCTGTGGCTTATTATTTGTTTCCTCCTCATTTAGATGCTTCCCACTTATGAACTTCTGGTATTTTTTTAAAAAAAGAATGCAGGAGGTTTTTTAAAATGACTCCAGAGGAATTTGCACACTATTTTAGGTCATTGTAAAATACAGAACTGAGTACTTGAGCTTTTATTAGCAATGCAATACTTAGTAAAAGATACATTAATATTCCCAGTTCTAAGTTCTTTAGAGTGAAACTCAAATCAAAAAGGGAGACTTAAGTCCTTGTTGAGCAGCAGTTTGGAAATTGAGTTTGGAAAAGATGTGGGGAAATTTGAACCTTTCAAGGTTAATGGCCCTAAGCATTTAATGTTTTAGTTAGAGCAATGACGATTTGCTCATTACTTAGAATGGAGTGATCATCTGCCCATGTTTGGGGAACATGAGTGTGAAGGGCAGCATTTCATCAACAGGATAGAAATTCCTCCTGGGATTAAACAAGACAGGTTCAATCACCTCCTCCAAGAACATTTTGCATTGTTGTCGGTGGGTCTATATTTTGCGCAGAATGGAATATCGAGTGGGATTAGGTTTTATTCTTTACAAGTGTATGGTTGAGCAACTAGTCATATTATCTTGGCACATTTGGAACAAACTTAGTTTATCACTATCACAGTGATTGAAATGACCCAACTAAGTTATCTTCTTCACTGGGATGTGGGTCCCTAGGATTGCTCTCCCACACATACAGCAGAATTCCAGTGGGAAACTATTCAATAGTCATCAGGAAAAAGCCATTACTGACTTTCTCCTTCTTTAAATCAGTATGCTAATTCAGCATGAGTTCAGGAACAAGTTGTGCTCATTTCTGTAGCATGAATGGAACTTAGCCTTCCCTGACTTAAAAGGATTGAACTGCCACCAAATACCAGGAAAATACAGTTATGTGGTGACTCACCTCACCAGCATTGAACCGGCTTCCGACATCGCGAATGTCGTCTGAGGCCCCGATCCAAAATGGCGCGGGGCCCTCCTTCTTCTCCATCATTGGGCTAGGAAAGCCCACATGCGGGAAAGTCAGGTGACCCGTGCATGACATCAGCGCGGGAACTGTAGTGCAGGAAGCTTTTGGATATTAAAGGCGCCCCTGTCGTTCATTCTACTTCTGACTTCAAACCCTCGACTCTGTCTTCATTTCGTAGTGTGTAGCTAGTTGCCACATTGGTGACCCCGACGGGCCCAAACATTTTTGGACCCACAATGTCTGCACACACTGCCAAACCTCGAAAGTACAGCAGCAATGTCAAGGCCCCCCTGCAGGACTTTCAACCTACCCGCCGGAGGTTCGACTGTATCCACATCGACCTGGTCGGCCCCCTCCCAGTCTCCCGAGGAGCGTGGTACCTCCTCAGGATTGTCGACCGTTTTACCTGCTGGCCTGAAGCCATTACCCTTGCAGACACCTCCACCCAGTCTTGCGCATGGGCCCTTTTGTCAACTTGGGTGGCCCGTTTCGGTGTCCCGGCACATATCACCTCAGACAGGGGAGCTCAATTCACCTCCGGCCTGTGGTCTGCCATCGCCGACTTGTGAGGTTCCCGGATCCACCTCACCACCGCCTATCATCTGCAATCCAATGGGCTGGTGGAGAGGTTCCATCGACACCTGAAGTCGGCCCTCCTGGCCCGCCTTAAGGGGCCCAACTGGGTGGACGAACTCCCCTGGGTCCTGCTGGGGATACATACCATGCCGAAAGAGGGCCTGCAGGGAGATGGTCTACAGAACGCCCTTAGTCATCCCAGGCGACTTCCTACCAGCCCCACGGAGGCCAGAGGAAGAACCTGCTGCGACGCTCAACCAGCTGCGTGAGCGGCTTGGAAACCTAGCCCCGATACCCACCTTGCGACACGGACAGGCCTCGACACGTATGCCGACTTCCCTCCGAGACTGTAAGTTTGTCTTCATCAGGAGGGACACGCACCGAACACCACTGCAGCGGCCGAAGGGCCATTCCGGGTCGTCAAGAACAATGGGTCTATGCTCGTGCTGGACATTGGGGTGGGGGGCCGCAAGGTTTTTACAATTGACTGGCTGAAGCCGGCTCACTTAGACTTGGACCAACCCACGGTGGTCCAGCGAGCGCGATGCAGGGGCAGGCCACCCAAGTCATAGTTTATTTTCTTCTAGTTTTAGCGACGGTATCGCCAGTTCTGGGGAGGTGTTATGTGGCGACTCACCGCACCGGCATTGAACCAGCTCCCAACATTGCGAACATTGTCAGAGGCCCCGATCCAAGATGGCGCGGGGCCCTCTTTCTTCTCCATCGTCGGGCTAGGAAAGCCCGCGCGCGGGAAGGTCAGGTGACCCACGCGTGATGTCAGCGTGGGAAGTTTTCGGATATTAAAGGTGCACCGCGCCCCTGTCGTTCATTCGACTTCTGACTTCAAACCCTTGACTCTGTGTCTTCATTTCTTAGTGTGTAGCTAGCCGCCACAGTTACTTATTTCATTCAAAAGTGTATGAAGTCAAGATAAATATGATCTGTCTTGTTTACCTCTCTCTCCTCACTCCATAGCATACAGGCATCAGGGGTCAGTTTGTGCCAATATACTATTTTCCTCATGTTCTTAACGCAAGAGTATTTTGTAACAATATAACCAGTATATTGGTTTATTATTGTCCCATGTACTTGCACATCAATATCGACAGCATAACTAAAATATTCTGCAGGATTGTGGGCCAGACCAGCTGTGACAAGGATGCTCAGGCTCATCTTTACCTATACCGTTAGAAAAAAAATCTGCATGCATTTGCTGTCAACGTTTTAATTATAAATTCTGAATGCATCAGTTGTGCAAACCGTCTTTATAAGTGCCAGTCATGGCTCAGTGCCAGCAATCTTGCCTTTGGTGTCAGAAGTTTATTGTTCAAGTCCAAATCCTAACACTTCAACATAAAATCTACGCTGCTACACCAGAGCTGCATTTTGGATGAGATATTAACATGCATGTTCTCCACAGGGATATGTATGGAAATTTGACTGCTTTTGGAGTCCTTTAAACAGATGCATGTACATGCATGCATGTCCTTAATGTGCTTATAATTAGGAGGAAGTGGAGTTCCTGCCCCCAACCCCACATCACCACCACCAGCACCCATGTAAATGCCACTGGTATGAACATAAAATATCTCTTGACATCATTTAAGAAAAGCAGAAAAGTTATTTCTATGTCATGGTAAATGGTCATCTCTCAACTGTCATTTTAAGAGATTATCAAATTTTTTTTTGAGGGATACGGAGTAAAGTGGCTTCCTTGCTTCCCACAACACTTCAAGAGAGATGAGCACACAAGAGTAAAGTGAGAATATAGAGGGTTTGGGATGCAGTTCTTTAAAAAAGACCTTTTCCATGACTCCTGTTGCAACTTATTATTGGAAAGCACTAGGTTATAACAAATTTCAATACACCATTTTTGGTCTTTCTATAGATAAAAGGACGGATTCATTATCAAAAGCTTCAAGGCTTCTGTCAGCAAGCGAGCAAGATACTTTAAAGCAGATTAAAAAACACAGGCTGTCTAGGCCAAGAACTTCAGAGCAGATCTACTTGACTGTCAATGCTATCCAGAACTCCTTTGGATTTGATGAAACAAAAATAAACACTCTCTATAACATTTCACTTTCAGATGACTGGGGTCAGCACCTATGTCCTTTGAAAGATATGGAGAGAAGACTCATTGCAAAAAAGCACGTAGTCAAAAGTAGTAACATTATTGAAGATGACATTGAATCAACAGAAGAGTGTGTTGATATCCAAACCATTCTTCCCACTTTTGATTTAAAAAAGCAAAAACATAGCCAGAAATATACACTTCACACCCTTAATACAAAGTGTTTTGCAACAAAACCAATGATTAAACGATCAAAATCAACTCTAGGGTTTGTAGATCCTGTGCAATTTATCAGTCAAAAGAATAGGCCACGAACTGCGTTTGAAGACATACCCAAGAAAAATGAAGTATCAAATGATTCAAAAGAAAGAAATCAACCCAATAGCTTCTCAGTTCCAATTTCTATGATATCCTCAGTAGCTGCAAAATTGAAGTCTGAACAGAGTGTAATCATTAACCCATTTCGAAACAAGAGTGGCTTCAAACTTTGGACACCGAAACAACAAAAAGAATACGAGGAAAAAATAATTGCAGAACACAATATGAACCAACAGAGACTAGAACAGGAAAAGGGTATAGCTAATCAGAAGGCGTTGTTAAAGAAAAGCAAAGTACTTGAAATCAGACAGAATTTGCATAGATCATAGACAGAATATAGAGCAATAATTGAGAAATCTTTTGCCATTTGCAAGGCTAACATTGTGTCATTTTGTCTGTCCCCTTCCAAACCAAATTGGTTATGTAAATGTTTGACAAACATTCAATAGTTGTCAAAATAAATAAATCTGTAAAGATTTCAACAAAAAAAATTGAAAGCAGGATAACTTGTTGTGACAAAGAGTGTGCCATTTTGTATTATAATGGAATGTTTTTTTTAAAAAGACAGGATTCACCAATAATGGAAGCAACGTTTACATGCTTCTGTTTGTATTTAGTTTCTTACTTCATGCAAACCAGTCAACGTGTATGGATCTGGCAATCTCAGGTCCATCATCTAAAAATTCTTATTCAAAATGGCCATCAAGTAATGATTATTTCCTACTGTTTCAATTGGCAGTGTAGTGATTCTAAGGTGGACGATAACTACAATGAAGTAGGTTTGATATTATTTATAAAAGCACTTTATAAGAGGTCAACCATAATATGTTTTTAAGCAGAACTAAAACT
This sequence comes from Pristis pectinata, assembly GCF_009764475.1. Taxonomy (NCBI): domain Eukaryota; kingdom Metazoa; phylum Chordata; class Chondrichthyes; order Rhinopristiformes; family Pristidae; genus Pristis; species Pristis pectinata. The sequence goes on from NC_067422.1 coordinate 25,540,444, forward strand.
GTCAAGGATTTAAACCCATTTATCTTTGCTACTGGACCTTGCAGACAGATTTTAATGATTACAGGGTTGTACATATGGAAAAATATGAATTACAAACAGCAAGGGAGCCCAGTTTAGGAAAACCAATTAAGGGCATGTTTGGAAATAAACTCCTGCTGTTCCCTGGTTTTTCTCCCCAGAGGCAAGAGGACAAATCCAGCACTTCTTTGTGAGAGCCCAGGTACAACTGATGGTACACACAGTAAGCCTTTTAAAAATGAGAATGAAATGGTGCTCTCAACCAAAATAATAAGCAATTAAATGCAAAAGGTGAATTCAGGAAATAAAATCAAACAAGGTTCTCTTACCTGTCACAGAAGACAAGTGAGCATATTGCATAACAGTACCAAAAGGTTTTGTGGGCTCAATTAAAAAACTGGAGGAGGTCATTTAGCACCTCAGACCTCTCCAGTCATGGCTGATCTCTCCCCAGACTGCATAAACCTGCTTCTGACTCAAATTCCTTAATATTTTGGCAAACAAAAATACATCACTCTCAGATTTTTAAGATGCTACTGACCTAGCATAAATTGTTGTTTGCAGAAGGGTTTCAAACTCCTTCCAGCCTTTGCCTGTAGAAGTGTTTCCCATCTTCACTTGAGGAAGGCCCGGCTCTAATTTTTAGATTATCCCTCAGTCTTAGACTCCCAACCTGTGGGAATATATTCTCTTTATTGACCCCTCGCCACCTGCAAGTTCATCTTAATATCTCGAAAGCTTGGATCATCTTTATTTCAATGAAGACAACTTGATTTGTGCAATCTTAAATCTTAATTATTGGACTTCAAGTAACATTCTGGTAAATCAACACACCACTCCCTCCGAGCTCCAAGGTGTGGTGCCCAGAACTGCTATTGTAATGAAATGAACTGCATTGTGATTACCCTTGCCCCAAATGTTCCACTACTTTAGGGCTGTCTACTGTGGAATCAAGTGGACCAAGAGCAAGAATAAGCAGTACTTCCTTCCATGTTGGAGAAACTACATGCTGGGAAAACCCTCTCGTTCTTTTTAACCAAACAATCCTTCTTATCTCATTATAATTTGATAATCTTTTTCAATTATAGCTCTACTTAAAATATATGCTTCCCCATATCATCCACAATTACAATGGATGTTTTGATAAAGGATGTGATGCTATTGAAGGAAAAGTAAGTTCAAGAAGCCATATACAACCTTTCACCATTTTTTTTTTACATTTTTATATTCTCCAACTTATTGAGTAGTCAACACCACATCTCCAAATAACATAACCAATATCTTGTTTATCCTCAGCCCAAAAGGAGATTGTTTGGATCATGTTATTTAAATCCTTCTATGATATTACCTAAGTAGATGAAAATATTTAAAAAACTACAGATGCCAGAAATGCCACACCTCTGCTCCCACCCTCCAGAGTTCCCCTGGTCCCTACCTTCCATCTCACCAGTCTCCACATTCAATAGATCAGCCTTTACAACTTCTGCCAGCTTCTGCAAGATTCCACCACCAATCACACATTCCCCTCTTCTCCCCTTTCAGCATTTTGTAGGGAATAACCCCCTCTGCCTCTCCCTGTTCTGCTCTCCCATTCACCGCTCCCCATCTTATGGAACTTCCCCACTCTACTACTCGAAATGCAACAGCTGTCCTCTCACCTCTTCCCCTCCTGCCATTCAGACACCCAAACAGTTCCCAAGTGAAGCAGCAAGTCACTTGCACGTCTTTCAATCTAGTGTATTGCACTTGGTGTTCACAATGTGGTCTCTACACTAGGGAAAAATAAATGCAGACTGGTTGATCATTCTGCAGGACTGACCCAAAGTTCCGATTGCCTGCCACTTTAATTTACATTTCGCATTCTGACATTTGTGTCTGTGGCCTTCTGAACTGTTACAACAAGGCCCGATGCAAGCTTGAGGAACAAGACCTCATCTTCTCTCTGGGCACACTGCAGCCTGTTGGATACTATACTGAATTCTCCAACTACAGGTAACTCCCTCTTTCTGTCTGTATCAGAACTGGCCATTTCTGCCTGCCATCACGTTGGCTCAGTTTTTTTTCTACAGCTTTTTTGTCTCGTCTGACCTGTTGGGCACATCCCATTACCTTACAATTAGCAACACAATACAAAGAAGCTTAAATCTGATCTTAACCACTACTTAACAGTCATATTATTCAGTCTGGATGAAGGGTCTCAACCCAAAATTTTGATTGTCCATTTCCCTCCATAGATGCTGCCTGACCTGCTGAGTTCCTGCAGATTCCAGCGCCCACAGTTTCGCGTCAGCCATATTATGTCTCCTTGTCTCGACCTACCAGAGATGGGCCCTTTGATCCACCCATCCCTCTCCCAACTTCTCTGCTACTTGATGGTGGGTCCTGAACTTGAAATGTTAATGGTCTCTCTTTCTACAGATATTGTTTCTTAACATTGCTGGACATCTTGGAGAGCTAAAGGTTAATAACGAAACCATCTTGTACATTACAGCATCGGGCTTTCTAAAAGGAAAACAATGCAAATAAATGGCAGGGATAACTAAAACCACAGTTGATTAAATCATAAGAAATGCAATAAATAGAGACTCAGATTAATTAACTACGATGTAGTAGGAAAGCTTAAGACATAGCCCAGATATTGCATATAGATGAAAAATATTAATATCAGTGTTTAATGTGTACCAATTATTGGAGGTGCTATCTACACCATAAGATTTATTTATCAGTCACATGTACATCAAAACACACAGTGAAACGCATCTTTTATGTAGAGTGTTCTGGGGGCAGCCTGCAAGTGTTGCCACGCTTCGGGCGCCAACATAGCATACCCAAACTCCTAACCTGTACGTCTTTGCAATGTGGGAGGAAACCGGAGCACCCGGAGGAAACCCATGCAGTCACAGGGAGAACATACAAACTCATTACAGGCAGCGGCTGGAATTGAACCTGGGTCGCTGGTGCTGTAATAGCGTTATGCTAACCACTACACTGCCGTGCCTGCTATTCAATTAATGGCATTTAAAAATCAGAAAGTCATCTTTGAAATGCCAAATGCTGCCTTATATAGTTTAAAAAAAACCTCCGTAATGAAACAGCACTCCCATTTCCAACATCAAATATCTGCCAAATGTTTGTCTAACAACCTGCGTTATAGCCCTATGGCCTCAAAAACTGGGAAGGCATTTTTTTTTTAAATGCAATTGCAGAATATCTTAATCACTGGTTAGGTCAGCATTTATCACCCTTTCCTAACTGCCCTTTGAACTGAGAGACTAGCTGGGGGTATTTAAGAGTCAACCACATGGCTGTGTAACTGGTGTGCAATCAACCCTAGGCTAGGCTGGGGAAGGAAAATTAATTCCATTCTAACTACTTACAATGACAATGTAAAATTAAAATACTGTAGATGCTAGATGACCTGTTACTTGAAATAAAAGCAAAGTGCTGAGTACATAAATGACAACTTGTAGTTCCAAGGTCACTATTACCAGGACTGTAACGCTAAATATTACACATATGTTGCACTGAAATAATCAAACCAAGTTATATGGAATGATGAATAAAATGCATTTGAATATCCATGTATCAAATCTTATCTTCTCACTGTCTAGTATTAAATTTCAACTGTTCTTTTGTAACATCAAAACTAGCAAGATACAAATTAATCTCAATTTACAGATAATCATTTGATTCTGGTATTTTACAATTCATCACATCTAAGACTTTAAGTCAATCCAAAATTCTGGTTTCTAAATCCTAGCCCAACCAGGTTATGCTTACAGCCCCCTTCAATTTAAGACTCTCATTTGCATGTGTACTTCAAAAGTTCCTTACAACCTAGGAAGCCATTTCAGCCCATTGAGTCTACAGTAGCTCACAAACCAATCCCATTTCCCTGTAACCTATACTTCTCATACTTCCATTAACTTCCCCCCCCCCCCCCCCCCCCCCCCCCATATCCCCATATTCTACCACTCACCAACACACTACAGGCAACTAACAGTGGCCAATTAACCCACTAACATGTACGTCTTTGGGATGCGAGAAGAAATCAAAGCACCCGGCGAAAACTGATGAGTAGTGGTATTGATGGAATCGCTCAGAGCTAGAATCGGCTCAATGGGCCAAACGGCCTTCTAAAGAAATATGAAATCTCCAGTGTGGAGATTATATCGTGATGCCTGTTAAACAGTTCGGGCTGAAATTTACTAAATGACAGCCACTGGGTAAAGCTCAATACTTCTCCTTACAACACAGGCCATTCAGTCCATCAAGCCACTGCCCGCTCTCGGAGCAATCTCATCTCATCTCCCACAACATGCTCAACAACCTCTTCCCGCTCAGAACTTTGCAATCAACCCAAGGCGGCGACAGTTCCTCCACGTTAAAAGTACACGGGGCAAAAAAACCCACCCTGCCCGTCTGCTAGTCAGCAGGATATCTCTCACTGAGTCTGGCGTCACCAAACACACTGCCCCCATCAACCATTGTTGGTCCTTGCTGCCTGCAATGCGGCCGCCACTTTCGCCTTTTTAATCAAGCCCCACATAAAGCAGGGGAAATCAAAAAAATATTTACAGCCTGAATGGTAAAATCCTCACTAACAAAGAAAGCAACAGAATGAAGACGATTTGAGGAAAGACCACGACTTGCGCGGAAGTGTCTGCGATTTCCACCGCACGTGACCTCGTCCATTGTTGCAATTTTTGGAACGTTCATCAATGCACAGGGACCGCCACGTTCCACAACAGAACGCGGCGGAGGTGAAGATTCGGAGCCGCGGACGGCTCCGTTCCGCTGTATTCCCCCGCCCGCCGGCCCACCGTCTCCGGCGAGTGCCCGACATCCCGCGGGTCCTGACCGGTAAACAAGCGGCACGTGGTGAGGAAGTGCTGTCAATGGCGGAGCGCAGTGATGATGCGGCAGGTGAGAGGGGGGCATCGGGATCAACCCCCGGGGGCAGGGGCAACCCCGGCTCGTCCCGCCCCGCCCCACCCCGCTCCGGCAGCGATTCCCCTTCCCGATCCTGTTGCTCACCGGTCGGTCTCTGCCTCTCTGCTTGCAGGAGTCTAGCGATGACGCGGAAGACGTGTCGCTCTTTGATGCTGAAGACGAGGGACAGCGAAGACCGAAGAAAAAGAAGATCCGGTAATGTGGAGGGTGCGGGGACTGTCAGTGGTCAGTTCTGGAGGGTGGGTTGGGGAGGGGGCAGCGTTTCCCCGGGTGGTGGGGATTGAATTGCCAGGCTTATATTGAAGGGCAGGGGTTACCTGGGGCTTGGGGTGGGGGAGTTGTTAATTGAATGAAGAGGACGAGAAGGGGAGTTCTTTAGCCCCATTGGGGTGAAGTGGAGTTGGCTGTATTCCGTTTTAACTCTGGAAATGCGGAGTGATTAGTTCTGTAAGGATTTAACTGCAGCAAAGGGAAAGTTCAGCTCTAAGAAATTAACTCTGTAAGAATGGACATTCCAGGTAGAGTTAGTTCTGTGAGAGGTCTGGGAAATGGAGTTAAGTTCTATGGGAGGGTTAGTTGAATAGAGAGCTTACATCTGTAAATTGGTTGGGGGTATGGTGACGGTTCCAACACGGGGTCTGAGGGATGTACCAGCTGAGCTGTGAGTTCAGGTTTGCTCTAAGGGGATTTAACTCCAGGGTTAGCAGGGTAACAGGTTCAGCTTCAAGAGGAGTCATCTCTTTAAGGATGATCATTGGGGGGGAAATTTTGTAATAAGGAAGGAGTTAACAGTAGGAGTGAAGTCAAAGCTGATATTCTTGAAAGGTCAATCCAGATATTAGACAGATGAAGTAGGAAGTATCAAACCTGTGTAGTGTACACACACACACTTGTGATGTGCAGGAAGATGTTGTCTGTCTCACTGTGCATTTGTGTTGGGTGTCACAGTTAATACCCTGTCTATGCCTATCATAAAATTGTTCAAATATGTAGATCGAAATATGTAGGATGGAAATATCAAATACTAGAGGGTGTAGCTTTAAGGTGAGAGGGAGAAAGTTTAAAGGAGGTTGACACGACAAGTTGTTTTACATAGAGAGTGGTAAAAGAACCTGCCATGTCAATCTCCTTTAAATGTGCTGCCAGGGAGGTGGTGGGAGCAGAATCAATAGCAATGTTTAAGGGGCATTTAGACAGACACATGAACAGGCAGGGAATGGGGGGGGATACAGACCAAGTACAGGCAGATGTGGTTTAAATTGGCATCGTAGTTGGCAGAGATTGTGGGCCAAAGGGCCTGTTCCTGTGCTGTACTGTCCTATGTACGTATTGTTAGTTTTTATATCAGACAGATCAAATGAATGAGAAGGTAGTTTCAGTTCTGGCTCTTTTAGTTGCCATTAGTCAAGTCCTCAACTCTGATGCTTTATTTTAGGAAATCCAGCTGTTTTCTGGGCCAAATGGCAGCAAATTACCCGCTCTGTGTGTATAACCTTTTTTGACCCTTTCCCAAGCTCCATTCCCCACGTACTGACTTCATTGCTCTTCTTGACAATTGTCTGAATGGAACCAGACTGTTTGCAATGTCTGTCGCATCTGTCCACGAGTTGAACTGCATGTAACATCTCTGAAAACACCTACATAACATTCACTGACTCTGATCTTGCTTCAACTCATTTGATGCTGAAACTCTTATCCACGCTGTTATTATTGCCAGCTTTACTATTCAAATGCATTCCTGGCTAGACTCTAGTTATTTAATTCCCCTCAGATCATCCAGTGCTTTGGTGTCTCTTTCCCAACTCTCGTGAAATCCCATTTGTCCATCACCCCCCTGATCTACACTGACCCCTGGTTAAGCCATACCTTGATTTTAAAATTCTCATTGTTGGTTTTCAAATCCTTTCACAGCCTCTCCCCTCCCTGTGCCTGCAGTCACCTTCAGTCACATAATCCAACAGATCTTTACTCTCAGTTTCAGCTTATCCCTGAATCTAATCATGATACAGTTAGAATTACCAAGCCCTGAAATTCTTTCCCACGATCCCTTCACCTTTCTATTTCTCTTTCCGCCTTCTATGACGCTCTGTCAAGCATAGATCTTTGCCAAGCCTTTTGGTGTCCACCTGTTGTGCTGTAGTTTTGTGACTGTATTGTGAAAAATCCAAAATTGATTTACTAAAATATTTTTCTTTTTTTTAAAGACATCCAGTGGCATGTTTCTTCCACCTATTTTTCCGAATTAGTGCAATAGTTGTCTACCTTCTTTGTGAATTCCTCAGCGATAGTTTTATCGCCTGCTTTGTGACAATAATATTGCTCCTATCTTGTGACTTCTGGACTGTAAAAGTAAGTAACATTTGGAACACTTAACGTAGTTGTTCAGTTGAGGGAAATTATCTGTAAGATTGTATTTTACACCACTGGACTCTATCCAGTGCTTTCTTTGAGCTAAATGGGTACTTTCTTTAGAAATTAGAAAGAGCTATTTGGCAAAACATGATTGTTCCTTTTTCATTTTTTTTTACCAAATGTGACTGGCTATATTTCTGAATTTGTTCTCTCTTTTCAGAAGTATGCTTAGTTGCCTTGATGTAAAGCCTCCTTACATTATTTTGTAAATTAAGTGAAAGTAAAAGCTGATTTTTCTTCTTACTCCGAACTTCCTGAGTTCTCTTTTATTTGAACATTTGTCAAAACAAAGTTTGCTGTCTTGGTGTTCACACTCAGTCTAGTGAGTCAAAGGTTGGAGTGCTGAATCTGTCAGCAGGATCAGGATCTTTCACCTTTGCTGCAGAACAGATTTTTTTTTGCCTTAAAGACTGATTGATAATACTGGAGTAAAACCATGTGGTTATTCATCAATGTTGGGGCCAAGGGACCAACAACTAATCTAGTAAAAAAGATAAAGAATCAGAGCAATTGACTTGGAGAAACAAATAAGGAACTCAGATTATGTCAGGTACAGATGTAGAAGTAAGGAGAACAAAAGGAAGATTGGATTGAGAGGGAAAAGTGGGTAAAATAAGATGTAACAAAAATAGATTAGGAAAACCTCTAGCAGCAACTTACCACTTGCACGAATGAAACTCCACAGTTTCAAACGCTTTCTTGCTGGTCAAGACCTTGTCAAGACAGTATGTTCCATCATTATCAGGGTCCTTGCAACATTAAATACTAGCCTATCTGCAGCATAATTCATTCGTATTTATGGACAAATTCATGAAACTAATGGGCAGATTGATAACAATCCTCGGTTCCTTCTGCATCATACACTTATTTTGCCTCGTGAACATATCTATATTTTCCACACTAACTATTACTTGCAATAGGAATTCCACATTGTCACCACTTTTCAGGTAAAGAAGTTTTTTCTGAATTCCACATTGGAATTCTTGGTGACCATGGTATATTGATGGCTTTCAGCTTTGCTCATGTCCTAACATGGAACCTCCTTGTCAACTCTGTCAAAATCTTTCATCGTTTTATGGGTTTGTCAGGCCACCCCTCAGCATCTTCAAGTAAAAAGGCTTTGAGACATTTCATGGTTTTGTGACAGATTAATTTTGCAGCAGTTGTCTGACCGTTCATGGTGATATCACAAGTTGTGGTATATCCCTTCCTTGCTGCAAATCATATTTTTTTTAAAACACTGTGAAAATAACTTGTGCCATGAGGCCACTGTTATTTTCCCAGCAGTTTCTGGAACTTTGAGTACTTGTGATATATTTTGCATTGCTCGCCAAAATCCCAGGCTGTGTGAAAAATGCTCAGAAAAATATGTAACCAGTCAAATGAAGTAATGAGCACATACTTAGCAGGTTATGTAGGTGACAGGATTCTAAAAGTTTGAATATACTTGTAAGTTAGACAAGATAAAGTAGTGCTCCAGATGTGCAGCAGTGACATTGTATTAAGAAACAGAATTAGTTGGGAAGTAATCATGTTTTCTTAAATTATTTCTGCCTACCATAAAATATTTTTATTACACAACAATTTAAATGTACAAATCCAAATAACTTTTACTAAATAAGTAGCTGTTGTAATTATTATTTATTTGGAAGTAAGACCAGCATTTATTTGTGCATTCTTGAATGCTCCTGAGGCCATTTAAGAGTCAGCTGCAGTGGTACCCTGCTTAGTGCTCAGGATGTTCCCAGAAAGGGAGTGCGAACAGATCAGAACTAAAGGAGGTCATTGGAACCTTGTGTATGGAGAAATGAGTTATGGACAGTGCTGCTGTGCCAGGGACTGTGGTGCTGGGAACCTGGCATGAATCCAGCAATGATTCACCCCGTAGCTCATTGTGGAGGGCGTGCCGCTGAGGGCTGGTGTTGTGGCAGAAATGAGGGGCTCAGGGCTGCACTTGTGGGGACTGGCAGTGTCTCCTCCATGTTTAACAGCCTTCCTGGATCCTAGGCCTTCCTCGTCACCTCCTGTTGGATGTGACTGAAGCTGCTGTCTTCCCTACTCTTTGATTGCCTGCATAACTCCACTGGGCTTATCTTTTGTTAGCACAGGGAAATCCCTGGGCTGGGGAGAGCTTTGCAGCCAAACTAAGAGGAGGAGGGAAGTGCCGGTTTCATTATGCCCTATAGGAGGCAATGAGGGAGACCGTAGGATCTGGCGATCTGTCAGTACATGGGGTGGGTGCTGCCAGGGCCTACCAATGGCCTGCACTTACCCTACAACCCAGGGTGCAGCCCTGAGCCCCATTTCAGCACTGAGCATCCACATTGCTCACCCTGGCCAGCCCAGTACTAGCCTTCAGAGGCAGCCTCTCCTCACTGATCTATGGGGCAGTTCATTGGTGGAGTGCCAGTGGGGGGCAGTCGAACACAGCCCAAGCAGATGTCTGTTTCTGAAGCACAGTGAGGTAAGTGTACAGTCAAGTACAGTGACATGAGAAACAAAAGCACTTTAACAAATTGTAGTATGCTCTGAACAGGGCACCAGTGTATATTGAAGTGTCTGGAGTGGTTCAGATCGGGTAAGGATGGTGGATTTCCTGCTGTGAAAGAGATGAGTTTTTATGACAGGCTAGTAGTTGTATGGTCAGTGTTGCTGATGGCAGCTTTTTATTCCAGACTTCATTAGTTCCCAGATACCATGGTATGAGTTACAACTGTGGTTCAGTTGTCCAGGCCTCCAGTTGCCAGTCTAGCAACTGGAACTGCTTTGCTACCATACCTCTCACTTGACTGCTGTTCATAGTCAAATATTCACTTCTGCACAGAATTCCTGCTAATGCATATTTGAATTCTTGCAAAAACTTTTCTCAGTTCTGATGATTGGTCTTTGACTCTGTTTCTTTCTCTACAGATGCTGCCTGACTTGCTGAATATTTCTAGCATTTCATTTTTTAATCAGATTTCTATCATCTGCAGTGTTTTACTTTTAAATTGATGGCATGTTTTAAATCATCATTGTACATTTTAGCTAAAAATCATACATTTATGCAATGATATGTATTATTAATATCACTATGATTATGTGGCATAAATAAATGTGGAAAACCTGATCCTTCAGTTATTTGCCCTGTTTCTATCTCTGGTAAAGAATATCACTGGGAGACTACTAGTGGGGCTACGTTGGTGGAATCAGGTTGATGATGACGGAAAGAGTCGCTGGGTCTTTGAGGCCAGGAAGGTATGCTTGACCAAATGTTTGTTTCTTTGTTTAAATGAGAGCAAAATAAGCTTTTATGTTATGATCTACAACCTACACTGGGTATATTCGTCCTCCTTGAAACTCGGAAGCATAATTTCCGTCTAGTAGTTGGTCTTGCTCAGTCTGACTATATTGGTGGGATGGGTGCATTATTTGTGACTTAACATTTGCTTTGTTAAACCAAACACTTGTAATGAACAAAGAGCCACCATATGATGCTTCCATAATCATAACAGTGAAAATAAGGTAATATTGAAGGAAACAATCTAACCTGAATAAACAATATAAACTAGTGGGGAAAATAATGTGGAAACAATGAATGGAAAGCTAAAATGTTTAAATGAGTAATCTTGTAAATACCTTTTATTGATACTTAGTTGAAAGCAGAGAATCGGTTAAATTGAATCACATTGACAATTGGTGCACTGAAATATATGTCATGAGATGAAGAATAGAACATATAGTTTTCATTTAATTTTTGTATGATTTTCATAGCCTTCAGGAAAAGGGAAGAGAGTCTCTTCTGAAGCCGAATCCAAAATCTTTTGGCTAGGATTAATCATCTGTCCTATCATGTGGGTCATTTTTGTCTTCAGTACTTTTTTTTCTTTTAAACTGAAATGGCTGGTAAGTTTCTGACCTGCTGCATAGCTTTATTCAGTGATTTAGAATCTTGTTTTGAAAATTATGTTGATTATTTCGAGGTACCATTGCATAAAAGCAAGGAATGCAAAATTTTCCAAATTTTAAATGATTACTGCATAAACACAAATTGTTGTACTTGTGCCAATCGTGTCCTTTTAAAAATTCAAGTAATTCATGAAATAAATCTAAAATGGTTGGTGATGGTGATTAGTGTAGAGGTAAAGACAGTATTAAATGTTATTCTACATGCACTTTTGCAAACTCAATGGTTGAGGCGGAGATCGTTTTGTTTCCATTGTTTTTGCAAGTGTTCTTACTGTTTTCTTTCCTTTGGAACAGGCTGTGGTTATCATGGGTGTTACACTACAAGGGTCTAATCTGTATGGTTATATAAAATGCAAAATAGGAAGTGGAAAAAATCTAACCAGCATGGCTACCTCCTACCTAGGCCGCCAGTTTTTCAAAACGGTAAGTTAAATCTGAACCTTCTGTCACATCACAACACGGAAATCCTTTCCAAGTTTGGAAAGTTTAGAATACTGGATACTTTTTAAGTTTGTAAAATATTACATACCTTTAAATAGCCTTATAATAATAAGCTGAATATTGTATAACGTGGCATAAAATCACTGTTACTTGAATCATTTGGTTATTAATTTGATAGATTTACGTTCATTTTTACTGACCAGTAACTTATGTAGGGTAAACGTCCCTTCCTCTTGGGTGGAGGGGGGTGTTTGATGATCAGTGTATCCAACACTTATTATAGCCTGAACATAGTAGGTATCAGTAAAGATATCTAGTCATTATTTATAATTCATTGGTTTGAACCTGGATCACATTGATTGTCAGTGAGCACAAAAACTAACAGGGTAGATGAGTTTTTAGGTTTAGAAAATGACTGGAAAAGACTTGTCTACTTTTCAGTTCCTTCAGTCCCTTCTCTCTTCAAGCTGTCTCTTGGACCTGTTGAGTCAGATTGTGCTACGAAACTGTGAGCCATTTGCCCTCCACTGCTTTGTGCGTCTTTGGCCTCTGTGCTTCCTTCACGTGTGGAACGCACTGCTGCCATCCCTCTCCCCAGGCTCCAGGGTGCCATTGGAGTGTACAGAGCTGAGGGAGGGGTGGCATACACCACATCCAGCACACCAGATTTCTACCAGCAATGACGGGTATACAAGCAGAGATCCCATTCCTTTGTTTGGAGCCATCGACTTAAGTTTAGCAAAGAATTTTTTTTATTTTTCTTTATTTCACTGTGTACATGTTTTTAATTAACAGAAATATAATGTGCTTTTAACTAATGTTTATCAAATTGTTATTAATTTGAATCCATTTCTACTGTTTCTGAATGCATTTAGAAACAGTTAGACTGGATCACTATCCAAGGTCTAGCTGTCACTCAGCCTCCAAATGGTGGAGCCTTCCTTGGGTACCACAGCAAGTAAGTGAAGCCACCAAAATACTGGTGGTGGTGCTGGTGGCAGGTCTAATTGAGTACTACCTGATGTATAAATACTTGTCTGCATCAATGGCTTTCCCTGCTGTCTGTACTGCTATATGTAGTTCAAAGTGGGAATTTACCATCACCTGGTCAAGAGCAACTAGGGATGGCCATTAAATGTTTGCTTGCTGGTGACATACCCATCACAAGAAAAATTCCACAAGCTATTTGAAAGAATATGCGTAATTAATTTGTCTTACATTTACATTTTTAATCAGACATATCAACAGTTTGTGTGGAGGGATTCACACTGGTTACTGTGTAAAATTGAAACAGAATTTGACAAATGTGGGAAGTTGCATCTGCAGTCCAGTTCTGGATTTGATTATCTGTTTTCATTTAAGCTTTTCTTTAGTGGTTTGATAACTTTTGGACTGTTAACTTGCATTTTTTTCCCCTGATATCCATTATATTTATAAGAACACTTTTTTTTGCTGTAAAATAGCAAAAAGGCTTCCATACTTCTAATTTTATAGAGTCCCAAGAGTTTATCAAACATTATGATTTTAAGAAGATGCTAGTTATTTTCAGAGGTTGCTGGTGTTTGCAGCACTGTTGTCCTGTAGTGCCTTGCAAAGTTGGAGGTAGTAATTTGTTCTCCAAAGAACTCCCACATCTGTTTAAGATCTGGGCAGAAACAATTTGAGTCTTTTTGACATGACCTCCCTTTGGGGATTTTGCATTCCACGTGTTTCTATGGCCGTCCTCAGAAGGAGTCGTGTGAAATCTGAGACATTTACAAAATGAAAAGCATTAGGAGTTCTTGAAATTATCAAAAATGTTTTCTGTTCTGTTTCATTCAGGCCTGAAGGTGGTGATTGATGTTGGTTTACTGCTCCGCAGATGTTAGCTGCTCCTTCTTATGTTACCGAAGTGGCCAGTCTTCACTTTCTAATCCTCTGCAGGATGTGTGAGCTCTTGCAGCCGAGCTGGACTGTGACTGTGTATTGTTCTGAAACTTCACTTTGGATGGTTCTCAGTGCCATACATCATGAACCAGGCATCATATATGCACCACCCTCATCAACTTGTGCATATCCAAAATTCTGCTGCCCATATCTTAGTTGCACTAAATCTAACTTCATCCATGGCTTGTTTGTGTGTTGATGTCCCTAGTTCAGTCTGACTTCACCTCAGTTTTAGAATTCTCATTGTTATTTTCAAATCCCTTTATGGCTTTATCCCTCCTTACCTTTTCAACCTCTTCTAGCCCAGCTCCAGAATTTCCCTTTTTCCTCCTTTTAGAATGTTTTTTTTTCAAATCTAGGTTTGCTTTTGGTCATTTCTCTCATTTCCAAATGGTTTGAGGTCAAAACATCCAAGGGCACTCTTGCTATGTGTCTGGATGTTTTGCATTGTTGAAGCTGCAGTACTGTAGTTTGTTAACTCTTCCGATAAATGCGCATCTTAATTTGTATGTCAGTTTCTAGCCAGTAGAATCATCCAACAGTGTGAAATTATACAGGGGCCTTTCATGGCCTCAAGATATTTCATTGGCTGTAACAATGCAGTGGAGAAAACATGACAGTCAGTGAATGTGCAGCAAACTCTAACAAACACAGAAGGAGCAAGGATAAGATAATTTGTTGTTGGTTGAAGTTTCAGTATTGACCAGACATGGGGATAGGTCCCTTATTTGTCTTCAAAATAGTGCTATGAATTCTTTGCAGAAGGGGCTTCATTTTAACCATTCAGCTTGTTAATCAGATAGCTTAATGGAATTGACAGATTGCTTTCTAGAATTTGGGTTATGAAATAATTTCTAGTTTCTATATCTTCTAATTTGTATCTCCCCGGTTATAAAAAATAATGGGTAGATCCTGAGATCATGGATCACCTTCTCTCGGACAGTGCTGTTTCTTCCAGTGTGGTCCTGGGCAGTTTTCCATTGGGAACCTAGTTCCCAGCACATTGACGTGGCCCAAGTCAGGTATGGCTCAGTGCAGCACGAGTGGCGGAAGTAGCCAGCTGCACACATACGATGGCTTTGGCAATTGGTGAAGCCCTGTCTCAGGACTTCCCGGCCCTCAAAGCTGACACTTAAATTGATCGTTTTTGAATGTCTTTTATGTTCGTGCACTTTCAAAAATACTTGGAAACTTTCAGAAAAAAAATCAGTAAACTTATCAATTAAGAAGCCCCACAAAGACTTAAAATTTAAATACATGAAAAGGTGGACATTGCTTTGTGGACAGCTGTTTCTTCCCAGTGGTTTCAAGGGCCTAATTACCTGCATCACATTAAACTTGGCACTGGATTATCAGGAAGGTTTTCCAGCCCAGGAGCTGGGAAGTCTGCAGATGTTCATGTCCCCATTGGGATTCCATGAGGCAGATATTAAAAAAAAACTACAGATGCTGGAAATCTGAAATAAAAACAGAAAATGCTGGAAATGCTCAGCATTATATGTGGAAAGAGAGAGTTAACATTTCAGGTCCGACACGCTTTGTCAGAACTGGGGACTCCATGAAGAGTTGAATGGTGCATTGCTGGGGCAGACTTAATCGCTTAATTAATTGGGTGTCCTGAGGTTGTGAACAGTTGAGAACTTATTTTGTTCTTTCCATGCGGCACTATATCACGATGTTCAGCAACTTGAGACCAGGCCTCTGTTCATCAGGTGAAATTTCGTTCAATACAACTTAACTGCAACTCGTATCCACTCTGCAAACTTCCAGAACCCGTTACTGGATTCCCTCAGGAATGGGAAAACCTACCTGAATTTTTCTTGGTCTGTCCCAGTTTTGAAGAAGTTGGTAATATCATGTTCAAAGCTGAGAATGTTTAACTCAAGGTACCTAGGTTACCTTACCTGGATTTGTACAGTACCACATGCTTTCTTACTGACTGAATCATAAGGAACAAGGTCACGTTACACACTCAATCACACTTTCAAATGTTGGAGGATTACAATAGTTCTTTAGCATTGAGAGATAGAAATGTTGAAAACAGGGGCAGGCCATTGGACTCTTCGAGCCTGCTTTGCCATTCAATATGATCGTGGCTGATCATTGCAAATTCAGTATCCTTGATCCCTCTCGCCCTAAGAGAAAATCAAACTTCTTGAACATATTTAATGATATGGTTTCAACAGTTTTCTGTGGTGGGGAATTCCACAGGTTCACCATGCTCTGGGAGTCTTCAGTGGCTAACCCCTCACTCTTAGACTCTGATCCCTGGTCCTGGACTCCCCAGCCATCAGAAATGTCCTGCATCTAGTCTGTCCAGTCTTGTTAGAATTGGTAGTTCCCTATGAGATCCCACTCTCAATCATCTAAACTTTCTAGTGCATATATCAGCCAATCTCTCTTCATATGTTAGTCCTGCCATCCCAGGAGTCTGCTTGGTGAGCTTTCACTGAACTCTCTGTATAACGAGAACCTCCTTTCTCCAACAAGACCACAGGGCACAGCCTCAGAATAGAAGGACGTCCCTTTAGAACAGAGCTGAGGAGGAATTTCTTTAGCCAGAGGGTGGCGAATCTGTGGAATTCATTGTCACAGACAGCTGTGGAGGTCAAGTCATTGGGTATATTTAAAGCAGAGGTTGATAGGTTCTTGATTAGTAAGGGCATCAAAGGTTATGGGGAGAAGGCAGGAGAATGGGGTTGAGAGGGAAAAATAAATCAGCCATGATCGAATGGCAGAGTAGACTCGATGGGCTGAATGGCCTAATTCAGCTCCTGTGTCTTGTGGTCTAAGACCAAAACTGAACACAGTACTAAAGGTGTGGTCTCACGAAGGCCATGTACAATTGCAACAGGGCATCCCTGCTCCTATACTTGAATCTTCTTGCTGTGAAGGCCAGCATACAATTTGCTTTCTTGATTGCCTGCTACATCTGCATGCTTACTTTCAATAACTGGTGCACAAGAGTATCAGGGGTCTCATTACACATTTGCTTTCCCAAACTATTGCCATTTAAACAATTAAGCTGATGACTCACTAATACTTGTATACTGAATTAAAATGGTCACAATTATCTCCAGCTTCTGGACATTGTGCTGACTGAAAGAGGTCAATTTAGAATGACCTACACAAACTATATAAAAACCATTATGATTTTGATCTAATATGATTACAAATTAGGATTTCAAAGTGTTAAATGGGGAGTAGAGTTAGATTTATTGCAATAACTTCAATCTGTTAATGGAGCAGCCGCAGGAAATGGGTGATTCTCTGCAGCTGAGTGAATGCACAAGATATGGTCAATTTACATTGACAAAAGCTAAACGATGGAGAAAGAAAGCACTGCAGATGCTGGAATATCTCGATGAAAAACAGTGATGCTGGGGGAGCTCAGCAGGCCAGGCAGCATGTGTGGAGAAAAGCAGGTGGTCAATGTTTCAGGTCAGGACCCTTCTTCAGGACTGAAGATAGGAAAAAGGGAAGCCCAATATATAGGAGGGAAAAGCAGAGCAGTGATAGGTTGAAAAAAGCATCATAGTCCTCCAGCATCATAGTGTTTTTCATCAAAGCTAAATGATCTTGAGTGGCTGTATCTATGACTTTATAGAACAGTGAGATGAATAATGTTTATCCTTTTCATCAGCTGATCATAAAAAATCCATGCAGCTCCGAACCAATGTAACCAGGAGTGCATGCACTGATCCTTAATGTGAAAATATGTATTTGTTGATCCTTTTTAGTATCATGGTGCCCTCAAGATTGGAGGGATTGGGGTGAGTTCATGTGCAACATCAGGCTAAAAATGACTGTGATAAATAACTCCTTTTGAAGCTCTGGATTTGAACATTTTACTGTCTGAATAAAGTTACCACAAAATGAGTAACCTACACACTGTAGCAGCTGTTACTGGATTACAGGCACTTCTTGAACCCTGCAATTAAACCATCAAACACCCAGCAGCTAAACACTACACAGCGATGACCAGTGGCTTGCAGTGTATGTTTTGACATCACACATAAAGTTCCCATGTGTATGCAATTGGTGAATGAAGCAAATCTTAATTTGGAGAGTTAAGACCTACTTTGGAGTTGGTTAAACCAGCCCAACCTTCTTGTTCCCAGGGAGACTGAGGTACCTATTGTCTCCCAAGTTAGTCTTATTTAAGAAGTTTTCTTGGTGTTCAGTCCTGCTGCCCACCAGCCATTCTTCTTGGCCTCGATATCCTTGTGGGCGGGGATTGTGGGAATGGTGATGGTAATCAACCGCTGATCATGTTTTGGACCAACTCTAATCCAATATCTGATCAATCTTCAGACCATTGCTCCTCCCAAATTCACCTTGACTTAGACCTTGGTCTCCCTACCTCTACCTGCCAACCAAACAACATCCCTTCCCCTATAAATCCCCCACCGTCTGGCATCCCTCTGAGTAAAGGAGTTTCTCATCACCTCAGTCCTAAATAGCCTACCCCTGATTCTAGATTTCTCGGCCAATGAAAACATCCTATTTACATCCAACCCATTGAGCCCTGTAAGATTTTTGTAAACTTCAAGGAGATCACCTCCATTTCTCTAAATTCGAGAGGCCTAGTGGATGAAATCTCTCCTTAAACGCCAAACTCGTAACAAAATTCTATGTAATAACAGGTATTGTGTTTCTGGCAAATGTGTAATGAATAATTCATGACACCCTCTTTGTAGCTGCTGGTCTAGACGATCTTGTCATTTGCTGCTAATTTTCATGAATTGCACATCTATTTGCATTGAGTTTTAGTGGTTACGCAGTGACTTTGGCACCAAGCAGAGGAATCAAGTGAGAGCTTGAGTTAGGTCCTTGCTACTCAATGTGAAGAAGTATTTTAATAGTTTGTAATGCACATTGATACAGCATTCTCTTGCCAACATTGCCATTTTGTTTTGATGAATACAGAGCAAAATGAAATTAAAAGAATGAAATGGACTTCAATTAATTCAAGCACACACATACTTTTTTAAAAGGAGCATTAATTGGATTAACATAGCAGAGACTGAGGTACAGGCTGTATTCTGATTGGTTGCTTCCAATAATGGTTGAACGTCTTGTGGGTTGTTGAAGTAGCTTTATATGATATTCTGACAGTACAAAAAGACCATGGTGGGTACAGTACTATAAACATGTGTATCATTGCTTTGTTTAGAAAGAACAACAAATACAATCAGCATTCATGACAGAGTTCTATGTTCTAATTTATTTCCTGTTTATTTACAGGCAATGAAAAAAGAAGAGAATGCAGAATCATAAAAGAGGAAAGTCATTTTGGAAAATATTTTCTGTACTGTGAACAGCTATTGATTCTCACCAATGGCAATTTTCAGATGTTTTTCTTTCCTTAACATTCAAGGGCCCAGCTGGAAACAATTATAATTGTCTCATAATTTGCAACTTTCTTATTACTGATTAAGTATCGGAAGCTGTCCGACTCAACGCAAAACTAGTTGTGTGTGATTGAGCTTGAAGTGAATCTTTGAAGAAAAAATTAATTTTAGAATCATTCCAAATTGATAAACTGATGTAATTGTTCTTGGGGTGAGGGCATCCTTATCACACTTTAGAAAATTGTGGGGGTGGGGGGTGGGGGAATGTGGTTAATGGCAAGTGGGATCTAGCTAATGTTTAAAACTTTTATAATAAACATAAACTGATGCTGGTGGAGGGACACTATGTTAGAAATGCTGTGTGCTTTCTAATGCCAGTGAAAGACATATGAAGCATTTTTGAAGGAACGAAGAAGATTTCAACTGCATAAAATAGCATGCATTATAGCACTATGATGTTCAATTTATGAAGTAGAGCAATAAATTAATGTTTCAATACCATATATCTCAGATTGTAAACTAAGTAAAGAGGGCAAAATTTTACTTTTATATAGACTTGGTGTTTTTGGAAATATTAAAACAGAATTTGGAAAGTGAAGTTATGAAGATTTAGTTGGTGAATGAAGCCTCGAAGGACATCAAGCCCTAGCCATAATACAGTCTGCAAGCTACAACCAAATACTCAGTCAAAATAAATTGCCATGAAGCATTGAAATAATTCTGATGAACAAGTCTTTGGATTTTGGATTTTCTTTTAAAGGTGTGAAATTATTAAACTTTGAAATGAAGGAGTCAACCTAAATATTTTAATCAAATTTGCAGCTGATTGCAAAGGTAGGTTTATATTTTGCCTTAGTATTTTGGTAATAGTTTGCATGCAAGCAGATGATGTTTCTTGAAGTTTCTCCACAAGGAACCACTGGTGTTTTCATAGGAAGCTTCTGCCATGTATGACAGCTGTGTCTTACAGTCTAGTACAGAAATCAAGTCCTATTTTTAAAATCATTTTCAACTTCTTGCCATAATATGAAGACAGAATAAAAGACATAATTTCAAACAGAGGGTTTTATTGTGATGAACTCCATAACTCTTTTACTATCTGGTTATATGTGTAGTTTCCAATTGAACAGAAACATTATTCTGATATGTAGAAGATCAATATTTCATAGAAGACAATGAGCTCATGTTTAGCAGTAGTAACTGAAACTACTACATTTGATGGAGTTCTGATCATGTTTACACTATTGTAGATAATAGTCTATGTTATAGGTAGGGCTTGAAATTTTTTGGAGGATTCAATTTGGAGATTATTTTTGTTGTCACTGTTTTGCAAAAGTTTCAGTAGATCCAATTTTTGGTTTCCATTATAAATTGCAACTAAATTGGTGATAACAATAAATAATATCTTCACCATCAAAGCTGGCAATTTGTTTTTATTTCCCCCTTTGTTACTCTATCACGAAATAGGCAAATGGATTCTATTAGGAATCTAGAAATAGAACTGTTCACAATACGTACATTTTAGAAATAAACTACACAGTAGACCTAAAATATGTGAGTTATCAATGCAAAACAAAGGTATTTTTTACATAAATCATCAGGGTGTTTTATGGCTCTGGCAAACTAAATTCCAAAAATTTCAAACCCTAAGTGCAGCTGAAAGTTTGTGATACAACCATCTTCTTGTGGTTGTGAATGGTTAGTGCAGGCTTGGGGCTGCCTGTATTTCAGAATCTTTGTAAATGCTGGGAGTTGTGTAACATGGCCAAAAGTACATATTTCTCAGATGTTGAAGCTGACTTGAATACTAAAGTTTAAATGCAGTAAGTCAGATTTCATATTCCAGATCTAAAGGTTGTTCAACAAAGTGGTGCAGTGCTTGAAGAATCTTCTGCAGTTTTTAATGGAATCCACATTTGTAAACTGGTCAATTTGGGCTCTTTTAATTAATGCCAATGCAGACTTCAAGCCTTTGATTAATGCCTGGAGTTATACAGCATGGAAACAAGCTATTCAGCCCAACTCACCCGCATTGAGTCTGAAGCCCACACTGTGATCCTCAGTTCATTGTAACGTTTAGTATTTGATCTTATCATTGGAATTGGCTAATTATTGTCACTTATACCAAGGTACAGTGAAAAACTTGCGTACTGTTCATACAGATCAATTCATCACACACTGCATTGAGGTAATACAAGGTAAAACAATACAGAATGCAGAGTAACGTGTCACAGCTACAGAGAAAGTGCAGTGCAGGTAGACAAGAGATAGATTGTGAGGTCAAGAGTCCATCTTGTTCTACTAGGGAACCATTAAATAGTTTTATGACGGCGGGATAGAAGCTGTCCTTGTGCCCGGTGGTATGTGCTTTCATGCTTTTGTATCATCTGCCCAATGGGAGAGGGGAGAAGAGAGAATGTCCAAGGTGGGTGGGGTTTTTGATTAGGCTGCTTTACTGAGGCAGCAAGAAGTATAAGCAAAGTCCATGGAGGGGAGGTTGGTTTCCGTGATGTGCTGAGCTGTATCCACAACTCTCTGCAGTTTCTTGCGGTCCCGGGCAGAGTAGTTGCCATACCAAGCCATGATGCATCCAGACAGAACGCTTTCTGTGGTGCATCAATAAAAGTTGGTGAGTGTCAAAGGGGGCATACCAAATTTCTCTAGCCTCCTGAGGAAGTAGAGGCACTGGTGAGCTTTCTTGGCTGTGGCATCTACGTGGTTGGACCAGGACAGGCTATTGGTGATGTTCACTCCTAAGAACATATGTGCACTACCCTCCTTCCTGAAGTCAATGACCAGCTCTTTTGTTTTGCTGATATTGAGGGAAAAGTTATTGTCATGACACCATGTCACTAAGCTCTCTATCTCCTTCCTGTACTCTGACTGATCGTTATTTGAGATATGGCCACTACAGTGGTATCATCTGCAAACTTGTCCTGATGATACCAGTACAAAATCCACATGTCAGCTGGTCCCAAAGGACCCTTCTTCATGTAATAGCCAGGGTAATGTCATGCAAATAAAATGTCATAATCAACTGGCATACAGTACATGACTTGTATCAGTCCAGTCAGAGTTGGCAACTCAGTGCCCTCTGAAGTGCAATTTAAGTTTGGGTAGGCCAGGTTTTATTTTAATTTTGGGTGTGGGGGTGGGGGTGGGGTATGTGGATTTGGTCGAATTCAGGGAGAGGGTGACATAAAAATTGGACAAAAGCAGGAATAGATCAGAGGGCCCCTTCAATCTGCCTGCTGCACCATTCAACAAGATTATGGCTGATATTTTCTGAGGAATTGGTCAAGAAGAAGACAACCGACACAGATTACTGCCTCCTTTTCACAGCTGTTTACGACAATTTACAGTGTGCATATTAGCAGTTCACGTACACAACAGCAGTGCCAACAGTTAAAGGTATTTCTTGGTTATAAAGTATTTTGGGACATAGTGAGAGCATGCAAAGTGCACCACAATCACCCAGTTACGAGATGATAAATATTCAGCAGTTTGATGTGCAAGGCCCCAACAGCTGTTGTAGGTGTCCACTACTGCCACAGGATATTGGCCTTCAATAAAATGTTGCAGGAAAAAGCCTCATGAAATTAGACCTTTTTTTCTCCCCAAAAAATGAGGTCCATTTCCTTCTCTAATCATTTGTTGGTTGCACCAACAAATAGGGTAGTGTTTAGTTATTAGATTAGCAGCCAGGCTTCTGTACCTATAATGCAGAGATAAGAGTTTAAGTCCCTCCATGCCAGCTGGGGAGTTCAGGTGATTAAATATATTTGGATTTTAAAAAAAACTAGTTTTAGTAACCATCAAACTAGTGGAATGTAAGAACCAATCTGGTTCATTAACATCCTTCAAGGAAAGTAAACTGCAATCTTTATCTGGTCTGACCAATATATGACTCCAGACCTACTAATGTGGTTGATGCTTAACTATGGTTTAATTCAGGGACAATCAGAGGTGTATCATTAAAACCAACATGGCCAGTATCATTTTAGGCATCCTATTTAATTTGTACACATCTCAGAGAAATGAGCATAATGTCATCTCTGTGTGGTAATACATACAAAACATTGTTTCTCTAGTTTTATATTGACAACATGATCCCGAATACTCTGCTGTAATCTTGTAACATGAATTGGGTTTCTACTGTTGCTGCATAGTACTTCAATACGGGTTCAGGGGACAGGTGTGGTTAAAATCTTATTTCCACCAGAGGGCACCAAATGATTAGATAGATTGCCAAGTATCCAAGAGAAAGATGAAGCACAGCGGCTGTGGATTAGAAGACAAACTTCCAAAGCTTATAGCAATAGTTTGGAAGCTGAGCAAATAGTTACAAAAAGAAAGCAGGCAGTATTTTTATGATTATTACTGATGCAGTAGTTGGAGTCCCTTATCCTCTGAACAGCCTTGATAACTGCATTCCTTCATTTTAAATATAACATGGCTTCTTAATTGGATAATCTTTCAAACTTACTACCCTTAAAATGTACTATTATGGAATTGTTATTTTTGAATTAATTACTACTTGGGCTGAGTGTCAATTTTATTAAAACAAATTGAGGATAGTTACTCAGGAGAGATAAATGAAAGTAGTTAACATTGTGCATGCATTCAAACTCTCAAGTTCAATTACATTAGGAAAAAAAACAGATCTCATCACACTAATACCCTGAATACTGATGTATCCTTGCACTATTTTGGGAGGGAACGTCTATGCAGAATGAGGATTGTCTTTATTTTTTAGTGTGTGATATAAAGGGTGTTGGAGCCCACATTTTCTAAGTTCTGTTTATCATTAGGAGAATATTTTTAATGCCACATGTTTAGTCAATGTCCTCTCACAGAATCACCATCAAAATTTCCAAAGGTCTAACCAGTGGCTTCTGCTCTGCATTCTATGCAAATGTTTATCCTGTTAAAATTCTCACAGCATATACATTTCAATCCATCTCCTGCCACATTCCCTGCTTCCATCCTTATAAGCAGACTGTCATAACTAGTTTAACTTACTGGAGACACAAGTGCAGATGCTGGAAATCTGGAGCAACACACAAAGGAGCTGGAGGAACTCAGTGGGTCGGGCAGCATCCATGGAAGGGATGGACAGTCGATGCTTCAGGTTGAGTCCTGATGAAGGGTCTGGACCCAAAATGTCAACTGTCCATTTCCCTCCGTAGATGCTGCCTGACCTGCTGAGTTCCTCCAGCTCCTTTGTGTGTTGATCCAGTTTAACTTACTGCTCCTTTCAAATATCTCTTTAATATTTATTTATTTGTGCTATTGGTCTTTCTCTGTTGAGCAGCATCAACAATTTGCATTTACCTTGTAATATTTCATGCAAGGAAAAAAAAACAATTGACTTTGAGCACAGTGGTTTATTAGAAAAGGTGACCAAAAGCATGATCCTAGTGACTGGCTGTAACAAGGGTCCTAAAGGAGGAAAGAGAGAGACAGAAAAGCATTGAGGTTTGGGGAATGAATTCCAGAGCTTGAGGCATTAGCAGTTGAAGACGCAGATGACATAGGTGGATCAATGATAAATGCAAATGGCCAGAACTGAAGGACCGTGATTTCTTCGAGAGTGATGGAGTTGAAAAAGATTACAGAGACGGGAGGGTATGATGAAGGACAGATTTGAAAATGTAGATGAGCATTATAAAACAGGTGCTGCTGGACAGCAACACAGTGTGGATGAGTGAGGAAATGGATGGTAGAGTTTTAGTCAGTATATTGTTCATCAGCTTTTGAAGTTTGCTGAAAATGCTTGCTAGGAGGATTGACCTTAAGTCCTTCTGTGGTTGGATAGGCAGAGCTACTTCATCACCTATTGCTGCCTAGAGAATTGCTTCCACGCACACTGGACATGCTGCCTCAGTATGTCGCTGGATTGGTCACAGATCAAACTACACTGTTACATCAGCACAACAGCCAGTCACCTCAGGATCATTTGCAGAGTTATATTAAGGAGATACTGGACCATTTCAGTCCCCAAAAATATCCCACTGAGTCTCAGCTACTTCACTTAAATTCTACCTCTGACACAGAAGGATGCACTGACAGACCTGCACCAAACAAACAAACTCCCCAACATTGCTTATTACTTATTGGTCAGATGGGAAAATGGGTTATCCTGGCAAGAAATTTGTGACACATTGTTTTGTGAATTGATTTAAATGAATTTGAATAATTCTGGCTACTTAGTGATGCCGGAGAAACTAACTGGAGCTAACTTCTTACAGTGCTTCATTTAGAGAAATTCAACTCTTTTAAATCACCATCTTGCCAATCATTTTAAGTTAGAAATAGAGAGAGTGATGTTCCTGGTACTTTATCAACCTTTATTTCTGACCATGATGAGATCAAGCATTTTCCAATTTCATGTGTCAACCTTCCCAAAGCCCCGATTAATTCCACAGGGAGCATGTGTAGCCCCTGTGAATCTAGCTAATCTGTTGATAGACTTAAGATTTCAAGCACGTGGTCTCACAAATTCCAGCGAGTCTGGCAAATGTCAGAGTTACACTCTATTTTGGAAACTGGATAAAAACCAAAATTGCCTCAAATATAATCTCTTAAAACAATGTACTTACTTAAGTTTATGAGTGTTGAACTGGTGCCAATATAAACAAGACCACTTTAAAAGGCTATTCTGACGTTAATACTCATGAACCAATCCATTTTACAACCCAGTTCAATAGCTCAATCTCCCCTATGGTTCACTATTGCTACTGGCACTTGCACCCTCTTTTTGTAGTAACTGTTCTTACCTTTTATTGTCAAGGGATTTTGAAATGTTGTTACTTGTGAGGGCATACACACACTAATAAAATGGCAGAAAAGACCAGAGAATCCACCCATCTAGATTGGAAATAAGTCAGTGTAAAAGCAGTGTAAAGGGTTGAAAAATATAGTCATATTCCCCATATAAGAATCAAACATAAATGTCAATGTTATCAAATAGTGACAGTTGAATTTACAAGTCTTGATTATCTGGGGAGTTAAGATTCCCCCATCTAGGAAGGTGCATAGTGGAAGTTTGTGCACGGGACTTTGAAGTGACAAAAGCATGCCGTTTGAAGTCACTATCTGCCTTCATACATATATGTGTAATACAGAAGGTGCAGAATGAAAATCTGGAAATGTACCATTGGTGCACAAGGAGGTGATGAGAAGTTCAAAGAAAATTCCGTTGCTAAAAATACACTGCACAATAGAATAACTTCGAACAAATCATTTCTGATCTGAAAATTATTCAGTTGAAACAATTTTTATTATTTTATTAGAAATATTATATTGTGATCTACTTATCAGATACCTTGAGAATTCACCTAGATTTCTAAATCGTCTTTAGGATGTCTAGCTGATGCTACCAAAAACAACAAACCTGGTGACCACATTTCTGGACTCTGTTGCATTCTGCTGATATAGTTCTTCCAGGATCAAGACCAACACCTCCAACACCTCACCAGGCTTGTGTCTATAGTTCATTTAACTGTCATGGAAATGCATTTGTCCTTCATAATTTCTAGACTACCATTAAATTTACACTTTGGCTGATACCCAAACAAAATCTGTCTGTTCACTTCTACACCCACGCAAATATAAAGCTGCTCTTTTAATGTAAAAGTAACGTGGCAAGAGGTGAATAGTTTACAGGAAAAATTAATGGGAGCATGGAATTGCTTTAGACTTAATGGGCCAATGTGGCCTTTTTCTGTGTTGTACAAAAATATGGAAATATGGAATTCATTGGATATTGCAGATAGCATTGTGTCGAAAGCAAGCCATTACTTTCAATGCGATTACAGTATTTAAACCCTTGGGTTTTAAACTTTCTCAATTCTGAACCATAATTATTTGTACATCCATACTTCTTGTTTTCTTCCCTTTTGTAAAAAAAATCAGTACTGAATGAGGAAATGAATTACATGAGGCAAGCATCAAAATAGCTCTCCTAGGATTTTAACATATAAAACCACCAAATAATGGCAAACAACTGAACTTACAAAAACAGGACAATCTTCAGTGGAGTCTTATGTTTTCCATCTATACCTACAAAGTTCTCTTATTTGTCTCGGGAAGGAAAAGAAACTGTAGGAAATTACCCAATATTACCTGCCCCCGACCCCTCAATCAACATTGTGAAATGATTTCAGTTGTCATTTACTTCTCTGCTGCTTGTACAGCTCATTGTGTCTAACTTGGCCACACATTTCTTACTTTACTGAATAAACTTCAAAACTACTCGATTATTAATAAAGCACTTTGGATCAACTCAGGATCATGAAACCTTCATTGCTGTACTCTAGACAAGATTATTTTCCCATTTAATTTTGGAGTAACAGATTCCAAGCCATTCCAAAGATTTACCAAAAATATTTTTATAGAAAGTCAGGTCATGAGACTTGATGTGACTACTACAAATACATTATGAAACGCCCCTTAAATGTGTCTTCCAGTTTCTTAAATGATCAATTCTGACAAAGGGTCTTTGACCTGAAACGTTAACTCTATCTCTATCAGATGCTGCCTGACCTGCTGAGTGCTTCCAGTATTTTGTGTTTTTATCTCAAATGAGTGCAACCTACTGGTAGCCAAGGGATCATAATCATAACCTCTGACAATCTATTGGAGGTGAGGATATGATGAAGATATATTGGAATTAGATATGTTGGAGGCTTCAGGCAGAATAAAGTGACAGACGAGTGAAGGTTACATGACACCTGATGAGTCATCAAGTGAATTGAATAAAGTTGCCAAAAAAATCTGACATTTCAGTCTTCATACACTCTCCACACAGGTGAGAAATTAACTAGATTGGTTCAGCCGATATCATTCCACCTGTTGATCCAACTATATATCATGCAGCTCTCTAACTGTGCTGAAGTCCTATCAAATTCTGCATTTCCATCGATTTAGTATTAAAGCCCTTTGCTTTTCTTTGGATCATGAAAGCCTTTTCAGTGCAAACCTCCCATCTATACATTAGAAAAGTGGAATTCATTAATTTTAAATGAAAGCCTTTCATAATGTTTACTGTATATATTTTATTAAAAAGCCTAGAAATAAGAGTTTTGTAATTACTACAGATTCATACATGTGGAGGAGCACCCCTTAACTTCTGGGAATGCACTGTAATGCAAATGCTTGCACACACTTGAATGGATTTGGAGATCCAGTTTAAGACAGCATTCCATTGGGTACCTGTGCAACAGAATCTGTAGCCCATTTATTTCTTGCTAGAGAATGGCTCCTACTTCATTTCTGAATTTCTAAAGTGAATATAACTGATTCTGGAAAGACGGAAACTGCCACAGCTGCCGTGTCAGAGGCTGATGACACTGGGTGACCCATGGTTTCTGAGGCCTTGTTTAAAGTACCAGCATTCATAATGGAGTTGTCAAAACTGCTGGTTGCCAATGGTAACACTCCCCCACCTACAGCCAATGTCTCCATTTGCTACAGTTTCCCACTTGTTGAAATCAGCAATGAAGAATTTCAGTTCCCCCTCACCAGCATCTTTAAACTGGAGCTTTGGGTGCCACACTGGTCTTGTGGCTTGGGGCAGCTCCCCTTTCACTCAGACCTTGGGGATATGACAGGGAAGCCAAGTCTTCCAGCCTTGATAAGTGCTGGAATGTGTGGCTTATTGGCTTCTGTAGGCATTGTTGTGTTGAGAACATTCTTCTTCCATTAGATGTCTGGGACACACTGCAGACATTGAAGGTGTAGATGTTGTGCCTTTTTTATTGGCAGTTGTATGTAGTCTATACAGCAACGTGCTAAGCACACTCATTTTATAGATCAGCGTCTTGGTTCTATTCTTCCATACCCATTTTATTAAGTGGCTGAAGTTGATAGCTGCCTTTTCAATGCACATATTGAGTTATAAAGTATCATCTACTTTCCATTCTACACAAACTCTCTTTGTTTCTCAGGCACCCTAAAGTGACTCAATAAATAAGCAAATCAATGTTATTGACTTTTGAGTTTCTGAGTTGGGAAGCAAGAAGACTGTTTGAAGGTTCAAGTGCAGAAGAGCTGGTATGTGGAAACAGACTGGGTATAGAACTGGACTCAACTCTGATGAAAATCTGCTGTCATTCATTGGCTTTTAACTTCACCAGCTGATGAAGTAGGAGCCATTCTCTAGCAAGAAGTCAATGGGCTACAGATTCCCAATGGAATGCTGTCTTATACCAGATCTCTAAATCCATTCAAGTGTGTGTGAGTATTTACATCACAGTGCATTCCCAGAAATTCAGGGGTGGCCCTCCACATACGATATACTTGTGCACAGATGTTGCTGTGGATATATGAGAGAGAGCAATTGGCACAATGAAACACAATTGACATCACTCTCACGATTTTCTACTGCATGGGGGGTAGAACCACACAGCTCTTGCCTGTAGAGGTTGGAGAATGATACATGAATGGTATTGGTATGCTGCAGGGGTGGTCCTGGGGGGGGGGGGGGTAGCAAAGCAATGAGGGTCAACTGAGTGGGTTGCCAGTGTCAGATCTACAAAGGTGAATCTTCATCTGTATTACCCCTTCATATTTCCAAAGTGCTGAGATTCAGCTTGGAAATGAATGGAATTCTATTCCATTCTGAAAAAAAAGTCAATTTCCAAGTTTGTGACATTGAAAGAAAAGGCACCTTGTGCTTAAACTCCTCAGCCTGGACAACAACGATTTCAATTTGTTTTCATCCAGAGAAGCTCCACCTAATAACACACTGAGGTAATCAAGCCACAGGACAACTTTGTGCCATTCTTCTCTGTAACTACTCTATAAAGTACTACTGATGACAAATACGAAAAACTGCCTGGGTTAAAATAATATCCCATCCAGACCCATGTGTACCAGCTACCTATGAAAGTTTCATTGTGCCAGAATGGATGGATTTCCTTCATCATCTCCAAAGGTATGCAGCAGATTCAAAGGTGACCTGTTCACAACAGATCGTCTATAAATCTTGCATTGTTTCAAGTGTCTATATCCATCCAATAAAATTCAGCGCAGGAGGAAATGCAAGGCATTATGGAAACATATTCATTGCAATACAAATGGGGGTTAAGATGTATTAATATTGCTTTTGTGCTGATGTTTGCATTATAATGTTCCCATTTGGTCTGTAAGCAATCTGAGGGGCCAAAGAACCTCATACCAACCTCATGAATAGGAAAGATCTGCTGGGAAGTTGATTTTTTCAATGTTGACCCATGTAATAAGCTTATCTGCCATATCCTTTGATTCAGCTTTTTATATTATGTTCATGGATTTATTTTGGATGCCAAGTGATATTATGCAAGGTGATTTAAAGAATAAACTTCGTAACAAAGTCACTAATTCCATTGTGTGAAGTTTAAAGTGATGAAACAGCAATGCTGTTCTCATGAGGTATTTTTAGAATGAGGGTTGAAGTGTTGGTATCCATTTTAAAAGTGACCTTTTATTTCTTCTCACCTTCCAGTGGGTACAGTAAGCAGGCAGCTCCAGCCAGTTCAGAGAATCTGACCATTGTATCTCTGGGCCAGTGAGTGACCAACAGGACGTAACTTGTTCAGGGCACCTAGCTTTGTTTTACTAATTTGTGCTAGCTGAGAAAATGATCACATCAGTCCCACTTCCCCACTCTTCCCTTTCACCCTTCAAATTACTTTCTTTATCATTATCACTTATAAAAGTTGCCGTTGAATCAGTTTCCACCCTCCTCCCTGGCAGTGCATTCGAGACAACATCTCTGCAAACAAAACCATTCTCAATCCTGCACTCCAGTTCTTTCGTCAATTTACCACACTGCTGCCAAGAACAAAGTTTTCCTTTGTTCTGTATATCAAAACACTCTATAATTTTGAATATCTATGATAAATCTCCTCTTACCTTCTCAACTCAAATGAGACCCACTTTCCAGCATCACTGATGTAAAAGGCAAAACACTGCAGTGGTTGGAAATCTAAAGTAAGAACAGAAAATGCTGGAAATAGGTCAGACTGTGGAGGCAGGAACAGTTACTGGTCTCAAACTTTGGCTCAGTCACTCAATGTATTTAAGACTGATATTGACAGTGATTTAGACATTCAGGGAATCAAAGGACTTGGGCTCAGTGCAGGAAAGTGGCTCTGAGGAAAATTATCGGAAGAGCAGGCATGATGGACCAAATGGCCGACTCCTTCAAACACCTGCAAAGGTGCACCAAGACCTTGGGTGCAACTGAATGAGCATTATATATCTTAGAGATCAAAAATATAGTGTCCTAGAGTTTTCCCTGAAACTGGGTAAGGTGGGGTTCAGGTGGCTGTCTGCCAGAGGCTCAACAGGGTCCACTGGGCTTTGTGTTGTGGCTGGGGGTGGCAGTAGTGGAGAAAGGTATCAGGCCTGTGCTTGGAGTGGGTGTGGGTCAGCAGCACAGATTGGGTCTGTACTTTGGGTTAAAGGGTAGGGAGAGGAATCAGGCCAGTCCCTTAAGTTGGTAAGGCAGGCGGGAGAAGGAAAG
Organism: Pristis pectinata; assembly: GCF_009764475.1. NCBI lineage: Eukaryota > Metazoa > Chordata > Chondrichthyes > Rhinopristiformes > Pristidae > Pristis > Pristis pectinata. Next base: position 25,572,007 of record NC_067422.1, read on the forward strand.
GAGTCAAGGTGAGATGTGTCCAGAGTCAGGCCAATAATTGGCCTAGGATTACTACAGGAAAGGAGGCAACTAATGCTAGAGGGCTCAAAGTCTGTGCCCCATTGAGTCAGGAACAATATCAGAGGCTGTTGAAGGGGTTGGGGCTGTGGTGTGGGATGTGGGAAACAGAACGATTTGAGGCTGGTTTAGGACAATGGACATAAGTTCTGCTGCAGTAGTTCACAAGGTCCACTGGTCTGGAAGTGACATCATTCCATGACGCTCCAACAAGACAATCACACCAGGTAGGAAGGGTGACTCACATCCAAGAATGCCCAATCAAATGTCTCGAGCGATACAAAATGACCCAGAAATGATTGTTATTATGTTTTGCTCCTGGGGGAGAAAAAAATCATGTGAATTAAATTCCTAGCCAACTCTCTCCATAAACATTGCCTGGCCTGCTAGGCATTTGCAGCATCTGCTGTACCTATCCCTCTTTAGTCTCTGTTCAGTTATAAGTACCTGCCCCTATCTTCTCTATTAGAAAAAAATGACTCCGATTTTCAGATTGTCACTGCATTTGATTGCCCATCTGTGGTTGTCCTGGAAATAAGCAATGGTTGAGGGGGGAGGGGTCAAAGGTCATGGTCTGCACCTCATTGGATCAAGAGTGACACCAGAGATCAGTGGAGGGGTTGAGGCAGTGTGGGTGGGGTCAGGTGTGATTGGCTTTCTCGGCCGCTTCAGATTTACTATAAGGGATTTAGGTGTCAGTCTCAGCAGAACAAAGATTAATGCCTTCAGAGAAAGTACTTGTGAGTTTTGTTCATGAATGTCTCTTCACGTGAGCCTTATTGGGTCTCCTGACCTGAGTCTGGATTTCTGGTTTAAGAGCTGACATGAAAGGAAACTACAACAAACCAACCCATGGAATGGTCATACAGAAAGGGAAGCCTGTCCTGGGAACTGTAAACCTGATGATTTGTCCCATAAATGCTCAGGACAGAGAATTATTTTGCCTGCCCCAATATCACAGGTTATCTCAGTTAAATTGAGCCAAGTATTTGAAATAGATGTAGGAGCCATAAATATAAGATGGTAACTAATCAATCCAACAAGAAGTTCAGGAGAAGATTCAATCGCCTTACGAATGTTTGGAATATGGAAAATGGAACATGGAGTAGGCTAGTTCGATAACAGAAACACATTTAAGATAAGTAAGTTCATAGGAGAGCAAGGGGTAGAAAAATATGCTGAAGATATGAGTTAAATTAGAGCAGCAGAGGCACGGATGGAACATAAATATTGCACTTCGTGTTAAAGGCCAAAAAAACAAATGAAACTCACAATCATTTTACTTGGAAGTGAGTATTTAAGAACTTTCGTTGTTGGATTGAATCAAATATAGAATAAGCCAGATACAGACCCAAACATAGTTAACCCTCAATGCTTTATTTCTGTTAATCAAGATCTTTACTCAGACATGCACCCTCAGATAAATCCTGACTGAAATAAAATTTAAAAAGACACATTTGTCCCTGTGATTACAGTGAGTGAAATAAGATCTGTAATTAAACAAATGTTAAAGAGGGTCTAACCAAATCTAAGCCACGGATATCAAATGTCTGCATGCTGTAATAAATGAAAAGGGTCACACCACCAACAAGGTTATCAACTTTCACTTCCATCTCCGAGGAAACATTTGAAAGAGCTTTAATGCTGGTCACCGTGCAGTTAAGAATTGGATCCCTGCAGTCTGCTAACAGATCAATTCAAGTTTTAAATGTGAGATCAGCCTTTTCCCCTTCCTCCCCTACTTGGATTTTGATAGTTGGAGGATGTTGGAAATATGCAGCAAGTCGGCAGAGAGAGGGAGTTAGTTAACCTTCAGGATTCCACTTGACCTGGACCATGCCAGGGGTTCACTTCCTGTACAATCCCTGCAGCTGCCTCAACCATCCAAGGTGAGAGGATGGATGCCCTTCACATCTGGCCCCTCAACTTTACAGCAGCTATAACTGGTTATAGCAACAATCAACAAGCCCATTCATTTGATTAGACCTTCTGAACATCATTAAAAGAGTAAGATTGGTTAAGTTTTATTTGCTGATTTTTCTTTATTTCAGTTTATATTTATGTTTTTGATTAATTTACAATGTCCAGTGTACTTTAGCTAAAGTTCTTAATTCCCTAGTACCAGGGGGATCTACTCCAGAGTTCTTCCATGGACGAGAGGGCTGTGAAGGGTGGCCAGGCATCCGGTGATGGAATCTGAGTTCCTGCCCCCCTCAGCACTGCCTGACGGCATTTGTCTGGTCACAGTGGTCAGAGGCATTTTCACTCCTCTTAATTGTCTCTGATATTCAGGGACTTAAAAAGCAGTTTAAATGGATTGAAATAGCAAAAATATAAAAATTTTAAAAATAAAAATTAAGAACTTTAGCTAAAGTACATTGGACATCGTAAATTAATTAAAAAAGTAAGTATAAACTGAAACAAAGAAAAATAAGCAAATAAAACTTAACCAATCTTACCTTTTTAATCAAGTTCAGAAGGTCTGATCAAATGAATGGGCTTGTTGATTATAGCTATAACCAGTTATAGCTGGTGTAGAACCGAGGGGCCAGATATGAAGGGCATCCATTCCCTCAGCTCAGCACAATCCAGAACAGCTACTGAACTCACAAATAACTTTTGCCCAAGTGGGACATGAAATTCCCCCCCCTCACCTATCTCCATCTTCAGTGCTGAAGTGTGCTGAAGTCAGGGTTGTGAACAGTCCCTTATGGCATCTCTATGAAATCTCTAGGATAGCCCCAGCTCCTTAAAAAGATGGACAGTGATGAGACCAAGGAATTATGTTGACTTGGATGGAGTGCTATGAAGACTAGAGGTAGCAACCTCAGCTCCCAACCCCCCCCCCCCCCAACTGTTTTCTGCTTCCTGGACTCTCTCCTGCCAGACCTGCAGACCAGGACACCAGAGATCAGATTGGGCCCATAATTGAGAGTTCAGGGATCTGAGACCAGGGACAATGAAATAAAGTATAAAATAAAGCCTGGTCCAATCTTCTGGGCCTGACTTCAGATCTAGGTCCAAATCTAGCTGCAGATCCAGGGCTATCATATTTGTAGACTCAGGCTTGTCAATAAAACATGGGTGAGTTTGAGTTATCACCATATAACATGTCATCATCTACTGGTGGACATGGGTCTCTCATTGACACTAACTGCAATTTCAAAGAGCTGGCACAGGCTGCAAGATACTTTGAATGACCATTCCCTGTCCCCACCTCCCTCCAGACTTTACCCTTGTTCGAGACAGTACATGTACATGAACTTGAGGGCTTCCTAGATAAAGCTGGTACTGCAAAGGGCACTGGTTATTGAGGGTAGACAGGGAGAAAATGTGTCCAGCTTCCTGATTTAAGGTAGTGGGGAACATTTTCTCTTTGAGAGGTACGTACAATCAGCCTTCCAATCAATGAACATTTTAATTTTATGTATTTTTTCAGAATGACCAGAGTTTACCTTTGAATGTAACAGCACACAGTTTGATGTCTGCAGTGTTCTCAAAAAACCATCACCGATCTGGAACAAGTAACCGACAGACCCTGCATTGTTTTTCATTTTTCCACTTTCACTGATTGAATATGTTTCATTCTTGGAGCAGTTTGACCCATTGAGCCAGCGTTGCTCCTGGGATCTGTTGTATAGCAGGGTGTGTGGTGGCCTTACTTAGAATCCCCACCCGTAATAAATCCTTACCTCAATAATCTACACCCATTAATCCCCTGTTGCTTGGATATGGTGTTGGCAAACCAAGTAAATCTGGAAACTGAAGACAGGCTGAACCTTAGTCAAGGGGTCGGGGTGGGAGGAAGGGAAGGGGCAACCCAGCTGCCCCCATTGGAACTCAAAGCCATTCATTATTTCAGTTCAATGCTGTTTTATGAAAGGTCATTGACCTAAAACATTAACTCTGTTTCTCCCCCAATGGAGCGTACTTTCTTTACCCGTGAAGTATGTCAGGCAACTCTGGCTTGTTATAGCAGGAGGCCTTTCCTCCTGCTCACAACACCTCCCCAACACCCACCCTACTACACCTGCAACTGTTACAGAAAACATTAGTTTGATTAACAAACTTCTGGAATTATACTGCAGTGTTAAAAGGTCATGAAAAGAACATAAATAAAACAATTCCATTAGTCCATTCGGCCCATCAAGTCTGCTCCGCTATTCAATCATGGCTGATTTTATTTTCGACCTCATTCTCCCACCTTCTCCCCGTAACTCTTAATCCCCTTACCAATCAAAAAGCTATCAATCTCTGCCTTAATACACTGGATGACTTGGCCTCCTCAGCCCTCTGTGACAACATATTCCACAGATTCAACACCCTCTGGCTGAAGAAGTTTGTCCTCATCTCAGTTTAAAAGGGACGTCGCTTTATTCTGAGGCTGCGTCCTTTGAGTCTAGTCTTTCATACTAATGGAAACATCCTCTCTATGCCCACTCTATCCGGGCCTTTCTGTATTCGGTAGGTTTCCATGCGATCCGCCCCTCGTTCTTCTAAACTCCATTAAGTACAGACCCAGAGCCATCAAATGCTCCTCATGCGTTTTCATTAGCATTAACAGAACTGCATTTTCAGGAAGGGCATGTCTTCTGCTGAACTGAGCCTGCTGAGGGATTGATCTGACTGGTAATCTGTGGTTACCTATAGAATCACCAGCTTTCAAACGCTTGGGCCTCAGCATCTCTTGGACATTGCACATGCTCAGCCAGACGCAGAAGTGCGAGATAAGCTGGAGAATGGATAACAGCACATCTGATGCAAAACAACAAATTTCATGACATATAAGTCAGTGATAATAAACCTGATTCTGATTCTGATGTCACATGCTGCCATTGGACTAACCATTGAGCCCAAAGGCAGAGAACTAATGTGTTGGAGAAAGGGTCTTGATGCACTCTATAACCCCATTCATTTCAGTTTAGTCATTGACCTTTTGAACAAAGGTAAATGCTAGTAACTACTTGAGTTATTTTACTTTATTTTACTGTTTTTAATTACATATTGATGTTTTGATATGTTTAATTGAAATTATTTGTTTTTTGTGTTTTTTAAAAATTTATTTTACTTATTTAAATCTATCTTCACAAGTTACTGACTGTCAAAGACCCATAAGTACATTTCAAAGAGCTTTGTCAGCTTACTGCTCTCAAAGTCCATTAGGGTGACCCGGGTAGGGCTTCTGCATGGCCTCTCATTGCCTCACAGTGGGGAGGGTCAGCTCATCCTGCTCTCCATATCTGGAATAAGTAAGTGCAGGTGGGCAGGCATTGTAAATTCAGCATGATCCAACTCCATGTTTTCCCGTGAATTAGAAATGAAAGTAAATGGACAATCTAATCCATTATTTTCATTCAAAGGGAAGTGAGAGATAATCAATACTCTGTAAGAACACCATATGATGGATGAATTTTAGCCTCAGCACTTTCTCTAACATAATAGATTGTAGCATAATTTCATTGTCTTTTCAAGATATTTTAATAATGTTCAACCTCTCCACCAAGGTTATTTTGCTCAGTGGAACTTGCACAGCATTGCAGTAAAAACAATAGCTTAGAGAAAAGGAGATTTTAAATGATGCAAAAAGAAAGTAATTCAGTCAAAAAGAAGTGAATGCAATTGGAAGGTAAGGTATAAGTGATTAATAAACCACATGCAGCTAAAGTTCTTAACAATTATCTCAAAACTTTCTCTCACTGCACTACCTGGTTTAGGGTACACTCATTATTGCATCTATGCTACTTATTTTCCATGTCATTTTCTTTGCTGTGAACTTCATGTTTTGATTGGTTTTCCAGGTGGGAAGTATGCACTTTAGAGGATTCAAACTGCAATACTTGTCTTAGCAACAAAGTTAAGGCACTGGAAGGGTGTTTCAATTGACTTTTCTCACTCTTGATTCTGTTGTGCCAAGAACTGACCAGATCAATCAAATGAAGAGATCAGGCAGCCCTGGAATGCACTTTATATAAAAAAAAAACCCTTTCATTTGTCAGTCAGGTGCTACACATCTAATAAAACTGAACAACATTGATTCACCTTATGTAATTGATTCTAATTTAAAAATATTTAAAATTTGAAGGGAATTATCTATCCAGAACCTTAACTGCTAAAAGCAGTTTATTTATTTAAATATTTCCAAAGACATGTTTTCCATGAACAATATCTTCCTCTCCTGATGGATCTGACTCATGCTGGAATATGGCCCAATTACTTCATCTAATGGCCATTCGTTATGTAGGACAGCACAGTGTCAGCCTGCCACAGCCCATGAGTTAATCACAGCCTTCTCTTACCCAATATTATGATTTTTGCAGAAACCAGGATGGGAAGCCTGGTTGATGTTTCCACACCTCTGTCCAAAGGTATGCAGCCATTGTGGTGAGCCTCTCACTGATTCATCTGTAATTAGTTAACCAGAACAATCCAATGAATATACATAGAGCTTTCCTTGCGTGCAGAACTTAGTTCCACACTTGCATTTAACAAGTGAGTTGTTAAAATTTAATGAAAATACTAAATAAGTTTTACTACACTGAAATGGTATGCAAGTTACTTCCCTGCCAATAATGACTCAATTGTCAACAAATATGTATATTAATTATATGTGAAATATTGTACAATGTATTAAAAATGTCTGATGAAAGCTTATTGAAACTTGTAAATAAATCAGATTAGTTAATTACAAAGAGTATGTTCCAGTTATTAAACATTTGAGGATTTAGGTTAAGCCATAATAAAGGTGTGCTAGTGTAGTGGTTAAGATACTGTACTAGCAGCCAGAATTCTGGACCATTCATCTAGAGTCATGAGTTCCAGTCCCACTACAGCAGCTAAAGGATTCAAATTTAAGTAATTAAAGAAATCTAAAACTTTCAAAAAAGCTAGTTGCAGTTAATTGTATCCATAATGTTAATGGATTGTGGTTAAACAGCCAATTGGTTTACCAATTTTCTTCATGATCTTTGCATCCTCCCTGGCCACAGGAATGATACCAGAGGATTGGAGGATGGCACATGTTGTTCTGTTGTTTAGGAAAGGTTATAGGGATAATCCTGGGAATAATAAACCAGTGAGTCTTACGTCAGTGGTGGGCAAACAGTTGGAGAGGATTCTTAGGGACAGGATTCACGAGCATTTGGAGAAGCATAGCTTTATTAGGATAGTCAGCATGGCTTTCTGAGGGCAGGTCGTGCCTCATGAGCCTAACTGAGTTTTTGAGGAGGTGACAAAACAAACTGACGAAGGTAGAGTGGTGGTTGTTATGTATTTGGATTTTGGTAAGGCTTTTGACAAAGTTCCCCATGGCAGGCTCATCCAGAAAATCATGAGGCATGGGATCCATGGAAACTTAACTGTGTGGATTCGGAATTGGCTTGTCCACAGAGGGCAGAGGGTGGTAGTAGATGGAGCATATTCTTCCTGGAGGTCGGTGACCAGTGGTGATCTGTAGGGATCTGTTCTGGGACCCCTGTTCTTTGTGATTTATATAAATGACTTGGATGAGGAAGTGGAGGGGTGGGTTAGCAAGTTTGCAGATGACACAAAGGTTGGAGGTGTTGTGGATAGTGTAGAAGGTTGTCGTAAGTTACAACCAGATATAGACAGGATGCAGAGTTGGGTGGAGAAGTGGCAGATGGAGTTCAATCCAGAAAAGTGTGGTGATACATTTTGGAAGATCAAACTCGAAGGCAGTGTACAAGGTTAATGGCAGCATTCTGAGCAGTGTGGAGGAACAGAGGGGTCTTGGGGTCCAAGTCCATAGATCCCTCAAAGTTGCCACACAAGTTGATAGGGTGGTTAAGAAGGCATATGGTGTGCTGGCCTTCATTAGTCAGGGCATTGAGTTCAAGAGCCACGAGGTAATGTTGCAGCTCTATAAAACTCTGGTTAGACCACACGATTGTGTTCAATTTTGATTGCCTCATTATAGGAAGGATGTGGATGCTTTAGAGAGGGTGCAGAGGAGATTTACCAGGATGCTGCTGGGATTAGAGAACATGTTTTATAAGGAAAGGTCGAGAGAGTTAGGGCTTTTCCCTTTGGAGCGATGGAGGATGAGAGGCAACTTGAAAGAGGTGTATAAGATTATGAGAGGCATAGATAGAGTGGGTAGCCTGCATCTTTTCCCCAGGGCGGCAATGGCCGATACCATAGGATATCCATTTGAGGTGAGTGGAGGAAAGTTTAGAGGAGATGTCAGAGGTAGGTTTTTTACACAGCGTGGTTGGTGCCTGGAACGCACTGCCGGGGGTGGGGATAGAGGCTGATACAAGAGGGATATCTAAAAGACTCTTAGACAGGCACATGGAAGGTTATGGACTGTGTAGGAGGGAAGGGTTAGATTCATCATGGAGTAGGTTTATATAGGTTAGCACAACATAGTGGGCTGAAGGGCCTGTACTGTGCTGTACCATTCTATGTTCTATGTTCAGGGGAGGAAATCTGCCGTCTTTTCTTCTCTGGCTTATATATGACTCCAAACCCACCAAAGTGTTTAGGTACAATTAAGGACGGGCAATGAACACATCCTACAAGTGAATTAATAAGAAAGAAATCGAAAAAGAGACAATGAATTTAAAGAAGGATGTCTGGGTGAAAGGGTTTCAGACAGACTTAGTCTTACAGAGAAATGGGATTTTTTTTCCACAAGTTCCTCTCTAATGGCATCTTGCTGTTTGCCAAGAAAATCTTCCAATATTATTTGGCACCCTTATTTATTGCTTTCAGTTTTAACTACAAATTTAAATGTGTTAAAAATCACACTGTACATTTTCAGCAATAAACATGTGAGTGAGGCAATGCCAAATTCTCCTGTGTTACACTTTCATGAACGATAGAAAACCAGGAATCTAATATCACACAGTGGCGTTTCAATCTATTTTATTTTAGCAGCAGATGTGAAGGCATCATCACACCTCCAACTGTGCCTATTGTCATCCAAGCGTACTCCACTTTCTTCGTTCATTTCCAGGGCAGAGAGTACGCTTCCTATGAGCTGAAGCTTGACTCATAGGAATGGTTAAATTAAAGTGCTTAGATAGATGGTAGAATTGGAGAGGGGGGCAGGAATTGATGGGAATGTGGGGAGAATAAAATGGAATTAGTGTACCTTTAGAGTAAATGGGTACTTGATTACCAGTGTGAATTAGGTATGCTGAAGGGTATGTCTCTGTGCTGGATAACTTCCTCTGACTCTACTCCTGGTCCACACAAATTTTACTGTTAAAATTCTTATGTTATTGTTCATATCTTGTCATGGCCTTCCCCACCACCCCCCCACCCCCGCCCCTTTTCCATTGACCCTCTCCAGTTCTACCATCCTCAGAATCTAGCTCTCCTTCAGTTATGGCCTCACTTCCTTTGCTTCTCCATGGGGGGCCATTCTTCCATCCATTGAAGCCTTAGGCCCTGGAATTCCTTTTCTGTGTCTCCACCTTCCTTTCCTTTGAAATGTATCTTAAAATTTATTTCCTTGCAAGATTTTGGTCACTTTTTTGTCTCTGTCCCTATTTTTATCAATTTTGTCATGCTGTGAAAGACCTATTGGATGTATTACCGAGCTATAGATGTTATGTAAACACAGACCACAGACCAACCACAGTGAGGCAATTAGACAGAGAATCAATTGCAATCAAAACCATTCCCAATCACTTACCATTCACCCCTCACACCCATCCCAGAATCCTTCCACCCCCAAATGCAAACAATTTATTCAGGCTAGGTTCATTAAAACCTCCTTGGAGACTTCACAGAAATAAATAGAAAATCTGTTTATCAGATGATAGTTACACAGATTTTGCATGACTTACAAAGTCACCCACATGTGGAACCACATTCTTTAAAAGCAAAGCCAAAAGTTGCTTGGCTTAGTTGGTAGCACATATGCTTCTGTGGGTTTAAATCCCATTCCAGAGACCCAAGTACAAAAATCTGACTGACAGTGCATTGCTGGATATGCCAATTCACAGAAGAGACAATATACTGAAACCCCATCTGGTCCCAGGATTCAGTGGCCCAATATCAAAGAAGCGCCAGGGAGTTACCTCTATAACCTAGGTCAATAGTTATCCCTTAATAAACAGCAATAAAAGTTGATTATCTGCTAAGTTAGTTTCTGTGGGAGCTTTCTGACTTTAAAAATATTTCATTGATTTTAAAACACTTTGGAACATCCAGAGGTCATGAATGGAGGCCTATTTTTTTACTTGCCTGAAGTTTTATATACAGTGAAAACACTTTTTTTGGAAGATCATTCTGTAAGACAGAGATAATCTCCTTAAGCAATGCCTAGACACTTCACAAAGTTTGAAAATGACTGCCTGTGTAATGCAGTTTCAATATGTAGCTCAAAGGTTCACTTAACTCAGGTGAACTTTTTTGAAAACAATCAAGACCCATAGTCCTTGGAGTTTAGAAGAATGAGGGGTGACCTTTAATCATGAATCATTTAAGATCTTTAGGGGGCTTGACAGGGGAGATGTCAAGATATTTCCACTGGTGAGAGAACCTTGAAAAATGGTATATTACCTCAAGATTAGGAGGGTGTCATTTAAAACTGAGGTGCATTGGAACTTCTTGCAGAGGGTTGTGAAGGTTAGATCACTAGGGTATTTAAAGAAGGAGCAGATAATTTTTTTTTAAAAGATTGAGGAATTAAGTTCCATGGAGAACTGGCACAGAGGAGGCGATAAGGCCTTGGGCAGATTAGCCATGATGGCATTGAATGGTGGGGCAGGCTTGAAGGGCCAAGCAGCCTACTCCTGCTCCTATTTTCTTATGTTCTAATTAGTTTGATATGATTACAGAAATTGTGTTGAAGTGATGGATGCAGTTAAGTTGTTTTATAATCGAAGTGGTTGAGTAATAAAGATGTCTGTCTCTTTGTGTGCCCTTGGGGAACTCAGGCAGCTGGTCTCTGTCTGCCTGGCGCATGTTGCTTGCCTGGGATGGAACTCAAAACAAATGTTGGCAGGCAGGCCTTGGGAATCAAGGGTGTGGGTAAAGTGCCAGCAATTCCACAGACACAAAATGTCTCCCTGTTAACATCTCGGTTTTCTAGGTGAACACATGGTTTCATTTCTGGGGACTTCAGACCACGTTGTCCCAGCTATGGGTGGGCAGTTTTGGGACCATTATGTTTTCACAGTGCAATGTTGGGTTGGGTAGCTACTGAGTTAAGTTCCTCTTCTACCTTCTCTCCTTTAACACCTCTGATCTCATGGTACTGCCCCTCACTATTCAGCAATCTCACCTCCCTCCCTGAATGGTTCACACCCTGACATCCATACCACAGCACTGCCCCTAGCTATGAGATTGACTAGTGACTCACCAAAGACCTGAAAACCTGATGACCACTGGTCCTGATGGTCCAAATAGCAGCAAGGCTCTGACTGCTGACTCTTCATTGCACCTCAGAACCAGCTAGTCCTTCCAGTACCACTCCATCACCATCACCCCTGCCACTACCCCTCTTCCAGTCCAACCTTCCCCCTCTGATGGCCAACCTTGCCCACAGGGCTCAGATCCTCCAGTGGCCATACCCTGGCTGGCCCCTCACCCAACCACTGAGTAACTCCAGTACCAACTGTAGACTGATTATGTTAATTAATGGTAGCGCTACCAGAGGAAGGAAGATCTCAGGCAGGCAATAACCTGCCGCTCAACACTCTGATGCTGAAGTTAGATTTATCAAAAATCATGATTTCAACTTTAACTGTTATTTAAGAATATTTGTTGAGGAGTCAAAAACAATTTGTCAACTAATATGATGAAGTATTCTAAAATTACTAAATTAGTATTAATCCATAACAATTGGCTTAACTAATCATCCCTATAGAATTCATAGCCTTCAAATTTTCAGAAACAAATGACAAGATCAAAAAATTTTTGACAAGGGGAAGCATGTTTTGTTCTTATTGAAATGTTTCCTGAATTCACAAATATGCAACAATGTAATGTGAAGGAATTATTTGAAGGGGATTCATAAAACCTTTTGCATTTCTGGTATGGATATTTCCATTTGTGTCATTGCAGTTGATGAATATTAAAAACATTTTGATATACTTGCAGGTTATAATTTAGAAGGATGCTTATAGGATTGTCAGTGATAAGAATACACAAAGAGCTGCAGATGCTGTGAGAAGGAGACTGAGTGCATTTAGCAGATTATTTAAACAAGTCAGCATCATTTTCCATTGTACATTACATACTGGAACAGTCTCTGCTGCGTGGGGAATCAACTCAATAACCCCTCCCAGTATGGCTGGACTGACTAATCCAAGAGGAATGTGCTGCAGCAAATATAGTCATTGCAAAGTGACTCATGGTTTACACACATAGTAAACTGCTGTCAGATTACATTTAAAGTGATAATATCCATTCCACTGCTGTGGGTAGGTCGAGATTAAAGTTTACTACAGTACTATACAACACACTTCTGACTTCCTCCCAGTCAATGGGAAATTAACTTTCATCAAAATCTTGAAGTTAACATCAAATGATCTTTCAACAGTCCTAATTCCACTATATTCAATATTTACCACCAGCCTCCATTGTTGTGTGTACCAACGATGTGATACACTGCAGCAATTTGCCTGGTTAACTGAACACCTAGCCCCAAAATCTTTATCAACAAGAGCAGAAAGCTCATGGAAAAATCATTATCCCAACTTCCATTTTAGGTCACTCATAGTCTTAATGTGGCTTCACAATAAAATATGCTCTTGTGAGACATATGCATATCCCACAGACAAATAATATACAGTAATTATACATTGGTATGAAGTCACCTTTGAAAAATGAAGTCAAAATCAAACAAAAAACTGCATAATATTAAATATGAAAACAACACAAAGGTATTAGAACTGGTTGTGTAGGTGAAAGAGTACTGTGCCAATTGACAAGATTTCCGGCATTTAGCCTTGGGATTACCTTCTCCTAGCATCACAAATAGGGTCAGTGAATTACGCATTTCTTCCGTTAGCCAGACATTGTGAATATTCAGTATTCAGTGACATGGTTCCTGTTTGGTGATATTTTGCTGCTTTTAAGATTCTAAAGGGACTGGGTAACACAGAATTGGAAAGGTGGTATTAGCCTTTCCAGAGGAATGCAACCAGATGACAAGGTCAGTGTGGAGGGGGTAAATTCAGAACCAATTTATGGAAAGAATTCTTCAGCAAGTGACTACCAATTTGGAGTACATGATCCTCAAGGAAATAACAGATGCAGCATTGATTAATTCAAACAGGTTAGATTTATTTCAGATAATAACTATTTGATGGGACTCTTTTATCACAGCTCTTTCCTTTTGTTCTCTCTATCCTTCCTCTGCAACCTTAAGATTTTCCATTTTTAACTTTTCTTCATTCTCAAAAGGTCATCGACCTGAAATGTTAACTCTGATGCTGCCTGACAGGCTGAGTATCTTTATATTTTCTCAGTTTACCTCAGATTTTCAGCATCTGCAGCATTTTGCTTTTGGCAGGCCAACTAGCATTTATGGTCCCATCGCACCTGATTAGCATTCCCTTCTGGTCCATTTTCCCTCATGGAGTTATCTTGGTTCCTTTAAATGTATCACCCTTTACTTCAGCAATTCCGGGTGGTAGCCTTCATATTCTCACACCGCTCAGAGTAGAGCTTTCTCCTGAATTTCCCATGATTATCTTGCAATTATTTCCTCTTTGGACCTCTGACCCTATTAAACCCTGTACCTAACTTTAAAGATCATTATCAGGTCATCTCACAGCTTTTTTTGCTGGAGAAAAGATCTCCCACCCTCACCATTAGCTACCAGCAACCTCCTAGCACTCCATTTGTTTTACTCTTTCCCAATACTGAATACTCTCAGTTCTGACATTTATGGTGTAAATCTTTATTTTCACTCTCTATTACTATTACATAGTTTCTGTCAAATATAGACTGGAACTTCTTGCAATACTCCAGTTGTGGTCAAACCAAGAGTCTGTGTAAGTGTACTGTTTAGATGTACATTCCTCTGAAATGTAACCCCACCTTATTTATTTACACCTTTTAAGACTTGCTACCCTTCAATATAATTTACAATAATTTCTACGTCTATACATTTAAAAACCTCCTTGGGTCTATTGCTATTCGACCCTATTTTCTATGGAGGAATGATGTGTCCTCCTACTAAAATGCACAACCTCAGGTTCATCTGAGTTGAAATCTACTTGAAATTTACATTCTTTTCCTGGACATTGATCAACCCAGGTGGTAAAAGACAAATCAACTCATCTTTAATCTTTCACATCTCACAATTTTTTATGTACCTACATAGTAGTTGCATTATGAGTAATATAGAATTTGTTGCATTAAAAGAAATTATGAGTAAGTTTTTATTTCACAACTATGACGTATAATGCTGTAGCTTGTGTCTGTATTTGGCACGAGTGGAATGACTGAACTGTTCCAGTCTGTTTCTCCTGTTCTCTTGGATAGGATGGGCTTTGTGGCATTTCCCAAGAAAACCAAAAATTATTAATTAGAAACATGACCTTGTGACACAGACATAATAATAAAGATTTTGTTTTCAATTTACTTTGCACCAGAGCCATGTACAACCATTTTCCAAGTCCTTAGTGGTTAATTTTTTTCAGTCCTATTCAATTTACGTGGCCCAAATCTAGGTTTGAAACAAAATACTCTTTCCTTCACAAAAGAATGATGAATCAATGGGTTGTTGAATTAAAACCGCCAGAACAGCTACAATTAAAATAGTCTAGGTTGATTTTTTTTCATGTTATTCCAACCCAGGGCTTTGAAAATCTGGATCCAAATAAAATGCAAAGAGATTAAGGTCTAGAAATGTGTCTCTGCAGCTTTTCCAGTGTTAAAATCATGTTAGCAATCTTCCTAGCACTGTTTCAAAAATTCAAAAAACAGTTATCAGCACCAGTTCCAAAACAGTTATCAGCACCAGTTCCAAAACAGTATTAATGTGCTCCTCCCTTGTATTTGTTTGATCTTCATGTTTTGTAGAGTAAACAAGTGGGGAGAGTAAAAATTGGGATTACTCTGGGTTTAGTGTAGATGGCTAGTTGATGGTCATCATGGGCTCTTTGGGCTGATTCCGTGTTGTGTCCCTCTTTGACTCTAAATGCAAATTTTTCCATTGCTCTCAATGTTAAAAGTCAGGCGCACTTTCACACTTAGAAACGTTGACCCAGGATATTTGCAGATTGTCTCTTCTGGTACATGCCACACATGGCACTTTGTTGCTCATTACTGCTTTGCAGAAGACAAGAACAGCTCTGTCTGCACACTGGAGAATCTTTCATTTATGAATAAAAATTCATTTATGCAAGAGACTGCAGATGCTGGAATCTGGAGCAACAAACAAGATGCTGGAGGAACTCAGGGGGTCAGGCAGCATCTGTGGATGGAAATGGACAGTCGGTGTTTCGGGTTGAGACTCTTCACTTGAACTGAAAGATAGCAGGGTGATAGCCAGTGCAAAAAAGGTGAGGGGAAGGGGTGGAGCAAGAGCTGGCAAGTGATAGGTGGATCCAGGTGAAGGGGGGGGGGGGGGTGATAGGAAGATGGAGGAAGGAAGAGTGGAAATAGCGACAGAAGCTGGGAGGTGATAGGTGGAGGTGACAAAGGGCTGAAGATGATGGAATCTGATAGGAGAGGAAGTTGTAGCCTAGAATCAAGCAAGGGAGATGGGGAGGGCAGATGGTAACAGTATGGGGAGGGAACCCAGTGGAGGGAGTGTGAGGCACACCTGGAAGGGGCATTTGACTGCAGTGCTGGGCTCCCAAAAGACCAGGCACTCACTTATGCCTTTCCAGAAACCCCCTGGCAACATCCTGCCATCAGTCCCTTTTGTCAGATGTTTTTCTCCACATTTTTATTCATTTCTGATCTGATGAACATGGAAGAATTTCCCTTTTTTCTCAAGATTTCTTCTGCCACTTAATTTTGAAAATGAACCTGTGGAATCCACCTGGAGGTGTGGTGACTAAGATCCCAGTTTGGGTTAGTCTGCTTGAGGGCTGTTTGGCTGAAAGTTGTCCAGCACTCTGCCTGTGAATGCTGGGGAGATGTGTCTGACCCATCAAATAGAGACCAGCAATGATTAAAAGCTGTTTATTTTTCTGTGAGAAAATAGAGCTAGTCATGATTCACACCAATGTGGTTGAAAATATTGCCAGAAACATATTTTGGGCATTACTCTACTTGTTGACACCATTTGGGTGAGCTGTGCGCAGGAAAACAGTTCTGGGGAACACAGACTTCAAAACCAAGAAGTTCATCCCTTTAATGATTGATATTAACTCAAAAAATGTGGGCAAAATTGATTAACACCATGTTGACAACATTTTTGTCTCGTGGTATCTTGCAGAGCTAGAGTGGCCAAAATACCAATGAAATATGTATGTAACATTTATTAACATAGTATAACACTATTTATTTATATGTCAATAAAAAGATCTTAAAACTATTCCAATTAAAAGAAACATACAAAAACAAAATAATTGTTCAAAATAAATGAATTTTTGATATGTTTTCATGATGTATTGTGTTCTCATTTTTTAATATCTGAGTGTGTAACCTTTTCTCATAAGAATGTGAATCCTTGGGCTGGCCCCAAGTCTAATGAGGAATCCCATGCTGTATGTGCAACTGCTCTATTGCATTTCACTGTCATATTTTTGTATTATATCCAGAACTGCTTGCTATATTTTATCCCTTCTGAAAGTACATGACAGAGCCAACATTGTCATTCTTGGTCATTTTTTTTGCAGAATAATCACCTTGATTGGTTTCAAACTCATTCAATAATTCAGCTGAGATTAATAAAATGTTCCCTTTCAAAGATGTG
The DNA here is from genome assembly GCF_009764475.1 of Pristis pectinata. Taxonomy (NCBI): domain Eukaryota; kingdom Metazoa; phylum Chordata; class Chondrichthyes; order Rhinopristiformes; family Pristidae; genus Pristis; species Pristis pectinata. The sequence continues at coordinate 25,588,916 of NC_067422.1, forward strand.
TGAAGTTGACACTGAAAGACAGATATTCTTCATATAAGTCAAACATTCTAGCATTAAGGTTACTCCATGATCTCTTTTCAAAATATCTGGAAAATTATTTGTTCCTTATTAGTTTATCCATCTAGAAATACCTGAGAGTCTCTATTTTGTAACATCCAACTAAATATAACTGCTGAGGTTTTGCTTTCACTGCTTTATTCAGAAGTCCATTCAATGTGTTGATCACACTTTGAGGATAACTTTCACTTTCATTTGTTGAAAATAGGTGGAACAGTTTGGTCTCCCAATATAAAGCTTTGTGGAAATGAGTCATTCAAAGGTCAGAGCGTTGTTCCAGTCCATTGGTCGACCACCCAAGAAGAGAATGTGCAAATTCTAAGACATGTCTAATATCAATTGTCATCTGACTTCTTGACTTTTGAACCACAGTTATATTTTATTTTGAAAATGTTTTTCTAAGTGACTTTTCTGTTACTTGTTCAATTTCTTGTAATGCTAGAAGATAACATTCTCATCTTTCCTGTCTTTCAAGACTTCCAACAGCAGGGGTCAGTATTGTGGCTCATTTCTGAACTGCCTCAATATTCTTGAATAACTTCTATGTCTGAGTAAAAAGATCATTCTGTTCCAAATGCATTCTGGCCATACAGATTGTGCACGACTTGTTATCTGAACTGTATTCAAACAGCTTTGGCTGGAGAGTTTGCAATTCTACTTATATTGTTGATTGTTCCTAGCAGTGGATCGATGACGTAGAAGGTTAAGTTTGAAGACTTCCAGATCTCTTGCATTTATTTTTAAAGTTTGTTCTTTTCTTTTGCAGAATGTGCAAGGGCAGCATTTATTCCCTCTCTCTAATCGCCCCGAGAAGGTGATGCAATGATGTAAGAGTTTGTGGTGAATCTGCCGTGGTGAATCTGGGGGTGTTCTCCCATGCCTCTTCCTCACTATCATCTTGGTGGTGAAGGTCATGGGCTTGGGCTGTGCTGTTGGAGTAACTGCACTGCAACTTACATTTGGAGGCAATGAACATTTAGGATGGTGGATAGGGAACCAATCAAGTGGACTACTTTGTCCTGGACGGTCTTGAATGTGGTTGAAGTGGCACTCATTTAGGCAATGGAGAATATTCTTCAGCTTGGACAGGGAATGTCAGGAAATGTGTCAATCACCACAATATACCCATGCTCTGACCTGCACTTGTAGTCATAGTTATTTGGTGGCTAATGCCGTTCTGGTCAACAGTGATCTCCAGTAATGTTGAAAGTATCTCCTTGGAAAACATTCATTCAATGTTCCCTGACTTTTTCTATTCATCTACTGGAATTCTCAACTATACAACTAATTCATTGTTGATTACAGAACGTGCTGGAAACACTCAGCAGGTCAGGCACCACCTGTGGAGAGAGAAGCAGAATTAATGTTTCAGTCCAAAATGAGCAGCAAAAATGAGTGAAAATGGTCAGGTGAAAGTAGGGCTGAGTTAGGTAGATAAGTGATGAATGTCAATGACCTGCAACATTAGGTATATTTCTCTCTTCACTTCTCTAATTCTGTTGAGTATTTCCATCATTTTCTGTTTTTGTTTCAGACTTTCAGCATCTGCATCTTTTGAAAATTTTCATTCTCTATTGATTACACTCTCATACGTTTGACCTCAAAAAAGAGAATGCAATGAACGACTAAACTGGATTTACAATTCCTGGTTCAATTCCTTCTAATCTACAGATGAAATATAAGTTTGCTGAATACACCTTTCATCCACCACTCTCAGCTTCCTCTGGGCTACCTTTCCAACCTAAATACTGATGTTTTTGTTTTTGCCCTCAGTCAAACTCTTTGCAGGAACAACATCTTATTTTCCTTTTGGGCGCTCTCTGGTCCTCCAGTCTTATCTTTAAATATCTACATCACATTTCAGCTCGCTCTCTCGGGGAAGGTTGGGAGGGGATCTAATTAAGGTTTTTAAATAGAGTAGATCGAGAGAAACTGTTCTCATTAGCAGAAAGGCCAAGAAGCAGAGAAGATGGAATGAACTTAGTCATAGAGTTGTTGAGTCATGTAGCACAGAAACAGGCCCTTCGGCCCAACTTGTTCATGCCGACCAAGATGCCCACCTAAGCTAGCCCCATTTGCCTGCATTTGGTCCATATTGAATTTGATTGAAAAAAGAACTAAAATGACATGAGGAAAGATTATTTTATGCAGTGAATAGCTCTCTTTGGGAAAATACTTCCAGGTGTAATAGTTGAGGCAGATGCAATTGCAGCTTTCAAAAGTTTGCCAGACAAATAATCAAAAAGAAAGAATTTGCAGGGCTTTGGGGAGTGGTCAGGGGAGTGGGACAAGCTGTTTTGTTCTTAGATAGAGCCAGTGTGGACTTGATGGGCCAAACGGTCTCCTTCCAATGCTGTGACCCTCCTGTGAATCTGTAATTATTTTCAGGGATATTTAATTCTGGGCATGGGCCATGTCTCTTCTTAATCAGAAGCTGGTCTTGCCAATTGGCCTTCACGTGGAATGTTGGCCCTCGTCTTCTCTCTGAGTGTGCTGATAGTTTGTTGATCCCAGCATCTTAGGCTAAACATGCAGACAAATACAAGTACTTGCAGCACTTTCTGCCTTTAATCTCATTAAATGTAAAGGCTTATGTGTGCTACATGTTCCAAAGGTATTAAATTGCAATGTTGAGTGGGTGGGCAATGGGAAGTGAGCTTTAAGAAATTTGTTTTGACACCTGGGTGCATGTAACGTGTGTAAACTCAGGGGAAGCAGGGAATGAGAGGTGATGTCAAAAGGCGTCATTGTGCCAATGGAGCCTGTAAATGCACATTGTAGCAGGCCTTAACTCGGCCAAAATTAACTGATGGCTGTAAATTATGTCTAGTATAACTGGGTGGCAGAGATTCAGGAAAAGTTGGTGCTATTGTCGGAGAGGATAGGTGACAAAGAAATAAATATGAGATTGATGGGAATGCTCTGAGAGCAGGCATAGACTTAGTGGATGAAACAACCTCCTTTTCTGTCATAAGAAATATGAGAAAATATGCTTCGAATACTGTGGGTTTACTATTTGTTGACAGAGTTGATGAGTTCATTTAAGTCTAAGACTGAAGCCCATCCTATCTGACATCGTGGACCTGCTCACGCTGCTTCTGCACAGACAGCAGAATTGGGAAAGTGAGCACATTATTTTCAGGTCTGTTACGGACTCAGTGAAAGTCCCTTTAAGATAGAGAGTGTGTGTGTATGTGTGTGTGGGGCGTGCTTACGTCAATAGAAGATAAAGGACGTAATGACGTTGTTGAAGAAGTCAGAAGAAGAAGAAGAAGAGAGAGAGAGAAGGGAGAGAGACACCAGCCTGCTTGTTTTCTCTATCGATGGATGAGAAACAATAACTGTGTTTGCCACTGAAATCCATGTATGGAAGTTGGAAGTAATCCGGTGGAGTTCACTTTGTTGCTGACCTGTAGAAGGAAACAGGTATTTGTATGTGGACGACCACGGTTCGGATGCTTTTCGGGGTGAGGAAGTCACTACCGAGTAAACACTGAAGTGTCGTTTGGGTTCCATCGTGGAACATTTGGATTTCGTATGTACTCTCTCTATGTTTTTCTACATCTACATCTTATCTTCAGACAACGGTGGTTGTTGAAGAAGCCCTTGCTCATGTTTCACCTTATGGCTTGCGGAACTGAACTTTAAGAACCATTCAGGAACTGGGAGTTTTGGACTTTGTCACACACACACACGAAGAGTTTAGTTTTGGGGTTAACGTTCGAGGTTTAACATTCTTGAATTCTAACATACTAACATTTTTTTTAACCTTTATTTTACGTATTATCATAAGTAGTGATTAATAAAATAGTTTTTAACACTAAATCATGCTCAGTGTGTTTCTTTTGTTGCTGGTTTGTGACAGGTCTGTTTGGAATATTAAGCAGTGCCTTCAACCCAAATAGTCCAACAGATGTGAAGTAAAGCTGCGAAAATGCCTTACGATTGCAAATCATTTTAGCTGCCTGACATGGTGGCCTGTTCAAAACAGATAGTTGACAGTTAGGGAGGGGGGAGCCCAACTGGGGGAATGGGGGTGAGAAATAGTTTGAAGTGAAATCAAGTGAGTACTTTCATCAGTGATAAATTTGGATTGTCATTCCTGCTTTTTTTCTGTACAACGTGGCACCAATTTAGCAGAAGGCAGTGGAAACCTGCGGAACTGACTCTTCAGCAGGGACGTCACAAGCCGAGCAGTACAGACTGATGGCATGTGCAGCTTTGCAGTCTGACATAACACGATTTTAAACTCAGATGCTCTTGCTTAGTTACCTTTGAGACACTGAGACAGAGAGCAACCTTCTTACACCTGGATAGTTTGTTCAACAAGCAATATTTCTTGAAACAAAATCCCAGCTTTTACTTTACTAATTTCTCTGGATTTTTTTTTGATAATTAAAGCCATTTGTTTTTCATCTTGGAAACACTCTGAACAGGAAGTTATCCTAGCTGGAGTAAAATCTCTTCAGGTTTATTGGCACTGTGTTGGAATGTTGTGGGAGGTAAAGAGCCAGACAAAAAAAATTACTTCAAATATTAGAAAAAAACATTTGAACATTCTAGATTTAAATTAGGTCCCCCCACCCAACACCTGAGACAGCAGAAGAGGTTTCTGCATTTAATTTACAAAGTTTGAAGATTATGGTTTGAGAAACAAATACTTCAAAAATTTAGCGTGAGTTCCAAATAAGAATAGTCATTTCTCATGTTGTAATGTTGCTTGCCAAAATTGTCTGAAATTATTTTTTTATTTTTTACTTCTTTTCCATCTGTGAATTAACAGTTAAACAGTCAGCTCATCCCCCTTACAAACTAGTTTGCCAAGCAATCAGCTCATTAGCAATCTGAATACCAAACTATGCTCGTGTTTTAATCTGAAATAAAAATAGAATGCATTGGAAATACTCAGTAGGTCAGGCAGCCTCTGTGAAGAGAGAAACAGCATTAATAGTTCAGTTGATGACCTTTCATGAGAACTTCCACTTAGTCATCAACCTGAAACATTAACTTTGTTTTTCTCTCCACAGATGCAGCTTGATCTTCTGAGCACTTGCATTTTCTGATTTTGTTTCAGATTTGTAGTATTTGCAGTGTTTTGCTTCAGACCCATGTTACCATCTCCTCAGTCTTCTGAATGAACACTATTATTTGTAACTCTTGCAATTAAGAAAGTAGCTGCTGCGTTGATGGATGAGTAGACCTCATGATGCACTGCTTGATTTAAACTGCACTTCAACTGAATTATGTGATTTTATTCACAGTCATACTGGAAAGAAAATGGGTTTCAGCATCCTTTGGGTGAGGAAGGATTAACCTTTAAGGTGGTGGTCAAGGATCATTATGTGCATATTTTCTGCTGAGAAGCATTCATCCGTGAAAAATAGGCAAAGGCCAAATCTCTTTTGGCTTTGGTGTTCTCTTTCAGTTTAGAAGCAGATATGGGGCAAGGAGTGGATGGACGCGGGGTTGGAGGCTGCAACACTTTTGGGCGAGGCCCTAGCTGCAGCAATGTTCCATTCTATTGCATCTGATGTTCCATGTGAGGACCTGCACACCTCATGTGCGCAGCCTTTGATTCACTAGTGCCTGGTTGTTTCAGATCCACGACACAGAGAGGGTATTGGGGGTGGGAAAGACGGATCATTGGCAGGGTTAGAAACTCTGTCGGGAGGATAGGGAGAGGTTTGTAGAAAGGTGATTGGAACAGTAGTGGTTTAGTTGAGGTGGATGGGGTGGGAAATTGTTCGGGGAGATGATTGTGCTGTGGTTGCTGGGTCAAGGAGAGAACAGGCTGAGGGTCTGAGGATGGATGACGATGAGGATGTTGACAGTGAAGGGAGGTAGTGAGAGCAAAATATGAGAAAAGTATGAAGGATTTTTAATGATTTTTAAATGTTTCTGAATGTCAGGGATATTCAGAGGCATTTAAAGTTTTGACAGATTTGACCGCTGGCTAGGGCTGGCAACACAGTTTTGTTGGCTGTCAATGGTTTATCCTCCTGGCTTGCCTGTGTAACATTCCACAAGACTCTGCCATCCTCATAGCTTCATAATTTTGGATCAGGCTGGCTTCTGGCAACAAACCAAAACCAACCTGTACAGAAGACACAAGTCTGTACCTTCTACAGTGGTCAGTGGTGAGCACAGGCACTAGTTCTTTCCTGTGATGGAGTTTATCGCTTTGAAGTTAATGGCTCTCTTTGATTTTCTATCCTGATATTGTCATTGACCATCATGTTTATGTACTATGCCAAATATCATAATACGGCACCATGTGGTATTTATCACCCACTGCAATATTTCACCAGTGTCCTTAGATTTCTTTGGGCCTTATGGTTCTGAAAACAAACATAAGGGTGCCAACATTCATTTGCAGTGAATTCCTGTCAATTCTGAGAGACTCTCTTTCCCACACAACCCTCAAAAGTTGATCCATTTTACAGCTTTGAAAGTCATGTGAGCCTGCACTTTTAATTAATTGGAAAGACCTTTAAAACCAACATGAAAAGACAGCCAAAATCAGTCCTGGGGCAGGTCAAGCGTTTGGGCCATGCACAATGCAAAATCTGCATCACATGTGATCCATATTTCTTCCTTTGATCACTTTTATTGAAACATCTGACAGAAAAGCCTGCAAACATCTTGTGAAAAAGACCTGCCAACATCTTATTTTAACTTCGAGCCCGAGTGCAGACTGAGAGAAGTATTAGTAATTTATATTGCCTCAGTCATAGAGAGATACAGCATGGAAACAGGCCCTTCAGCCCAATGAGTCCGTACCCAAGGTGAATCACCCGTTTGCACCAATCCTACATTAATCCATTCTTTTTAATGTTCCCACTTTCTCATTAACTAACCCTAAATTCTATCACTCACTTACACACAAGGGGCAATTTACAATGGAAAATTAATCTACCATCCCGCTTATCGTTAGGATGTAGGAGGAAACCAGGACACCTGGAGGAAACCCACGCGGTCACAGGGAGAACGTACAAACTCCACACAGGCAGCATACGAGGTCGGGATTGAACCTTGGTCTCTGGTGTTGTAAGGCAGCAGCTCGACTGGCTGTGCCACCGTGCCACCAGAAATCCTGTACGAAGGATTCAATGTGGCGCTAAGATATTTTCAAAAGAATTTTATTCCATTGTGCATTTGCTACACTTTACCGTCATGCATTTCCAGCGTGCATTTATGAATTGTCACCCCAGGATGATTGTCCATGTACGGCCAGATTGCTTGACTCACAGCATCTACAATCATAACCCTTGCTATAACATCACCACACACCCTCCATACCAAACCTACAACAACGTTTGCCAGCCTTCTTTATCAGTGAATCTTGAGGGGCACCAGCCTCTTTGACATGCTCTGAAGACCTGTTGATAATGCTAGACCTGAAGGCACACTGCAGCCCTCCTCCTCTGCTCTCCATCCAAAAGATTTCAAAGCAGAGCTTCCTTACTGTGGCCACCTCTCCTTACACCTCATTGTCTCACTGCAAGCAATCCTTTGCAGGAGGTCTAGCATCCATTTCTCATACCCTTTAAATATTGCAGAAAACTTTTCAATATAATATTATAACTACATCTCCTTCGCACATTTTCTTCTTCTTTGGCAGTCCCTTGGGATTGAGGATGGCCTTCTTCCACTCCAGTTTATGTGCTCTGAGGTGACTTCAGAGCTTAATGTGAGAACTGCAGATTCTTCCACAGATGGGACAGGTGGTGGCCAACAGCTGGGTGGGTGTACAGTTTGTGAAGAATGATCAGAATGATCTTGATGAAAGAGCAGGCCTGAAGGGTCAAATAGCAAATACCTACTGGTATTTCTTACGTTCTTGGGACTAGCTCAAGTACAGGCATGCTCTTGTGGATTAAAGTCACAGATCTGCTGCCCACATTCAGAAGACCAGCTGCAAACTCATTGTCAGTCCTGTCTGGATCGCCGATGCATTGACTGGGACATTCCTCTGGGATGCTGGATCTCCAAAGAAAGTCCAGCATCGCAGCTGAGGCCCTGCTAATTGACACAAAGCTGACCAGAAGATAGTTAAATGGTTGCCTCCATCTGTTTGCCCATATCCCAGTAAGAAAAGCCAGTAAGTTCACTGTAACTGCTAGTGGTACATTGGACAATTCAGCGCACAGTAACAAAACAACAGCACACCTCTCTGAGAACTGGAAGACAACAACTATAATTCCCAAAGTTTTCTGATATTTAATTCTCTCCATCTCAGCACTGCAGGAGGTCATACACTGGAGGTCTGGTATCAGTCCGTTACCAAGGGGAGTGAGTCCAGACAGTGGACTGGACTCAACCCAATCCTGTCCTTTATTATCAAGAGACATAAGTTTCTGAACGAGAGTGCCTCCTGATTAGAAATAAACTAAATCAAGTGTGTTCCAGTGGCAATCTAACTGATTAACCACACTATTGAAGAAAAGCTTGATGTTCACAGGAAATGGATGTCATAAAGGATAAGGCGACATGAATGAACTTTGATCTGAACAGAGGGTTATGAACAACATTTGGATTTCTATGTAATTACATCTTTGTTTGTCAAGTTAGAATTATATATTGACTTTCTTTTGGAGAGTCACAGGTACGTGCTGCTTCAGTTTTAGTACGCTGAAACATCAAAAAAGAACAAACCACAAATTCTTCTCAGCACATTTTAAAATTCCTTTGATTGTAATTTCAATGGTATAAGTACTTCATATTTAATATGCAGATTTGGGATAATTTATAGACCATATTCATTAATATCAAACTGCAATTTCTTAAGTGGGTTATAATTGGTGAAACGATGAAATTACTTCTCATAAAAAATAAAACTGTTGGGAATAATCAACAGGTCAGGAAGCATCTGTGGAGAAAGAAACAGGACCAATGTTTCAGGTTGATGCTCTTAAATAATACCTAAAAATCTGGTCAAGCCAAACCTGCACACAACCATATGGATGACAAGCTGTAGTACAATGCTGAGCTCACAGAGGGGGCTGTTGAGCCTTTAATCATAATCTCGATTCCATTTGTATCCAAGCCAACTTCAAGAGAACTTTTGGTTTTTGTCCAAGTAGCAAAAACGTCTGGGATACATTATAACAGCCTACTCCTCTAAAAAATTACAACAAATATGGAATGGAGGGAACTCACCTTGTACTGAAGGGGGTGGGGTAGCAGCTGCGTCATATCACACATGGAGATTGTTTAAAAAAACTCTGCAGGGCGTAAAATAGCTTCAGTCCAGAAAACGAGTCCAAGAGAAACATAAAATAGGACATGGAAACCTCTGCATCATCCTGTACAAGTCGTTGCAGACTGTTTATGGGGTAGAGGTGGGCAGTGCAGTGTGGGAGAGTGTGATAATTTGCTAATATCTGCCAGTGATTTTAATAGTATCATTTACTTTGTAAAAGTAACATGTCTATCACAGTCTTAAATGAGAAGCAGTCATGTAGTCAGATTCTAAATCGGTCTGAAACACATATGAAGTTAGCAAACTAACTACCTAGGTACAGTATGTAGTTGTATAAATTGTTGTAGTACATAATTATTAATATCTACTAAGATCAATCATTTAGTATAATTTTGGAATTATCTTTTAGACTAAAGGTCAACATATTCTACAGCAATGATGAACCAGGGTACATTTGGGCTTGGTAAGGTAATAACGTATTTCTGGTGTTTAAAAATGCATGATCAGTAACGAAAGCCAAACCATTGTCCTCATAAAATGCTTGTAATTTTAAGAAGTCAGGGGAAATCACAGGGTAAATTGCACATAAAAGCCTACCATTAAGCTTTGGGAGAACAGTCTTCTCTCAGGAAAAGCCCCCTCTGCTTCATTAATTGCTTGAAGCATACCAGGAAAACAAGCCACAAGGATATCCAAGCTTGATGTGCTTTACGTATTCTGAAAATTGTAAATGGATCAGAAAAAAAAGCCACAAAATCTTTTAGATAACACATGTGACAAAGGTTGACTTTAATCACAGAAGTACTGGTGTTATTTTCAGCCATGCTCATAGCAGTGATAATGCTCTTGGAATGGATATGCTAAATTCTTGCAGTCTTGTAAGGACTTGCTGATTGCCTGTCAAGTGGCCTTCTGGAAAACATAACAGATCACAGCTGCAATGAACTCCAGTACCTGTTCCCTCCTAGCCTTCTGAGTGTTCTTTCCCAGCCTTGGATTGAATGTGTAGAATACTTCACAAACATATTCTATCCACTTCAACTATGTATAATAATCATCTTCCAATCTTTTATTAAATATATATGTATTACATAGCTATAATTATAAAATCAATATAATGAAATATAAGTGAAGGTGTTCATTAAACTAAAAAGGCAAAACTAAAATGTCAGAGCACACAGTTTGTTTCCATTATCCAGTGGCCATCAAAGGGGGAAGAGCAGGCTCCAGAAGAAGTATACAAGATGTGGGATTGTATGTAGCTCTTGGCCACATCGTGCTGTTTAAGATGGTAGCAAAAGATGAGGAGATAGCTAGAGTTATAGCATAAAACAAGTAAAAGACATTTATGATGAAGTAAAATTGTTTAGGCAGTCCATGCCTGAGACAAGCCTAGCTTTCAGCTCAGCCATGAATTTTATTTTGATAGCCTAGCTAGTCAGTGTGACAGGAACTTGCAGGAAATTACCACAGCAATAAAACCACCCTGAGCAGACCGATGATTCACCTAAACACTTTAATGGATAGTAAATGTTTTGATTACTTGGCCAGCATCATATTGTTACACTCTCGGGCCATATCTTGCATAATGAGATGTCCTTTCCCCCTATCTACTACACAGGACTATTAGAAGAACATAAAAGTCATCCTTGTTATATATACATATATGTAAAAGTGACTTGCCTAATTGAACTCTGTGTTCTTTAGGTAGAAATAGCCAGCAAAACATGGTACAGCATTAGCTCACTTCATATAAACTGAAGTTTAATTTGCCCAGGAAGTGGAAATACCCATGCTTGTACAATTATAGAGAAATCGAGAAGGCTGATTTCATTTTACAAGGGATTGTGCACTGCCCAAGCAACATAAATTAAGCTCATTCTAATTAAACTGGTCAACTTTTCTGGATTCTGCTTGATGGACTCAGTTCAAGGTTTCCATCAATTTATTAAGAAAGAATATGCATTTGCCCAGCATCTGTCCCAACCCAAGATATCACTGAGTACTTCCTTGCAAAGACACAATGTTGAAGCATTTACACTTTTGTGATGTGGAGGTAGGATTTATTTTTTACACAACAATCCAATAAATGATCAGTTGTTTTGCTTTAATATTGTTTGAGGCCTAAATGTTGCCTGGGACAACAGGGGAACTTTCTGCTTTTTTAACTGTGCCATCAAAGCATCTTTTATTCCACTTTGTGAAGGCACTCAAGTTTGCATTTAGTTTTTTATCCCAAAGACAGCATAGTGAACAAACAGCACTCCTTGAGTGATGTACTGAAGTGTCGGCAGAGATTATGCATTACTATCTGAAGCATTGGATGTGCAGGGGAAAACAGGACCTGTTGAGAAAGAATATCTATGTATTTCAACAAGCAGAACTCGTGACTGAAAGTACAGCAAAGTGTCCCGGTAAAAGTAGGATAATTTCCCCAGTAAAATGCAGTGATTGTAAGACAATTAACCAATGCAACTTATATTTGCAGAATCAGTCCTGATGAATTCATGCAAGGTGAACTCTAGGAGCCACTCAATCAGCTTCATTCAGATAGGGAAGAGTGGTGTATTGGTAAGTTTCCATTTCTAATATTTACTCTCAGTAAGTTCTGTCTTCATATCTTCTTGTTCAAACATAAGTGTCGTCCTTTGATTCTGATACCATTTTTTGGAATGAAATCTCAAGGATTTTACTCCCATTCTTGATTAATGGAAATGAAAACATAAAAAAGTCTTCATTAATATTTTCATTAAAAGCATGCACAGGGAACAGTAGATCAGTCAGTGACAGGAACAAAGAGTCCCGGGAACACACAGTGGGTTGGTCAGCAAATGTGGAGAGAAAAACAAATTCATGCCTAAGCACAAAACTGAATAAAATAAAACTTGTACATACATTAATACAATTGGTAAAAAGGGAAATATGTTTTAAGGAAACAACAGAGAGAGGAATCATAAAGGACAGAAGTATTGAATCATTAAAGAGAAAAGGTTGCACAAATACCTGGAAAAGGGGGAGCCAGAATGAAAGTGAGAAGAAAGGTAAGATATTGAAAACATGGACATCCCTGGGGTGTGATGGAATAATAAATCAACTTCAAAGTAAAGACATGGCTTAAAACTGAAATGACTCATATCAAGTTCTAGAGCAATAGGTTATAGTGTACATCAGAGAAGATGTTCCTGAAGCTTTGTGTTCATCTTGGAGGTCAAATGGCAGGGAATGGGACCAGAGGAAAGCTAAAGTGATGGGCTGCAGTTGGCTGAAAAATAGAATGGCAGAACTCATAAACTGCAAAGTGGGCATCTAATCTGTATTTGCCTTCCTGACTGTAGATAAGACTCCATCATGAGCAGTCAATGCAGTGAGTCGTTGATTAAAGGAAGTCGATGTAGATTTCCAGGAAAGGGGTGCTTTGTATTTTAGAAGAAGATGACATTACTTTTTCCCAGTGCAGTTATTATTCAAAACAATTAAACTACTTCTGCCCTTGAAGTGTAATATTATTGGAATTCATCAAATATGACAAGGTACTCTATTGAGATAAGAAAGAAAAAGGGCCAGGCTATCCTGAATTTATTAGTTTACCAACAAATTCCATTTTGATAGCTTCGTCTGAAGGTACTTGTTTGACAAGAGTTCAGACCCTCAGAGAGAATGGCAGACCACCGTCACGTTACAGCCATTTGGGTAACAGAAATTCACCCTTACAGAGTTCACAAATCACTACCCAAAAACCTGAGATATGGAATAACATTTCCTCTCAAGAAATTTGGGGAAAAGAAAATAAATGTATTTCTTTTTCCAACTTGCACTTCTTGATGCGTGTGCAGGTGACACGGCTTTGTGTGATGGAAAATTGTGATAAGGCCCATTTTCTCGGACCGCAACATCCCCGTAATGTGGGAGTCACCTATCGTGACATCATTGCTATTTGTTAGTTGGCTGATTGCTACCGGTCTATACCTCCAGTGCTGATGCTGGACTTCCAGAAGCAGCATTGGATTCTGATTCCTGTATACGTTTCTTCAGGCCCAAAGGCAATGGTACAGAGAGAAAACAATGTGGGTGGTGAAAAAATTGAACATGCCATATGCACGTATAAAAAGATTTATTTTATTTCTCCCAAATCCAATAGGAAAACTAAGTTAGTAGAGTAGGCAGAGCAGACATGTGTGTGATAAAGCACATGGGTGGAATGCAACGCTAAATTACGTCTGTTTTACTGCAAGAAGTCTGACAAGTAAGACAAATGAACAGAGCATTGGTCAGCACATGGGAAATTGTTACTGATGCAATTGCAGAGACATGGTTGAAAGAAAGGCAGGACTGACAACTCAATATTCCAAGGTATCTTCAGACATGATGGTCGGGGTGGGTGGGGCTATGTATAAAAGGGAGTGGCATTGCAATATTAAAGTGTCCATTACTGTGGTAATGAGGGAGGATATCCTAGAAGATTCTTCAAATGAAGCTCTATGAGTAGACCTAATGAACAAAAGTGGGGTGATCACTTTGCTGAGGGAATACTGAAGGTAAAATTCAACAAAAGATAGATGAGAAGATATGTAGACGAATTACAGAGAGATGTAAGAGTAAAAGGTTATAGTGGCAGGGAACTTCCCCAGTATTAACTGGGATTGCTTTAGTATGAAAGGCGTGGAGAGATGGAATTATTAAAGTGTGTCCAGGAAAGTTTTTTGAGCCAGCACATAAATAGTTACAACCAACAATCTGCTGGAGGAACTCAGCAGGTCGAGCAGCATCTGTGGGGGGAAAGGAATTGTTGACATTTCAGGTCAAAAGCCTGCATCAGGACTCATAAATAGTTGTACAAAGGAAGGGGCAGCCTTGGACCTGATCTTACGGAATGAAGCCAGGCAACTGGTTGAAATGTCAGTGGGAGATCAGTGTCGAGATAGTGGCCATAACTCAATTTAGTAATGGAAAGGGTTCATAAATTAAGGTCTTGAATTGGAGGAAGACCAATTTCAATATCATAAGACAGGACCTGGCAAGAGGAGACTTGGAGCAGCTGCTTGCAGGTAGGTCTACATCATACAAGTGGGAGTCATTCAAAAGTGAAATAATGAGAGTTTAGGGCCAATATATCCCGATAAGGGTGAAAGGGAGGCGTACAGGAGTGAGATAGATCAGCTGGTTGAGTGGTGTCATAACAACAACCTTGCACTCAACATCAGCAAGACCAAGGAATTGATTGTGGACTTCAGGAAAGGAAAGTCGAGAGAACACACATCAGTGCTCATTGAAGGGTCAGCGGTGGAAAGGGTGAGCAGCTTTAAGTTCCGGGGTATCAACATCTCCGAGGATCTGTCCTGGGCCCAACACATTGATGCAATCATGAAGAAGGCACACCAGCAGCCTAACTTCGTTAGGAGTTTGACGAGATTTTGTATGTCACCAAAGACTCTTGCAAATTTCTATAGATGTGCGGTGAAGAGCATTCTGACTGGTTGCGTCACCGCCTGGTATGGAGGCTCCAATACACAGGATCACAAGAAGCTCCAGAGGGTTGTAGACTCAGCCCAGCTCCATCATGGGCACAGCCCTCCCCACCATTGAGGATATCTTCAAGAGGTGGTGCCTCAAGAAGGCAGCATCCATCATTAAAAACTCTCACCATCCGGGACATTCCTTCTTCTTGTTACTACCATCAGGGAGTAGGTACAGGAACCTGAAGACCCACACTTAATGATTCAGAAACAGCTTCTTCCCCTGTGCCGTCAGATTTCTGAACAGTCCATGAACACTACCTCATTGTTCCTTTTTTTTGCACTATTTATTTATTTTGTAATTTATAAATTTTTATGTCTTTGCACTGTACTGCTGCTGCAAAACAACAAACTTCAAGTCATATAACACGGTGATAATAAACCTGATTCTTATTCCGAAGTCCAAGGAACCCTGGATGCCAAAGGATATCATGGACTGGATAAAGAAAAATAAGGGAGGCCCTTCAGGAGTATAGAATCTAAGGGGGGATAATTAAATTAGGAAGACAAGGAGAAGGCATGAAATATCACTACCAGATAAGACTAAGGAAAGACTAAACACCTTATAAGTCTATTAAGTACAAGAGAGTAATCAGGGAAAGAGCAGGGCCCATTAAGGACCAAACTCAATCTTTGCATAGAGCTGGAGGATGTAAGTGAGTTTCTTAAATGAATACTTCTCATCTATGTTTAATAAAAAGGACATTTTAATTGTAGAATTCAAGGAGGGGGCAGTGAAATTCTAGAGTTGTGCTGAAGGGCCTGTTTCTGTGCTGTATAACTCTGTAAAGGATTATCCTTGAAAAGGAGAAGATATTAGATATGTTAGTGGACAAAAGGATGGATAAATCCCAGGGATGAGATGTATTCTAGGCTACTTGGGATGCAAGGGAGGTAACTCCCTGAAAGAGATTTTTAAATCTTGGCTGACCAATAATGAGGTACCAGATAACTGAAGGACAGCAAAGGTTGTAGCTTTATCCAAGAAGGACAGCGGGGATAAGCCAGGTATTTATGGGCTTGTGAGATTTACCTCTGTAGTAGGGAGGTTATCGCAAAATAATTCCCAGGAACAGGATTAATTTGCACTTGGAAAGAAGGGCATTCATCAAATTCGGTCAACATGGTTTTGTTTGGGGAGGGGACAAAATTTGCCTGACCAATTTAATTGAATTTTTGAAGGAGGAGCAAATGCAATGATGCGGGCAGTGTCCTTGATATAGTCTAATGGACTCCAGTCATGCCTTTGACAAAGTCCCACATGGGGGATTTATCCAAAAGGTTAGAGCCCATGGACTTTAGGGTGAATTCAAGGATCCAAAATTGGCTTGGCAAAAGGAGGCAGAGGGATGATGGTGGAGGGTTGTTTTTGTGACTGGAAGACTTTAACCAGTGGCATACCACTGGGAGCAGTGCTGGGGCTCTTACTGTTTGTTATATACATTGGATATGAATATAAGAGATATGATTAATAAGTTTGCAAATGACACATAAAGTAGTGGTGTTGTTTTCAGGAAGGAGGATCGCTAGAGGCTAGAGCATGATCTTGAGCTGTTGATAAGATGGGCAGATCATTGGCAAATGGAATTTAATTCTGATTAAGTGCAAGTGGGACTGGTAGGCTTTTCACTGTCTTGTCGACTGCTCGAGACAGCACATCAGCAGCAAACATATATTTTCCCGGTGTGTAGATCATCTTCACATCATATTTCTGCAGCCTTATGAATATGCGCTGTATCCTCATGAGACAGTCATTCAGTGGTTTGGACATAATTGAGACCAATGGTTTATGGTCTGTCTCCACTTCAATAGCTTGCCCAGAGATGTACTGATGGAACCTTTCACATGCATATATACTGGCGAGAAGCTCTTTCTCTATCTGTGTACTTGTTAAAGCCCTTGATACATAGGCCATAGGTTGCCATGTGCCATCATGCTGCTGCAGTAGTACTGATCCAAGGCCATGCCGGGATGCATCAGCTGATATCCTGATACACCTTTCTGGATCATAAAACTTCAGCACTGGCTCTTCAGTTAGGACCCTTTTCAACATCTGGAAACACTCTACTTGCTCATGAGACCAAATGCATTCATTTTGTTGCTCAAGGAGTGACCGAAGTGGTGCTGACACTGTTGACAGTCGAGGGATGAACTTAGCCAGGTAAGTCACCATCCCTAAGAAACGACTCACCTCCTCTTTGTTTTGGGGCCTCTCCATGTTTTCAATGGATGACGTCTTTCTTGGGTCCGGCTTCACTCCCTCTTCAGATATGACATCTCCTATGAAAATCAGTGTCTTTACACCAAACTCACATTTCTCTTTGTTTAATTTCAAATTGACATTGGCAGACTTCTGGTGTGGACAGGATCCCATATGGCAGCTGAAGATAGCGATATCTTCCCTGTGGTGTGTTAAAAGTACACAGTCTCGAACCTGCCTCATCAAGCTTCACCTGCCAAAACCCAGACGATGCATTGAGCTTGCTAAGCCATTTCGCACCTGAAAACTGGGACATGTTGGAATTTAAAATGCTCTCTCTTGATGGCTTTATAGAGATCTCTTGGGTCTAGACATATCCGCAATGCTCCATTTTCCTCTTGCACAATGACCAGTGAACTCACCCAATCTGCTGGTGCTTCAATTTTCTGTATGACATTCATCCGTTCCATGCGTGCTAGTTCTTGTTTAAGTTTATCTCTAAGTTGAAACGGAACTTTCCTGCATGCATGGACAACAGGAGCCACTGCCTCATCTATGTGAATTTTGTGTACACCAGGTAAACATCCAAGCCCCTCAAAGACATCTGCATATTCTTCCATGAGTGTTGTGTGGTCATCATTGGTATGTGAAGCTACTATGAAAACTCTTTTCACTAGGTTGAACTTTTCACATGCACTCAGACCTAATATTGGCTGTATTCTCTTTTCTACAATCAGTAGCTGTGATTTTAAGTGCTGCCTCTTGTGCACCATACAGCCCCCTTTTACTGGAGCTTTCTCTCCAGTGCAGCCTGTCACTTTTAACTTCATAGGGTAAATCTTGCTCTTTACTGTGAGAGTCTTATAATCATCCATGGATAACAGATTCACCTGAGCTCTGGTGTCAAGCTTGAATGGAATTACTGTCTCATTCACAGTTACTGGAACAATCCATTCTGTTTTAACAGCAGCCACAGTCTGTACAGAATCCACAAAGAATTCCTCCATTTTCTCATCAACTGTGTGCACCTTTCTCTTGTTAGCCCCAGCTTTGCAGCACCTTGCAAAGTGATTCTTCTTCCCACAGCTATTGCAGGACTTCCCATAAGCAGGACACATCTTTGGAATGTGTCTACCTCCACATCTGCTGCATTTGCAGTTTGAGCCTTCCTCTTTGCTGTGGCTTTTGGAAATGCCTTGTGTGCTGCTTCTCTGTTTTCACAGCATGCGCTGTTGTGTCTGCCTTGTGCAACTCCTTAGTTTGTGCTTGTGTGGTTTCTGCTGACCTACACATATTTACCACCTTTTCCAGGGTCAAGTCTTTTTCACGCAACAGTCTTTCCCTGAGTCCATTATCTGGAATTCCACAAACTATTCTGTCTTTAACTAGTGAGTTTCTCAAATCTCCAAATTCACAAGACTTACTCAGTGTGTGAAGCTCAGCTAAGTATTGGTCGAAGCTAACACCTTGATTCTGGTCACAGGAAAAAAAACTATATCTGTCAAATGTGATGTTTTTACTTGGGATAAAATACTCCTCAAATTTTTTTCATCAAAGTGCCCAACTCAAAAGCTGTCTCTTCAATTTGGAAGATGTTACAGATGTTCAAAGCATCTTCGCCAATCACGTGCAGAAAAATAGACGCTTTCAATTTTTCATCGTTCCCTCCCGCTCCACTAGCATCTAAATATATATTGTATCACTGTTTAAAGCATTTCCAATTATCGGCTAGATTGCTAGTAAACTCTATAGTCGTGGGAGGACTTAGCTTATCCATAATGGGAACCCTCGGCCTCTCCCCTGAATCTCTCTTGGCAAATCGGGTGACCACTGAACCTTAGGAACAATGTGCTCCCTCGCCACGCTGGCCAGCTTTTTCTCCGTCTTATTACAGCTTTTCTTTCATACTCACTGAGTCTCTTTCTCAATTGGACACAGTATTCATCTACTCTCCCTGTTCAGACCTCACACCAACTTCTGACACCATATTATGTTTGTTCTTCATCAAGAGACAAACTTCGAGTGGGTTTAATATCTGAACATTTTTATTAACCAACACCACAGACTGGCTAGCTTTCCCTCTCTTTTCACAGCCACTTCCTGCTCCCCCATGTGACCCCTGGCATTGCCTACCGGGAACTGTAGTTCTTTATTATAACTACATAATAACACAGGGGGAAGGGATGTAAGGTTTAGAGAAGATCTGAAGAAGAAGGGATTGGAACCTGCCTGAGGGGATAGTGGGGGCTGGTGCTCTCACAACACTTAAGATATATCTAGACATATCCTTGAATTGCCAAGGCATAGAAGGCTATGGATCAAGTGCTGATAAATGGGTCGATATAGATAGGTACTTGATGGTTGACATGGACTGCCCCAATGACTTTCAAGACAAATTTAACAAGTAAGTGGATGAAGCCTGTCATAACTGCTCTAGCATAAATTATGACATTTTTATGCTGATTTCTCTAAGAGAATTTAGGACCCAGATCCTTTACCTGGTGATTTATTTATTCATATTTAGAAGGTCAAATGCCTGGTCTTGTCATATTGGTAGAGCATACCTTGGAAATCTAGATAGGGGAAAAACATCTATCTTTACCCCATTAAACACCACTAGGCCAAAGAAGAAGCATCTATAAATGCGAAAAAGTTGAATGTCTCAATAAAAGATTCTGTATTTTTGTGGCTGAATGATCTCATTATCAATAATGCACTCTGCAGGACTGAGATTAGTTTCAGCTTTGTCAGTAATTTTATGAGCTTTTACTCTGAAATTGAGGCCTAATTAAGTAAAAACACATGCTAAATAATCAGCTTGTACAAACTGTTCTCTCTGGATGAAGATATTTGGCAAAGATGATGTTCTGTTAAGTCAAGATTCCTTCTGTCAAGCTGGCTGAAGGAAATCTATTGGCATTTTTGCCTACAGTGAAATTAGTGAAAATGTATTTAGGAATAAAAGTTCAAGTAATGTTAATGGGAACCATCAACTAACTGAAAAAAAGTGTTCCATATTGTAGAATGCAATTACTAACACACTGGGAAAGATCCCTAAAAGGAATTTTTTCAAAATAGAATTTGAATACGTTTGTTTATCCATTATTGAAAACTAATTTCATAATTACAATCTACAAAATCTGCAATAAACTACGAGACAAATCAGTGGACCTCGTCTATGGACATGAACATGCGGTTTGCCAAGCTAGAAAATTAAATTGGAACATGGGAAAAATTTGTTTTTATTTGCAAGTAATAGTTGAGCGCACAAATGTTGGGTGGCATTGGTATTGATGTCCTAATACTGAATTTCATTGAATTCAGTAGAAAAGACTCAACATCTGTGGGCTGATGATCCCATGTGACCAAAGACCAAGGTGTTTTGCTCCAATTGTTTTATAAGGGGAAGAATTTGAACATTTTCCATAGCAACAATATGCAAATATTAAACTATTATATAGGGATTTTCTGCCTGAAAGGATGAGGTACCGGGCAGATAGACACCAAATGAGATGGGGAAAGAGCAGCCAAACTGTAGAGATAGGCAGAATTCAATAACTGGGAGCCAACATAGGTCAGCTGATGACTGAGGGCTGATGAATGAATGAGATTTGGTGTGATTTGAGAAATGATCAGTGGAGGTTTGGGTGGGCTTAAGTTTATAGAGCAGAAAACCCTGAAGATGCTCAACTGCACTTCACCTACTGCTGAAACAGGTCTGTGGCGGACGCCACCTCCCTGGCTCTACATTCATCTCTGGAGGATCTGGACGGTAAAGGCACCTACATTAGACTATTGCTTATTGACTACAGCTCTGCCTTCAATACTATAATTCCAAGCAAACTCATCACCAAACTCTGAGACCTGGGACTCAACACCTCCCTCTGCAACTGGATCCTTGACTTCCTGACCAACAGACCGCAATCAGTAAGGATAGGCAGCACACCTCCTCTGCAATTATTTTCAACACTGGTGCCCCACAGGGCTGCGTCCTCAGCCCTCTACTCTACTCCCTATACATTCATGACTGTGTGGCCAGATTCTGCTCTAACCCCATCTACAAGTTTGCAGCTCATACCACCGTAGTGCGCCGTATCTCAAATAACGATGAGTCAGAGTACAGGAAGGAGATAGAGAGCTTAGTGACATGGTGTCATGACAACAACCTTTCCCTCAAGGTCAGCAAAACAAAAGAGCTGGTCATTGACTTCAGAAAGGGGGGAGGTGTACACGCTCCTGCCTACATCAACAGTGCTGAGGTCAAAAGGGTTGAGAGCTTCAAGTTTCTAGGAGTGAACATCACCAATATCCCACCCTGGTCCAATCACATAGATGCCACGGCCAAGAAAGCTCACCAGCGCCTTCACTTCATCAGGAGGCTAAAGAAATTTGGCATGTTTTCGTCAACCCTCACCAATTTTTATCAACGTACCATAGAAAGCATCCTACCTGGATGCATCACAGCTTGGTATAGCAACTGCTCTGCCAGTAACCACAAGAAACTGCAGAGAGTTGTGGACACAGCTCAGCACATCACAGAAACCAGCCTTCCCTCCATGGACTCTGCTTATACTTCTCGCTGCCTCGGTAAAGCAGCCAACATAGTCAAAGACACCACCCACCCTGGACATTCTCTATTCTCCCCCCTCCCATTGGGCAGAAGATACAAAAGCCTGAAAGCACATACCACCAGACTCAGGAACAGCTTCTATCCCACTGTTATATTGAACAGTTTCCTAGTACGATAAGATGGACTCTTGACCTCACAACCTACCGCATTATGACCTTGCACCTTATTGTCTACCTGCACTGCACTTTCCCTGTAGCTGTTACACTTGATTCTGCACTCTGTTATTGTTTTACCTTGTACTAACTCAATGCACTGTGTAATTAATTGTTCTGGATGAACGGTATGCAAGACAGGTTTTTCACTGTACCTCGGTACATGTGACAATAATAAACCAAATCCAACTGTTTTCTGAGGTATTTTCATCTGACTCTTCAACCTTGTTCACCTTTGTTGGTTTCTGTTCCCTTCTTGACTTTCATCAGTTACCCAGTTGTGCTCTCCACTCCTCCCACATTCTCTGCATCTTAAAACTATTTATCCACAATTATTACCAGCTGGGTCATTGACTTGAAATATTAACTCTGATTCACTGCCCACAGTTACTGCTTGACTTTCTCAGTACTTCCAGTATTGTCTGATATTATTTAAATTTATAAAGGCAGGAGATAAGAGGCCAAGATGGTACTGTTGGAACTATTGCAGCAGCATGTTGGCTGAAGAAGGGGCAGCGATGGGTGATGTTACAGTGGTCTTGGTGATGGAAGGGACATGGGGTCAGAAATTCACCGGACTTTAGTGTACTAGAAAATAATCAGCTGCCTGGGCATTACAGAGGAACTGCACAGGAAGGGCGAGACTAACTCAACACAGGCCACACAGCAAAACAGAAGTTTCACAGTTGGAATTTCTGTGCCTTCCCAACTCATTTCACATATAGAATGGATTCCTCACATAGTTTACAGCCAGTGTAACAAAAGGCTCTTCATAATTTCCTTTCTGGTTTTAATTTCATACTCCGATCAACTGAATACTTCTGTCGTGCGTGGACACATTATGTACAATGAATAAATGGGATGTTTGAGTGTTTTCGTGGAAAAACTACCCTATCACGTCTGACCTGGGTCAGGCCAAACTGGAAGGTTTTTTCTTCTCTAGTCAGGATATGTATTTTGTGATGCTGTTTCCAGATTATAGCTTTTCTGGTAAATCTTGACTTTTCAGAAACCCGGAGCTTCCTGCAATGCATTGTGCTACAGCTAGTTTTATTGATTGAATCAAAAACACTGCAGGATCATAAGGTGACTCCTGTCAGTGGGGTTAGGGACTGGGATGGAGCCTTGGAATAATAAAGTGTTTGGGGTGGTTCTTGGCTCTTAATTCCTATTAAAATGCTCATTGACATTATTGTCTCTGTGAAGATGCAGTGATTTGAATTGCTTATGCATTAAGTCAAGCTTCTCATTATATATAACAGGTGAGGTTTTGATTTCAACATAACACATCGGGCTAATGGGACTTTTTTTTGGTCATGGAAATGGCAAAGCAAATTCAGCTGTGGGTATCTGTGTGGTTAAACAATAATATTCAAAAGTAATGTTTATAGGTTACCACCTGGATCATGCTGCTCCATTTTTTGCTTCTTAACATGACATCTGAGTGTTTCCCACACCCTTGAAATGCATTGAGTGATGTGAAGTTGTTGACCTGTGATAGATATGTATTAAACATGCCATGGAAGCTTAAATCTTAGTATTTCATATTTCTATACAATTTTAACAATGCAATGTGTAAATTACTGCCATTCAATCACTTTAACATGCAAACTTGTATTTCTCTCCATACCTACATTTACAATGAACCAGTGTTTGAACTACCATCGATTATGTAAGCATGTGACCCAAGGATTTAATAAATGGTGATAGACCAGAATGAGTGATGAGTTACCTTTATGAGGCTAAGCAATTGCAGTAATCTTAATCTAAAACTGACACTGGCATAGCCTTTCTCTCTACTACCCGCTATGCTACCAGCTGAGCTGTACTTACTCATGATCATCTCAAGTATCAATCTGCTGCTGATCCTCTAATGCAAGGCTAATTTTGACTGACCAGTTTGCCTTTCCCAATTGCAGTGCCTTTATGGTTGACAGGTCTTACTTTTGAGATAAAACATGTCTTCAGCTGTGATTGAAGCTTCCCTATGACCTTCCATTATGTTTTTCCTTCCCCAAATCTGAGCAATATGGAATTCAGTCAAAACCACCGCCCCCACCCCCACCCCCACCCACGTTCTCTGTCTCGTATCTGGTGTCAGCTCTTTGATATAATACTAAGGTGTTACGCAGGCACAATTGTATTGCATTTCAACTGCGCATTATCAGTGTGTTATGCAGTTACAATGAGGTTACAATTCAAGAGGGAAAATACAGTTACAATGGAGTTACATTTTAAGTGGGAGAATGCAGAGTCCAAGATTTTTGCGCAATTTCTTCCTTCTTTGATAGCTATATCTTTATTGTTTGTTGAAATAGCCTGATTGGACTGCACTATCATTACTGATACAATGCCATTTGTAGACAAATCAACTGTCGACACACAACAGGGTTTTGATTGAAGTAGCTTTGTGTTTGTTTGCATTTTGAAGTGCTGCTTAATGGGTTTCAGATCAAAAATGATCTGACTATTTAACATTTCCTAAGGCTTTGGGGATGAATCCAGACTTCTTGGATCCCAGTTTCTTCCTGTCTTGTGAGTTTCAGAATTTTGTGGCTATCCATAAATCACAGGGAGTGGGAGGGGGTGATCAGAGAAGAAGAGATTTGTTACATTTTAGCAAATACATGTCAGTGCTTTCGCTGCCTTTTTCTTATTGCTTGCACATTCACAGAGCACTGGTTCTCTCCAGGCATTAAGCTTTGGTCTTTTCTTAGGAATGAGGGCCACAAGCTATCCAGCTGCCTGGCCTCACCTACATAGATACAGTTTGTCATACTCTTCCTGCAAATGCAACTAGAAGCAGCAAAAATGAACCATTTTAAGTCCTGTGCCTTATTCCTTTGGGTTTTAATTGTTGTTGGACATGTTTAAAAGAGTGAAATAACCTTTTGACTTAAATATGTCAATCTTTATTCAACTGCTTTTTGGAATCAGATTTATTATCTCTGACGTATGTAGTGAAATTTGTTGTTTTGTGGCAGCAGTACAGTGCAAGTGATAAAAATTATAAGTTACCAGAAAAAAAATGCAAAAGAGGAATAACAGGGTAGTGTTCATGTGTTCACGGACTGTTCAGAAATCTGATGGCGGAGGGGAAGGGGCTGTTCCTGAAACGTTGAGAGTGGGTCAAAGTTTGAGAACTTCTTTTGCGAGCTCGGTTTGGTCTTTTCCCATTTCTCCCCAACCTGAGTTGGCCTTTTCCTTTCTGTCTCTCTTTTCATTTTCCTTAATTCCATCCTTTTTTCCTCCTCCTTACACCTCTATTTGTATCTGATTTGCCATTGAATTCATCCAGTCTAATTTACAGGTTCATCTCAGTCCTTCTGCTGTTAATTTCAGAATCATTTATCTAATTTATTAAGGAGATAGTTTCTTCCCTTGCTCACTCAGGTCCCAGCTGTCATATTTCCATTGACACAACATTATTAGCTCATAATCTCAGCAATTACTGATGTAAAAAAAATGAAAAATCTAAGTGTTCAGAGTATAGTTTCACCAATGGAGTTAAGTATTGGGTTAGAGCAAAAATTTGGTCTTTATCCTCTCAATGGGTATGTTTCAGAATAAAATTATTAATTTTTTCATATGCAAACCTTTCTATCACACTTAAGGCTGTCCATTTCCTTCCATAGATACTGCCTGACCTGCTGAGTTCCTTCAGCGCTTTGTTTGTTGGTTAAGGCTTTGTTTAACTCCCTATGTGCTCTGCTCACTTGAACTAACTGATGGATATATTCATGCTGAATTCATATTTAACACTGTCATTAAGCCGTTTAAGTTAAAAGGTTAATGACCATGTTAACTGACACAGTCAGGAATTCAACATGAATTTTATAGAATGCTTTAAACACATCACACCATCAAACCCCTAAATTCAGAAAGAGGAAATGACTGGGAAATTGGAAGCAGAGGATGCAAACCAGGACTACACTCTTGTACTATTACGATTTTACTTAGATTTAACTTATTGAAACAACTGAGAATGAGATTATCATACACTTTCTAAATCAGTTTAATTTAAGTTAGCCATTCAAAGCAACAAAGGTCAAGCAACATTAGTGAGGATGAAACCAGAGTCGATGTTTCAAGTTAAGGACTCTTCATCAGAACTGGAAAATTTCTTCAGTTTTTTTAGTGACTTTTCCAAGACCCGACAAAGTGAGGGTTGGAGTTGATGCAGGAGATGGTAGGGTGAGTTGGGACTTGTGAATTAACTAATAGTTTTTGTGTGTGTGTGTGCGTGCGTGTGCATTTAATAGTGTTAATGTGTGCCTGTTTTGGTGGGAGTATCTGTGTAAGACAGCAGTCTTTTTCTCTCTCCTTGTCAAAAAAATCCTCTCCACATTGCTCCATCATTTGTGGATTCTCATCAGTGGAAGAGACAACTATATCCGTCTCCTGCCAGCTGTTCTAATGATGGTCTCTTGCCCCCATTGCACAAGGTCTCCCTCCTGGCATGTATTTCATGCACGAGGAATTCTCAGACCCTCTTCTTAAATCTCTCTTCCCCTCCCTGTAGCCTCTCTCTCACCTCAATGGCAGCCATATTGTGTGTGTTGCTGTGAGAAGCGTGCTTTTAAGAGCTGATACCCCTGGATGGTTGCTGCACAGCAAGGTGTCTGCAGCTGCACCAAGCTGAGTGCAGCCCTGAAGCGAACTATGGGTCCCATTTGAATGTTTCATTCTGGGTAGAAATGACCCTGCTGCTGTTCCAAATGTCTTTTTAACCAAGTTCACGTTTCTTCTGAGAGGGACTTGATATCACGGCTGCAGAAAATGCAACAATGTTTTAGTGCACCAAAAGTAAGTGAAATCCAAAATGTAAGCATGTTTGTTTTGTTTTAGATTTTCAAAGTTATTTGTTAAAATCCATTGGAAGAGATTAGTCATGAAACTAAAGACAAATGGCAGGAGGTTAACCTGGCAAAGTAAACAGATTATTGTTAGGAAACAAGATGAAGATATTATCTGCATTGCAGTGTTTGTCAAGCCTTTGTTTAGTTTTCAAACATAAATTATCAAACAGTATCTTGTTACTGTGATAAGAATGAAGCATGAGAATTCTCTCCAGTTAAAGGTTTAAAAGTTGGAAATGGTGCCAATTTACAAGTACAGTAAATTGATCTACAGGTCAAATCTAGTCAATGCTCTTCAACAATAATCTCAAAAAGAGAGTCCAAAAATATTCATAGAGGGCAAAATTGCAAATAGAGAAGCAAAGAAGGCAAATAGACATTATTATTCAGGGCATTTTGAAACAAAATATTAATATCTACTGACAGATATTGTGGAATATATGTTTAAAATATTTCTTGAGCTTGTTGAAAGATAATGAAGAAAAAATGACAACATACAAAGAGGTGTACATGTCAAAGAGCTGACAGGTACAAATAATGTCTCCTCAATTAACTTCAAAAACAGAGTAAAACATCTTAAGCTGGATTTCTAAGTTATCTTGGATACTGTACCCTCCCCAAATCACTTCATTTCGTTTCCTCTCTTTTTATCCGATAAGTTGCTCCTTGGAATTTACCTCATTAACTAAACTTCTGTTCATTAGTCGTAATAAGATAGGATAAGATATCTTTATTAGTCACATGTACATCAAAACACACAGTGAAGAACATCTTTTGCGTAGAGTGTTCTGGGGGCAGCCCGCAAGTGTCGCCACACTTCCGGTGCCAATGTAGAATGCCCACAACTTCCTAACCCGTACGTCTTTGGAACGTGGGAGGAAACTGGAGCACCCAGAGGAAACCCACACAGACATGGGGAGAACGTACAAACTCCTTACAGACAGCGGCCGGAATTGAACCCGGATCGCTGGTGCTGTAATAGCATTATGCTAACCGCTACACTGCCGTGCCAGATCTCATTATACCGTATCTCATTATACAGTAAGTTCATTTGCTGGTGCTAAGATTCTTCTTGCTCTTGTTTGTGTAAGGCACAAGCATTGTTAGTCAAGGAGATATATGAAAATAAAAAACATTCACAATAAAAAGGCAATCTTTACCTGACCCAGATGAATAATGGCAGGCTAATTAAAGATGCGACATTTCCTGTTTCTACAATGGGGTACCCCAGCTTGAGGAGGCAATGTTAGTACAGGAATATTCAGGTGGGGAAGAAGAGGAATACACACCTTCTGAAAATTTGCTCAGTTTTCTCATTTCTAATATTTAATTTAAATCCATCACTTTAATATTTTAGCCATTACAACCTGACCATTGCTAAGGTCAGTTATTAGGTCAATACTGGTTCAATGGTGGTACTCTTGTCCTGAGATTCAGAAGAGTTTGGGCTCAAATCTCACTCCAAGAACTTCCAGTGTATGGAGGGAGTGCTGCATGTGTTGGAAATAGTGACTTTCAGGCAGTCAGATGAAGTTCACCTCCTCCCTCCCATCCACCGTCCCTCCCGCCACCTCAAGTAGATATAAAAGATGACTTCTTGCAAGTATTTGGCAAATATCACTCAATTAAAACCATTAAAAACAGATAACCTGGTTGTTGTCAGGCTGTCCCCGCATACTGAGACTGTCCCCACATACTGAGGTCACCACCACTTCTATTGCCTACACCCTTTTAACACATCTTCTGCAGCAGGTCCAACAAATCTCTGGTATGATGTGAGCACGTGAACCACAAACTGACAGTTCTCTTGCCACTGTATCTCCATCTTTTATATCAGTAATCAACCAGAAGTGCAATCTGTTTAATTTTTGCCATCCAGACCAAGGGTGTATAATAGGCACAAATCTCTGGGTCTTCGTCTCCTCTGCCATATGACACACATTATGAACAATGAAAGCTTATGTTGGTTTCATTGCAAATTGAGGGCTGTGTGGTTATGTTAAGCCATTAATGTGGAAGAGATCATCAACTGCCAGCAAGTGCCAATTTTCAGCTGTGTTTCCTTGATTTGCAGTTACCAATGTTGCTCTTTTGTGCTCCGCTTTGCAACAATTTCACGGAATTATAGAATCATGTACATGAGTTTATTTTGTCATATACAGAATAATGCTACTAAATCATCTGTTCTGCGTTGTTTGATTCAAATGAAGACACTCCCCAGACTGCAGAGAATCAATACCAAAGAAATGAATCTTCCTCACCCTCCTTTCTCACATACTCCAGGGAGATGATGATCAGTTGACTGGTGGAACAGGTTCAGGAGGAAGTGCCTCTTGTTTGTGTTTCTTATGTCCTTGTGCTCCAGTGACTTACCTGGATTGGAGGGTGGCTGAAGATACTGGAGTGTATTTATTTTGCCAAGTTTGAAATTTTGGCTTCACAAAGACAAATTATCATGATTCATTTGGACTTGGAAAGGTTAGACATTTTTCGGGATTGTTTTTGACTCTGCACCATGGCGATGTTGTCTGCTTGCACTGACAATCAGCTTAGGGAAATCCAAAATAAAGCAGAAAACATTGGAAAAACTCAACAGATCAGACAGCATCTGCAGAGGGTAAAAAACCTTGCAGGTGGCTGTATTAAACACTACTGAAACCGATCTCCAATGGGCTATTGATGGGCTAAAAATGTGAGGTAAAGGAACAGTAAAGGGGCAATTATGACTTCAATATTACCTCCTTTTTTGGTTGCTGTGTAAAAGGTAGATTGATCCCTGTCTGAGATTTAGATTGCCATTTGAGTGCATGGGCAAAGGAGTTCAACACCATCAGAAGTGTTGTCTTTCGCTTGAGACATTAAACCAAGACCCCATGCATTCTGGTGTAAGAGATACCATGGTGCTATGCTGAAGAAGGGAGGGAAAGTTATTCCCAGCAATAAAAAACTGAGAGATGGTGGGTAAAGGCTGAGTGTGACATTGTGACAAGCACCGTGGAACAGCTCTGAGCAGGAATTGTGCCTCCAAGTGGTTTATTAATGTGGCTGGTAAAAATCTATTGAGGTTGCATGGATAGTAAATTAAGAACCAAACCAAAAAACCAAAACAAATCTCGAACTGTTCTCTATATAAAAATACCAACTTTACGCAGAATGAAGCCAGCTCCATATTAAACTGGTTTCCGGGAATATGATGAATGAAGCTGGTGGGCCCATCATCCACAGTACACTGCCTATAGGGGAGAGGGGGAGAGAGGGAGAGATATGACAGGAGAGGGCAAAGAGGTGAAACCTTGTTTTCTCAGGTCAGGAAAGGGGATGGGGTATGGAGCAGGTTGGTTCAAAACAGTGTTAGATCAAAGTGAAAGCTGCAGTTTCAGCTACTTATGGTAAATGGGATTTCACCTTTAAAGTAAAACTTCTCAGCCACAAAGATGGTGCTGTCAAGAGGAAGAGTGGCCTGGTTAATCTCCAGAATTCGTGTTTTATTGGATTATCAGCAGATAGTGGTAATTATATGTAGAGTTCAGCTTGTAGCAGAGAGGGATAGAGAGAAAGGAAGGGTATGAGCTGTTACATTAAGATCATTGTAATCTCTCAATCTCAGGTAATAGTACTTCACTACTGAATAATGAATTCTGTTTCTTTATTCTTTACTAACAGTACCTAGTCAGGACTTCTGCTCATCCAAGGATAAATTTATTACCAGCCCATTGTAAATATAAGTAAGCAGGGGAAGACACCAGTCCTACAATCCCATTCCATTGAAGGCAATGGGAAGTGCCCAGGAGCCTAGATTGAAAGTTGCAGCCTGAATGGAAGCATTCAATAAAGTGATCATTTATCTGTGCTGTTTTCCTCAATCTAGAGGCAACTCTACTGTGAGCAGTGAATACCACAGACTGAATTGAATTAAATGCAACATAACAGTGATCTTAACTGGAAAGACTACGTACACCATAGATAATGGGAAGAGAAGAAGTGGAAGAAAAGGTATTGCATGTCCTGTGCCTGGAAGGGAAGGCACTCTGGAGAACAGGAGAGGGCTGAAGGTGATGAGAAAATGGAGCAGGACATTATCGAGGGAACAATTCCCTTCGGAGTGGGAGAGAATGATGTGTTTGATGTTGGTATTGCATGGAGCTGGCAAAAACAGCAGAAAGTGATTTGTTGAACACGGACGGAGGCTTGTGGAGTGGAAGGTGAGGGCAAAAGGAAGCCTGTTACAGCTGTGGCAGGATAAACGCTGAGTGATGAACTGTAGGAAATGCGATAGACCTCACTGAGGCTCCTGTAAACTGTAATGGAGGGAATTGTCAGTTGAGGAAAGAGGAGGACATATCCAAGCACCGTGGAGGACAATGGCACAGTTGCAGCCAAACCAGAGAAAAGGAGTATGAAGCTGAGTCCTTACAGGAAGGAAGGTGAGGGAGGAGGATCGACAGTGAAGGTAGCTGCAGGAAAGGTGAGCTTACAGCAAATACTTGTTGATGGACTATTGTCAGAAATGGAGAGAAAGAAGTCATGGAAGAGAAGGGAAGAGGCAAAGGTGGACCACACCAAGGTGAGGATGAATTTTTCTGATCTGTAGTGAGCAGGAAACTACACTGACACAGACGTCAGTGTGGTCAGAAACAGAGGTGGAGGAGGTCTGAATTGAACAAAGAATGTTCCACATTTCACTTGAAAGGCAGGGACTTTCCAAGACCAGCATGCTTTCCCATAGCAACAACTTTGATTTGGAGCAGTGAGAGGAGCCAAAGGAGGAGACATTTACTGGAAAGACTCCAGGAACGAGAGACCTGAGCTACATGGATAGACCAGAGATGCTGGCTTTCTCCTCACAACAGAAAAGGTTG
Organism: Pristis pectinata; assembly: GCF_009764475.1. NCBI lineage: Eukaryota > Metazoa > Chordata > Chondrichthyes > Rhinopristiformes > Pristidae > Pristis > Pristis pectinata. Next base: position 25,620,388 of record NC_067422.1, read on the forward strand.
AGAGGGGATCTGATAGAAATATTTAAAATCCTGAACAGATTAGATAGAGAGAAACTGTTCCTATTGGCAAAAGGTTGAAGAATCAGAAATTGTTGAAGGCAGTGAATGGCTAAAAAAAACAAAAGTTACTTGAAGGGAAATGTCCTCTTTCCAGAGTGAGTTTGGAATGGATTGCTGGGGTGAGGCTAGTGAAGGCGGGTTCAATCACTGTCAAGAAAAGAACCGGATAAACCATGGAGAGAAGATGGGGAATTGGATGACTTGTCTGGATCGCTTTTGCAGTGAGTGGGCATGGACTGGGTTGGGCCCGTTGACTTTCTTCCGTGCTGTGTCCTTTCTGTGATTCTGTTCACTGTGAGAATGAGCTCAACCTGGTGGAGTAGTGAGATGAAGGACGGAGGATGGGGGAGTGGGAGGGGAAGTGTTCAGGTTTCTTTGAAGGAAGAGGCGGAGGAGTTTTGTACTGTCCTGGTAGATAGCGGTGATTTAGAGGGGATGGATAGCCATGCAGAAATGGAGACCATTATGGCCGTGAAGAACTAAAAAGACAGATTAGGTTTGCTGCATTAAAACAGAAAAATATACAACCATAGTTAATGACAATGTGCAGATCTGAAAAAGCTATTTAACTTCCAGTTATATATGTGGTTCCTCTCAAGTCATTATTCATCACCAGTATCTAGCTCACTTGTCTTCAACTACATATGGTTTCATGTCGTGATTTTTATTTTTTTAGGGGCACATAAACTTGGCGTACAATGTGGGTAATAAACTGTGTTCAAAAGCTTTGATTTACTTCAGCTGCATATCTTAGTGGTAACCTATCTGGTTTAATGTTACTCAAAGCTGAGTTAATGGGAGTTCAAATCACAGTGTGAGTGGATCCCCTGCTATTTTTTGTAATTTTTTTTTACTCTCACAGTTATATTAATAAATTGACTGAGAGCTACTCTCGGAAAAATTCAAGCTTTCACATCTGTGCAGATCACTGTACATGAAGATGGAATAATGATACCATTGATGCAGATTCATAAAGTTCTATCATCATTATTGATAACATCTGAGAAAGCAGAATTGTTCAACCCATTATAAATGCTGATTCTTTGTCAGCTTAATTTATGTCAGAAAATGATCTGGGTTAGACCATTAGGTAATTGCTGAGGTGAATTTTACAAATATGTTTTATAAATTTTATGATATTTAATTGACAGAATTCACTTTATACTGATGGAAAGAAAATGAATTTCAATTTATTGGTTCATCAGCCAGATTGATTTTGTGTAAATTTTATATTCACCACATACAGAATTTATTGATCCCGCAGAGCAGGGGTAAAGTCATTACATTTGGGCTGAGATGGGTGGGAACATTTCTACTGGATAGTTATTGCAAGTCCGTGTTGGAAGGAGAATAGGATTGGGTTGAATAGTGAAGTGCTTTGTGGTTGGTTAGCCAGCAGACACTGGGGGAGTGGAGGCAGGGGGAGTGGAGGCAGGGGGAGTTAATTCTGCAGTGTTATTATTTCCAGTGCAGAGATGAAGACAAAGGCAGCACAGACTGTGAAAACAGTGTTGTTGAAACAGTGATCACTTTGTGAGCTAAATTCCATGTTGAAGGACAAAGATAACATGTATTGATGTTTTGAGCTTTCACCCTTCATAAGGGCTATCCATAAATGTCTGCTTCTGAATGTGCTAAAATGCAGCTGAAGAAATCTACAGCATCATATCTTCTGTAATAAGTTAGTCATACCTGGTGCTATATGAATGGCACATGCCTCTGTGTCATGAATCCACATGTTATCATAAAGAACCTAATACTACAACCACGAAACTGTCGGGTACATGCATTTACAAATGTCAGATTTATGTGCAGAATAACAAAGTAAATGGAACATTCATTAAAGTATTTTGCCCGTTTTTCTGAAGTATACTATTGATTCAAATTGTGAATATCACTGATTACTGACCAGCAGGAATGAACAGTGGAATTAAACCCCAAACCAAACATAAATAATATTTTGCTTATCTGTTTTTCTGAGTTGGAATTGCAATATTTTTGATAGACGATCTTAATACAGCTAATATATTGATTAAAACTGCTTGAATCACAATATCCTCAAGAAAAGTCATTTCAAGTATACCTAACACCTGCACTATTTAGAGGGAGCAGGTAAAACTTTTATACATTCAACTAACAGAAGAATCTTTGTGATTCTCTGCTAACCTGAGAGGAGGACATCCAATTGCCTACTGTATGCCTGAGCAGGTTACTGGTTTATGGAACTGGGGGACGGAGGAGTTCAGAGATTCTGTATGATTACTTTAACATATAAACCATGGCGGTAGAAGGCCAAATGAAGCCAACTAAGCATGCCTCATTTTTTCATTTCTACTTTAATATGTAAATATATCTGTGGACATTAAACAGCTAGATGAATAAAATATATTATTGACACAATTATTTTACATACATTTTCATAAAAGATATTACCAACAGGTATCAGTAGCTGGAAATACATTGCTAATGAAATGTTTAATGGAGTATTTGTTACCAAGCAGTATTCTTCCTGACTTTTATTCAAGTTTATTTCATTTGTTGACTTCTTAAATACAAAATAATGCCTGTAGTGGGTGTAGTAATCAAAAAAATCCTCTATAGTTGTCAACATTCAATAATTTACCTAACAAACGATATAGTGTCATTGGAGGCAGTCCAAAGGAGATTCACCAAGCTAATTCCTGGGATGAGAGGGTTGTCCTACCAAGAGAGGCTCGACAGTTTGTGTCTGTATTCCTTGGAGTTTAGAATATGAGTGATGACCTTATTTAAGCATATAAGGTCCTAAGGGGACTTGATAAGATAGATGTTGAGATGTTTTTGCTGGTGGGAGAGTCATGACAAAGGGGACATAGCTACAAAATAAGGGGCTGGTTATTTAAAACTGAGGTGTGGAGAAATTTCTTCTCTTGGAGGGTAGTGAATCTCCGGAATTCTCTTGCCCCCAAGGATGGTGGAGGCCAGATCATTACATATATTTAAAGTGGAGATAGCTATAACTATTTGTAAGTTTGAGAATTGAGGGGTATGGAGAAAGGCTACAGAAGAGGCTCAAGTCAGGAGTATGATGGAGTACTCTCCACTTACCTGCTTGAGCATAGATTCAACAATACTCAAGAAGCTTGACACCATACAAGACAAGGCAATCCACTTGATTTGCACCCCATCTACAACCATTCACTCACTCCACCACCGATGCATTGTAGCAACAGTTTATGCCATCTACAGAATGCACTGCAGCATCACATGATTTCTCTGTGATAGCCTGAGGCACATGGTTCTCCTGGGAAGACCCCACATGCTACTACCCCTCACACCAAGCATAGAGAGGGCTGATCACATCCAATGGCCCCATGATCAGTAGCAACATCGGGGCACAGATTAAGTGATCGGTGATCTGCAGTTTCTGCAGTTACCTATTCACAGAAAACATAATCTACATCAAGGGCTGCAAGCAATGAATTCTTATATGACTAAAAATTACAGGAGATAACTCTTAGCACATAAGAATGATAGCCTGGAGGGATACTTTAAATGACATGTTGATGACTATCAGCCGATGTACTCCTTGTTGTATTTCAATTGTTCTACTCCTGTGACATAATTTTGCAGATAATGTCGCAGATTTTGTATCCATTTTTTGGAAACTAATTAATGGATATATCACACATTATTAATCTTATAATGTGTGTAAAATACAAAGAGGAAATTACATTAACTTTAGGGTAAATTATGACAGGAATTGCACTGTTCAATTTCCCAATTGGATGGTCTTCAACTGGAAATAGGTGAAAACACTTCAAAATATGCACAAAATTGGACTGTATACACTATCTACAGATTAAAAATCAAACAGAAGTTTTTTGTCGAATTGAATTTCTAGGCTTGTTGCATAAGATAAGAGACTTTACTTTGAGAAAATAGAATTTAAAGGACAGGAACCTGCTTTAGAAGATATTCGTACATTTGCAAATCTCAATAGCAATTCAGTGCTATTTATGTTTAAACATGAGCCTGAACTTTTTCAAATGATCAAAAATAACGAAAACAAAACAGAACTAATTATTGGATTTGGTTGCCTATTCACCTCCCAGTGTTAGTGTGTGTGAGTTGGAGGGATCAAACACCCTACAACAGAAACAGTCCTTTGTTAGCTGCTCTGGTTTTGTTCTCCCAATACTCCAGCTCAGTAGGTAACGTATTTAAATCTAAATATTGGAAATGTTTAAAATAAGCATAAGGTCAGTGTCTGCTAATGTAGTAAATCATGCTTATAATGAATCTAGGGATTCCACTGGAAACTAGGTGGTGAAGCACAATTCAGAATAAGATCAGAAGTATTTGAAAATGCTGTAAGTTAGCCGCAAGTTAATCTCTGGCAACACTTTGAGAAGGATCCCTTGTAATTAGCTAAATATGCTACAAATGAGAAATTTTTATCACCCATGTTTTTTAAGAATATTCAATGATAATAACACTGCTGCTCTAGCTTTACCTGTCTCCTTGGACAGAATACCCTTTTACTGAGAAATAATCCATCTGGCAGCTCATTTTAAACAAATAAAAGCTCAGCTGTGAAGAGTAACTGAGTTCTCCTTTGACTCTGAAATATGAACTTAGGCAAAAAGGACTTTAGTGCTTCAGTACTTCTCAAAGAATCAGACCACCCAATCCTTATTATTATCAGTACTGTTAACACTAATAGAATTATTTCATCCAGTAATCCAACTGAGAACTGAGTAAACTTGGTGAACTGGATAAAATTATTTAAAGTAATAGGTGTCCCCTAGATCTGAAGGCCCAGGTGAAGAACAATCACTGTGCAGGCCTCAGGTCCGATCTGGAAACTCTTGACTGATGCAAACTCCAGTATTTTCACTTTAGCATTGATACTTTATTGTACAGTCAATTAGTTTTAGACTGTAAGTTTGTGATTAAATAACTATTATATTTTGTACCACTTCTGAGTGTGAAACATCTGAATCTTTCTTTTATATATGCATACACAGTTTATATAACAATTGAAGTGACATGGTGTTAATTTGAAACTTTATTTTTGGTGGGATTTTTGTCATCTGATTTATATAACAATCATCCCAAAGGTTCAGGATTTGTATATTATGCTATCTGATTTTGTTACAGTCCAGCCCACTGGAATTATATCAGAATCACATACTAAACAGACTTTAAAACACTGGACCACTAATCGATACAATAAAGTACAATATTTATAATGATACAGAAAATCTTTTTAAACAGTTTCCTTCTGAGTGCTATCTCACTGTCACAAAGTCTATTCCACTTCCAGGACTGCAATTAAATTATTACATTGTCATTTCCTCTGTGGCTTTAAATAACACGAGAATGTTCTTCAAAAGATGTATTTTCTAATTTTGCCTTTCTTTTCGTAATTTGTTTTTGCATTAGTTCCCTTTCACAAAAGGTTCCTTCAAAAAGAGAGATTTCTTGTGTTGTAGCAAACACTTTCTTCAACCTAACTTTTAAAGGTCTAAAGACTATCCAGTTCTTCAATTGTTTCTTTCAATATCTTGAAAGGATTTTCTCTCTCTGTTGATTCTGCACTCAAACAACTGAGGTAACCCTTCTCTTACCTCCGGCTGCTAATATTTTTCCCTTGTGAGATTCTCTATTTTACTGAACATAATATAGTCAGTGTTGCTCTAAATTCTCCTCTAGTTTTCTTCCTATATTCCAAGTACACACTCTTATACAGTCTTGTTAATCTGCAGGATATTGAAATGAAGTCTCATCAGAGTCTCCATTCTGGAAATTAGATCATGTAACATTGAATTTCTTGGGGCCTCAGTTCCAATTCAGTCAGAATTTCTATTGTGAATAATAATTGTAACATGTAGCATGCCTTGGGCTATTTATCAAATTAAATTGGATGCTTCCATGAGGATTAGATGCACAAAACTGAGAAAGTGATAGATGACATATAAATGGTATTAAGGGCTTTACGTATAATTCTCAACCTGCTTCACAGCAGAAAGGACTTTCATTCTTTAAACATGCACGTTATAAGTGAGCAGTGACAGATTATGGTGTTCTATGCAACTTACCTAGCAAGCTTGCACAACACATTCATTCTCAAAGTGACTTCTGTGACATCATATCTCATCCACATGTTGAACTGATGGGTATCTCTTGCAGGACAAAACTTGAGAGGGGCAGAGCGGTGCAACTGTCCCAGTTCAATCCTGTGCTGTCTGTGTGGAGTTTACACTTGCTTCCTGTGACTGTGCAGGTTTCCCCTGAATGCACCAGTTCCTCCTATGTCTTAATGATGTGCTAGTTGTTAGGTTAATTGGACACTGCAAATTGGCACTAGTGTGTAGGTGAGTGATGGAACCTGGGGAGTAGTTGATTGGTTTGTGGAGAGAATAAAATGGGATTGGTGTAGGATTAGTGTAAATGGATGTTTTATGATCAGTGTTGACTCAGGGTACTGAAGGGCCTGTTTCCACACTGCATGATGCCTATGGCTTGTCTATGGGTGGAGCTCTGAATATTGGCTTGGAGCAGGCCATTGATTCCATGTTGGGCACCAAGCTCCTTGCAAAACCATATGTTAGATTGGAGTTGGACTCCCCAGAATATTTTATGCAGCCTTGACAATGTCAGAAGCCAGAGTCATCTTCTGACTGTCATCAAGTCATAGAGCAATACAGCACGGAAACAGGCCCTTCGGCCCAACTTGTCCCTGCCAACCATGTTGTCCACTAAGCTAGCCCCATTTGTCTGCACTTGGCCCATATCCTCCAATTCTCTCCTATCCAGGTACTTATCCAAATGGCTTCTAAATGTTATTTTACCTGCTTCTACCACTTCCTCTGGCAGCTAAGATCTGTCACGTTAAGATCCTTGTCCACGTCTTCCAGGAATGCAGCCTTGGCTTCTTGTAGAGATGGAACACCAGCTCCTGTTACCTTGGTGCTGTCTGAAGGTCCTGGAGCCCAGTGCAGGTTCCTCCCTGAACCAACCCCCAACTGGTCACAAAATACCAGCATCTGTGTTGGGAGCAGCAGATTCAGCATCAGCTGCCTTTTCCTCCTGAATCTCCACTCCACAGGTGTCTGAAAGGATAAAGGCAAAAGGGTGACATCATGTTGAGGGGAGAAGGTGAACATGAGGGTCATGGATTATTTGCATCTTCTAAAGTAGGAAGCATTACAGCGAAGAGGAAGTGAAGAAGATGGATGCACACCGTCATTTACAGTAATAAAACAGAAAATGCTGGAAATATGCAGCAGGTCTGGCAGAACCTGTGGAAAAGAGAAACAGAGTGAATGTTTCAGACTGGCCATCATTCAACAGAAGGGTGAAAGAGAGAAGTTAGTTGAAACTGGGACACAAGCAAACTTGAAGTTGTGGGGAACGTTGGGGATGAGGTTGTTGGTGAGAACAAAAGCAATTTACATGATTGCGGGAGGCTGTCCCAATAACTAGTGGTGGTGTGTTAGCCATGTCAACTGAGAAGGTGGGGGGCAGGGGAAAATTTGTTAATTCTAAAGGATCCGCCTAGAGGAGATGTAAGGAGGAGATGAACAGGGCAGAAAACAATGCAATTGCAGGAATATTGGGTGGCAGAGCAGCACACAGGTAGTGAACTTGCTTCACAGCTCCAGTGATCTGGGTTCAGTCCTGAACTTCAACGTTGTGTAGGTGGAGCTTGCACATTCTTCCTGTGACCACAGGAGATTCCCCCAGGTGCTCTGGTTTTCTGCCGTATCTCAAAGATGAGCAGTTTGTGGGTAAATTACCTCCAGTGTAGCTTAGTAGGCCATGTGTGAGAGAATATATTACAGGGAGATAACTGGGAGAATGGAGATTGTTCTAAGAGCCAGAAAATGGGCCAAATGGCATCCTTCTATATTGTAAGAAAACATAAAATATGAGAAATATGGGAACTGTGATGTAAGAACACTTCAGTTTTTGGGAAACTGAAATAAAAGTTTGATGGAAATACCCAAAATGTCAGATAGCATGTGTGGAGAGAGATAAACTGAGATAATGTTACAAGTTGATGACCTTTCATCAGAATTGGTCAGCTCTGATTAACACCAGTTTTCTGAAAATGTTGAATTCATTGTTGAATTCTGAGGATTACATCCTGTCTCGTTGGAAGATCAGATCCTGTTTGTTGAGCTTGTGTTGGGCCATGTTGCATAATGCAAAAGGCTTTACAAGTTTTTAATTAAAGCTTGAAAGAATTTCTTCAGTTAGTAATTTATTTTCAGTGCACTATTTCACCTGGGGCTAAAGCAAAGGCTTAAATCAAATGTGAGTTTACTACCAGGCTGATTTCATTGCAAGATGAATTTGGGCCTTTTTACTTATCTTTCAAGATGTTGAATGAAGCAGAACTGTTCTTCCAGTTCTAGAAAATTTTGGGGCCTCTCCTGTCTCCTTTGATCATCATTTCAGGTAGGAACCTGACCAACACCATCTGAATGAGCTCAGGAGATGCTTAGTGCTGGGATGTTTGAGACAGTTTGGAACCCACTTCAGCTCTTGCCAATTCTACATTCCCCATGAGTTAAAATCAAAGCTCATGTTTCTAACACTTTCGTTTTTAATAACAGGGCTCTTCTTTGTTCGAAGGAAGTTGGCAGACGGTGGAGAATTTTAATGTGTAAGTACCTAAGCAAGGTAAACATTTTAAAAAACATTATTGCCGCACAGGAGATATTTGAATTTCACTTTGTTTTCCTTTTCTTCTATAGACCCACTAAGTCTCAGTGCTCAACAGGAAACTACTGAGCAGATGTCAGTGCTGATAGCCATCAGTGAGCCGCTCTTTGGAGAGTAATTTCGATTGGCATTAGTTCCAGTCCTGTCTGCGATTTGATGGCATCCAAGCTGTGAAGCTTCAGCATTGGCTGAGCACACAGTACTCCATTGTTTATGTGAACATATATTAGAATGCAGTTACTCAAGATCAAAAGAAACCATAACATGTTGAAGGGGTTTCTTTTCCTCGGCAACCTCAGTTAATAAGAGACAATGGTCCAGAATTTCTTTACATAACCCGAAACAGAACAGAGCAGTGTAATTGAAAATCAACTTAAGCCAGGGTAGAGTAATGTTGCACCTTTTCTGGCTGTGTTTGTATATATTGGGAAATTTGCCCTTGATTTTTCAGCAGGATTTTCATTTGTCCCAGCACCTATTTTCCAGCGTAAAGCTCTCCCAAGCGACATTAGCATTGCATCAAAAGTTAATCTCCAGTGATTTTCAAAGTCACTGGTCTGAAAAAATATCAGAGTTCTTAATTACACACAGGACAGTGAAGTTTTATTAATATTGTTTCTCCTGAAACTATGCTGTTTAAAAGATTCAACACTCAAACTGTATTCTTTGCCTTCAGTGAGATCTGTGACCTCAAGCACAATGACCTCAAACATGTGACCTGCCTACTTTGCACAGGGATTCAGTGTCATGGTTACTCTTAACTTCCTAGCCCCAGGAGCATTCCAAGCTGCTGTGCTACCACTGATTTCCACCACAACTCAAAAATGGCTAGAGATTTGAAATAATAACAGGAAATGCTGGAAACACACAGCAAGCCAGACAGCATCTGTAGAAAGAGAAACAGTATTAACATTTGAGGCTCAAAGACTTCTTGTCAGAACTGGGAAGGAAAGAAAACAAGTTAGTTTTAAGTTGTAGAGGGTGGGGGTGTGTGGTTAGGAGAAAGGGAACATCTAGGATAGGGCGAGACCAGCGTTGCTATGACAGATTCAAGGGGAATGTTTAAGAGTGAACATGATAAGTGCTTGAAAAGGAATGCATTATAGAGCTGGGGTAAGGAAAGATGGGTGTGATTAGTAAGGGGATTCTTCAGTGGTGTTTCACTCTATCTTGGAGTAGTTCTTTTAATTCTGCCATGGCACATGTGCAATGACGTCAAGGTTAGTATTTATTGCCCATTCTTGAGTGGCTTGTTCAGCTGTGCCAGAGAGTAGTTAAAACTCAAGGTCTGGATTCACATAAAAGCCATATTGGGCAAGGACACCAGATTTTTTTCCCTTAAGAACATTAGTGAGCCAGATGAGTTTTCACAGCAATCCAATGATTGATTAAAAAGAAATGTTTCCATTATATTAACATTAGACAGGTTGGAGAAGTGAGGAGAAAACTTTCCGTAAGTTTTAGATTTCATGTCCTTGGATCAGTAGTGCTGACCACTGAGTGTCTAGTCCAGTAAAATAATCACTGTGGGTTGTATGTAGTTAGAAATGTTCCTGACAAGTAATTAATGTGTGCCTTGTCCTTCACCAGGAACAACAGTACTTTAGATACAACACAAAAGTTTCACTCTCCATTTATTCCTGACAAGACAGTGCATAATTAAAATGAACACCACCCCCAGAGAACAGTTTAAGACTGTGAAACTCATTTTTGAACATACTGCCGTTTAATTTCAAGCTAACATTATTTGAAAATCAAATTCTTTAACTAATTAGTTGAGGACCAGCAGAAATTGACAGGATGAGTGTCATTAAAGTTAACTAACTTCAGCAGGAGAAATGACCACAATGAAGTTAATAAGAAATTCAAGTATGGACAAGAAATTTCTTTTTTTTTCCAGTTCTTTGTGCCAAATATCACAGTCACAATGCTTACAAAATTTCCTCTCCATGTTATTTGAGTGTAACCCAACTGGAAGGGTTCACCTGGGACAGGGAAAGATGGAAAAAGAGGATAATATTTTCACCCACTGGTTATGTATAAAATGGGAACATTTTATTTCTCCCAGGAACACCCAGGATTACTCATTCTACATTTGGGAGCTGGACTGAATCACAACCCATATATAACAGAGCGCTCATTCAGAAAAAAAATGTTCTACAGTAGTAGTCCTGATTTGCTCATTAAATAGTTATATAAATGCACTAAATAATATTCAATGAATCAATTCAGTTGTGGAAGTTTACATTTGAGCTTTGACGGAGAAAGGAATGTTTGGAAAGACCCACTTTAGAGATGAGAACCAGCGAACGATTGCACCTGGGGTCAAGAGGCAGAGAAATGTCCTTTTCGTTAGAGGGGTAATTCATCAGTAGAGGGATGGACTGGCAGGCAAAGATGTCAATGATGCAAGGGTCTGATATTCTGCCAGCAGCTCACTGTAAGCAGAACGGTATGTGGAAGAAAGTATCTCAATGAAGAGAAGTTCTAAAGTGATTGGCAAGGATCAGTACACATGATCTGAGACTGCCATATTTGCTATGACTCAGTTATTTTAATTGCTTTATATGGTTTGAATGCATGCTATCTTAAACTGGTAAAAACATCTCCCACGGAGGTTGCAAATTTGAGCCACATTCAGCAAAGTAGTTTTAGAGGTGAGTGTATTACTAATGTATATTTAATCAGTAACCAATTTAACTGAAGCAGTTATGACAGTTAATGGCAATATCATACAAGTATCATAACAGGTTAGTATAAATGTTCATAAGTTGCTGTGAAAGACTTTCCTTGCACAAAAAGATTTGCAGAGAAAATAAGTATTGAATTTTCATTCAATGCAATATATATACAGTTTTCTATTCTTTGCTTGTATTTGTAAAATACTCCTCAAGCAATGCATGCCATTCATGGAGTCATACAGCATGGCCCACTTTAGCCCTTTGACCCACTAAGCATGTGCCAACCCATTTACACTCTTCCTATCATTCATTCTCTCCACATTCCCACTCACCCACACGAGGGAGAATTTACAGTGGGCAATTAACCTACCAACCCGCACCTCTTTGGGAAGTGGGAGCAAACTGGAGCACCTGGAGGAAACCCATGTGGTGTCAGGGAGAACGTGCACACTCCACACAGACAGCCGCAGATGTCAGGACCGAACTGGGTTACTGGAGCAGTGAAGCAGCAGCTCTTTGAGCTGTGCCATTGTTCTTTGATTTAAAAAAGCCAGCCTTCATCAGTAATCATAACGAGGGGCCAGGTTGTGCCCAGCTGTAAAGGGAGAACATTGTTGGCACTGAACACTGAACAACTGTCCAGCTGTTGCTCCAGAATCTAATCTCCACCCACTGCAATGGCTGGAATATGCAGGTAAAAGGCCATCGTACAAGTTTTTGTGTGCAGGGCTATTCTATAACACATGGCAGCTCTTTTAGGTTTGTTTCTGATTAAGAATGACACATTTGCATTTCAGCTTCATGATTTACTTATTTTCATTTACTTTCTGTGTATTTATAAGTATAATTTAACATTTTATTTAATCACCAGTTTACTTTTTCATCTCCTTTCATTCTGGAGAATCTCACTGTTACTTGACACTGCCTTGGCTGGTAAGTCAAGTGTTCTGTAGTTGTTTTTTTCTTGCCTTCAGGGAGGATGAGGTGGAATTCTACCAAAATGTGAAAGGGGAGAGTGTGAGGAAGGCTGCACTGATGCACTCTTGTCCAACTATACTAATCCACAGACTCTCTCAGACAGTTCCTTGGGCAGGTCAGAGGAGATGTGAGATTGTCATCTGACCCTCTCTATGTGTTTTCAATTTGCCATCTTGGATTAATAAAATATTAATTTCAGTTCCAGGAAGGTTAAGGACATGTGCATAGTGATACATGTTGGTGCTATTTTAATGCCTATTCCAGTGTCTTGAGGAAACTGCATATCTTGCAATTAGGCTAGTTTACAGAGGATTAAGGATATTTCCCTTGGGGGATGCACATTTGATATAGATTTCTGCTGTACATTGTATTTTAAAAGTGTGATTATTAAGAAAGCATCATGTGCAATGAAAAGGCTCTCAATCTGTGAGGCCCTTGCTGTGGGTGATCAGGCTGATGGATTACATCTTGCAGAATGTACTCTGCAACTGCTCAATAACAGCTGAAATGGTTGGCCAGACTCATCTTTTGATAAGCTTGCCATATTCCCAGATTCTGGATGTCCTGCACACAGCATTAAAACTGGTCACTATTGCCTTGAAGTCTGGTACACCATTGTTCGCTGGAGCTGATGCCTTGAAATGTTAAACAGGAAAACTCTACTTGTATTAACCAACATTGGTCCTTCTCCAAAATCATGAGAATTTCTCATTTTTCCATTCCATTCTCCTCCCAAGTATTCATAGCTCTGTTCTTGCCATTGAATACCTGCAGTTACTTCATCTTGGTTAGCATAAGACATTATGTTTAGAAAGAAACTTTATATTCTGGTCAAAACTAAATCCTTTGTGCCTCCATTATTCTGCATACACATGTGGAGTGGAGTGGAAACATAGCCCTTCCGAATGTTTTAACTTGGTAAATGGTAGCCGCTTCAACTCTGTGCAAAAGTAGTGAGGTTTCAAGTAACAGATAAATATGGTCAGCCAAAAACTGTAGCCCAGGTTTAATTGGGTTTTGTCAGCAGTCCCTCTTGGAAGTGGTGGCATGTACCCTTGTAAATGCCAGGAATTTCTTACTCCCCTACAGCTGTTGTCAAAGCTCCCAGATGTGTTGCACTTTACACTGAGTCCAGAGTTGGAGCAGGTGCTTCCTGGATTGCCCAGCACTAATTCTTCACAACTGCTCTCAGGTCATCCTTCACATTGGAGCTGCCACAGAATCCATGAGCTCATTTGTTGCAGTGGAGATATTCCAGCTGTGAGGGATAAAAAGGGAAGCAGAGGATAAGTATTTTAATTATTTGTGATTTCCTTTAATTTTGTTAAATATTTAATAGAGTTTTAGGTAACTTGTTAAACATGTTTTGATGATTTTTAAAATATTTAGTTCATATTATAAATAGTTTACACATTTTTATGAACATTAAGGGTGCTTACGAAGATTGAAAAACTTTGACAGTGTGAACAGTTGGTTGAAATAAAAATGCTGAAACCACTCCTCTCGGTCAGGCAGCATCTGTGGATAGGAAAACAGAGTTAACATTTCACATCCTGGACCTTTCATCTGGTCTGGGAAAGTGAGAAAACAAATTAGTTTGCCAAGAGGGTGTGGGAGTGATGAATAGGACATTGGGAAGTATCTCTTATAGGGTGAGTCCAGGATTACCAAGGTGATTCTAATGCTTATGATTAACACATTGGTAAATTAATTGGTAAATTGGTTTATTATTGTCACATGTACCGAGGTACAGTGAAAAACTTTGTTTTGCATGCCATCCATACAGATCATTTCATCACATCGGTGCATTGAGGTATTACAAGGGAAAACAATAACAGAATGCAGAATAAAGTGTTACAGTTACAGAGAAAGTTCAATGCAGGCAGACAATAAGGTGAAAGACCATAATGAGGTAGATTGTGAGGCCAAGAGTCCATCTTATTGTACCAGGGGACTGTTCAATAGTCTAATAACAGTGGGATAGAAGCTGTCCTTGAGCCTGGTGGTACGTGCTTTCAGGCTTTTGTACCTTCTGCCTGATGGGAGGGGGGAGAAGAGAGAACGTCTCGGCTGAGTGGGGTCTTTGATTATGTTGGGTGCTTCACTGATGCAGCAAGAAGTGTGGACAGAGTGCATGCATTAGGGTTAGGGAAGTTAGTTAGAAGAAATGAAAACAGACAAAGGGACATGTGGAGCTGTGAAAGGAGAGGAAAGCATCAGGCAGTGTCTGTGGAGAGAGAAAAACTGAGTTAATATTACAGATGGATAACATTACAGCTGATCTGGCCAGTTCTGATGCAAACAGATAAAGTGAATTACCTGAAACTGTTGAACTTGATATTAAAAAAATAAGATCGCAATGTGTTCAAACGGTATTGTTCCTCAAACCTACAGTGAACCTAACTGGAACAGTGAAGGAGGCTACAGACATATAGGGGTCTGAGTGGGAATGGATTAGAGAATTCAAGTGACAGGCAACTGGATGAGTCATCCCTGCAGACTGAATGGAGGTGCTCTGCAAATTGGTCACCCAATTTGCATTTGGTTTCTCAAGGTAGAGGTGCCCACATTGTGAGCACCAGTTCGCAAGATTGCAAGAAGAACAAGTGAATCACTGCTTCACCTGGAAGGAAAGTTTGGGTCCCTGGATGAGTTTGAAGAATTGGTGTTGTATCTCTTGCAGTTGCATGTGAGAAATGAAGTGTTAGGGATAAATTTGTTCCGGTGAGGCAGAGAAGGAATGGCAGGGTGAAGGAACCATGGGTGATGAGAGAAGTGGAATAACTAGTTAGGAAGAAGAAGGCAGCATACACAAGGTGTAAGCAGCAAGGATCAGACGGGGCTCGTTAGGAATATAGAGTAGCAAAGAAGGAACTTAAGAAAGGGCTGAGGAGAGCAATAAGGGGGCATGAAAAGGCTTTGGCGAGTAGGGTTAAAGAGAATCCCAAGGCTTTTTTCTTGTACGTGAAGAGCAGAAGGATGGCTAGAGTAAAGGTAGGTCTGATTAAAGACAAAGGTGGGAAGATGTGCCTGGAAGCTGTGGAAGTGGGTGAGGTTCTCAATGAATACTTCTCTTCAGTATTCACCAAGGAGAGGGGTCTTGATGATGCTGAGGACAGTGTTGGTAAGGGTAATGTTCTAGAGTACGTAGATATCAAGATAGTGGATGTGTTGGAGTTGTGAGAAAGTATTAGGACAGATAAGTCCCCTGGGCCTGATGGAATATTTCCCAGGCTGCTTCATGAGGCAAGGGAGGAGACTACTGAACCGTTGGTTAGGATCTTTCAGTCCTCGTTGTCCACGGGGATGGTACCAGAGGATTGGAGGGTGGCGAATGTTGTCCCCTTATTCAAAAAAGGTAGTAGGGATAGTCCAGGGAATTACAGACCAGTGAGCCTTACGTCTGTGGTGGGTAAGCTGTTAGAAAGGATTCCAAGAGATAGGATCTATGAGCATTTAGAGAATCATGGACTGATCAGGGACAGCCAGCATGGCTTTGTGAAGGGAAGATCTTGCCTCACAAGCCTGATAGGGTTCTTTGAGGAGGTGACCAGGAAGATTGATGAGGCTAGTGCAGTGGATGTGGTCTACATGGATTTTAATAAGGCATTTGATAAGGTTCTGCATGGTAAGCTTCTTCAGAAGGTCAGAGGCCAAGGGATCCAGGGAGGCTTGGCTGTGTGGATTCAGAATTGGCTTGCCTGTAGAAAGCAGAGGGTTGTGGTGGAGGGAGTGCATTCGGATTGGAGGGCTGTGACTAGTGGTGTCCCGCAGGGATCGGTTCTGGGACCTCTACTTTTTTTGATATTTATTAATGACTTAGATGAAGGGGTGGGAGGGTGGGTTAGCAAGTTTGCAGATGACACAAAGATCGGTGGTGTTGTGGATAGTGTGGAGGACTGTCGAAGCTTACAGACGGATATTGATAGGATGCAGAGCTGGGCTGACAAGTGGCAGATGGAGTTCAATCCAGAGAAGTGTGAGGTGGTACACTTTGGAAGGACAAACTCCAAGGCGGAGTACAAGGTAAATGGCAGGATTCTGGGCAGTGTAGAGGAGCAGAGGGATCTGGGGGGTTCATATCCACAGATCACTGAAAGTCGCCTCACAGGTAGATAGGATAGTTAAGAAAGCTTATGGGATGTTAGCTTTCATAAGCCGTGGGATCAAGTTTAAGAGCCGCGAAGTGATGATGCAGCTTTACAAAACTCTGGTTAGACCACACTTAGAGTACTGTGTCCAGTTCTGGTCGCCTCATTATAGGAAGGATGTGGAGGCATTGGAAAGGGTGCAGAGGAGATTCACCAGGATGCTGCCTGGATTAGAGAGTATGGATTATGAAGAGAGACTAAAGGAGCTAGGGCTTTACTCATTGGAGAGGAGGATGATGAGGGGAGACATGATAGAGGTATACAAGAAGTTAAGAGGAATAGATAGAGTGGACAGCTAGCGCCTCTTTCCCAGGGCACCACTACTCAAAACAAGAGGACATGCCTTTAAGGTAATGGATGGGAAGTTCAAGGGAGATGTCAGAGGGAGGTTTTTCACCCAGAGAGTGGTTGGTGCATGGAATGTGCTGCCTGGGGTGGTGGTGGAGGCTGATACATTGGACAAGTTCAAGAGATTTTTAGATAGGCATATAGAGGAATTTAAGATAAAGGGATATGTGGGAGGAAGGGGTTAGATAGGCTTAGGTGTGGTTTGAAGGGTGGCACAACATATTGGGCTGAAGGGCCTGTATTGTGCTGTATTGTTCTATGGTTCTATGGTAGGGTGTGGTTGGTAGGGATGGATGAATGGATGAGGAAGTAATGAAGGGAATGGTCACTTCAGACTGCTGTAAAAGGAAAGGAGGGGAAGATGTGTGGTGGAATTTCAGTGAAAGTGGCAGAAATTGTGAAGGTTGAACCATTGAATGCAAAGGCTTGTGAGGTAGAAGGTGAGGACCATGGGGATTGTATCCTTGCTCTCCCTGGGAGGAGAGAGGGTGAGAGCAGAGATGTGTGAAATTGATGAGACCTGGTCAAAGTCAAGGTCAACTATGGTAGAGGGCAAGCCACGGCAACGGAAAAAAGGAAGATATCTCAAAGGCACCTCTGCGGAGAGTCACATGTTTGGATGGAGAAAGTGAGAGAATGGAATGGAGTTCCGACAAGAACCATCCCCCCCTCCCCCCCCCAATGTGCCTCAGTGATGTCACACGTGGTCCTGGGCAGATGGGTGTGTTGGGTATTGTGGCTTTCCTGTCAGAGGAGCTTGGTGGGTGGGTCTGGCCCACACATGTGCCTTAGTCATGCCACAAATGGTTGGAACAATGCTCATTGCCTCAGCTCCAGGACAAAAGATAATCTGTCTGTTTGGGGATGAGGTGCAAATTTGATATCAACATGTTTCACAGGAATGTACAGTTGGCCTGCCCCATTCAGCAAAATCCAGGGTTATCTTGCCTTTATGATATTGTGAAATATTTAATATTTGTGAAAACAGGTACTAGAAACAAAGGTGTAACAATATTAACATATATGTACAGCAATTCTGGTCAAATGTAGCCAGCAGTCAAAAGTAGTCTTGTTTTAATATACTGTTGACAAGATTGCTTTGGAGGGAAAAAGCTGTGTGTCCTTCTGAAATAAAAAATAAATAAAGGACCATTTTCACTTTTATGTTTTCAATATTTATTTGTCCAACTAATACAGAAGTAGAAAAATAATCATTTATCAACAAACTAGGTGACACACAAATTTATTGAAGGAATTGTAGAGTCTGTTAAATTGGACGATGATGTTGTGACTGTGACTGAGTCACTGGAAGAACTGGAGAACCTGGTGGATATGAAAGTCTTTATTCATCACGACAAGCAGACACTGTCTTGGAGACCCTCACACCAGAGTCTCCCAAACTCAAAATACATCAAGATTTTATACTCTTGAGGACAATGGTAGCAGTAGGTGACTCAATACAACTTCAATAACTACAATGCATTGTTTACTTCAATATTTTGTGTCTGACAAATGATTGCATTGAATTACATATTTACAGTGGGAGCACATTGTAACTGATAAGACACCTCTGAAGGAGCACCTAGACAACAGCAATACATATGTCAGGCTACTGTTTATCGATTACAGCTTGGTGTTAAACACCATCATCCCCTCATTATTAATCAACAAGCTTTGAAACCTGGGCCTCTGTACCTCCCTCTGCAACTAGATCCTTGACTTCCTTATCGGGAAACCACAGTCAGTACGGATCAGCAGTAACATCTCCTCCTCGCTGACAATCAACACAGGTGCACTTCAAGGATGCGTGCTTAGCCCACTGCTCTACTCTCTCTACACTCATGACTGTGTGGCTAGGCACAGCTCAAATGCTATCCATAAATTCACCAATGACACCACTGTTGTTGGCAGAATCTCAGATGGCGATGAGGATGCGCACAGGAGTGAGATAGATCAGCTGGTTGAGTGCTGTTGCAACAATAACCTTGCACTCAATGCCAGCAAGACCAAGGAATTGATTGTGGACTTCAGGAAGGGGAAGTCAGGAGAACACACATCAGTGCTCATTGAGGGGTCAGCAGTGGAAAGGGTGAGCAGCTTCAAGTTCCTGGGCGTCAACATCTCAGAGGATCTGTCTTGGACCCAACACATTGATGCAATAATGAAGAAGGTACCCCAGCAGCTCTGCTTCAATAGGAGTTTGAGGAGATTTGGTATGTCATCAAAGACACTTGCAAATTTCTAGAATGTTTCAAGCATTCTGACTGGTCGCATCACCACCTGGCATGGAGGCTCCAATGTGCAGGATCAAAAGAGGCTGCAGAAGGTTGCAGACTCAGCCAGCTCCATCAAGGGCACAACCCTCCCCACCATCGAGGACATATTCAAGAGGCGGTGCCTCAAGAAGATGACATACATCATTAAGGACCCTCACCATCCAGGACATGCCCTCTTCCCAGTACTACCATCAGGGAGCAGGTACAGGAGCCTGAAGACCCACACTCAACATTTCAGGAACAGCTTCTTCCCCTCTGCCATCAGATTTCTGAACGGTCCATGAATTCTACCGCATTATTCCTCTTTTGCACTATTTATTTATTTATTTATTTATTTATTTATTGGTAACTTACAGTAATTTTTAAGTCTTGCACTGTACTGCTGCCACAAAACAACCAATTTCATGACATATGTCAGCGATAATAAACCTGATTCTGATTCTGAAGGTTCAAACACATTGTTGGGACAAACTAATTTACACAGAAGGTCTAAATACTACCGCAGACAGAGAACCAGATGCCCAAGATTGATGTTGTGAGGGCTGACTCTCTGAGTACACAAATATCGCAGTTATTGATACAGCAAATCTTGCCTATAACCATGTTTGATATGGTAAGTGACAAAATTTAGTCTGCTCTGGCAGCCCTCCTTGATCTCTGGAAGAAGGGTGAAAAATAACTTAGTTGTAGGTGCCTTGTTTGATGTAGGCCAGTTAACATAGCTTATTGTATTATGTTTGGCCGACGCAGATGATAATATCTCATGGCCACATCACCTTACAAACCATATCTTGAGCAGACAGCCTCCTGCTGTGGGTCAGCAGCCTGTGCTCTGTAGATACCTTTTCATTTCAAATCTGATAGCTGCTTGTACTTCACATTTCAACTGGTTGGTTGAAGAGTGGTTGGTTCTTGTTTGTATTAATACCTGCTACCCCTATTCCCTAACCCCTAAAAGATATCCCAAGTCTGACAATTTGCTAGCAAATGTTATGCCATTTGGTTGCAGAGATCAGAAATGGTAAATCAAAATCGGATGAAAGTTTGTTCAGATATTGAATGACGTATCAAGAAATTTAAAAAATCATGTGAAGACATGAGTTGACCATATGGCCCTCAAACTTGCTCCACCATTCAGTAAGATCATGGCTGATCACATCTTGACCTCAGCTCCACTCCCAGCACATTCCCCACAACCCTTGACTCCCATAAAAAAAACCCTCTGACTGAATCTTGAAATTATTTCTACAGTTGTGAACAGAGGACAGAGATTAGCAATATTTTTGCCAGCACTTCCATTCATGCCAAGATTAATTTCTTATCATGAAAGGAAACTACTCTAGGTGACACAAAGAACTGTGTGGTTAGACAGATCTGTTTCGATTTGGTTATGGCCTTATTCCTGCAGCAAATAGAGTTTTCAGATGGATTATCTACTTAACAACTCATCTCCAAACTCCAACACCTCCCTTTGCAACTGGATGCTTGACTTCCTGACTAACAGACTGCAATCATTAAGGACAGGCAGCAACAGCTCTGCCATGATTACTCTCAACACTGGTGCTCCACAAGGCTGCTTCCCAGCCCCCTACTCTACTCATGACTGTTTGGGCAGATTCTGCTCTAACTCCCATCTACAAGTTTGCAGATGATACCACCGTAGTGGGCTGTATCTCAAATGACAATGAGTCGGAGTACGGGAAGGAGATAGAGAGCCTAGTGACATGGTGTTATGACAACAACCTTTCCCTCAATGTCAGCAAAACAAAAGAGCTGGTCATTGACTTCATGAAAGGGGGTGGTGCACATGTTCCTGTCTCCATCAATGGTACTGAGGTTGAGAGAGTTCAGAGCTTCAGGTTCCTAGGAATGAACATCACCAATAGCCTGTCTTGGTCCAACTATGCAGACGCCATGGCCAAGAAAGCTCACTAGTGCCCCTACTTCCTCAGAAGACTAAAGAAATTTGGCATGTCCCCTTTGACCCACACCAATTTTTATTGATCCACCATAGAAAGCATCCTATTTGGATGCATCATGGCTTGGTACAGCAACTGCTCTGCCCGTGACCACAGGAAACTGGAGAGAGTTGTGGACACAACTCAGCACATCAAGGAAACCAGGCTCCCCTCCATGGACTCTGTCTATACTTCTTGCTGCCTCGGTAAAACAGCCAACATAATCCAAGACCCTCACCCACCCACCCCGGACATCAGAATCAGAATCAGGTTTATTATCACTGACATATGTTGTGAAATTTGTTGTTTTGCGGTAGCAGTACAGTGTAACATATAAAGACATAAAAATTACTATAATTAAAAATTACTAAATTACGTTCTCTCTTCTCACCTCTCCCATTGAGCAGAGGTACAAAAGCTTGAAAGCATATACCACCAGGCTCAAAGACAGCTTCTATCCCGCTGACTATTGAATGGTTCCCTGGTACAATAAGATGGACACTTGACTTCACAGTCTGCCTCATTATGACCTTGCACCTTATTGTCTACTTGCAATGCACTTTCTCTCTAACTGTAACATCTTATTCTGCATTCTGTTATTGTTTAACCTTGTGCTACCTCAATGCCCTGTGTAATGAATTGATCCGTATGAACGGTACGCAAGACATGGTTTTCACTGCACCTTGAAACATGTGACAGTAATAAACCAATTTACCAATTTACCAGTTCAGGCCTTTCTTCCACAAAGACACACAGGTCCTCAATCTTTTACCCCATTTATTTTATTGCATTGAACATTTGGACAATATCACAGCCATACTTTCTTGACTAATATTGTCATTACCAAACAAGCAGAATGTGAATGTTAATAAATATTTCTCACATTTAGACACTTAACTGGCCAAAAATAACTTAAGCTCCAAATAAGCATGTTCCCTTCTGAATTTCTCTAATGAGTTAATAAATAATATGATAAGTAGTCATACATGCTCATGCACACACTTTACTTTTGTCTTCCAGACATGTTAAAGAATTGTAATTTAAATCTGTAAAGAAAACTGATATATGGGTTACTTGTGCATTCCAAGTGGACCAGGACTGTTTAATTCTCAGCACACCCTGTTTATTTATATTCTGTGTGGTTGGAAACAATTTGCCAAGATTAATATGACGATGAAGTTCACATGGTTCTGGAAAACTCTTGCTGCATTCATTAAGGGTCAATATACCAGATTACACTTAAGTATTTACTCTCAGAAAGGAGATAAAGGGCAAAACGGTAGCTAAACCAGTTAGGCTAAACTTCAGGACTGTATTTCCTAAAAAGCATGCAGGGAGTGAAGTAGCCTCATCCATTCCTTAATATTTTATTCTGTAGTTATGTTAATGTCAGCCTGATGTTCTGCTGCAGTTGATTAGTAGTGGGATCTATAAAGTGGGTTAATACACAAGTGGTAAAAAAAATGGTTACGACCTGAATAATAAATGAAAAGCTGAAGGAGCAAAATGAAATGTCTAATTGGCCATGTGAAAAGTATCATTGGTGGTTGCTGTAATATTTGAACAAAAAAAGCAAGGTATTTTCCACATACCATGTACCTCCACCATTGTCAGAGTTCATAATTCAATTTTTATTTGTTAGCCTTCCATTCCAGAAAACTGTTTTTATTTACAATTTGACTTTAAACTGAAAAGTAAGGATGTGTGGATAATCATTTGAAAGCATCTTGATCATTTTAAGTGCAATGCTCAGCCACATGACCTTTTGCCATCAAGAAAAACGCAAACACCATTCCCTCTGCAGGTTGCCTGCATCCTGGACATGTTGTGTTTGTTCTTCATTGTTCCTGAGTAAAACCTTGCAAACTCATAGCTGGCAACATCATGGGAGATTATCAACACAAGGACTGCAGCAGTTCTTGGAAAAGCAACTCAGCAAACAAAACATTCCATGCCTGCATGTAACGAGACCTTGTGTAGACATGGGCTGATAGGTGGTAAGTAACACTTGAGCCACAAAAGAGCCGGCAATGAACATCTCTCGCAGAAGAAAATCTAACTACTCATATTTGCCATTCAATGGCATTGGCTTTGCTGGGCCCACTATTATCAACATGCTGGTTGACACCATTGACCAGGTGCTCCACTGTACTGCAGCTGCAAGAGCAGGTCAGAGGGTGGGTACCTGTGGCAAGTGGCTAACCTCCTGATCCTGGAAAAGTCTCCTCCATTTACAAGACAGAAGTTAGTAGAGTGATAGAATGTTCTTTTCTTGCCTGGATAGCTACAGCTTCATCAACACTTACAAAGCTTAACACCATCCAGGACAATAGAGTCTGCTTGATTGGTAGCCCATCCACCACCTTGAAAATTCATTCCCTCCAGCAGCATGTACCACCAAAATTGGTAAATTGTTTTATTATTGTGTGAAAAACTTGTCTTGCATACCAGATCATTTCATTACAACAGTGCATTGAGGTAGTACAAGGTAAAACAATTACAGAATGCAGAATAAAGTGTTACAGTACAGAGAATGTGCAGTGCATGTAGACAATAAGGTGCAACAAAGTTCACTGCCGTTACTTACGTACACTACTTCAACAGCATCTCCAAAACCCATGACAACCGCCACAAAGAAGCCAGGGCAGCAGACACATGGAGACACTACCACTTGCATGTTCACCTCCAAGTCACATGCACTTCTTCTTCATTGCCTGGTTTAAATCCTGGAACTCCCCTCCCAACAACATTGTGGAAGTACTTTCACCAGAAGGACTGCAGTTGTTCAAGAAGGTGGCTCAACACCATCTTCTCAAAGGCAATTAGAGGTGGACAATAAATACTGGCCTGCAATGTCTGGATCTCGAAAAATGAGTAATTACAAAATATACTATTGGTGCATGCCTCAACTATAATTAAACTGATACTATTGTACACAATATGGACAGGAGAATGAGTTGCCAATGGACAAAACTGTGCTGGGCATTAAACATTCATAAACTGATCATACTGTGTGAACTATGTTAGTCACACACTACTAAGGCTATACTTTCTCATAATAACAACTACAAGCTTTGTCACAGTGTTCATGGTGGTTTGTGATGCTTATAGTGTGATCACGTTACTTGATTACCAGAGTCCTTTGGCAATTTCCATAGCTGTTTATTTTGTCTTGTTGCTGTCTCATGCAGGATGGCCATACATTTAGAACATTAATCAATTTTCACCTTAGCACTGGAATGCATTATAGGAAGCAGCCAAATTAATTGGAAGGAAATTTAGATGATTTCTATAGCAGGCACACTACCTCACAAATGGAGTTTAAAACATTCAGATGGTGTCCTTTTGACATAAAGAAACAAAGGGAAATTTAAAATGTTCACAACATATTGGCTTACAGCCAGTCTTTGTAGAAGGCCTCATCTATCTACTCAGGATTCTGTTTATCCTTGAATAAATTTTATTCAAGGCTATAGTTTTGCATTCCCCACACAATCAAACTTTTTTTCAAATCACAGTTGTGTTGGTTTAGGACAATTGCCAATTGAAGACCAGGTGCTTCTTCCAACAGAACCTGAAGCAAACTATATTGGACTGAACAATCCCCTAATGTCCGCGTTCAGTTATATTCAGGCAATCGAGTCTCTCAACAATTGGCAGTATGCCCATTTAGGAAAGAAATGATTTGTTTTCCTGAAACTATTACAGCAACAGATTTTACTGGTCATCCTATCAATGCCTGCAAATGCCAAAATGAGAACAACAAAAACATGTTTTATTTCATTACTAGGAATGGAACATTTCTCCCTTTTGAATACAGTGTCTCCTTAGGTTCCCCTTAGATGTACAGGAAAAACCCCTCTATTCATACCAACCTCAACCTCACAAGAGAATCCCTTTCTCCATTTTTCCTCCGTCCTTCTGCCCTTTGAGTGAGATTGACGATTAATTCTGAACCTCAGAGAGCCTTATGTCACATTTTGCATTCAAAATAATTTTGTGAAAGGTGGTCCATAGTGTATTAACACTGGATCTACAGAGCTGGCAGATTCCACCTCGTTAGACTGGCTATGATTCCTATTTGGAACTGAAAGGGCAGTGATACTAC